>NC_141160.1:8070000-9320000 GCF_053477565.2 Lygodium microphyllum
TGATAACAAAAATGGTTTGTTGAAGGCATTTCAATCCTTGATGAGAAAATTTAAAACGAAGGGGATATATCACATTGTCTTTGCTAGTTCCATCAACATTGTATTAATAGTGATTGAGTTTTATATAGTAATTTATTTTAATCTTAACTAACTTGGGTTTAGGTATCCTTGCAAGAGCTGGATAGCCAAAGTTTAGTTATGCCTTCTATTTTAAAATTATAATGGCTAGCATTTTGAGTATGATCTAAAACTTGATGCTTTTTGGTAGAGAGATTTTAACTAATGATAAAGGTTTAACTAATATATAGGTACTTGAATTATATTTTCTTAGAAAACACATCAAGTATTTATATATTTCCGCATCAATTAACACAATCATAAGTACTTGTAGGATTGCTCGAAAATGGAAGGACAAAACCCTTTCTTTCGTCCCTGTGCCTTTGCTCTGTTTCGCCCCCAACTTCCTATGACGTCAAGGCCTCTCCCTACTGCAAGCATGTCAAATGATACGGCACGCATGTTGAGAAACCCTTCACCCGCAGTTTGCATTTTTGCATTTCTATGCTTTGCGTTTAGGGTTTGCAGCCCCAAAAAGAGGCGCCATCCTAGACTGACTATGCCTATTTATAGGCCACTCTCTCATTCATTCCTTACGACTGATTCATTCAGTCCGTCACCTCTTCTCTCCAGCCTCTCCACTACCCTCACACCCCTTCAGGAGGACATTGTGGTTCGTGGTTCGTGGCTGTCATCATCTTCCTTGTGCTATAGCACCCTTGTTCCCTTGTATCACATTCACTCCATGATTCAGAACTTCATCATTCCATTCATCAGAGTTTCTTCTCTCTTCTCTTCTCTTCTCTTCTCCATGTTTGCCGAGTTCACTCCTTGTTCCTCCCCGCCAACCCTACTGTCTTGCTGCTACGTCATCTTTTGACATGGTATCAGAGCCAGATCTGCTCACCTAGCAGCGAAGATCCTCCACTCCAGTGAAGGCAAAGACCGGTGGCGGGTTCGACATCCACTTCTCTTCTTCTTCCACTACATCAAAATCTCATTTTTGCAGATTTCAAGTGTTTCAGCTTGCTGCCCACACCTCGTTCACGGAGGACATCTCAGCCGAAGCTGTCCATTGCTGTCTCCATCAGTTGGCGCCTGATTTCCAGCCTTCCACCCGCAGTTTGCAGCTGTTTACAGCAAAACGACTGTTGTTGATCACTCTCCATTCAGAAAACAATCTCGTTTTTGCAGATTTCAGGTATTTCAGCTTGCTGCCCGCCCATACCCCAAACACGAAGGACATCGCGGTCCAAGCTGGCCATTGCTGTCTACAACAATCTGGCACCTGTTTCTAGCCTATCACACACTATTCAGAGCTGATTTCAGCATATTGACTGCTGCTGCTGTTTTTTTCTGTGTTTTTAGTCTCTCTCTCTTGCAGACTGTCCTACCTGCGTTTTTAGTCTTTCTCTCACCTGTTGCCTACGTTTCGTCTTTCTCTCTCCTGCAGGCTGTCCTACCTGCGTTTTTAGTCTTTCCCTCTCCTCATCTACGTTTTTCTACTTGTTGCAACCTCTTACTGTTGGTCGCGTCCTCCTCCCACTGGCAGCTCACTTCCAGCCCTTCCACTACCCTCCCACCCCTTGAGGCGGACATTGCGGTTCGTGCTTCACACTGCCCTCACATCCCTTGAGGCAGACATTGCGGTTCGTGGTTCATGGTGGTGCATGACCTCTTCCTTCTTCAGCAAGGCACACTGGTATCCATGGCTTCTTTACCAACAGATATCCAGACTACTGGGTGCTCCTACTATGGCATCACCGGACACACCACCAGTGCTTGCCGACTTCGACCTTTGCTCCCCACCCCCCCCCCCCCGGAAGTATATGCGTCTTCCACCAGGCACTCCTTGTGCCACCTCTCCTTTCTGGGCCACTGAGATCATTCTACATCGGCTATCAGAGTACAATGCTCAAGGCAATAAGATGCATCCGATGCACACTAAGTCCTTTCGAGCACATGGAGGATCGATTGGTGCTACGACCTCCTGGAGATCGTCGCAATGCCAACGGCAATCTTCTCCCACTTATTTTCAGGTACAATGGCTTCCACAACCTACGGATTTGCACTCCGCTCCATCGAGAGATAGTGATTGTTTGATACCGTCTCCTCGTTAGTCCGCTCCTTCGAGAGACTTTGGCTGACTCAGGTTCGAGAGGGTACCTCTGGGAGCTCTTCGGCACCTCAGATACCTTCTTCAACATGACCGGCGGTACTTCCTTCGTCATCAAACATGAGTTATTGGACTCCCTATCTATGTCAAAAGGGGGATTCAGAGGGGGATCTTATTTCTTTGCCCTCAAAGGGGGAATCTACTCCACATGAAGTTCTTCACCCATCCTCTACTTTCTTAGGGTGGCTGTCTTAGACCAGTCATCTCTTCTACTGATATCCAAGATCTTCAGGTACCACCTAGATCGGGACCTCAGAGGTTCAGCAATGACTTGGTGACGAGACCTTCATATTCCTTCTCACATGGATGCACGAAGCTAGTGGCTTCTCTCCCGAGGTTGAGTTTCAGGTTCTCCAATTCACTCTGTCTACTGGTATTTACTGCAGGTTCCCTTTCCGGTAGAAATCTTGGATCTTAGGGATCCTCTACATCTCCTTCCTCCTCTTCTCTTCTTGCCTTGGTCACTTGGTTAGCATGGAGCCACCTCCAGAGATCGAGTACGGGAATATCCTTATGGTTCTCGGCACCACACAAAGTCCGACATTCCTCCTATGCATTGCATGTTTTCATCATCTTTGTACTAGGGCGCTTGGGCAAGTGAACAATTTCCCCACGAGGGACACTGTCCAAGTGGCACCTACTGCATGAGCATTCTTTAGCATGTAGCATTGCATCTCCACCTCACTCTTCTCTTGTTTCCCTTTTTGGGCCTGAGAGGGGTGTTGAGAAACCCTTTACCCCTCACCCGCAGTTTGCGTTTTTACGCTTCTGCGTTTTGCGTTTAGGGTTTGCAGCCCCAAAAAGGGGCGCCATCCTAGACTGACTGTGCCTATTTATAGGCCAGTCTCTCATTCAATCCTTACGGCTGATTCATTCAGTCCGTCACCTCTTCTCTCCAGCCTCTCCACTACCCTCACACTCCTTCAGGAGGACATTGCGGTTCGTGGTTCGTGGTTCGTGGCTGTCATCATCATCTCCCTTGTGCTATAGCACCCTTGTTCCCTTATATCACATTCACTCCATGATTCGGAACTTCATCATTCCATTCATCAGAGTTTCTTCTCTCTTCCCTTCTCTTCTCCATGTTTGCCGAGTTCACTCCGTGTGCCTCCCCGCCAACCCTACTTTCTCGCTGGTACGTCATCTTTTGACAAGGTAATGGGACCCAATTGTTTGGCTCATGCTTTGGCAATGATATTGTGGAGAGCACCCAAGCATCCTCTAGCGGAGTGTTGCCATTTGGTTGGACCTTCCAAACCTTGATGCATGAGACACTATTAGAGCAACCTCCTTCTTCCCCTTCTTTGGTGCATCCCATGGTGGTGCAAGCCCCTCCATCACCCAAAGAGCACTCTCACCCTTACCATCAAGCCCCATGCAGCCCATGGCATCACAAGCTCCCACTACTAGGGCTGCGGAAGCGACCCCTCCCACTCCCATAGCAACTGGTGCAATCCAAGTGGCAATATTTGAGGCAGCTTCAGCTCGAAGGAGAAAAAGCACAAAAATTTGGACACCAGCCCTTGTCGAGGTGTTGTTTGATATGTACAAGGACAAGTGGATTTCCCTTAACAGTGGGTAACTTCAAGGCTAAACACTGGGTAGACCTTGCACGAGACCTCAATTCCAAGTGCATCTCCATATCTTCTTCTTGTATTGTTGTTTTTCTTTCATCATAATGGACCCCGCTAAAGTATATGTGATGTTCACATGGTAGGTGCGACACAGACTTCTCAGATAGTCAATGCAAATACAAGTGGGAAAACCTAAAGAAAACATTTATGAAAGAAAAGCAAAAAGAGACACAGTCAGGAGCGGAGCCCTCTAGGTGGGGATTCTTCAATAGGATGGAAGAACTTCTTGGAGGCACGGCGAAGGTGAGAGGCTTGAATGATGGCTTCTCGAGCCAAGACTACATCCTCCCAAAGTGGTTTCTCTTGCTGTGGATGAGGAAAATGCACAAGGAGATGAAAATGCTACTGTGCCTGCCTCCCCCTCCAATTGAGGCTGCTAATGAGGACCAAGACACACCAATGGCAGACAACAACAACAATGAGCCAATTCCGGGCCCAGCTATCACACACACAGTAAGGGGCCAAAAGACAAAGAAGCGGAAGACGGCACTAGCACTGGATAATTTGGGAATGTCCATGGAGCGTTCTGTTGGTGCTTTGGCATTGGCTTTGGAGCGAGCTGAGTTTCGACGCATTGAATTGGAGGAGAAAAGGTTGGAGATGCAGCTTAGGATGGCAAAACTCGTGGCTCCTCGTCATCCATCTACATATAGTGACCAACACGAGTAGATAGAGGACACACCTTAGGGTGGAAATAAGCACACCTGTTGTGCAACAGATGGTTATAAGCAAACCCACTTATTGAATTACAACAATCAAGTTTCACCACGAGAAAAAAAAAAGAAATGGTTACACTTCAACAATTCCATTGAAAAAGAATGCAACAGCAACAATTGCCTCAAAATGTAGGTTGGAACAACAAAAGCGATGATGTTAAAATTGTTGTTTTGTAAGGCATGCCAAGAGTCGGGATATTTGCATGCACTAGGTCCACTCTTGGTACACAGCTTGCCGCAAGGCTTGACCCTGAGCACGCTCAGACACACCTTAGGGTGGAAATAAGCACACCTGTTGTGCAACAGATGGTTATAAGCAAACCCACTTATTGAATTACAACAATCAAGTTACACCACGAGAAAAAAAAAAGAAATGGTTACACTTCAACAATTCCATTGAAAAAGAATACAACAGCAACAATTGCCTCAAAATGTAGGTTGGAACAACAAAAGCGATGATGTTAAAATTGTTGTTTTGTAAGGCATGCCAAGAGTCAGGATATTTGCATGCACTAGGTCCACTCTTGGTACACAGCTTGCCGCAAGGCTTGACCCTGAGCACGCTCAGACCTTGTAACATTGCACACAAGACCGCCATCATTCAAATAAGGATCGAAGTCGTCCTCTCAATGCTCATCTCGCGTGTCATTCATAAGAAGATTGTGAAGAACGCAACAAGCAACAATGTACTTGGGGACACAATTCAGGTCCACATTGATGTCCCTAAGGATGAGCCACCGATTTTTAAGCATTCCAAATACATGTTCAATTCGCACTCATCCCTTTGACAAGTGGCGATTGAGCTGTTTCTAATCTCCAGCGGCTGGAGGGTGCCCCTCCCTAAAGGGATTGAGTACGTGTGCACATGCTCCATACCCAGAATCAGCCAAGAGGTAAGGGCGCACGCGAACTCCATGAAGTAGCATAGCTGGCTCTTGCAAGACTTCATTATTTTTGAAACGCTTGTAAATAGCTGATGCTTTCCAATGCGCAGTGTTGTTGGTACCACCAAGAGCCAAAACACAAACATCCCATATGCGCTTCTGCGCATCGCAAATGGCCTACAAAAGAACAGAATGGAAATTATGTCTACACCAATATTGTGCCGGTATGTCCTCTATGTTAGGCTTCCTGGCAAGTTTGATGTGCGAGCCATCAATAGCACCACAAACGTTGGGTAGCAATGTGAGCACCTGAAAGTTTGCAATGATTCTTTGCAATTGTGCCCCAAACGGAACGGAGATGATGCTATCCTGAAGCTATGGCAAGAATATTGATCACAATGTGACAATATTTGTGCACTATGAACTCATCCATGCCAAAGGTATCAATGATATGATGTGTGGAGTCGTCGTGCACAAGTCGAAGAAGTGCACAACTGAGAGCACGCTCTGGCTCAATTGGTGCGCGAACATAATCTCCTTTCCCTTGTCTTGGCCAGTGAGGCTGTAAGAGTTGTAGAAGCGTTTGGAAGGAGGCATATTCAAATCTAAACCGCTAGCAGTAGAGTAGGTCGCATGCATCCAATTCACGTATCCAGACAGATTGTTGAACCTCGAGCCAAAATGAGTATTGTCTTGATGAAGACCCACCAGTTTCGAAAAAATGTTGCTAATTGATGCACACATCCTGTAATTGGTGGGAACAACACAGATAAGCACCAGTATATGCAAAGCAAGAATGTGAAAGGTGCGGACGTGTCCTCGACTTCAAATATGTTTAGGAATGCGAGCATTCGCTACATGTCGAGGGAGTGATCCATGTGTGGGGTTGCCTAGGACGGTGTGCTTAACCGCAAGAGGAATGAAAATGGAGAGGGAATTGAGGTAGGCCTTTGAATGAAAAATGACTTGAGGCAAAGTAAGGGCATAACTAGGGGATTTGGAGGGGGCTACAATGGCAGGCGTTGCTGTAGTCGAGCAGAGTAGCCGCTGGTCTATTGTGTAGGAAAGCCTACATGTGGAAGAGGTGAGATGCAACTGTTCAACGCCACGGTACTAACTCCAATCCAGGTTTTTGTAGTCATTTCCTTCTTTTTCTACTCTGCGATACCACTAACTATGGAGTCTAACCAACAGTCATGTGCACATGTGCTGTAATCTGGTGAAATTGCGCTTTTAACAGCGGAGCAACTGTAGTTGGCCAACTGTGGTTGGTCATGTGCGTGTGTGCACGTGATATGAAGAGACAGAGTATGTCATTTCCACTGTCACTATCACGAGTGACTACATTCACCTCTTCAATTTTGACACTGCTCTTCTTAGGCTAACTCTCTTTCTTCTCTTCCTTGCTATCATCTGTCTTCTTATCCTTTCCTTTCTCTTTTTTCCATTTGTAGCAGTCACATTTAAAGTGACCCTTCTTGCCACAATGATACCATTCAATATCCTTACCACGTGATTTATTATGTCCCTTGCTATCAGATTTACCTTTCTACTGTGATCTACCCCTAGTATGCAAAGCGCTGGAAGACTTACTAGATGCATTGTTCTGCCGATTCATTTCTTCCATGAGTAGAGCACTCTCTACATCCGCATACAAAAGCATCCCATTAGAATTGCTCATAGCAATCCTAAATGTATCCCAACTCTCTGGTAGAATGCAAAGCAAGAACGTAGCCTTAAATTCCTCATCAATCATGAACTTCAAGGCAACCAGCTCGCTGAAAATAGAGTTAAACTCACTGAAGTGAGTAGACATTGATGTACCCTCTTTCATATGCAAATCCATAAGCTTTTTTCAGCCAGTAAACTTTGCTTGCAGCACTCTTTTGGGCATACAATTCTTCCAGTCGAGTCCTGAATGTATCCCAACTCTCTGGCAAAGTGCAAAGCAAGAACATAGCCTTAAATTCTTCATCAATCATGAACTTCAAGGCAACCAGCTGGCTGAAAATGGAGTTAAACTCACTGAAGTGAGTAGACATTGTTGTGCCCTCTTTCATACGCAAATCCATAAGCTTTTTTCAGCTAGTAAACTTTGCTTGCGGCACTCTTTTGGGCATTAATTCTTCCAATAGAGTCCAAATAGCATAGGCAGAATCCAAACCTTCAATGTTAAACAGCAAGGCATCAAAAATCGATAGCTCAATGGTTGAGCGTGCAAGCTCATTTAACTCATCTCAGTCTTCTTGTTCCATATCTGCGGATTTTGCCCCTTTGGTCTTAATCGGCCTTGCCTGCTTCTTCTGCAACAAGATATTACAGCATTGTTTTTGCCAAACTGCAAAGTTATGTGCTCCTTCAAGCTTCTTAATGTGCATGAGATTACTGCTGTCACTACTGCCAGCCATGATTTTCAGCCCAAATGTGACCAAAAAATTCAGCAAATGCAGGCCCAAACTGTCACGCAAGTGACCAAGGTATAAATAAGTACCAACCAGCAATAAATAACCACGTAAAAGCAAAAATTTCAGATCTGCAAATAAATTTTCAAAAGCACTAAACCTTGTGCTACAGCACTCCACAACTGATTACAACTGTTCCAAGGACCAATACATTACATTACAAGAGAAGTCCCAAATTTTAGCTGCAATTACTGTTATACATGCACCCGTTGGCACAAAATTTGGCACGCACAATCAAAAGCCCCAAAATTTTTGTGCTCAAAGCATCAACCATACATCTACACTATCTCTGACATGCATAGAATAGGCCAATTTTGCCAAAATAGAGCAATCTCAGCAAAACCCCCAAATTTTTCCAAGTGCTAGATGTTCAAATTGCATGGAATTAAACCCCCATGTACATAAAATGACCAAATGGCGCACAAATTTTGCCCAAACAACAAAAGCCCCAAATTGTTATCAGAGTGCAGCAATGCGAAAGCACAAGACAAAGACTGAGAGAGAGTAAACACAGAGAGGAGAGAGAGAAAATGAGATAGTATAACGCAGAAAATCTGCAATGTAGTATATTGTAGTATTTTTGTGCTCAAAGCATCAACCATACATCTGCACTATCTCTGACATGCATAGAATAGGCCAATTTTGCCAAAATAGAGCAATTTCAACAAAACCCCCAAATTTTTCCAAGTGCTAGATGTTCAAATTGCATGGAATTAAACCCCCATGTACATAAAATGACCAAATGGTGCACAAATTTTGCCCAAACAACAAAAGCCCCAAATTGTTGTCAGAGTGCAGCAATGCGAAAGCACAAGACAAAGACTGAGAGAGAGTAAACACATATGTTTATGCCTGACTCATCCTATTTGCTGAGGATGAAGTTCAAACCCCAATGTGGTATCATCAAGTGCAGAACTATACACAAGTGCAAAGAAAATATCTACGTGTGTCTCCGCCTTGAGGACCTCAATCTCCATCAGCCCGAGTGTTGTCCGTCTCTGCAATTGCCACTAACCAATTGCCCATAAAGGAGCCCAATCCAAAGTCTAATAAAGAGCCTAACACCCATGAAATGCATATTGCCCATAAAGGAGCCCCTAAATGGACTAACCATCTATCTACATGTGAGTATCCTTTATACTTCTATTCAAGTGAATACCACATTGCACCTTATTGTTCCATTGTTGGGAATGTCACTCACACTATGCACCTCCCATCTATCTACATGTGAGTATCCATGTGCTTCATGGTGCTATTGTGTTAGGCATTCCTCTCATGCACTTTAACATATCTACACCAACCACCCAAATGAAAGAAAATCCATCACATGCTTATTGTGACTATCATTGCTTGGTACACTTTGGGGCCAATTCCAAGTGTGTTTCACTCCCTTGGATCTTTAATATTTCTACTTTCATTTTTAAACCTCCACTCTCCTAGGATGGCTATTTCTCTCCTTGAATGTTTTTAGGTTAGGCCTTGGAACAAATTTTTGGTATAGTTTTTTCTAGCCTCTCATTGGAGCTTCTCTAACCTTTAATAATGTCTATCAATGACTTTACTGCACAAAACAATCCTAAACACAATAAATCCATCCTCAATACTCACAAACCTATCTATTGTGCTCTTGTTAGTTTTCATTTTGTCCTAAGCTTCAAATGGCAACTCCATTAATAAACAACAAACACTAAATTGAAGATATAGTAGCCAGTATGATTTAAAAGGACAAGGCTTTTTATCTAAAATAGTATAAAATGCATTTATCTTTAAAAGAAATTGCCATTCAAAATTAGCTTTAAATGCAACATACAAAGCATCAATTGACAAACCATCTTCCAATGATGAGAAAGTGGAAGAACTTTGAAGATTGGAAGTGCAATCATAACAAAAGTGAGAGTAGGTATAAACAACATTTGACCTTTTGTATTAGATTTGTACATTTACAATTACTTGGTGAGATAAATCTTAAACATAGAACTATGTTTGTTGAATGATCTTCAATTTCACATGTAGTATTTATCATATCGAGTTTGTGCTGTCCATTGGAAAATCATCAATTCAATGATTTTATGGGTTGAACATAGCAGCCAAGTGGGTAACCATTCAAGAAAGCTCAAGGATATAGTATGCTATAGTATTAACAGTGCAAATTTGTAGTTGGTATACAGACAAGGAGTACCAAACTAAGACTCTGCATAAAAATATAAACACTATTCCTATTATCCACTAGTCAGTAATAGCTATGTTTTACACAATTACCCATTTAAAACGTTTCCCAAAGGCAAGCCCTTACCACCTTGTTTTTGGAAATCAGGAAAGTCAGCCTTGGCACAACCAATGAAAGATGTATGCAAAAGGAAATATTCTATAATGTGTGAATCTCCCCTCGTGTCGGAAGCAACTAAAAAGAGCATGAGGAATAGAAATGAGCAAACTTACCAGGGGAAGAATCACGGTGTTCATGTGGGATATGGCAGGCCAGCTTGAGTAATACATCATCCACGCCATATTTCTGGATTTCAGTAACTGCAAAGTCTCCTTCAAATCGTTTCTGTTAGACCTCCTTGTCTTGATAAGAAAAACTTGAGCCAATATCTCGGAACAGGCCCAAACACATGCCAATAGAAAGTTGATGTGATGAACTGGAGCTGAGATATTGGTTCCAGTTCATCACATCAAAGCGAAGAACTTGAATGATCTTCAAAAAGATTTAAACAACATGTTGATGCTCGCATGGCTTTGTTTATTTCACTTTTAACGGATTGCATTGTTGAGACTGCTGTAAATATTCTGTAATCAGTAAATGATGTGCTGAGATGAGAGGCATTCATATACGACCATAGGTAGCGAAGTAGGCATTTGAATCTCTATGCAAGCATGTGTTCCCCATTGAGTCTGATAGATCGCATTAGAGAAGATACAATCAGACATGCTTATGTGAGAAACCTGAGTATCTCAAGAGAAATAGAACAATTGTTATGCAAGGGACTCCACGATAAACTACCCACAGGATGTTTTGCAGACAGCTTCAAGTATGCTGGAATCGACTGGCCAAATAGAGATGGGTTATTTTCAGGATGGTGTAGCCTTACAGGTCTACTGGAGGAGAAGGCAGCACTTGAGATGTGCAAGCCTTATGTAGAGAATTGGTTTGCTGCAGAAAAGGACACACTGGAAGGAACAAAAACTCAAATCGAAGAAAAGAAGAGAGATTTTGAACATGAAACAGAGATCTTGTAGAAATGCACAAGATGCTGAAAGAAATCCTGCTGTATGTAAGGGACGTGTACACAAAGGTGACCGAGATACAAGGCCAACTGCAAAGGATCTTTGTGGAACGAACAGTTCACAAAGAGATGGACGCAAGTAATTATTTCCATGCATTGCAGTTGACTGTGCATCTCAGTCACCCTTGCATATATGTCCTCTGCCATCCAGTGCTACGAGGCATGTCTGAGATGCTGATGTTCCACAAAGAGATGGGCGTAGGTAGATAGGTATCCATGGATGTTTTCAGTGACTGCAGCAAGTGTACTGATGTTTGTACAGTTATTACAGCCATGGTCCCACGTGTCTGCGATTGGAAGCTAGAGCTTCTTCGTGAAAATCTTGTTGGAGAGCTCCATCTTCTTCGTGGGCAACTCGATCTCTCACTTACCACCATAGAGGATGGTCTTCTCAAGGGTGCGTTGCCTAACCTCAGCATCTGCAGGAGTACTGTTCGGGATGCCCAACAACGGCTCAGGAAGGCGCTCTCCAAACATGGCTGCAACAGCATTGCAGAGAGATCTGGACGTTCAAGCCTTTGAAGGCATTCAAAATGTTAGGTAACGGGACGTGCCTGCACGCAGGCCTTTGCCCGGTAGAAGACCTGACCCTGGACCTGCGAGAACGGCTCTATAGAGTCATTCACACCGCGTGATACAGCTTTCAGTAGGTTTAAAAATAGATCTGAAACGCGTATAGGGCTAAGGGAGCACCACGAGAAATTAAATGAGTCTAATATATTTTTAGAATCTTTTACTCAATTTTTTCAAAGAATACAATTTTGGGTGGTTTCTCAAGATAGCCTTAGTTGGTACACGTGAGCCAACGTGTCACCAAACTATTGGGCATGCAACATTTCAAAAAGAAATCGATAATTTTTTTTGTTTCTAGCAATTTGAAAGTATCTAAATTTTCCATATCACAGTACATGATTGCTTGTTTTTATGAATGCTAATGCTTCAGTTCGGAATGAGTGTAAAATGCAAGTTAGGCTTAGTTTTTTGAGCAGCAGCTCTAACATGCATTTTCTACATGACTCACAAAATGGATTGTGAAGATTTCTGCACATGCATCAAAAAAACCAAGGTGTGTCCGATTAATGCTTATTTCATTTCTTATTTGAACCATTTTCAATTCATTAATTACAAGCCTCTCCATTGTGATACATCCCAATAATTTGTTAACAGTGAAAGGGATTCGGATTATGGACCTATCTTTATGTGATACATTCCAATTCGTTAATGGTGAAAGGGATTCAGATTATGGAGCTATCTTTATGTGATACATTCCAATTCATTAATGGTGAAAGGGATTCGGATTATGGAGCTATCTTTATGTTTTGCAGCTATATGCGAATAGAATAATCTTTTTAGGTAAAAAGACAATTTTGAATTCAATATTTGCATTCTCGTGTGTTGCGATTTGTTTAATGTACTTATATGTTAATTTGATATGCAAATGCAAAACTGTGTTCGCATTGCACGTAAGAAGATTTGAGATCTTTAGCGCATGCAAATTTGTGCAAACCTGTCCATAGATCAACATATTCTTTTTTTAGAAAATGCTCCAATTTTTGTGTTTCTTTTAGTTGGTTTCCCCCCCAAAAGTGGCCAAGTTTGAAATAGGATATCATATTCTAAATTTCATTCATTTTAGGGTTGTTCACATTAGTAATCATAAGCATATGATAAAAATAGGCTTGTATTTTGGAACTATTTTCCTATTTCTAGCTTGTTTCTCACTTGCATGGAAGAATCATGTCCTTGAATTGTTCATAACATCTTCTTTGCATCCTGGTTCTTTTATATAATCCACATATAAGGCTACATATGTCAAATTTTGATGGTGGTGGTGATTTTGGTGGCAACCATATCCATGTATGTGAATGTTTGTATAAAAGCTTGTTTTAAATTTCTTGGTGGTAGGTACGTCATTGGCATAATCAAGTTTATTTAAATCTTTTGCAATTGATCCTTCCCTATCTTGGGTTTAAAGGGGATGATGTATAACCACAAAAACTACTACTACTAATGAATATCTTAATTTGGTATTTTGTAGTGCTAACAAGCTCATCAACATGTTTTTAAAATATAAAGATCCTTCCTTCTGTGATTGGGAACTTTCAAATAACTGAGGGAAGTGATTTTCCATCCTTTAGTGCCTTGGCACCAACAAAAAAAAAAAAAAAAAGTTCCCTAGGGTTCCATTTACATTTTCTTGTCATCCTTGTTTCAAAATCAATGCTATTGCTAAACGTCCAAAGACGCCTCTTCCTCAAGGTGGAGATGGAGGTGGACCTTAACATTGATTCACAAGAGGACGAGGTGGTCTATGATAGCCAAGCTCAATCATATTCCACATGAGGACTTCCACTCAATGCCCATGCCAAAAAAAAAAGTTCCCTAGGATTCCATTTGCATTTTCTTGTCGTCTTGGTTTCAGAACCAATACTATTGCCAAACATCCCAAGATGCCTCTTCCTCGAGGTGGAGGTGGAGGAGGAGGTGGACCTTAACATTGATTCACAAGAGGACGAGGTGGTCTATGATAGCCAAGCTCAATCATCATATTCCACATGAGGACTTCCACCATACCTTAAAGGTTTGATGCGCTCTTAGGTTCCATAATGAGATTCGAGCATGAGCACCTTCGACATGCATGCATCAACTATCCGCACACCAATGGCTCATAGGGAGGTGAACCACTCCACAACCAAGGGTCCATCCCATCCCATGATGACACTCCTCACCTTTCATCGGATTTGTCTCAATCCATTCCATCCCTTGATGACAGTAATCACATGGCATCCCCCCCCTTTGAACACAATGCAAAGAAAGAGAACTTGAATCCCACATGGGGTTACGGTCAAAGGATGTGGAAGAAAGCAATTGCCACCAACAAAAACAAGGAGAAGGGAGGTGGATGCTACTTCCAGCGGGATATGTGCAGCACAATGTCTTTGCTGAATTGCAAGAAGAGATGCAATTAGAAACGGTTGTCAAGGGACTTGTGCCAAAGGATAAAGACAAGTGATGATGAACAATGGAAGGAGGTTTCAACAATGTGTTGAAAATGGTAATGTTTGACGGGAAGCAAGCATATGAAAAATTCTAGCACTTCTTCTTGTGCTATAGAGATTGTGGCCTACGAGTGGAACATACCTTCCAACAAGGATAGCTAGTGGAGCGTGACTATGCTAGAGCAAATAAAGGAAGACAAGTTTAGTCACAATAATTTTGACAAAGACATCCTTAATCACCCCCACTATGTATTCAAGAATAACAAGGCCCAAATAGTTAATTGGCTCACCCAATAGCCATTGATGGCCTCGACAAAGGCGAAAGAATCTTGAATTCTTAGCATGCGTGTGTCATTTGTAGAGCTTGGCCATCCAACATTGACATCTAAGAATTTCATATGTGAATCATAAATGCCTTTGATAATCATACTGTAGTTAGAATAACAATCGTACATACAAAAACTCCCCATTCAATGATGAAGGCAATGTTATCAACATCGTCATGATGCATCTAGATTTGATTATACCTTGAGAAACCATCCAAAATACTATAGATTTCATGATCCCCGATATCATCTAGAAGTGAATTTGTAAATGGAAGAGGAAAAGAATCAATGGTAGTAGTTGCATTTAACTTCTTGTAATTAATACAAACTCAAACCTTGTTCTTCTTCTTTGGGACAACCACTACTTTGAGCAAAAGAGAGGAAGGAGCTACCTTTTAGGATGATCAAGAAGCACGCTATTAAAGTGGACCCCCGACAACCACGTGACTCAATCCCCTCTTGGTGCATAAAGAATACACTACGGGCAAAAGAGAAGGCTCTGATAGCTTGTGCATTGCACATGGATAGTCATTAAATACATCATGTGTGGTTATTTGAATATTGGTGCATGCACTACAAGAAAAATATTTAATGCACGAAGGATTTAATGTAAAGGCATTTGCTTCATGTGGTGCAATCATTGCCAATATGATTCTTTGTCATAAAATCATTTTCTTTTTCAATGTTTTTGTGTAATTGGAAAAAGAATATTTTCTCTTTTTGGTGTAGCATTGTCTACATGCATCCATATGCACACAATTGTGATCCTGTGAGCATAGAGCCCACCTTCTTGTACAATCGACCATCCAATCTATTGGGAAGAAGGATTGGTAGGAGTGGCAAGATAGGATGAAGCTTCAATGCACCACTACCACACATAGATGAATACATGCATACATTTTTATGTAATTGAAAAAATAAATATTTTTAAAAAAATTGTGAAGCTCTTGCTCAATTCATCGATATGCGCCCAAGTGCAGTTGTGCAAGCATAGAGCCCACCTTCTTATACACTCGGCCATCCAACCTATTGAGAGAAAGGATTGATATGAGTGGCGAGATAGGATGAAGCTTTGATGCACCACTACCACATATAGGTGCATGCAGGCACATGTTTTTGTGTAATTAGGAGAGGGATATTTTCCTTTTATTGTGAAGGTCTTTTTGTGTGCATCCATATGCAACCAAGTGCAATGTGCAAGCATGGAGCTTATTTTCTTACACACTTAGCCATCCAGCCTACTGGGAGAGGAAGGATTGGTAGGAGTGCAAGATAGGCCACTTTCTCACACCCTTGGCCATCCAACCTACTGAGGGGAAGGATAGGCAAGAATGTGGGCATATATGCATCACTATTGGTGTGTTTTGATTTCTATGTTAGTACAGCATGTTGAATATCTTATGCACATTGGTTGCATGGACACACAAGTGATGACATACCTTGTACACGTTAAAGGATTCACCCCACTATGATGCACACTACAAAACAAACACCCACACACAATTGTTTTGCATACAATTGTACACATAAAAGCATATAGGCAATGAGGTGCATATGGAGACCTTTCTCCTTCTCCACAAACCAACATCCAACCTATTGAAAGGAAGGCAAGAATACTTTAAATAACAAATAGGGATCTAGGACTTTCAACTCTCTTTTTCTATTAAATATTTTACCCTCATTAAGAGAAAAAAACCTAGTGCTAGCAAAGAATCTTGGATATCTACTTGACTATCAAGAATTCTCCCCATCACACCTGGAATCAAACCTCTCTAATATGACCCTAGATGCCATAAAGTTGAATGACCAAGGTATAAATCAGCTAGCAAACATTGCGGGGATTGAGGACCCTACTAAAGTTGACACTTTTGACCTAGAATAAGAAAATCTTAATTCTTCAAGGGACCAAGACTTGGAATGGAAACATGTATTTAGAAATGATGGACTTCTTATCTGACTCCATAGAAAGATGATTCAACTGCAATGTAGAATGCAAATATATGTGTGACCAATTCAAGGAGATAGTATAAACCACAGATGTGATGGAGTCATCTCATGTCACATGACCTTGCAAGCTTAAAGCTTGTTAAAATTGCCATCAATTGGGTCATATGGACTACTATTTCCCAAAGCAACGAATCACTACAAATGACCCTCGATGCATGGAGTGCAGATTCACCCGATAGCAATTCTTACATGCATCCTAGTCCTAATATCTCCACATGCACGACTAAGGTTGTCACCATTAACTTGGAAGACAATGAGCTAATCCCACCTACCTACCTTAGGATCAAATTAGTAGTGAAAAGAGAGCACATTGCTAAATCTCTCATTGACGAAGAAGTGGACTATAACATCCTTACTCATGATGCTTAGACTGAAATTGGACAACTCAAACTTGTGCCTACAAATGCTACAATCAATCCTTATGGGGGGTGTTAACCCTCAAACGAACAAAGGTGGAAAATCTGAAAAAGTTGAAGTAGAAGATAAGGCCAAGGCAAAAGTGAAACGGAAGACGAAGGCGCGCCAAGAAAAATATGGAAACACAAGAAGCGCAGAAAAGTCCTAAATAAGGGGAAAAGGCGCACAAGGAAAAGCGCAAGTCAATACTTTTGTAAAAGAGCGCAAGCCTTTGGCCACACACAAGAATGAGCTTCTCATTCACTTTTCAACTTTATATACAAAACCCTAAATCCCTTTTGGGTGGTCATCCCCTTATCCCCTTTTTTACATAGCCAAAAGTGGGTCTCTTCTTCTTATTCTTCTTCTTCTTGCTTGCTTGAGCTTGTGCTTGAGAGAGGGAGTGTGAGAGTGTGAGGGAGTCAGTATGTGAGGGTGAGGGACCGAGGAGGAGAAGCTCTCCATCTTCTCCTCTCTTCTTCTCTTCTCTTCTCTTCTCTTGTCTTGCTCGCGGCAATGGAGCTTGGAGCGTGGAGCTTGAGGAGGGAGCTTGCTTGAAGCTTGCACTTGGATCATGGAGCTATCGGAGTGTGCGGGAGAGGATATAACTCGATCGGCATGGAGGTAAGCCCACTACACCCATATATATGGATGGCGTGTCGACTATGTGAGAGGTAGCCATTAGTGCTCGGCTTGGAACACTTGAAACAATAAGCGGTCCGTGGGTCTTGGCGGTTTAGCGAAAGCTCCCACAGGGGGGTCCAAAATTCTAATGACCTTAGTATGTGTTTTTAATAATAAAGTCAAAAAAATCAACGGAGCTTAGAATGTACTTGAACAACTTAGTCACACTCGCATTACTCCACCCGTACTTTGTATGCATACTTAGGAGTGCAAGTAGTGTCTTTGGGCGAGATATTATGGACACTTTCTTTCTTAGTGGATCAAATGACTCGGGATCCATGGGCATCAATGCATCGATCATTGCCTCCATCTGAGGCTCCAAGATTGGAGGAAGGTCCAAAAGGCTGATTGTCTCCTTTAGTATCGATGGTGTAGACTGAGGCGTGCCCTCTAATTGGTGTATCGGCTCAGGCACTCCATCCATCGCATGCCCACGAACTCTTCTAACTGGCCACAATAGATGCATTCCTTGGGATGAGGCATCACCTCCCTATAAAAAATTTATAGGCACGTTGAATATTTTTGTATATGATATTTAATTACTTTGCGAATGCAAAGCATGATGGATACACAATTTCTTACCGTTTGCTAAAATTCTGAGATCGCATGATCAATGATCTCCGATTGAAACTTGCTGAAGTGTCGTACGTGTTCTATGGACAAGTGAAGCTTTCGTTTGATTGCCAGCTTGCATTGAGTGTAAGGATACGCGACATGCTGATTAAGATATGCCTCACGATCTTGGACATCACAACCATCATCGTTCTTCATTTGGTCTACGTTACAGCAAACAACAGGCTTTTGTTTCCCTCATTGATTATCTTCCTTCATTTTAATCGCTACTCCTCTTTCTATCCCTTTCCCTTTATTTGTTTTCCTCCCTGCATCTCTCTTTATCCGTTCCTTTTCTCTCCATGTCTCTCTGTCTTTATCTATCCCCTCTTTATTTCTCTCCCCGCCCCTCTCTCTCTCCCCTTTTTTTATTTGCGTCCATGTATCCTTCTTTATTTCTCTTTCCACCCTTCAAATTCTCTCTCTTTCTCTTTGTTTATTTGTCTCCCTTCATCCTTCTTTGTTTCTCTCTCTTTCCCCCCTCTCTCTCAATGTTTCTTTCTCTCCCTCATCTTCCCTCCCCACTCTCACTTCTTCTCTCTTTTCCATTCCCTCTCTTCTTTTCTCTATGTCTTTCTCTCTTTTCCTCTCTACTCGCACTCGACGCATCTCGTTACAATCAAAATCAAAGATAGAAAAGAATCCTCTCTCCCCACCCCTCTTTGTATCTCTATTCTCCCTCTCCCTTTATTTTTCTATCATTCCATTCTCTCTAATTCTCTCATTGTTTCCATTTTTCTCTCTCCTGTGTTGTTCTCTCTATCTCTCTTTTTCTCACTATTTCCGTTCCTTTTTTCTCCCCCTCTCTTTCTAGCTCTCTCTTTTTTATCACTCTCCTTCCTCTCTTTACCTCACCCTTTTATCCACCTCTTCCTTTACTCTCCGTTTCTTTTTCTCTCTCCCATTCTCTTTCTTTCTCTCTTTCTCTTTCTTTGTTTCTCTCCCCCCCGTTGTTTCTCTCACTCATTCTCCTCTCTCCCTCCCTTTCTCTCACGCAAATAGTGATGTTGTTATTTTATGTCGTAAACCGTCATTGCTATTTGCCCATTCACTTGTAGTGGGTGGATTCATAAAAAATCACACAACTTCTCTCATTTGGGTAGTTTTAGTTGTCTACCTATGTAAAACATTTAAGTCATATATATATACATATATATATATAATTAATCATTTTAATCACAATATTCGTTCACATAATTTAAATTCACAACACACAAATAATGAAAACAATCCTTTGAAAAATAGTTTTTTAATTTAATAGAGATTCTTATACAAGTGTTTACCTTCTGTCCATATGGAAGAGTGTCACGAAGGTCTTTATTTTTTCTAAGATTTTTTCCCCTAACTAATACCGATGCCTCAAGAAGTACATCCTAAGTCATGCAAGGTTTAGAGGATTCCTAGGAGTCTAAGAGTTTACAAGTCAAAGCCCCCTAGTATCCTTAACTCCTCTTGACCAAGGATCCCCCTACCAAGCAACCTCTCGCCATTAGGGTTGGTTTAAACTCTCTAAGGTGGCAAGCTAATCCTCCTTGGAAAAGAGACCCAGAACTAGTGTTGGGTAAAGGGGAGCTACAAGCTCTACCCTGAGACCTACGGACCGCTTATTGATCAAGCGTT
The DNA here is from genome assembly GCF_053477565.2 of Lygodium microphyllum. Lineage (NCBI taxonomy): Eukaryota > Viridiplantae > Streptophyta > Polypodiopsida > Schizaeales > Lygodiaceae > Lygodium > Lygodium microphyllum. The sequence goes on from NC_141160.1 coordinate 8,089,861, forward strand.
TCAAGTCAAGCGGCCATGGCTACCTCTCACATAGCCAACGTGCCATGCCTACCTTACGAGTGTAGTGAGCTTACCTTGATGCTCGATCGAGTACCCTCCTCTCTCTTGCACAAAACACTGGTAGCTCCACGATCCTTGTGGCAAGCTCAAGCAACCTCAATCCCTCTCCCATGAGCTCCATTCTCCATAGCCACGAGCGAGACAAGGGAAGAGAAGAGAAGAGAAGAAGATGGAGAGAGGAGATGGAGAGCTTCTTCTCCACGATCCCTCACTCTCACACACTCACTCCCTCACCCTCTCACACTCCCTTTCTCAAGCACAAGCTAGAAGGCAAGAAACAAGAGAAGAAGAAGAAGAAGCTTTAGCCACGCACAAGAATGAGCTTCTCATTCACTTTTGAACTTTACATACATGCCCTCTCTTCTTTGGGCGATCATCCCCTTTTTTACATGGCCGGCCATTGGCCTAAGCCCATTTCTCATTTCCCACCATTCTAATTTATCCTATTCCCAACTAATGCATACAATTTGCACAGGAGCGGGCCTGACACTCTTTTACAAGGATTCGGGAGTGCTTCCACATTTAATGGTGCACTTTTTACTCTTTTGCTTTCTCGGGGCGACACTGAGACTTTCTGGGGGTTGTGCCCGAACATTTAATTTTTTCAGGGTCTGGTTACCGATCAAGGCGCCTTTTCCTTCTTTTATCATGCGCCTTTTTGCTATTTCATTTTTTCCATTTTCCCGCTCCTCTGCTCCATTTTCCCGCTCCTCTGTGCTGCGGTAAACACGGTAAACATTACCTCCTCCTAGCCAAGTGCCAGTCCCATGGCATTGCGATGGGAAGTAGTGGGATAGTTGGGTCTGCTGCTAAGCGGAATTGGTGGGTAGATGACACTGATTCAAAGGTGAGGGTGTGAATGAGAGGTGATGGAGTTTAATGACGATGACTAGGAGAGATTCTGGTGTGCTTTAGGCTTCATGAAGATGCTCGGCATTTCTCACACAGTTGTGGCTTCCATTCTGCGACGGCTGATAGGGGTTCCAGTTGGCTGGTGAAAAATATGTAGCCGGTCATCTCTTAAGCATTAGAAACGCTTGATCAATAAGCAATCCCTTAGGAGGATGGTGTTGGAGGGATTTATCCTAGAGAAGCCCCCCCGAACTCTGCCTTGACAAAGATATGCTTTGGCTTCACATTGAAGATCTGTGTCTTTGATTTGAAGATCTTTGTCTGTGATTTCAAGATCTTCAGTGCTGCGTTGAAGATCTTCAACCTTGCATTGAAAATCTTCAGGCTTGTGGAATCAATAAGCGATCCGTAGATCTTAAGGCGTTAGGCATGCATCTTTGGAAGATGAGGTTCCAAAATCTATGCCAATGGCAAATCTATTACTGAGTACTCCTTTTGCTTGATTTGGTTCAGTCATGGTAGCCATCAGCAGGCAGATGGTTGGCGACATGAAGAATGTTGGTTCGTCCAATCCAATGCAGAAAAGCTCATGAAACAACAACAATGGTGTTATATCCGACACATGAAAAAAGTTTTGGTCATTAAAGGATGCCATGGATGATCTTCTTTAGCTAAGTAGCCAGTTTTTGAAACACGAACATAACCTGCAAGAAAAGTTGTGCACTCCCTAAGGGTTGTGTCAGCCTCACCGTGTAGTGCATGGTGCCCGTGGCAGTGGAACTGGGAGATGGGTCTAACCTTGGGCAAGCCCTTGGTAATGTCCCACACTTGAGGACCCAGTTCGTGTGCCGTTGGAGGTGCGGTGCAAATCTTAGGGTGACAAGTCTGAAAGTCCTGCCCTTGATGTGCCCTAAGTGTGAAGTGGGGAAGGGGATAGGGAGAACCCTAGATGCAGTGATTGTGGTGCACAACAAGGTGAAGGGAAGTTGCAAGCTCATCATGTAAAGTCTTCTCTCTCTTATCTTTGCTTAGTAGTAGATTCATCCCTTGGCTTTCCTATTCTTTGTTGTTGTCTCTTCTTTCCAGTTCACCTTTTCCTTTGTTGCCTTGTGGCTTTTTTTTTTAAAGAGGTTATACATAGATGCATGTGATACAAGGGCATGATGGGAGTTTAATCCTCGTCATCCGAATAGCGGGTAGGGGATGGTGGAGGGCGAGGGGCTTTGTTAAGGAATCCGCGGCTTAGCATGTAGCGCTTCGCTAGCCACTTGTCCTTGAGCCTTGCACCCATAGTGATTACATCATTTACAACTTCAATGGGCATTACTCTATTTAGTTTAGTGGGAAGCTCGAAGCTCAAGTCGAAGGGGTTGCGGGCACATTCTTGATGTTCCCAGATGATTAGCTCTGCATGAAATCCAGCGGGGAGGTCCTCAGGGCGCGGTGGGACAGGAGCAGGTTGCCTTGGGACAGGTCTAATGTTTAGCTTCTTCCTTGCCTTCTCCACCATTTCTCTTCTACGCTTAGCCAGGGCTGCTTTCCCCTCAGCGGATGTGTCAGTGGGTTGCACTTCATCTTGTCGTGGAGGAGAGGGTGGTGGGATGCAGTCCTCCTCCTGAGGTCCCAAATCAAACTCTGGTCCACCCCCTTCTGCTTGCACTTCTTCTTGCACCTTCTCTTTTGTGAAACCAAGTTTGTCAATTTCTTGCACCGTCAGGCCTACCTGTGTAAGGTATTTTCTTTGCTCCTCCAGGCTCTACGGGGGCGGGCCTCCTAGTTGCAGTGGTACGTGCAGGCTTGCTGTTAGGGCTCTGCATGCAATGGCTAGCTTCTTCTGCAGGGCTGATCATTGGCCTCGTTTTCTTCTGTTTTGGTGGAGTGAAGCAGCGTGTTGAGGAAAGTGTGCTGCTGGGCCATCATAGAGAGCTGGGCAGCCTCTGCCTAATTTTCAGCCAACACTCTATCTCCTTCTGCTTTGGCCAATTAGCGTGCCAGGTCTTATATCCTCCTTTCGTTGTGGTCAGCCCATTCCTTTGCTCTCTTCTCGATATCTTCCAGGCTCTCCCCCTGATGGAGGGTCATAGCCATGAGTTGTTGCTCTTGGTCTTCGAGCTCGCAGTGTAGGCGGGACTACTCCTAGTCTTCATTGGCGATCTGTGCACTGAGCTGATCCAACTGCACATGCATTCTTTGCACATGCTCTTCTCTTAGCTTTTCCTGCTCTACAGTCTCCTATTTTATCTTCTCAAGCTGGTTTTGTGCCTCCTGGTTGACTACAGTGAGCTGGACGTTCTTGCGCCGCAAGTGAGCAGTGGTCTCCCTCTCTCCGTTGAGGTGATCCATTAGGATTTTTCTTCTTCCCTCCTAGGCAACATCATGTTCCTTTAGGGTTTTTGCTTCTACTACATCTCTATTGCTGGCTTCCTCCTTTAACACATCAATCTCCTTTCGGTACTCTGCTATCTGTTTAGTTTTCTCCAGCTAAAGAGTGGCTCTTGATTCTCGCTCTGTTACCGACTCTTCCATGGCAGTTCTCTTTCCTTCATTGGCCTTTTCTAGCTACGACAGCAGCTCTTTAACGTACTCATCGTACTAGCCTGCTGGAGGTGGGGGATGGGACATGGTGGCGACGGTGGTAGTAGCTTCTGTTTTCTGTCTTTTAAGCTCTGGGCTTGGCTCCACATAAGCCGTGGCTGCCCTCTTCACTCCTGACACTGGGGTGGCTACGCCAGCTTCTCTTGCTAACTCCGTTTCCACTAGGAACTGCAAGCATGTGACCATATTGCTCTCATCGACCTTTGGCGAAGTTCCTGGGGCGGGGATGGTTATTATGGAAGCAGCAGGGCTAGTTGGCACAAAACTGGTAGGGACAGGTGTGATGGCCTCCTTGCCCTTGCCCTCTACGACCAGCAGCGGGATGGGATCTGGCACATTCAAGCTCGTGTCCGGGTTCTCATCCTCCTAGGGCGGGGTTTGCTTTCTTTGTTGTTGATGTTGTTCCACAGATAGGCGAGTTGCAAGTTCTATATCTTCTTGTTCCTTTTTCCTCAAGGCTTCTTCCTCCTCCTCAGCCCTTCTTTTCTTCTCCTCTTCTGCCTTTCTAAACTCCTCTTCCACTCTCTATGCATCCTCTTTTTCTTTCCTTTTCCTCTCTGTTTCCTGGGCTCTTGACACTCTTTGCGCTTTTTGTAGTTCTTCTTTCTCTTTCTTCCTCCTTTCTTCTTCCCTTTGCTGTTGGAAGCGCTTAGTGCGTTGCTCTCTTTGCTGTTGGTGGTGCTGTTCTTCTTGCTTTTCTTCTTCATCACTACTCTTGTCAGTTTCTGTTTCCTCGTCAGAGCTAGAGGATTCTTCGTTGTGTGGTGGCGGTCTCTCCTGCTCCTCCTCTGTTGTTCCTGCCTCCTTTACTGCTTCTTCAATTAGGGCGGTTAGTACACCTCCATATCCAATGAATGATGCTTTGGAGGCGGCCTTCTTCTTGGCCTTCTTCTTGTCTTTTGCTTCTGCTGGGGATTCACCTCCAGCAGATTGGCTTCCCAGATCAAGCACTACGGTAGCCTTCTCGATTGTGTGTCTTACATAATCATTCTAGTCGATCTCTTCTGGTGCATTGGCTGTGAGGCTTTCGAGCACAGGCACATTTATTCTGCCCATATAGGCAGTGTATCGATGGCTGGAGAAGACTGTGTGCATGACTTTAGCACACATGCAGATTTCGTCATCAGGGATGTCCTGGATATTGACTCTGTCGTTGGACCGCACCTGGCCCCTGTCCATTTTTAGCATGGCGAAGACATCCCTTTTTGGTCTCTTTATGGCCCTTGATTCTAGGCCCAGTGCCTTTTCTACTAGCTCCTTGCTTAAGGGTACCCTGACTTGCCTGGCAGCATCCCCCCTTCCCACAGTCACTGTGGCGCTCTTGGAGGCAGAGTCGAAAGTTCGTAAGAGCTCATCACACCTTGCAAGATCCACCTTTTGCTCCGCCTTCTCCACATACTTGGTCATATTGCACTTTTCTATGACCTGCTTAGCTGCTTCCTCCGTTTCCATGACCCTGGATAGGTTGTGGACAGTTCCGAAATTCAACAGTCTGTAAGCTTGAATTTGCAGACTCAGTATATATTTTTGCTTTTCTTCTTCCGTGAAGGGGAGCTTATGAGCGCGATCATGATGAACCATCTTGGGTTCCTGCCCAGCAAAAATACTTTTCATTAATCACAAGTGGAAAAGGAAAACATGGCTAAATGAAGCTAAGCATGAAAAATACGCAAAACAGGAATGCAAAGAACTTGAAAAATTTTGCTAACTAATTTTTATTTTTTATTTTTTATTTATCACTGAGTTCAACCTTTCAACAATTATTTATGCCTTCTTAGCCTAATTCCTCCCCCTCGGAAAGATGAAAATCCTTCCTAGGATTGAACGAAGTGGTGAGAATATCAAAGGTGATTGTGATGGGGTGTTCCGGCCAACAGCCACTCATAAAATGCAGGGTTGTACTCAAGTTGAGCGTGAAGATCGAGTTCACAGGGTTGTACAGAAACTTGGGAGATATAGGTCAAGACATCGTGAAAAATATCTCCGGTATTAAGGCGGCTTGCAACGTGCAGTTCTTCTTCCATAAGGAATTGGTCAATGTAAGGGTGGGCTAGGACATGGTCATCTAAGTGTTGGTTCCGGGTAATGGCCAAAACTCTAAATGAAAGAGGTGCCACATAAGTAGGATCGTACTCAATGGTCTTGATTGCCCTCCTTTGTTTCAGCATTTGTCATGATACGACAGCCTTTCTTTTCCCATTGGGTCCGCAAAGTGAACCACTGCTGTAAGAACGAGGAAGTTGAGCTTGCAAGTTGCATGAGCTCATGTAATTCTTGTTCGGGAGCAGAACGAGGAGGCTTACGATATGAGGTAGTCACTTGAGAACAACTTGCTCCTTTGAGATTTCTTCATTTGCTATTAGTTTAGCAGCAATCTTGGGGAATTTGACGGTCATAAACTCGTATTCCTCCCAAGTGCATGGTAATGCACGAACATTGGAAGCAAGTGGTTCATCAAGAAGACCTAGGTCCAACCGCTCATAACTCCTAGCAAATGTGGTGAAAGTGTGGTCTAACACCTTAATGCAGGTCACAAGGTCATCTCCCGAAATTTTAGCAAGGTCTTTAGCCAAGGAAAGGAAAGATCGTACCGCATAGGAAGGCCTAAGACCTACCGGTGGTGATGGTGCAATTGAGCTAGACAGTAGTGACTCCATTGCAGGTGTCACGAGTGTGGCTTTGCACTCCGAAGCACTTTGAAGTGCTGTAGGAAGCTCTAGTGGCATGGAAGTTGTGCTGGGTTCTGAGTGCACAATCTCATGGAAGTATTCAACTCTTTTGAGTGAGGTAAGCTTGAGGCTTTTAGCGATTGCTTTGGTCAATAAATTAGCTGGGACTTATTAGTCACAGCCGGCAGTGGTTTGCTAACTACGGCCCGGGCGCTATGTTTGCAAGCCTCTCTCATTGGAGTGAGGTTGCTTGGAGATGAGCCTTTAGACTTGCCATTCTTAAGCACCCAAATCCAGGGGTTGCCTTCATAGTAGCCTTGCGCTCGCAAGAGATCTTTGGGGATCCATCGCGGAGTGGTTGTGTGCCTACGTTGATAGTGTCCAAATTGCCTCTTAGGCCATGATGACTAATTGTTTTGGCGTTTAGAAGCACGTTTGGGTGGTCTACCTGGAGGTGGTCTTTGCCGCTTTGGCACCCATATAAGCTTAGACTCCTTGGCCTTGTGAGCACTCTTGGTAGGTTTGGGTCTAGGATCTAGAGCTTGGCGTGAGACCTTAGTGTCCTTCTGTGTAGACTTGAGCGTAAGTGCAGTCGTAGTGATTTCTACTGGTGGCTTCACAATGTTGAAAGGGTTAGAACAACCCTTGCTGAAAGTTGTCACTATGCGCACATTGCTTATAGTAAGATGGATGCGATCTAGATTATAATACACATTACACTTCGTCTGCTTCTTAAAAGTACGACCTAATAGTGACATATTACCGGCTCCTTTTGTGTTAGGCAACACGTGAAAGAAAGCTGGTATATGTTCAGACTCGATAGAAATGACCACTTTGCACTTTCCTAAGAGCGTGTAAGCATTGCCCCCAAATGGGGTGAATTTGGCATTGGTGGGCTGCAGTTTAGGTCGACCAATGCGTGTCCAATGGTCATGTGTCAAGATATTGTAATCGGCACCTTTGTCAATCAAAGCATCAAAATAATAGGTTTTTTCCGCAGTGACGGTGATTCGTAAGTAGGCGGGTGCCACTACTTCTTCATCTTGATCTGTTATTTTCGTAATAGTAGCCACGCAAACGTTGACAGGGGCTTCTAACATACGTGGCTCATGCAATGGGTGGGAAGGAGGATAGTATTTTTTTAATGCGGCTACCATTGAAAAAGCATATTCCTTCGCCTTCGAGCATCTCTAATTCAATGTTGCCCGTTCGACTAATTGCATGTACTCGAAAAGGTCCCAGTCCACGGAATTTCATTTTCTGTTTGTGACCCTTCACAGAGTATAGCAGAACAAGGTCCCCCTGATCAAAGTCGCGTTGTTTGACATGCTTGTCAAACCACATTTTCCTCCGTGCTTTCTCACAAATCAGCGCATGGGTGGCCAAGAGCCGGGTTTCCGTGAGACATTCTAGCTCTACCAAGTGATTTGTCCAAGCGTCTCTTCCCTCCCAGCGCTCTTGCATTGCTATCCTTAAGCTAGGGACAAAAAACTCTAAGGGCAGAATGGCCTCCGTTCCATAAGTCAGCCTAAAGGGCGTCTGGCCTATAGCCGTACGATAGGCCCACAAGGCCGCCATTAACTTGTTGTCCCAGTCACTCCAAGATGTAGATACCACTTTTGTGAGTACATTGACTAGGATTTTATTGGTGGATTCTGCTTTTTCGTTACCCTGAGGGTAATAGGGTGAGGATTTTTTGTGAATGATTAGAAAAGTAGAGAGCGGATGCGATATCGCCTCATTAATGAAGTGTGTGCCCTGATCACTGACTAATTCTATTGGACACCCAAACTGTGAAATGAACTGCTCCCACAAGAACTTTACAGTGGTTCTAGCGTCATTCTTCCTTGTAGCTCTTGCCTCTGCCCACTTCGTTAGGTAATCAGTTTGCCACTATGATGTAGTGAGCCTGAGAGTACTGTGCAGTGGGACTGATAGGTCCAATGAAGTCGATGCCCCATTTTTCAAAGGGTTGTCGGGCTATGACAGGGGTCCACTCCATTTTATCTTTGTGCATGGGCACCTTGGTTCTTTGGCATTTGTCACAGTGCTTCACAAATTTAGCAGCATCACGGAATAGGGTGGGCCACCATAGTTGGGATTGCAGCACCTTTCGGGCTATTGTATCCCCGCTAAAGTGTCCTCCAGCGATTCCACCATGTGCTTCTTTCAATGCATCGTGCATCTCGTGCTCACACACGCATTTGCGCAACAAACCGTCTTGTCCTACCCTATAGAGTTGGCCGGCTATCAATTGGTATGGTTGGATTTTCAAAATAAGTCTCCTCAGCCTGGCCTTCTCAATTGGTCTCTCAGGTAATCCGTTCTCCAGCACCTGAACTACATCATCGGCCCAATATGGCGTCAGATCAACTTTAAACAATTCTCTCTCACTAGACAGGTTATAGAGATGAGCATCTGGTAAATCGTCAGGTATGCCTTGTCCAACGGCTTCTCCTGTGGGTATGCGGGACATATGGTCAGTCATGTAATGCTGCTTTTCTTTGCATACAACCACAGAGAAGTCAAATTCCAATAGGAGAAGTAACCATCTAGCTATGCATCCTGTAGCGCAAGTCTTGTTCACAAGATAGAGCAAGGCTTGATGGTCAACAAAGAAGACAAAGGGAGTGGCCAATAGATAATTTCTAAATTTCTTTACAGCAAATACCATGGCCAACCCCTCCCTTTCTGTGGTGGAATAATTCATCTCGGTCTCTGTGAGCTGCCTGCTAGCAAAACTCACCGGATAGTCTAAGTTATGTTCACCGGGCTGGCATAGCACGGCCCCAATAGCAAACTTAGAGGCGTCTATGTGCACATGAAACGTTATGTTCCAGTCTGGGGCTTGTAAGATTGGTGCAGTGGTAAGAGCCTTCTTCAACTCTTCATATGCGCGCTGGCATTCCTTAGTCCACTCAAACACGATCAACAACTTGTACAATGGTCTAGCAATCAGTGCATAATTTACTACAAAGCGGCGATAGTATCCAGTATGTCCTAAGAAACACTGAACTCCCTTGTAGTTATTGGGTGGCGAAAGGTCGACAATGACTCTGACTTTTGAAAAGTCCATGGCGATGCCATTCTTTGACACCACGTGCCCTAGGATACATCCGTGTTTCACCCAGAACTGGCACTTCAAGGGGTTCAACGAGAGGTTGTATAACCGACACCGTTCAAAGATAGCTCTCAATTTCTCTAAGTGTTTGGCCCAACTAGAGTGTACATATAAATCGTCTACAAACACCTCTAGTTCGCGCCTAAGCATATCTTTGAAGATAGCGCACATTAAGTGTTGGAAAGTCACAGGCGCATTCATCAGCCCAAAGGGCATGACAATGTAGGTGAATACACCCCATTCCGTGGCGAAGGCAGTCTTGTGCCTATCATCGGGGTGCACTTGCACTTGATTGTAGCCCAAGAAGCCGTCCACAAAACTGTAGGCCTCTTTACCTGCTACCCTCTCAAGCATGTGCTCAGTGTATGGTAAAGGGTAGTTATCCCTCTTCGTAGCAGCATTAACTTTCTTGTAATTAACACACACTGGATTTTTCCGTTCTTCTTCATCACAATTACAATCGGTGATACCTAGTCCGTGTGCTCTCTCATATATGAATCCTGCCTTCATGAGCTTATCAATCTCCTCTTTTACTGCATGGGCATGTTTGGGATTCATGGGGTAAGGTCGTTGCTTTGTTGGCACTGCATCAGGGACCATTGGGATATTATGAGACCCCTTTAAGTTCTTCCAATGTCCAGGCAAATACATCAATATACTCTTGCAAGACTACAACAAGTTTGGCCTCCTCATCCTCGGTCAAATCGTCTGCAATGAATACAGGTCTTGGCTTTTCGCCCTCCCCAGCCAAATTGACTTCCTTGACTTTGGTGGGTCCTTCGATCGGTTCACTAGTTTGGCCTTGCCTCTTCACACCTAGCAGAATCACTACTCTGTCACCCTTTTTAAATCTTGTAAACCGTTTGGGTAGATCCTGCGGTTTCTTTTGCCTCTCTGCTTCTGAGTCCTTCGCTCGTGTCCTGGCCTCCTCCTTTAATCTCCTGCGCCTTAGGTAGATTGGCAAGTCCCCTTTTGTATGTTTGACCTTAGAGGGTTGGGGTATCTCGGGATCACTCTTAGTGCTGACTTTCGACTCCGAGTTAAACTCACATCCCTCGCTCGAGGAAGGAGTTTCCCCAGGGGGTCGTAGTTCAGTAGGTGCATCCGTCTTGAGCATTGGGATTACCCATGGTTGTGCTACTCCGGCTTGCTCGTAATCCATAGCTCCTATGTGTTCTAGCCAGGATCTATCGCACTCCATTCGCATGACTTTCACTCCAATTTGTCTTTTCCTTCCTGGGTCTCGAGTCTGCCTTGATTTGTTCTATCGTTCTCCCTTATGTGTCATACTCTACTGCATCTATCTCTTCCTCACTTTCATCTCCTGTAGAGAGGCAATCCTCATATTCCTCGTCGTCAGAGTCTTGCTCTTCAGACCATTCATCATCGCCTAAGCTTTCCTCTTCAGTCTTCTTGTCGTCAGTAACTAAAGCCCAATTGTATAACAAATTCAGATCGTGGACTTTGTTCCATTTCCATTCTCGCTTAGTCAACAGATCACGTAGAGGCTTTAGGTTGGCAGCCAAGTTGCCATTCAGTGTGTCTGTCAGATACTCTACGATTTCCTGAAGCTCTAGCTTATTGCTGGGAATATGGAACGAGACAAGTTTCCTTGGGTTGAGTGAGCTTCCTGCCATCATGCAGAGTGGCACAGTTGGCTCCTTTATTGGCATGGTTGCGGCGTTAGCAACTTGCCAATATAGTTCTTCCTCATCTGAGAATGGTAGGTCAATGGTTGCCAAGACGTGCATCCGATCCCGCTCATCCTTAGGGCAGGGAATATATTTAGTGAGTGATCCATAGGGTTTGGTCATTTGAGTATCGCCTTTCAGCATGGCTGCGATGGCATTTAGGTCAATGGGGGTCGTTTTCCAAGTGTCCATCTCTACCCTTACTGCTTCAGTTCTGCTCCCTATGAAGATCAAACCATTCCCCCAATCTTCAATGGCTCAAGCATTTCTCATCCAAGGTCAGCCTAACAGTATGTCGTAGTCCACTCGGTTCATGACAATGAAGTTCTCGGAAAATTGCAGACCTACAATCTTTACTGGCCAGTTCTTTAAGACTCCAAATGGCCTTACCTTCATTCCATTTGCTAACATGACATTGAACCTAGCAGTCTCTACATGAGGGTTTCCCCATGCCTCTAAAACTGCATGGCTCAATACGCTAACACCGATGCCTGTGTCTAAAATTCCTTTCCATGTCATATCTCCTAAGGCTAGAACAGGTAGGATTGCATGCATTTCAGTGCCTTCCCAGAAAGCATTGATGTGCAATGACTTAGGAGTTGAGTGTAGAGTTAGACTTGGGATTTGCGTAACTGCATCATGATCTTGCTAATCAGCACCCATAAGTCCTGTGTGTCCCTCCACTAAATCTTTTAACTCCTGCCATAAAGAAGGATTCTACCTAAGCAGGTCTTCTACGCTTAGAGTTACTGGGGTGGACAGCAAGGTTGCAAGGAGACTATTGGGCTCTTGTCTTCCCCTAAGGCTAGCACTCCTGGGCCATGCATGCTATCTGCCTTGGTAAGTCCCCCTTTGGCCTTGCTGCTGAGTTGCCCCCTGTGGCAAGGATACACTTTTAGTTTGTGGTTTTGTGGGTGAGACTGGTGTGTTCACACTGGAAAAATTGTCCATTGGATCTTCTAGTATGGGTTCAGCGTCCTTGAGGTGCTCCTAGGCATCCTTGACCCACTCCTTGACTTTGGCTATAGCTTCGAGTTGCCATTTGGGATGGGGATATTCCCCTACCTTGGCACTCCCTAGCTCAACTGTCTTCGGGGCTGAGGTCTCTGCCTCTACATCCGTGACTTTCTTTCCTGCTCACTAATGTCGTGGCTTCCTCAGTTTTAAGGATTATCTTCGCGTCTCTTCTCTTTTTCCTTCTCCTTCGGCTTTTCTTTCCTATTGAGGCTGCGTCAAGGTTACTTGGTCCAGGCAAGGAGATACCTGCCTGCCTTGTTTGAGCTCGCGTCATAACCTGTAGTGGGATAGGTGTATCCTCACTATCAAAGGTTTCCACTCCAAACAGCCCTAGAGGTACTGACTGTACATTGGCAGAGCTAGCTTCTGCCTAGGACAATCAGGAAACATGTGAGTGATCCCACATTCTGTGCATCGGAGATCCGCTTTGTCCTTGTTAGCACGTTCCTTCTCTGGGCAACGTGATGAAATGTGGCCTAGATGGCCGTAGGTCCAGCATGTGATCGGATCTTGGCTTGACCCTCCAAAGCCTCTGCCTCTTCCTCTACCTAATGCCATCACCGGCACTGGCCGATAGTCCATCAGGACTGGGTTGCCTTCCTCGTCATAGGATACGTACGGGTGTACATATATCTCCTCTTCACTAGGCTCTTCCACATAGTGAATTGGAGCATCGCTCGGTGGGTGGGTTACAAAAGGCCCTGGTGGTCTTGGTATACCTGTTGGGTTCATCTCCAGCCTAGGTACGGCAGGTCTTGAGTCATTTGGTGTAGGGAGTGCCAATTGGGCTCCCCTCCCAAAGAAATTGGGTGGTCTATTACCTAAGTACAGAGGATTGTACTACTGTGTGTATGGGAATCTCCTGAGCATCCTGCAATGCAATGCATCATGCCCGAATCTACCACAATTTGAGCATGGCCTAGATCTAGGATCTTGGCATTCAGCTGGGAGGTGATTGCCACCACAGTATATACACTGTACATGCGATCATGCAGGCTTTCTTATCAGTTCCTGCAGTCGTGCAATCTCCATTCTCATCTCCGTCATCTCATGGCCTTGGTCCATACTCTTTCCCTTTTCTTGCGCACTAGCGGTTGCTTTTTCTCCCGAAATAGTTGATCTCTTTGGATCCCTCCGATTTGCACTTTCTTGGCTGGTAGTCCTCATGCTTCGTTCCCTAAGCTAATCATCTACACGTATTGCCTCTTCGAAAACTCTAGCTAGCACGTCTCGTTACAAGGTAGAGTTACTGGCCAAAGCCTTGTAGAGCTCCTCACTCCGAATTCCGTTCATGAATACTGTAGACACTGCCCTCTCAGTAGGTCGTTCATTGGCAGGGATCCTTTTGAAGAGGCTACGCACATGAGTGACGTAGTCCCTTACGTCTTCCTTCTCCCTTTGGCTGATATTCATCAACCGGACGATGAGGTTGTCAGAATACCCCGCCTCCGAGAATCTCTTGATGAAGAGGCCCTTAAGGCGAGCAAAGTTTGTACATTCTGCGTCATCGAGGCTAGAATACCAGATTCTCCCCTTATCGCCTAAGCACAGGCCAAAAGCTTGAGAGCGTTGCGCAAGGTCAGTAAGACCGTTTGCTTCGCATACTTGCTTGAACTACTCCATGAAGCTGTATGGGTCACTGCTAGGCTCATACTTCGCTAGTTGTTTTGCTATGATAGGGATTGTAGCTTGTCCTTTAGCCCCTTGTGTGACTCCCAATCCGAGAGTAGTGCGGTGGCTAGGGTTGTAGCACTTTGCTCAACAGACGTATTGTCCATGAGTCACTTGGCTACAAGTTCGCTCAATGTCATGTCAGCCTCTGCTGCCCGTTCCCTCTCTTCATTCGGTCCAGATTTGGCTGCCCCAGCTAGGTCTAGCACCCTTATAGCCTCGTACATATCTACGTCTTGCTGTAGCTTTCTAGCCCTTTGCTCGTGGTTGTAGGCAATTATGCCTTCTAGTACTCTCCTGATTGCTCTTCTCTCTTCTTCGAGGCTTGCTACCACTTCTTCTACAGGTCTGCCCTGGATCATGGTCCTAGTAAGTAAATCGTAGTCATGGACTAGTTTCTGTACTGAGATTGGGAATTCTCCTAGGTCTAGCCGGTCCTCTCCTTGGTCGTCTCTTGATCCTGACATTGTTTCTGCCTCCAATTCCACAAGGCCGTCGATCAGTTCAAGTAGTTCTGGGAGTGCCCGATCCTCTATGTTGTCGTCTTTTGGATCCTCGCGTCCACTTAACGTTCTCCTGGGTCCTAACCCTATTTGTCTGCTAAGTCTTGGGGTTCACTTGGGTTCCTTGAATGATTATGTTCGAGTGTATTCCTTGTTATTACAACCAATCCTCAAATTATGTACACTTAGTGTGGTGTCTGTGCATTCGGTGTGAAATTAGGCTTTCTGCTCTTTCAGTGCACAATCAATGTGGCTTACTGTGTATGCGGGATTACGGTACTCAAGTGTGATGTCAATGCTACCTTCAGCTCTTGGCCACTGGGTATGAGGTAAGCACATGGCTGCCTGGTTAAAATCTGGGTCTCTACTGCGTCTCTCAGGTATGTGGGGGTCTGATGTCTGGTCTGCTGTTGCAACTAGGCTGCAACAACACACTTTGTTAGGTTTCCTAGCCACACGGCCAAGTTTTCTATGATTTTCTCGCACCTACAGGGTCGCACTAGTGTCACCAACGCAGGTCTGGGCCTAAATTATTAAAATAATGTCAAAAATGCATTTGACCAAAATTGGCCTGAATGGCAGGGTCCGAATCCTAGAATTGGCGTCCGAACTGTCGAAGTTCGAATGTCTCGTTCGGTCGAGGTTGAAGGCCGAATAGCCGAGTCCGAGGGGGCTGAAGCCCGAATGGCCGAGTCCGAGGGCCGAACTTGAGTTGAACTTGAGTTGGGGGCCGAATGGCCGAGCGGGACGATTCGGCCGTTCAAACACCAAATGGCCGAATCTCGAATTCGGAGGGGCCGAACCGCTGAAGCCCGAATGATAAGGTCCGAATGGCTAGATGGCCCAAAGGCCAAACTTCAAAGCCCGAAGGCCTTCGTTCGGGCGGCCGAAGCCCGAAGCCCGAACGGCACGTGGCCAAATGCCCGAAGGCCGAACACCAAACCCTAGGTTCGGGGCAGCCAATTGCCCGATTTTGGGGTTCGGACATTCGAACGTGTTGGGGTCGGCGCACTTTTGACAATGAAAATGGTGACGAATCTAGTGTTATGTTGATGATTAGCTATTCTAGGCTGTTAAATACACACAAGGGCATGCCGAGGAAGAGATTTGTATACCTGTAGCACCCCGGAAGTGTGATCAAAGGGCGTCCGCTCCTCTCTTGTGCCTGTAGCTCTCTCACTCTCTCTTGCTCTCTCTCAACTAAGTCAGAATGCAAATGAGCTCTTCTCCCCTTACCCCAGCCTTACATAGCATTGCCCAACCACTCTCTAACCTTAGAGCCTTTCCCCGTTGCGATTTCCCTCTTAAAAAACATGAATTTTGCCTTCTTTTTCTTATTGCAACCAAATTTACAGCAGCAAAAACCCTACCATTTCAGTTTCGAATCTTAATCCTATCCTGCCTAATGCTAACAAAAAATTGCAAAACCAAGCATGGGTTGTATTTACCTACTCAAGCACTCATAAAAAAACTCAAAATACTTACTTGTTCCAACGATTAAACCTCCTAAATCTCCTATCTATCTCAAGCACCGTTTTGGGCAAAGGACCTACTCCTATGCTTGATTTGATGCGCGCGGCGCTCAAGGCTCGATTTCGTCGGTCCCGACAATGGAACCAAAATGAAGGGGAGCTACAAGCTCTACCTCGAGACCTACGGACCGCTTATTGATCAAGTGTTTCAAGCCGAGCGGCCATGGCTACCTCTCACACAGCTGACGCGCCATGCCTACCTTACGAGTGTAGTGAGCTTACCTTGATGCTCGATCAAGTACCCTCCTCTCTCTTGCACACTGGTAGCTCCACGATCCTTGTGGCAAGCTCAAGCAACCTCAATCCCTCTCCCATGAGCTCCATCCTCCATAGCCACACACGAGACAAGGGAAGAGAAGAGAAGAGAAGAAGATAGAGAGAGTAGATGGAGAGCTTCTTCTCCACAATCCCTCACTCTCACACACTCACTCCCTCACCCTCTCACACTCCCTCACTCCCTTTCTCAAGCACAAGCTAGAAGACAAGAAACAAGAGAAGAAGAAGAAGAAGCTTTAGCCACACACAAGAATGAGCTTCTCATTCACTTTTGAACTTTATATACATGCCCTCCCTTCTTTGGGCGGTCATCTCCTTTTTTACATGGCCGGCCATTGGCCTAAGCCCATTTCTCATTTCCCACCATTCTAATTTATCATATTCCCCACTAATGCATACAATTTGCACAGGAGCGGGCCTGGCACTCTTTTACAAGGATTCGGGAGTGCTTCCACATTTAATGGTGCGCTTTTTACTCTTTTTTGCTTTCTCAGGGCGACACTAAGACTTTTTGGGGGTCGTGCCCGAATATTTAATTTTTTCAGGGTCTAGTTATCGGTCAGGGCGCCTTTTCCTTCTTTTATCCTGCGCCTTTTTGCTATTTCCTTTTTTCCATTTTCCCGCTCCTCTGCTCCATTTTCCCGCTCCTCTGTGCTGTGGTAAACACAGTAAACATTTGGGGAGGCATAGCGTGCTTTTCTTTTTATCTTTTTGTAAACTTAGTACATTAGGATTTTGATTTAATTCAATCAACTTCCTAAGTGCATCAAGTTAAACTTATATGCACCATTTACAATTACAAGCAATTCTTCCTCTAATAATATTTCTACACAAATAGGGAGGTAATTGAAGTAAGATCTTAACTTAGTGGCAATTCTTTCTAACTTAGTTCTCTTATTAGCTTCTTTGATTTCTCCTAGTTTCCCTTTGGATTTTTCTTTCCTAAGTCCCCTTTTTCAGATTTAAATTTCGATTAGTCTTCCTTCATTCGATATTTCCTTGGTTATCATTATAATTGTTCCCAATCTTGCTCATAACCCTTGTTAAAGGTTGGTTGCTTGACCTTATTATGAGTCTTTACCATTTTTTTAGAGTTATATAAGTTGGGAAATAGTTAAAATTTGTCCTAAATTATGGAACTAAGTTTAGAAACCTTGAAATTATGCTTTTTTCTTGGAAACTACGTGAGTCAACAAGGCAAGTATTTTTCTTTTCTAGGAAATTTTAGACCTTTATTTTTCTCAATGAGAATTATATCATCCTTTTGGTTATTGTTCAAAGTTGAGAGAGAGAGAGACAGGGAAACTCCATTTTCTTGAGCCTTCAAGCTCTCAAGGTCATTCCTTCATGTTCCACACACTAAACTGAAAAGCATACACTAATACAAAGATAAAGTGACCTAGTGTAAGTGTAGACTAGACGGACTAACTCTAGTCAGGTCACTAACTGACTACTAACCCGACTTATTTAATGTAGTCACATGTAGACAACTGCACACACTAGAGCTGTCATAGATGTCGATCATAAATAAAGACACACTGACGGTGAGATTGATTTCTAACACTCCCCCTCAAGCTCAAAAACAAAACTCAAATCATTTGCATCACTCCAAGTAGCTGTCTAAAGTGAATGAACTTATCTTTACCAAGTGATTTGGTAAAGATGTCTGCTACCTGGTCTTCAGTCTTTACATGCTCCAAGTCAATCTGATCTGCTAAAACCATTTCCCTGATGAAATGGTAGTGAACCTCAATGTGTTTTGATCTGGCATGATAAAAAGGATTGCTTGCTAACATAACACTGCTCAAATTGTCACAGTACAGCTTGACTTTGCTGTCCAAGTGTACTCCCAAGTCATTCAATAACTTCTGTAACCACTTAGCTTCATAGGCAGGCTGCACCATGATACTCTGCTTCCGTACTAGACAATGCAATTGTAGGCTGCTTCTTACTCTACCAACTGATCATGCTACTACCCAATCCAAATGCATAGCCACTGGTTGACCTTCTATCATACGTGCAACCAGCCCAGTCAGCGTCAGTGTACCCCATCAAGTCAAGGGGTTTCCCATATGCATAAAACAACCCATGATTTGTGGTACTCTTTACATATCTCAGAATTCTCCTAACTGCATCCAAGTGTGGTTTGCGAGGCTTCTGCATGAACTGACTGATCAGCCCCACAGCATAACTCAAGTCAGGTCTACTGATCATGAGATAGATCAAGCTGCCTACCATCTATCTATACATAGTAACATTCTCAATCTCTGTCCCAACATCAATCTGCAGCTTGACATTCTGCTCCAAAGGTGTATCCATAGGCTTGCAATCAACCATACCATATTTCTGTAACATGTCATGAGCATACTGCTTATATAGCAGCCATATGCCTTGAGGTGTAGAGACAACCTCAATCTCCAAAAAATATTTCAACTCTCCAAGGTCCTTGACCTTAAACTCAGCCTGTAGACATGTCTTTATTTCAGCAATCCCATTTTCATCATCTCCTATAGTGATTAAGTCATCAACATAGACAACTAGGAAAACATAGCCACTATCTGTCTTCTTCACAAACAGACTATGATTAGCATTACCCAATCGGAAACCATGTTGTTGCAAATAACTGCTTATGCGAGCATTCCATGCTCTGGGTGCCTGTTTCAACCCATATAGTGCCTTTTTCAGCCGACATACATGTGCTGGAAATTCTGGATGTACATAGCCTTCAGGCTGTTCCATGTAAACCTCTTCCTGTAATTCTCCATTGAGAAATGCATTCTTTACGTCCATCTGCTATAGTTTCCAGCCTCTAGCTGCTGCCAAAGCAATCACAGTTCTAACTGTAGCCATCTTTGCTACAGGGCTGAAAGTCTCCTCATAATCAAGACCATACTGCTGCGCATACCCTTTTGCAACTAGCCTGACCTTATATCTTTCCAATGATCCATCTGATTTACATTTTACCTTATACATCCACTTGCATCCAATAGGTGTTTTTCCCTCAGGCAACTCCAAATCCCATGTACCATTTTCAGCCAAAGTTGAATATTCCTCATCCATAGCAGCATGCCAATTCTCATCTGCAACTGCCTCATCAAACTTACTTGGTTCTCTAAAACCTGTTACTTTCGTCATATAAGCATAATGACGGGTTGAATATCTAATGTAAGTATACCTGTCAACAGGTCGTCTGACCCTCTCTGATCTCCTGAGTTGTCGCTCACTGTGAGCTTGCCTCTCATGAGGCGGCACATAATGGCTCTGCCTAGCACCTGGCATCATAACAGATGGAATCCCCAATTCACTGTCTAAGCTGTCACTGCTAGATGAATCATAACCTGCAGTGAGTGGACATGTTACATCTTCAAAAACCTTTTCTTTTCCCTTATTTGTTCTCCCCCTCACTGACATATCCGTGTTAGTGGATGCAGTAGTGCGACTCCGTAATCGTCCTGTCCAAGGACTCAATGTAGATGATACATCACCTGTCTGACCACTCATGGATGTATTCTCTGCAAGAGTATTTTTAGCATGACTCATACTGGGTGAGCCATTAGTAGGCACTACAACAGGATTCCCATACCAAGATGCTAACTCATCAAATACCACATCTCTACTTACGAGTGTCTCATGCGTAGAAGGTACATAATACTTATAAGCTTTCCGTTCCTGTGCATATCCTATAAACACACTTTTCACTACCTTAGGATCCAATTTCTTCCTCTTCTCATCCGGTATATGCACATATGCAATGCTACCAAATACCTTCAAGTGCGAAATATCAGGTTTATGACCATACAGCTTCTCATATGGAGTGACATCATGAATCCCTGCTGTAGGGGTTCGATTCAGCACATAGACAGCAGTCATCACTGCTTTAGCCCAATAACCATTTGGCAGACATTTCTCATTCAGCATAGCTCTAGCTAATTCCATCAGGACCCTATTTTTTCTCTCTGCAACACCGTTTTGTTGCGGTGTATAGCTGCAAGTAAGCTATCTTCTAATCCCATATTTAGCAAGATACCTGCCAAAGTAATTAGAGACATATTCACCTCCTCCATCTGATCTCAAACATGATATGTAGCAACCCAACTCATTCTCTACATGCTTCTTGAAATCTTTGAATGCATCAAACACATCATCCTTATGCTTCAAAATATAAAGCCAAGTGTACCTGCTGAAATCATCAATAAATGAGACATAATACTGTGCACCTCCAAAAGAAGCATTATGTGAAGGACCCCAGACATCAGAGTGCACCAACTATAAAGGCCTAGTGCTGTTTTTTACATGTCTCATGAACGGAAACCGTGCCTGCTTCCCAAACTGACATGCAGGGCATACGTGACCAAAGTCATTATACTTGAATTTAGGTAATCCAAGTACTACTTCCTTCTGCTGCATAGATTTCAGCTTTTGTACATTGACATGTCCAATCTGCTTGTGCCAAATCTCTACATCTCGAATGGCACTCTCATCATGAGCAAACATGGCTGCCTTGAGTCCCGGAATGGTCGCATCCAATGTAAACATCCTGCCATCCCTTCTGCCCTTGGCAATTAACTTGTAGCCATTTCCATACTCCTCAATGAAACACCCATCTTTGTTGAACCTCACTTGCAAATTCTGTTCTGCCATTTGACCCACAGACAACAGATTCTTTGTTATGGTTGGTACATGTAATACATCATGCAAGCCTTTTTTCTTGCCATCAGGCATCATAAGAGGAACAATCCCTTTATGCTTTATGTCATGTTGGGTGTCATCCCCAATACATACATGACCATGTGTACCTGCAACTATCTCATCAAACCACTCTCCATGCGGTGTCATGTGGTTTGACGCTCCAGAGTTAATGTACCATCTGTCATCTCTATCATGTCTCGATGCATTTTTAGATACATGCTACATGGCAAAGAGTCTATCAACTGGCTCATCATGAGCACCACTGGAAGATGCATAGTGCCCATGCTGTCTGACCTTTGCCTTCATATCTCCTTGCTTCTTGTAATAATCCTTTGCAATATGCCCATACCGGCCACAATAATGGCAGTCCTTGTCCCTGTTGGATTGATCAGATGACAGCCATAAACCAGATCCACCACCTCTACCTCGGGGTGATCTCCCCCTACCTCTAAACCCACCAGATCCACGCTGGCCTTGTGTATTTGCACCATGCCAATTACTCTGCTGCTGCTGCTGTCCATAAGCATTACGAGTGTCACCATGACCTCAAAATGAACCACGACCTCTAGATCCTCTGCCACGCTGGCTAGAGTATAACACAGTGTCTCTACTCTAAGATGCACTGGAACCTGTATTCAAACCAAGTTTGACTTCCTCATGTAGCAACAAAGCAACTAGCTCTTCCCAGCTAGGGGGCTCTTCTCTGACAGAAATGGAAGTGTCAAAAGCTTTGTACTCTTTGCCTAAGCCATTCAAGGCAATAGCAATCATATCATCTTCTGATACACTTGAGCCAATAGTAGCAAGTTGATCAGCTATGGTCTTAATCTCCGTGGTATACGCCTGGATGCTCTTGCCATTCCTGGACATGTTGTTGAACTGCTGTTTCAACTGGATCTTCCTTGCATGTGTCAAGGTTCCATAATTTTTCATCAGTATGTCCCAAGCATCCTTCGGAGTCTCACATCCAGTGATTTGAATTACCATAGCATCAGATATACATAGAGAAAACCAATGCAGCACCTTGCATGCTCTTTCATTCCATAGCCTGTAGGCTCTTTTTTGTTCATTTGTTGGATTGTGTACAGGCAACTCAGGAGCAACTTCATCTCCTGTACATAGATCCCAATAACCTCTGCCAACCAAAAAGTTTTTCATTCTGAATTTCCATAATGCAAAGTTCTTCTTATCCAAGTTCTCTACAACTATTTGAGTGATATTGTCAGTCCCATGTGCATTAGCCATGATGCAATAGATTGTCTGACTCCCTACAAACCAATAAGTATGACTGACCAAGTTCACTCCGTAACAGTTTATGACAGTTTTTTGCACTAAATTGCAGAAAAAAACAGGGTATTTCAGCCCACTGACACCCCAAAACAACCCACAAACAAGTGGTCTCAACTATAGATACAACTGTCAATACATAAGCTATGTGTTTGCTTCAGCTTAAGCTTCTGTAATCTCACTGCCAGGGTACATACATGCAGTCTGAAAACTATAAATTGTGAGTAACTAGCAGCAATTTCAAGTCCAAAACTGAGTGGTAATCATGTCATACATGTTCCAAAATCTCCCAGGTAGCTGCTAGTACATTTAGCAGTCAAAACATGAGCATAGAGACACATAACAGTGCATAACCAGCACATACAAGTGTCAACAAATTTAGTTGCAAGTTGCAATCAACCAAAATTTAGCATAACAAGCTCCAAACCACTTCAAAGTGTCTTCAAACCAAATCATACATTTGCTCCAGTATGACAAGGTCAATGCATGACTATGTAGTGACCATAGACTGTCTGTCTCTAATGAGCAAAGTCATACATTACTTCTGCAATTTGTACTTAGCCAACAAGACAAGATTGCATTTGCTTTAGCTCCAAAATTTTCAGCATTCAATAGCACTTAATGCTTTTCTCAACCCATGAACATTCTGACATACACATGTCAGTACATACATCTCATAGATGTCACCAAATGTCACACTGTACTGAGTAAAGAACAAATGCTTGTTGTCCATATTAAATGACAGTTTTTAGCCTGTCTAAAATGCTCCACATCTGAGTATTTCAGTTACCAAAATCAGCTTGCAATGGATCACAACAGGTACTTATGACCTCCAATATATACCTATGCTCCAAGAGTGCTTTTGGGCTTGTCAGAGAGCTTCCAAAGCTCTTCAATGTGTTGCATATACCATGTATACTGTGTATACAGTAGTGCTGCCCTTTTTTTCAGATTTGCCCACTCTGATCTCAGCTCATGTCAGAGCTCAAGGTCAAGCATTTGCCTCTTGCCATCTCAAAGCACTTCATACTTGACCTAACTAAGCATTTGATGACCAAATACACTAGCATTTGATGAAGTGCAGCCCAACAACTGATAGCAGCAAACAGACGCAGTTCACGCAAATCTGTCCTTTGCTCCAGCAACTCGATTTGCTGAGTTTGATGCTGATGGAGCACACACTAGTGCTCAATACCCCCTTCACAAGGCTCTAAACAAGCCATAATTTGCAGCTTGACCCATAGAGTAGGCAATCACTCAATGCATACCTTCAGTTTACAATGGCATTCAGCCTGTTTGAAAAAATGACACAAGTCTTCAACTGCAGATCATCTTCACTCCCTCTTGCTCCAAGAGGTCCACCAAGTAAGGCTCTGATACCATGTTCAAAGTTGAGAGAGAGAGAGACAGGGAAACTCCATTTTCTTGAGCCTTCAAGCTCTCAAGGTCATTCCTTCATGTTCCACACACTAAACTGAAAAGCACACACTAATACAAAGATAAAGTGACCTAGTGTAAGTGTAGACTAGACGGACTAACTCTAGTCAGGTCACTAACTGACTACTAACCCGACTTATTTAATGTAGTCACGTGTAGACAGCTGCACACACTAGCTGTCATAGATGTCGGTCATAGATAAAGACACACTGACCGGTGAGCTTGATTTCTAACAATTATCTCATAACCTAGGACTGATATTTCACTTTGTCATGTAGGCAAAGTGAATTGGTTTAAATATCCTAAGTTTAAAATAGTTACGCATTTGATTTAATAATTTGTAATAAGCTATGCATGCTATTTAATTATTTCGACTTAATTTATAATGGTGGAATTTTTCTCTAAAGAGGATACTTCTAATCAACAATTTTAATCACCTACTTTACTTGTCCAAATTCACTTTATCTAGTTTATAAATACCAATAAAATTAATTTCTCTATGTTTATATGATTTACAAATACTAAAAAATAATTATCTATATTTATAAATTTAAAATACTAAAGAAATATTCTTGATGCAAATTTCACTTTCCCTATAGCTAAAGAAATATTCTTGATGCAATTTCTTACTTCTTAATTCTTACTAAATTTGTTGGGGATTTTTCTAATGATCCTCTTTGAATGAAAATTTAAAAAACTTGATTTCTTTTATACTCTTTATTTATATGTAGCTAGAGAGAATTTATTCAATGTATTGTGATGTCATGCAATTTATCTTATCATTTAAAATTTAAACTCTAAATTGATAACCCCTACTTATTCTAACATTTCCTTCATGTTGAGCTCCCATTAAGCTAGAACTTCTTCACAGAATAATAAAACTCCTTTACCTAGATTCCTCTTCATGTATCAATAAATGATCATTAATCCATGAGAGAACTTGGTTTTATGTTGGATGCGATGGCATGTTGACCATGTTTATGATCATATTCATAACTCTCGCACTCCCCACTCCAAAATACCATCTTTTCGGGGCCATCACGTGTAGGGAGTGGGGATGTGCTAGCTTCAAACTTGGATGGTATTGATTAGGAGTGATTAGGGGATTTCTCACGAGTTGGAAATTTGACAAACATACTTGGGTGGAATTATCGTAAGCCAAAGGAGTACCTCTTTCGGTGGTTAATGATGACTTTCTCTTGCTCTTCTTCTCACTCACTCTCACTCCTTTCACTCTCTTCTCATCCCTTCTCCTCCTCTATCTTCTTCTTTCACTCTCATCCTTCCTTCTTCTCTCCTCCTCCCCTATCCTCTTATTTTTTTATTTGTCTTCTTCTCTCCTCTTTTTGTCCTCCTTCTCTTCTCTATTTCTCCACCTCTTCTCTTCTTCTCTTCTTCTCCTTCTCTTCCTTTCTTCTCTCTCTCTCTCTCTCTCTCTCTCTCTCTCTCTCTCTCTCTCTCTCTCTCTCTCTCTCTCTCTCTCTCTCTCTAGGTCAAGGAAAAGGATTAGCCTAAGCTAAGGCTAAGGCTATAGCATAAGGCCATTGGCTATTTTCTAAATCAAACAATGCCTTCTCAATTCCCCCCCTCTTAGATTGATGTCCTATGTTGAAATATCAGAGTGAGAGTGCAAGAGGGAGACATAGAGCTCAAGTACAAGAAGAAGATCTTGCTTAGTGAGTTGTTCACAAGTACAACGAGTACACTCTCCTCTACATTGAGAGTGACCTTTAGGTTGTTTATATAGCCTCTAGATGGCTAGGGTTAGGGTTTCCCCTTGCCCTCTAGTTCATTCACACTCAGCTACCCTTATTCACCCTTGCATACATAGGGTTCACATGGTTTGCTGCACATCTGCGATGGTACAACACCATTACTTGTTTAATTGAATGCTGCAAAGTCAAGAGTAAGGTTTAGGCTTTAAAGTTGAGAGTAAGTTTTACAAAGATATGGTTCATTGAATGATGTGCACCATCTTAACATGGTGATACACCACTTTAACACGGTGCAGTGCTTGAAGTGGTAAAATAAGACAGATTAAGATAAGCATGCCAAATGATATTTTTAATCTTGAAACTTGTATAGCATGCTGTTATGTATTGCCTCATATTTTTCAAAATGCATTTGATCTAGAACTCAAAGGGCATGCTATTGTACATAGCTTTATGATCTTCATTGGATAATTCAAAAACATTGGCTATGCCGCTGATCGTGTAATGAAAGCAACGATACAATCGTGGCAAGTTACAAAGGATGATAATAACATAGTGCAAAGAAAATGCATACAAAAATCACATGACAAAAAAACAAGAGGATATGCACTCCACAGATCCAAGGGTGAGCTATAGATCCTCGCCATCTGAAAGCTCGTCTCGCTACAAGGGAGCATTGAACGGACTCTGCAAAAAAAGAAACAACTACACATCAGTCCACCATACAGTAATACATTTTAATTAAAATTAGTAACTACAGACAATAAAGATGAGTGACTTATTGGGCCGTTGCATCCATACAATCGTTCGATCAATGCAACGAGACCGTATCTCTCTGCATATCGAGTCTCTAGGCCAGTGGATTCGCGGTTTGTAATGGAGTGCTGCAAAGAAAACAAAATACAAATGTTAGAAACACCATTGTCAGTATAAGGGATATTGCAAAAAAATAAGCAAGTAGAACAAAATAAAAACTTACAAAGTCCTCCAGATAAGTCCTGTGGCCACCACTCCCAAGATGATGGACCACTCCTGCCTCCAGTTGTGCCCTCATCTACGTTGGGAACATTGCTTTCATCATATACTCTCGCACTTCAAGGAGCTGAAGGTACAATATACCACCATTAAGGTTGTCGGGGGTTTGGATAGAAAATTACCTATTCAAAATTGCATACAAGAGAGATTTAACTTTTGTGATATGTGCCATGTTGTTATAAAATTAAAAAAGCATGAGTTCATGCACCTGTTCACAATGTGTTGGCATTACAAACGTGTAGCGCAAATCCGTCCATCTTTTTTCGAAATCTATTTTGAGAATTCTAGATGGACCTCGTTGAACTATTGCCCCAGCTCCTTCAAGTACCACTTTGAACCATTGCACGTCAAATAGGATCATGGAGAAGCTATGGTAATCCACCATGATAATACTTTGCAAGTTTCCAAAATATTCCATCTCATCTGTAATGGTCTTTGGATCCATTGCTCATCGTTAGCTCTCTTGCTCAAACTTTGCCATGATACCACAATCTGTTGTGGAGCACATTTTGTTGATACACTTCACGTGAAAATGTCGTCCGCGCGACGACGCCGCACTATATATTTTGTAATGTACATTGAAACAGTTAATTAGTTATTGCATATAAAATCTAGATATGACAAACCCTAAACACATCGTCACCTTTGGACTACATCTCCTCGAGAATTCCCACTCCTTAGTTGAGACCTCTACCCCTTCGTGAGACGCTGTGGTCAAAGCTCCATGCAATGATCACGTTGGTATAAATTGTGGCATCTCCTCCATGTCCTCGGGATATCAAATTAGTCGATGGTACGTACTACGTCGAAATTTAGATCACGCTTCTTCCCGATCTTTCTTGGCTTGCTCGTACCTAGCAAGCCACGTCTATATGGAGGCATGGTGTAACATACAAAAATGATTCACTTTCTCCTCCATTGCAGCATCCATCCTTTTTTCTATCCCATTTCCAACCCCCACATCTCCGATTAGTCTATCATCGTTCTTTAGCGACCATAGTATACTATTGTCGGAATCCACTGTTGGTAGCCACTGTGAAATATGCACTAACGCCTTGGACATCAACCAAGCTTCAGCCATGCTACCTTCTGGCCGAGCTCATTGTCACACAAAGCCTTTCAGGGTTTTCATAAAGTGCTCCGAGAAGAACATCCATTGCGTATGGACATGTCCAAGAATCTCCACTTCATCTACAAGATGCACCAGAAGGTGGGTTTGAATCGTAAGCACGCTGGTGGGCAAGTACTTCTCAAAGAGACAGATTGTCTCCATTACTCCCCGCCTTGCGGATTCAATAGAGGATGTCTTGATCTCCTTCTATGAGATCCGTTACACTAAATTTGACAACCTGTAAATTACCCCATGTATTTCTAGAGTAAGGTATCCTGCGATCACGATCAATAGTACAAATTGCCACAAATAAAGAAGCATTATGAACAACGACTACACTCCAAATAGTAAAACACACAGGCCACTTATAATCCATTCGTAGTACAAACCTGACATATCTTATGCCAATCATGGGATTTTAGCCCTGGTAATTGATCATCTTTAGAAAATGCGGACCTAAGAGAATGCATCATACCCATCAGAGTGTGGATAGACTTGATAATTTGCTTCACAAAGTGCTCTTCTTTTATGGACAAAACCCAAGGAGCATGAGGTAGCTGCAAGCAATCATCAGCACTTGACTGCGGCCAAAGCACCTCCATCTTACCTACCTCCTTCAAATCCATTCGTGCCCTTGTAGTGTCTCTCTTTCATGTGATGTAGTCCCATAGTAAGCTACCCACATTCTTGAAAATATGCATGGGATCCAATAAGTGGGTCCAATATGACAACTCGTAGAAAACTAAGAACCGTCGCATTTGGATGCGACTTTGTGTGGACCATTTTTAGCTCGTACCAGCTTTGGGCATTCATTCATGTTGGAGGTTGTCCAAGAAAAACTTCCCTCAGTTCATGATCCTCCGACATGAAAGAAATGTGTTCTTGATATACCATCTTCTTCATGGTTTGTGACCTTCGGGAGTCTAATTGTGGAACCCACACAATGGACATGCATGATAACCTGAGGTAACCAGACCTGTCCCAACATCTCTATCCAGTGAATACAAACTTAAATGAGCTATGATAGATAAAACCAATGAGAATGGAAGCCTACTTACTTGAGCACTCCTCGAATCCCAGAAAGTCATGCATAATCCACATGAGAATGGCTTGAATATTGGCGGACCGTCGACTATCATGCTTGCTCATATCTTCCACGCTGACCCCCTCCTCCCACAAAATCTTAAGCTCATCTACTAATGGACGAAGATACACATCCATATTCTTGACTTTGTAGCGGCCGGGAACGAGCAAGCTAAGGATGATGTGTCCTTTCTTTGTAGAGAGCTATGGAGGGATGTTGTAGTTAATAAGAACTACATGTCACACACTGTAAGAAGTTAAGCGCAGACCGAATGGGTTCACGCCATCCATAGCAAGATTGAGCTGAAGATTACTTAGCTCTCGCGCAAAGCCTGGAAAGGTAGAGTCAATGTGGCTCCATGCGCATGAATTCGTTGATATTCGTTGGACTCGATCTGTGGATCTATTCTACGCATGCCACATTATCAAGCTCGCCATGTCAGACGTATGAAACATGTGATGTATACGGGTGATAAGTAGAAAGTGTCTAAGAACTTTTTGAGGGATTGTTTGCCCTTGCAAGTCCTGTTGATACCTGTAAGTACCACACTTTGGACATGTCTCTGTAGTCTTGTACTCTCCTCGAAATAGTCCACAATCGTTGATACATGCATGGATACTGTTGTAGTCCATGGCAAGCTTTTGTAAAACATATTGTGCATCATCACGAGACTCAGGCATGGTATTTGCAAGTGGTAATATATGATACTTTAGAACTTGAAAAGAAATCATAAAATACCTTGAAAAAGCACAATTGTTTTTTATGATAGTGCTGAAAAGAAATCAACAAAGCGTACGTAGAAGGTACCTAAATAACTCGGTCACACTCGCATCGCTCCACCCGTATTTTGCTTGCATACTTAGGAGTGCAAGTAGTGTCTTTAGGCAAGATACTCGGCACCCATCATATAATGGTATGGATGCTTCCTCTCTAAGTGGATCAGATGTCTCGACATTCATGGGCATCAATGCATCGATCATTGCCTCCATCTCAGGCTCCAAGATTGTAGGAAAGTTTAGAAGATTGCCTATCTCCTCTGGTATTGATGATATAGATTAGGTAGTACCTTTCAAGTGGTGGATTGGCTCAAGCACTCCATCCATCGCACACCCACGAACTCTTCTAACTGGCCGCAAAGGGTGCACTTCTCCTTGGGATGAGATGTCACCTCCCTGTAATAAATTTTATGGCCACATCTAATGTTTTTGTATATGATATTCAATTAGTTTGCGAATACAATGTATGATTGATATACACCTTTTGTATCATTTGCCCAAAATCTGAGATCGCATGATCAATGATCTCTGATTGAAACTCGCCGAAGCATCGTACGTGTTCTATAGACAATCGATGTTTTCGTCTAATTGCTAGCTTACATTGAGAGCAAGGACATGGGACACGCTAATTAAGATATGCCTCACGATCTTGAACATCATGGCCTTCATCGTTTTCCATTTGGTCTACGTTACGACAAACAATTTATTTTTGTTATCATTATTTTTTTCTTAAATTATTTGAGAAGGGATTTCTTCTTTTGTAACTCAACAAAATTAACATATATAAAGTCTCCACCCGCCTACAGTATGTAAAGTTTAATACGCTACACATGGGGACGAGGGAGTAGTTACCCTATGTCAGAGTGTTCCCTGTCCCGTGGTATTGCAACGGACCTCACCACCTTTTTTCCTTTGTGTGTGACTTGATATATAGAGCATAGGAGGAGGTAGTGCAAAGCATGTCAATAAAACCATCCTTTCACCTCCAAGTCCAATCTCTCTTTCGCTTTACTGAGCCTGGATACACAAGCCTTCCATGTCTTTCCGAAGCATCGAACACACCTAAGGTACATATATATATATATATATATATATATATATATATATATATATATATATATATATATATATATATATATATATATATATATATATATATATATATATATATATATATATATATATATATATATATATCTCTATACTACTACCACCACCACCACCACCACCACCACCACCACCACCACCACCACTACTACTACTCGCTTCCCGAAGTGTCAACCATACCCAAGGCACACCTTTAACAAAACATCTCTTTCTCTCTCTCTACTACTACTACTAAAAACAAGAAAAGAAGAAATTAAACAAGATCTTACCCTCTCTTTGTTTTTTATCCTTTCATTCTTCTCTGTCTCTCCCTCCCTCCCTCCCTCTCTCTCTCTCTTTCTTTATTATGTTTCATGTTTATTCCCTCTCTCTCTCTCTCGTTCTTTCTTTCTTTTTCTCCCTTCCTCTCCCTCTCTCATTTCCTATCTTTCTCTCTTAGTATACATCATTTTTAACAAAAACAAAGTAAAAGGAGAAAAAACAAAAACAAACCAAGAGGGAGCAATGCACTCACCGTAAAGGCCCAAGGATGGATTCGGTGGCTCCTCTTCGCCCTTCGTGCAGTTCCTCCTCTTCTTTGCAAACGGCAGAGGGTGGCAGTGGCAGCGACGGTGAGAAGCTCTCCTTCTCCCTCTTTCTCTCTTTCTCTCCCTCTCCCTCTCAAACGCACGATGTAGTTCGCTCTCTCTTTCTTTTACTCTTTTGTGCAAAATGCCATGCTCCCGCTTTTTTTCGTTTGAGTACCGTCACTATTTGCGTCGCTGCAAATAGCGACACAAATAGCAACACCACTAATTTGTGTCAAAAATGGCCGTCGTTATTCTCCTATATCCTTATGGTGCTAGAGACTGATTGAGCAACGTCCAATTGTTTGATTCGATGTGATGATTTTGAGGAGTAGTTAAGCGACAATCAGCCCAAGATAGTTGGCGATAGCGGCGAGTCCGAGGGAGTTGGTAGCAAGAACAAGATGTTCGTTTAATGGAAACTTAGTTGTTGACAAATTATCTTCTCTAAGGTTATAATTCCTTAGTCACCCCCATAAGCCTTGTTCTTATCGCTTGGGCCCAACCTCTTGTCCTTAGAGGAATCGAGATGCCCTCGTCTCCAATAAACTTAGGATTGTAAATTCTAGCATAAGTGGGGATCATAAAGCTTGCTAGTAAGGACTCATTAATGCTTTTGCTATGATACTTTGACCACCTACAATACTTGAAAGTTTAAGATTATATGGACAAGGTAGAACAACCATTATAAAGCAATTCTTATTGTGAGTGTAGGGTTTATTACATCTCTTAAAGCACTTTCTAAGATTTCATTAGGTTCTAGTCCTTTATTACAAAAAAAATTGGGAATGTTGTCTACATAGGGTATCTCTATCCATCCAAGTGGCATTCTCCTCTGGATAGTCTTTTCATTGGACGAGATATTCTCTAATGGTTTTGCTTCTAAGGATGCATTCCCTTACATCCACTATTCTATCAAGTTGAAGCTCAAGTTATGCTTGGGATTACAACCAATTGATCATCAAGAACATGATTAAGATTGGGTACATAAACTTTTAGAAGGCTGACATGAAATACATTGTGAACTTTCAGAATCAGGAAGTTGTAGCGTATAAGCATTGAGTCCTAGACACTTGAGATTCTTGTATGGCCCAAAATATCTAAGGCTTAGCTTCTTGAATTGCCCCAAGGATAGGGAACTCTTCTTAGAATGATGGACACGAATAAAAGCCATGTCTCCTTCCTTGAAGATCCATTCTTGTCTTCCTAAATCAACATATGTTTTTTTCAATCCTTGGCGGCCTAGGTATCTTTTCTGATAGCCTTGACTTATTCATCCATCTCTTCCAACACCCCAAAACCCCTTGAGATAAACAACCCGGCTTACAAAAGCCGGGAAATCGTGACCTATGGCAGCCTAGAGGTAGCCTCTAGTGTCCTAGTCGAGAGTCCAACCCCACTTAGAGCCGAAACCAACTCATAGACCCCAATTCCACCCTGACCGAGCAAAGAGGAGCAGTAGAGACGCTAGACAATTCTTAGAAGTAGTGAGAGAATGTGCTTAGAGTCACATTAGACTGCTGCGAATGAAAAGCGAAATAGCATGAGTTGCATTTTCCATTTTGCATTCTCACCCCACATTGATTTTATCACTTGAAGTGCACTGAAAAGCCGAGAGCATGATTTCGCATAGTGCATGAAAGAGAGCACACACACATACACCGAGTGAGATTAAGCTAAGGAGTATCTGTAAATAATAAGGAACATACCTAACCATATGAATGAACCCACTAGTAGGAGAAGACCCTAAAACATAGTCAGGTGATTGAGAATCCCAAGCATATGACCAAGCAAGAACCAACACCATTGGAGGAGTGGATCTACCCAACTTGATCAATCTCATCAATACCTTGGTGGAACAAGAAACCACAAACATGACAGAGTCAAGCACTAACCACGGATGAGACGAAGAGCTTGATCTAGTTGGGTTCCTGACAGAAATCCAATAGCTAGTTGCCAACTACGATCTACACATCCGAACAAACCACCACGGTAGGACGTCCAAGGATATCATAGCGGACCTAGAAGAGGAGAGGAGACTAGTGCCGAAAGCCTTTAGGGCGTAGTGACTTACAATCAAGAGTAGTAAGCTAGGAACTTGCGACAGAACATAGAAATGGGCAAGATTTAGCCTACCAAGCTGAAATAGGACAGGACCTAACGTAGAAAGGGAAATAGTGATGGAAGGAGATCTCACACTAAGCAAGCTTCTTGCAATGGCAACCTTGTTGCTTGCAGGATTAGGGGTCAACTAGGGCTCTAAGAGCCAATCAAGAATCCATGTCGTGGCTAAGCAGCTAAATAAGTACTAGCAAATGATGACCCATATAGCTTCGTGGAGGTGTTCGAGCAAGTCTATGAGGTCAATTTCCTCATTGATCTTACTTTGTGCTCACAAGCTTTCGATGTATGCTTAAGAGATAAGGGTAGGATTTGGTACACGAGTTTGGACATTGTTGAGCGGATTGACTTCAAAAACCTCAAGAGCCTCTTCATTAAGAGATTCTTTGAACTTGGGTACTACAATAACATCCTGGTGCGGCTGATGAATGTCAAGCAGAAAGACAAGGAGGTCATCAGAGACTACGTCACCCATATGCGAAGTCTCTTCAAGAGGATCCCAAATGGTGAGCGACCTACTGAAAGAGTGGTCTCCATAGCCTTCATCAATGGGATATGAAGTGAGGAACTCTACAAGGCCTTGGCAGACAATTCAAGCTTGCAGCGAGATGCGCTAGCTAGGGTCTTTGACGAGGCAATCAGAGTGGACAACCAGCTCAAAGAGAGAAGCTCCAAGAGCTCAACCTGAGAGGAGACAAATGCTAGAAACTCTGAAAGAGTTTCAACGTCAAGTGAAATATTAGGCCCAGTTCTCAGGATAAAGAAAAGGGCACGAACACAAGTTAGGAGCTAGCAGAGATGAAGACAGAGCTAGCCAAATTACAAGAAATGATGGGATAACCTACATGCCCTCATGTCCAATGTGTGTATTGTGGCAAAAACCACCTGCGAGCCGAGTGTCAAGACCCGAGGTCCCGACCTTGCGCTGATTGCGGTAGGTTTGGTCATGATCTCATGCATTGCCAACTATGGAGGAGACTCCCGAACTCGCAACCATACAAACATCCTTACCTAGTGAATAGGCCACAAAACTTCTTTGGAAGGGAAGCCCCATTAGCTCTCCAAGCACCTAATGATGCTAAACCAACCATTCCAAGGTTAGAGATAAACCCCATAGACATACCTAGACCACCTAGATCTTACGTAATGCGTCCACCTGTTAGAATATCAAGCTCTGGGTGTGTTGACCGACATGAGCTGGACACAGCTAGTCTAGCCATAGTAGTTAGATACATTAAATAAGTCGGTGCCTTTGGTGTGAATGGTCTTATGACCTTAGGTTGTATCTTTCACTATTGAGTGTGGTTTGAATATAGTGGGAGAGAGGAAGCTGGTTGCTTCACTCTGCCTTTCATCACTCTACCTCTTTGAACTTAAACATGGTATCAGAGCCATGAATAGATGAAGACTGGGTGCCTGGGAGTGTGGCATTGGACTTGCAGGAGCTGAAGTAAGAGAAAAGGTTATTCTTCTTCAAACAGGCTGAAGCCATTGGACAATGGAAGGTATGAAGTGTATAGTGGTATGCTTAATGATCAATGGCAGTGTCAAAGGCTTGTTTGTAGCCTTGAGAGGGATGTATTGAGCACCTTAGAGTGCTTCATTGCCCTGGTTAATAGACACGTGAGCTGTGCTGTCCATCCAACCAGTCTGCGCTGTTGCGCCTGGTTCAGATCCATGTCCTACAGCTACTAAATGAGGCATCATGCATCTTCTACATGCTCTAAACAGTGTATGCTGACCCTGGGTGTGACCTTGAAGGTCTGATATGTCAATGGAAGCTTGGGTGATGAGAAGCATGGACTGTTATGCAGGTATACAGGTCTGAAACTGAGAGTACACTGCTGAATACAGTGATTTACATCAATGTTTTTGATTCTGAAGAGCACTTGAAGCTCCCTAATAGGATGGGAAGATTGCATTGCAGACAATACAAGTCAAGAAGCTATATGTACTTGATGTGAAGTACTTGAGCTAAATTTTTCTCAGTAAAATATTCAGATCTGAGAACTGTTCACTGCTGAAAACTGTCATGTACTGTCAGTAATAAGCATTAGATACTACTAATGCAATACAGGTCATTTCTAGAGCTCTATCACCTATGAGAGCTGTCACATACATGCTGGATGTATGGAGGCTTGAAACATTCAATGAGTATCATTGAAAACTGAAGTCTGGAGCTGAAGTGAATGCATACATATTGTCTTGGTCAAGTACAAATGGTTCATGAGGTCTTATGCTTTGGTCAGTGAAAACAGGTTGTCTATGTATACCTAGATGCTCATGTATTGACCCCACCATTACGAAGTAAATGTATGACATGATCGAGAGACAATTTGGGGCTGATTGGAACTTGATATGCTGAACTTTGGTTGATAGTAACCTGCAATTGAATTTGTTGACACTTGTATGTGCTGTCTATGCTTATGTCTGAAGTGGCATATGTACCAGCAGTCAACTAAGCAGTTTTGGAATATGCATTACGTGTATCCAGGTGGAGTTTGACTTTGGAAAGGCTACTGTAATTGCAGTTTACAGGTTTGGACTGCATGCTTTTGGAACCTGGCAGTGGATCTGCAGGAGTTAAATCTGAACCGAACATCAGACATATGTATTGGCAATTGTCTTTATGAGTTGGATCAACCGATTGGGACGTTGTTTGGGCTGATATTTGACTGAAATTTACTGGTTTTTTTCCTGCAATTAATTGCAGAAAACTGTCATAAACAGTTCCGGGCTGAAGTTGAACTGTTAAGAAAATCTTGGTTTGCAGGTAGTCAGGCAAGGTCTGCAACATGGCAAATGCTGATAGAACTGATAATGTAACCCAGATTGTGGGAGAAAAGCTTGATAGCAACAATTATGCAATATGGAAGTTTCGCATGGAGAACTTTCTGATAGGCAAAGGATACTGGGACTTAGTGACAGGTGTTGAGGCTGAACCTGAAGTTCCAGATAGGAATCCTACAGCTGATCAAAGACGAGCACATCGAGCTTGGACGGAAAGAGCTCGCAGAGTTTTACATTGGCTGTCATTATGTATCTCGGATGCTATGGTGATGCAGATCATGAACTGTAAATCCCCAGCCGATGCATGGAACATATTGGTCAGGTACTATGGCACAACTACGAGTGCCAGGAAGATACAACTGAAGCAAAAATTCAACAACATAGAGAGGAAGAACAGATCCATACAGGACTATGTCACGGAGATTAAAACCTTAGCAGATCAGCTCGCATCTGTTGGCTCACAGGTAGAAGATGAGGATATGGTTGCAGTGACCTTAAATGGTTTGGGTCCGGAGTATAAGTCCTTTGATACTTCAGTATCTGTGCGGGCTGAGATGCCTGATTTTAATGAGCTGGTTGCGTTGTTGATTCATGAAGAGGTGAAGCTTGGCTTAGTTACAGGGTCAAGCAGCTCTAAGAATAAGGATGCAGTTTTTTATTCGAATCAGCGTGGTCGTGGTGGCCGTGGTAGAGGCTATGGATCTGGCAGAGGAGGCCAGCAGAATGCATCCTATAGTAATAGCAATCAGCAGTCATCACATGCAAGAGGTAGTGGTAACTTTCGAGGAAGGGGGAGATCTAACTCCCGTGGCAGAGGCTCATGGCAGCAGCAGCGTCAGTCAGACAATCCAAATAAAGATAAGGATTGTTACTACTGTGGAAAGTATGGGCATATTGCAAAGGATTGCTGGAAGAAGCAGGGAAATCAGAAGGGCAAGCAGCATGGACATTATGCTACGTCCAGTCAGACAGATGACTCTGGTGATAGACTGTTTGCCATGCAATATGTCAAAGATAAGGCTGTTGAAAAATCATCTGATGATGCAGTGTGGTACATTGACTCGGGGGCGTCGAATCACATGACCCCTCATGGTGATTGGTTCACGGATATGGTGGCTGAAAAGCATGGCTATGTATGCACAGGTGATGACACGCAACATAGCATTGAGCATAAAGGCAAAGTGCCTCTGGTTGTACATGATGGCATGAAGAAGAATCTTCATGATGTTTTGCATGTTCCTTCGATTACGAAGAACCTATTGTCTGTGGGTCAAATGACAGAGCAAAACTTGCAGGTTCGCTTCAATAAGCATGGCTGCTTTATTGAAGAGTTTGGCAATGGATGCAAGTTGATCGCGAAAGGCCACAGAAATGGAAGAAATGGAAGAATGTTCACTCTTGATGCTACACTGCCAGAGCTGAATTCCGCTATGTTTGCTCAGGGTTCTGGCACTATCAGGGACTTAGAGATTTGGCACAAGAGAGTGGGGCATGTCAATTTGCAGAGGCTGCAGACCATGCAGAAGAAGTAGCTGGTAACAGGACTACCTAGATTCCAATATTCAGATATTGGTCATGTCTGCGAGGCTTGCCAGTTTGGTAAGCAGTCACGATTGCCGTTTGTCAAGCATGTAAGACAGAGTACACGACCACTGCAGTTAGTGCACTCTGATGTTTGGGGACCAGCTCATAATGCATCTATGGGGGGTTCCAGATACTATGTATCCTTCATTGATGACTACAGTCGATATACCTGGCTTCACATATTGAAAACAAAAGATGAGGTCTTTGCTGTTTTTCAGAAATTTAAGGCGCAGGTTGAGAAGGAATTTGAGTGTTACATCTCTTGCTTGAGATCCGATAGCGGTGGGGAGTATGTCTCCAATGAATTTGCTGATTTTTTGGCTGAAAATGGCATTCGTAGGCAGCTAATCTGCAGCTACACTCCGCAGCAAAACGGAGTAGCTGAAAGGAAGAACAGGGTTCTGATGGAAGCTGCTAGGGCCATGATGAATGAGAAGCATATGCCGCTTTATTATTGGGCAGAGGCTATTGTGACAGCCGCATATATTCTGAACAGGACTCCCACTGCAGGCATTCATGACATGACACCGTTTGAGAGGCTCTATGGCTATAAGCCGGATGTAAGACACATGAAGGTCTTTGGCTGCCTTGCTTATGTGCACATTCCAGATGAGAAAAGGAAAAAGTTGGATCCCAAAGCGCATAAGAGTGTGTTCATTGGATACTCGCAGGAGAAGAAGGCATACAAATGTTATGATCCCTCTACCAGGGAGACTTTGGTAAGCAGGGATGTCATCTTTGATGAGCTGGGCTCTTGGTATGTCTCACCAGTTGCAGTGCCATCCGATTTGCCTTCCACTCATGTCTCTACAGTTGATATGCAGCAGAGCACTGCTATGATAGGACCTATCAGTCAGACAGTATCCCCATGGACAGGGAGATTGAGGAGCTCACCGTCCACTGACACGGGTATGTCAGTGAGGGGGAGACATGATGTCTTGGACAGCAAAGGAAAAGAGAAAGTTAGTGAGGATGGTATGATGACACCTGGCAGAATGACTTTGGGCTATGAGTCTAGTGATACTTTAGACAGCAAACTTGGTATTCCGACTGTCTATACGCCTGGCACGAGGCAGAACAGGTACATTCCGCCTCATGAGAGAGGTGAATCGAGTAGTGCACCACAGCCTAGACGATCGCAGAGGGTCAGATACCCTGTTGACAGGTTGACGTACTCTGGTTATTCTGCAAAGCATTATGCATACATGACAAAAGTGATGGAGATCAAAGAACCAGGTACTTATGCTGAAGCAGCGAAGGATGAAAACTGGTGCATGGCTATGGACGAAGAGATGAAAGCCTTGGCTGAAAATCAGACTTGGGATTTGGTACCACTGCCTGAAGGGAAAAAGCCTGTTGGCTGCAAATGGGTTTATAAAATCAAATGTAAGTCTGATGGCAGTGTAGAAAGGTACAAAGCAAGGCTGGTCGCTAAAGGATATGCTCAGCAGTATGGCTTGGATTATGATGAAACATTCAGTCCGGTTGCAAAAATGGCAACCATACGAACTGTTATTGCCTTGGCTGCTGAAAAAGGCTGGAAATTGCAGCAGATGGATGTTAAGAATGCATTTCTCAATGGTGATTTAACAGAGGATGTATACATGGTTCAGCCGGAAGGGTATGAGCACCCTGATTTTCAGCATTATGTGTGCAGGCTGAAAAAGGCACTGTATGGGCTGAAGCAGGCTCCGAGAGCCTGGCATGCTAGGATCAGCAGTTACTTGCAGAGTCTTGGATTTGTTGTTGGCAGGGCTGATCACAGCCTGTTTACAAAGAAGACTGACAGTGGCTTGGTAGTGCTGGTCATATATGTTGATGACCTGATAATCACTGGAAATGATGACTTGGGAATTCAGCATGCTATGAAGATGCTGAAATCTGAATTTGACATGAAAGATCTGGGAGATCTGAAGTATTTCTTGGGTATTGAGGTCGTACCAGCTGAAAATGGCTTATGGCTGATGCAGAAGCACTATGCCATGGAAATGCTTAAGAAGTATGGCATGGCTGAATGCAAACCACTAGATACACCTCTGGACCAGAATGTAAAGCTAGACATGAACACTGGGGCTGAAGTAGAAGATGTGACTATGTACAGGCAGATGGTCGGCAGTCTGATTTACTTAACCATCACTAGGCCTGATTTGAGCTATGCAGTAGGGCTGATAAGCCAGTTTATGCAAAAGCCAAGAAAGCCGCACTTGGATGCAGTTAGACGCATCATGAGGTATGTTAAGTCCACTGTTGACTATGGGTTGTTCTATGTCAGAGATAAGCCCTTGATACTGATTGGATACACAGATGCAGATTGGGCAGGATGCTCAACTGACAGACGATCTACCAGTGGCTATGCCTTTGGCTTTGGTAGCGGCATGATCAGTTGGAGCAGCAAGAAGCAACCTACGGTTGCTTTATCCAGTACTGAGGCAGAGTACAGGGGGGCTGCATTGGCAGCATGTGAGATTGCTTGGTTGCTCAAGCTTATGGCTGACTTGGATATTCAGGTTGATGCTCCAGTGAAACTGTTATGTGATAATCTGAGTAGTGTACTCCTGGCCATGAATCCAGTTTACCATGCCTGGACAAAACACATAGAAGTACACTACCACTTTATTCGTGAGATGGTCCTTGCAGGAAAGGTTGATCTTATGCATGTGAGGACTGATGAGCAGGTAGCAGATATCTTTACCAAGTCTCTGGGTAAAGATAAGTTCTGTGGTTTTAGACAGCTACTTGGAGTACATATGCTGTCTTGAGCTTGAGGGGGAGTGTTAGAATATCAAGCTCTGGGTGTGTTGACCGACATGAGCTGGACACAGCTAGTCTAGCCATAGTAGTTAGATACATTAAATAAGTCGGTGCCTTTGGTGTGAATGGTCTTATGACCTTAGGTTGTATCTTTCACTATTGAGTGTGGTTTGAATATAGTGGGAGAGAGGAAGCTGGTTGCTTCACTCTGCCTTTCATCACTCTACCTCTTTGAACTTAAACACCACCAAGCCATGCTCTAGTCCACTACGTGGAGGAGCCAAATGACAAGGACCCTTATGTGCATCCCTAGGTATCGTATGACGAAGAGGGCAATGCAATCCTTATGGATTACTAACTTGTACTGGTAATGGTGCTAGGAAAAGGTAGATGCAGAGGCTTTGGAGGGCAGACCCAATAACCAATCGCGTGTTGGACTTGTGGACACTCAGGACATATCTCCTCATGCTCCCCCGAATGAGAGCAGGCCGATCTTAGATGCCTAGAGTGTGTAATCACTCACTTGTTTGTAGA
This sequence comes from Lygodium microphyllum, assembly GCF_053477565.2. Taxonomy (NCBI): domain Eukaryota; kingdom Viridiplantae; phylum Streptophyta; class Polypodiopsida; order Schizaeales; family Lygodiaceae; genus Lygodium; species Lygodium microphyllum. The sequence continues at coordinate 8,130,432 of NC_141160.1, forward strand.
ATGCCCTAGATGAAGACTACCCTCTAGTGCGGTAAGCGAGCCGTCTGTTCCATTAACGGAGAAGACTCACCCATCCTGCTACATGTCATGACCCACGCATAGACAAAGTAGACCGGCATATCATTGCCTAGACCTAGCAACTTAGACATAGTCTCGATCAAAAAGAAAAGTCGAAGGTGAAGGAGAAAGAAAGCTGACATAATAGGTCACGCTAAAAACTGAGAGTGTTATGATGTTACTTGTCAGAAAAAAGGTGATAAACGCAGAGGCAGAAACATTAGCTCCAAAGACGACCGAGAAGGGGAGTGCAAATGTCGGGGAGTATCCCAATCGGAAGTGCCAACTTGAGGCCATAGAAAAGGTCAAGGATTGGGTAAAAGAAGCCCACGAGCACCTAAAGGATGCTGAGCCTATATTGGAAGATGAGCTAGATGCTCTCTCAAGTGTAAGCACACCAGTCTTGCCTCCACGACCAAAGTTGAGGAATGCAGCTGTGCCACAAGTAAGTTTTTCTTAAATAGAGCATACACACAATGGGCCAACAAACTAGTTAGGGCTATTGGCTAAGAAACATAGAGTTAGGAGAGAGGCAAGTAGCTAACAGACTCCTCACCATGCTAGTAACCACCTCGGTGACTCTAACCCTAGGAGATTTTCTTAGGTAGCACTCGACACTATGGCAAGAACTGAAGCAGTGGGTTGAAGGACCAATGGAGCAAGGGACAGTTGATCTACATCATCATGACGTGGTAACTCAAATACCCAGCCTACTATTGCACTTAGTACCAAAGTCCTTACATGTGAATGCTTTTTGGAAAGGCATCGAAATGCATGCAATCTTACCAGTCCTAGCACTAGGAGACACCATGAGAAAGGGAATTGTGGATATGGGAGCAGGAGTTAGTGTGCTGAGCCATGCAGTACATTAGGACTGGGGTAATCTTCTTGTTGAGAATGCTAGGTTCAATGTCACCCTAGCCAATGGAATGAAAGTGTGGCTATTTGGAATGTTAAAGAACTGGCCCTTGAGGATTGTGGGAATCCAATTCTTTGTTGACCTTGTAGTCATGAAGGGAGTACACCTACTGAGGTGTGTGAGAGAGGAGGCTACTCACATCGACATCAAGGAAAGCTCACTACACTCGTAGGATCGACGGTGCATCGGCAAGGTGAGAGATAGCCATTAGAGCTCGCTTGAAATGCTTGAAGCAATAAGCGGTCCGTGGGTCTTGGCGGTTGAGCGTGAGCTCCCTCTACATTTTGGTTCCGTTGCTGGGACCAACGGATTCAAGCTTGAGCACTTGCACGCCTCATATCGAGCATCAAAGTAGGGGATTCATTCCCAAAACGGAGCTTGAGATAGGTAGGAAGTTTGGGTGTTTTTGATCTTCAAAGACAAGTAAGTATTTTGGGACATTTTGTGTGTTTGATGATTGGAAAACATGGAGAAATTATTTCAGTTTTTGCTTTCGATTCTTGTTGCATTTAGAGTAGGCTAACATTAGGAAATCGCACCTGAGAGTCATAGGGTTTGCTGCTATAAAACAGGGAGAAAATCGGGGAAAACAAGTGGAAAATGGAGAAAATGCTCATTTGAATGTGTAGGAATCGCAAGGAGAGTGATTGGTAACATCCGAGTAATGTCCAGCAGGGGTATAAGTTCTTGGAGGGCAAGTAAAAGAGAGAGAGAGAGAGAGAGAGAGAGAGAGAGAGAGAGAGAGAGAGAGAGAGAGAGAGAGAGAGAGAGAGAGAGAGAGAGAGAGAGCTTGGGTGATCCATTTCGATCAATCAATGCGAGGAGTTATGTTGCTATTGGCGATCCCCAGGTATATAGATCTCTTCCTCATCACTCCAGCATCATTCCTGTTGAATCTTGTAGCTTGTAATAATCAATACCTTAAGATTTTTGATGATTTCATGCTCAAAAGTGCATTTGGGTCGGCGGGATCGGACATCCAATCCAGTGTCCGATTCTCAGAATCGGACGTTTAATTCTGAGAATCGGACGCCCGATCGGACCATCCTGTCTGATCGGACCACTCAGACCAACTCGTCTGATTTTGAAAATCGGACCACCAGTCTGATCGGACCACTCAGACCAACCCGTCTGATTTTGAAAATCGGACCACCAGTCTGATCGGATGCCTCGTCCAATCGAGGTAATCGGACCCACCCCTGTCCGATTCGTAGAATCGGACCCACGGATTAGGACACGTCAGCAATCGGACCACCCACCTGGTCTGATTGGACCACTTGTCCGATTTTCAAAAATCGGACACTTGACCCCTGTCCGATTCTGAGAATCGGACAGCTCAAAATCGAACCCACCTGGTCTGATTCTGAAAATTGGACCACTCGTAAATTGGACGTCCGATTCTCAGAATCAAACACACCCTTAGGCAGAAAATAGAAAACATAAAAAATTGATCCCCACGATCGACTGGAAGCGCAACCCGCTCCAGGACAACATAGTGAACGCCTTGTAGGCAATTCCCAACGTAGGAGTCACGACCAAGGGACAGGGGGACAGTACTGGAGCACTCCCTAGCGACCTGACACGTTGAGAATGGAAATCCAATCGTAGGACCTGTGATCGACCCCCGAGTGAATAGCAAGAAGCAGCGCAGACCCTAGAATCTGCTAGAACGACCAGGACTTGAGCGACGAAGCTTATCAGGCTCGAGACAAGACAAGAGGGCATAAGGCATATAGAGATTGTTTGCCGCACTCACATTGAATTCCGCACTTGAAGTCCACATAAGAAAGCTAAAAGCCTGATTGACCACAAGTGCACGAGAAACGACACACACTAAGTGATCATAAATTGAGGATTGTATTCAATAAGTCAAGGAACTCACTCAGATAAAACCACTCAAGGATCCCACCAGCAGGAGAGAACCAAGACATAGATAAAACCATCAAAGAGCAGAGTAGGACCAAGCAAGGAGTGCCAACGGTGTGGATCTGTCAAGTCTATTCAACTTGATCGACAGCTTAGTGGAGCGTGAGAACTTGACCATGGCGGAAGAGAGCTCAGGCCATCGGTCTAATGAGGAGCTTGATTTGAACGTATTCCCAGATGCTATTCAACAGAGCTGGTGAGCAATTACAATGCGCCCGGCCTGTACGAGCACCACGGCAGGATAGCAGAGGCAATCATCGCAGATCTAGAAGAGGAGAGAAGGCTAGCCCACAAAGCATTGCAGAGCATAGCTGAGTACAATAGGGATTAACAGGCTAGGAGCCAAAGGCAAAGCATGGAGCTGCATGAGGTGCAGCGAGTGCTGAACTTAGCTCGCCGAAATCGAACGGACCATGAGAGAGCACTAGAGGGAGACTTGACGTTGAGCGAGCTTCTCATGAAGCGGCTACTCGATAATACAGAGCAGAGCAGAGTGCCACCGCACTAGCGACGCCGCTGCTCGTAGGATTAGGGGCAAGCCAAGGCTCAAAGAGCCATGCCAAAATACCGATTATTGCCAAGCAACTCGATAAGTACCAACCTCATGACGACCCATACAGCTTTGTTGAGCAGTTTGAGCAAGTCTGCGAAGCCAACGGCCTCAACGACCAAACTCAATCCTCGCAAGCGTTCGGGCTTTGCCTAGGCGACAAGGGTAGGACGTGGTATACGAGCTTAGATGCTGCAGAGTGTGCCAATTTCAATAGCCTCAAGGATCTCTTCATTAAGAGATTTACCGAGCCTGGATACTCCAATAATCTACTAGTACGCTTGATGAACGTCAAGCAAAAAGAGAAGGAGGACATCCACGACTACATAACCCATGTGAGGAGCCTGTTCAAGAGAATCCCTATGGGCGAGCGACCGACTGAAAGAGCAGTTTCGATTGTGTTCATCAGCGGCATTCGACACGAGGAGTTATATAAGGCTTTGGTAGGAAATTCAAGCTTCGAGACGCGATAGCTGGAGTGTTTGAGGAAGCCATCAGAGTCGATGATCAATTGAAGGAGCGGAACTCTAGGAGCTCGAACCTAGAGGAGACCAACTAGTGAAGCTCAGAGAGAGCGTCAGCCTCTAGTGAGCGATCAATCCCATCATCCCAAGATAAGGGGAAAACCACTGAGACAGACCAAGGCTTGGCTGATGTCAAGATGGAATTAGCCAAGTTGCAAGACATGTTGAGACGACCAATGCGCCCGCATGCCCAATGCATGTACTGTGGCGGAAACCACTTGCCGACCGAGTGTCAAGACCCTAGGTCAAGACCTTGTGCTAACTGTGGTAGGTTCGGTCATGATGTCGCATATTGTAGATTACCAAGAAGACTTCCGTACTCGCAACCCTACGGCCAGCCTTATCTAGCGAACAGGCCGTAGCCATTCTTTGGAAGGGGAGCCCCATTGGTCCTTCCCATGCCTAACGATATGAAGCCAGCTATTCCTAGGATGGAAATAAATCCTACGGGCATCCCTAGACCGCCTGGTCCTTACGTGACCCATCCACCGAGCGATGCTCCAGTCCACTACGTGGAAGAGCCAAGTGAGGAAGAAACTTACATATACCCTTATGTCTCGCATGACGACGAGGGCAACGCTATCCTCATGGAGTATCGACCCATGCCGGTGATGGCGTTAGGAAGAGGATGAGGTAGAGGCCTAGGAGGGCAGACGCAAGATCCAATCATCTGCTGGACTTGTGGTCACCCCGATCATGTCTCATCACGCTGCCCTGAAAGAGAGTAGCAAAATAGAGACAAGGCGAACCAAAGGTGTTCAGAGTGCGGAATCACCCATCTCTTCATCGATTGCTCAAAGCGAAAGCCATCTGCTAGCTCAGCCAACATACCATCTGTCCCATTGGGGCTGTTTGGTGTCGAAAACCTCGATGGGGAAGCCATACCTATCCCATTGTGGGTCATGACCCGAGCCCAAATGAAGCAGGCCGGCATCTCTCTACCAGGACCTAGCAATCTTGATGCAGCCTCGATAGGAAAGAAAAGTCGCAGGTGGAAAAAGAAGAGATCGGAAGCTAAAGTCGTACTAAAAACCGAGAGTGCTACAACTCTGCATGCTGGAAAGAAGGTCTCTGATGCAGAGGCAGAGACTTCAGCCCTAAGACGGCGGCTGAAAAGGGAAGCACTAAGGTAGGGGAATACCCACATCCGAAGTGACAGTTAGAGGCCATAGAAAAAGTGAAGAAATGGGTAAAGGAGGCTCAAGAGCATCTCAAGGACGCTGAGCCCATCATACAGGACGAGATCGATGATCTCTCCAGTGTGAGCACGCCGATATCACCTCCTCAACCAAGGTCGAGAGACGCAGCTGCACCACAAGTAGTGCCACTAAGACCAAGCCTTGACGCTACATGGCCACAGATCAGTCTCACGGCCATTGGCCAGGACAATCCAGGTTAGGGGAGGGACGAGCACACAATGATCTCCTGACCACGCTAGTGACCACCCCTGTAACACTTTGCGTAGGAGATCTGCTTAGGCAGTATCCTAACCTATGGCAAGATCTTAAGCAGTGGGTTGAAGGGTCACGAGAGCAAGTCACGGCAGACCCTCAAGACAATGATGCAGAAACGCAAATACCGAGTTTGACGCTGCACTCTATGCCTAAATCCTTGCACGTCAATGCCTTCTGGGAAGGTTCCAAGATGCATGCAGTCTTGCCGGTTTTAGCCCTAGGTGACACAATAAGAAAGGGAATCGTAGACACGGGAGCTAGGGTTAGTGTGCTTAGCCACGCAGTGCTTCAGACTTGGGGAAACCCGCCTGTCAAAACTGCTAGGTTTAATGTCACATTAGCAAACAATACGAGAGTGAAGCCATTCGGGGTACTTAAGAATTGGCCAGTGAAGATCGCAGGTGTCCAATTCTCTGTTGACTTTATAGTCATGAAGGGAGTGGACTACGATATCCTATTAGGCCGACCCTGGATGCGCAACGCTAGAGTCATCAAAGATTGGGGTAATGGCTTGATCTTCCTTGGCAATAGAATGGATGTCGTAAGGATAGACATGGACACTTGGAAGACCTCACCAGTTGACCTAGACGCCATCTCTGCTATGCTCAAGGGTAATACTCAGGTCAAGAAGTCTTATGGGCCCTTAACCAAGTATATCCCATGCCCAGAGGATGAGTGGGATTGGATGCACGTTCTCACTACAATCGATCTGCCATTCTCAGATCATGAGGCGTATGAGCAAGCCATCAAAATGATCGGCAAGTCTAACGAAGCACTCTCTATACCAGTCTGCATGATGGCAGGAAGCCTCCATGGAAAGCCTAAGCTTGTCACCTTCCAAGTACCATCCAACAAAAGGGAACTCCAGGGGATACTGGAATACCTAACAGGCAAGCTAGCTAGCAATCCAGTTGCAAACTTCAAACCACTCCAGGATTTCTTAGAGGAACCCAAGTGGCAATGGACCAGGGTGCATGATTTAAACCTCATGTATAATTGGGCCCTAGTTCCTGACCAACGACACGAGACATACCAAACCCTAGGAGACGACGAACAGTCGGATGACAAAGATTCTAGCGGCGAATACGAAGACTGCCAATCCTTCAGTGATGAGAGTGAGGGTGAAGTAGATACCGTAGAATACGGCACTGAAGGACAAGAAATTGAGCAGATACGAGCAGACTCCAAGCCGCAGAAAAGGCAGACCTTTAGGGTAGAGCGAGGAGTCATGCGCATGGAATGTGATCGCACTTGGATGGAACATGTAGGAGCCATAGACCTTGAGCAAGCAGGCCTAGCCCAGCTAGGAATGACATCAATACTTAGGACCGAATCACCATCTGAACTGTGGCCACTAGGGGAGACCACCTCTTCTAGTGAAGACGGAGGGTTTGACTCTGAATCGGAAGTTAGTTCGGATAGTGATCTAGAGATCCCTAGGCCGCCCACGACCAAACGTACCAAGGGGGACCTACCCATCCACCTGAGGTGTAGACAGTTAAGGCAGGAAAAGGCAAAGCAACCCAGGGATACACGAACAGAAGAACAACGAAAGTCGTAGGACCTCCCTAAATGCTTCACAAAATTCAAAAAAGGGGATAAGGTAGTAGTTCTGTTAGGTGCCAAATGTCAAGGGCAAACGAGCGAACCAATCGAGGGACTAGCCAAAGTCAAGGAGGTAGACTTAGCCCAGGAAAGGGAAACACCCCGACCAGTATTCATTGCTGATGACTTGATTGATGAAGAAGAAACAAGTCTTGTCACTCTCTTGCGAGAGTATATAGACATGTTTGCATGGTCCTTAGAGGAGCTGAAGGGGGTAGATCCGAGTGTCGTGACTCACAACATACCCATGACGCCAGACGCAACGCCGGTCAAGCAGCGATCGTACCCTATGAATCCAAAACACGCTCATGTTGTCAAAGAGGAAATTGACAAGCTGATGAGAGCTGGATTCATTTATGAAATTGAGCACACAGACTAGGTATCGCCCATAGTCATTGTGATGAAGAAGAATGGAAAAATCCGAGCGTGCGTCAATTACAAGAAGGTGAACGCTGCTACGAAGAGGGACAACTATCCATTGCCGTACACCGAGCACATGCTTGAGAGGGTGGCAGGCAAGGAAGCCTACCCTTTTCTGGACAGCTTCTCAGGGTACAACCAGGTGCAAGTGCATCCTGCGGATAGGCACTAGAACACCTTTGCCACGGCGTGGGGCGTCTTTGCATACATAGTCATGCCCTTTGGGTTGACCAATGCCCTTGTCACTTTCCAACGTCTCATGTGTACCATCTTTAAGAACATGCTTCGCAAGGAGTTAGAAGTCTTTGTTGACGATCTCTGTGTCCACTCGACCTGGATCGAACACTTAGACAAACTCCGTGTAGTCTTTGAGCAGTGTCGCTTGTATCTTCTCTCCTTGAACCCCTTAAAGTGCCAGTTTTGGGTTAAGCATAGATGCATCTTAGGGCACGTGGTGTCGAAGAACGGCATTGCCACTGACTTCTCGAAGGTCAGGGTTATTGTTGACCTTCCACCCCCAATTAACTACAAGGGAGTTTAATGCTTCTTAGGCCATACAGGGTACTATCGACGGTTTGTACTGATCTATGCGTTGATCGCCAGACCATTATACAAGCTACTGATTGTCTTCGAATGGACCGAGGCATGCCAACAAACGTATGAAGAATTGAAAAAGGCTCTAACAACAGCTCCAATTCTACGAGCCCCAGATTGGACCATTACCTTTCACGTGCACATCGACGCTTCTAAGTTTGCCATGGGGGCAGTGTTGTGCCAACCTGGCGAACACAACTTAGATTATCTAGTGAGCTTTGCTAGCAGACAACTCATTGAGACGGAAATGAACTACTCGACAACATAAAGAGAGGGATTAGCCATGGTATTCGCTGTGAAGAAATTTCGGCATTATCTTTTGGCCACACCCTTTACCTTCTTCGTGGACCATCAAGCCTTGCTCTATCTCGTAAAAAAACCTTGCGCTACAAGACACATAGCTCGATGGCTGCTTCTGCTTCTAGAGTTCGATTTATCCGTGGTAGTACGAAAGGGAAAACAACATTACATGGCTGATCACATGTCACGCATCCCCACGAGAGAAGCCGCTGGACAAGGTATCATTGATAAATTAGCCGATGCCTATCTATTTAACCTGTCTAGCGAGAGAGAGTTACTCAATGCTGATCTAACGCCATATTGGGCGGATGACATAGTCCAAGTGCTTGAGCATGGACTGCCTGAGTGACCAATAGAAAAAGCCCGACTTAGGCGATTAATCCTTAAGATCTATCCCTATCAGCTGATTGCAGGCCAACTCTATGGGCTGGGGCAAGATGGATTGCTGCATAGATGAGTATGCGAGCACGAGATGCACGATGTGCTCTCAGAGGCACACAACGGCATTGCGGGAGGACACTTTAGTGGGGACACGACAGCATGAAAGGTGCTACAGTCTCAACTGTGGTGGCCCACACTTTTCCGCGACGCAACACGATTCATCAAGAATTGTGACGAGTGCCAATGGACAAAAGTCCCGATTCGCAAGGATCAGATGGAGTTGACCCAAGTTATTGCTTGACAACCATTGTTACCGTGTTTCCGACCACGTTACCGTAGCACAGGGGAGCAGAAACTGGAAAGAAGGAAAAAGAGCAAAAAAGAAAAGAAGCGCAAAAGCAGAAAAAGGCACCTTGACTGGCAACCAATCCCTGAAAAATTCAAATGTTCGGACACGACCCTCAAGAGGCTTTGGTGTTGGGCCACGATAATGAAAGAGGAAAAGGCGCATCATTAAAATGCGGGAGCACCCCCAAATCTGTGTAAAAGAGTGCCAGGCTCGCTCCTGTGCAAAGTGTATGCATCAGTGGGAATAGGATAAATTAGAATGGTGGGAAATGGGAAAAAGGACCTAGGCTACGGCCGGCCATGTAAAAGAGGAAAAAGGGGATGAACGCCCGAAAGGGATTTAGGGTTTTGTATATAAAGTGGAAAAGTGAATGAGAAGCTCATTCTTTGGTGTGTGGCAAAAGGAGTCCTCTACTTCCTCTCTTCTTCTCTCCTTCTTGCTTGTGTGTGCTCTTGAGAGAGGGAGTGTGAGAGTATGAGGGAGTGAGTGTGTGTGAGGGTGAGGGATCAAGAGGGTGAAGCTCTTCACCATCTCCTCTCCTCTTCTTCTCTTCTCTCCCCTTCTCTTCTCTTGCGTGCGTGGCCATGGAGGATGGAGCTTGGAGATGGAGGAGGCTTGAGGATGCTTGAGCTAGCATCTAGGATCGTGGAGCTACCGGAGTGTGCGGGAGAGGAGGTAACTTGAACGGCACGGAGGTAAGCTCACTACACCCGTAGGTATGGAAGGCGCGTCGGTTATGTGAGAGGTAGCAATTAGTGCTCAGCTTGGAATGCTTGAAACAATAAGCGGTCCGTGGGTCTTGGCGGTTGAGTGAAAGCTCCCACATTTTGGTTCCGTTGCCATGACCAACGGATTCAAGCTTGAGCACTTGCGCACCTCACATCGAGCATCGAAGTAGGGTATTCATCCCCGAAACGGAGTTTGAGATAGGTAAGAAGTTGGGTGCTTTTAATCTTCGGAACAAGTAAGTATTTTGGATATTTTGGTTGTTTGATGATTGGAAAGCATGGAGAGTCTATTCTAGTTTTTTGCCTTCGATTTTTGTTGCATTTAGCGTAGGTTAGAGCTAGGAGATTGAACCGGAAAAGGGTAGGTTCACTGTTTCAAAACAGGGTAAAAACAGGGAAAAAGTCATGCAAATGCTCAAAATGCTTGCTAGTGAGGACTAAGATCGACAAGAGAGGGATCAGGGGTGTCAACGCCACAACTCGGAGGGCATTTAAGAATCGGGAGGCCAAAAGATAACTCATCTGTGCCATTTCAGTGAGAGAGAGAGAGAGAGATCCAGAAAGCCCCAGGCCGTGTGATTCGATCGCAGCACCGCCGCACTGACCGACCCATTCAGGTATATGAATCCCTCCCTCAAATCCCCTAGATGGTATCTGGAGGTTTGTGCTTGTAGTGGTTGAGTAAATCATAAGAATCGGGTAAGATCGGGATCATGTTGTTTCCGTCGTGTCGTTTTCGGCCTGTCCGAGCTATTGCTTCTGGGCCGAGGCCCAGAATCGACCTTCGGCCCCTTGCCATTCGGCCACTCGGTCGGGCACTCGGACCGTCTGAGTCAACCCGTCCAAGAGACCCTCCTCGAACCGTCTGAGCCTGAACCTTTTGACCATGTGGCACATTCGGCCTTGTTTCATTCGGCCCGTCCGAGCGACCCGTCCGAATTCCAAATCAGAACTTGGCCACACCCGGGATTCGACCCTCGGCCAACTGCAGTTCGACCTGTTCAAATTGACTTGTCCGAATTAGCCGTCCGAATCTATCAAACCTGCAATTCGGCCCGTCCGAGTAAAAATCGTTCAATCTAGAATTGGAGATTCGGCCCTTGACCCTAGGCCATTCGACCCGTCCGAGTGACCCACTCGGACCCTGCAATTCAGACGACTTGGTCTGAATGTAGCTTTTTGTCAAAGTTGTCAGAAATTCGACCCAACTAGCAAACGCGCATTAGCGCAACTTGTCGAAACCCTTCAGGCGTTCAGAACTTGATTCTGGCACACTGGGTAAGAGAAATTGTAGTATACAGCCACTTAGTGGTGGGTAGTAGACAGTTGAGGGATCCACGGACTAGGATGCAATCCGTTGAGCCAAGAGGACCTGATCGATCAGAAGCAAACAAGGAAACATACAAGGAGTCCTAAACCCTGACTAAATGGCCGAAAAATGGACCTACAAGCCTATCAGGCCAGAAACGAGCGAGAGTGAGTGAGGCGCCGAGGATTTGCTTGCCACACTCACATTGAATTTTGCACTTGAAGTACACTTAAGGAAACTAAAAGCCTGATTGGGCACAAGTGCACGAGGAACAACACACTAACCGAGTGGCTGTAAATTAAGAATTGTGTTCAGTAAATAAGGGAACTCACTCAGATAAATCGCTCAAGGAACCCACCAATAGGAGAGGACCCAGGACGTAGACAAACACGCAAAGCGCGGGAGAGAACCAAGCGAGGAGCGCCAACAACAAGGATCTGTCGTGACTAGTCAGCCTGATTGACAGTGCAGCGAGGCGCAAGAATTCGACCATGATGGAGGAAGGCTCAGGCCATCGATTTATCGAGGAGCTCAATGTGAGTGCATTCCTAGACGCTATACAGCAGATGGTGAGCAGTTACGATGTGCATGCCCGGTACGAGCACCGTGGCAGGACGGCAGATGCAATCATTGTAGACCTAGAGGAGGAGAGAAGGCTAGCCCACAAGGCATTGCAAGGCATAACCGAGTATAATAGGGATCAACAAGCCAGGAGTCTAAGGCAAAGCATGGAGCTGCATGAGGTGCAGCGAGTGCTAAACTTGGCTGGTCGGAACCGAATGGACCAAGAAAGAGCACTGGAGGGAGACCTGACGTTGAGCGAGCTCCTCATGAAACGGCTGCTCGATAACACCGCAGTAGAGCAGAGTGCCATTGCACTAGCGACATCACTTCTTGCAGGGTTAGGGGCAAACCAGGGCTCAAAGAGCCAGGCCAAAATACTGATTGTTGCCAAGCAACTCTACAAGTACCAGCCACATGACGATCCGTATAGCTTTGTTGAGCAGTTTGAGCAAGTCTGCGAAGCCAATGGCCTCAACGACCAGACACAACGTTCGCAAGCATTCGGGATCTCTTCGTCAAGAGGTTTGCCGAGTCCGGATACTCAGACAACCTGTCAGTACGCTTGATGAATGTCAAACAGAAGGAGAAGGAGGGCATCCGCGACTATGTGACCCACGTGAGAAGTCTCTTTAAAAGAATCCCCTTAGGCGAGCGACCAACTGACAGAGCAGTATCAACTGTATTCATCAGCGGAATTAGAGATGAGGAGTTATATAAGGCACTGGCAGGCAACTCAAGCTTGCAGCGAGACGTGGTGGCTAGGGTTTTTGAGGAAGCCATCAGAGTCGATGACTAGCTGAAAGAGCGGAGCTCTAGGAGCTCAAATCTAGAAGAAACCAACCCGCGGAATTTAGAGAGAACGCTAGCCTCTAGTGAGCAGTCAAACCCATCATCCCAAGATAAGGGGAAAGCCACCGAGACAGACCAAGGCGTGGCGGAGGTCAAAATGGAATTAGCCAAGATACAGGACATGCTAAGACAACCAATGCGCCTGCACATCCAGTGCGTGTACTGTGGAGGAAGCCACTTGCCGACCGAGTGTCAAGACCCTAGGTCAAGACCTTGCACCAACTGCGGGAGGTTCGGCCATGATGCCGCATAATGAAGACTACCAAGAAGGTTTCCATACTCGCAACCCTACGGCCAGTCTTATCTAGCTCACAGGCCATAGCCATTCTTCGGAAGGGGAGCCCCATTGGCTCTACCCGCGCCTAACGATATGAGACCCGCCATCCCTAGAATGGACATAAATCCCACCGGTATTCCTAGACCGCCTGGTCCTTATGCGACCCACCCATCGAGCGACGCTCTAATTCATTACGTGGAGGAGCCAAATGATGAAGAAACCTACATATACCCTTACGTCTCGCATGACGACGAGGGTAACACGGTCCTCATGGATTATCAACCCGTGCCGGTGATGGCGTTAGGACGAGGACGGGGTAGAGGCCTAGGAGGGCGGCCACAGGATCCAGTCACTTATTGGACTTGTGGACATCTCGGTCATGTCTCATCACACTACCCTGAAAAAGACCAGCAAAACAGGGACAAGGCTGATCAAAGGTGTGCAGAGTGCGGAATCACCCATCTTTTCATTGATTGCCCAAAGCGGAAGCCGTCCTCTAGCGCAGCTAATTTGCCATCCGTCCCATTAGGGCTATTTGGTGTCGAAAACCTAGATGGGGAGGCCACACCTATTCCCTTACGAGTTATGACCCGAGCCCAAACCAAGCAGGCCGGCATCTCTCTGCCAGGACCTAGCAATTTGGACACAACCTCAATAGGGAAGAAGAGCCGCAGGCGGAAGAAGAAGAGATCGGGCGCCAAGGTCGCATTGAAGACCGAGAGTGCTACGACTTTAACTGCTGGGAAGAAGGTCTCAGACGCGGAGGCAGAGACTTTAGCCCCTAAGACAGCCGAAAAGGGAAGTGCTAAGATAGGGGAATACCCGCACCCCAAGTGACAATTGGAGGCCATAGAAAAGGTGAAGGAATGGGTGAGGGAGGCTCAACAGCACCTCAAAGATGTTGAACCCATCACGGAGGACGAGATCAATGATTTCTCCAGCATAAGCACACCCATGCCACCGCCTCAACCCAAGTCGACCGAGGCTACTATGTGTTGAGATGGCAAGCTCAACACATGTGGATATGGTTGATGGACCGCCTGGTTAGATGGGTCCACACGTCTACACTTAGCACGTCGATGGTCATTATGCATCTCACATGGCCACTGACTCATTACTTATTATATTCAGGTTGTTACACCTATTTACAGCTGGCATAGTTATAGTGCCATTCGACTAGTGTAGTCGGTTATGCATTGTTTGACTTAGTAGGCCACTTTCCTTTTATGTTGTATCTTATCTATACTTTGTGTACATTGTAAAGAGTGTGGAAGAAGAAGAAGAAATCAGCAAGAAAACGTTTTGGCCTCCATCTCTCTTCTTGTCTCTTGAGTGAGCTTCTCCTTGTGCATTCTGTGTGTGTTCGGCGCAACATCTTGAGCAACCCCCTCCACCACGTGATTCTTGACATGGTATCAGAGCCGCGCCATTGAGAGAGGCTGATTTCGAAGGTTGAAGTGAAGGAGAAGAAGCAAGGTTCGAGCAAGCAAGCTACGGGTAAGAATCTCTCCCATCCTTCCACTCTTTCTCTTGGATAGTGCCTGTGGAGGCACCGGAAGCAGGGCAGAGCAAAAATCTCAGATTGCAGTGAGATTTGGTGTGCGCGAAGAGCGCTGTATATTCTGCAGATAAGCCCTTTAGGGCTTGCAGACATCAGTTTCGGGGTACACTGTGACTTCGACTGTATTGACCGAACGTGGGTGCGCAGGTTACAGATTTCAGATCTGTAAGTTCAAAGGTGTTTATCAGTGAGTAAACACAAGGTTTATCTGCAAACTGGTTGCAGATTGCATGTATTGTTGAGCAGACAGTAAAAAAGGCTGTCTGGTGTATTGCTGTGCACTACAGGTCAAGGGTTGCAGAAGATTTGCTTGCTGTTTGGTATTAGTTTTGTGATAATGGCAGAGAATAGTGGAAGCCCCATCATTGAGAAGCTCGACAAGAACAACTACCCTTCATGGAAGTTCCGTGTCACGAACTTTCTTATTGGAAAAGGCCTCTACGAGTTCGTTTCAGGTGAAGAAAAGGAGCCAGAGGTGAGTGATCCTCCAACTGCAGAAGAGACAAAGGCACGAAAGGAATGGAATGCAAAAGACAAGAAGGTCATGTATTGGTTGTCTGCAGTAATTGACAATAACATGCTGGGACACATTAGAAATGCAGAGAATGCATATGCAGCTTGGACCATACTTGAAAGTATGTTTTCTGTAAATACAAAGGCACGAAAGATTCAACTCAAGCAAGAGTTGAATACATTAAAGAAAGGGAAGATGTCTATCAATGAGTATGCACTGAAGGTAAGAAGCATTGCAGATGCATTGGCAGCGATTGATGCAATGCCCGATGATGATGATTTGGTGTCGTCTACCTTGGGTGGACTTAACAATGAAAAGGCTTGGAAGTCTTTTGTAACTTCCGTATATGTTAGAAAGCCATTTCCAGATTTCGATGAATTGGTCTCCCTTATGATCACTGAAGAGATCAACATGCAGAGTGAGACATCTGAAAGAAGTGGTGAACAGGTCCAAGCTTTCTACTCCAGTTCTGGAAGGGGACGTGGCAGGTTCTCTTCAAGAGGCCATGGTACAGGACGTGGTAGTGATAACCAACAAAACAGATTGAATCAGCAATTTGGCGATATGCAGGTTTCAGGAGGTCGTGGTAACTTTAGAGGCAGGGGGAGCTTTAGAGGAAGAGGTGGATGGGAGAATAGAGGTTCTAACAACTCTGGTATTGTGTGCCACTACTGTGGCAAAACAGGTCATATTGCAGCCCAATGTTATGCTAAGAGAGATGATATCCGCAGTGGTAAGTTGCAGCAAGGAAACTATGCATCGTCTTCACGACAGAATGAAGACAAAAATGAACGTTTGTTCGTTATGCAGCATATGCTGAATGCTATTACAGGAAAGGGAACACATGAAGATGTTTGGTATGTTGATTCAGGTGCATCCAATCATATGAACAGCCATGCAGGATGGTTTGGAGAGATGCAGGATTTGCAGAATGCAGGTTATGTGCAGACGGGTGATGACTCATGCCACCCAATTTCACACATTGGAAAAGTTCCCTTGTCCTTGCATGATGGTAAAACAAAGAGTCTTTCGGATGTATTACATGTACCATCTATTACAAAGAACTTGGTGTCAGTCGGTCAAATGGTAGAGCAAGGGCTGCAAGTCAGATTTAATGCAAAGGGCTGCTTTGTAGAAGACTTCAATGACAAGTGCAGGTTGGTAGCAAAGGGAAGTAGAGTTGGACGTATGTTCACTCTAGATGCTGGAATTCCTACTATGAATGCGGCTATGTATGCCAAAGGAAAAGATGTTGTTGCAGACATTGAAATTTGGCACAAACGCATTGGACATGCAAATGTACAAAGGCTGAAATTAATGCAGTCCAAAGGGTTGGTTACAGGTTTGCCTACATTTAAAGTTGCAGAATTTCAGAAGGTATGTGAAGCATGTCAGTTTGGTAAGCAGGCAAGACAACCCTTTTCACATGACAGAGATGTAAGCAGAAATATCCTTGATGTTGTGCATACAGACATTTGGGGGCCTACACAAAATGTATCTCTTGGAGGCAGTTCATACTTTGTCACATTCATTGATGATTGTTCTAGAAAGCTGTGGGTATATTTTATGAAGGAAAAGAGTGAAGCTTTTGAGCACTTTAGAACTTTCAAGGCTGCAGTTGAAAGAGAAACAGGCTTGAAAGTAAAGTGCCTGAGGTCAGATGGAGGGGGAGAGTACCTCTCAAATGAGTTCAGTGATTTTCTGAGGTCTCATGGGATAAAGAGACAGTTCACATGCAGGTATACCCCACAGCAAAATGGGGTTGCAGAAAGGAAAAACAGGCATATTGCAGAAGTTGCACGTGCCTTGATGGCTGAAAAGAATATGCCTAAGCATTTTTGGTCTGAGGCTGTTCATACTGCTGTTTATATTATGAACAGAACTCCCACAGCTGCAGTTCATGGTATGACCCCCGAAGAATGTTTTACAGGTAAGAAGCCTGATGTTTCACACTTGAAAGTGTTTGGCTGCATTGCGTATGTTCATGTGCCTGATGAGTTGCGGAAGAAACTTGATCCAAAGGCTGAAAAGTGTATCTTTATTGGATACTCTTTAGAGCAAAAAGGGTATCGCTGTTACAACCCTGTCACATGTAAGTTCAGAGTGAGCAGGGATGTCATCTTTGATGAAATGAGCAGTTGGTATGCATCTAGTGGTGATGCATTGGATGTTGATGATGATCATGACACTCATGTGCAGGCTGAAAGGCAAGAATCACGGACTCTTAGTGGACCAGAGACATCATCTGGTAGTCCTTGGTCTGGGAGACTAAGGAGTACCTCTACATCTTCAAGTGCATCTAGTAGCACTACAGGTAAAGACAAAGGAAAGAATAAAGTGTCAGAAGGCATTGATGCAATTCTTGATGGAGACTCTAGTGGCTCAGAGAGCTTGGATGATGAGCTTGGCATTCCTTCAGTGAGGACTCCAGGTGTGCAGAGAGCACGTGTTAATGCAAAGACTCCATTGAGTGATCCAGTGGTACGCAAGTCTAGCAGGGTGAGATACCCTGTTAAAAGATTTGGTTTTGAGGGTTATGCAGCTCACCATTATGCTTATATGGTGAAACTAGTTGAGGATGTTGAGCCCACATGTTTTGAGGAGGCTGTTGGTCATGCTCATTGGGATGCAGCAATGGATGAGGAAATGGCTGCATTAGAGGCCAATAAGACTTGGGATCTAGTATCATTGCCGAAGGGAAAGAAAGCTATTGGATGTAAGTGGGTTTATAAGATTAAGCACAATGCAGATGGTTCTATTAGCAGGTACAAAGCTAGGCTGGTTGCAAAAGGCTATGCCCAGACATATGGCATAGATTATGATGAAACCTTCAGTCCAGTTGCTAGGATGGCAACTGTCAGATGTGTGATTACTTTGGCAGCAGCCAAAGGTTGGAGGTTGTAGCAAATGGATGTAAAGAACGCTTTCTTGCATGGTGATTTGCAGGAAGAAGTGTATATGGATCAGCCAGTAGGTTATGAAGATTTAGAGCATCCCACGTATGTGTGCAGGTTGAAGAAGGCACTCTATGGGCTCAAGCAAGCACCTAGAGCATGGTCTGACAAGATTAGAGAGTATCTTGTCAATATTGGCTTTTATGTTTCTGATGCTGATCACTCACTTTATGTGAGAAAGGGAGATGCAGGTTTGGTCATCATAGTCATCTATGTGGATGACTTGATTATTACAGGTGATAGTGATAGTGGGATTGCTGAAGTCAAGGGCTGTTTGAAGATGAAGTTTGAGATGAAGGATTTAGGTGAGCTAAGGTACTTCCTTGGCATTGAGGTGATCAGATGTGATGATGGTATATGGCTGTCCCAAAGACAGTATGGCTTGGATATGTTGTCCAAGTATGGTATGACTGCATGCAAACCACTTTCAGTCCCGTTGGAGCAGAATGTAAAGCTGAGTGCTGATGTTGGGGATGAGATAGAAGACCCTACTATGTTCAGAAGGATAGTGGGGAGTTTGATCTACATGACCATTACAAGGCCAGACTTGAGCTATGCTGTTGGTCTTGTGAGTCAGTTTATGCAAGTACCTAGAAAGCCACATTTGGATGCAGTGAGACGCATATTGAGATATGTGAAGTCCACATTACATTATGGGCTTTTCTATGAGGCAGGTACAGACGTACAGGTGTTTGGATACACAGATGCAGATTGGGCTGGTAGTATGTCTGATAGACGATCTACCAGCGGATACATGTTCTCTCTTGGTAGTGCAGCAGTTGCTTGGAGCAGCAAAAAGCAATCTACAGTTGCTTTGTCGAGTACAGAGGCTGCGTATAGAGGTGCTGCTGTTGCAGCATGTGAGGTAGTATGGCTGCAAAAGTTACTGGCTGATTTGGATGTGCAGGTGGAAGGTCCAGTTGTCATTTATTGTGACAACATGAGCAGTATACAGTTGGCTAGGAACCCTGTGTTCCATGCCAGGACAAAACATATTGAGGTACACTACCACTTTGTGAGAGAGAAGGTACTAGGAGGTGAGATTGACTTGGTGTATGTCAGCACACAGGATCAGATAGCTGATATCTTCACGAAGGCATTGGGTACAGAGAAGCTTCAAAAGTTTCGAAGCTTACTTGGAGTTGCAGAGATGCAGTTGAGCTTGAGGGGGAGTGTTGAGATGGCAAGCTCAACACATGTGGATATGGTTGATGGACCGCCTGGTTAGATGGGTCCACACGTCTACACTTAGCACGTCGATGGTCATTATGCATCTCACATGGCCACTGACTCATTACTTATTATATTCAGGTTGTTACACCTATTTACAGCTGGCATAGTTATAGCGCCATTCGACTAGTGTAGTCGGTTATGCATTGTTTGACTTAGTAGGCCACTTTCCTTTTATGTTGTATCTTATCTATACTTTGTGTACATTGTAAAGAGTGTGGAAGAAGAAGAAGAAATCAGCAAGAAAACGTTTTGGCCTCCATCTCACTTCTTGTCTCTTGAGTGAGCTTCTCCTTGTGCATTCTGTGTGTGTTCGGCGCAACATCTTGAGCAACCCCCTCCACCACGTGATTCTTGACACTATGCCACGAGCAGTGCCACTGAGACCAAGCCTAGACGCAACAGACCTGCAGATCAGCCGCGGCCATTGTCCCGGACAGTCTAAGTTAAAGGAGGGACGAGTATCTAGCAATCTCCTGACCACACTAGTGACCACCCCTGTAACATTTGGCCTAGGAGATCTGCTTAAGCAGCACCCTGCCCTATGGCAAGACCTTAGGCAGTGGGTCGAGGGCTCACAAGAGCAGGTCACGGTGGACCCTCAAGACCAGGATGCATAAACACAATTGCCCAGTCTAACGCTGCACTCTATACCTAAATCTTTGCACGTCAGCGCCTTTTGGGAAGGCTCTGAGATGCACGCAGTCCTGCCGGTCCTAGACCTGGGTGACGCAACAAGGAAGGGAATCATAGACATGGGAGCCGGGGTTAGTGTGCTTAGCCACACGGTGCTGCAGACTTGGGGAAACCCGCCTGTTGAAGCTACTAGGTTTAACGTCATGCTAGCAAACGGTATGAGAGTAAAACCATTCGGGGTCCTGAAGAATTGGCCAGTGAAGATCGCAGGAGTCCAGTTCTCCGTTCACTTTATAGTCATGAAGGGAGTGGACTACGATGTCCTACTGGGCCGACCCTGGATGCGCAATGCTAGAGTCATCGAAGACTGGGGTAACGGCTTGATCTTCCTTGGCAATAGAACTAACGCCGTACAAATAGAGATGGACACTTGGAAGACCTCACCAGTCGACCTGGATGCCATCTCTGCTATGTTCAAGGGGAACACTCAGGTCAGGAAGCCCTATGAGTCCTTGACCAAGTATATCCCATACCCAGAGGATGAGTGGGATTGGATGCACGTCCTCGCTACAATTGACCTGCCGTTCTCTGACCAAGAGGCGTATGAGCAGACAAATGGAACACTTCCTACGCCACTCTACATGATGGCAGTAAGCCCCCATGGAGGGCCTAAGCCTGTTACCTTTCAAGTGCCTTCCAAAAAAAGGGAACTCCAAGGAATACTGGAATACTTAACAGACCAGCTAGCGGGCAACTCAGCCGCCAACTTCAAGCCGCTTCAGGACCTCTTGAAGGATTCCGAGTGGCAGTGGACCAGGCTGCACGAGTTGAACCTCATGTATAACTAGGCCTTGGTTCCCGACCAACGAGATGAGGCAGAGCAATCCTTGGGAGATGATGAGCAGTCAAGTGATGAAGATTCCTGTGATGAATATGAAGACTGCCAATCCTTCGGTGATGAAAGCGAGGGTGAAGTGGATACCATAGAGTACGACACTGAAGGACGAGAAATTGAGTAGATACGGGCAAACGCCAAGCCGCAAAAAAAACAGGCCCTTGGAATGGACCAAGGAGTCATGTGCATGAAATGTGATCGTGCTTGGTTGGAATGCATAGGAGCCGTAGACCTTGAGCAAGCCGGCCTAGCCCAACCAGGAACGACATCAATACTGAGAATTGAGTCGCCATCTGAACTGTGGCCACCAAGGGAGACCACCTCTTCTAGTGAAAATGGAGAATTTGACTCTGAATCGGAAATTACTTCTGATAGCGACCCGGAAATCCCTAGGCCGCCCATGACTAGACGCACCAAGGGGGACTTACCCGTCCATCTGAGGCGCAGACGGTTACGATAGGATGAGGCGAAGCGTCCCAAGGATGCACAATCAGAGGAACATCGAAAGCCGCAAGACCTCCCTAAACGCTTCACTAAATTCAAAAAAGGGGATAGGGTAGTGGTTCTGCTAGGCACCAAACGCCAAGGGAAAACAAGCAAACCAATCGAAGGGCCAGCCAAGGTCAAGGAGGTAAACCTAGCCCTGGAAGGGGAAGTACCCCAACCGGTGTTCATTGCCGAGGACTTGACTAGGGAAGAAGAGTTGAGTCTTGTCACTCTCTTGCGGGAGTATATAGACGTGTTTGCTTGGTCCTTAGAAGAGCTACGAGGGGTAGATCCGAGTATTGTGACTCACAACATACCCATGACGTCGGATGCAACGCCGGTCAAGCAGCGATCGTACCCCATGAATCCAAAGCACGCTCATGCTGTCAAGGAGGAAATTGACAAGTTGTTGAGAGATGGATTCATTTACGAAATTGAGCACACAGACTGGGTGTCACCCATAGTCATTGTGATGAAGAAGAACGGCAAGATTCGAGTGTGCGCCAATTACAAGAAGGTAAACGCTGCTATGAAGAGAGACAACTACTCCTTGCCGTACACCGAGCACATGCTTGAGAGAGTGGCAGGCAAGGAAGCCTACAGTTTTCTGGATGGCTTCTCGGGGTACAACCAGGTGCAAGTGCATCTGCTGTCATGTGCAAGGGAAAACAACACTATATGGTTGATCATATGTCTCGCATACCCATGGGAGAAGTCGTTGGATAGGGCATTGGAGACAAACTGCCAAACGCATATCTATTCGCCCTATCTGGTGAAAGAGATCTATTTACAGCTGACTTGACACCATACTTGGTAGACGACATAGTCCAAGTATTGGAGCACGGACTATGTGATTGACCCATAGAGAAGGCCTGACTGAGGTGTCTCATTCTCAAATTCCAACCCTATAAATTAATAACAAGCCAACTCTATGGGCTAAGGCAAGACAGGTTGCTGCCAAGGTGTGTCTGTGTGAATATGAGATGCACGACGTACTAGTTGAGGTGAATGGTGGAATTGTAGGAGGATACTTTAGTGGAGATATGACAGTCTGCAAGGTGATGTAGCCTCAAATATGGTGGCCCACGCTTTTTTGAGATGCTACACAATTTGTGAGACACTATGACGAGTGCCAATGGACCAAGGTGCCAATTTGCAAGGAGACAAAATAGAGCTAAGCCCCATTATAACATAATAACCATTCGAGAAATGGGGGATTGACTTTATTGGGCCTATCAGTCCCGCAGCTCAATATTCACAAGCCAAATACATCATCATTGCCACAGGTTATTTCACGAAGTGGATGGAAGCTCAAGCCACCCGAAAGAACGACACTCGAACCACTGCTAAGTTTTTATGGAAGCAAGTGATCTCTCAATTTAGCCGCTCCATTAAACTTGTCAGTGATCAAGGCACACACTTCATCAAGGAGGTGATTGCTCATCTCTTCTCCACCTTTCTCCTAGCAGACACACGCCATTGATGCATTGATCGATGAGGGCATTGACTTTAATGTCTTGACTTACGATCATTGGACTCAAATTAGCAAACCACAGTTACATGCCACTAATGCCAAAGTCAACCCATTTGGTGGCCGTGAATTTGCACTTCTGGGAAATTGCAAAGTTGCAGTCTTTATCGAGTTTGAGAGCTTGCCCAAGGTCTTTTATGTGTTGCCAAACGTGAAAGATGCAGGCATAGAATCACTATTAGGACAAACCTTTAAGAAGAAGAATCACTGTAATCTTGACTACCAATCATAGCATATTCACCTGGCCATCGGCAATGTATGAATCATCACAGACTTCAACAAGGGTTGCGAGGCCTCATCATAGTTTGCAAAGCCACTAGTAGAGAAACCCACCATCAAGCCTCAAAAGGGGGGTCGTGATTTGTCACACCTTGCCAAACTTCAACACCACCAACAAGCCAACCATGAAGCTAAAACCCTTGGACACTAGTTCAAATGGGTATCGAAACATGCAAGATCGCTACCCAAGAGAACCCAACCATGAGCTCACAAGGCAAGGAACCTTCCCTCGAAACCTAGGAGACCCAAAAGAACTACAAGCCTTGACGAACGGTCAAGCTGCTGCGATGGGTCCCCAAGACCTTATTGTAAGTGAAAAGTTATTACAAGGATAATACCTAGATTTGGGTACCTAAAGCCTCGACGGCCAAGCACACTACCCAAACGTTGCCCTCAAGCTTAACCACACAAAGCATCAAGACGAATCAAAGATCAATGCCACAAAACCCGGGCTACATGGCCTATTTTCCTTCCAAAACCTAAACCCATCGCAACTCGACAAGTCTATCAATCCAAAACTGTAGTCCACTAGTCCTAAACTACCTCCATCTTGCCTTGCTAGTACCCCAATCATCACCCATGCATCTAGTAGAGTGCTACCCACTGCACTAGCCATGCCTAATGCACCAAAGCTACAATAGTAGCCAAAAGTGCAACCAGAGTTGCACTCGACATCCATGAAACTATGCAACCTCACCCACCTACCAGCCTTAGACCCTCTTACTAGTGGAGATTCATTCTAACCCTTGCCATCAACTTAGCTGAGAATACATGCGACAACTTTGTTGCCTACCTTAGACACTTGGATGCCACGTTTACCATGCTTGCCAAGAGCTATGATTGACTGGACTTAGGTCTTGTAGACAAGCCTTTAGCAACAAAAGTGTGAATGCTACCCTGCTCATGGGAGGAATCTAAAATTTCTATTTGTCAAAATTGCCCAGGCAGCTGAGGAACTCATTGCCACTGAGCTCTCCATTGAACAAGCATGCAAACAATGCCTAAACACATCTTACATCAAGAGCAAAGTCCTTGCCACACAGACGAAGAAATTGTGTAGTTGAAGTAGCTCGTTGCTAACGACTCCTCTTTCTTACACAAATGGTATGCTCTTCGACTTCAGTGGGAACAAGAAGGCTGCCAAATCATGACCAATGCTGAGCATTGGTGAGCCATTAGAACCTTTGAGTATGATCCCGTTTACATAGCTCCTACCTCTTTTAGGGTGTTGGCCATCACTTGCAATCAATCATTGGAAGATCATGTCATGATCCACCCTTACCTAGATCGAGTCCTTACTGAAGAAGAGCTACACATTGCTAGTAGGATCAACTCTGATGATCTTATCATTGATGTCCTAACCTATATTACACACATAGGCACGAGACCTCACGATATAGATCTCCATGCTCACTTGGAATATAATCCACAATTCTATGCCTGTGGCTTTTGCAAGGTCATGTCTGGCCCAAAGGTGCTTAAACACCCTTAGCCCTTTTCTCTCCAATCCTAGGAAGGATTCAAATCATTCCTGAGGGAGCATAAAAAGAAAACTGGAAAAGAAGAAAACAAACATGCCTCAAGCATCAATCAATGTTGAAATGACAAGACTTGGAATGTGGGAAAAATTATCATGAATACTTTTGAATCATGTGGATTGGTTGAAGTGGAAATTTTACTGTATACTTAAGAATTTCACATTTTCAAGAAGCTTTCATGTATATTTTATTTACCTCTTCATGGAAGATGACTCAAGAAAACTAATGGTGGGCCATGATATATGACAGGAACCTAAAATGACAGGGCAAGATAAAGATGGCAAGCTCCCGTTCATAGAGGAAGAGCGAGCAAAGTACAACTTGATGATAGAAACGAGGGGTTACAACAAGTTCACGTTGAAGCACACCCTAAACCTAGAAGACGCCATCGTGGAAGAGCCACCCATAAAACAACTCGTGGACCAGTGCAGCCTAGAGAAGTATGTAGAGAAGGTTGGGCAAGCAGTCAATTACAAGAAGTGCGTAGAATTTATGAGGAGTTTCAATATTGAAAGAAACTGTAGCACGGTGATGATATGAAAAGGGGAAGAAGCCCACCAAGTAGAGGTGGAATTGAGCCCTGCAATGGCGAAGAAGGCCCTGGGTTTGGCTTGCAGGACAAAGAGATGCCCAAAGAGGGACATGTATAGCATGTTGGGGATGACAAAGGCTATCGTGCGCACAGTGGATGGGATAAGCTTGGCAAACATCCCAAATCCTAAAATCAATCTACAAGCAAAGATGGTTCATATCCTGTTCTCCAGTCAAAGATACAATGCCCTTATGAATAGAATCGGGGTACCATTGTTGGAGAGCATTGCAGTTAGATCCCCAAATGAGGTGGGCTGGAATGCCTTCGTGCAAAAGGCCATCGAAAGCTTAGCAAAAGCCTTGACCATAGGCACAACAGGAGTAGGAGGGGAGTCCCCGACCTCTACAGCAAGCCCAGAAAAAGTCCTCCTCCAAGGCATCCACCATTAGGTTCGATGACAACCATCATCCAGGAGGCCCTGAAGGACACAAAAGGAGGTCAAGAGGAAGTAGGGGAGACCCCTGACCGATTGCCGCACCCCGAGCAAGAGCAGTCTAGCGAGAGGACTATAAGTGATAGGGAAGAGAAAGAGACACAGTCTGGCCAGAGAGAGCCCAAGGCACCAAAGAAGAGAACCCCATCGAAGGCACATAGGGAAATAAAAGAAACAATGGATAAAGGAGAAACAGGCTGAGCTGAACAGGGCCCAAAGAGAGTCCAAGAGGGTTGAAGAAGAGAGAAAAAGAAAAGCAGAGCAAGAGGCGGAAGAGTTGAGGAGAAAGAAAGATGAAGACATAACCGAGGCCATGCACAGGTTAGTGGAGGAGACTTTGGGTATGGAAGAGCTAGACACCATGAGCCCACGGAGGGAAGGAGAGCCAATCAGTAGCTCCAAGGCCTCATAAATTGAAGCAATCCCGATAGTATTAATCAAGGGCAAGAGCCCCCAATGCACCCCCTCCCATCAATCTTCATGTCCCATGCCACGGCCACCTCGACTGCCGAAGAAATTGCAGATGCCATGGACACTAGTAAGTTAATGTCCATGATGTAGTTTTTGGTAACGAAGATGCACGAGATAGCTCCAGATTTGGGAGCAAGGCTCCCCACTGTAGGAGCTAAAAGACACACCAAGTCAAGGTAGGATCCCAAGAGGCAGAAGCTAGAGGCCTCCACAACTATAGCATCCCCCATGATGCACACAGCCACAACATACAATGAGTATGTCCAAGAGCTCCTAGCGCAGGTAGAAAAGGCCAAGGAGGAGAAGGGAGCGGTAGCAACCGAGTTAGGGATTGAAAGAGAAGCCTCAGCAGCACCCAGGTTGGAAGCAACCCACCAGGCAACAAAGCATCAACGAGAAATCTGAGAGCTAAAAGAGTAGCTCAAATCAACTTGAGTAGTTTTAGAATAGAAGCTTTGATTAAACTCTCTTTAAGCTTTTTGAAGCTATTCAATGGGAGTCCATAGAATGGCAGTTTGCTTATTAAGTAAATCAGTCCAAGGGTGCGGCAATCAAGGCTTTAAGCTTTGATTAAATCCTTGTAACCCTTCAAGCCCAAAAAACTTTGGAATTTCTTAACTATCGGTGGGGGTGCCCATTCTTGTACACTTTAACCTTGGCAAGGTCTACCACAATCCCTTTGTTAGAGACTATATATCCAAGGTACTCAATCTACCTCTCAAAGAAGACACGTTTCTTCTTCTTGGCATAAAGCTTGTGCATCCTCATTGTTTCAAGTATAACTCAAAGTTGCAATCAATGATCTTCATTCCTCTTTGAGTAGGTTAGGATATCATTGAAGAAGACAAGAACAAAGTCATCAAGATAGGGCCAAATATATCTTACATCAGCACGTTAAAGGTTGCGGGTGCAATGGTTAATCCAAAAGACATCACAATGAATTTGTACTGGCCATACCTTGTGTTAAATGCACTTTTTGGGATGTCTTCTTCTTTAACCCTTATTTGATAATAGCCTGATCTTAGATCAATCTTTGAGAATATTTTTGCACCTTGAAAGTGATCAAGTAATTTCATCCTTCTTCTTTTGGAATAGCACCAAGGCTCCCCATGTTGAATTACTTGGTCTGATGTATCCTTGGTCCAAAAGTTGCTTGAGTTGTTTTTTCAGCTCAATAGATTTTGAAATGGACATATGATAGAGTCGCTCTACTCTATTGGTGCACCTCGTGGTGTTAGCTTAATCTCATAATCAATTTCTCTTGATGGATGAGGTTCTATAAGCTCTTTAGGGAACACATCTACACATTTCCTTAACCAAGATGGTTCTTCATCAATTTCCTTTCTATGCTCAATCTTATTGAGTTTGATTAGGTAGATAGGTAGTCCTTTTCTTAGTCCCTTCATTATTCAAGAAGCTTTTGATAGTTGGATTCTAGGGTTTCCAGCTTCGCCTTGAGTGGTTACTAAC
Organism: Lygodium microphyllum; assembly: GCF_053477565.2. NCBI lineage: Eukaryota > Viridiplantae > Streptophyta > Polypodiopsida > Schizaeales > Lygodiaceae > Lygodium > Lygodium microphyllum. Next base: position 8,157,828 of record NC_141160.1, read on the forward strand.
TCTCCTTTTTAATCCACGAATGTGATTTGACCTTTTCAGCAATGAATATGAGCATCATTAGGGATTAATCAATCCATTCCCAGCAAGGATTCATATGTTTCTAAATTCTTGACTCTAAATCGCATGTTGAAAAGATTGCCTTGTAAGTTAAATTCCACTCTTCTAGTCTGTTGAGATAAATGGATTGCCTTGTAAGACTAGAAGAGTGGAATTAGCAAAAATTGCCTCTTCTAGTGGAATTAGCAAAAATTGCCTCTTTTCCATTTGCTAATTCCACTAACTTAGATGCAGGTATAGTACTCATTCCTAGCCTTTTTGCACACTTCGATGAGATAAATGAGTGGGTGCTTCCACAATCAATCAAAATCTTAAAGGGTTTACCTTGGTAGGTTGTTAGAGTTTGGATTACTAAGAATTGGCAATTCCCTTTGAAGGTTACTCTAGCTACTTTCCTTTTTGTGGGTTTGATTCTTGCCATGCAATTGTCCTTAATGGACTGGTTGACCTAACTTTGGGCATTTTCTTTTGAAGTAGTTGAGCTCATTGTAACGGAAAAATCTTGGTGCCTCCTTGTTGCCAACTACCCTAGTAGGAAATTTCCAACTGCACTTTTATTGGCCTTCTTCCTTTGACTAGTCTGATATTGTCCTTGGATCCTTTTGACATATCCTCACAGTCCTTTGTATGGAGAACTTTGTCCCCAAAATCTATCACTCTTGGATGTTGATTGAAGTTCTTGTATAGTGGGCATTGCTTGAATTAATGTGTCTTATAAGTTAGATGGTCACATTGCTTCGAGACAAGTATTCAATGGAGGGTTTAGCTTGTGACAAATCGTTGACACCTACTAGGTGATATCCATAGGTGGGGCATACTTTAGAAGGGACACAAATCTAGCATAATAGGCTTTCAAACTTAATCCATATTGCTTCAAGCTAAAGAATTCATTCATTTTCAAAGTGTGGCATGCATAGGTGGGGCATACTTTAGAAGGGACACAAATCTAGAGTAGTAGGCTTTCAAACTTAATCCAGATTGCTTCAAGATAAAGAATTAATTCATTTTAAAAGTGTGGTATGTCAGTGGGAGGTATTGTCCGCGTACAACTTCCTTCCATTTTTCCCAAGTAGTGGTTGCTTCCACAACCCCTTGGTCCTTACACCATTGCTTTCACCAAAGTCGACAAGCTTTGCCTATCAACTTTAGTTTAGCTATCATTGTGTGGTTAGGAGGGGTAGTGCCTATAGTAGCAAAGTAATCCTTCATATATTTGATCCAAATTTTTGCTTCAAACTCGACATCCTTTCCTTTGCCATCAAACTTGGGTAGTTTGATTTGCTTGAGAAGGAATTTCTTCTCTTGTGCTTCCACTGGGATAAATATAGGTATGGAAGGTGTAAACCCAAGATGAAACCATTAACATTTGCAAGATTAGTTGCAAATTTTGTATGCTTACAATATTCACCTCTCTTTAAGGTTTTTAATACTTGAACCCACAAATTTTCAATTTAGAGCATAAGGTTAGTGTAGAGTACATAATTTTGCATCAATTTGAGATTCTTTTTGCAATAGGGAAAACTGGATTTCTTTATTACATCAAGTAGATAATTCGAATCAAGCTAGGGAGACTTTTGGGTTATAATAGTTCTTATTGTGAAATTCAGATACATCAATAATTTTGTAGGTTGGAGGCCCATCGAATATATCTAGGAATTTGTATTTTTGGAAAAGATTTGAAAAACCATCTTTACAATAATTGTGGTGACACATGAGACCTAAAATGACAATGTGCTTGCCTTAGCGAATATAGAGCACTTGATCATAAAGATAATGGTTTTGGTGAACCTATTCTCCATCTATGTTGAGGATAGGATTTAGACATGATTCTTTGAAGATGAATAGCTTGACCAACTTAAGTTCTTCCATCCACTTGATTCTTTTAAGATTGTTGTGAAGGTAAACAAGTCGATTGGCATTGATGAAGCCATAGACTCTGCTTTGCATCCACTGACACTCTTGATATAATGATGAAGGATTGTACATACACTCCACTATCCTCATGAAGTAGTCTCACCAATCAAAATCAAGGGAATGCATTGCTAATGTAACATTGCTTATAATACCAAGAATTTTTCGCCAATCTTTATCACTCTAAAAGAGATTCCATCGATAATTAGAGGGTGAATCATTTTTTCATCGAACATTTCCTTAAACAAGGTTACAACAAATCTTCATATATATTAATTCTATTTTGCTATGATACCATGTGTGATATGCCCACTTGAGACATCCTTAGGTGCACAATTTAGTGATCCTTTGGAATTATTTTCTAGGCAATGCGACCCGGTACTCTTTGAATAATACTAGGTTTGTTGCCTAAACTCTTTCAAGTCTCTTTGCAATGGAAGGTCTTGGCAATTCCCACAAGAATCGGCCTAAATTTTGGCTTCTAAGTAAACTAAGCTCATCAATACAGATTCACTAGCGTCGATCTTCGAGCAACTACTTTAGCTAGATTGCCCGAATTGAAACTGTGATTCCTATTGCACTTGGTTCAAGGAGAGTGAGAAATGAGGGGGAGTATGAGTGCACCAACCCCTCTGCCCATATGGCAAAGTCTCACTCTTTTTCGTCAAAACAATATGGAGTCAAGGTTCTAATTGATTCCATGGATCAATATTTCCTACACTCTAATGCATTGAATTTGTAAAGTAGCTCTCGGCTTATTGAGACCACCCTACCTTATGTTAGGAATCACAACCTCTTGCTTCCCTCGCTTGGGTAGTTTTAGTTGTCTACTTACCTAATACATTTAAGTTGTACACATACAATTAGCTTTCTTAAATTTTTTTAAAAATCACAATATTCATTCACGTAATTTAAATCACGACACACAAACAATGAAAATAATCGTTTGAAAAACAATTTTTTTATTTAATAGATATTCTTATATAAGTATTATCTTTTGCCCACATGGAAGAACAGCACAAAGGCCTTTATTTTTTCAAGTTATTTGTCCCTAACTAGTACCAGGCCCTTAGGAAGTCCATCCTGAGTCACATTGTAACGTGCTCGTATCCAAGCACGTTTTTTAGCAGTCCATCGAGAAATGAATCTAAGCGTCACCGCCTAGAACTCCCAAGGAATGTTTTGCAGTTTATCGCCTAGGGTTTCCTGAGTCCGCCTCGCAACGGAACGTTCGCGGCCAAACCCACTATAATTGATCACCTTTGGTTTCCTGAGTTCGCCTCGCAATGGAACATTCGCGGCCAAACCCACTATAATTGACCTAAAATCTGGGCTCCTAGGGATCAAGGTCTCTTGACAGTATTCTAGCGTCAGATTCTGGACATCCTACTTTATGTAGAGATACCCAATCCGAAGCAGACCCATGCCACACTTGGTTCAAGGAGAATGGGAAACGAGAGGGGTGCATTGCTCCTCTCTACCCGTAGGGCATAGTCCCATTCTGGTCCCCTAAAACGACATGAATCGGGTTTTAACGTAACCATACCTAAAGGTCAAATGACGGTAAAACCTTGTAAAAAGTCTCTTAGCTCTCTGGGACCACCCTGCCATAGGATGGACATGTTTGGAGTTTCGCCCACCCACTTCCCTTGATAGCTTTAGTTTTCTAATTAGGTCCTATCACATTTATGTGTGACATTCAAAACCAGCTTTCTTAATTAGGCCTTTTACGGAACGGGGTTCATTCACGTAATTTACAATATAGACACGAAAACAGAGCAAGCAGTCCTTTTGACAAACAAGTTCCTTAACTTATCTTCAAGTCAATCTTTGTCTCCTACCCATACAAGAGAAATTATGTATCCCTTATATCCAACAGAAGTACCCGATCCAAATCCCATGGCACCATAATTTCCATCCAGTGTCTAGAATAGGATCTTCCAATGCCTCCAGACATTGGTAGTCTACAACTCCATTCTGGACTCGGCAAGGGGTGTCTAGAGCTCCACTGACCCCAAGTGACCTAGGAGTGAGATACACTTTTCGTGGTTGGCATTTTCACCTCTCGACCTTCGGTCTGTGAATCGAGCAGTGACCTCTCGGATTGAAATGCAACATGACCTTGGAGATGATCCATCTGTGCAAAATATCCTTCCTTAATTAATCCAATTAAGAACCAAGCACAATCAAGGCAATCAGCCTAATATCATCTTCCAAGAAGAACATTCCTTTATTCCCATGGCAACTTGTCATCATAGACCCCTGCCATGCATTTACTATCAAACACAGAACTTGGAATAATCATCCAATTCACATCCCACAATCAGTTTAATGCAAAAGCATTTAGGACGTTATCTAATCAATCCACAAAACAATGGTATCCTAAACATTGCAAGAATAGTTGCGATAACCTTCCATCGCATGTTTGCTCTCCCCCTTGGGATCTAAGCGATTCCATGCAAAAATTACTTAAGACTTCCTCCATTCAACTAAGACATTGCTCAAGACATGATTTCTAATAATCCCTTACTTTGATTGATAACCAAATCTTCTTCCTAACGAGTACAAAAGCATCGGTCTTTCCTTTGACTTAGGGTTTCCTAATCCTTGAGCTCTTCGCTTGCCCTAGAGTTGCTATTTCATCTAGCCCAACCCCAAATAGGATTGATAAACATAGTCGCTATTGGCGAATCTCAAGGCATCGTAGTCTTAATCCCAATGATTGTTGTTTGTACTAGCTACGCATGACTTCAAGATCCCAATGAACTAATAGTTCGAGATATTAGCAAGACTTTAATGCAAGATCAATTTGTGTACCATCGATGTATGTTTCATACAATCTTTCCTGTGCATGCACCATCTGTGTGCATCACTCTTAAGTAACCTCATATGCTCTTTATGCTACGTATGTTTTTGTTGCATAGCACTAGGATGCAATGATTGTATTTGGATACAAGGGTTTGTGCAAACCTCAATGCGCCATATGCATGACTCTATGCAAGGTCATCTATGATTATGGAAAGAATTATCCTAAAAATCCCCTTCGAGTTCATTAACCATTGAAATATAATTTCGGGTACTTATTAAAAGGAACTCATGTGCATGCCAAAGCGACATACCCTATGTCTCAATGAATAGCAGAGATGGCAATTAATACATGGATATTCAGATATCAATTATCCATACCCGATGTTGTATTCATATTCGTAGAAATGCCCTAGCCGATGGCTCCATTGCTAGATGTGCAATTACGGTTGGTGCATGTCTCCCTCCATTTGGGGGCCATACTTTCGGCTTATAAATCTCTCTCTCTCTCTCTCTCTCTCTCTCTCTCTCTCTCTCTCTCTCTCTCTCTCTCTCTCTCTCTCTCTCTCTCTCTCTCTCTCTCTCTCTCTCTCTCTCTTGTTAGCGAGGTATCGCGCCGAGGTGATTGTCCTCTATCACGAAGGAGTTTTGACCCATGGGAAAAGGGAATAAGTTGCGGGGAAGGGACGGAGTGTGTGGTCACCCTCTAAGGAGGAAGAGAGGAATCTCCTAGAACCTTCCCCCTCTCTCTCTCTCTCTCCCTCTCTCTCTCCCTTCTGTTCTTCTTCTGTTCTTCTTCCCTCTCTCTTCATCTCTCTTTGTCTCTCTCTCTCCCTCCTCCTCCTGTTCTTCTTCTTCCCTTCTTCTTCTCTCTCTCTCCCTCTTCTTCTTCTTCTTCTTCTTCTCTTCTTCTTGTCCTCTCTCTCTCTCCCTCCTCTTCTTATTCTTCTTCTTCTCTCCTTCTTCTCCTCTCTCTCTCCCTCTCTCTTCCTTTGTTTGTCTCTCTCTCTCTCCCTTGGTAGCAAAAAGGGGGGGCAAGAGGTGGTATATCCTTCCTCGCTTAAGGGAGGAGGGGAGAAAGGAAAAATAATGTGGTAAGCTCTCATTAAGGGGGGTTTAATACAGGGAAGTGGGGGGGTTTGTGATGTGGTTTTTCTTGTTGGCCACTTGTGTGGTGGCATGGTCAAGGCCAACCACCACCTCTCCTTCTACTTTCCACCATTACTTGGGCTGGCATGAGTTGTAGTAGCCACCATAGGTGTGGTGGGAGGGGGGGGGGGGGGTGTAGGATTTGCATCCCCCTTGCCTCTCTTTTCCATTGTCTCACCACCCTTTACTTTGTCTTTTGTCATTCGAGTCGACTGGCTGCTGCCTTATGAGCGGTGGAGGAGAGGGTGATATTGCTGATGATGGCTGTCATCTTGTGATAATCTAATCATGGTGAATGGCACAAAGTACGTGGCGATGTAAATCTGTGGTGGTTTGATGAACTTGACGTGGAGATGGCGGCACTTGAGATGATGGCGGCGCTTATTGTCAGAAAGGCAACGCTGATTTTTCATCTCTTTTTATCATTATTATTAATCAATTATCTTTCTAACCTAACTTATATAACCAATTGACCCTATATTATCTTATATAACTATCTTACATTACTAACCCTACTAACCTTAAATAATTTACCCGTACTAACACATACCAACTTAAATTTTTTTGCCTTAGTATGCGATGAAGACGAGGAAAAATGAAGAATTGTTTTGTTGAAAAAGCGAAACATTACACACATAGGGCTTGGAGGATTCCTAGAAGTCTAAGAATTTACTCGCCAAAGGCCCCTAACACCCTTAACTCCTCCTAATCAAGGACCCCCCTATGAAGCATCCTCTCACCATCAGGGTCGGTCTAAACTCTCCAAAGCGGCAATCTAATCCCCCTTGTCAAAGAAGGGACCTGTAACTACCCTTGAGGGAGGTCTAGCGCACTTTCCTTTTTATCATCTTACAGACTTAGTATATTAAGATCTCAATTCAAGTCAATTAACTTCCTAAGTGCATCAAGTTAAGCTTGTATGCACCATTTACTAGCACAAGCAATTCTTCCTCAAATAATATTTCTACACAAATAGGGAGGCCATCAGAGCAAGATCTTTCCTAAGTCCCCTTTTCGAGATTTAAATTTCGATTGGTCTTTCTTCATTGGATCTTTCCTTGGTTATCATTTGTCTTTGTTCACAATCTTGCTCGTAACCCTTGTTAAAGGTTGGTCACTTGACCTTATCACGAGCCTTGACTAGTTTAGTAGACTTCCATAGATTGAAAAATAGTTAAAATTGTCTTAATTTGTGAAACTAAGTTGGAACCTTAGAATCACAAATTTTCCTTGGAAGCTACATGAGTCAACAAGGCGAGAATTCTTGTTTTTAGAAAAAATTTAGTGAATTAGTTTGAATATCCTAGGTTCAAAATAGTTGTGTACTTGATTTAATAATCTATAATGATCTCTGCATGCTAATTAATACTTTTAACTTAATTTATAATGGTTGAAATTTTCTCTAAAGAGGGTACTTTTAATAAAAATGGTTAATCTCCTACTTTATTTATCTTAATTCACTTTATATGATTTATAAATAGCAAGAAAAACTATTTCTTATGTTTTTGTGATTTAAGTTTCTCTATAGCTAAATACATATTCTTGATGCAATTTTTGCTTTCCCTATAGCTAAAGAAATATTCTTGATGCAATTTTTTGCTTTCTAATTCTTATTAAATTTGTTGGGGATTTTTCTAATGATCCTCCTTGAATGAAAATGTAAAAAATTTAATTTCTTTGATTCAATGCATTGTGATGTAGTTAGAGAGAATTGATTCAATGCATTGTGATGTCATGTCCTCCTCCCCTATCCTCTTAGTTTTTTCTTCCTCTTCTCCTCTTCTCCTCTTCTCCTCTTCTCTTCTTTTCCTCCTTATCTTCTCTATTTCTCCACCTCTTCTCCTCTCCTCCTCCTCCTCCTCCTCCTCCTCCTCCTCCTCCTCCTCCTCCTCCTCCTCCTCCTCCTCCTCCTCCTCCTCCTCCTCCTCTCTCTCTCTCTCTCTCTCTCTCTCTCTCTCTCTCTCTCTCTCTCTCTCTCTCTCTCTCTCTCTCTCTCTCTCTCTCTCTCTCTCTGTGAAGCAACAACTGGCGGGTCAAGGAAAAGCATTAGTCTAAGCCAACAAGGCTAAGGCTTTATAGCCTTTGGCTAAGGCTATAGCCTAAGGCTGTTGGCTATTTTTTTTATCGAATGTGATCTTCTCAACTCCCCCTCCTCTTAGAGTGATGCCCTCAAGGCTGATTGAGTGATGTCCAATTGTGTGATTCAATGTGATGATTTTGAGGAGTAGTTAGATCAGTCTAAGATTGTTGGCAATGGCAACAAGTCTAAAGGAGTTGGCAGTGTGCACAAGAGGTTTGTTTGATGGTGGATCAATTGATGAATTGTCCTCTCTAAGGTTATAATTCCTTAGTTAATTTCTTCCCCTCCTCCCCCAATAAGCCTAGTTCTTATGGTTTGGGGTATTACAATGTCCAACATTCTGGAAGTTACACATATTACCTTGGTACTAAAGAAATAGGATGAACTTGCTACATAATGAATCAAATGTACTGGACTTGACTTGAGGGATTTTGGGGCAAGGCTAGTAACATATTGATGTAGACGATGTACTATGTAATTACGTGCAAGCAACTAATATTACATTCATCTCAAATGTGTCGAATCTACCTTAGTTGTATATAGCATTTAACATGACATTGATTGGTACTTGTGCTTGTTGGAGAAACAAACTTTTCTCTTTCTACTCATCAGCTTAAGGTGGATTCCTTGTGTTTGAAGATCACATTTGTAGTATAGCTGCAATTGTAGTTGGCAATTAGTTCTCTTACATCTAGATGACAAACCATTTTGTATTATCAAAATTGTGCGTCAGGAGCTGCTTCAAGAGAGTGAACGTTGGGGAGCGAAAATTAAAGGGAATCTACTAATGGTGCAATTGACTAGAGCCACATCCTATTATCCTTACTTACATTGATCTTAGTCTACAGACTTTTGTAGTTGCTAGAATGATTAGCCCATTTGGAATTGTGGGTTAGGGGCCTTGGTCACATCCAACTACAAATGGTGCAAGAAAAAAACTACTTTATTAGGCTCTTGGGTTTGTTGTGCTACTGATGCCTTTGATGGTCAACAAAGGCATACCTTAGTTAGTCACATCATGAGCACAAGAATCTTCACTTGAGTATTCACTTTCTTGACTTTAGCTTGCAAGACCAACCAAAGAGCTCCTTGAGAATTGAACATCAAGGGTACAACATATATCATATATATTTCTACCTTTAGATTGTTTCTTGCTTAAAGAGCATTAAATTGTGATGCATATTGAGCCAGAGCTTGGAGTCTTGGTGACTTCTAAAATGTGACTATCTTCTCAACAATCCATAAGGACCAAATACTTGATGTAGCACATCTACATTGATGCTGGTCCTACAGTAACAGTTGATACATACAGTGGTGGTGCAATGGACAAGTAACATGCAATTCTACACAATTTGTTGAAATCATGTTTCAGAGTATGACACAACATTTGGATGATCTAGACAAATTTGTTGCAAATTTTGTTCAAAGCATTGAAAAATTAAGAGAAAAATTTCCAACTTCCAATGAGAAGGAATCTATTACTAGGTATATAGTTTAGCTCACAAGGACCAAAATGGAAGACAGGATTGGCATTGGTATTAACACTCAAGCTATACCTTTACTTGTGGCATTAGTGAGGTTAGGAACAATGGCTACAAAAATAAATGTTGCAAGTATGTTCAAGGCATTATGTTAGGAAGATGAGTGGAGAGCGAAGGTACTAGTTGGGGAATATATACCTTCATTACTTGCCTTACTAGAAACTAACTCCAGAGATGCTCAACTTATTAGACCATCCTTGTTGTCTTTTAGGAAAGGATTATAAATCATGTTGGCTATAAGAATTTGCTACAAACGGCATTGTACTAAGATTGTGGGAATTATTGCAAACAAAGAAGATGTTTGAGCCCTTTATTGAGGGTCTGATAACAAAGATATTGTATATTTTATGTGATCATATTTAGGGATTTTGACCAACAACACTTGACCCAAGGGATGGACAACATGTATACTCGATACGATGTCGTGATGGAGCCGAGCAAGACAATGACCAAGAAGATGTACAAGAAGGGGACAATGAAGAGCAATAAGCACAAGCTGATGACATAATAGTTGAAGAATCACTTCAAGAACTCGTGGATGTAGATGGTTATGTTGAAGGTTTTGAAGTCTTGAGCAACCTCATGACGATTGTATTGAGCATCAACTTACACTTAACTAGGGTTTACAACAGCCATTGAATGCATATGGTAATGAGTATCTTGATCATGGTTATGATGATTGATGTATGTATGATGGTGATGTAACACATGATGTGGGTATACATGATGGTGATGATGATGGCATTGTGCTTCCCTATGGCCCCACGGGTTATGGATGTGACTATGGACTTGACTATGGGATACTTGTTTGTATCTATTTTATTCGAGTGGACAGGAGTATGTGATTGATGGCCATACTCTTATCTTGGATAATCATTATGCTAGAATACCTTTTGATACAAGAGATGAATGGATTGCTTAGGGCCATCATTTAGACTATCATCCATCTTGGGGTCAATTTCTTATCTTTGATAGCTTTAGCTAAAGATAGTCATCTCTGTCCTTATTTTAGTGTAGGGAAGATTGTAGATAGCTCAGTGTTTTAAACTAGATTTTACTTTGAACTCTGGACAACAAAACCTAACCTACATAAGCTGAAAGCACTTTGCAAAGAGCTCCATTTTGATGTATAGCATGCCTCAATTGAATTTTTCTATAGAAAATTATATTAGATTTCCTATATCAAGGTTATATAGTAGGTAGCATGCAATCCACTATCTGCAGATGCCTTTCATGAAGCTACAGTGGCTAAGTTCTCAAATCTATCATTTTACTTTGATGTATGCATGGTCTACTTGATTTTCCATTATACTAGACATTCTAGGAGTTTGAGGTCATTTTTTAGCCTTTTAACATGTAGAGGGAGAGTGCTCTCCACCAATGAAGAGAAGGCTTCCATGATATAACTTTTTTTGTCAAAAATCATTTTTGTAAGTTAAAAAAATTTGATATTTTTGATATTGTTAGTTTTATTGAAATGAGTAGAGTAATTGTCGCTTTCCAATAGTGGAGTGACTGCTATTTTTCGATAGCAACATTTTGCTATCATATTTCAGTCATTTCTCTTACCAAGGGAAAAAATGGTAGCAGAAGCCTCTCCTTATTTGAAATCTTTGAGTGCTCAATGCTTATTCCCTCTCTCTTACCTCTACTTTGTACCTCTCAAGTTTCTATTTGTTTTCTCTTCGATCAGCCACATGTTTCTACCCTCCATCTTCTTATTCCATGGAGATGTCTTCTCGATGCAAAAGATCTAGTCCTTCCATCGAATCCATACACTTTCAATATGCTTCATGAGTAAGACAAGTGGGTTCTTGCTTTGTTGTAGTAAAGAGCTTTACAAGGGAAGGACCAAAGTGGCATTGGCTAAGAAGGGCATATTCTTTTATGACCATTTTTACATACCACCTCCCTCTAGTGGGCAATGGGGAGGCTTATCCAGCATTCCCCTTCTAAATTTCAAGAGCAGAGAGTGACCATTACTAGATTCTAGAACAAATGAGAGTTATAGGCACAAAAATTTTCACGAGGTGTAAAAAATTATTAAGCCCAACATTTCAAGTAGTCAAAGCTATTAGGCTAAAAGGCCCTTGGGCCTACCCATGTACAGTGACTGCCCATATTCTTTATTCATATATATATGATAGTGCAATAAGGCAGTCTACACACTTTTGGATAGCACCTACATTGTGTGTGCTCTTCTCTCCCACATCTTCCTCTTCTCCTTCTCCACTGCCATTGCATCCCCTTCAACTGGTATCAAAGCTTTGGATCAGAGCTTGATCGTGGAGCTTGGCTTAGCATTACTTTAGCCCGGATTGAAGACCTAGAGCTTGGAGCTTCAATGCCAGCCATGGCTTCTTCCCCCCGAGGTAAGATTTCATCTCCCGCCTCTCCTCGGCCCTCATAGGATCTTTGCAGGTGTTCCTTGGCTTCATTAGGCAGGCACCTTGTATGCCCCTATTTTCCCCCTTATCCTCAGGATAACCAGCAGGCTCCACTGTAGTAGCTCACTTTTTTTGCGCATGTTTCAAAATCTGGCTCAAAAATCCCATTTTTCTCATATCTTGGAAATTTGGAACCCGATTTAGGCAAGATAAGAGTCTAACTTGGGGTTTTGGCACACTCCAAATGCAATGTCGATATCAAATCTGCCAAATTCTAATCATAGAATGTTCTGCAACAAATCTAAGTTGATTTATAACAAGAAAATGTCATGCTCTTAGCTTATGTGATGCTCCCGAGGCTTGGTATTTGATGCCCAAATACTTTGGGGATGTTTGCCCAATGTTTTGAGATGCTTTGGGACTTGGTTTGAGCTTCCATATCTTGATTTATGCAGGGATTTACTAATGTACATTGTTTGGGCATAGCAAGGTTTTATCAGGGACGACTTATGTATAATGCTCTTTGTTGACATTCGGGTGTCCTGTTGGATGTATTGATGCTTGGTCATCATGGTTTATGTCCCAATATGCTATTTGAGAGCTACTGAGCCTTGATTTGGATGCAGACACTTTGTTGTTGGTTGGGATTTATGCTAACTTGGTTGATAGGTTATTTTACCTCCAGTTTGGTTATGCCTATGATCTACGGATGCTCCTGACTACTCGGGATGATATGCTGATGTATTTGGATGATGTCACTTTGATGTTTATGATCTCAGATGCTTCTTGAGCAAAGAGTAGAGCTCAATTTTTGGTTCATTGTCATTTTCTTTGTAGCTGGCATTTCACTTGACAAGGTTTATGCCCCGTGCTACCCATTATGGGATTGATGTTTGATGCGAACAATGATGGCGTGTTATTTAGCACAATCCCAAATGAGGCATTGAGAGTCATAGCCCAATTACTCTGCTCTATGTTTCACATATTGTAAGCCTGATGCTTGGGCAAAACAAGGAAGAATCATCCTATCCCCAACGTTAATGGAGGTCCTGAAAAATTTGCAATAGGAGCAGGCAATGTGGCAAAAGAACATAAGGATTTCCTTACAGGCACGCATCTATCTCACCAAGAAGACCTATGCAGAAGGGAAAAAGTACTGCACATGAAGGAAGAAGACATGTACAGGGGGGAGCAAGAGCAAATTAGCAAAATTGACACACCTCGGGTCGAGCAAGGAGAAACATCCAGTCAAGGAAAGAACAAGGTAAATGAGGGACCATCTGAACTACAATTGATGCTGAACATGATCCAAACCATCAAAGCTAAGCTGTTTAAGGTGAAAAAGGGGAGATTAGTAGAAGAAGCAACCTTTAAGAAATATGGACAACCTAATGACTCCATAACTGGCACTCAAGAGAAAGGAGGTCAAGCAACGATCACATAAGGGAACTTTCCTGCCTTGGAATAGTTGTGTAAAGAAATCAAAAAGAAAAAACTAGGGTCTTGAGAGACAACGTAGAGTTGCATACCAAGCTAGATAAGGGGATGGACATGTTGAGATGACAAGCTCGACACGTGCGGACATTGATGATGGATCGCCTGGCTAGATGGGTCCACTCATCTACACTTAGCATGTTGATGGTCATTATGATACTCACATGGCCACTGGCTTATCACTTATTATATTTAGTTTGTTACACCTACCTACAACTGGAAAAGACATAGCACTAGTCAATTAGTGTAGTTGGTTATGCACTGTTGACTTAGTAGGCCACTTTCCTTTATGTTGTATCTTATCTATACTTTGTGTACATTGTATAGTGTGTGGAAGAATAATAAAAACTAGCAAGAAATTTTTTTGGCCTCCATCTCTCTTCTTGTGTTCTTGAGCGAGCTTCCTCTTGTGTAGACGGTGTGTGTTTGGTGTAGCAGCTCAAGCAAATCCCCCCACCACGCGATTCTTGACATGGTATCAGAGCTGCTCCATTGAGAGAGGCTGATTTCAAAGGCTGAAGTGAAGGAGAAAAAACAAGGTTCGAGCAAGCAAGCCACAAGTAAGAAGCTCTCCCATTCTTCCACTCTCTCTCTTGGATAGTGCATGTGTAACCCCTGTAGGGCTTTTCGTAGTTATTTTGGGCGTGTGAGGCCGTTTCTGTTGAGATATCGAGCTCCACTCGTGATATGCCAGGGTGACCGTTGTGCATTTATGTCACCGACTTGTCAGTTGCAGATGCGGTTGGTACACCGCCCATGAATAATAGCTAGATGACAACTATCCTTATCTACTCTAGTTCGTGGCTCAGTTAGTATGCCACCTTAGTTAGTTGAGTTTGGTTTTGAGACCCATATATAGGGTTCTTCTATTTCTATGTACGAGAGTTCTTTTTGGCTTACACAACTAAGAAGAGGAAAACTGTTTTCAGCCTCCATCTCTGTGTGTATTCCCCCATTGTGCAAGCAAGAAAGCTTCAAGTGAGACTCCTTCCTTCTCTCCCACAATCTTGACATGGTATCAGAGCCTTGTTCGTGGTAAGGAGCTCAAGAAAGCAAGCCAAGCTCGTGGTGTTCTGGTAAGAGGAGCAGTGTTGCTTTCATTTTCTGTTTTGGGAGCAGATCTCTGCAGGCAGCACAGCTGGAAATTGCAAGAGTGCATTGTCTCAGGTTGAAACGCCCTTTGCGGTGAAGCAAGAGGGCAGTATATGCTGTGGGATAGGGCTTTAGCCCTTGGCGACCCTGTTTTTTTGATTTGAGGCCATTCCGGGGCCTGTTTTGGAGGCGGAAGTTTTCTGCACGCACTCAGGAAAAAGCCCTGTTTTATGCTGTGTGACCACTGTTCTACAGATCGGTGAAAAGTTGCCACAGATATTGCATCGTATTCTCGTGTGCAGAGACATTGGGAGTTACAGAATCATCCTTGGTTCCTGTATATGCGAAATCGTCACTAGGAAGTGACTGTGTGGTCAAATACCACTTTCACCAGTTTTGCAGATTTGCCCTTGTGAGGTTGAAGCTGTGTTCTTTGCAGTGACAGAATTTTTTGTAGTGTTCTGTAATGGCGTCTGATTCTCTTTCACAGATTGTCACTGAAAAGCTTGACAAGAACAACTTCCCAGCATGGAAGTTTAGAATGACGAATTTCCTTATGGGAAAAGGATATTGGGAATTTGTTGCAGGAAATGAAGAAGAACCAGTTCTTCCTGATGTTCCCAATCAACAGCAAATGCAGGCATTTAAAGCATGGCATGAGAGAGCCAGGAAAGTTATGTACTGGCTGTCTATCAACATTTCAGACTCTATGATTGTGCATATTCAAGATGCAAGTACACCAAAGGAGGCATGGGATACTTTGTCAAAAATGTATAGCACAAATATGCAAGCCAGGAAAATGCAGCTCAAGCAAGAGTTGCACAATGTGCAAAGAGAAAATATGAGCATCAACGACTACCACATGAAGGTGAAGAAGATTGCAGATGCACTTGCTTCCATTGGGTCGCCAGTGGAAGATGATGATTTAGTTTCTGTGACCTTGAATGGTCTAGGAAAGGATTATGCACAGTTCCGAACATCCATTTCCGTCCGTGAAAGATTTCCTGATTTTGAGGAGTTGATTGCTCTTCTGATTTCTGAGGAGCAGAGAAATGGTGGTGCATCTTCTTCAGGAGGAACTTCAAAAGAAGCTGTCTTCTACTCAAATGCTGGAAGAGGTAGAGGCAGAGGTAGAGGAGGCCGATTTGGAGGCCGTGGTAGAAATCAGAATATGCAGCAAACTCAAGAAAACCAGTCCTATGGAGGAGGACGTGGTAACTCTAGAGGCAGGGGGAGCCAAAGAGGTCATGGTGGATGGCAAAGAGGCCAAAATACAAATAGCAATGTTGAATGCTACTACTGTGGTAAAATGGGTCATATGGCTAAAGACTGCTATAAAAATGAAATGCCCAAGGATCCACCAAAATCTGTCAGAGAACCAGGCCTCGAAGCGGCATCTACAATGCCCGATCCATGAAAATTTTCAAAAGAGAGTGCTCTCAACCATCACACAAGAACACAAGCTCACAGAAAATCTCACAATGATCTGCATCTTCACTCTCATCCTCATCACAATCCATGAAAAAATTGAAGCACAAGAGGAGGTGAGAGGTCAAGTTTGAGCTCGAAAAGAGAGAGAGAGAAAAGAAAGAATGCGTGCAAGATAAGGGTGAGAGGTGGTTACATCACCCCCAACCACCTTTCTTCGCACGACCCCTTCAACTTCTCTTTTCTTTTATTATTATTAAAAATGCTTTACATTATCTTCTAGACCTTTGAACTAGGTCTTTAAGCTAAAATGAAAAGAAGTAGAACCAACACACCCATCTCATGTGGAAGGTTTTTTTTACCATGGTTTTATAATTGCGGATTGGCTAATAACCATGGCATGATACATTCTTTTGGATTTGACTTGAAGAGCAAAATACGTATGTAAGACAAAATGTTACATTGAAGCTCAAAAATTATGTCAAAAATAGCACATCTTGGGGGGTTAACATTTCTCCTCCGCTTGAATTGCGAACGTCCTCGTGAGCACATGGAAGAAAGCTTTGCCTTCAAATTAGCACTTCAAACATGTTGAAAAATCCACATCACAAACACTTCACTTCACTTTGCCTTGGGACCACCTCCATCAGTACCCGTCCCAAATTTACTTCAACTGAACTCTTCAAAGCTTTACTTCTTCCTTAACTTTCCTTTGCTTTTGGATTTCAAAAGAGCAAAGCAAACTTCCTCCCATATGAACACAAGAAAGGTCATAATCTTCCACAAGGAGTTATGAGAACACCCACCATTGAAGCACTCAAAACTCCATGGATAAACTCCATGGATTGAACCCCAATCACAAGATTAAACATTGCAGATTACCCTCGCAATAGATATGACATTCAAGTGCTCCTCCCGCTTGCTTCCACAAAGGCATGAGTGTGGATGTTTTACATTGATAATTAATTAGACCTACCTAATTGCAAGTGTGAGGTGTTAAGAGTTTAGAAGATTGGGGTAGCTTCACATCAGAAATGAAACTTTAGGTTTTTTGTTTAGAAGAAGCATCCTGCCATTGCTATGCTCTCGAATTTGTCAATGTTTAGAGCGTGGAGGCAAATAACACCATTGCTGTGGGATTGCAGGGATCGAGGAGGGCACCGACAAGGCTGGATTGCTCGGGAAACATCCATGACAGGCTCCATGGATCGACGATGACATCACGTTTGCAGGGCACGCTGCCTTCCTATGCAAGATCCTACGTTGCCGATGCCCAGACGTCGACTACAGAAGACCTTTTGCTCCCTCCATATGTTTCTTCTTATTTTCCTCTTTTTTTTTTTTCTTCCTTCGATGTTCTTCTTCTTCTTATCTATTGGCCTGGAATCAAATCTGCGAGCTCAGCCTGAAGGTCCGTGTTGTTGACGACAGTCCGTACAGCGACGCTGCCTCGCAGTTCTTCTTTTTCTTCATCTGGGAGAATTTACAATATTTCTTTCTATTCAACCTTTCGCAGATACATGAAGCATATCCCAAACTTACAAACTCAATTAGAGCACTTCCCTTGAAATCTTCAGAACTACTTCGAGCAGGCCCCCTGGCAGGATCGCCAAAAAATGAAATGCCCAAGGATCCACCAAAATCTGTGAGAGAACCAGGCCTCGAAGCGGCATCTACAATGCCCGATCCATGAAAATTTTCAAAAGAGAGTGCTCTCAACCATCACACAAGAACACAAGCTCACAGAAAATCTCACAATGATCTGCATCTTCACTCTCATCCTCATCACAATCCATGAAAAAATTGAAGCACAAGAGGAGGTGAGAGGTCAAGTTTGAGCTCGAAAAGAGAGAGAGAGAAAAGAAAGAATGCGTGCAAGATAAGGGTGAGAGGTGGTTACATCACCCCCAACCACCTTTCTTCGCACGACCCCTTCAACTTCTCTTTTCTTTTATTATTATTAAAAATGCTTTACATTATTTTCTAGACCTTTGAACTAGGTCTTTAAGCTAAAATGAAAAGAAGTAGAACCAACACACCCATCTCATGTGGAAGGTTTTTTTTTACCATGGTTTTATAATTGCGGATTGGCTAATAACCATGGCATGATACATTCTTTTGGATTTAACTTGAAGAGCAAAATACGTATGTAAGACAAAATGTTACATTGAAGCTCAAAAATTATGTCAAAAATAGCACATCTTGGGGGGTTAACAAAAAAGCAGAATGACATCATGAATGGAAAATTGCAACAAGGGAATTATGCATCTTCTAGTAGACAGGGTGATGACAGAAATGAGCATTTGTTTATGGTGCAGCACATGAACAATTCTATGACAAGTGCAGAAGAAAGCAACAATGTATGGTATGTTGACTCAGGTGCATCAAACCACATGACAGGTCATGCAGAATGGATGGAGGATGCAAGGAAAATGGAAAAACCAGGATTTGTTGAGATTGGTGATGATACTGCACATCCTATTGTGCAGATTGGAAAAATTCATTTGTCTATGCAGGATGGGAAAAAGAAATACCTGTCCGATGTATTTCATGTCCCGAATATCACCAAGAATCTGGTTTCTGTTGGTCAAATGGTTGAGCAGGGCTTGCAGGTCAGATTTAATCCTCATGGATGCTTTGTTGAGGATATGAAAAATAAAGGTCGCTTGATAGCAAAAGGAAAGAAGAAGGGCAGAATGTTTACGTTGGATGCAGACATGTCTGAATTGAGTGCAGCAATGTTTGCACATGGGACCGGTGTAGTTGCAGATATTGATATCTTGCATAAACGCATTGGTCATGTTAATGTACAGCGACTTAAATCAATGCAGGCCCAAAATATTGTTGCAGGATTGCCTAAATTCAAGGTTGCAGAAATGCATAAGGTATGTGAAGCCTGTCAGTTTGGAAAACATGCAAGAAAACCATTTCCTAGACATGTTCAAGAGAGTAAGAAGCCATTGGAATTAATCCACTCTGATGTGTGGACTACTAAAGTTGCATCTCTTGGAGGCTGTCATTATTTTGTCACTTTTATTGATGACTATAGTAGAAAAGTTTGGGTGTATTTTATGAAAAAGAAAAGTGAAGTTTTTGGGCATTTCAAAACTCTTAAAGCTATGGTTGAAAAAGAAACAGGTCTGCAAATAAAATGCCTAAGGTCAGATGGAGGGGGAGAGTACCTCTCAAATGAGTTTGCAAGGTTCTTGCAGGAGCATGGCATAAAGCAGCAATATTCATGCAGTCATACCCCACAGCAAAATGGAATTGCAGAAAGAAAAAACAGGCATATTGCAGAGGTATCTCGTGCCATGCTCAATGAAAAAGACCTGCCAGATTTTTATTAGGCTGAAGCAGTTGCTACAGCAGTCTACATAATGAACAGGACTCCCATTGGAATAATACATGGGATGACTCCAGAGGAGAGGTATACTGGTAGGAAACCAGATATTTCTCATTTGAAAATTTTTGGTTACATTGCCTATGTACATGTGCCAGATGAGTTGAGATCCAAGTTGGATCCAAAAGCTGAGAAGTGCATCTTTATTGGTTACTCTCTACAGCAAAAAGGGTATAGATGCTATAACCCTTCTACTCATAAGTTTACAGTGAGCAGAGATGTTGTTTTTGATGAGATGAGTAGCTGGTATAAACCAGTAAATGTGATTGATGATGTAGATGCACAAAATGGTAATGCTGCACAGAATTCAGAGCAGCAGTCACAAAATATTAGTGGACCTGGAGCATCCTCTAGCAGTGGTTCACATTCTTCGCCATGGACAGGCAGATTGAGATTAGAAGAATCTTCTCAAAGCAATGCAGATAGTGGTATGCAGGTATCACGAAAAGGAAAAGAGAAGGTTGATCAGCCCATGTTTGATGCGAATGCAGGTCACTCTTATGTGGATGGTGAATCCAGTGGCTCAGAACAGAGCATTGATGATGAGTTGGGTATTCCTTCTATTGTTACACCTGGAGTAAGGAAGACCAGGGATGTTTTGAGAGCAGCTGGGAGTGAACCTACTTTGTGTAGGTCTACCAGAGCTAGGTATCCTGTGGATAGGCTGAAATATGATGGATTTACAGCCATTCACTATGCCTATATGGTCAAAGTGATACATGAACTAGAACCCACTTCTTTTGAGCAAGCCATGGGAAAAGAAAAATGGGAGAAAGCCATGGATGAAGAAATGGATGCCTTGGAAGCAAATGCTACATAGGAATTGGTACCTTTGCCTAAAGATAAGAATGCAATTGGTTGTAAGTGGGTTTATAAGGTGAAACACAATGTAGATGGTTCTGTGAATAGATACAAGGCAAGATTAGTAGTCAAGGGGTATGCACAAACATATGGCATTGATTATGAAGAAACATTCAGTCCGGTTGCAAGGATGGCAACCGTAAGAGCAGCCATTGCTATGGCTACATCAAAGGGATGGTCTTTACATCAGATGGATGTAAAGAATGCCTTCTTGCATGGTGATTTGCAAGAAGAGGTCTATATGGAGCAGCCACTAGGTTATGTGCATGCTGTTCATCCTGAGTTTGTTTGCAGGTTGAAGAAAGCCTTGTATGGCTTGAAGCAAGCACCTAGAGCATGGTCTGACAAGATAGGACAGTATCTTGTCACTATTGGCTTTCAGATTTCCAAGGCAGATTTCTCACTTTATGTGAGAAAAACAAAGAAAGGTATTATGCTACTTGTCATTTATGTTGATGATTTGATTATGACGGGTGACAGTGATGAAGATATCCTTCATGTGAAAATGCTATTGAAGCAGAAGTTTGAGATGAAGGATTTGGGAGAGCTGTGTTATTTCTTGGGCATTGAGGTGATTAGATCACCAAGTGGGATACAGCTCTTGCAAAGGCAGTATGGATTGGACATGCTGTCCAAATATGGGATGACATAGACTGTAAGCCTATTTCAGTTCCTTTGGAGCAGAATGTGAAGCTGAGCGCAGATGCAGGTGAGCTTCTGGAAGACCCTACTATGTACAGACGCATAGTAGGAAGCTTGATTTATATGACTATTACCAGGCCAGATTTGAGCTATGTTGTTGGATTGGTAAGTCAGTTTATGCAGCCTCCAAGGAAACCGCATTTGGATGCGGCTAGACGCATACTCAGGTATGTGAAGTCCACATTGCAGTATTGATGCCAGGAGGCATATTCCACGGTGGATTCCGTGAGGTTTTACGGTGGATTCCGTAAACTTAGATGACCGGGGCTCATACGCAAAGAGGATTCTTTGTGCGAGAAGTTGATGGGGACGCCTGTCCTTTTCGGGCGTTTCATTAATTTAGTGTGTACATGGGTGATTCCATAGCGGGTGATTCCGCAAAATGCATATTAAATTAATAAACGTTTATGAGTTTAGAGTGCGCACTCGTAATAAATTAAGGTTAGGATTTATTTCTAACCAGTTGATTTATTTATGTAGCTGAAGACTGCTAGGTATTCACTTTTGTCGGTTTAATTGTATTATTTTACTAACGATTGTGAATGCTTCAGTTGATGTGTAGAGATAGCAGCAGTGGCGGAGGAAAGCATTGGAGTCTAGCGAGTATTCGACATTTGGACTATATTTTGATAGGCGCCACGCCTATATTTTGTTATGTCTATTGAGACATTGATTATTTATTATTATTTTGTATGCGCTTATGCGCCCGGATATGTTATTTCTATTTGGACATTGAGATTGGGCGTGCCAGACACTATGGGCACCGTCCATTAGCTTTATTTTCCTATTTTTGTAGAAAGAAAACTCAAAAGCTAAAAAGCTTGTCATATTTTTGTAATTGGGCTATTATTGAGTATGAAGATTGGAAATATACATAAAATACATGCTTTGTGAAGCGCTCACACAAGGCATGGGGGAGATTGAACCCAATTTGTCTCTTGCCTCTTGTCGTGCATGCTTTTACATGGGTTTTTGTGCAAAAAGGTAGAGTACTTTGTTCTTGGGGACCTTCCGGGATTCACCACGTGAGCTATCTGCGACCGATCTGCGCACCAGTGGTATCAGAGCAGAGCAAAGATCAAGAGCTTCCAATCGCTACCAATCTCGGGCGAAGGCGGAGCTCCAGGAACAAACGGGCTCTACAGTCAATCTCGTCGTGAACCGTCGATACAGGCAGACTTCTGGCGATCAAGAACCCCTGTTTCCACTGTCAGATCGCGAAGGACCAAGCTCTGCAGGCGGAGGACCACTCCTACATCTCCATCAATAAGTCGTGGTTATCCAGTGAGCAAACTCTTAAACTATCTTTATCAAAGCTTAATTGTTAAGCTTATAAGCTTAAGAAGAGGCTTAGTACCTCAAATTTCTAATCGTGAGGTCTCTGAGGACCTCCGATTTTTCCGCGCGGCCAAAAAACGGCCCCCCCCCTCCCCCATGAAAATCAGGCGACAGTCAGATTAAGCTCTCCAAGCTTAATCCCTTAAGTCAAAGTTAAATCACTGCAGTCACACAGGGCAGACAAGTCCATAAACTCCAGGTCTCGCATTTCTGGAGTCAAGTTCAGCAAGTCAATTGAAATCAAGTTCTGCAAGTTTTGCAAGTCGGCCTAAGTTCAGCAAGTCAAAAACTTTGCAAGTCTGCTAAGTCTGCAACTCTGCAAGTCAGACTAAATCAGAATTGACTAGTGCTTAAAACTCCTAGAAGACTTGTTCGTATGCAAAAATTCTGAACTGGAAAGTTGTTCGCAGCAAGCTGTTCTACTTATCTACAAGTTCGTTGAAGTACTTTCAGCAAACGGAGACAGAAATATTGCAGAATTTCTAAAAATTGAAGAAGAAAATACCCAAAAATACATAGCCTTGTAACCCCAAATTTGAGCTACGCTCATCCCGCTAACTGATTTTGAGTGAGAAAGGTTTGTTGAGTTTTACAGGATGACTACCCCACATATGGATGATCCTATGGCTGAAGACGACCTACCTGAGCCTACCATGGAACAAAAGCTGGATCTAATCATGCTACAATTGGAAGAAGAGCGAAGAGCTAGGCAAGCCTTACAAGCGCAATTGACAAAGCTACAAAGAGCGTCCACCGATAAAGAAGAACCTCAAGCTGAAGATTTGATTCGCGGTACCATCGACGCCACTCTTGAAGCACAAACCATTCGCAAGGAATCCAAGATAAGTAAACGAAGTTTCAAGTTCCGCACTTTCAATGGCATAAGAGAAGGAAAGACAGTTTTATCATTCATTAGCCAGTTTGATGACTATTTCCATGAGGAAACTTATCCTGAAAAAGATAAAATCAAGTGTGTTACTAATCATCTGATAGACAGAGCATCACTTTGGTGGACTGTAGTCCGCAAGAGTATAGAATGTCCTGCTACATGGGAAGAATTCAAGAAGAAGTTCATGCAAAATTTCCTTCCACCGCAATTTCATGAGAAGGCTATCAAGCAATGGGATTTACTTCAACAGAGAGATCGTGAGCCTATTCCACAGTATACAGAGCGTTTTTGGAATGCACTCTTACAGTTACGCATGCTTGAAGACATACCAGAGACGACACATAAGCGGAAGTATATGTCTGGACTTCTTGGACATTACTACGCTGAAGTAAACATGTTCAAGCCTGCTACCCTTGAAGACGCCATCTCCTTAGCTCACGACACTGAAGATAAGTTACGCGGAAGAGATCGACGACCACAGCCATTCCAAGCCAATGGTAATTATGGATCTAAACAATTCAATTCCAATTTTAGAAGGTTTAATCCAGGTCGTTTCTCATTACCATCTTTCCGCAAGAATTGGCCTAAACCACCTGCATTACCATCCACTGTCAATCCAAATCCAAAGCCTATTCCACAAGCAACTCCAAATGTACCCAGACTCCCAGCCATTGCAAATAATGTGACCAAAGCTAAGCCAATAGTATGCTATAAGTGTCACCAGCCAGGGCATCTCGCAGCAAATTGTCATTCAAAGAAGCCATCAGCACATATCAACTACCTTGGGGCCATGGACGAAGAAGAACATGAGGATATGCTAGATTTCACTGAAGATGAGGATGATCCTACTACTACTTCCGACACTTTACCAGGTATGCCTACTTCACATTCATTGTTGACTATGAAATGTATGGTGCATGGAAAAGAAAGAACTATCTTGCATGATGACGGTAGTACCCATGACTTTATTTCAGCAAAATTGGTAAAGGAATTAAAATTGCATACTGTACCTACGCATTATCGCATAAAAGCTGCATTTTTAGGCACTAGGTACAATGGCACACAAGAAGTTCAAGATTTAGAAATTCAAATTGGTGCATACATTGAAAGAAGAAATTTCTTAGTTGTCCCATTACAGTCAAGTGACATTATTTTAGGAATGCCATGGAGACACCAGCATAATCCAAACATAGATTATTCTACGCACACAATGAATATTAATTTTCAAGGAAAATCTATTACATTATTTGGTATGCATGCATCTCATATTTTTCCACTGCTTTCGCATACTCAAGCAAAACGTGCACTACGCAAGAATACTAAATCATATCTCATTTGGGTGAATGAATTGCACGCAAAGGAAAATCATATGCATCCTAGGCATAAGGAATTTTTTGCATATTTTAAGGACTGTTTTGCAGAAGACCTACCACCAGGTTTACCTCCATCACGTCCAGAAGACCATAAGATTGATCTAATACCTAGCACACAACCACCTTGCAAAGCCCCATATAGGCACAATAAAATAGAGCAAAAAGAAATCCAGAGTCAAGTTGAAGAATTACTAAATAGAGGCCTAATTCGACCTAGCAGTTCTCCATTCGGTGCACCTGTGCTCTTAGTCAAGAAAAAGAATAATACTTATCGTATGTGTATTGACTACCGAGCATTAAATAAGATCACTGTAAAGAATAGGTATCCTATACCTAGAGTTGATGACCTTATGGACAAACTGCAAGGATCTTCTATATTTAGTAAAATTGACCTTAAGTCTGGATATCATCAGGTGAGGTTAGATAGATCTGACATATTTAAGACCGCATTCAGGACACAATTTGGCCATTACGAATTCTTAGTCATGCCATTCGGATTAACTAATGCACCTGCCACTTTCAGTAGAATGATGAACCGTATTTTTCTAAAATATCAGTATTGTGTGATTGTTTTCTTTGATGATATTTTAGTGTTCAGTCAAAGTGAAAAAGAGCATTATGAGCATTTATCATTAGTTTTTCAATTACTGAAAGAAAATCAATTGTTTGCAAATCCTGAAAATAGTGAATTCTTTAAGACAGAAATAGAATATCTAGATCATATTGTATCAAAAGAAGGAATAAAAGTTGATCCTAAGAAAATTGATGCAATATTGCATTGGCCTGTTCCTAAAAATGTACATGAATTACGCTCATTCCTTGGTCTTGCTAGTTTCTATAGGAAGTTTGTACGTAATTTCTCATTACTTGCTTTACCATTAACCAAACTTCTTAAGAAAGGAATTGTTTATCAATGGACTGAAACTCAGCAGAAATCCTTTGATTTACTCAAACGTGCATTAACCAATGCCCCTGTTTTACAATTGCCTGACTTTAATAGACCATTCTTTCTAGTTGTGACCGATGCTAGCGGATCAGGAATAGGAGCCGTATTAATGCAAGACAACCATCCAATAGCATATTCTAGTTCTAAGCTGAAACCCTCTGAGCTCAAATATTCCACTTATGACAAAGAACTATTAGCAGTTGTACAAGCATTAAAACAATGGAAGCATTATTTAATGGGTTCAGAATTCATGATAAAGACTAACCAGCAAAGCATTAGACATCTACTTAGCCAATCCCAAATTTCTGACCGTCATATCAAATGGGCTTCCTTCATTCAAAGCTTTCATCCTATCATTCAATACCAACCTGGAAAAGAAAATGTAGTTGCTGATGCATTGAGTAGAAGACCTGCAATTCATAATATTTCTATCATATCTTTTGATTCTTTAATTGCTATGAAAGACACATATCACCAGGATATTACTTTTCATTCTGATTGGCAAAAATTAGTTCAAAATAATTTCATTCATGTTGATTCATTGTCATATAATGATGGATTTATGTTCTTTGAAAAGAGACTGTGTGTTACTATTCCATTCCGATCTTTTGTTTTGAATGAAATTCATTGTCCCCCATATCAAGGTCATAGAGGTATCATTTCTACATTACGCATGTTAACTGAAGATTTTTATTGGCCGCATATGGATGCAGATGTATCTAATTTCGTTTCTAAATGTTTGATTTGTCAAAGAATAAAGAGACATCATGGTAAACAGTATGGATTATTAATGCCTTTGTCTATTCCATCTAAACCTTGGGAACAAATTTCTATGGATTTCATTACTGGTTTACCAAATACTAAATCTAATCATGACATGATTTGGACAATTGTAGATAGATTTAGTAAGCAAGCATATTTCATTGCATGTAAGAAAACTTTAACAGCATCACAAGCAGCACAGTTATTTTTGAAAACTGTTTTTACTAACCATGGATTGCCAAAAGTGATTATTTCAGATCGAGATTCTAGATTTTGTAATAATTTTTGGATTACACTGTTTGCAAATCTAGGCACAAAGATTGATTTCTCATCTGCATTTCATCCAGAAACAAATGGACAAACAGAAGCCACAAATAGCACCATTCTAGATCTTTTACGTGCATACACTATCTCTAAACCTCAGACATGGGATATTCATTTACATTTATTACAGTTTGCTTACAATAATACACCACACACATCTACAAAGAAAGCACCTTTTGAAGTTATTTATGGATATAGATTATCTACACTTGTTGCATCTTTGTCTAATAGAATTCAGAGTGCTGATGATATTGCTGTTATGCATAATACTATTTTTGATGAGGTAAAGGATATGATTGCTAAAGCCCAACAATCATATACCAAACAAGCCAACAAGAAAAGACAAGCTATGAATTTCAAAGTTGATGATTATGTTTGGCTTAGAATAGAAAAGCGTAGACTGCAAAGTGTAGATAGACATCCAGTTGTCAAATTAGCCCCTAGATTCTATGGACCATTTAGAATTATTCATAAGATTAATGATAATGCATTCAAGTTAGAATTGCCATCTCATTGGAAAATTCATAATACATTTCATATTAGTTTATTGAGACCATTTAGAGGCCAATTACCTATCCACCCTGTCTATGAAAACCCACCTTTACTAGAAGAAGAGACTGAAATACTTGAACCAGAAGCTATTATAGACACTGACTACATGACCACTAGAACTGGCCGAAGGTATTCTAGATATCTAGTGAAATTTAAGAACCATCCTGTAGAGGAAGCACAATGGATGCACGCTAGAGACTTAAATGCTTTCCCCACTCTGTTAGCTCCACATTGAGCTAATAGCAATTGAGGTCAATTGCTATCCCACCCCGGGGGTATGATGCCAGGAGGCATATTCCACGGTGGATTCCGTGAGGTTTTACGGTGGATTCCGTAAACTTAGATGACCAGGGCTCATACGCAAAGAGGATTCTTTGTGCGAGAAGTTGATGGGGACGCCTGTCCTTTTCGGGCGTTTCATTAATTTAGTGTGTACATGGGTGATTCCATAGCGGGTGATTCCGCAAAATGCATATTAAATTAATAAACGTTTATGAGTTTAGAGTGCGCACTCGTAATAAATTAAGGTTAGAATTTATTTCTAACCAGTTGATTTATTTATGTAGCTGAAGAGTGCTAGGTATTCACTTTTGTCGGTTTAATTGTATTATTTTACTAACGATTGTGAATGCTTCAGTTGATGTGTAGAGATAGCAGCAGTGGCGGAGGAAAGCATTGGAGTCTAGCGAGTATTCGACATTTGGACTATATTTTGATAGGCGCCACGCCTATATTTTGTTATGTCTATTGAGACATTGATTATTTATTATTATTTTGTATGCGCTTATGCGCCCGGATATGTTATTTCTATTTGGACATTGAGATTGGGCGTGCCAGACACTATGGGCACCGTCCATTAGCTTTATTTTCCTATTTTTGTAGAAAGCAAACTCAAAAGCTAAAAAGCTTGTCATATTTTTGTAATTGGGCTATTATTGAGCATGAAGATTGGAAATATACATAAAATACATGCTTTGTGAAGCGCTCACACAAGGCATGGGGGAGATTGAACCCAATTTGTCTCTTGCCTCTTGTCGTGCATGCTTTTACATGGGTTTTTGTGCAAAAAGGTAGAGTACTTTGTTCTTGGGGACCTTCCGGGATTCACCACGTGAGCTATCTACGACCGATCTGTGCACCAAGTATGGACTATTTTATGAGACTGTGCTTCAGATACAGTTGCATGGATACACTGATGTTGATTGGGCTGGTAGCATTTCTGATAGACGATCTACCAGTGGATATGTGTTCTCTTTTGGGAGTGCTACAGTCACTTGGAGCAGCAAGAAACAGCCTACAGTTGCCTTGTCCAGCACAGAGGCTGAGTACAGGGGTGCAGCAATGGCTGCATGTGAAGTAGCTTGGTTGCATAAGCTACTTTATGATATGCATCAGTCTACAGATGGACCAGTTGTCATTTATTGTGACAACATGAGTAGTATACACTTGGCAAATAACCCAGTCTATCATGCTAGAACAAAGCACATTGAGGTGCATTATCACTATGTGCGGGAGAGGGTTTTACTAGGTCTTATTGATCTAGTTTATGTCAGCACAGAGGATCAGGTAGCTGACATATTCACGAAGGCATTGGGCGCAGAGAAGCTGCGCAAGTTCAGAGACCTGCTTGGTGTGCAGGAATTGGGATTGAGCTCGAGGGGGAGTGTTGAGATATCGAGCTCCACTCGTGATATGCCAGGGTGACCGTTGTGCATTTATGTCACCGACTTGTCAGTTGTAGATGCGGTTGGTACATCGCCCATGAATAATAGCTAGATGACAGCTATCCTTATCTACTCTAGTTCGTGGCTCAGTTAGTATGCCACCTTAGTTAGTTGAGTTTGGTTTTGAGACCCATATATAGGGTTCTTCTATTTCTATGTACGAGAGTTCTTTTTGGCTTACACAACTAAGAAGAGGAAAACTGTTTTCAGCCTCCATCTCTGTGTGTATTCCCCCATTGTGCAAGCAAGAAAGCTTCAAGTGAGACTCCTTCCTTCTCTCCCACAATCTTGACAGTTTCAGGCCCCATTTTAGAGCCGCAAGGTTGTGAACAGTATTTTTAGGGTAACTGTGATTTCGATTGTATTGACCGAAAGTGGATGCACAGGTTACAGATTGTGAACATGTAATTTTTGAGGTGTTTTTAGGAAGCAAACATACGGTTTATCTGCAAACAGGTTGAAGATTACATGTACTATTGAGCAATCAATGAAAAAGGTTGCTTGGCGTAGTGTTGTACACGTGTTGTGAAAGATTACAGAAGACTAGCTTGATGTGCTGTATCCTTGTTTGTGATAATGGCAGATAACAATGGAAATCCCATTATTGAGAAGCTCGATAAGAACAACTACCCTTCATGGAAGTTCCGTGTGACGAACTTCCTCATTGGAAAGGGCCTTTATGAGTTTGTCTCAGGTGAAGAAAAGGAGCCAGAGCTGTGTATCCCTTCGACCTGCAGAGATGAATTAAAAGCATGGAAAGAGCGGAATGTGAAAGATAATAAGGTGATGTACTAGCTATTTATAATCATTGATAATACTATGCTGGGACATATCAAGAATGCAGAAACTTCACATGTAGCTTTGACAATTTTTGAGAGCATGTTTTCAGTAAATACAAAGGCACGAAAGATTCAACTCAAGCAAGAGTTGAATGCCTTGAAGAAATGAAAAATGTTTGTCAATGAGTATGTGTTGAAGATGAGGAGCATTGTAGATGCTTTAGTAGTGATTGATGTGATGCCGGATGATGATGATTTGGTTTCATCCACTCTGAGTGGCCTTAACAATGAGAAGGCATGGAAATCACTTGTTACTTCAGTATATGTACGGAAGCCATTTCTAGATTTTGATGAGCTGATCTCTCTCATGATTACTGAAGAGATCAATATGCAGGGTGATTCATCTAAAAGAAATGGTAAACAGGTCCAATCATTTTACTCAAGTTCAGGAAGGGGATGTGGATCCTCTTCGAGAGGCCATGGTATGGGATATGCTGGCGATAACCAACAAAACATGTTCAATCAATAGTTTGGTGAAATGCAGGTTTCTGGAGATAGAGGAGACTTTAGAGACAGAGGGAGCTCTAGAGGAAGAGGTGGATGGCAGAATAGAGGTTTTGAAAATTCTACTATTGTTTGCCATTATTGTGGCAAAACAGGCCATATTGCAGCCCATTTCTATGCAAAGAAGGATGATATTTGCAGTGGTAAATTGCAGCAAGGAAACTATGCATCGTCTTCACGACCAAATGGAGACAAAAATGAGCGTCTGTTTGTTATGCAGCATATGATGAATGCAGGGACACATGATGATGTATGGTATGTCGATTCAGGTGCATCTAATCATATGACCAATCATGTTGAATGGTTTGGAGAGATGTAGGACTTACAAAACCTAGGTTATGTGTAGATGGGTGATGATTCATGCCACCCAATTTCACACATTGAAAAGGTTACCTTGTCCTTGTATGATGGCCAGAAAAAGAGTCTGGCAGATGTATTACATGTGCCATCAATTACAAAGAATCTAGTATTTGTTCGCCAAATGGTAGAGCAGGGGTTGCAGGTCCAATTCAATGCAAAAGGTTGCATGTCTGATTCAATGCAAATGGTAGAGCAGGGGTTGCAGGTCCGATTCAATGCAAAAGGTTGTTTTGTAGAAGACTTTAATGATAAGTACAAGTTGGTCGCAAAAGGAAGTAGAATTGGCCGAATGTTCACTTTAGATGTTGGAATTCCTGCAATGGATGTTGCTATGTATGCTAAAGGAAAAGGAGTAGTTGCAGATATTGAAATATGGCATAAATGTATTGGACACGCAAATGTGCAAAGGCTGAAATTAATGTAGTCCAAAGGATTGGTTACAGGGTTGCCTTCATTTAGAGTTGCAGAATTGCATAAAGTCTGTGAAGCATGCCAGTTTGGTAAGTAGGCAAGACAACCCTTCACGCATGACAGAGAAGTGAGTAGAAAAATACTTGATGTAGTGCATACAGATGTTTGGGGGCCTACACAGAATGTATCTCTTGGTGGCAGCAAATACTTTGTCACATTTATTGATGACTGTTCAAGGAAGCTATGGGTATACTTCATGAAGGAAAAGAGTGATGTGTTTGAGCACTTCAAATCTTTTAAGGGAAAGAGTGATGTGTTTGAGCACTTCAAATCGTTTAAGGCAGCTATTGAAACAGGAACAGGCTTAAAAGTAAAGTGTTTGAGATCAGATGGAGAGGGAGAGTACCTCTCTAATGAGTTCAGTGGCTTCTTGAAGACTGATGGGATAAAGAGGCAATTTACTTGCAAGTATACCCCACAAGAAAATGGTGTTGCAGAAAGAAAAAATAGGTATATTGCAGAAGTTGCACGGGCATTAATGGCTGAAAAGAATATGCCCAAACATTTTTGTTCTGAGGCTGTCCATACTGCTGTTTACATTATGAACAGAACTCCCACAACTGCAGTTCATGGGATGACTCTTGAAGAATGCTTTACTGATAAGAAGCCTGATGTATCGCACTTGAAGGTATTTGGTTGTGTTGCAAATGTTCATGTGCCAGATGAGCTACGGAAGAAGCTTGATCCAAAGGTAGAAAAATGTATTTTTATTGAATACTCTTTAGAGAAGAAAGGGTATCGCTGTTATAACCCTCGCAGGTGAGTTCAGAGTGAGCAAGGATGTTATCTTTGATGAGATGGGAAGTTGATTTACACCTATTGGTGATGTTTTGGATGATAATAATGATCAGGATAGCTATGTGCAGAACGATAAACAAGAATCATGGAGTCTTAGTGGACTAGAAACATCATATGGTACTACACCTACAGTGAGCCCTTGGTCTGGGAGACTAAGGAGTAGCCCCACATCTTCAGGTGGATCTTTAAGTGTTGCAAGGAAGGACAAAGAAAAGAAGAAAGTGCTGGATGGTAATGATGCATCTACCAGTCATTTGGGATTGGATGGAGATTCTAGTGGTTTGGAGAGCTTGGATGATGAGCTTGGTATTCCTTCTATCAGGACACCAGGTGTACAGAGAGCTCATAGTAATGTAAAGGATCCATTGAGTGATCCGGTGGTACGTAGATCTAGCAGGGTCAGATACCTTGTTAAAAGATTTGGTTTTGAAGGTTATGCAACTCACCATTATGGTTATATGGTGAAACTAGTTGAGGATGTTGAGCCCAGTTGTTTTGAGGATGCTGTTGGTCATACTCATTGGGATGCAGCATTGGATGAGGAGATGGCTGCATTAGAAGCCAATAAGACTTGGGATTTGGTACCCTTACCTAAGGGTAAGAAAGCTATTAGTTGTAAGTGGGTTTACAAAGTCAAGCATAATGCAGATGGTTCAGTTAGCTGGTATAAAGCTAGGCTGGTTGCAAAAGGCTATGCTCAAACATATGGCATAGATTATGAAGAGACATTCAGTCCAGTTGCCAGGATGGCAACTGTTAGATGTGTCATTGCCTTGGCAGTAGCCAAAGGTTGGAGTTTGCAGAAAATGGATGTTAAGAATGCCTTCTTGCATGGTGAATTGCAAGAAGAATTGTATATGGAGCAGCCAGCAGGTTATGAAGATTTAGAGCATCCCACATATGTGTGCATGTTAAAGAAGGCACTCTATGGGCTGAAGCAAGCACCTAGAGCATGGTCAGACAAGATTGGAGAGTATCTTGTCAAGATTGGATTTTGTATTTTTGATGCTGATCACTCACTTTATGTGAGAAAGGGAGATGTAGGGTTGGTCATCATAGTCATCTATGTGGATGACTTGATTATTATAGGTGACAGTGATAATGGGATTGCTGAAGTTAAGGACTTCTTGAAGAAGAAGTT
The DNA here is from genome assembly GCF_053477565.2 of Lygodium microphyllum. Taxonomy (NCBI): domain Eukaryota; kingdom Viridiplantae; phylum Streptophyta; class Polypodiopsida; order Schizaeales; family Lygodiaceae; genus Lygodium; species Lygodium microphyllum. The sequence goes on from NC_141160.1 coordinate 8,190,756, forward strand.
TGAGATGAAAGATTTGGGTGAGCTGAGATACTTTCTTGGTATTGAGGTGATCATATGTGATGATGGTATATGGCTATCCCAAAGGCAGTATGGCTTAGATATGTTATCCAAGTATGGTATAATAGCATGTAAGCCTCTTTCAATACCATTGGAGCAAAATGTGAAGTTGAATGCTGATGTTGGAGATGAGATAGAAGACCCTACTATGTTCAAGAGGATAGTAGGGAGTTTGATTTACATGACTATCACAAAGCCAGACTTGAGCTATGCTATTGGCCTTATCAGTTAGTTTATGTAGATGCCTAGAAAGCCTCATTTGGATGCAATTAGACATATATTGAGGTATGTGAAGTCCACTTTACATTATGGACTTTTTTATGAGGCAGGTAAGGACGTACAGGTCTTTGGATACACAAATGCAGATTGGGCTAGTAGCATGTCAAACAGAAGATCTACAAGTGGATTCATGTTTTCCCTTGGTAGTGCCATAGTTACATGGAGCAGCAAAAAGCAACCTACAATTGCTTTATCGAGTACAGAGGCTGAGTATAGAGGTGCTGCTATGGCAGCATGTGAGGTGGTATGGCTGCAAAAGTTATTAGGTGATTTGGACGTGCAGGGAGATGGTCCAGTTGTCATTCATTGTGACAACATGAGCATCATACAGCTAGCTAGGAATCTAGTGTTCCATGCTAGGACAAAACACATTGAGGTGCACTACCACTTTGTGAGAGAGAAGGTACTTGCAGGAGATATTTACTTGATATATGTCAGCACCCAGGATCAGATAGCTGGCATTTTCACAAAGGCATTGGGTGTAGAGAAGCTTCGAAAGTTCCGAAGCTTACTTGGAGTTGCAAAGATAGAGTTGAGCTTAAGGGGGAGTGTTGAGATGGCAAGCTCAACATGTGCGGACATTGATGATGGATCGCCTGGCTTTATGGGTCCGCACATCTACACTTAGCATGTTGGTGGTCATTATGATACTCACATGGCCACTAACTTATCACTTATTATATTTAGTTTGTTACACCTACCTACAGTTAGAAAAGACATAGCACCAGTCGATTAGTGTAGTCGGTTATGCACTGTTTGACTTAGTAGGCCACTTTCCTTTATGTTATATCTTATCTATACTTTGTGTTCATTGTATAGTGTGTGGAAGAAGAAGAAAAAACCAGCAAGAAAACGTTTTAGCCTCCATCTCTCTTCTTGTGTTCTTGAGTGAGCTTCCTGTTGTGTATACTGTGTGTGTTTAGCATAGCAGCTCAAGCAAGTCCCCCCACCACGCGATTCTTGACATGACACTTATTAGGAGCACTTCTATCATAGTGCCCTACAACAACATGACCTTTTAGCTCAGATAGAAAACAAAGACAAGAAAATAGACAAGCTAGAGATGCAAGTCCAAGGGACAGGGGGGAGATAAAGAGGTAGTTAGAAGAGACTAGAATAAAGTTAGGAGAAATGATAATGCAACTCGAGCATGAGAGAAGCAAGATAACAGGGTTCACTCAAGAGATGACTAACTATAAAGCACTTTCGCAGGTCTACAAACCACATTGGAGACCACTCTTACTCAAGATGCAGCAAAGATGGTAGGAGGAGTAGAATGAGGATGATTGGCCACATTGCAAAGCATGGCAAACAATTGATTTGTAGTGCCCTCCTATGAGGAGCCAATACAAGGAGCATGTAGTTGTATATAAACATGCTACTCAGCAAAGAATGTACCATGAGGTAGTGATAATGACAATGAGGGTCCAGATAGATCAACTAGAAGAGCTTGAGGCCCAATCAGGAGTTGCCATAGTGGCTCTAAAAAAGATTGACTTTGAGGCAAAATTTAAGCTCATGACTTATGAGCCTACAATGGAGAAATTAGTGGCTCAACTTTGCCATGTAAGATATAGTAATGAAAAACTTAAGAATATGGAATTTTGGGCACTTTCCTTCTCCTTCTCTAGTGACGACCACCCACTATCTATAGAGGCAATAGGGGATCCACCCAAAGACATATTATTTCCAACCAAGGAACTTGGTTCCCTCATCTAGGGTGTTTGTAAGGACATTCAACACAACTGTCCTGATGAGGCTTTCATCACCACTTGCTATTACTTCAAGGTGCTCGTTATACTAATACAACAACTACCTAACTTGTACAAAGAGAGACTTCTACCCCTCTTCTTTGATGTGAATGTGGGAATAGACATAATTGCCATGGTGCAATTGCATCTTTGTGCCTTACACCTGCCCACATATTTCATAAGTATCCCCTAGAAGGTATAGTGACAACCGATTTGCCCTATGCACCCATCCATTTTATCTAGGATCCCACCTTAGCTTGAAGCTAGACACAAAGAAGTACCTCTTGAGGAGAGGATGCTTGACTAGAACGCTTTAGCCACTACTTGAGGAGTGAATCATGTTAACAAAAAAAAAAAGAGCTTGCATAAGCATACCGCACCTAGTAGCCCTCGAGCCTCAAAGAAAAGCCTTTCTACCACAACAACATAGATTCAAGGCTCATCGAGGGCAGGACATTTTGGATCATCAAGCAAACCTATCTCCCTAAACATCACACTACACCCCCTACCATGTACCAACCCGATCCTCAAGTGTGGGACAACATTCTAAGTTTACTTGGAATTCGACCCAACTCCCAGTTGCACTAGCATGTGCACCATCCACATCACTAATAAGGTCAACATAACCCTTAGGGAGAGCATCAATAGATCTATAGGTATGATAGACATGGCACAAGACCCTTCAACATCGATGGCCTAGCATCATCCACACCAATCCATGTGCTACATGCCTTGTGTGTCACCCCAAATGCAAACAATCTCACTCCTCCAGCATCAGTCACTATTCTTCCACTGCCTCAACAATACATCAATCATCACTAGACACCCTTTTTCAATGCAATACACCCCATCAAACCTTCCCCATATTAGTGCCATGTAATTGGCACTCATCTAGGAGGGGGTAATGTTAACTCTATTAGGTAATAAGCAACGAGAAAGAAAGCAAGGCACTAATTTTTTTTACAATAGCACAATTTTTCATAACTTCAAGAGGTAACCAATGTAATCGAGTACCAGGCTCACTCCCGTGCAAGTTGTAATAATCTTTGTGTTGTGGGAGCTCATGCTCAATTGCCAAGACCCACCGACTGCTTATTGTTCAAGTGTTTCAAGTGAGCTCTAATGGCTATCTCTCACCTAGCTGATGCACCTTTGATTCCACAGGTGTAGTGAGCTTACCGTGATGCCCGAATGAGTGGCCTCCTCTTGCAAGCACTCCAATAGCTCCATGATCCTAGTTGCAAGCTCAAGCAACCTCATGCCTACTCCTTCGAGGTCCATCCTCCATACTTGTGCGCCGATCAAGAAAAGAGAAAAGAAGATAATAAGAGAGGAGAAGATGGAGACATTCTCCACCATGGTCCCTCACTCTGACATACTTACTCCCTCACACTCTCACACTCCCTCTCTCAAGCACAAGCACACACAAGTAAGAAGGAGAGAAGAACAGAGGAAGAAGAAGCCACTTTTTGAGTTTATATGCAAGCCCTAAATCCCTTGGGCACCCATCCCCTTTTTTGCATGACCAGGCATCTTGCCAAGGTCCTCTTTCCCTATTCCCTTGTAGTTGCCTTATCCCTTCACCTATGCCCATCTAGATTTTACAATTTGCATAGGAGGTAGTCGAGCGTTATTTTACAAAATTTTGGTGGTGCCCTTGCATTTTTAAAATGCACCTTCACCTTTGACTTGGCCTTTTGTGCTTTTGGCCTTTCTTCTCTTATTCGTTTGTCGGGCTGCCTTTTTTGCATTATTCTTTATTTTGAATTATTATTATTTAATTGTCTTGCATTGGGGTTAACATTATCCCCTCCTAGCTGAGTGCCAATCCCATGGCACTTACAGATCTTTGCTGGTGAGGCTTGGTGATTTGAGGGGTGATCGTGTGAGTTGATGATGGGTCCTTGTGGAGGTTGGTCATGGGAGAGATGCTTGTCAATTGATGGTGATGGTGGAGGTTGAGGGGATGTCGAGTGGATGGCAAGGCCTCCAATGTCGCTGGTTAGGAGCATTCGAATGTATTTGCAAAGAGAAGAAAAGTGCATGGCCTAGGGTTGTGTGTACCTTATCGTGTGGTGCATTGTGCTTGTGTTAGTGGAACTGGGAGCCGGGTTTAAAGCCAGGTGTTGTCCCACACTTTAGGACCCAGTTCGTGCGATAGGGAGGTGTGGTGGGTGCATCTTAAGGAGAAAAGTCTCAGATTGACCTCCCTAGGTATGCCATGCCCTTGATGTGCCCTAAGCGTGAAGTGGGAGATCAAAATGGGCTAGGGAGTTAGGGACAGAGCCGGCCGATCGAAGCCATCGGGCACACCTAACTTGAGGACACCTAGATGTACTGATCGTAATACTCATGATTTTTTTGCTTTTTTATTGTGATTTTCTTCTCTGTTGTCTTGTTCTTGTCCTTTCCTCCTCTCTCTTCTCTTTCTTTTGTTGTCTTTGTTCTTCTTTTTCTCTCTTTTTTCTTCTTTTCCTTTTTTTTTTTTGAAACAAATTATGAAAAGAAGCTAGTCTTCGTCATTGTGGTCATCAGAGGGAGAAGTGGGGGGCTTAAGGGACCTACTAAGAAATCTTTTCCCCTGCATGTATCCTTTTAGGCTCATTCGAACATTGAGAGGGATGGCGGATAAAAAGGGATGGTTGCAGCTAGTGAAGCAACTGTCACTCATGTACTCTAAGAGGGCTACTATTAATCTCAATTCGAGATGGTGGAAATATGAAGCAAAGAGCGAAAAAAGGACAGAAAAAGAGCAAAGGTGCAAAGGCGACCCCTAAAGCTAAGCCGAGGCAAAAAGAGCAATTTTAAATGGAAGGCACCTCAAAAAACTCGAAAAACTCTTGTAAAAGAGCGTCGGGCTCCCTCCTGTGCCATTTGTAAAAGAATAGATGGGTGTAAGCTTAAGGCATGAGGCAAGAAGGGGAAAATAGGAAAAAGGACCTTGCCACAATGGTCGGTCATGTAAAAAGGGACCCGCCCATGGGAATTTAGGGTTTGTATATAAAGTTCAAAAAGTGAATGGAAGCTCATTCTTTGGTGTGTGGCTAAGAAGAGTCCTCTCTTCTTCTCTTCTTCTCTTCACCTTGCTTGTGTGTGTGCTCTTGAGAGAGGGAGTGTGAGAGGGAGTGAGTGTGTGGGAGTGAGGGATTGAGAGGGTGAAGCTCTTCACCATCTCCTCTTCTCTTCTTCTCTTATCTTCTCTTCTCTTTTGTCACGCACGCGGCTATGGTGGATGGAGCTTGATGGAGGAGGCTTGAGGATGCTTGAGCTAGCATCTAGGATTGTGGAGCTACCGGTGTGTTCAAGGGAGGAGACAACTCATTTCAGCAACATGGTAAGCTCACTACACTCATAGGTTCAAAGGCAAGTTGATAGGTGAGAGATAGCCATTAGAGCTTGCTTGAAACGCTTGAAATAATAAGCGGTCCGTGGGTCTTAGTGGTTGAGTGTGAGCTCCCTCTACATTTTGGTTCAGTTTACCGGGACCAACGAATTCAAGCTTGAGCACTTGTGTGCCTCATATCAAGCATCAAAGTAAGGGATTCATCCCCGAAATGGAGCTTGAGATAGATAGGAAGTTTGGGTTTTTGGATCTTTGATGCAAGTAAGTATTTTGGTTATTTTGGTTGTTTGATGATTGGAAAAGAAGGGAAAATCATTTCAGTTATTTACTTTCGATTCTTGTTGCATTTAGCATAGGTTAGGATTAAGAAATCAGATTGGAAAAGCGTAGGGTTTACTGCTATAAAAGAGGGTACAAATCGTCATAAATGAGGAAAAAAGAGTGTTTGAAATTATTAATGTCGGCAAGTGAGTGATTGAGGATAGCAAGACCTTGCCCGAGAAGGGGTTTAAGGTCCAGGAGACTATAGAAGAGCTCATTTTTCACCCTAGCATTGAGAGAGAGAGAGAGAGAGAGAGAGAGAGAGAGAGAGAGAGAGAGAGAGCTTCCTTTGGTGGTTCAATTCGATATTGCCATCGGGGAGTTCTTTGCATGTGTCAGGTATATCAAACCCTTCCTCCTATGTCCTTGTTGTGATCTGGAAGTTTATGTGCCTTGTGATGACTGCTTGGATTACTAGATTTAACAAAATCATCCTCAACATTACCGTCTTCACGTGCAACTAGGCCCATCCGAGTGGCTTGGATCGAGTCCCAGAATTGGCCCTTGACCCTCTTGCATTTGGCCAATTCGGCATGTCTGAATGGACAACTCGACCAACGCCTTTAAATTTGGCCCTCGCTCCTTGCACCTCGACCCCCGCCCCCCAAACATACCATTCGGCCATGTCTTGATTTAGCCCAAACCAACTCGACCCTTTTTTACTTGGCCCATCCAAACGATCGACTCGGCCCACTAATCTAACTCGGCCCTTAGTCATGTCCATTCAACCATCCGTGCTGCCAATTTGGTCATTGTTCCTATTCGGCCCTCGGCCTGTCTGAATCCACCACTCGGCCCTTGTTGATAAATATGTCATATCCTATGGTTGTAAGTATAATCAAGATGAGGTGAGCATGTAGCTCCAGACCTCTACTTCTCCATCCTAGTCTCTCTCTACTTGCAGTTTATCAGTTGGTATTAGAGCAGCTTCCCCCTCACTCTGCCCACTCTGCGACGATGTGGCTGCCAATTTAAATCAGGTTTTGCAAGCTCCACCTGCGACTTTGAAGACGAGATTGAGAAGATGCTATGATAGCTGGGGCTGCACAGCTCAGAGCAGGAGTGGAAGACCCTGAAGCAAATTCTGGATGCCATCTGTGTAGGGTTGCCTACATGATCCAAACCCACGCAAAGAGTTTCATCATTGTAGGCTTCACCATTACGGACTGCCTCAACCTCGAGGAGTTGCTCCAAAGCTGTATTGATTATCATGTATCGTTGTGGCTCATACTCCTTTTTCCCTCCAAATGGATCACCAACAACAAGAAATGCAACATTTGAAGATTTGGACTGCTCCAAAATTTGATCTATGGCTTGTTCAACTGTTTCCCGGTCAGCCAATTTTACAAGGCGACCATACAACTTTTCCAGGCTGGATGTATCAAGGCCGAGGCAGAGCAGGGAAGTGTATGCCTCCAGGTAGACTATCTGACAGGAATGAACTACGTCCAAGCCTCAAAGAGTGATGTCCTTCTCGTCGCCCATGCCCAAGCCCACCAAGTAGAGCATCCTCTTTTGGAGAGGTACTCGCCGATCCCACAAAATGCGTCGGATCACTATCACATCAGGAACTTGTGGTTACAAAATGTCAGTTTAGTCGCACTATTCACTAGAACAAAGAGAGTGAATAGATGTAACTAGGCTCTCAGAAAGTGCGCAGCAGGGCTCCTGTGTGATAATCGGAGATTAAGTTCATATTTGCACAAGCTGAAAGCGACCAGCAACGCCTATTTCACAAAGACAGGAAGAAAAGTGGTGGTTGCCTACTCCAAGTCTCCATAAATGGTCTTTCAGAAACAGGAAGACGGTCCCTGCAACATCAAAGGGAATGTGTAAACCAGATACTGAAGTCTGCAATGTCAATAAATAGTCAAGTCTTGACTGAAATGGAAGTGCTCGCAGTGTATTGGGATGCACTGCCCAATAGTGGAAAAACCAGTCTTGGGGAGACCATTTACAAGCATATTTCTTCAGAGTATTTCTCTGCAGAAGCAGTCCTCTGTTTCACTGAAGCTATTTAAGCAATCCAGAAGCATTGCATCCAACTTCCGTAATGCAGGAAGATTGACCTGGATATCAGAACGAGGTTTGCTGATCATTACCTCGACTCTACTACCATCTGAAAATTTTTGCCAAGAAGGCACAAGCTCTACAATTCTTCTATAACTTCAGCTTACAAAAATTGCAGGAAAAGTGGTCAACTTTAGACCCATGTTTTGATGCATTTTGGGTCTTATAGACATCGTGTGGGATCCGATTTGGATGTTTCTTGTTGGGAACTGAATGTATGACATGTTGGCATCATGGATGGATGTATATGATAGTTTTTAACACATGTATGACAATCATATTGCTGAATACCATTTTTGGACAGGTTGTATTGTTGTTTTTCTTCTGAATTTGCAGCAGTCATAATGTCTAGCACAGCACACATCACTCAGATCGTGGGAGACAAATTGACCAAAGACAACTATAGTGTGTGGTCTTACAGGATGGAGAATTTTTTGATAGGGTAGAGGTCTATGGGACCTCATAACAGGTGATGATAAATGTCCATAAGTTCCCGAACATCCAATTGAAGAGCAAAAGAAAGCATACAAGGATTGGATTGGGAAGAACAGGAAGGTTTTGCATTGGATCTCCATATGTATTTCAAAAACATTGATTCCTCATATAAAAAAGGCAAGTACTTGTAAGGAGGCATGGGAAATCATAGAGAAAATGTATGGAACATGTACAGAGGCTCATAAGATACAACTTAAGCAGAGATTACATGGTGCATGGAGAGGCAATCGCAGTATTAGTGTGACTATGTGGTAGAAATCAAGCAAAATTTAGAAGACCTTACATCCATTAATGCACCTATTGATGATGATGATTTAGTGTCAGTGACACTAAATGGGCTTGGACCAGCCTTCAAATCTTTGGATACCTCTATTTCCGTTAGGGGAGGCTCTATGCCTGACTTTGAGGAGCTTATTGGATTGCTACTTACAGAAGAAATCAAGTTGGGATTGAATGCATCTAGCAGTGGCAAAAATGCAGGTGGAGATAGTGTTTTCTATCACCAGAGAGGTCGTGGCAGCTCATCTAGAGCTAGAGGCTCTTCACTTGGTCGTAGTAATTATGGTTTTGCTCGTGGAAGAGGCAACTTTGGTCGTGGTGACTTCATGCATAGAGGCAGGGGGAGATCTTTCCCTAGAGGTAGAGGACGGTCTAGTCCTTCTTCACAAAGAGATGGCACTTGTCATTATTGTGGGCAGTTTGGCCACTTTGAGAGGGATTGTTATCAAAAATAGAATGCCATATCTAGGGGTCGTGGAAGAACCCAATATGGCCACTATGCAGGCACTTATGGTGGTACAGGTTATGGACCTAGAGGTGGATTGCCTAGAGGTCACCTATTTGCTATGGAGCATGTGCTTGGGAGCATGACTCATCCTCTTCGTGAGAATGATTGGTTTTTGGATTTAGGAGCTACAAACCACATGACTCATCATGCTGAGTGGTTTGATAGCAAGGAGCAAATGCAGAATGATGAATATGTTGCCATTGATGATTATACTTTACACAAAATTACTCATATTGGTAGTGTGCCACTTGTTACTAAAGATGGGATTGAGAAACAAGCTTGGTGATGTACTTTATGTGCCCACAATAACTAAGAACCTAGCATCGGTTGGTCAAATGACAGATCAAGGATTGCAGGTGAGATTCAATAAGTTTGGATGTTTTATTGAAGAGTTCCATAATGGGAGAACTGGCAGGGTGATTGCTCATGGTAGAAAGAAAGGGAGTTTGTTTGCTTTGGATGCAAGTACTCCAGTGATTCAAAACTCTATGTATGTTGAGAGAGGACATGGGCAAGATAAGGATGTGGAATTATGGCATAGACGGATTGGTCATGTTAATTTGCAAAGATTGAAGCAAATGCAATCAAAACAGATAGTCCGTGGTCTACCGCACTTAGGATATGTGAATTTTGATAATGTATGTGAGGCTTGTCAATTTGGCAAGCAGTCCAGATTGCCATTTCCAAAGAGGGGGAGAATAAGCAACTATCCTTTGGAAATAATACACAGATATTTGGGGCCCATGTCAGAATGTTTCCATGAGCGGAAAATGTAGATTCTATATCACTTTCATTGATGATTTTAGTAGGATGACTTGGGTGTACTTTATGCAGCATAAAAGTGAAACATTTGAAAAGTTCTTGGAATTTAAATCTATGGGGCTGAAAAGCAGTTTGGATGCTACATAAAATGTTTGAGGTCAGATAATGGTGGAGAGTACATGTCATATGAGTTTTGTGACTTCTTGAGAGATCATGGTATCAAAAGGCAATTGACATGCAGGTATACACCTCAGCAAAATGGTGTGGCTGAAAGGAAGAATTGAATTATTGCAGAGGTTGCAAGGGCAATGATGAACCAAATGAACATGCCATTGTCATATTGGGTAGAAGCAGTGCATACAGCAGTTCACATTATGAATAGAACACCTACAGCCTTGATTCATAATATGTCACCATACGAGAGAATGTATGGCATGAAACCCACTGTTGCATACCTTAGAGTCTTTGGATGTGTCTGTTATGTTCATGTTCCGAATGATTTGAGAAAGAAGATGGAACCTAAGGCTGTAAAATGCATTTTCCTTGGATATCCTGATGAGAAGAAGGGATACAAATGCTATGATCCAGTGAGTAAGGAAGTATACATAAGTAGGGATGTCAGATTCAGTGAATATGAATCATGGTACAAGCCCAAAATTGCAATGGATGTTGATTCCTATGAAAGCAATGATGCTGATGGCTATGGAAGGAAAATTTCAGCAAACAAGGCTGAAAATCAGCATGTGGAAGATGCTTCAGGACCTCAAGAGAATGTGGAAAGCAGTGGCAGCTATAGTCCATGGAGTGGTAGATTGAGAAATGCACAAAGGAGTGCAAAAGTTGCAAAAGGTAAGAGACCAATGACTGAAAGTTCAAAAGATGAATCTATAGATGATGAGTATGGCATTCTGCATGATAAAACACCTGGCACTAGAAGTACAGGAAAGTATGTGCCACCACATGCTAGATCAGATGAGACACACGATAGTGCACCTCAATTGAGAAGGTCAGAAAGGGTAAGGTATCCAGTTGATAGATTGACTTATAATGGGTTCATGAAGATGCATTATGCATACATGGTTTCTTATGTACAACATGTGGAGCCTACTTACTTTGAAGAAGCAGTAGAGAGCAAAGAGTGGAGACAAGCAATGGATGAAGAGATGGATGCACTAAGGAAAAACAAGACTTGGGATTTGGTGAAACTACCTTATGGCAAGAAGTCCATTGGATGTAAATGGGTTTATAAGGTCAAATGTAAGTCGGATGGTCTCATTATTATAAGGTCAAATGTAAATGTTGATGATCTCATTATTACAGGTACACTTGAGAAGGAGATTACTAAAGTCAAGCATGGGTTACATAAAGAGTTTGATATAAAGGACCTTGGTTTGTTGAGATACTTCTTGGGTATTGAGGTTATTGACACACCTCATGGTATAGGCTGATACAAAGGCAATATGCATTGGAGATGTTGGAAAAATATGGCATGACAAGATGCAAAACGGTTGATACACCATTGGATCAAAATGCTAAGTTGATGAATGATGGATCTTATGTTGAGGATGTTACTATGTTCAGAAAGATGGTTGGTAGTCTTATCTACTTGACCATTACAAGACCAGACTTGAGTTACGCTGTTGGATTGATAAGTCAGTTTATGCAGAAACCATGCAAATCACATTTGGATGTAGTGAGAAGAGTTCTTAGATATGTGAAGAAGACAGCTAGATTTGGGTTGTTTTATGAAAAAGGAATCAAGCCTACATTGTTTGGATACTCAGATGTAGACTGGGCAGGTAGCTCTATGGATAGAAGATATACTAGTGGCTATGCATTCTCATTTGGATCAGCCATGGTAAGTTGGAGCAGTAAGAAGCAACCTACAGTTGCTTTATCAAGCATTGAAGCAGAATATAGAGGTATTGCATTGGCAGCATGTGAGTAGACATGACTGAGATTAATCCTATATGACATGGGGATAGAGATATGTATTGTGACAATGCTAGTAGCATTATGTTGGCAAAGAACCTAGTCTACCATGCAAGAACAAAACACATAGAAGTGCACTATAATTTCATTAGAGAAAAAGTCATTGACGGAGAGATTGACTTGGTCCATGTGAAAACAAATGACCAAGTTGCTAATATCTTTACCAAAGCATTAGGCAAAGATAAGTTTGAGTACTTCAAGAGTGCACTTGGAGTCTTATGTGTGCAAGCTCATTCTGAGCTTGAGGGGGAGTGTTGATAAATATGTTATATCCTATGGTTGTATGTAAAGTGTCCTTAAGTTTGGGGCATCTATATTTTGAGGATACCATTTTCGTGTGTGTGGACAGTTGGAGCCCAAATCAACTTGACCTTTTCCACTCGATCCTTTTTTACTCGACCCACTAATCTAACTCGGCCCTCAGTCATGTCCATTCAACCATCCGTGCTGCCAATTCGGTCATTGTTCCTATTCGACCCTCGGCCTATCTAAATCCACCACTCGGCCCCTGCAATTTGGACGAGTTGGGCCGAGACAGATTTTTGCAAATTTTTTTGGAAAATTGCACCAGACCTAGCTAGATCTCAACCGTGCAAACCTTTGTGAGCCATCCTGATGCCTAGAACTCGATTCTCGCGCAAGGAATATGCAAATTCGCAAGACGCAACTGCTTACCAGCTTGAGTAGGCTGTTGAGAGAGTTAGTGCCTTAACGACAACAACCAGTGGAGTCATAGACCTCGAAATGAACCTAAAACGAGTAAGACGACGTAGCAAGGAACCCTAAAACCTATCAAAATAGCCAAAAATTGATCGAACAAGCCTATCAGGCCTAAGACAAAATGAGAGTGTGTAAGCCGCTTAGACGCTTGTTCTTCACACTCACCTTGATTTCCAGCACTTGAAGTACACCTAAGAACAACCGAAAGCCTGATTGAGCACAAGTGCACAGAAAAGGACACATTCACAAACACACTCACAAACTGAGTGGAGGTAATTTAAGGATTGTATGTAATAGTTAAGGAGCTCGCTCAGATAAAAGAACTTGAGGGAACCCACCAATAGGAGAAGATACCAAGACATAGACGGGGAATTGGAGCTCAGCGTAGGACCAAGCAAACAATGATAGAGACACGGATCTACTCGACCTGCTTAACCTTATCAATAGCTTGGTGGAGCACAAGAACGCAACCATGTCAGAAGCAGACATTAGGCAAAACGAGGAACTCGACTTAGGAGTTTTTCCAAAAGCGATCCAGCAGTTGATGAATAGCTATGATTCTCACACTCTGTATGAGCACCACGATAGAATAGTAGAAGCCATCATAGATGACCTAGAGGAGGAAAGAAAGCTAGCCCACAAAGCACTACAAGGCATAATGGAATACAACCGAGACTAGCGAACTAGGAGCTTGAGGTAGAACGTAGAGATGCAAGAGATACAGTGAGTGTTGAACCTAGCAAGCAGGAATCGAACTGACCATGAGAGAGCGCTAGAAGGAGACTTGACGTTGAGTGAGCTTCTCATGAAGCGATTGCTAGACAACACAAGAGTAGAGTAGAGCGTTGCAACGTTGGCAACATCACTACTAGCAGGGTTAGGGGCAAACCAAGACTCCAAGAGCCAATGTAAGATACCAATTGTCGCTAAGGAGCTCGATAAGTACTAGCCCCATGACAATCCATACAGCTTCATAGAGCAGTTCAAGTAGGTCTGCGAGGCCAACGGTCTCACCGACTTGACTCAACGCTCTCAAGCATTTGGGCTTTGCTTTGGCAACAAGGGTTTGGTACACCAGTCTAGATGCCACAGAGCGAGTGAACTTCAATGGCCTCAAAAACCTCTTCATTAAGAGATTTTCCAAGCCCAGATACTCTGACAACCTACTAGTACAACTTATGAATGTCAAGCAGAAAGAAAAAGAGAACATCCATGACTATGTGACCCATGTGAGGAGTCTCTCCAATAGAATCCCAATGATCGAAAGAGCAGTGTTGATAGTATTCATCAATGGAATAAGAAATGAGGAGCTTTATAAAGCCTTGGCAGGCAACTCAAGCTTACAGCAAGACATGCTAGCTATGGTGTTTGAAGAAGCCATTTGAGTAGATGACCAGCTGAAGGAGAGGAGCTCTAGAAACTCGAACCAAGAAGAGACCAACTCTAGAAGTTTGGAGAGAGCTTCAGCATCTAGCGAGCAATCCAACTCTAGAAGTTTGGAGAGAGCTTCAACATCCAACGAGCGACCAGGCACAAGTACCCAAGATAAGGGAAAGGCCACGGACACTAACCAAGAATTGGTTGATATGAAAATGGAAATAGCCAAGATGTAGGAGATGCTAAGACGACCAACATGCCCACACATTCAATGCGTGTATTGTGGTGGAAACGACTTATTGCCAGCCGAGTGTCAAGACCCCAGGTCACGACCTTGCAGTAATTGCGGTAGGTTTGGTCACGACATTGTAGATTGCCTAGAAGACTTTCGTACTCACAAACATATAGTCAATGTTACCTAGCGAATAGGCCGCAACAATTCTTCCGAAGGGGAGCTCCATTGGCCCTTCCCACACCAAACAACATTAAGCTGGTTGTTCCTAGAATGGACATAAATCCTACTGGAATACCTAGACTGCCTAGCCCCTATGTGATCCATCCATCGAGCGACGCTCCAATCCACTATGTGGAAGAATTCAATGAGGAAGAGACTTGCGTATACCTTTATGCTCACACGACGTTGAGGGCAACGTAGTCCTTATGGACTATCGACCAGTACTGATGATGGTGTTAGGTAGGGGATGAGGTAGAGGCCTAGGAGGGCAGACCCAAGAACCAAATCATATGTTGAATTTGTAGTCACCCAGGACACATCTCATCATGATGTCCTGAAAGGGAGCAACAAAATAGAGACAAGGCTGACCTAAGGTGCCCTAAGTGTGGAATCACTCATCTCTTCATTGACTGTCCAAAGCAAAAACCATCCTCGAGTTCGGATAACGTGTCATCCGTCCCATTGGGGCTATTCGGTGTCAAGAATCACAATGGGGAGGCTACACCTATCCCATTGCATGTCATGACCCGTGCACAAATGAAGCAGGCCGACTGCCAAGTCCTAGCAATCTTGACGCAGCCTTGATAGGAAAGAAGAGTCGTAGGCAAAGGAAGAAGAGACCGGAAGCTAAAGTCATGCTCAAAACTAAGAGTGCAACAACACTACCTTCTGGAAATAAAGTCATTGACGCTAAGGTAGAGACATCAACCCCAAAGACAGGTGAAAAGGGAAGTGCTAAGGTCGAGAAGTACCCCAACCCGAAGCGCCAATTAGAAGCCATCGAGAAGGTGAAGTAGAGTAGTTTATTATCATCCATGGAAGGCCAAATTATGGTCCATGGGACCTTTCCAAGTATACAATGATTCTCCTTTCCCATGATAGAATAGGGTAGCTAGGATGAAAGAACAATCTATCTAGTATGGTTCTCCCGAAAGCGTAACATGCGAATGATGAGAACCCCTAACTTCATTCGATATAGGAGTAGTGGTCAGAAATTGGTGAAGTGGCCCTTGTAAAGGGATATCAAAGTCAGCCCGTATGTGTCCATATGCTGGGCATGTCATAATCAGGTGCTCCTCTGATTCTACACTCTGTAGTCCACACAGCTTGTACAACCTCGTCTCTCTTGCCTGCCCACTCCATGCACATGTGTTGACCAATAAAGTGTGTGATCGAGTTTGAAGTTGTGCAATACTCCATCTAAATACCACTGAGAGCAAGTTGGCTATGTATGGCTGCGTGTATGTCTCTACCTACTGGAGCCCCAAGAGGAACACCAAGGAAAAGGAAATTCTCTTGCAAGAAAATCTATCTTGTAACATCAACAAGCTTTTTTTATTAGGTTTTATATGATCACAATGAAGAAAAGAACACCAGGCACAACAAATCTTCATGCAGCATCATGTAGATCTCCCACGGATTTGATAGAATCAACCATATTCTTCAATATCTTCACAAAATCCATCAATATAACAAAGAAAACAAAGGAATACACCATCTTTGAATGGAAATACATCACATAGTATTCATCTTCAATATCTTCATAGTCTTCTCTCTCAATCTCTCATATACAATCACTCCGTTTCAATAGATTTGACTATCTCTGACTCTCTCTCTCTCTCTCTCCATCAATAATACATCATATCCTCACTACAATCTCTCATAATTACTCACAATAATCCTTCTTAGGTCGTGGATACCCCTCCCAAGAGGTATGTCTAATATGAAGAGTCACCAGAGCCACTACAGTGTCCTTTCATAGCTCACTACTGTCACTTCACTCCAGTCTTTACTTGAGTCTTCAGCAGCTACTTCTTTTAGCTCTTTTACACTTGTATTCACCTCTTTCCAAGGCTAGAAAACTTTCCCAAGCTACACATACATTCTACAGAACACATACAGAAGCATACAAAACAGTCATAGTACAGTACCAGAACAGCTACAATACAATTACAAAACAGAGAGAGAAGCTCTACAGAAGGTTACAGAAGGTCATTAAAACCTCATAACTCATACTCAAACCATTTCAAACTCTCAAAAACTATTCAATAAGCTTTCACAAGATCTCAATCTTCATCAATCATCAATCCATGCTTCATACAGAAGAATATCAGAACAAAACAGAAGCTATACAGAAGGTATACAGAACCTATCAAAACATCACAGAACCTCATATCTCCACTAATAAACATCATGAACTTCCAAAACATAATCAATATCATCCAAAACACTCTCAAACCACTTCCAAACCAATCAATCATCTCATAAAATCAACCATTCAGCTCTCAAAAACAACAAAAATCAGCCAAAAAATAGGTCATTTCAACACTCAACATATCCCCACACTTAATAAGAAAGCGTCCTTGCGACCCAGGAAAAAGGGAATACAAGTTCATTCAAAAGCTCAACTTTGATCTTCAATAAATCTTCAAAAATAGTCCATCGAACCACGAGAGGGCGCCATTCAGATGGTTACACACACACCACAACACAGACAAACAAAGAGAATGCCTACAAAGCAATAGACAAAAACCAAGGATAAGATAGCAACCAAAGCGATAAAACGTGACTCGACCAACTATCCCCAAGCAAACCACAGCCTAGAAAAAATTCGACATGACCTTTAAACATATGCGACCGAAAGCTTAATGCTATGCATCATGCAAACACCCAAATCCCCGTATCAAGCAATAAAGAGAAAAAACTACACACTGTACCCTTAACCGTAACACATGGACAAATCAGACTACAAAAAAAAACGGACATGAAGACTGGACCATAACTTGACCATCAGTGGTGGCAACTAAAGACTTTTACGTGCCCATCCCACGAAACGAGTTCATTAAAAAGGGAAAATAAGTGTAGTGAGGGGAAATTAATTTAATAAAATGTTCATTTTATGAATTATTAAGAAATGGATGATTTTTTAATTAAGTGATAAACCTTATCAAGAAAACGACGGTTCCTTCTTAAAATTTTAATTACCAATTATTAGGTTAAAGCGGTGCTTTAATCCGAATCCTGGACTTCGATACCCAGATTGGGTCTCTAAATGCAAGTTCATTTATTAACAATTAAGGTGATGTGGAACACTTTTTTGCCAGCGCGTGCTTTTATGACGACTGGTTCATTTTAATTAAAAAATATTAAAGTGCTTCTTAGACGCACTTAGCGCGTGCTAAGTGATCAGCGGGTTTATTTTTATTAAAAAATGGTGTGTTTAGCGCGAACGCACATGTCATAGTGGTGTTTAGGGTTCATTTTAAAAATTAATCGTGAATTTTGGGGTAGCAGGAAAAAATATTGAAAAAAAGGAAAAATACCTGGTAGTGGGTGTATGTGAATGCAATGAATGCTCTCTCCTTAATCCAAAAGGGATCTGGATTTTTTTCGAGATTGTTCAGTGTGTATTTTGAATGAGAAATGATTTTTTTAATTAATTTAGGTGTTTCATGAAGTATTTTTATAGCTTAGAAAATATGCCAAAAATAAGTAAAAATGTGAATAGAATTTTTAGGAATTTTTTTGAAATTAATTTGGAATTTTTAACAATTTTTAATGAATTGTTTTCATTTTTGGGGTATTTTGAAAAGAATTTTTAATTTTAAAATGGTCTGTTTTTTTTTTTTGAAATGTTCAGTTTAGAAAAATATAGCAATTTACTATAGAAATATTGAGGATTTTTCAAGATTTTTTTTGGTGAATTTTAAGTGTTTTTTAATGATTTTTTTTAACATTTTACAATGTATTTTGAAGGTTTTCGGGTTTTTGGAAGTAAAAATCCGAGAAAATACCCAAAAATAGGCTACGTGTCAACTGCGTGTGAACAGCCGGCTGCACATCACCTCACGAACCAGCTAATGCGCGTCCCCGCACGTGAACATCCGCGAACAGACTCCCGCACCCGATCCCGAGCAATCACACTCTCATGAATAGCCACACGCGCGTCTCAAAGGACGAGAAAAGGGACAGTGCGGGTTCTGCGGGGTGTGGTTGGGTGGGACGGGGTCGTATGAGGGGTTTGCCGTTGTTGGTTTTCTGCGGGTGTGAACAAGGGCTTATGGAGGGTTTTCGGCGGTGGGGTTTCTGCGTGATGCCAGGAGGCATATTTCACGGTGGATTCCGTGCCATGGTGGATTCCGTGAGGTTTTACAGTGGATTCCGTAAACTTTGATGACCGGGGCTCATACACAAAGTGGATTCTTTGTGCGAGAAGTTGATGGGGATGCCTGTCCTTTTCGGGCGTTTCATTAATTTAGTGTGTACATGGATGATTCCATAGCGGGTGATTCCGCAAAATGCATATTAAATTAATAAACGTTTATGAGTTTAGAGTGCGCACTCGTAATAAATTAAGGTTAGGATTTATTTCTAACCAGTTGACTTATTTATGTAGCTGAAGACTGCTAGGTATTCACTTTTGTCGGTTTAATTGTATTATTTTACTAACGATTGTGAATGCTTCAGTTGATGTGTAGAGATAGCAACAGTGGCGGAGGAAAGCATTGGAGTCTAGCGAGTATTCGATCTATGGATTATATTTTGATAGGCGCCATGCCTATATTTTGTCATGTCTATTGAGGCATCGATTATTTATTATTATTTTGTATGCGCCCATGCACACGGATATGTTATTTCTATTTGGACATTGTATTGGGCGTGCCAGACTCTATGGGCACCGTCCATTAGCTTTATTCCTATTTTTGTAAAAGCAAAACTCAAAAGCTAAAAGCTTGATATATTTTTGTAAATTGGGCTATTATTGAGCATGAAGAGGAAATATACATAAAATACATGCTTTGTGAAGCGCTCACACAAGGCATGGGGGGAGATTGCACCCAATTGGTCTCTTGCTCTTGTCGTTCATGCTTTTTACCTTGTAACTTGTGCAAAAAGTAGAGTTCATTGTTCTTGGGGACCATTCGGGATTCACTACGTGAGCATACAGCGACCCATCTGCGCACCAATGGTATCAAAGCGGAGCTGAGATCAAGAGCTTCTAATCGCTACCCATCTCGTGCGAAGGCGGAGCTCCTGGAACGATCGGGCTCTACGGTCAATCTCGTCGCGAACCGTCGATACAGGCAAACTTCTGGCGATCAAGAACCCCTGTTTCTATCATTAGATCGCGAAGGACCGGGCTATACAGGCAGAGGACCACTCCTTTATCTCCTTCATCAAGTCGTCAAACAGAGAGATAAGCTTTATTATTTCCATAGCTAATTCTTTCACAAAAGCTTAATAGTAAGCTTCTAAGCTTTAAAAGAAGCTTAATAGCTTCAACAATTGGTCCGTGAGGTATCGAAGGATGCCCGAAAATCTCGCGATGGCAAAAAACGCCCCCCCCCCCCCCCCCCCCCCCCCCCAGCTTAAACAATTAAGCTTAGTCTACTTAAGACAAGTCATCTCTGCAAGTCAACAACTCCAGGCCACACACCACAAAAGTCAAGTTCTGCAAGTAAATTCTGATCAAGTTCTCCAAGTTCCTTAAGTCGACTAAGTTCTGCAACTCTGCAAGTCACATAAGTCTGCAACTTTGCAAGTCAGACTAGTCAACTGGAGTCAGAACTAACTTGTGCTCAAAACTCCTAGAAGGACTGTTCCTGCGCAGAAACTCCGAACTGCAAAGTTGTTCATTGAAAGGTACTCTACCCATACGCGGGTTTGCTGAAGCATTTTCAGCATATGAAGAAGGATAAATCGCAGAATTTCTGAAGATTGAGAAAGATATACCCAAAAACACATAAGCCTTGTAACCCCGAACTTGAGCTACGCTCATCCCGCTAACTCGATTTTGAGTGAGAAAGGTTTTTTTGAGTTTTACAGGATGACGGAACCACATATGGATGATCTTATGGCTGAAGGTGACCTACCTGAACCTACGATGGAGCAAAAGCTGGACTTAATCATGATGCAATTGGAAGAAGAATGAAGGGCTAGGCAAGCATTGCAAGCGCAACTGGCAAAATTACAAAGAGCGTCTACAGACAAAAAAGAACCTCAAGCTAAAGATCTTATTCGACGTACCATCGATGCAACTCTCGAAGCTCAAACCATCCGCAAGGAATCAAAGATAAGTAAAAGAAGTTTCAAATTTCGTACTTTCAATGGCATACGAGAAGGAAAAACTGTTCTAGCATTCATTAGTCAGTTTGATGACTATTTCCATGAGGAAACCTATGCAGAAAAAGATAAAATCAAGTGTGTTACTAATCATTTAGTAGACAGAGCATCACTTTGGTGGACTGTAGTACGCAAGAGCATAGATTGTCCTGCTACTTGGGAAGATTTTAAGAAGAAGTTCATGCAGAATTTTCTTCCACCGCAATTTCATGAGAAAGCTATCAAGCAATGGGATCTACTCCAGCAACGGGATCGTGAGCCTATACCTCAGTATACAAAGCGTTTTTGGAATGCACTCCTCCAGCTACGCATGCTTGAAGACGTACCAGAGGCGACACATAAGCGCAAGTATATGTCTGGACTTCTTGGGCATTACTACGCTGAAGTTAACATGTTCAAGCCTGCTACTCTTGAAGACGCCATTTCACTAGCTCACGACACTGAAGATAAGCTACGAGGTAGAGACAGACGACCACAACAATTCCAAGCCAATGGTAATTATGGATCTAAACAATTCAATTCCAATTTTAGAAGATTTAATCCAGGTCGTTTCTCTTCATCATCTTTCCGCAAAAATTGGGCAAAACCACTTGCATTACCATCCAATGTCAATCAAAACCCTAAGCCTATTCCACAGCCAAATCCAAATGTACCTAGACTTCCCGCCATTGCAAACAATGTAACCAAAGCCAAGCCAATAGTATGCTATAAATGCCACCAACCTGGACATCTAGCAGCAAATTGTCATTCAAAGAAGCCACCAGCTCATATCAACTACCTTGGAGCCATGGACGAAGACGAACATGAAGATATGCCCGACTTCACTGAAGATGAGGACGACACTACTACTACTTCCGATACTTTACCAGGTATGCCTACTCCACATTCTTTATTGACTATGAAATGTTTGGTGCATGGAAAGGAAAATACTATTTTGCATGATGACGGTAGTACTCATGATTTTATTTCAACAAAATTAGTAAAAGAATTGAAATTACAGACTGTACCTATGCATTATCGCATAAAAACTGCATTTTTAGGCACTAGGTATAATGGTACACAGGAAGTGCAAGACTTAGAGATTCAAATTGGCCAATACATTGAAAGAAGAAATTTCTTAGTTGTTCCATTACAGTCGAGTGACATTATTTTAGGTATGGCTTGGTGACACCAGCATAACCCAGATATAGATTATTCCACACACAAAATGAATATTAATTTTCAAGGAAAATCTATTACATTATATGGTATGCATGCATCTAATGTTTTTCCACTCCTTTCGCATACTCAAGCTAAACGTGCATTACGCAAAAGTAGTAAATCCTATCTCATTTGGGTGAATGAACTGCAAGTAAAAGAAAATCATATGCACCCTAGGCATAAAGAATTTCTTGCATATTTTAAGGATTGTTTTGCAAAAGGCCTACCACCAGGTTTACCTCCTTCACGTCCAGAAGACCATAAGATAGATTTGATCCCTAGCACACAACCACCTTGCAAAGCACCATATAGGCATAACCAGATAGAGCAAAAAGAAATCCAGAGTCAAGTTGAGGAATTACTAAATAGAGGTTTGATTCGACCTAGCAGTTCTCCATTCGGTGCACCCGTATTGTTAGTCAAGAAAAAGAATAATACATATCGTATGTGCATTGACTATCGAGCTTTAAATAAGATCACTGTAAAGAATATGTATCCTATTCCTAGAGTTGATGACCTTATGGACAAACTGCAAGGATCTGCTATATTTAGTAAAATTGACCTTAAGTCTGGTTATCATCAGGTGAGACTAGATAAGTCTGACATATTCAAGACTGCATTTAGAACATAGTTTGGTCATTACGAATTTTTAGTCATGCCATTTGGATTGACTAATGCACCTGCTACCTTTAGTAGAATGATGAACCGTATCTTTTTGAAATATCAGTATTGTGTAATTGTTTTCTTTGATGATATTTTGGTGTTTAGTCAAAATGAGAAAGAACATTATGAGCATTTGTCATTGGTTTTTCAGTTATTGAAAGAAAATCAACTGTATGCAAATCCTGAAAAGAGTGAATTCTTTAAAACGGAAATTGAGTATTTAGGTCATATTGTATCATCTGATGGAATTAAAGTTGATCCTAAGAAAATTGATGCAATATTGAATTGGCCTGTACCTAAAAACGTGCATGAGTTATGCTCATTCCTTGGTCTTGCTAGTTTCTATAGGAAGCTTGTACGTAATTTTTCATTACTTGCTTTACCATTAACCAAACTTCTAAAGAAAGGAATTGTTTATCAATGGACCGAAAATCAACAGAAATCCTTTGACTTACTGAAACATGCATTAACCCATGCTCCTGTTTTACAGTTGCCTGACTTTAATAGACCATTCTTTCTAGTAGTGACCGATGCTAGTGGATCAGGAATAGGAGCCGTACTTATGCAAGACAATCATCCTATAGCATATTCTAGTTGTAAGCTGAAACCCTCTGAGCTGAAATATTCCACATATGACAAAGAACTATTAGCAGTTGTACAAGCATTAAGACAGTGGAAACACTACTTAATGAGTTCAGAATTTATGATAAAGACCGATCAGCAAAGTATTAGACATTTACTTAGCCAACCCCAAATCTCTGACCGACATATCAAATGGGCCTCCTTTGTTCAAAGTTTTCATCCTATCATTCAATACCAACCTGGAAAAGAAAATGTAGTGGCTGATGCATTGAGTAGAAGACCTGCCATTCATAATATTTCTGTCATATCTTTTGATTATTTGATTGCTATGAAAGATACATATCACCAGGATATTACTTTTCATTCTGATTGGAATAAATTAGTTCAAAATAATTTCATTCCTATTAATTCATTGTCATATAATGATGGATTTATGTTTTATGAAAAGAGACTGTGTGTTACCATTCCATTCCGATCTTTTATTTTGAATGAAATTCATTGTCCCCCATATCAAGGTCATAGAGGTATCATATCTACATTACGTACGTTAACTGAAGATTTTTATTGGCCACATATGGATGCTGATGTATCTAACTTTATTTCTGAATGTTTGATTTGTCAAAGAGTTAAGAGACATCATGGTAAATAGTATGGATTACTTATGCCTTTGTCTATTCCATCTAAACCTTGGGAACAAATTTCTATGGATTTCATTACTGGTTTACCTAATACTAAATCTAACCATGATATGATTTGGACAGTTGTAGATAGATTTAGTAAACAAGCATATTTCATTCCATGTAAGAAAACTTTAACAGCATCACAAGCCGCACAGTTATTTTTGAAAACTGTTTTTGCTAACCATGGATTGCCAAAAGTTATTATTTTAGATCGTGATTCTAGATTTTGTAACAACTTTTGGATTACTCTGTTTGCTAACCTAGGCACAAAGATTGATTTCTCATCTACATTTCATCTAGAAACTAATTGACAAACAGAAGCCACAAACAGCACCATTCTAGATCTTTTACGTGCATATACTATTTCTAAACCTCAGACATGGGACACACATTTGCATTTATTACAGTTTGCATATAACAATACACCACACACATCTACAAAGAAAGCACCGTTTGAAGTCATTTATGGATATAGATTATCTACACCTGTTGCATCTTTGTCTAATAGAATTCAAAGTGCTAATGATATTACTAGTATGCATAATACTATTTTTTATGAGGTTAAAGATATGATTGTTAAAGCCCAGCAATCATATACCAAACAAGCCAACAAGAAAAGACAAGCTATGAATTTCAAAGTTGATGATTATGTTTGGCTGAGAATAGAAAAACGTAGACTGCAAAGTGTAGATAGACATCCAGTTGTCAAATTAGCTCCCAGATTCTATGGACCATTTAGGATCATTCATAAAATTAATGACAATGCATTCAAGTTAGAATTACCATCTCATTGGAAAATTCACAATACATTTCACATTAGTTTATTGAGACCATTTAGAGGCCAATTACCTGTACACCCTGTTTATGAAAACCCACCTTTATTACAGGAAGAGACTGAAATACTTGAACCAGAAGCTATCATAGACACTGACTTTATGACCACTAGAACTGGCCGAAGGTATTCTAGATATTTAGTTAAATTTAAGAACCATCCTGTAGAGGAAGCACAATGGATGCACACTAGAGACTTAAATGCTTTCCCCACTCTGTTAGCTCCACATTGAGCTAATAGCAATTGAGCTCAATTGCTATCCCACCCCAGGGGTATGATGCCAGGAGGCATATTTCACGGTGGATTCCGTGCCATAGTGGATTCCGTGAGGTTTTACGGTGGATTCCGTAAACTTTGATGATCGAGGCTCATACACAAAGTGGATTCTTTGTGCGAGAAGTTGATGGGGACACCTGTCCTTTTCGGGCGTTTCATTAATTTAGTGTGTACATGGGTGATTCCATAGCGGGTGATTCCGCAAAATGCATATTAAATTGATAAACGTTTATGAGTTTAGAGTGCGCACTCGTAATAAATTAAGGTTAGGATTTATTTCTAACCAGTTGACTTATTTATGTAGCTGAAGACTGCTAGGTATTCACTTTTGTCGGTTTAATTGTATTATTTTACTAACGATTGTGAATGCTTCAGTTGATGTGTAGAGATAGCAACAGTGGCGGAGAAAAGCATTGGAGTCTAGCGAGTATTCGATCTATGGATTATATTTTGATAGGCGCCACGCCTATATTTTGTCATGTCTATTGAGGCATCAATTATTCATTATTATTTTGTATGCGCCCATGCGCACGGATATGTTATTTCTATTTGGACATTGTATTGGGCGTGCCAGACTCTATGGGCACCGTCCATTAGCTTTATTCCTATTTTTGTAAAAGCAAAACTCAAAAGCTAAAAGCTTGATATATTTTTGTAAATTGGGCTATTATTGAGCATGAAGAGGAAATATACATAAAATACATGCTTTGTGAAGCGCTCACACAAGGCATGGGGGGAGATTGCACCCAATTGGTCTCTTGCTCTTGTCGTTCATGCTTTTTACCTTGTAACTTGTGCAAAAAGTAGAGTTCATTGTTCTTGGGGACCTTCCGGGAGTCACTACGTGAGCATCCAGCGACCGTTCTGCGCACCACTGCGGGGGGGGGAACAGGAGTTTGTGTGGGGGTAGGGTGGTTTGGTGGTGGGACTGGGGGCTTGGGTGGGGGTGGGTGGGTGTGTGACACAGTGGGGGGAAGGGGGGCTTAGATGGGGGTTGTGGGGTTTTGGGATGCTGTGGGGGAAGGGGGGCTTGGAGGGGGTAGGGGTGTGTGGTGGGATTGTGGGGGAAAGGGGGGCTTAGGTGGGGGGGTTGGTGGGTTTGATTTGGTGTGCTTGGGCCTTGGGGGGGGGAAGGGGGGCTTAGGTAGGTTTGTGTGTTTGGGGGGGAAAGGGGGCCTAGGTGGGGTAATGGGGAATGTGCAGAGCACGTGGTGTGCAGGGGGCCACGAACGACAGATGGCGGGCAGGGCCACAGAGGCCACGTGGCGGGGCAGGCGGTACGGTGGCCAAGCAGGGTGCCTGTGGGCCACAGGGCGGCTACAGAAGCGCACTGCAGAGGCGAAGGGGGCAGATGGCGTGGAGGAGGGAGGGGAGGAGAAGAGGAGTAGGAGGGGAGGGAGAGGAGGGAGGGAGGAGAGGAGCAAAGGAGGAGGAGGGGAGGAAGAAGAGAAGGAGAAGGGAAAGGATAGGAGGATGAGAGGGAGATGAGGAGGGAGCAGGGAGATGGAGATGGAGGGAAGGAGTGGGCATGACAGGGAGAGGGAGGGAGGCAGTTGGGGGGGGGAAGGGGTGGGGGGGATAGGGAAGGGTGTGGGAGGGGAATCGGCGGGAGGGCCCATGGGATGGGGGGTGGGCATAGGGGTATGGGCAGGGGCCCATGGGATGGGGTGTCCATGGGCTGGGTAGATGGGAATGGTAGGGCGGGGCCCAGAGGGGGCGCCCATGGGAAAGAATGGGCGGGGCATACCCATGGGCGCCCCCTCTGGGCCCATGAAAGAGAGGCATACCCCCGTCCTGCGCACGTGCGCGGGGCGAGGTGAAAAAATTTACCGTGACGGGATCGAAATGGTGCCGGGATGGCGGGACGAGGCACGCGGATGCGACCGGGTGCGTGGAGACGCGTGAAATTGAAAACGGGCGCGTTCACGCACGAGACGAGGCGCGCGAAAACACAAAAAAATAAAGAAAAATTAATAGCTTCCAATCCGGTCATCAAAACGAAATGCCATAAAAACAAAAAATGGGCAGGACGGTAGGGGGAAGACAGGGAAAATGTGCAACGGGGGTTTCGGGGGGTAAAGGGCGTTCACATGCAAAAAACACGAAAAATAGGTCCAAAAACGTAATTAAAAATTAATAGCGGAAGATCCATTCATCGGAATGAGGTTCAGAAAAAAGGAAAAATGTGCAGTGCCCGACAATCCTATCATGTCAAAACATAGTTCCGACTGAGATAAGACGCGTTCACATGGAAAAAACCCAAAAAACAGACCCGAAAATGGGATCGGAAATGAATATTGGACGAACCGCTGCCCGGAATGTAATGCAATAAAAATAAAAAATGTCTGCAGGAAAGGGGGGTACAAGGTTGTCATGTCAAAATGCAGTTCCGGCGGAAGTAAGAGGGGTTCACATACGAAAAACACCAAAAATACACCCAAAAACACATTGAAAAATTAATAATTAAAAATCCAGAAGGCGAAAGAGGGTGGAGGAAAAAGAAAAAAGGTGGGGGAAGGCACGATGGACATGGCTGTCAAATCAAACGGGAATTCTGATGCAAACAGGGTAGGTTCACATGGAAAAATGTCAAAAAGACACACGAAAAAGTCTTTAAAAACCGAAAAATTAATATTGGACAAACCGTGCATCAAAATGACACGGAGTAAAAAGGAAAAATGTTAGGGAGAAAGTTATTGTTAGGGCTATAATGTCAGATCACTGTTTTGAAGCAAGCAAAGTACGTTCACATGGACAACCGGCTAATTTGCGCAAAATGCTGTAAAAATTAATAACTTGAAAACTGTGCACCGGAACAGGGGTAGGTAAAAAGGAAAAATGGTCAGTTCAAAGGGAGGAATAGGGCTAGAAGGTTGGATGTGGATTTCGATGAATGTAGGGTACGTTCACATAGCAGGACCACAAAATCAGGGAATGAAGGAAAACTGCAAGGGAACAGCCCCGACGGTGGGTGGAAAATGGACGGATGGATGGGAAGGGACCCCATCAAGGTAAAAGCAAGTCATGGCATACATGCATTAGCAGGTTGAGGCATATGCAAAGAGGTATGCAATGTAGACGCGCAGGGACGCGTCCCCATACTTAAAACCTTAACGGATAGGGTCAACCGAGCAACAGGGACCTAGGACCACACAACAGACCATCCACTAACGTCCCCACACTTAAAACATGAACGCCACTGAGAAACAGAAGGGGTAGGGTTAGAAAAACTTGGCCCATATTGTAGAGAATCAAGGTTGATTGTCGATGGCACTTCCACTGTCGTTTTCGGCTCTGCAGGAGGTACCAAGGCATCTTCACAGCACTCGTCCTTCATGGCAAGGACCACACGGCAGCACCCAGGGAGGTAGCTGGTTAAAGGAATCGCAAGAAATTCGTCAATGGTGAGGGATATTGCACTCAACTCAAAGTCACTCAAATGGAATGAAAGAACAGTCACTCGCCCCATGACTAATATCACTCGAGGAAGAATGATTGAAACCCATATCTCATACCCGGTTTAGAAATCGATAAGGGAATGGTGCAGAGGGAGTATGCCAGGGTGCACAGTTGATGGTGCATCAGTGCGTCCAACCCGTCTGGCATAACAAGGAGGAAGGCAAGGAAGCCTTACAGTGCAGTGTACAGAACAGGGTAGCGTGTCCTGTGATGACGGTAGAGACCCATCCCGTGGGTGCATAGGGAAACAGGAACATACCTGACTCCAAAGGTCGTAACATCCCTCAATCTCACCTCTCGGTAATTGATTGAAGAAACTCCAGTCACACTTAGCCCACCCTCTGTCTCACGCTCTGCTGATAGATACAGGAGGACAGCCATGTCCTGAAACCCATTGATGTTATCCTCATGGTCACTTGTGCAGAGATTGTATGCCTTGTGTGCATTTGATGGTGCAACTGTGCATCCCGCCCTGTGCCGGCATACGGTGCGAGAAGGAAGGCCAAGGAGCCTTATGGTGCAGTGCATAGAAACAAATCGTGCTTTGTGCATTGAGAGGCCCATCCCGTGCGTGCAACACTTCATTCACACTTCTCACCTCTCATTTGATTTAAAAAGAAAAGACTGGTCACTCGCCCCACCCTCGGTCTCACACTCTGTTGATAGTTACAGAGGGCAACCATACTCACTTCCCCATCCGGTTAGGATGAAAGCTCGCGTCACTCGATTGTTTATCGATGAAGATCGCTTCGTCAATTGTTGAAGAGGCATACCCAGGGAGGTAGCCATCAAATCGAACGTTGTGTTAGATAGGAACATGTCGTCTGCTAGAGGACAGTTAGACGCTCTGCAGAGAGACTTAGGACATAGCGTACCAAGGGAGGCAGCTTCGGAACTGGATCCTGAGGATGTCAACTGATGAATCCACTTTTTGGACTGCTGGGTGTTGCCACCTTTTCCACAGCCAGCTTCCCGCCCAAGGGTGTTTGCCACCTTTTCTTGGAACGAGGCCTGCTATGACAAGGAATTGCTTCCTTTTCTCCCATAACAGATTTATTTTTTTTCTTTTCTTTTTCTCCTACTCCCGAGGGTGTTTCCACCTTTTCTTGAAGAATAGGTCGGCATGACAGGGACCTAAGTCCTTTTCTCCCATGACCGATATGTATATTTTTTTTCTTTTTTTTGAATTAAGCAAGGGAATGGTAGAAATAGCATTTGTCAGAACCAACCTTGCCAATACCGCTGGTGGAAAATAGAGGATAAGAGATCAAGGCTGGAAGGTGGGGCTGAGGGGACAAAGGGTTGTGTCCACCTCATCAGGAATGGTTGAAGAACGGCTATCAGAAGTAGCATCATAAGAGTGAGAGTGCCACGCCAACAAGGGAAAGGATCAAGTGACCGTGATTGTCAAGATCCCCAAGGAGGGAAGTACTTCTTCAGGCGATATCCATTGATCAGGAAGGGATCATCAGAGGCATCAACGGTCTGCACTTGGACAGAGCCATTAGGGTTGACAGCAATTACCTTATATGGGCCCATCCACCGCTGTTGGAGCTTGCCATTCTTCTTAGGTACAACCACGATGGGTGAAACCCATTCACTATTTGCCACTGGATAGATGAACTCAGCTTCCAGAAGCTTCAGCAGCTCTGCTTTCACCAATGTGGAATAATTCGAGTTCATTCGCCTTTGTCGTTACCGTACTGGCTTGGCATCAGGCTCCAAGTCAATATGATGCTGACATATTGTGGGATCAATCCCCTTTAGGTCTTTGTAGGACCATGCAAACACGTCCAAATTCTCTTTCAACAAGTTGTACAAAGTTGACAACTCCTCTTCTGGTAGGCTGCTACCCACCTTCAAGTGGCGTTCAGTGCCATCTGCATTCACAAAGGTTAACTGCCTTTCACCTTCTACTTCACGGATGAAGGTCCCACGAACTGCTTCTGGATACAGATCTGACTCCTTCAAGGGAGTGGTGTCCTCTTCTGATGTCCCACTAGAACCAACTTCTTCTTTTGGTGGAGACTTAGGTTGCTCCTTGAGATGTTGAAATGGGATTAGAGCCGTTTCGGGTTTGGTTTCAAGATTAGTTACCTCTTGGCTGGAAGACTCATCTTCTGATGACGCCTCCAGGAACGTCACATAACAAGGACCCTCTGATGCCTGTTGGGTTTGTGAGACTGGTGTTTATTGGCACAATGCATCATCATCATCTTTCTTTGGCAAGGATGGGTTAGGACGGCAAGAGCCACTGCTGAAAGACGGCTTATTCTTTTAATCCATTTCTTATAAATATTTTGCATATGAGAAGATCCATTTACCAAACCAAATGGTACCATTGCCATTCTGTCCCACAGCATGAGCTCGTCTGCTTCTGATGCTTCTAGAACTTCTTCTTCATATGTATCCTCTTCATGTGGGATAGATTCTTCCATCTCGCTTTCATAACCTTCTTCTTCCATATCATCTCCTTCCTCTTCTGTCTCTGTCTTTGTCTCTGTCTCTGGCTCTGGCTCTGTCTCTGTCTCTAGCTCTGGCTCTGTCTCTGCTTCTGGCTCTGGCTCTGTCTCTGGCTCTGTCTCTGTCTCTGGCTCTGGCTCTACTCTGGCCATGTAACAGGGAGAGCAGTACATCCATGCTTCTATCTCACTGTCAGGAGTGATTTCGGAAGTCATTCCTGGTTCAAGCAGGAAGTATTCACCCATTGATAATGGCTTTGCATCTTTTGGGAGTCAGCTTACAGTATCCACTGTTAAGGAACGTGCCACTGTTTTCATGGGAAGGATCTGTTTGATAGCATCTTCGTCTCTGCTGATGTTCCATCTGTAGCCTCATTAGGGGAGTCAGAAGATAACTCCAAGGAGGTGGATCCATGTCCTTTTTGAGCACCACATAGCTTTAGCACCACTTTGTTAAGTCCTCTACCCAAGGTCAAGGTTCCTTTGAACCAATCCGTCCTTGCTCTGGCTTCAAAAAGCCATGGTCTGCCCAGTAATAGGGGGTAGGATGTACCATAAGAGTTTGGCTTCACCACCAGATAGGTTAGCCAATAATCGTGTCCAGCCACTGTAGTCTTCACATATGGGAGAATGCCCAAAGGCTTGATTCTACTCTGATCCGCCAGTCTGATGAGCCATTGGGTTGGTTGCACACCTTGTAGGCCTAGATCCTTCATTGTCACATCCGTCATAATGTTCATTGATGAACCTCCATCAATCAGTGCATTTGCAATGAAGTAGCCTTCTATCCACACGCCAGTCTCTGGGGTACCCAGATCTAGGAAGGCGTTAGCCACATCCACTTCTTTTACAAGCTCTGGAGCTTTGTTGGACTTTGTTGCTGTTGAGGGAGCAATCCTTAATCCACGTCTTCTTGTCAGTATACTTTTGAACCTTTTTCAGCAACTAGGAGACAACATCAATAATTTTCGGAATGTGAGGTTTGGTTTAAAGGTATCTAGATCTCTGACCAGATCGTATTCCTTAATAGGATCCACTGGCTTCTCTAACCGGTTAGGGAATGGGGCGACACCCATTTTCATTTTTCTTCTTTCTTCCAGCAGGGGCATCATGAAAACTTCTTCTGCCACTTGTGGCACCTCCTCCTCTTCTATCTCCTGGACCTCTGGTCCTATCTCTGGAACTGTCTCTGTGACTCTCTGTGGCACTGTGGTGCTCTGTACGGCACTGTCAGGATCTGTTCTATTCTGTTCTTCTGGTGGAAGACTGAAGTTCATTGTTCTGGCAGGAGGATTGTTCTCTTTCTGGATAGGTGGTTCCTTCTTCTTTGCACGCGTGATGGCAGCAACTTCCAATTCCACTAAATTGGAGGTAGGCTCTTGGGCCTTGGCCAGACTATCAGTAGCACTGTTTTTCACTGGGGCTAGGCTTGGACAGTCTTTTGCAGTGTGGCCTTCTCCTTTGCATCTACTGCATAAGGGCTTGTAATCCACTGACCTTCTGGGATTTTGACAATTTGGTGAAATCTGTCCCTTTTCTCCGCATCTGTAACACTCCACTTCTAATCTCTGACCACCGCCAGATTGTCTTCCTCTATAACTTTGTGAGGGAAACCTCCTTGGACCGAAATTAGGACCAAACTCTCTAGGCTTGGGTCCAATATCCTGTGTTGTCATTTTGGATTCCAACAAGCTGAATCTTGCGTCCTCTTCCTTCCTTCTCCTATCATGCATCTCCTTCAGAGAGCAAATATCCTCTGTATGGTTCTTCCGCAAACAGTAGGAATAGAAAGCTCCAGGGATGGTTGGTTTTTGTGTACATTCAGTGGCTAAATGGCATGCTTGATGACACTTACCACACTAGGTATTTGACCGCATCACATCTCTTCCTGCTCCTGCAACGTTGGATATGCTGGCAGTATTCACTTTCAGCGTCTATAGCTGCTCTGTAATCATATCCATCAACTCCTTTTTGATATTTGCAACTGAGTTGGATAAATAATCCTTCAAGCTTTATCCTCCTGAGGTACTGGCAGTAGGGTTTTGAGGAGTCTCTATAATCACTACATAAACAGGTTGGGCTAGTGCAGAGGGGTCTCTGTTCTGATTCTGATTCAGAGCTCCTGTTTGAACTGTTGGTTGTTGGCTCCAGTTGGTAGGGTTCCACTGTTGCTGCTGATTTGGCATTGAGAAAATTGGTTGGAACCATTGTTGTTGTGGTTGAACCATCATTTGAGGCATTGATTGTGGCCACTGTGGATTTGGTGCACTGTACTGTGATACTAGGGGCATTTGTTGGTAGGGGTAGGGGACAGTCCCTAGGACTGCATTTGGTGGGTACATCATTCTTGGCATCAGAGGAGGTAGGACTCCTCTTCCTGGATTCATCGCCAATCTATCTTCCACTTCATCGTACAGTCTTGCACCTTCTGTTGCAGCTTGCAGTGTGGCTAGTCTTTGCAGCTCCACAAACTTACGGACTTCTGGTTGTAATCCTCTGAGAAACACCCCCTTCTGAATGCCATCATCTAGATTATGGTTAGTCCATCTCTTCAGGATGGATTCCATTCGTGAGACATAAGCTTCTACTCTTTCTCCAGAGGACTGACTTAGGTTCATAAATTCCTCTCGCATCCACTCTTCAAAACCTTCACGCCTGAATTTAGTGAGGAAGGCCAACTTCAAGTCGTCCCATGTGCCAAAAGTTCCTGCTGCTTGTCTCTCATACCACTGAAACGCCGCGCCCTTGAAAGTGGCGGGGAATATTGCTAACCAATGCTCAGGGGTTCTGGCATTGTTAGCCACACATGCTACCATAAACTCTGCTACATGAAGATTAGGGTCTTCATTGTACTCTCCCTTAAAAACTGGCAACGAGACTACATTCGCTGGCCTGTCATCAATATTTCCAGGACAGATCTGGCTTGGAAGTGGACCACCAGCAGGAGGAGGAAGGGCTTGATGTGCCATTGGGACTTCTGTGAAGAGTTCCGCAAGGGCGTCAAAGGCGGCTTCTGCTGCGAGCTCGTTCTTAGCTCTGATTTTTGCTTTCTCTCTTCTCACGTACCTCTGGACTTGTTCTAACGCTTGCCTCTTTATTGCATCATTCATCAGGGGGTTGGCTCCACTATGTTGTTAGTGCTCCACAGAGGGATAACAGAAGGCTTCAGTCTTTGGAGGACTCTCTTGCCAACATTTCTTCTACTTCTTCCTTTTCAACGTCTCTGAATTCTGCTTTCATGCCACTGCACAGAGGAAGGTATTCGGTTCTGAAGGTGTCAAAATGCATACGTCTAAGCATTGTGGTGGTGCCATCATCATAGTAATGCCAGGTTCTAATGATTTCAACAGTGTATGTTGTAAAGAACACTCTGTCTACCAACTTCCAGTGGGTTGCCAATTAAACAAACAAAAGATTATCAGTGCACCAAGCATCCCATGTATCTTGCTGTTGAGCATCCACAAACAAATTCCAACTCTTTTCCTTCTTGTCTTTGTGAACCTCTATAGACCAAGACTCCTGAAGCTTCTTCACAATCTCCCATTTGATGATGGCTGGAAACCTCTTAATGAATGCCAAATCTTCCATGTATGGTCATTCTCTTTGTTTCTGCTCTTCAGTTTGTTCCCAAACAGTTTGCCACCAAGATGCAAGTTTCTGCTGCTTCAACAGGAAGAGGAAATTGTCCACCACATAGAGCATGCATCATGATGGTGATGTGTTTCCGCCATTGTGGGATGAAATTCTTGTGGAAAGTGGCTTTGATTATGAGAAATTCTAACTCTTCAGTGGTGGAAGAAGGAACTTTACAAGCATCCATTGAATTCTTCTCTTCTTGGCAATGCCATTTCCTTCATTTTCAGCCTCTTCTGGTGCTTTGCTGATGGCAAGTTTCCCCGGCTGCACACCAAAAACATGGAGCCCCAAGAGGAACACCAAGGAAAAGGGAATTCTCTTGCAAGAAAATCTATCTTGTAACATCAACAAGCTTTTTTTATTAGGTTTTACATGATCACAATGAAGAAAAGAACACCAGGCACAACAAATCTTCATGCAGCATCATGTAGATCTCCCACGGATTTGATAGAATCAACCATATTCTTCAATATCTTCACAAAATCCATCAATATAACAAAGAAAACAAAGGAATACACCATCTTTGAATGGAAATACATCACATAGTATTCATCTTCAATATCTTCATAGTCTTCTCTCTCAATCTCTCATATACAATCACTCCGTTTCAATAGATTTGACTATCTATGACTCTCTCTCTCTCTCTCTCCATCAATAATACATCATATCCTCACTACAATCTCTCATAATCACTCACAATAATCCTTCTTAGGTCGTGGATACCCCTCCCAAGAGGTATGTCTGATATGAAGAGTCACCAGAGCCACTACTGTGTCCTTTCATAGCTCACTACTGTCACTTCACTCCAGTCTTTACTTGAGTCTTCAGTAGCTACTTCTTTCACTTCTTTTAGCTCTTTTGCACTTGTATTCACCTCTTTCCAAGGCTAGAAAACTTTCCCATGCTACACATACATTCTACAGAACACATACAGAACAGTCACAGTACAGTACCAGAACAGCTATAGTACAGTTACAGAACAGAGACAGAAGCTCTACAGAAGATCTACAGAAGGTTACAGAAGGTCATCAAAACCTCATAACTCATACTCAAACCATTTCAAATTCTCAAAAACTATTCAATAATCTTTCACAAGATCTCAATCTTCATCAATCATCAATCCATGCTTCATATAGAAGACAATCAGAACAAAACAGAAGCTATACAGAAGGTATACAGAACCAATCAGAACCTATCAGAACATCACAGAACCTCATATCTCCACTAATAAACATCATGAACTTCCAAAACATAATCAATATCATCCAAAACACTCTCAAACCACTTCCAAACCAATCAATCATCTCATAAAATCAACCATTCAGCTCTCAAAAACAACAAAAATCAGCCAAAAAATAGGTCATTTCAACACTCAACACCTGCATGTAGGATTCCCAACATGAAGGATAGATATGCATATGTAATAAGCAAGTTTGTCATTTTCTCCCTTGCTTTGATGTTTTTCTTGATACGCTCGTAAGAGGTCTGATTGAAATGTGTCTATGCATATATCTTCGAATGTCATATCTAGATATCTATCCACTCCCCACCCCCATTAAACCATTTTCACATATCCAGCACCCATCCTATTGAAAGCACTTTACTTTTCCACTTTTCATGTAGGCATGTGCTAGCATTCCATGACCATTTAGGGAGCCTATTATCATCCATTTGACGTAATCGGATGGCATATCTCAGTACTCAGATCATAGCATGTACCTCAATTGGCCGACGGCCAGTTTCCAAAAGCATAAGTACATATGGTGTGGTGCTTTTGATGCCCCAATGTCTACGAATAGAAGCTTTTTGCAACTTCTCAATGTCATTCCATGTAGATGAGGAGATGCTCCTCCCCCACCCTTCCACTCCATATAATACCGTCTATAGAACATATGCATAAAAAATCATACAATATATTTTCCCGCATTTAGTATCTGTATGGCTGCAGTCGTTTTCAAAGTGATAATACTTGCTTTTTCCTACCGCTAACCGCCGCTCCACACATGTATGACATCTATGGTCTGTAGGTATCTCAATCCTCAAGTATTTGAAAGTAGATACTATCTCTATAGACTGTCCCGCATAATGTACTTTTGGTGGGGTCTTTGATTGTTTGGTGCACACAGCTGTTAGCTTTGTTTTTTATACATTCACCATCAAACCACTATCTTGACAAAACCGTTCAAGAATCCCCATGAACTGCTGCATACGTTCCCCAATATATGTAAAGCAAGATGGCAAACATACCAATATGTGGGCTTTTGGCTTCCTCTTCATACATAGCCATGAGAAGTATTTCCTCTACCTTATCAATGCATAAACCAAATAACGTAGGGGAGAGTGGGCAACCTTGTTTGACTCCCATATTACTCTCAAATACGTGTGACAACCCGTTGCAACCTCTAAGGCAGCACGTTTGATTCTGAGTCAAAAGTGAGTTCAGAAAGCGACCCAAAAATACCTAGGCCTTCCAAGACTAGACATACCCAGGGGACCTACCCATCCACCTGAGGCGCAAATGGTTAAAGGAAGAAAGGGCAAAACAGCCTAAGGATGCACGAGCAAACAAACAATGAAAACCACAAGACCTCATGAAGAGATTTATGAAGCTCAAGAAGGGTGATAGGGTAGTAATCCTACTGGGTGCCAAACATAAAGGGCAAGCAAGTGAACCCATTGAGACACCTACCAAGGTTAAGGAGGTGAACTTAGCCCAGGAAGGGGAGACACCCCGACCTATGTCTTTATTGTCGATGACTTGATGGAGGAAAAGGAGACAAGTCTCATTGCTCTCTTGCGAGAGTATATAGACGTATTTGGTTGGTCCTTAGAAGAGCTTAAGGGGGTAGATCCGAGTGTAGTGACTCATAACATACCCATGACACCAGGAGATGCAATGCCGGTCAAGCAGCAACGGTACCCTATGAATCCAAAATACACTCATGCAGTCAAGGAAGAGATTGACAAGCTGATGAGAGTAGAATTCATCTACCAAATTGAGCACATAGACTAAGTGCTACCCATAATCATTGTAATGAAGAAAAATGGAAAGATTAGAGTGTGCATCAATTACAAGAAGGTGAATGCTACCAGTAAGAGGGACAACTACCCATTGTCGTACACTGAGCACGCTCGAGAGAGTGGTGGGCAAAGAGGCCTATAGTTTCCTAGATGGCTTCTCTAGATAAATCAGGTATAGGTGCATCCTGGCAATAGGCATAAGACTGCATTCGCCACAGAGTGGGGTGTCTTTGCCTACATAGTCATGCCCTTTGAGTTGACTAACACTCCAGCCACCTTTCAATGCCTTACGTGCACTATATTTAAAGACATGCTCAGGAAAGAGTTAGGAGTCTTCGTAGAGGACTTGTGTGTTCACTCGACTTGGAGAGAACACTTAGAAAAACTCCGAGCAGTCTTTGAATGGTGTCGTATATATTATCTCTCTTTGAATCCCTTAAAGTGCCAGTTCTGGGTAAAGCACGGATGCATCCTGGGGCACTTGGTGTCAAAGAATGGCATTGCCACGGACTTTTCGAAAGTCAAGGTCATTGTTGATCTTCCACCCCCAACCAACTGTAAGGGAGCTCAATGCTTCTTAGGTCATATGGGGTATTATCGGCGATTTGTGCTGAATTATGCATTGATTGCTTGACCTCTATACAAACTATTGATTATATTTGAATGGACTAAAGAATGCCAATGTGCATATGAAGAATTGAAAAAGGCTCTGACCACAGCACTGATTCGACTAGGGCACACACTTCATTAATGAAGTGATTGTGCATCTTCTATCCACCTTTCTAATTATCCATCGGAAATCCTCGCCATACTACTCTTAGGAAAATAGCCAAGCTGAATCCACAAATAAAATTCTAGTAAACATCCTGACCAAGGTAGTCTCTGCTTCGCGCAATGACTAGGATAACATGTTGATGAAGGCCTTGTGGGCTTACCGCATAACCTATAAAACAGTTGTAGGCTAGACGCCTTTTAGGTTGACCTATGGAACTGAAGCAATTCTACCTGTAGAGTTCTTCGTTCCTAGTCTGAGGATCGCACTTCACAAACGATGGGAAGGGAAGGGGGCATGGACGAAACATCTAGTTGGACTCGAACGCCTCTCGAAAACTCGACTTCTAGCTACCCATGCGCTCATGTGTGAGAAAGGACAACGCAAAAGCCTTTCAAGGTTCGTGCCATTAGCCGAACTGGT
This sequence comes from Lygodium microphyllum, assembly GCF_053477565.2. Taxonomy (NCBI): domain Eukaryota; kingdom Viridiplantae; phylum Streptophyta; class Polypodiopsida; order Schizaeales; family Lygodiaceae; genus Lygodium; species Lygodium microphyllum. The sequence goes on from NC_141160.1 coordinate 8,229,293, forward strand.
AATGTTGAACTCGAGACTTTGGAAGGTGAGGGCATAGGCTTCTTTAATGGCAGTCACATCAAAAAGTACTATCCTCCCACGCATCCTCTACATGAACCACCAATGTTAGAACCCCCTGTCAAGGTACGAGTAGCCATAATCACAGAGATTGACAATGAAAATGAGGAAGGTGTAGAACTTACTTATCTCTGCATCACGGTCACTGCCAAGCAAACATGCACTTTCAATGCCTTGATCAATGAGGGAGCATACTTCAATGTCTTAACCCATGATCATTGGACCCACATTAGCAAACCACAATTATAGCCCACTACCGCCAAACTAAGCCCATATGGGGGCTGATCATATGCACTCCTAGGGAAGTGTAGGGTCGAAGTTTCTATCGAGTCTGAGAGCATACCAATAATCTTTAATATGTTGCCAAACACTAAAGATGCAAGCACAAAATCGCTACTAGGTCAAACTTTTAAAAAGCAAGCTCACTGCAATATCGATTATGAGTCACAGCATATCCACCTAGCCATTGGCAATGTCTGCCTAGTAGCAACCTTTAGCAAGGGCTGTGCGACTCCTAAGAGATCTGCAAAGCCACTGATAGAAATACCTGCATCCAAGTCTAAGGAGAGGGGTTGTGACTTGTTACAGCCCACTGAGCCTTTATGCCAGCAACCCGCTAAGGCCAAAGTCAATGCCCATGAACCCAAATTCAGATGGGTATCTAAACATTATAGCCTGCCACCAATAGGCAATCGGTCACACCTTTGCAAAGCTAAGAATGCAACCTCAAAACCTAGGAGGCCAAGACAAAGCTACAGACCGTGACATACAATGAAGCAACGACGGGTTCCTAAGATCCTATTGCAAGCGCAAGGCTATTATGAGGGTAATGTCTAGATATGGATCCCTAAGGCTAAAATAGCCAAAGGCATTGATCAAATGCCACCCTCAAGCTTAATTGTACCTAGCCATACAACGTGTCAAGGCCTAAAGCTACATAAGCCTTGAGACACCAAGCCCATAGACTCACAACTGATTATGCCCATGAAGACCGACCAAGTTTATTGGCCCAAATTTCAGCCTGCTACTCCCAAACCAATACCACGTAACTCTACCAAGACTTAGGAAGCCGCACCCGCAAGTAGTAGTGCCCCTTTAATAGTCTAATCCTCCCAGCCTGTTGTGCAAGAAGGGACCCAACCGCAATCTCAAGAACAACTGAAACCACAACCATTTGTTGCCAAACTCTCTAGCTCTGTCAAACCCCAACCACCTGCAAGCCTTAGACCTTCCTATGAGCAGAAATCATTCTTGACACTGGCCGCAGATCTAGCCTAAGACACAAGGGATGGCGTGATTGCTTGCCTTAGACACTTAGATGCCACATTCATATCGCTAGCTCTGAGCTATGACCGCTTGGACTTAGACCTATTGCAAGAGCCCTTAGCAAAATTGAAGTCCGTATGATGCCTTGTTCATGGGACACATTCGAATTCGCATTCATCAAAGCACCCCACGGCAAAGTTGCTCAGCATTGAGATATCTAGAGAGCAAGCCATCAAATAGTGTCTCATTACGCCATACGATAAGCGAGCTACTTTTGCTATCACTAACCAAGAAATCGAGGAATTGAAACAGCTTGCTGAAATCGAATCCTCATTCTTACATGGAACCGGTATGCTCTTCGATTGCAATGGGAACTCAAAGGATGTCAAATAATGACCAACGCTGAGTAGCAACGTGCAATCAAGACATCGGAGTATGACCCAACTTATGTTGCTCCAACCTCGTATAGGGTGTTAACAACTATTTGTGGCCGACCCATGGAAGAGCACATTAAAGGACACCCTTACCTTGATTGCCTACTAACTGAGGAAGAGTTACATATTGCTAGTTGTATCAATTCTGGCAACTTCCTAACAAACATCCTTACTTATATCACGCACGTAGGCAACCAACCCTTTGATCTGGACTGCAAAGCTCAGTTGGAGTACAATCCAAACTTCTATGCTTGGCTCATGCAAAGGTAAACACTCGACCCATATGTTGAATGCCCTTGGCCCATTAACCTTCAATCTTATGAAGGATTCTTCTCACATCCGAAAAGGGAGGGGGCAAGGTGAGTCAAATCAAAACCAATCAAAATCAAGCAAATGCATAAACACATAAGAAAAAACACACCGCCATGAAAACCTCAGTCTACACTTAAACGTAGAAAAGAAAGAAACATGTTAACTTGTGATTGAGGAAAAATGTCACAACAATTTTGAAATAAAGGGTGAAATTTTTGAAAGGAAAGTTTATTTTGGAGCTTAAATGTTTTCATTTAACAAACATGAAGTCTTTCTTTTCAGCAAATAATGGTTTTGATAGCACTAATGGGAACCATGGTTCATGACAGGAACAAAAGATGTCGCAGTAAGATTGTGCTCACCGACTCCCTTTCATAGAGGAGGAGAGGACGCAGCACGGCATCAGTTTACCAAAATGTGCTTATAATCAATTGAAATTCCGCAATATCCACAACCTCGAGGAGGTGGTAGCTAAGGAGGAGGCTGCAAGGAGAGTGGTGGAATAGTGTAACCTCTTGAAGTACCTAGAGAAGTTTGCATAGGATCCTGACCACAAAAAGTGTGTGGAATTTTTGAGAACATACAACCCTGATCAAGAATACGGAATAGTGACTATGGGAAGAGGGGAGAATGCTAAACAAGTGCAGGTGCCATTGGACTAGGCCTTGGTTGGAAAGGCACTGGGGTTGGAACCTAAGGTGGAGAAGAAACATAAGAGAGATGTGTATGCTATGCTAAAGATGAAGAGGAAGGAAGTTTTGACAAACAACGACATCAACATACAAGATATCCCCGATGCTGAGGCCTACATGCAGGCAAATTTGGTGCACTCACTCTTCTCCAGCCAGCGCTATAACTCCCTCATGTGCCGAATTAGTGTGCCTGTGCTGGAGAATGTGGCAATCCACACCTTGGATGAGGTAGATCGGAACCATTACGTGAGCAATGCTATAGACCAAGCAACCAAAGTACCAACCCTTGGCAGCAGACCGGTAGGTGGAGAGTCCCCAGTCTCTAAAAGTACCGAGAGAAAGAAACCTTTCTTGAAAGCCTCTTTCATCGAATATGGAACTATGCTGATAGCCATCATCCAGGAGGCTGTAAAAGTAGCTTAGCAAGGAGAAGAAGGAGCGGATGAGGCTCCAGATAGGTCACTGATCCACCAAGAGAAAGAGCCATCGAGCGACACGACAAAAACTAAGACAGAGAAGAAGGATCAGGACGCTCAATCCAGAAGGAAAAAAGCAAAGAAGCCCACTAAAAAGACAGCTTAGAAGAAGAAATGGGATGAGGGCAGGAAGAAGGAAAAACAAGATCTAGAGAGAGCAAAAAGGGAATCCCTAAGAGAGGGTGAAGAGAGGGAGAAGAAGAAAAGCAAGAGGCAGAGGAGTTGAAAGAGGAAGCCAGAAAAGCCAAGAAGGAGTCGGAAAAAGAGGTTGAAGAGAGGAAGAAGAAAGATAAGGAAGAAGCTGAAAAGATAGCAAAAGAATCAAGGAAAATAAAGGAAGAGAGAGGGAGAAGAGCTACAGAAAAGGAGGCGGAGTTGAGGAGAAAGGAGGAGGAAGACATGGCTGAAGCAATTCATCGTTCCATAGAACAGCAAAGCCGACTCGATGACCTAGGGGCTTCAAGTCCGCCCAGGGATGAGAGACCTAGCTCAAGCACTCATGTGCTCGAAGTCATACCGCCTGTGGTCATTGAAGGCAAGGGCAAGACTCCCATCCATCCCATCCCACCCCTCTTGGTGGCCACCAGCAAAGCAACCACTCTCACTCCAAGCATCCTGGTCAATGCTGATGTAAACAATTTTGTGGCCTGGATGCAGTACTTCATTAATATGGAACTAGCCCAAGGAAAGAGCGTGGAGACTACGGCCATTAGGTAGAAAAGATCGACCACAGATGCCGAGTCTAAGGATCCAAAATGCCAAAAGGTGGAAGCTTTGACCACTCCAATCCCTACTACTATGACACCACCAGCAAACTTTGATGAATATGTTACTGAATTGCTCTCTTAGCTAGAGAAGGCAAAGGAGAAAAGAAAGATAGTGGTGGTGGCCGGGTTGAAAGAAAAAAAGGAGTCAGTGGCAACCTTCCAACTTGAAAAGACGAGGCAAATAGCTATGTAACAAAAGGAGATCCTTGATCTAAAACATAAACTAAAGACCAAATATGACAAGGAGGAAAGCTGGCGGAACGACTTGAAGATGAAAATCAAGAGCTAGTGAAAATGTAGAGAGAATATAAACTTTTAATCATGCAACATGAGGATTTGGCAGCAAAAACAGATCGGATCAAATGACACATGGAAGAATTTGCCACAAGGGAAGAAGAAAGGAAGCAAGAAGAGGAGCAACAGCACAGAGAGATGGAAACCATGATGGAAAAGTTGCGCCTTGAAAGAAAAGAGCAGGAGAGAAGGAGCAAGGAATTGGATGACCAAGGAGTAGAGACTCATGGCCTTGGTACAAAGATAAGGAGAAAGTATGAAGAAGATGAAAAAGAGAGCCAAAGAGTGGGTAGGCAAAAATTAATGAAGAGTGAAGACCTTGGCACATCGCCTGGCTCTTGTGGAAAAAGAGAAATTCCTAGTAGAAAGCAGAGTAGAGGCAGCCCCCAAGTGGGCTTCAATACTCAACAACGAGCTATCCTGAATACTCTAATGGATGCAACTCACACGAAGGAAGGGGAGTCCCTTGAGGTGGTAAAGAAGAAGCTGAGCATAGCATGCAGAGCTCTACAAGCAGGGCTACACATGCCACCACAACCCATTACAGCTAGTCATTGAGCCTTGATGACAATGCAAGTACTTGTTGTTGGCCGGCCTAACCCCCTAGGAGATTGATGCACTAGGGTTTGTAGAGGAGGTGCAACAAGAAGATCGCCAAAGGGGTGAAGTTGAATTGCACTTTGACATGGGAAAATTTGAAGAAGAAGTGATCCCACAACCCTCTTCACCCCACTCTGAAGAACAGCAGTAGTCAACAGACACATCCGCAAAAAGAAAGACCACCCTGAGGGAAAAGAGAAAGAAAATGGTGGAAGAGGCCAGAAAAAGATTGAGGGCCAAACCTATGGCACAACTATCCGCACCTCTTCCACCGTGCCCAGGTGACGTGTTGGCCAACTTCCATGGAAGAAAGAGAGAACAATCCCACCCTCTAGGGCACCGAGGATGCAAAGTGTTGGCAAAATAAGGTTTTTGAAGTGCCTCAATCTATGCCCGGATATGAGTGCCAGCCAACTGTGATGGAGACGCATTTGTGATGACAATGTATTCTCCTGGATGGCTTTTTGTAATACCCTCCCCTTTGAGAGAAACAACCCCACCTTCATGATGTATCCTCATAGGGTAGGAGTAGATTTTGATACAACCATCCATGGTCGCTACGACTCCCCCATCATATATAACCCACGTACTACTACCTTAGCACAAGCCCTTACTTTCACCTCAGATAGCCTAGATGCTACCATGACCCGTTATTGCTGACTTCTCCTCTTGTCCCGATCTCGCCTTCATTACCACATGCAACTACCTTAGGCTATTAAAAATCTTACTTAAGCGGGATCCCACCCTGGCAAAAACATGGTCTCCCCCCACTCTTTTTTATCCTAACGCCATAGATACCTGCGCAATGACCCACCTAATGATGCAAGCCATCTTTCTACCTTCTTTATGCTTAGCTATTCTCGAGGATATGAGTGACAACCAATTCACTCGCTGTAACCACCCATTCCTCTCCACCACCTCTCTCCATGTCCACTTGAACCTTAAGGATTACATGCAGAGTTGGAAATTTTTGAGTCACTCCATTAAATCCCCTTTTCCACCACATTCTAATGATAATAACTTGCAATTAGCTACTACCTGAATCATGTAACTCAAAAAAAAAAAGAGAAGAAAAGAAAAGAGAAGGCCAAACACAAAGACAACAAACAAATAATAATGAAAGGAGCACACGACACGTCCAAACACAATTCGCGACACATAGCTCACAGTCATTGCACCTAGGGGTCCTCAAGTTAGGCATGTCCAGTGGCCTCCGTCAACCAGCTCCGTTCCTAACCCCCTACCCCCTTTTGACTCCCCACTTCACACTTAGGGCACCTAAAGGGCAGGACATACCTAGGGAGGTAACACTTGCCTATGGTTAGACTTGTCACCCTAAGCTACACACACTACATCTCCCTTCGCACGAAACGGGGTTCTCAAGTGTGGAACATTACCCAGGCTTTAGAGCCAACTCCCCGTTCCACAAGCACGAGCACAGAGCACTGCATGGTGAGGTAGACACTCCCCTTAGGTAGAGCACCTTCTCCTTTCAGGTGCAACAAGATGCTACAAACCACCAACTTCGAAGACCCCCATCATCCACGCAACATGCCTTGAGTTCTTCAACCAAATCATTACCAAAGCTTCCCAATCAACGGAGTCCACATGTGGCCCTATCATCACCCCACCAACCACTTGCCCAGAGCCCACCCTTCCACAACAAAGAGTTCGAAGTGCCATGGGGTTGGCACCCACCGTCTCGGAGGGGGGTAATGTTAACCTCAATTTGAGATGGTGAAAATATGAAGCAAAGAGCGGAAAAATGACAGAAAAAGAGCAAAGGCATAGAGATGGTCCCTAAAGCTAAGCTGAGGCAAAAAGTGCAATTTTAAATGAAAGGTACCTCAAAAAACTCTAAAAACTCTTGTAAAAGAGCGACAGGCTCCCTCCTATGCCATTTGTAAAAGAATAGACATGTGTAGCCTTAAGGCATGAGGCAAGAAGAGGGAAATAGGAAAAAGGACCTTGCCACAACGGCCGATCATGTAAAAAGGGATGGGTGTCCATGGGAATTTAGGGTTTGTATATAAAGTTCAAAAAGTGAATGGAAGCTCATTCTTTGGTGTGTGGCTAAGAAGAGTCCTCTCTTCTTCTCTTCACCTTGCTTGTGTGTGTGCTCTTGAGAGAGGGAGTGTGAGAGTGTGAGGGAGTGAGTGTGTGTGAGTGAGGGATCAAGAGGGTGAAGCTCTTCACTATCTCCTCTTCTCTTCTTCTCTTCTCTTCTCTTCTCTTTTCTCGTGTGCATGTGACTATGGTAGATGGAGCTCAATGGAGGAGGCTTGAGGATGCTTGAGCTAGCATCTAGGATCGTGGAGCTACTGGTGTGTTCGAGGGAGGAGGCAACTCATTTTGGTAACAAGGTAAGCTCACTACACTCGTAGGTTCAAAGATGTGTTGGCTAGGTAAGAGATAGCCATTAGAGCTCACTTGAAATGCTTGAAACAATAAGCGGTCTATGGGTCTTGGCGGTTGAGTGTGAGCTCTCTCTATAGCTACACAAAAAGATGGCACGAGGCCAATGCGCATCATTAGCCTAGCTATTGCACAACTATCTATGTTTGCATTGAGATCAAAAAATAGTGGCGAGAAGCAGCATTCTAGGATATATCATGTAGGTGGGGTTATTCCTCTCGAAGGGTAGGGTGTTGCAGAATGACATTGAGACATCCATGTTGCCATCCTAGATGCGTCTTCTCCATCTTGGTTGGCACTCGTATCCCTTCATCATTCCAGGCACTTCCATGACCTTGTTCTCCTAGTAGTCATGAGCCTTCATTCCCCATAAGGTGGGATTCTTCTCTCTTTTGGCCACCCACTTGTCTCCCAGCATTCTTCCTACATTAATCACCTCTTCCACCACCTTGGTTGATAACACTCTACTCAATGCAGTGTGGGGAATTAAAAATTAAAGTCAAAGGGGCTGCAGTCATTCTCTTTCTATTCCCATACTATGAGTTTTGTATTCCAGTCTATTGGGAAACATTCTTCTCTATGAGGGATGGGCGCTTTTGGGGCCACTTCTGGTTGAGCTTTCGGCCTCCTTGGTGCCTAGTCCCAGCATGTTGGTTCTCTTCCTTTTGATCTCTGCTTTTCTTTCAATAGTGGTGTCTACCTCCCGCTATACTTCAGGTCATGGAGAGGGGGGCTATGGAACTAATTCCTCATCTTGCTACCCCATTTCAAGGCTTGGCCATGCTTCATCAGTCAGCCTTTGCATCTTCTCTCCCCTGTGCTTCCTTGGGTCCTATTGCTTATGCTTGGAAGTGCAGCCTGTATCTTAGAGCCCTGCAAGCAATCTCTAGCTTTCTCTTTAATGATTCAATATCCTTCTCCTCTTCTGAGTATGTGGCATCTAAGAGAGTATTGAGGAAGGCACATTGTTGGGCTTCCAAGCTTATTTGTGCGGCCTCTGCCTTGCTTTCTACTAACACCTTGTCACCTTCTAGAAGGCCTAGTTGGCTTGCTAAGGCTCTTACCCTTTCTTCACTCTTGCCCACTCATTCATTTGCTCTTCTTTTCATTTCTTCCAAGCTTTCGTTACGCCTTTGAGCTAAGGCCCTCATTCTATGTTCTTGTTCCTCAAGTTCTCTTTCTAGTCTCTTCTGCTTCTCTAGTTCCACATCCACCCTCTTCTCCAAGTGGTCCATGTTTTCATGGTACCATTTGGGTCCTCTCTGGCTACAAGCTCCTCCATGGCGTCCTGGACCCTCTTCATCTATCCTTGTAGTTCTTCTTGTTGCAGGATCAAGACCTTGTACTCCCTTTGAAGTCTCATTAGCTCTCTTGATTCTCGTCTTCAAGTTTCCTTCGCTAAGTATCCTCTTACTCCTCCTTAGCCATGGGCTCCGCCTTTAGCTCACTTATTTTACATTGATACCTGGCTACTTGGCAGGTTTTCTTGAGCTAGAAAGCCACTAATGCCTCTTTCTCTACTTCTAGCTTGGCCATAACCATCTTCTTTTCCTCATTTGCTCTCTCCAGTTGGGAAAGAAGTTCCTTAACATAATAATTATAATTTTTAGATGACAACAATGTTGTAGTTATAGTCGTTGCTCACGCTTCTACCCTCTATCTCTTAGGATCTTATCGTGATTCCACATCTATAGGCTATCAGTGTCTTTGTTCCACTCACTGGGGTTCCTCCACTTGCACCTTGAGTTATCTCTTTATTAACTAGAAACTACACCCACCAAGCCATAAGGTTATTGGCATCTACTATGGTTGAAGTGCCTTGGGTGGGTGTAGAGACTCGGGTGGTAGGCACTAGGATAGGTGGAATGGGATCAATCAAACCCTTGCCCTTGCCTTCTGCTACTAGGGGTGGCATGATTTTTTGTACTTGCCCCCAGGCGTTCTTCTCCATGCAAATTCATGGCAACCAGCTCCTCCTCTCTGGAGGGTTGCTCCACTAATAGGTGAATGGCCCTACCTATGTCTTCTTCTTCTCTCCTTCTGAGCTCCTCTGCCTTTTTGTATCACTTTTCTCTTTCTTTCTTCCTCCACCTCCTTGGATTCCCTTTGGGCCTTGAGATAGTCAGCTCTTTCTTACTTCCTTCTCTCCTCTTCTACTTTCCTTTGGGGGGTCTCCTTCTTTGACTTCTTGGCCCTTCTATGGTTAGACCACGTCTCCTATTGTCCTTCTTTGTCACTCATGGTTCTCTCACTCGACCGTTCCTACTCTTGGTGGAGAGGGGATCTGTCTAGTGTTTCACCAACTCCTTTGTCGTCTTATACCTCCCCCAATGCCTTCCTAATTATGGCAATCAAGACCCCACCAAATCCAATGGTCAAGGTCTTAAACGACTTCATCCTTGCCTTGGAGGCTGGGGATTCTCCACCTGTGGGTCTTCTGCCCGTAGCCAGTGCCTTAGCTGAAGACTTGATGGTCTTACACACGAAGCCCTTCAAGTTCACTTCATCGAAAGATTTGATTGTAATGCTTTCCAACATTGACACAGTGATTCTCCTCATCAATGTATTGTACCTTTGGCTAGAAAACAAGGCATGCACCATTTTGGCTTGTAGTTAGACTTTGGGGTCAGGAATATTAGCTAAGTTGATGCCATTGTTGGTGTGGACCAGAACTTTGTCCATTCCCAGCATGTTGTACGCATCCCTTTTCGATCGTTTTTCAACTTTGTTGGCTAGGTCTAATGCTCTCTCCACCAGCTCTAGGGTTAGCTCAACTTCTACTTGGCGAGTGGCCTCTCCTTGTCGCATGGTCACATTGCCATGCTTCTTGTTGAAGGTACTGAGGAACTCCACGCACTTTTCATAATCCATGGCTTGGCCAACCTTCTCCACATACTTTTGCAATTTGCATTGATTCACAATTTGCCTTATGCATGCTCCTCCATGACCATGTCATCCAAATTTAGGATGTGCCTAAACTTGAATTGGTTGTAGGCCCTCGTCTCCACTGAGAGGCCATACCTTGTTTGCTCTTCCTCTAAAAATGGTAACTTGCTAGTTTTCTCCTGTCCTACCATTGTAGGTGCATATCATGAAACCATAACTTGCCATCAGTATTCTTCAGGTAATTTTGCGAAAAGACACATAGAAAATGGAGAAAATTCTTAAGTACAAAAAGAAAATTTTCCTTTAAATAGTTTATGCACATTCTTTTCCTCTTTTGGACGTTAATTGAGGTTTAGGTTTTGTTTTTATGTTCCACACCTTTTATGTTTCATACCTTACCCCTCCCCCTTGGAGATGAGAAGGATCCTTCCTAAGATTAGAGGTTGAAGGGTGAAGGCTATTTGGCGCATGCTCATGGTGTTTCACCTCCACATGAGCCAAGCATAGAATATTGATTTGTACTCCATTTAAGCATAGTGATCCATGTTAATAGGTCGGATGCTTACATGGGTGAGATAAGTGAGAACACCCATTAGGAAGTCACCGAAGTCCATTCTGCCAGCAATGTATAGCTCCTCCTCAGTCAACAAGTGATCTAAATAGGGGTGGGTCATGATGTGCTCTTCTAGGGGTTGGTTGCGAATGGTGGTCAACACCCTATAATAGGAGGTTGGAGCTACATAAGTTAGGTCCTACTCAAAGGTTTTGATGGCACGTCTATGCTCAGCATTGTTCATGATTTAGTAGCCCCCGAGCTCCCACTAAAGTCAGAGAGCATACCATTTCCGTAGGAAAGAGGAGTCATTGTTAGCAAGCTGCTTCAACTCTTCAATTTCCTGGTCTATGGTAGGGGTTGTGCTCTTATTACACAAGGTGATGAGCTATATTTTTAATATGCTTGATCATGGGAAATCTCAATGGAAATTAACTCCTCAATTTCATGGGGAGCCTTGATGACTATGAATTCATATTCTTCCCAAGAGCAAGGCAGCATACGTAACTCCATGGCCAAAGGCTCTTCCAAAAGGCATAGCGGTTGTAGCTTTTAGCAAGTGTAGTAAATGTAGCGTCCAAGTATTAAAGGCAAGTGACCACATCATTATCCGTATTTTCAGTCAAGTCCAAGGCCAAGGTAAGAATTGATCATCACTCATAAGAGGATTTTAGGCTGATTGGAGGTCGTGGGGGCTAGCAATTGAGGCTATCAATATGAGGCAGTCACTTGTGTACTAGGCAAGGGTTGTGATGTAGATGTTGTGCTACTAGATGCTTAGGAGGCCTTGGGGGCACTAACAATGCTAGGTTGAGGTGGTGTGGAGGCATCAAGTTGTAGTTTCAATCGAGAGACTTGGTGAGGTTTTGTAGGTGTCGTGGGTTTGGGCTCTATGGGCTTGGCATCTTGAGTTTTTTGGGATTTCAATTTTTAATCTATCATGCGGGCTTGTGTGGGCAAGCTCGAGGGTTGCTCTTGAGTCATGCGCTTTGGTAGTTGTGGGTTTGGGTACCCATATCCAAGTGTTACCCTCATAATAGCCTTGTGCTTGCAATAAAGTCTTGGGGACCCAACGTAGCTTGATCGTTCGTCAATGCAAATAGCTTCTTCTATGTTTCCTAGGTTTCGAGTATGAGTTCCTAGCCTTGCGAGGCCATGGTTGGTTGCTTCTTGGTGGTGGTCCTTGATGTTTAGGTACCCATTTGAACTTGGGTTTATTGGCTTTGGCCTTTCTCTCTACGGTTTACTGACATTGAGACTTGGTGGGTTGTGACAAGTCACAATCCCCCTCCTTAGACTTGGTGGTGAGTCTATCTATGGGTGGCTTCACGGGCTTGGATGGACCCGCACTGCCCTTGCTAAAAGCTATCATGATACGTACATTGTTGATGGCGAAGTGAATGCATTGTGACTTATAGTCAATGTTGCAATGCGCTTGTTTTTTAAAGGCGCGCCCTAGCAACGATTCCTTAACAACATATTTTGTGTTTGGCAACACATAAAAGATTATGGGTATGCTTTTAAACTTGATAGATATTGTGACTTTGCACTTTCCTAAAAGTGCATATGATTGGCTCCCAAAAGGACCGAGTTTAGCACTTGTGAGCTTTGGTTGTGGTCGGCCAATTTGAGCCCAATGATCGTGAGTTAAGATGTTGAAATCAGCTCCCTCATCGATCAAAGCATCAAAAGTATGTGCTCATTGGGCAGTGACTTTTATGCAAAGGTAAGCAGGTTCTACTACTTCATCCTCATCTTCAAATTTTGTAATTGTGGCAACTCGGACTTTCACAAGGGACTCTAGCATGGGAGGCTCATGTAGTGGATGTATGGGAGGGTAGTACTTCTTTATGCAGCTACCATTGAAGAAGCCTATGCCCTCTCCATTGAGGGTCTCAAGTTCTACATTACTGGTCGGTTGATGGTGTGAACTCAAAAAGGCCCCAATCCCCTAAATTTCATCTTTTACTTATTGCCTTTCATGGATTACAACAGCATGAGGTTACCCTAATCAAAGTCTCACTACTTGACATGCTTGTCAAACTAGCTTTTATATTGCACTTTCTCGCAAATTAGTGCATGGGTAGCTAGAAAAGTTGAGTCTCCGATAGGCGTTCTAGCTCAACTAGGCATTACGTCCATGCCTCCTTCCCATCCCATCTCTCATGAGTGGCCACTCTCAGGCTAAAGAACAAAGAATTCTAGTGGTAAAATGGCATCATTTCCATAGGTCAACCTAAAGGGAGTCTATCCTACAACAATTTTATAGGTTGTTCAATAGGCCCACAAGGTTGCCATCAGCTTCTTGTCCCAATCGTTGTGTGAAGCAAAGATGACTTTGGTCAAGACATTCGCTAATATCTTATTCGTAGATTCTACTTGGCCATTTGCTTGAGGGGTAGTAAGGAAAGGATTTTTGATGTACGATCAAAAAGGTAGACAGGAGGTGAGCAATCACTTCATTGATGAAATGCGTGCCTTGATCACTAGCTAGCTCAATGGGTATGGTAATATAAATCTTTAAAAAATGATCTTACCTAAAACGCATATCTTATAAGCGATTCATCAATGAATTGAGTAGGTGGATGCTCCAAGTATGAAGTACCCTATGGTCCCATGTCAATCTCTTGACACAACTCTGCATACACTGAAAGGTCGATAGATAGGTCACCATAAAAGAATGAGTCCACCTCGTTCTCAAAGAATTCTTAGACTCCTATATTTCCATCATTGTTACCCGATTCTGGTTCCTCTACATGCTCCAAGCTTTTGGCGGCCTCCACCCCTTGCAATGTTGACCCTCTATTTGCATATTGTCCTCATCTATGCTGGGAACATTGCTTTCATAATATAATCTCGCACTTTATGGAGCTAAAGGTACAACATACCACCATCAAGGTTGTCGGGGGTTTGGATAGAAAATTACATGTTCAAATCACGAGATCACTTGCTCCCACAGGAACTTAGCTGTGGTTCTAGCATCATTCTTTTTAGTGGCTTGTGCTTTGGCCCACTTTCTGAGGTAGTCAATAGCAACTATGATGTACTTGGCCTGCGAATATTGTGTTGCAAGACTAATAGGCCCCATAAAGTCAATTCCTCATTTTTCAAAAGGTTCATCTTGTCTTTGCGAACAGGTACCTTGGTCCGTTTGGCACTCATCTTTGCAGTGCTTTATAAATCATCTTGTGTCTCGAAAAAGTGTAGGTCACCATAGTTGAGACTACAGTACCTTGCGGGCTATTGTATCTCCACTGAAGTGTCCTCCAGCAATTCCAGTGTGTGCTTCTGCAAGTACGTCATGCATTTCATGCTTGCACATGCATCTGCATTGCAAGCAGTCCTGCCTTAACATGTAGAGTTGTCCTGCTACTATCAAGTGAGAGGGCTGCATCTTAAGGATGTGTCTCCTAAGTCATCCCGGGCCTTTTGCAAGGGTCTTTCGGGTAGTCCAAGTTCAACCACTTGGACTATGTCATCTGCCTAGTATAGCATCAAGTTGGCTCTAAACAAATCTTTCTCACTAGACAGGTTAAAGGGATGAATGTGTGGAAAATCGTCAACAAAGGTATGCGCAACATGTGGACGGCCGTGTAATGTTGTTTTCCCTTGCACACAACCATAGAGAAGTTGAATTCTAACAACAGAAGTAACCATCGAGCAATGTGTCTTGTAGCACAAGGTTTATTAACAAGCTAGAGCAAAGCTTGATGGTCAACAAAGAAAGTAAAAGGCGTAGCCAACACATAATGCCGAAATTTCTTCACAGCAAACACCATGGCTAAACATTCTCTCTTTGTAGTGGAATAATTCATTTTGGTGTCTGTGAGATGTCTGCTAGTGAAACTCACAAGATAGTCTAGATTGTGAGATGTCTGCTAGTGAAACTCACAAGATAGTCAAGATTGTATTTGCCGAGCTGGCACAACACTGCTCCCATGGCAAACTTCGGGGCATCAATGTGGACATGGAAGGTTATGGTCCAGTCTGGGGCTCATAGTATTGGTGTAGTTATTAAAGTCCTCTCCAATTCTTCGTATGCATGTTGGCATTCCTTGGTCCATTAGAATATTATTAGCAATTTGTAGAGTGGTTTATGCGATTTGTATTGAACTATGCGATTAATATATGTTCAATACAAATCACCGATTGTACATGTATGCCCTAGGAAGCACTAAACTCCCTTGTAGTCGGTTGGTGATGGAAGGTCGACAATAACTTTCGAGAAGTTAGTGGCAATGTCGTTCTTGGACACCACGTGCCTTAGAATGCATCCATGCTTCACCCAAAACTAACACTTAAGGGGGTTCAATGAGAGACAATATAGTATGCATCATTCAAAGACTCATGCGCACAGTTTGTTTAGGTGTTATTTCCAACTCGAGTGAACACATAAGCCATCAACAAACACTTCTAACTCCTGTCGAAGCATGTCCTTGAAGATGGTACACATGAGACGTTGAAATCTAACTAGTGCATCGGTTAGCCCAAAGGGCACCCCACTGGGTAGCGAATGCGATCTTATGCTTGTCATCAGGATGTACTTGCACGTGATTGTAACCTAAGAATCCATCTAGGAAAGTGTAGGCTTCCTTGCCAGCTACTCTTTCAAGCATATGCTTAATGTACGACAGTGGATAGTTGCCTCTCTTCGTAGCAGCATTGACTTTCTTATAGTTAACGCACAATTTTTTCTTTCTTTTTTAGGACAATTGCAATGGGCAAAACGCAACCCGTGTACTCAATTTCGTAAATGAATCTTGCTCTTAAGAGTTTTTCTATCTCCTCATTGACTACATGAGCATTCTTGGGATTCATTGGATACGGTCACTACTTGACCTGCGTTGCATTAGGTGTCATGGGGATGTTATGAGTCATTATACTTGGATCCACTCCTTTTAGCTTGTCAAGCAACCAAGCATGATGTCTATGTATTCTCATAGCAGAGCAATGAGTCTTACTTCCTCTTGCTTACTCAAGTCGTTGGCTATAAAGACCAGTCAAGGTGTCTCCCCTTCCTTAGCCAAATTAACCTCTTTTACTTTGGTAGGTCCTTCTATGGGCTCGCTCACTTGCCCTTGTCGTTTGGCTCCTAGAAAGATCACTACCCTATCACCTTTCTTGAATTTCATGAATCGTTTTGGTAGGTCCTATAGTTTTTTCTATTCTCTAGCTTCTGACTCCCTAGTCTCCTGTCTCTTCCTTTCCTCCTTCAATTGTTGGCACCTCAGGTGGACCGTGGACTGATAGGTCTCCCTCGGTGCATTTTGCACTAGGAAGTCAAGGTATCTTGGGGTTGCTGTCTGAGCTTACTTCCAACTCAAAATAAAAATCTCCATCTTTGTTAGAAGAGGGAGTGTCTCCTAGTGGTCATAGCTATGATGGTAACTCCATTCTTAATAGGGGCATGGCATGTGGCTGAACTAACCGTGCTTACTCAGAGTCTATCATCCCTACATGGTCTAACCAAGTACGATCGCATTCGGTTATGAAAACTCCTCTTTCGATTCTAGATACATTGGCACTCTACA
The DNA here is from genome assembly GCF_053477565.2 of Lygodium microphyllum. NCBI lineage: Eukaryota > Viridiplantae > Streptophyta > Polypodiopsida > Schizaeales > Lygodiaceae > Lygodium > Lygodium microphyllum. Next base: position 8,245,576 of record NC_141160.1, read on the forward strand.
GCATTCATTCTACTCTAATATGGTCTATCACTCTACCATCTGTGTCATATTCTATGGTGTCAGTCTCCTCTTCACCATCCTCATTCGTAAAGTAGCAGTCTTCATACTCATCATCTAAACTATCCTCATCCCACTGCTTGTCACGCCTCTCAACCTTTGATGCTTTGTTTCTTTCCAATTCGTGACTAAGGCCCAATTGTACATCAAGTTCAGATCATGCACCTTGGACGACCTCTACTTGGGTTTGACCAATAGATCCTTGAGGAGTTTGAGGTTAGCGGCTAGGTTGCCACCTAGCTCATTCGCTAAGTGCTCTAAGATCTTGTGGAGTTCTCGCTTGTTGTTTGGGATATGAAATGTGATAGGGGTGGTCCGTTCACTAGGGCTTCTAGCCAATGTGCCTCAGGGCAAGGGATATACTTTGTTAGCGGCCCATAATATTTTCTAACTTGAGTGTCACCCTTGAGCAAAGCTAAGATGGTGTCAGGGTCTCGACTGGTGTAGTCTTCTAGGTATCCCTTTCTACTCTCACAGCTTTCGTTTGATTTCCTAAGAAGATCAAACCATTGCCCCAGTCTTCTATGACTCATGCAATCCGCATCCAGGGTTGGCCTAATAGAATATCGTAGTCGACTCCCTTCATGACGATAAGTCTACAGAGAAATGGACTCCTACGATCTTCAATGGTCGATTTTTTAGCACTTCGAATGGTTTGACCTTCATCCCATTGACCAGCATGACATTAAACCTAGCATTCTCAGTAGGCAGGTCACCCCACGCATGGAGCACCATGTGGCTAAGTACATTGACACATGCCCCTATGTCTACGATTCCTTTCCTTGTTGCGTCTCCTAGCACTAGTACTAGCAAGACTGCATGCATCTCCATGCCTTCCCAAAAAGTGTTGACATGTAAGGACTTAGGCACTGAGTGTAGGGTCAAGCTTGATATCTGTGTCACTATATCGTGGTCATGCATGTCAATTGCGTCTTGCTGAAGCAGCCCTTCCACCCACTGTTTCAACTCTTGCCACAACGTCGAATGTTGCCCAAGCAGGTCTCTTAAGCTCAAAGTCACTGGGGTGGTTACTAGCATCATAAGAAGATTGCTAGTTTCTTGCTTATATATTGATTCTGCGCTCCTTGGTCAATGGTGCCTCCTAGCTTGCTCACCCATGGCATTCAAGCTTTGGATATTCGACGCTAGTTGAGGTGTAGTAATGTCTCTCAACTTCAATTGTGTAGGTGAAACCGGTGTGCTCACACTAGAGAGATCATCGATTTCATCCTCCAAGATGGGCTCAACGTCCTTTAAGTGTTCCTAGGCTTCTCTTACCCACACCTTGACTTTATTAATGGCTTCGAGTTGGCGCTTTGGATTGGGTACTCCCTAACCTTAGCACTTCCTTTTTCTATAGTCTTTGGAGCGGATGTTTTTGCCTCTACATTCGTGACTTTCTTTCCTGCAGGTAGTATCATGGCACTCTCAGTTTTAAGCATGACCTTTGCTTTGCTTTTCTTCTTCCTTCACCTACAACTCTTCTTTCCTATTAAGGTTGCATCTAGATTGCTAAGCCCTGGCAGTGAAATGCCAGCCTGCTTTTTTTGTGCTTGGGTCATAACATGCAACGAGATGGGCGTAGCCTCTCTGTCAAGTGTTTCAACTCCAAACAACCCCAATGGTACTGATGACACGATCACTAAACTAAAGGATGGTTCTTGTCTAGGGCAATTGGCAAATAGGTGTATGATTCCACACTGCACATCTAAGGTCAACCTTTTCTCGGTTAGCTTGCTCCCTCTTGGGGCAGTGCGAGGAAATGTGCCCCAGGGTGACCGCAAGTCCAACAGGCCCTTGTGTCTACCCTCCTAGGCCTCTACCTCTACCTCTGCCTAAAGCCATCACTGGCACTAGTCGATAGTCCATAAGGATTGAATTTCCCTCTTCATTGTATGAGACATAAGGGTTTATATAAGCCTCTTTGTCATTCGAATCCTCCATGTAGTGGACTAGAGCATCACTGAATGGGTAGGTTACAAAAGGTTCGGGAGGCCTAGGTATACCTATAGGGTTAATTTTCATCCTAGGGACGACTAATTTTGTGTCATTAGGTATTGGAAGAGCCAATGGGGCTCCCCTCCCAAAGAAGTTCGGTGGCCTAATCCCTAAGTACGAGTGGTTGTAAGGCTGTGAGTATGGGAGTCTTCTTGGAAGTCTACAATGCATAGCATCATGGCAAAACCTACCGCAATCGGCACAAGGCCAAGACCGAGGGTCTTGACACTCTACTGGGAGGTGGTTAACACCACAATGCACACATTAGACATGTGGGTGTATGGGTCTCCTTACTATCTCTTGTAGTCTAGCTAGCTCCATCTTCATTTATGCTAGGTCTTGACTCTAGTTGACGCTTTTCCCTTTACCTTGGGTGCTTGGGGTTGACTATTTGCTAGATGTTGTGACCCTTTTTGAGGATCTAGAATTAGTTTCATCTCTATTAGAGCTCCGGGAGCTTCTCTCCTTGAGCCGGTCATCCACTCATATGGCCTCTTCAAAGACCCTAGTTAGTGTGTCTCTCTGCAAACTCGAGTTCTTTGCCAAGGCCTTGTAGAGTTCCTCACTGCGTTTTCCTTTCATAAATACTATGAAGACCACTCTCTCGGTGGGTCGTTCATTAGTTGGGATTCTCTTATAGAAACTCCACGCGAGGGTAACGTAGTTCCTAATGTCCTCTTTGTCCTTTTGCTTGACATTCATCAGCCAAACTATGAGATTGTCGAAGTACCGAGCCTTAGAGAATCTCTTAATGGAGAGATTCTTGAGGTTGTTGAACTTGTTGCATTCCGTCGTGTCCAAGCTTGTGTACCATATCCTACCCTTGTCGCCTAGGCATAGGTTGAAAGCTTGCGAGCACTGAGCAAGATCGGTGAAGGCGATCAACTTCACTGACCTGCTTGAATTGCTCTATGAAACTATACACGTCGGCTAGTCCTTGTCTAGATGCTTTGCAACTGTAGGGATCTTTGATTGGATATTGGAGCCCTGGGTGACTCCTAATCAAGCAATGAGATTGCTAAGGTTGTTGCACTATGCTCTGTTGACATATTGTTAATGAGCCGCTTTGTTAGCAGCTCACTCAGCATTAAGTCTACCTCTAGTTCTCTCTCTCTCTCTCTCTCTCTCTCTCTCTCTCTCTCTCTCTCTCTCTCTCTCTCTCTCTCTCTCTCTCTCTCTCTCTCTCTCTCTCTCTCTCTCTCTCTCTCTCTCTCTCTCTCTCTCTCTCTCTCTCTCTCTCTCTCTCTCTCTCTCTCTCTCTCTCTCTCTCTCTCTCTCTCTCTCTCTCCAATCTTATTCAATTCATATTCGCTAGACTTCTCATATCTCTATGTCCTACCACAATCTCCTAACTGGCTGCTCTTGGTTGTAGATTGTGATGCTCTGCAGTGTCTTATGTGCTAATATTCTCTCCTCCTCGAGGTCTGTGATGATGTCCTTTGATGGTCTACCATGGTAGTCCATCTAGGTTTGGAGATTGTATTTACTCACCATTTGCTAGATTTCAAGTTGGAAATCTCCCAAGTCGAGCTCGTTGCTTATGTGAGTTGCACCTGTTCCTGCAGCCATGTTTGTGGCCTCTTGCTCCACCAAGTTGTTGCTGTGGTTAGTCATGTCGGGTAGTGTTGTGTCTCCAATGGAGTCGATCCTTCTATGCATTTGGCTTTCTATATCAGGTCTCTTTCTTGGTCCAACAGATTGGGATTCTTGATGTCATGTCTAGGTCTGAGGATCGTCTCCTATTGGTAGGTTCATTCTGCTTATTATATCTGGATGCATTCTTTTCTTTATTACAAACAACCCTCAACTTATGTACACTTTGAGTGTGCGTAGTACTCTTTTCATGCACACTATGTGAAATCAGGCTTTCAATTTTGTTAAGTGCACATCAAGTGTCGAAAATAGTTATGGGGTGCGAATGCAAGATGGTAGATGCAGGTCTCTCACTCCCTTGTATGTTCTTGGCCAAGTATGTTTCCAGGCTCAGTTGTTGGCCGTGCTCTCAGGGGTCTCTAGGGTCTCTACAATGTCTTTCAGCTCAATCAAATCATAATAGGGATCTACGAGTTGCTTTGTGGCTCTAAGCAGGTTAGACGATTAGTGAGTCGATTAACATTGCTTCTAGATCTGTAGGTCTCATTGCATGCGATCAGGAGGCTCCACAAGTCGTCAGATGCATCTAGAAGGCTACTTGAAGGTTTTCCTACTATGGAAGGTGCTCTGCTTTGCCCTGGATGCACTAGATCATTCAATTTTCATCATCCACCTTTGGTCCAATTAGACAGGGTCCAATTCTCAATGTTTGATTCCCAAAATTAGACGTTTGCGCGGGTGGTCCAAGTCTGATTTTGACATGTTTGATTTCATAGCTCCAATTTCGGGCATTTCATTTTCGTGAGGCTGATTGTCCAATTGTCTGATTGTACAAATAAAATGAGCCACATGTCTGATCAGACGAATTGGGTGGTGTCTGAGTGGTCTGATTTCCAAAATCAGACCATCTGATTATCCGAAATTAGATGGTTTGAGTCTGATTTTGGGAATCATACTCTATCAATCATGTCTAATCCGACGGTCATGGTTCCAATCGAGGAAAAAATCGAATCGATGGCAAAGATTTTGGGCATGCCATGCCACACAAACTTTCAGAATGCAAGAATAGACAAGGGGCAAGGTTTATATATACCTGGTGTGGCTAGAAAACACCTGTACGTGACGATCGATCGGCCCTAGACTCTCTCTCTCTCTCTCTCTCTCTCTCTCTCTCTCTCTCTCTCTCTCTCTCTCTCTCTCTCTCTCTCTCTCTCTCTCTCTCTCTCTCTCTCTCTCTCTCTCTCTCTCTCTCTCTCTCTCTCTCTCTCTCTCTATGTGTGTGTGCAAAAGCTAAAAATGAGCCTTCAACCCCCCTTTCTTGGGTCCTAAACCTTTCTTCTCATGCCCAATCATTACCCCGTTAGTGCTCATGCCTTGTTAATGGATTTCAATGACGTTTTTTTCTTGTTTTTGCCTTGTTTTGGGCTTGTTTATGTCAAGATTGTGGGAGAGAAGGAAGGAGTCTCACTTGTAGCTTTCTCACTTACACAATGGGGGAATACACACAAAGGTGGAGAATGAAAACAATTTTCCTCTTCTTAGTTGTGTAAGCCAAAAAGAACTCTAGCACAAAGAAATAGAAGAACCCTATATATGGGTCTCAAACCAAACTCAACTAACTAAGGTGGCATACTAACTAAGCTAAGAACTAGAGTAGATAAGGATAGCTATTATCTAGCTATTATTCATGGGCGGTGTACCAACCACATCTGCAGCTAACAAGTCGGTGACATAAATGCACAACGGTCACCCTGGCATATCACGAGTGGAGCTCGATATCTCAACACTCCCCCTCGAGCTCAATCCCAATTCCTGCATACCAAGCAGGTCTCTGAACTTGCACAGCTTCTCTACGCCTAATGCTTTCATAAATATGTCAGCTACCTAATCCTCTGTGCTGACATAAACTAGATCAATAAGACCTAGGAAAACCCTCTCCCGCACATAGTGATAATGCACTTCAATGTGCTTTGTTCTAGCATGATAGATTGGGTTATTTGCCAAGTGTATACTACTCATGTTGTCACAATAAATGACAACTAGCCCATCTGTAGGCTGATGCATATCATAAAGTAGCTTATGCAACCAAGCTGCCTCACATGCAACCATTGATGGGCCCCTGTACTCAGCCTATGTGCTCGACAAGGCAACTGTAGGCTGTTTCTTGCTACTCCAAGTAACTGCAGCACTCCCAAAAGAGAACACATATCCACTAGTAGATCGTCTATCAAAAATACTACCATCCCAATCAGCATTAGTGTATCCATGCAACTGTATTTGAACCCGAGTCTCATAAAGTAGTCCATACTGCAATGTGGACTTCACATACCTAAATATGCATCTAGCCGCATCCAAATGCGGTTTCCTTGGAGCCTGCATAAACTGACTTACCAATCCAATAGCATAGCTCAAATCTGCCATGGTAATAGTCATATAAATAAAACTTCTTATTATGCGTCTATACATAGTAGGGTCTTCCAAAAGCTCACCTGCATCTGCGCTCAGCTTCATATTCTGCTCCAAAGGAACTGAAATAAACTTACAACCTGTCATCCCATATTTGGACAGCATGTCCAATCCATACTGCCTTTGCAAGAGCCGTATCCCACTTGGTGATCTAATCACCTCAATGCCCAAGAAATAACGTAGCTCTCCCAAATCCTTCATCTCAAACTTCTGCTTCAATAGTATTTTCACGTGAAGGATATCTTCATCACTGTCACCTGTCATAATCAAATCATCAACATAAATGACAAGTAGCATAATACCTTTCTTTATTTTTCTCACATAAAGTGAGAAATCTGCCTTGGAAATCTGAAAGCCAATAGTGACAAGATACTGTCCTATCTTGTCAGACCATGCTCTAGGTGCTTGCTTCAAGCCATACAAGGCTTTCTTCAACCTGCAAACAAACTCAGGATGAACAGCATGCACATAACCTAGTGGCTGCTCCATATAGACCTCTTCTTGCAAATCACCATGCAAGAAGGCATTCTTTACATCCATCTGATGTAAAGACCATCCCTTTGATGTAGCCATAGCAATGGCTGCTCTTACGGTTGCCATCCTTGCAACCGGACTGAATGTTTCTTCATAATCAATGCCATATGTTTGTGCATACCCCCTGACTACTAATCTTGCCTTGTATCTATTCACAGAACCATCTACATTGTGTTTCACCTTATAAACCCACTTACAACCAATTGCATTCTTATCTTTAGGCAAAGGTACCAATTCCTATGTAGCATTTGCTTCCAAGGCATCCATTTCTTCATCCATGGCTTTCTCCCATTTTTCTTTTCCCATGGCTTGCTCAAAAGAAGTGGGTTCTAGTTCATGTATCACTTTGACCATATAGGCATAGTGAATGGCTGTAAATCCATCATATTTCAGCCTATCCACAGGATACCTAGCTCTGGTAGACCTACACAAAGTAGGTTCACTCCCAGCTGCTCTCAAAACATCCCTGGTCTTCCTTACTCCAGGTGTAACAATAGAAAGAATACCCAACTCATCATCAATGCTCTGTTCTGAGCCACTGGATTCACCATCCACATAAGAGTGACCTGCACTTTTTCTTTTCGTGATACCTGCATACCACTATCTGCATTACTTTGAGAAGATTCCTGATCTCAATCTGCCTGTCCATGGCAAAGAATGTGAACCATTGCTAAAGGACGCTCCAGGTCCACTAATATCTTGTGATTGTTGCTGTGAATTCTGTGCAGCATTACCATTTTGTGCATCTACATTATCAATCACATTTACTGGTTTATACCAGCTACTCATCTCATCAAAAACAACATCTCTACTCAATGTAAACTTACGAGTAGAAGGGTTATAGCATCTATACCCTTTTTGCTGCAGAGAGTAACCAATAAAGATGCACTTCTCAGCTTTTGGATCCAACTTGGATCTCAACTCATCTGGCACATGTATATAGGCAATGCAACCAAAAATTTTCAAATGAGAAATATCTGGTTTCCTACCAGTATACCTCTGCTCTGGAGTCATCCCATGTATTGCTGCAGTGGGAGTCCTGTTCATTATATAGACTGCTGTAGCAACTGCTTCAGCCCAATAAAAATCTTGCAAGTCTTTTTCATTGAGCATGGCACGAGATACCTCTCCAATATGCTTGTTTTTTCTTTCTGCAATTCCATTTTGCTGTGGGGTATGACTGCATGAATATTGCTGCTTTATGCCATGCTCCTGCAAGAACCTTGCAAACTCATTTGAGAGGTACTCTCCCCCTCCATCTGACCTTAGGCATTTTATTTGCAGGCCTGTTTCTTTTTCAACCATAGCTTTAAGAGTTTTGAAATGCCCAAAAACTTCACTTTTCTTTTTTATAAAATACACCCAAACTTTTCTGCTATAGTCATCAATAAAAGTGACAAAATAATGACAGCCTCCAAGAGATGCAGCTATAGTAGTCCACACATCAGAGTGGATTAATTCCAATGGCTTCTTACTCTCTTGAACATGTCTAGGAAACGGTTTCCTTGCCTGTTTTCCAAATTGGCAGGCTTCACATACCTTATGCATTTCTGCAACCTTGAATTTAGGCAATCCTGCAACAATATTTTGGGCTTGCATTGATTTAAGTCGCTGTACATTAACATGACTAATGCATTTATGCCAGATATCAATATCTGCAACTAAACCAGTCCCATGTGCAAACATTGTTGCCCTCAATTCAGACATGTCTGCATCCAATGTAAACATTTTGCCCTAATTCTTTCCTTTTGCTATCAAGCGACCTTTATTTTTCATATCCTCAACAAAGCATCCATGAGAATTAAATCTGACCTGCAAGCCCTGCTCAACCATTTGACCTACAGAAACCAACTTCTTGGTGATATTCGGGACATGAAATACATCAGACAGGTATTTCTTTTTCCCATCTTACATAAACAAAGGAATATTTCCAATCTGCACAATAGGATATGCAGTATCATCACCAGTCAACACAAATCTTGGTTTTTCCATTTTCCTTGCATCCTGCATCCATTCTGCATGACCTGTCATGTGGTTTGATGCACCTGAGTCAACATACCACACATCATTGCTTTCTTCTGCACTTGTCACAGAATTGGTCATATGCTGCACCATAAACAAATGCTCATTTCTGTCATCACCCTGTCTACTAGAAGATGCATAATTCCCTTGTTGCAATTTTCCATTCATGATGTCATTCTACTTTTTATAGCAGTCTTTAGCCATATGACCCATTTTACCACAGTAGTAGCATTCAACATTGTTGTTTGCATTTTGGCCTCTTTGCCATCCACCACGACCTCTTTGGTTCCCCCTGCCTCTAGAGTTACCACGTCCTCCTCTATAGGACTAGTTTTCTTGAGTTTGCTACATATTCTGATTTCTACCACGGCCTCCAAATCGGCCTCCTCTACCTCTGCCTCTACCTCTTCCAGCATTTGAGTAGAAGACAGCTTCTTTTGAAGTTCCTCCTGAAGAAGATGCACCACCATTTCTCTGCTCCTCAAAAATTAGAAGAGCAATCAACTCCTCAAAATCAGGAAATCTTTCACGGATGGAAATCGATGTTCGGAACTGTGCATAATCCTTTCCTAGACCATTCAAGGTCACAGAAACTAAATCATCATCTTCCACTCGCAACCCAATGGAAACAAGTGCATCTGCAATCTTCTTCACCTTCATGTGGTAGTCATTGATGCTCATACTTTCTCTTTGCACATTGTGCAACTCTTGCTTGAGCTACATTTTCCTGGCTTGCGTATTTGTGCTATACATTTTTGACAAAGTATCCCATGCCTCCTTTGGCATACTTATATCCTGAATATGCACAATCATAGAGTCTGAAATACTAATAGACAGCCATTACATAACTTTACTAGCTCTCTCATGCCATCCTTTAGATGCCTACATTTGCTGTTGATTGGGAACATCAGGAAGAACTGGTTCTTCTTCATTTCCTGCAATGAATTCCCAATATCCTTTTCCCATAAGGAAATTCGTCATTCTAAACTTCCATGCTTGGAAGTTGTTCTTGTCAAGCTTTTCAGTGACAATCTGTGAAAGAGAATCAGACGCCATTACAGAACACTGCAAAAAATTATGTCACTGTAAAAAACATAGCTTCAGCCTCACAAGGGCAAATCTGCAAAACTGACGAAAGTGGTATTTGACCACACAGTCACTTCCTAGTGACAATTTTGCATCAACAGGCAACAAGGATGATTCTGTAACTCCCAATGTCTCTGCGCACAGGCATACGATGCAATTTCTACAGTAACTCTTCACCGACCTATAGAATAGTGGTCGCACAACAAAAAACTGGGCCTTTTCCTAAGTGCATGCAGAGAACTTCCGCCTCCAAAACAGGCACCGAAATGGCCTCGAATCAAAAAAACAGGGCAACCATGGGCCAAAGCCCTCTCCCGTAGCATATACTGCCCTCTTGCTACACCGCGAAGGGTCTGTCAATCTAAGAAAATGCACTCTTGCACTTTTCAGTTGTGCTGCCTGCAGAAACTTGCTCCCAAAATCAAAAAATGTAAGCAACACTGGTCCTCTTACCAAAACACCGCGAACTTGGTGTGCTTTCTTGAGCTCCTTACCACGAACCAAGCTCTGATACCATGTGAAGATTGTGGGAGAGAAGGAAGGAGTCTCACTTGTAGCTTTCTCACTTACACAATGGGGGAATACACACAAAGGTAGAGGCTGAAAACTATTTTCCTCTTCTTAGTTGTGTAAGCCAAAAAGAACTCTAGCACAAAGAAATAGAAGAATGCTATATATGGGTCTCAAACTAAACTCAACTAACTAAGGTGGCATACTAACTGAGCCACGAACTAGAGTAGATAAGGATAGCTGTCATCTAGCTATTATTCATGGGCGGTGTACCAACCGCATCTGCAGCTAACAAGTCGGTGACATAAATGCACAACGGTCACCCTGGCATATCACGAGTGGAGCTTGATATCTCAACAGTTTATAGGAGCAACCCTAAAGTGATTTGGTTCGATCTCTCAACCCTATCTTACTCCAAATGCAATAAAAATAATAACTCAAGTACTGAAATGATTCATCCTACCTACCTAATCATCAAAACCCCAAAATACTTACTTGCATTGAAGATTAAACTCTGAAATCTCCTACCTACATCAAGCATCGATTTGGGGATGAAACCCTACATCGATGCTCGATTTGAAGCATGCAAGTGCTCAAGCTTAAATTTGTTGGTTCTGGCAATGGAACCAAAATGTAATGGAAGCTCACACTCAACTCCCCAGACCCACAAACAACTTATTGTTCAAGCATTTCAAGCGATCTCTGATGGCTATCTCTTACCTAGCTGATGCGTCTCCGATCCCATGAGTGTAGTGAGCTTACCTTGATGCCTAAATGAGTGGCCTCCTCTCACAAGCACTCTGATAGCTCCATGATCCTAATTGCAAGCTCAAGAAACCTCATGCCTCCTCCTTTGAGCTCCATCCTCTATAGTTGTGTACGGGTCGAGAGAAGAGAAGAGAAGAGAGGAGAGGAGAAGATGGATAGCTTCTCCACCACGGTCCGTCACCCTCACATACTCTCACACTCCCTCTCTCAAGCAAAAGCACATACAAGCAAGAAGGAGAGAAGAACAAAGGAAGAAGAAACCACTTTTGCCACACACCAAAGAATGAGCTTCTCATTCACTTTTTAAGTTTATATACAAGAATCCCTCGGGCACCCATCCCCTTTTTTGTATGATTGGGTATCTTGCCAAGGTCCCCTTTCCCTATTCCCTTTTAGTTGCCTTATCCCTTCACCTATGCCTATCTAGATTTTACAATTTGCACAAGAGGGAGCCTAGCACTCTTTTACAAAATTTTGGTGATGCCTTTGCATTTTAAAATGCGCCTTCACCTTCGACTTGACCTTTTGTGCTTTTGGTCTTTCCTCTCTTGTTCATTTGCCGACGGGCTACCTTTTTTGCATTATTTCTTTTTTCTTTTTTTCTTTTTTTTTCCATCTCACATCTGGGTTAACACTTTGGGTAGTTGAGTCCTATTTAGCTTTAACATTTGCTTGTAAATGTAAGGTTAAGTTTGATGGACAATAGAATGCTTTAGGAGCCTAAGGGGAAAAAGGGGAAAGAGCTCTCTAAACCTATGTAAAAAAGCCAAAAAGTTAATGAAATAGATCATTTGAGTGCATACCAACTTTTGAGTGAGTTTTCCTCTACCTCATGTGTGTGCCATTGAGAGAGGGAGTAAGAGAGGGAGAGAATGAGGAAGAGAGGGCTGCGAGGGGTGTGATGGACAAGTCATGACCACTCAGGGATCCTCCACCTTCTTTTACCTCAACATGCTTTACTCAATAGCCGTAAGAGGTGAGTGGTGGATGGTGCATCTAGTTCAAGTGCTTACAAAAGAAGGTAGTGTCACTTAGATCTTAAGACCACCTTGGCTTATTGAGACGGCCACAATGAGTAAGCTCCAAGTGTGCCTACTACAGACTTAGTCCCATTGGTTGCTTTTGCTACCTATGAGAGTAGCCATTAGATGAGAGAGGTGAGAGACTAGGTGAGAGCTAATCTACCTCAGATAGTCAAACTCTTGAAACAATAGGATCTTTGCACATGTCCTAACTATCAAGCATGGTTGTAGCCTGTCATTCCTCATAGTGATGTAGTCGAAGGATTATTGAGACACCTTCATTGTCTTGGACAAGGCATTGTATCATATCTAAGTGATTTGATGTCTTAATGTTTTAGTAGTTAATAGCTATGTATAGTGATTGAAGAGAATTGTGTCCTTTCCTAGTGTCTTTATGCCTTGTTTTCTTGCTAGTTGTGATGGCACTATGATGGAATACAAAAGCAAATGTGCAAGTGGCTTAGGGTGATCAACAATCTAATTATGGGTGAGATGGACTCCCTAGGTATGTCCTACCCCTAATGTGCCCTAAGCAATATATGGATGAATGTACAAGGGGCTAGGGGATTGGAGACAAAGCGAGTCCCTCGAGGTCACTAGATATACCTAATTTGAGAACCCCTAGGTGTAGTGTTGTGATTCTATATGCATTTCTGCTTTCTCTTTTTTTCTTTTGAAATAGCATAACAATGTCGTATAATGAGGCTTTTAGCCTTTGAAAAGAGATAGGAGAATGTTAGAATTCTCAATATTGTAGGGATGATTGTTCCATAAGCCTCAATGCTAGAGGACTTGTTGTTGATGGAGAGGCACACTTGAATTTCATGGCCAACCATTGTACTTCATGTTGAAGCATAAGAGAGTTTTTAGTCGTAGGTGAAGTGAGTTTTGCTTGACAAAATCAAGTTCTTTTTGTCGGATTTCTCTTTGTGTGCCTGTGAAAGGATTAAAAGTTCTTGATATCCTTGTCTTTAGCCTTCTTATGTTCTCGAGTGCTCATGTTGTTGACAAGCTATTGCTCCATTGTTGTTGCCTTGAGCATCACCTTCACCTATTTGTCTACATTCACTTGATAAATTTTGAGAGCACATGTAGTAGAATTCAACAAAATCATCTTTTTTTAGAATCTTACCAATTAGTAAGCGATTTCTTTGCTTGCTTCCTCCTTACACAAAAAATATTGCAATGCTTTCGAGCATTGTAAGGATATTGACCTTGTGGTGTGTATCTTTTTTTAAATAAGTAAATAAGTATAAATTTTATTACATACAAAATTGTAATATACAAGTAAGTTATGCTATAGGGGTGCTCTATCAAGGTGTGACCCATTCAAGGAAGGTAGGATTGTATTGAAGTGCAACACATGTCAAGAAGTTGAGGTGATTTCACTAGTAACATTAAGTAGGCTGCAACATCGAGTACTACATCTCCTTGATCCAATTTGCTTGTAACATGAAGCTCTTCTTATATGAGAAATGTTTCACACAAGGGAAGGTCTAGGAGTGGTCCAAAACTAGCTTGACTCCTCGTAAAATGACAAGTACTCAAAGGGAAGTCAAAGCTACATACATTGGGTCAATTTGGAATTTCCATATAGCTCATCTATGTTCTAAAATGGTCATGACATGACTTTCAATTTTAGTCATTGAGACTCTCATAGTGTACCATCCTTGCTCAATAACCTTCCACCCTCTCCTTTTTTTTCTAGTGTTAATATTTCCTCCATGGTCTGGAGACACAATGTGTTACAAAATGTGGGGATCAAATGGCATACCTCAGCTTCCTCATTAAGGATGGGTCTTAGAAATCCTCTATGTGGTCACTATATTGCTTGCTATGGTATTCCTACTCTTCCCATGATATTGAGCATTCTAAGAATTCCTCAAATTCCTCACAGAGGATTCCATTATCATCCTAGGTATAAACACGAGTAAAAAACGTGATTTTATCACTCCATTCCTTAAGGTAGGCAATTGATGTTTGATTTTCATTCTAGGAAATTTTCATTGCAATGTCCTTAATTATCTTAGCCTCAAGTTAGGTTTTGACTGAGTTGTAAGATTTGGTTAGGTTGAGCTTCTTGACTTGAGAGTTGTTGACTCACATGGGCTTGTTGGTTTTATGCAAGTATCACTCTTTTTTGAGGCATTAGGAATATTCTCCTTAACAAATTTGGTTGTTTTAACCACTATTAGGAAGTGCGACTATTGTAATTAGGAAGTGTGAGAGTTGTGTTTCCACATCTTGACATGTGTTGAGAAATAACAAATGATGTATGCTCCAAAAAGAGATGTCCTGAATCCCATATGCACAGTGAGGAGAGTGGAGAAGCTGAAAAGCTATAAAGACATATACTTGGTTCACTTTTCAAGGCAATGCTATTTTGTACTTTGCACTTTATTATGTGTCTCTAACATGGTCAGTTCAAGATTGTGTTTATGAGTCCAAGCCTACATCTTGGAACCTAATTCACTTGAGCAATAGTTTGTCTTCTTGTCTATGTCACTATGAGTCTTGTTATCAACTTTTGTCCTCCATAGTCAGTGCTATGCTCTAGATCCATGTTTTGTCACAACAGGATGTAGTAACTACCAAAACAGTGTGTTTGATATTAGTAGCAGTTGAGGGCAATTGTTTTTTGGATGGATCCGAGGTTTGTTTGCAAGGACTCTTAGGCTTAAGGGATTCATGTGTATCTTTAGTCTTTTGTGGGCATGTCTTTAAGGACTATGGTTCTTCCCCTTTACAGCCTATTTTAAGGGTTCCCTCAAGGGGTATGGACTCTTGGCCTAGATGTTCAAGCTTACTATTCTTTTCTCCTCTATTATTATGAGGCAAGGTCATGGGCAATTCATTCTACCTTTCATACTAGATGAAGGAGTGGGTTGCGCTAGGGCAAAATCAAGAGATAGATTAGGTTTTGTGTCACTTAATTGTGGATTAAACCACTTAAAGAAGTCAAGGTTGTATTAAAGTGAAGCATAGCAATAAAGAATTGTCAGGACTTGGGTAAGGCAAAAGACATATGCACTAACATCAAGTACCATGTGTTAACAATCCCAATGTGGGGCTAATCATGGTGTGTACAAATTAATTAACATATAATTACGAAGAATTATAATAGACAAGGAACTTCATAGCTAAAGATGGAATAGACACATAATATACACACTCAATAATTGTTCTATGTGTGTCCCCATGTGACACTATACAACCCACATTTTACATGTGTACCCTATGTGGAACACTTCACTCCATATCCCTCATCCATATTCATGCACCATACAATCTTAAGCATATAAGAGTGCTTTCACATATACACACCCACAAATACTAAAGCTTACATTCTCAACACCCCCTCTTAAGCAACGTATTCCCTTTAATCTTTTCACCCATCCAATGTAGCATTGCATAACCACAATTGCTACCTCTCAATATCTCAACGCTCCCCCTCAATGTTATATTGGAGTGTTTACATGACTAGACACATTTAATCCACCATATGCATGCTTCATGTGTGTGTATAACATCTAATCCTTTTTTATGAAACCAGATAGGAGGGGAGAGAGATGAAGAAACTAAGAGCACACACAAAAAAAGGAATGGAGACTTGAACACACAGAGAGATATGGCTAGAATCTTCATTTTCTTCTTTTGTCTTCTTCCATACACTAATTCATAGATCTAAGGCAATGTTAACCCCAAGTCAAGATGGTGGAAAAAGGAAGGAAAAAGCAAAAAAAACATGGAAAAAAAGCAAAGACACGCAGGTGACCTCCAAAGCTAAGCCGGGGCAAAAAGCGCAATTTTAAATGAAGGGCACCTCAAAAAACTTGGAAAACTCTTGTAAAAGAGCGCCAAGCTCCCTCCTGTGCCAATTGTAAAATACTAGACGGGTGTAGGCTAGAGGCATAAGGCTAGAAGAGGGAAATGGAAAAAAGACCTTGCCACAAGGGCCGATCATGTAAAAAAGGGATGGGTGCCCATGGGATTTTAGGGTTTGTATATATAAAGTTCAAAAAGTATATGAGAGCTCATTCTTTGGTGTGTGGCTAACAAGAGCTCTCTTCTTCTTCTCTTCTCCTCATCTTCTTGCTTATGTGTGCTCTTTAGAGAGGGAGTGTGAGGGAGTGAGGGAGTGAGTGTGTGAGAGTGAGGGATCAAGAGGGTGAAGCTCTTCACCATCTCCTCTTCTCTTCTCTTTTCTTGTGCGCACGACTATGGAGGATGGAGCTTGGAGATGGAGGATGCTTGAGCTCGCATCTAGGATCGTGGAGCTACCAGGGTGTGTGAGAGAGGAAGCAACTCATGTTAGCATCAAGGTAAGCTCACTACACTCATAGGATCAATGGCGCATCGACTAGGTGAGAGATAACCATTAGAGCTCGCTTGAAACACTTGAAGCAATAAGTGGTCCGTGGGTCTTGGTGGTTGAGCGAAAGCTTCCACATTTTGGTTCCGTTGTCGGGACCAATGGATTCAAGCTTGAGCACTTGCGCGCCTCATATCGAGCATCGAAGTAAGGGATTCATCCCCGAAACGGAGCTTGAGATAGGTAGGAAGTTTGGGTTTTTTTTAATCTTCAAAACAAGTAAGTATTCTGGGATATTTTGTTTGTTTAATGATTGGAAAACATGGAGAAATTATTTCAATTTTTCGCTTTTGATTCTTGTTGCATTTAGAGTAGGTTAGGATTAGGAAATCGCACCGGAGAAGGGTAGGGTTTACTGTTGCAAAGTAAGGCAAAACAAGGCAAAAAACGTGCAAAAAATGGTAAAAAACTCGCTTGTGATGCATAAGATCGGCAAGTGAGTGATTGGGGGCATCAACACCATACCCGAAAAGGGGCATAAGAGCCAAGAGACCAAGGTAGAGCTCATTTGTGACCATTTTTCAGTGAGAGAGAGAGAGAGAGGGCCATCGCACGATTCGATCCGATCGCACCATCGACGAGCCTACCGTTATATTCAAGTATATGAATCCCTTCCCCTATCCCCCTAGATAGGATCTGGAGGTTTATGCTTGCTACAATTGATTAAATTGCAAGAATCGAGTGAAATCAAACTCTCGCTGTCGACGTCGCGCCGCGTTCGGCCCATCCGAGCGGTCGCTTTGGGGCCAAGTCCCAGAATCGTCCCTCGGCCCATCCGAGCCATCAGATTCGGCCTCGGCCACGTGTCATATTCGGCCCTCAACCCTTGTGCCTCAGCCCGTTCAAGTAACCTCGTCCGAATTGACCACTTGGCCCGTCCGAGCGACCTCTTCCGAGTCTGCGCCTCGGCCCATTTGATTCTACCCTGTCCGAGTCCCAAATTCGGCCCTCGGCCCATGTACGTCGGCCCGTCCAAGTGACCCACTCGGACCCTGCAATTCGGACCAGCTGGGCCAAGTGAAAATTTTTATCAAATTCTCAAAAATTTGACCTGACCTGACTGGAGCTCAACAACGCAAACTGTCAAAAGTCCTTTTGACGCTCAGAACTTGATTCTGGCACATGGAATAGACGAAATCCTAGGGAGCGGCCGCTTGGCAGCTTAAAGTAGGCAGCAGCGAGACTCAGAGACCTAGACATAAAGCGCTAAGCAGTTAAAACCTGATTGGCCAAGAACAAACGAGGCAACACACTAAAAAGACCTTGAACCCTGTCAAGGCGGCTAGAAAATTGACCAACAAGCCTATCAGGCCCGAAACAAAGCGAGAGTGCATAAGACACTTCGAGATTGTTTGCTGCACTCACCTTGAATTTCTGCACTTGAATGCACTCAAAGAAATTGAAAGCTTGATTGAGCACAAGTGCACGAGGAGCGACACGCTCACTGAGTGACCATAAATTGAGGATTGTATTCAATAACTGAAGGAACTCACTCAGATAAGCCATTCAAGGAACCCACCAGTAGGAGAGGACCCAAGACGTGGACAAACCATCAACGCGCGAAGTAGGACCAAGCAGGTGGCATCAACGATGTGGATTTGACAAATCTACTCAACCTGATAGACAGCTTGGCGAAGCACGACAACATGACTATGGTAGAAGAAGGATCGGACCATAGGTCTAATGAGGAACTCGACTTAAACGTCTTCTCAGAGGCTATTCAGGCGGTCAGCAGCTACAATGCACACGCCCGGTATGAGCACCGCGGCAGGACGGCAAATGCTATCATCGCAGACCTAGAAGAAGAGAGGAAACTAGCCCGCAAGGCTTTGCAAAGCATAGTCGAATACAATAGGGACCAACAGGCTAGGAGCCAAAGGCAAAGCACGGAGTTGCATGAGGTACAGGGAGTGCTGATTTTAGCAGGAAGAAACCGAACAAATCACGAGAGAGCCCTAGAAGGAGACTTGCCGTTGAGCGCGCTTCTCATGAAGCGGCTGCTAGATAACACAGTAGTAGAGCAAAGTGTTGCGGCACTAGCGACATCGCTGCTCGCAGGATTAGGAGCGAACCTAGGCTCAAAGAGCCAGTCTAAAATCCCTATCGTTGCCAAGCAACTCGACAAATACCAACCCCACGACGATCCATACAGCTTTATAGAGTAGTTTGAGCAAGTCTGCGAAGCCAACGGCCTCAACAACCTGACTCAATACTCTCAAGCATTCGGGCTCTGCTTAGGTGACAAGGGAAGGACTTGGTATACAAGCCTAGATGCCGCAGAACGAGCCAACTTCAGTGGCCTCAAGGATCTCTTCATTAAGAGATTTACCGAGCCTGGATACTCCGACAATCTGCTAGTACGCTTGATGAACGTCAATAAGAAAGAGAAGGAGGACATTCGTGACTACGTAACCCACATGAGGAGTCTCTTCAAGAGAATCCCTATGGGCGAGCGACTGACTGAAAGAGCAGTTTCGACTGCATTCATCAGCAAAAATTGAGACGAGGAGTTATATAAGGCTTTGACAGGCAATTCGAGCTTGCAGGACGTGCTAGCTAGAGTGTTTGAGGAAGCCATCAGAGTCGATGATCAGCTGAAGGAGTAGAGCTCCAGGAGTGAGAACCTAGAAGAGACCAACTTGCAAAGCTTAGAGAGAGCGTCAACCTCTAGTGAGTGATCAATCCCATCATCCCAAGATAAGGGAAAGGCCACCGAGACAAACCAAGACTTGGATGATGTAAAGATGGAGTTAGCCAGGTTGCAAGACATGTTGAGACGACCAACGCGCCCACACGTCCAATGCATGTACTATGGCGGAAACCACTTGCCAGCCGAGTGTTAAGACCCTAGGTCAAGACCTTGTGCTAACTACGGTAGATTCAGTCATGACGTCGTGCATTGTAGATTACCAAGAAGACTTCCGTACTCGCAACCCTATGGCTAGCCTTACCTAGCAAACAAGCTGCAGCCATTCTTCGGAAGGGGAACCCCATTGGACCTCCCTGCACCTAATGACATTAAGCCAACTGTTCCTAGGATGGACATAAACCCTACTGGCATACCCAGACCACCTGGTCCTTACATGACCCATCCACCGAGCGATGCTCCAGTCCACTACGTGGAAGAACCAAATGAGGAAGAAACTTACATATGCCCTTACGTCTCGCATGATGATGAGGGCAACGCTGTCCTCATGGATTATCGCCCTGTGCCGGTGATGGCATTAGGAAGAGGACGAGGTAGAGGCCTAGGAGGGCAGAAGCAGGACAACCTCACCTCCTCAACCACGATCGAGGGAATCAATTGCACCACAAGCAGTGCTGCTAGGGCCAAGCCTTGATGCTACAGGGCCGCAGATTAGTCACGGCCATTGGTCAGGACAATCCAGGTTAGGAGAAAGATGAGCACCCAACGATCTCCTGACCACATTGGTGACTACCCCTATAACACTTAACCTGGGAGATCTACTTAGGCAGCATCCCACCCTATGGCAAGATCTTAAGCAGTGGGTTGAAGGGTCAAGAGAGCAAGTCACGGCAGACCCTCATGACCATGATGCAGAGACACAAATACCGAGTTTGATGCTGCACTCTATGCCTAAATCCTTACACGTCAATGCCTTCTGGGCCAAGCCTTGATGCTACATGGCCGCAGATCAGTCACGGCCATTGGTCAGGACAATCCAGGTTAGGAGAAAGATGAGCACCCAACGATCTCTTGACCACGTTGGTGACTACCCCTGTAACACTTAGCCTGGGAGATCTGCTTAGGCAGCATCCCACCCTATGGCAAGATCTTAAGCAATGGGTTGAAGGGTCAAGAGAGTAGGTCACGGTAGACCCTCATGACCATGATGCAGAGATGCAAATACGAGTTTGATGCTGCACTCTATGCCTAAATCCTTACACGTCAATGCCTTCTGGGAAGGTTCCGAGATGCATGCGGTCTTACCGGTTCTAGCCCTAGGCGATACGACGAGAAAGCGCGGTGCTTTAGACTTGGGAAAATCCACATGTCGAAACTTCTAGGTTTAATGTCACATTAGCAAACAGTATGAGAGTCAAGCCATTCATGGTGCTTAAGAATTGGCCAGTGAAGATCGTAGGTGTCCAATTCTCTGTGGACTTTATAGTCATGAAGGGAGTGGACTACGATATCCTACTAGGCCAACCCTAGATGCGCAATGCTAGAGTCATCGAAGATTGGGGTAACGGCTTGATCTTCCTTGAAAATAGAACGGACGCCGTGAGAATAGATATGGACACTTGGAAGACCTCACTAGTCGACTTAGATGCCATCTCTGCTATGCTCAAGGGTAACACCCAGGTCAAGAAGTCCTATGGGCCCTTGACCAAGTATATCCCATGCCCAGAGGACGAGCGGGATTGGATGCATGTTCTCGCTACAATTGACCTGCCGTTCTCTGATCACTAGGCGTATGAGCAAGCCATCAAAACAATCGGCAAGTCTAACGACACACCCTTCGCACCAGTCTGCATGATGGCAGGAACCCTTCGTGGGAAACCTAAACCTGTTAACTTCCACATCCCAACCAACAAAAGGGAACTCCAGGAATACTAGAATACTTAACGGACAAGCTAGCTGGCAATCCATTGTGCAAACTTCAAACCACTCTAGGATCTCCTAGATGAATCCAAGTGGCAATGAACCAGAGTGCATGACTTAAACCTCATGTATAACCGGGCCCTAGTTCCTGACCAACAACAAGAGATATACCAAGCCCTAGGAGACAACGATCAGTCTGACAAAAAGGACTCTAACGATGAATATGAAGACTGTCAATCCTTCAGCGATGAAAGTGAGGGTGAGGTAGACACCGTGGAGTACGACACTAAAGGGCAAGAAATAGAGCAAATACGAGCAGACTCCAAGCCCCAAAAAATGAGTATCTTCAGGATAGACCGAGGAGTCATGCGCATGGAATGTGATCGTGCCTAGTTGGAACATGTAGGGGCCATAGATCTTGAGCAAGCAGGCCTAGCCCAGCCAGGAACAACATCAGTTAGGACAGAGTCGCCGTCCGAACTGCGCCCACCAGGGGAGACCACCTCTTCTAGCGACGGCAGGGAGTTCAACTCTGAGTTAGAAATTAGTTCAGATAGTGATCCAGAAATCCCAAGGCCACCCACGGCCAAACGCACCAAGGGGGACTTACCCGTCCACCTAAGGCACAGACGATTAAGGCAGAAAAAGGCAAAACAACCTAGGGATACACAAACGGAAGAACAGCGAAAACCGGAGGACCTCCCTAAACGATTTACGAAATTCAAAAAAGGGGATAGAATAGTAGTTATGTTGGGTGCCAAGCATCAAGGGCAAACAAGCGAACCGATCAAGCAGCCAAGGTCAAGGAGATGAACCTAGCCCAAGAAGGGGAAACACCCCGACCAGTCTTCATTGCCGATGGCTTGACTGAGGAAGAAGAAACAAGTCTTGTCGCTCTCTTGCGAGAGTACATAGACGTCCTCACCTGATCCTTGGAAGAGATTAAGGAGGTAGATCCGAGTGTCGTGACTCACAATATACCCATGATGCCAGGCGCAACACCGGTCAAGCAGAGACCGTACCCTATGAATCCAAAACACGCTCATGTTGTCAAAGAGGAGATTGATAAGCTGATGAGAGCGAGATTCATTTATGAAATCGAATACACAGACTGGGTATCACCCATAGTCATCGTGATGAAGAAGAAGGGAAAAATCCAAGTGTGCATCAATTACAAAAAGATGAACGCTGCTACTAAGAGGGACAACTATCCATTTCCGTACACCGAGCATATGCTTGAGAGAGTGGTAGGCAAGGAAGCCTACAGTTTTCTGGACGGCTTCTCAGGGTACAACCAGGTGCAAGTGCATCCTGCTAATAGGCACAAGACTGCCTTCGCCACTGATGGGGCATCTTTGCTTACATAGTCATGCCCTTCAGGTTGACTAATGCCCCTGCCACCTTCCAATGCCTCATGTGCACCATCTTTAAAGACATGCTTCGCAAGGAGTTGGAAGTCTTTGTCAACGACCTTTGTGTCCACTCGACCTGGATTGAGCACTTAGACAAACTCTGCGCGGTCTTTGAGTGGTGTCGCTTATATTGTCTCTCCTTGAACCCCTTAAAGTGCCAATTTTGGGTAAAGCATGGATTCATCTTAGGGCACGTGGTGTCGCAGAATGGCATTGCCACTGACTTTTCAAAAGTCAAGGTTATTGTTGACCTTCCACCCCCAATCAACTACAAGGGAGTTCAATGCGTCCTAGGCCATACAGGGTACTATCGACGGTTTGTACTGAACTATGCATTGATCGCCAGACTTTTGTACAAGCTGCTGATCTTCTTCGAATGGACCGAGGCATGCCAACGAGCATATGAAGAGTTGAAAAAGACTCTAACCACAGCACCAATTCTACGAGCCCCAAATTGGACCATTACTTTCCACGTACATATCGATGTTTCTAAGTTTGTCGTGGGGGTAGTATTGTGCCAACATGGCGAACACAACTTAGACTATCCAATGAGCTTTGCTAGCAGACAACTCATTGAGACGGAAATGAACTGCTTGATGACAGAAAGAGAAGGATTAGCCATGGTGTTTGCTGTGAAGAAATTCTGGCGCTATCTATTGGCCACACCTTTTACCTTTTTTGTGGACCATCAAGCCCTGCTCTATCTAGTAAACAATCCTTGCACTACAAGATGCATAGCTCGGTGGCTCCTTCTGCTCTTGGAATTCGACTTCTCTGTGGTTGTACAAAAAGGAAAACAGCACTACATGACTGACTATATGTCATGCATTCCCACGGGAGAAGCCGTCGGACAAGGCATTGTTGACGAATTACCCGACGCCCATCTCTTTAACCTGTCCAGTGAGAGAGATTTATTCAAGGTTGATCTAATGCCATATTGGGAGGATGACATAGTCCAAGTGCTTGAACACGGATTGCCTGATCGACTGTTAACCCCAAGTCAAGATGGCGAAAAATGGAGGAAAAAGCAAAAGGAAGATGGAAAAATAGCAAAGACACGCAGGCGGCCTCTAAAGATGAACCGGGGCAAAAAGTGCAACCTTAAAAGAAAAGGCACCTCAAAAAACTCAAAAAAATCTTGTAAAAGAGCACCAGGCTCCCTCTTGTGCCAATGGTAAAATATTAGATGGGTGTAGGCTAGAGGCACAAGGCTAAAAGAGGAAAATGGAAAAAGAACCTTGCCACAATGGCCGGACATGTAAAAAAGGGATGGGTACCCATGGGATTTTAGGGTTTGTATATATAAAGTTCAAAAAGTGAATAAGAGATCATTCTTTGGTGTGTAGCAAAAGGAGTCTTCTTCTTCTTCTCTCCTTCTCACCTTCTTGCTTGTGTGTGCTCTTGAGAGAGGGAGTGTGAGAGTGTGAGGGAGTGAGTGTGTGTGAGAGTGAGGGATTCCTATTCTCTTCTTCTCTTCCCTTCTCTCTTCTTGCGTGCACGGCTATGGAGGATGGAGCTTGGAGGTGGAGGAGGCTTGAGGATGCTTGAGCTAGCATCTAGGATCGTGGAGCTATCGGTGTGTGGGAGAGAGGAGGCAACTCATATCGGCACAAAGGTAAGCTCACTACACTCGTAGGATCGACGGCGTATCAGCTAGGTGAGAGATAGCCATTAGAGCTCGCTTGGAACGCTTGAAACAATAAGTGGTACGTGGGTCTTGGCGGTTGAGTGAAAGCTCCCACATTTTGGTTCCATTGCCGAGACCAACGGATTCAAGCTTGAGCACTTGTGCACCTCATATCGAGCACCGAAGTAAGGGATTCATCCCCGAACTGGAGCTTGAGATAGGTAGGAAGTTGGGTGTTTTTGATCTTCAAGACAAGTAAGTATTTTGGGTTATTTTGTTTGTTTGATGATTAGGAAACATAGAGAAATCGGTTTAGTATTTTGCTTTCGATTCTTGTTACATTTAGAGTAGGATAGGATTAGGAAATTGCACCAGACAAGGGTAGGGTTTACTGTTGCAAAACAGGGCAAAACAGGGCAAACAATTGTGCAAAAATGGCAAAAAGCTCACTTGCGATGCTTAAGATTGGCAAGAGAGTGATTGGGGGCATGAACACCATACCCGGGAAGGGGTATAAGAGCCAAGAGGCCAAGGAGGCACTCATTTGCAACCATTTTAGTGTGAAAGAGAGAGAGAGAGAGAAAGAGAGAGCTACCATCCGATTCGATTCGATCGCACCAACGATGAGCCCGCCACTCCATCCAGGTATATGAATCCCTTCTCTTACTCCCTTAGGTAGGATCTGGAGGGTTATGCCTGGTATGATCGAGTGAAGCACGAGAAACGATCGAAATCGAGTTTGCGCTATTTACGTGCGCCGTGCTCGGCCCCGTCCAAATGGCCACTTCTAGGCTGAGTCCCAAAATCGGCCCTCGGCCCCTCACCATTTGGTCCTCTGTCAAATTCGGCCCCTCACCATTTGGACCATGGACAAATTTGGTCCTCTGTCAAATTCGGCCCTCGGCCCGCTGGAGTAACCTTGTCCGAATCAACCACTCGGCCCGTCCGAGCCAATTCGTCTGAGTGACTCCATCTGAGCCACTCCATCCGAGTCTACCCTGTCCAAGTCCCAAATTCGGCCCTCGGCCCATCTAAGTAACCCACTCGGACTGTGCAATTCGGACCAGTTGGGCCGAGTGTAGATTTTTACCAGATTTTTAGAAATTTGATCGGGCCCGGCTAGAACTTAGCAGCTCAAGCTGTCGAAAGCCCATAGACCGCTCAGAACTTGATTCTAGCACACGAAATAGGCAGAATCGTAGGGCGCCGCTGCTTAACAGCAGCTAGAAGTGGGCAGTTCCAAGACCCGGAGGCTTAGACGTAAACCGCTAAGTTGTAAGGCCTGGTTGGACCAAAAACGACGAGGCAAAATGTTAGAGAAACCCTAAACCCTGACAAGACGGCCAGGAAATTGACCAACAAGCCTATTCAGCCCAAAACAACGCGAGAGTGCGTAAGACGTCTAGGAATTGGTTGCTGCACTCACCCTGAATTTTCACACTTGAAGTATACTTAAGGAAACTGAAAGCCTGATTGAGCACAAGTGCACAAGGAAAGACACATTGAGTGGCCATAAATTGAGGATTGTATTAAATAACTGAAGGAACTCACCCAGATAAACCACTCAAGGAACCCACCAATAGGAGAGAACCCAATACTTAGACAAACCATCAATGCGCAAAAGTAGGACCAAGCAAGGGACGCCGACGAAGTGGATCTGACGAGTCTACTGAACCTGATCGATAGCTTGTTGGAGCGTGACAACTCGATGTGGGAGCTTTCGCTCAACCGCCAAGACCCACGGACCGCTTTTTGTTTCAAGCGTTCCAAGCGAGCTCTAATGGCTATCTCTCACCTAGCCGATGCACTGTCGATCCTACGAGTGTAGTGAGCTTACCTTAGTGCCGATACGAGTTGCTTCCTCTCTTCCACACACCGGTAGCTCCACGATCCTAGATGCTAGCTCAAGCATCCTCAAGCCTCCTCCACCTCCAAGCTCCATTCTCCATAGCTGCGCGCGCAAGAAGAGAGAAGGGAAGAGAAGAAGAAGAAGAGGAGATGGTGAAGAGCTTCACCCTCTTGATCCCTCACTCTCACACACTCTTACTCCCTCACACTCTCACACTCCCTCCCTCAAGAGCACACACAAGCAAGAAGGTGAGAAGGAGAGAAGAAGAAGAAGACTCCCTTTGCCACACACCAAAGAATGATCTCTTATTCATTTTTGAACTTTATATACACAAACCCTAAAATCCCATGGGCACCCATCCCTTTTTTACATAGGCGGCCATTGTGGCAAGGTCTTTTTTCCATTTTCCTCTTTTAGTCCCATGCCTCTAGCCTACACCCATCTAATATTTTACAATGGGCATAGGAGGGAGCCTCGCGCTCTTTTACAATGATTTTTCGAGTTTTTTGAGGCACCTTTTCTTTTAAGGCTGCACTTTTTGCCCTAATTCATCTTTAGAGGCTGCTTGCGTGTCTTTGCTCTTTCTTCATCTTCCTTTTCTTTTTCTCCATCTTTCGCCATCTTGACTTGGGTTTAACATTACCCCCCTCCTAAACGGGTGCCAGTCCCATGGCACTTTTGGTGTGGGTGGAAGGGTGAGGGCCACATGTAGACTCAGGAGTTTGTGGAAGCTCAAGAACGAGGTTCGTCGGGGCAACTCAGTGGATTGCATGGGTGGACAAGGGCCTCCGATGTTGGAGGTTGGGCGTTGGTGGTGTACCTGAAGAAGAAGGTGCGGTGCTCTACCTGGGGGGGTGCGGTCCTCAGCATGTTGGTGCAATGTGCTCATGCTAGTGAAATGGGAAAGTAGGTCTTAACCACTGGCAAACCCGGGTGATGTCCCACACTTGAGGACCCCATTTGTGTTAAGAAGGGGTGGTGCCAATGGCTTAGGGTGACAGGTCGAACCATAGGTCAGTGTTACCTCCCTAGGTGTGTCCTGCCGCCGTTGATGTGCCCTAAGTGTGACGTGAGGAATCAAAAAGAGCTAGGGGGTTAGGAGTGGAGCCAGTCGACCAAGGTCACTGGACACGCCTAACTTAAGGACCCCTAGGTGCAGTGATCGTGTTTTTTCTTTTTTTTAATGAAGACCTTTTGGGATAGTATTACATGAGGAGCAAGACAGCCAAGTCTAGTTCTCGTCGTCGGAATGAGGGGGGAGGGCGAGCGGATGGATTTGCATAAAAATTGATGTCTCCGCATGTACCCTTTCAGGTTTATGCGGACATGGAGAGAGGTGGCGGATAGGAAGGGGTGATTGCACCTAGTGAATTGGCTGTCACTCATATCCTCTAGGAGCACTAGACAAAATAAAGGAAGTAGGCTAGCCCTCATCATTAAGCGGGTCATAGCACAACTATCGATAGCATTAGGATCAAAAAAGAGGGGAGGCAATCCGCTTTCTTGCAGTGCCGGATCTTGCTTAAGTAGGAGTTTAAGGAGCCTAAGGTAATTACACGTGGTTATGAATGCGGGATCTAGGCAAGAGGAGAACTCAGCAAGGAAACGCGTCATGGAGGCGGGCAGGCTTCCTAGATCAAAAAGTAGAGCGTTCTCAAAGGAAGTGGCATTGGCATTGTAGATGACGGGGAAGTCGTGCCTCCCATGGAGGGTGGCGACAAAATCCACGCCTACCCTATGGGGATACGCCATAAACGTGGGGTCGTTCCGCTCGTAAGGTAGGGTGTTACAAAAAGCCATCCAGGTGAGCATGTTGGTATTACATATTCGCCTCCTCCAGAGGGGTTGGCAGTCGTAGCCCCTTACTGTGTGTGGCACCTCGTATATTTTGTCTTGCCAGAATTTGGCCTCTTCCATGCCCACAAGGTGGGGGTCCTAGGTCTGTCCTCCAGCCATCTTTGGCCTAGTCGGCTACCAACTGCGATCACCTCTTCCATCTCCTTGATCGAAAGGACCCTTCTCAGGCTATCAAGCATAAGGAAACTGAAGGAGAAAGGGTCATTTTCCATTTCTTAATGTTCCCAGACCACTAGTTCTGCGTGGAATTGCATTGGTAGATCTTTGGGGCATGGTGGGAGGGGAGCGGATGGCTGCACGACTAGCTTGGCCTGCAGCCGTTTTCTGGCCTCTTCCACCAAATTTTTTCGCCACTCCTTAAGGATGGCCTATCTCTCCAGGGGCGGGGCGGGTTGTTGCTGATCTTGTTCGTGCGGCGAGGGGGGCTGCGGGATTACATCTTCTCTAAATCTGTTCATATCAATTTTGAATTCGACTTCCTCCCCCTACCGGTTTTTTGTAGTGCTCTTTCTTCAAAGCCGATGGCATCTGCCTCCTGGGGGGTTAGGCCGGCCAATAGTAGATACCTTCGCTGCTCCTCTAGGCCCAACCTTACCTCTGCAGGTTGGGGTGGCATCTGCAGCCCCACATGCAGAGCTCTGCGTGCGATGCTTAATTTCATCTTTACCACCTCCAACGGCTCCATCTCCTCTGGTTGAGTTGTATCCAGCAGCGTATTAAGGAAGGCTTGTTGTTGGGCAGTGAAGGATGTCTGGATGGTGTCCGCATTGCTTTCTGCCAAGATTTTTTCATTCTCCACCAGGGCGAGGCGCCGTGCCAAAGCCTTCAGCCGTGCCTCATTCTACATAGCCCATTCCTCGGCCCTTTTGCTCGTTCCTTCCATGCTCTCCCCCTACTTTTGAGCTACGGTTACGAGCTTCTGCTCCTGGGCCCTGAGCTCTTTGCTCATGTTGTCTTGTTCTTTCTTCCCGAGCCATAGCTCCCTCTCTTCCTTCGTTGCCGTTCAGCTCCCTCTCTTCCTTCGTTGTTGCTCCCTCTCTTGGCTTCTCTCCTCTTCCTTGCCGTTCAGCTCCTCCATCATCTGCCCAATGGTGGCGGTCTTTGACTCCAGTTCCTTATACTTTGACTCCAGTTCCTTATATTGCATCAGGAGGAGCTTGTACTCCCTCTGCATCTGCACGAGTTCCTAATTCTCATCCTCTAGCTTTGCTTATAACTTTCTTCCTTATCCTCTTTGGCTTTCAGCTCTTGCTTGAATTTGAATATTTGGCGTTGCTGCATGGCAATGATGCAGGTTTTTTCCAATTGGAAAGCTGTCACTGACTCTTTTTCTGTCATCAACTCAGTCTTTTCTCCTCCTTCACTCTCTCTAGTTGGGAGAGCATCTCAGCAACGTATTCGTCATAATTGGCTGGTGGCGTCATTGTTGTGTGGGTGGGGGTGGTTGAGGCCTCCATGCGCGGGCGCTTTTGATCCTACCTTGATTCAGCATCTGCAGCTGGCCTTTTTGGTCCCGTGGTCATAGTTTTTGTGCTTTTCCCTTTGGCCATTTTATTGTTGATGAAGTATTGTATCCAGGCTACCAGGTTGGACACTTCCAAGCTGGTGGGGATGCTAGGGGTGGGCATAGTGGGTTCAGCGGGGGGAACCATGAGGGTGGGGATGGGATGCAGGGGTGCTTTGGCTTTTCCTTTTGAAACTGTGGGGGGCACGAGTTTTGGGGCCTACATGTTGGAGATAGGCCTCTCTTCCCTGGGCTGATTCCAAGCTTTTGGGTCATCTGCCCTACACTGCTGCTCGATGGACCAGCATGTAGCTTTGGCCAGGTCCTCCTCCTCTTTTCTTCTTAACTCCTCGTCCTCCTCCACAACTCTTCTTTTCCTTTCCTCCTCGACCTTTTTGCATTCTTCCTCTAGCTTTTCTCTTTTCTCCTACTCTTCTTTTCTTCTCCTTTCAACCTCTCGCTTGGACTCCTTTTTAGCCTGCCTGACTTGTTCCGTTGTCTCTTCTTCTTTATGCTTCCTCTTCCTTTCTCTCTGCTCTACCTCCCTAAGGGATTGTCATTTTGCTTTCTCCAAGTCCTCCCTCTCCTTTCTACGGCCTTCATCCTATTTCTTCTTCTTTTGCGCTGCTTTTTTCTTAGTCTCCTTAACCTGTTTTTTGCTCTTCTGCTCTTTCCCTTCTTCCTCTGTCTCTGTCCTATCGCTAGACTTGTCCTGGTGTTGATGGGGAGGTGATTGGTCGGGTGTTTCTCCCTCCCCCTCTTCTACTTCCTTCACGGCCTCCTGGATGAGCGCCGTTAAAATGCCCCTGTATGCGATGAACAAGGCTTTGGAGGAAGCCCTTTTTCTTTCTGCGGCCTTCGACATCGGTGATTCTCCTCATGTTGGCAGCCTTCCTAAGGCTAGCGCTCGGGTTGCCTGGTCACTAGTCTTGCGCATGTAGCTGTTCCAGTCGACTTCATACAGGGTATGGGCTGCTACATTTTCCAGTATTGGTATGCTGATCCAGTGCATCAATGCATTATAGCGCTGGCTGGAGAAGAGCGAATGTATGAGCTTTGCATGTACCCTGGCCTCTGCATTGGGAATGTCGTGGATACTGATGCCATCGTTTGTCGGCACATCCTCCTTTCTTATCCCCAACATGGCATACACGTCCCTCTTTTGCTTCTTTTCCTCCTTCGGTTCCAGCCCTAGTGCCTTCTCCACCAACGCCGGGATTAGACGCACCAGTACCTGCTTAGTATTTTGTCCTCTCCCCACTATGACAGTGCCACACTCTCTGTCGAGATTGTAGGACCTAAGAAATTTCACACAGCTCATGTGCTCAGGTTCTCGTGTGAAACTTTCCAGGTACTTTTTGAGGTTGCAGCTTTCAACAATGCTCCTGGCCGCCTCTTCTTTGGCCACTAACTCTTCCAAATTGTGGATAGTTCGGAATTTCAACTGATTATAGGCGTGGCTCTCCAGGTTGATGCCGTACCGCATTCTCTCTTTCTCCGTGAAGGGGAGTTGATGGGCTCGGTCCTGCTACAACATTTCTTGTTCCTGTCATAATTGTAATTTTCATTAGTGCTTACGACATAGTAATTGCTGAAATAGAAAAAACTCTATGCTTTTGAATGAATTCATTAAAGTCTAGTGCAAATTCCCTTTTCAGACTTTGACTTTTTGCCTTTTAATTCAAAGTTTTTGTGCCCTTTTTTCTACCCCATCCGTTTTTCACAATGTATGTCTATGTATTTTACTGACTTTGATTTGCTTTATTGCTTCTGATCCGATTCACTTTACCCCCTCCCTTTTTAGTTTGAGAAAAATCCTTCCTAGGATGAGGGTTAGAAGGTGTGGGGATTTTGGCATGGAGGTGTAGGGGTTACTTGTGAAGGAGCCAAGTATAGAAATTGGGATTGTATTCCAAATGGGCTTCACAGTCCAGGTCGGAGAGTTTAATCCCTACTTGGGTGATGTATGTGAGAATGTCGATCAGGAAGTCGCCCGAGTTGACTCGACTAGTAATGTGTAACTCTTCTTCGGTCAACAAGCGGTTGAGGTAGGGGTGTCCCTTGATGTGGTCTTCTATAGGACGGCCCCGCAGCATGATTAACACTCGATATGATGTCGGCGCAATGTATGTGGGATCGTACTCTACCGTTTTGATAGCGCGTCGCTGCTTGGTATTGGTCATTACTCGGCATCCTTCAACTTCCCATAAAGTCTAAGATCATACCAATGCCTTAAGAACTAGGAGTTCGTCTCAGCAAGTTTTGATAACTCTGCCACTTCTTGGTCAATGATGGCAGAGGTGGTTCGCTGATCATACGACGTGATGAGGCATTGTTTGATTGCTTGCTCTTTTGAGATCTCACCGCTGAGCAGCTTAACAGCGAAGGTAGGGGCTTTTGCAAATGCAAATTCAAACGTTTCCCAAGAACAAGGCATCGTTTGAACTTTGGCTGCGAAGGATTCATCCAATAGGGCTAAGTCGAGGCGATCATAGCTCAGAGCTAATGACACAAAAGTAGCATCCAGTCGTTTAATGCAATCCACCACGTCATCCCCTGTTTCCTCCGCTAAATCAACTACTAGTGAGAGAAAGGATCTCCTCTCGTAAGAGGGCCTAAGGCTTGCGGGTGGTTGGGATTTGGTAGGACTTGAGCCTTTGATGACGGAGAGTCGCTGTGGTAGGACTTCAGGAGCTTGCGATCGGGTCGCTGGGACGGGGGCTCGGTTAGCAACGGCCTCGAGTGATGGCCTATTTCTTTCAGGATGGATTTGCAAAGCCGGATCGTTTCTTGCTTGTGATGATGCTCGAGCTGGTGGTTGTTGATTGGTCCGACAGGCTTGGGTGATTCGCATGGGTTCGTGCGTGGATGTACTCGATGGTTGTGGGTCGGCGAAGCTCTGTGGCTTGTGGTTTTGAGGTCCTACGGTTTTTGGGATGATTGAGCTTGAGGTTGGCGTACGAGTGGTGCCTCTAGCCGTGTGGGCCTTAGGTATCCATAGCCAAGCATTGCCCTCATAGCAGCCTTGTGCGCGCAAGAGAGCCTTGGGGACCCATCTTTGTTTGAGCATATGTCTATTCTTGTGACTACGTTTGCGCCTCCTAGGTTTAGAGTTTCTGGCTTTATGAGGGTAGGAGTGTCAACTCCTAGGTGGTTGTTGTGGTTGTTTAGGCACCCATTGGAGGCGAGGTTGTGGGGACTTAGCTTTGGCTAGTATGGGTTGCGGGCGATGAGACTCGGGGAGTGGCGGCCACACACTATCCCCCTCCTTGGAGTTGTCTACAGGTGTTTCTATCGGTGGCTGGGTGGCCCGTGATGAGGTCGCGTAGCCCTTGTTGAAAGCTGTAACAATGCCAACGTTGCCTATTGCTAGGTGGATGCGATGCGACACGTAGTCGACATTGCAGTGGGTCTGCTTTTTGAAGGTGCGCCCCAGCAGTGACTCTGTGCCTGTGTTTTTAGCATTTGGCAGTACGTAAAAAATCATTGGAACAGTCTCAGACTCGATAAAAACGGCTGCCTTGCACTTGCCGAGTAGTGTATAGGAATGAGCCCCATATGGGCTTAATTTTTTAGTGGTGGGCTGAAGTTGTGGCTAGCCAAGTTGAGTCCAATGATCATAGGTCAAGACGTTGAAGTCTGCTCCCTCGCAATCAAGGCAGTGAAAGCACATATTTGTTTGGTCGTGATTGTGATATGAAGGAATGTGGATTCCACGGCTTCCTCATCCTTGTCGTCGATTTCGGTGATTGTGGCTACTCGGACCTTGACAGGCGGTTCTAACATTGGTGGTTCATACAAAGGATGCGTAGGAGGGTAGTACTTCTTGACACGGCTACCATTGAAGAAGCCTATTTCTTCACTGTTTAGGGTCTCGAGTTCGACGTTGCCTCTTTGGCTGATTGCACAAACCTTGAATGGTCCAAGATCCCTAAATTTCATCTTTTGCTTATGCCCTTTAACTGAGCAGAGGAGCACTAAGTCACCCTGTTTGAACTTGCGCTGATTGACGTGCTTGTCAAACCAGCTCTTGCGTCGGGCTTTCTCACAGATCAGTGCATTGGTGGTAAGAAGTCGAGACTCCGAGAGACGTTCGAGCTCAACTAGTCGTTGTATCCATGCCTCCTTCCCTTCCCAGCACTCTTGAAGCACTATTCTCAAGCTAGGAACGAAGAACTCTAATGGTAGAATCGCTTCTGTCCCATATGTCAGCCTAAAGGGGGTTTGACCGACAACCGTTTTATAAGCGATTCGGTAAGCCCACAGAGCTGCCATCAACTTGTTGTCCCAATCGCTGCGTGAAGCAGAGATGACCTTGGTTAGGACATTGACAAGAATCTTATTTGTTGATTCGGCTTGGCCGTTTGCTTGAGGGTAGTATGGCGAAGATTTGTGATGGATGATGAGGAAGGTGGATAGGATATACGCGATCACTTCATTGATGAAGTGCGTGCTTTGGTCAGTGACCAGTTCGATGGGGCAACCAAATCGTGAGATTACTTGCTCCCATAAGAACTTAGCCGTCATTCTAGCGTCATTTTTTCATGTGGCTCGTGCTTCTGCCCACTTAGTGAGGTAATCCATGGCCACAATGATGTACTTAGCCTGCGAATACTATGCAGCAAGGCTGATGGGCCCAATGAAATCAATTCTCCATTTTTCGAAGGGTTGTAGAGCAATAACCGGGGTTAACTCCATTCGATCTTTGCGAATTTGGACCTTCATCCGCTGGCACTCGTCACAGTGCTTGATGAATCATGTTGTGTTGTGGAAAAGTGTGGGCCACCATAGTTGGGACTGCAACGCTTTTCGTGCTGTCGTGTCTCCACTAAAGTGCCCTCCAGCAATGCCGCCGTGCGCTTCTGAGAGCACATCGTGCACCTCATATTCGCACATGCATCTGCGCAACAATCCATCTTGCCCCAGCCTATAGAGTTGGCCTGCAATTAGCTGATAGGGCTCGATCTTAAGGATTAGTTGCCTAAGCCGAGCTTTTTCGATTGGTCGGTCAGGCAGTCCGTGCTCAAGCACTTGGACTATGTCATCTGTCGAATATGGTGTTAGATCAGCCTTAAATAGGTCTCTCTCGCTGGAGAGGTTAAACAGATGGGCGTCGGGCAGTTCATCAATAACACCCTGTCTAGCAGCTTCTCCAGTGGGAATGCACGACATGTGATCAGCCATGTAATGTTGTTTTCCCTTCCGTACCACTACGGAGAAGTTGAACTCCAAAAGCAGAAGGAGCCATCGAGCTATGCATCCTATAGCACAAGGTTTGTTTACTAGATATAGCAAGGCTTGATGGTCCACAAAGAAGGTGAAGGGCGTGGCCAAAAGGTAATGCCAGAATTTCTTTACTGCAAATACCATGGCTAGTCCTTCTCTTTCCATCGTTGAGTAATTGATTTCCATCTCAATGAGTTGTCTGCTAGTAAAGCTCACTAGATAGTCTAAATTGTGTTCACCAGGTTGGCACAACATTGCCCCCACGGCAAACTTAGAAGCGTCGATATGCACGTGGAAGGTGATGGTCCAATCTGGGGCTCGTAGGATTGGTGCTGTGGTTAGAGCCTTCTTTAACTCTTCGTATGCCCTTTGGCATGCTTCAGTCCATTCGAAGACTATAAGCAGCTTGTACAATGGTCTGGCGAACAACGCATAATTGAGTACAAACCGCCGATAGTACCCGGTATGGCCTAGGAAGCATTGAACTCCTTTGTAGTTGCTTGGGGATGGAAGGTCAACAATGACCCTGACCTTCGAGAAGTCAGTGGCAATGCCGTTCTTTGACACCACGTGCCCTAGCATGCATCCATGCTTCACCCAAAACTAGCACTTTGAGGGGTTCAAGGAGAGGCGGTATAACCGACACTGCTTAAAGACTGCTCGGAGTTTGTCTAAGTGTTCGACCCACGTCAAATGGACGCAGAGGTCGTTGACAAAGACTTCTAACTCCTTGCGAAGCATGTCCTTAAAGATGGTGCACATGAGGCATTGGAAAGTGGCAGGGGCATTAGTCAACCCGAAGGGCATGACTATGTAAGCAAAGATGCCCCACTCAGTGGGGGGCGAAGGCAGTCTTATGCCTGTCCGCAGGATGCACTTGCACTTGGTTGTACCCTGACAAGCCGTCCAGGAAACTATAGGCTTCCTTGCCTGCCACTCTCTCAAGCATGTGCTCGGTGTACGGCAATGGATAGTTGTCCCTCTTGATGGCAACGTTTACCTTCTTGTAATTAACACACACTCGGATTTTTCCATTCTTCTTCATCACGATGACTATGGGCGATACCCCGTTTGTAAGCTCAATTTCATAAATGAATCCTGCCCTCATCAGCTTATCAATCTCCTCCTTGATAGCATGAGCATGTTTTGGATTCATAGGGTACGGTCGCTGCTTGACTGGTATTGGGTCCGGCATCATGGGTATGTTGTGGGTCACGACACTAGGGTCTACCTCCTTAAGCTCTCCTAAGGACCAGGCGAACATGTCTATGTACTCTCCCAAGAGAGTGACAAGACTTGTTTCTTCTGCATTAGTCAAGTCGTCAGCGATGAAGACTGGTCGGGGTGGTTCCCCTACTTGGGCTAGGTCCACCTCCTTGACCTTGACTGGTCCCTCGATTGGTTCGCTTGTCTGTGCTTGACGTTTGGCACCTAACAACACTACCACCCTATCCCCCTTTTTGAAATCCGTGAATCATTTAGGAAGGTCCTGTGGTTTTTGATGTTCTTCCATTCGAGTATCCCTGGGTTTTTTTGCCTTTTCCTGTCTCAATCGCCTGCACCTCAGGTGGACCGGTAGGTCCCTCTTGGTGCGTCTGGTTGTGGGCGGCCTAGGGATCTCTGGATCACTATCCGAGCTAACCTCTGATTTAGAGTCGAATCCCCCTCCTTCTCTAGAAGAGGTGGTCTCTCCCAGTGGGCGCAGTTCAGATGGTAATTCAGTTCTAAGCACCCATGTCATTCATGGCTGGGCTAATCCCGCTTGCTCGAGGTCTATGGCTCCTACGTGTTTCAACCAGGCGCAGTCACATTCCACGCTCATGACTCCTCGTTTCCTCTGGAATATACTCTTTCTCTGCGGCTTGGAGTCTGCCCGTATTTGCTCTATTTCTTGTCCTTCAGCGTCATATTCCATGATATCTACCTCACCCTCACTTTCATCACACTGAAGGACTGATAGTCTTCGTATTCGTCGTTCGAATTTTCTTCATCAAACTACTCATCATCTCCTAGGGCTCGGTCTATCACTGGTCGTTGGTCGGGCACCAGGGCCCAGTTATACATGAGGTTTAAGTCATGCATTCTGGTCCATTGCCACTTGGATTCATATAAGAGATCCTGGATTGGTTTGCGATTTGCAGCTGGGTTGCCAACTAGCTTGTCTGATAGATATTCCAGTATCTCATGGAGTTCCCTTTTGTCAGTTGAGACGTGGGAGTTGGCGGGCTTTGGCTTCCCTTGGAGGCTTCCTGCCATCATGCAAACTGGCACGGAGGGTGTGTCGTCAGCCTTACTGATTGTTTTGATGGCTTGCTCATATGCTTTGTGATCAGAGAATGGCAGGTCGATTGTAGCAAGGACATGCATCCAATCCCGCTCGTCCTCTGGGCATGGGATATACCTGGTCAAGGGACCGTAGGACTTCTTGGCCTGAGCATTACCTTTGAGCATAGCAGAGATGGCATCTAAGTCGACGGATGAGGTCTTCCAGGTGTCCATCTCTACTCTCATGGCGTCCATCCTATTACCAAGAAAGATTAAGCTGTTACCTCAATCTTCGATGACCCTAGTGTTGCACATCCAGGGGTGGCCTAATAGGATGTCGTAGTCCACTCCCTTCATGACTATAAAGTCAAAGAAGAACTGGACACCTGCGATCTTCACTGGCCAATTCTTAAGCACCCCAAATGGCTTAACTCTCATACCATTCGCTAGTGTGACACTAAACTTAGCAGTCTCGACAAGTGGGTTTCCCCAAGTCTGAAGCGTTGTGTGGCTAAGCACACTAACCCCGGCCCCCGTGTCTACGATTCCCTTCCTCGTTGTATCGCCTAGGGCTAAGACCGGTAAGACTGCATGCATCTCGGAGCCTTCCCAAAAGGCATTGACGTGCAAGGACTTAGACGTAGAGTGCAGCGTCAAACTCGGTATTTGCATTTCTGCCTCCTGGTCATGAGGGTCTGTCGTGACCTGCTCTTGTGACCCTTCAACCCACTACTTAAGATCCTACCATAGGGTGGGGTGTTGCCTAAGCAGATCTCCTAGACTAAGTGTTACAGGTGTAGTCACTAGTGTGGTTAGGAGATCATTGGGTGTTTGTCTCTCTCCTAACCTAGATTGTCCTGGCCAGTGGCCATGACTGGACCTTGGCCCTGTATCAGTGCTTAGGCTTGGCCTTAGCGGTACCGCTCGTGGTGCAGTTTCTTCTCTTGACCTTGGTTGTGGGAGTGAGGTCGGTATACTTATGCTGGAGAGGTCATCGATCCCATCCTCTATGATGGGATCAGCGTCCTTTAGGTGTTCTTGGGCTTCCTTCACCCATTCTCTCACTTTCTCTATGGCTTCTAATTGTCGCTTTGGTGCGGGTATTCCCCTACCTTAGCGCTTCCCTTTTTGGCCGTCTTAGGGGCTGACATCTCTGCTTCTGCATTAGAGACCTTCTTTCCAGCGGGCAGAGTTGTAACACTCTCTGTTTTTAGTGTGATTTTAGCTTCCGACTTCCTCTTCCGCCGTCTATGGCTCTTCTTCCCTATCGAGGCTGCATCAAGATTGCTAGGTCCTGGCAGAAAGATGCCAGCCTGCTTCGTTTGGGCATGGGTCATCACCCGCAAGGGGATAGGCGTGGCCTCCCCGTCATGGTTCTCGACACCGAACAGTCCCAATGGGACCGATGGTTCGTTGGCTGAGCTAGATGACGGTTTTCACCTTGGGCAGTCAACGAAAAGATGGGTGATTTCACACTCAGGACACCTTTGGTCAGCCTTATCTCTATTTTGTTGCTCCCTCTCAGGGCAGCGCGATGAGACATGACCTGGGTGGCCACAGGTCCAACAGGTGATTGGGTCATGTGCCTGCCCTCCCAGGCCCTTACCTCGTCCTCTTCCTAATGCCATCACCGGGATTGGGCGATAGTCCATGAGGACAGCATTGCCCTCGTCGTCATGTGAAACGTAAGGGCATATGTAAGCTTCCTCCTCGTTTGGTTCTTCCACATAGTGGACAGGACCGTCACTCGGTGGGTGGGTTACGTAAGGACCAGGCGGCCTAGAAATGCCTATGGGATTTATTTCCATCCTAGGAACAGCTGGCTTTATATCGTTAGGCGCAGGGAGGGCCAATGGGGCTCCCCTTCCGAAAAATAGCTACGGCCTATTCACTAGATAAGGTTGGCCGTATGGTTCTAAGTATGGAAGTCTCCTTGGCAGTCTACAATGCGCGATGTCATGACCGAACCTACCGCAGTTAGCGCAAGGTCGTGACCTAGGGTCTTGACACTCGGTTGGCAAGTGGTTTTCGCCACAGTACACACATTGGATATGTGGGCGCGTTGGTCATCTCAACATATCTTGCAACTTGGCTAGTTCCATCCTAACGTCAACCAAGTCTTGATTTGTTTTGGTGGTTTTTTCCTTATCCTGGGATGATGGTGCTGATTGCTCACTCGAGGCTGACGCTCTCTCTGAGCTTCACGAATTGGTCTCTTCTAGGTTCGCGCTTTTGGAGCTCCGCTCCTTCAGCTGATCGTCAACTCGAGTGACCTTCTCGAAGACTCTGCCTAGTGCATCCCGCTGCAAGCTCGAGTTGCCTGCCAAAGCCTTGTATAGTTCCTCGTTCTGAATCCTGCTAATGAATACAGTTGACGCTGCTCTTTCAGTTGGTCGCTCTCCAGTAGGGATTCTCTTGAAGAGACTCTGTACATGGGTCACATAATCACAAATGTCCTCCTTCTCTTTCTGCTTGACATTCATCAAGCGTACCAGTAGATTATCGGAGTATCCAGGCTCGGCAAATCTCTTGATGAAGAGATCCTTGAGGCTATCGAAGTTGGCTCGCTCTGCGTTATCTAAGCTCATATACCACGTCCTACCTTTGTCGCCCAAGCAAAGCCTGAATGCTTGCGAGTGTTGAGTTAGGTCATTGAGGCCGCTGGCTTTACAAACTTGCTCGAACTGCTCGACAAAGCTGTAGGGATCGTCGTGGGGCTGGTACTTATCGAGCTGCTTGGCAACAATAGGGATTTTAGCCTAGCTCTTTGAGCCTTGGTTTGCTCCTAATCCTGCGAGCAGCAACGTCACTAGAGCCGTGGCACTTTGTTCTGTAGCCGTGTTATCAAGCAGTCGCTTCATAAGAAGCTCACTCAGTGTTAAGTCTCCTTCCAGTGCCCTCTCATGGTCCATTCGATTCCTGCTAGCCAAGTTCAGTACTTGCTACACCTCTCGCAACTCCATGCCTTGCCTTTGGTTCCTAGCCTGCTGATCCCTATTGTACTCAGCCATGCTTTGCAATGCCTTGCGAGCCAGCTTTCTCTCCTCTTCTAGATCTGCAATGATAGTGTCCGCCGTCCTACCACGGTGCTCGTACCGAGCATGAGCATCGTAACTACTGACCAGCTGCTGTTGAACTAAATCTGGAAAGGCTCCTAAGTCGAATTCCTCGTTGTATCTGTTGTCTGGACTTTCTACTGCCATTGTCAAGTTGTCGTGCTCCACCAAGCTATCGATCAGATTCAGTAGGCTCATCAAATCCACTTCGTCGGCATCCCTTGCTTGGTCCTACCTTCGAGCTATTGATGGTTTGTCTCTGTATTGGGTTCTCTCCTATTGGTGGGTTCCTTGAGTGGTTTATCTGGGTGAGTTCCTTCAGTTATTTAATACAATACTCAATTTATGGCCACTCAATGTGTCTTTCCTCATGCACTTGTGCTCAATTAGGCTTTCAGTTTCCTTAAGTGTACTTCAAGTGCAAAAATTCAAGATGAGTGCAGCAACCACTTCCTAGTCGTCTTACACACTCTCCCGTTGTCTTGGGCCGAATAGGCTTCCTGGCCGTCTTGTCAGGGTTTAGGGTTTCCCTAAGTTGTTGCCTCATTCGTTTTTGGTCCGATCAGGCCTTACAACTCAGCAGGTCACGTCTAAGCCTCTAAGTCTTGCAACTGCCCACTTCTGGCTGCTAAGCAGCAGTGCCCTACAATTTTGCCTATTCCGCGTGCCAGAATCAAGTTCTGAGCGCCCTATGGGCTTTCGACAGTTTGAGTTGCTGAGTCCTAGTTGGATCAGGTCAAATTTCTGAAGGTCTGGTAAAAATCTACACTCGGTCCTACTGGTCCGAATTGTAGGGTCCGAGTGGGTTACTCGGACGGGCCGAGGGCCAAATCCGAGACTTGGTAGGGTAGACTCAGACGGGTTTGTTCAGACGGGCCGAGGCAAGTGGGCCGAGGGCCAAATTTGACATGTGATCGAGGGCCGAGTTTGTCCACGGTCCGAATTATAGACTCGGACGGGCCGATTAGGGTTTTGGTCGGATGGACCGAATGGCGCATGGGCCAAGAGCCGATTCTGGGACTTGGCCCAGGAGTAGCGACTCGGATGGGCCGAGCGCGGCACACATAAACAACGCAAACTCGATTTCGATCATTTCTCGTGCTTCACTCAATCATACCACGCATAACCTTCCAGATCCAACCTAAGGGAGTAAGAGAAGGGATTCATATACCTGGATGGAGGGACTGGTTCGTCTTTGGTGCGATCGAATCGAATCGGCCGGTAGGTCTCTCTCTCTCTCCCTCTCTCTCTCTCTTTCACACTGAACTGTTGCAAATGAGTGTTTCCTTGGTCTTTTGGCTCTTATACCCCTTCCCAGGTATGGTGTTGATGCCCCCAATCACTCACTTACCAATCTTAGGCATCGCAAGCAAGCTTTTTGCCATTTTTGCATGATTTTTTGCCCTCTTTGCCCTATTTTGCAACAGTAAACCCTACCCTTCTCTGGTGCAATTTTCTAATCCTATCCTACTCTAAATGCAACACGAATCGAAAGCAAAATACTGAACTGATTTCTCCATAACCCTAACCATTAAACAAATGAAATAACCCTAAATACTTACTTGTTTTTAAGATCAAAAATACCCAAACTTCATACCTATCTCAAGCTCCGTTTTGGGGATGAATCTTATACTTCGATGCTCAATATGAGGCGCGCTAGTGCTCAAGCTTGAATCTGTCGATCCCGGCAATGGAACCAAAATGTGGGAGCTTTCGCTCAACTACCAAGACCCACGGACCACTTATTGTTTCAAGCGTTCCAAGCGAGCTCTAATGGCTATCTCTCACCTAGATGACACATCGTCGATCCTACGAGTGTAGTGAGCTTACCTTAGTGCCGATACGAGTTGCCTCCTCTCTTCCACACACCAGTAGCTCCACAATCCTAGATGCTAGCTCAAGCATCCTCAAGCCTCCTCCACCTCCAAGCTCCATCCTCCATAGCCGCGCGTGCAAGAAGAGAGAAGGGAAGAGAAGAAGAAGAAGAGGAGGAGATGGTGAAGAGCTTCACCCTCTTGATCCCTCACTCTCACACACTCTCACTCCCTCACACTCTCACACTCCCTCCCTCAAGAGCACACACAATCAAGAAGGTGAGAAGGAGAGAAGAAGAAGAATACTCCCTTTGCCACACACCAAAGAATGATCTCTTATTCACTTTTTGAACTTTATATACACAAACCCTAAAATCCCATGGGCACCCATCCCTTTTTTACATGGCCGGCCATTGTGGCAAGGTCTTTTTTCCATTTTCCTCTTTTAGACCCGTGCCTCTAGCCTACACCCATCTAAGATTTTACAATGGGCATAGGAGGGAGCCTGGCACTCTTTTACAAGGATTTTTTGAGTTTTTTGAGGTGTCTTTTCTTTTAAGGTTGCGCTTTTTGCCCCGGTTCATCTTTAGAGGCCGCTTGCGTGACTTTGCTCTTTCTTCATCTTCCTTTTCTTTTTCTCCATCTTTCGCCATCTTGACTTCACCATCTTGACTTGGGGTTAACACTCGACAATGGCAAAAGAAAGCTCAGACCGCTGATTTAACGAGAAATTCGACTTAGAAGCCTTTTCAGATACTGTTCAGCACAGTTGGTCAGCAGTTACGATGCTCATGCTCGGTACGAGCACCGCGGTAGGACAACAGACGCTATCATCGCAGATCTAGAAGAGGAGAGAAAGCTGGCCCACAAAGCATTGCAAAGCATGGCTGAGTACAATAGGAATCAGCAAGCTAGGAACCACAGGCAAGGCACGGAGTTGCGAAAGGTGTAGCGGGTACTGAACTTGGCTGGCAGAAATCGAACGGACCATGAGAGAGCACTAGAAGGAGACTTAACGCTGAGTGAGCTTCTTATGAAGCGGCTGCTTAACAACACGGCTGCAGAGCAAAGTGCCACAGCTCTAGCGACATCGCTGCTCATAGGACTAGGAGCAAACCAAGGTTTAAAGAGCCAGGCTAAAATCCCTATTGTTGCCAAGCAACTCAATAAGTACCAACCCCATGACGATCCATCTAGCTTTGTTGAGCAGTTCAAGCAAGTCTGCAAAGCCAATGGCCTCAACGGCCTGACTCAACACTCTCAAGCATTTGAGCTTTGCTTGGGTGACAAGGGTAGGACGTGGTATACGAGCTTAGATAACGCAAAACAAGCCAACTTCTATGGCCTCAAGGATCTCTTCATTAAGAGATTTGCTGAGCCCGAGTACTCCGATAATCTACTAGTGTGCTTGACGAATGTCAAGCAGAAAGAGAAGGAGGACATTCGCAATTACGTAACCCATGTTTGCAGAGTCTCTTCAAGAGAATCCCTACTGGAGAGTGACCAACTAAAAGAGCAGTATCAACTGTATTCATCAGTGAGATTCAGAACGAGGAACTATACAAGGCCTTAGCAGGCAACTCGAGCGTGCAGCGAGATGCACTAGCCAGGGTCTTTGAGGAAGCCATCCGAGTTGACGATCAGCTGAAGGAACAGAGCTCCAAAAGCATGAACCTAGAGGAGACCAACTCGCAAAGCTCAGAGAGAGCGTCAGCCTCGAGTGAGCGATCAGCCCCATCATCCCAGGATAAAGGGAAAACCACCGAAATGAACCAAGACTTGACCGACATTAGGATGGAACTAGCCAAGTTACAAGACATGTTGAGACGACCAATGCACCCACACGTCCAATGCGTGTACTGTGGTGGAAACCACTTGCCAGCCAAGTGTCAAGACCCTAGGTCAAGACCTTGCGCTAACTATGGTAGGTTCGGTCATGACGTCATGCATTGTAGACTGCCAAGGAGACTTCCATACTCACAACCATCCGGCCAGCCTTACCTAGTGAACAGACTGCAACCATTTTTCGGAAGGGGAGCCCCATTGGCCCTCCCTGCGTCTAATGACATTAAGCCA
Source organism: Lygodium microphyllum (assembly GCF_053477565.2). NCBI lineage: Eukaryota > Viridiplantae > Streptophyta > Polypodiopsida > Schizaeales > Lygodiaceae > Lygodium > Lygodium microphyllum. The sequence continues at coordinate 8,289,257 of NC_141160.1, forward strand.
ACCGTTCCTACAATAGAAATAAATCCTACAGGCAGGCCACTTGGTCCTTATGTAACCCACCCACCGAGTGACGCTCCTATCCACTATGTGGAAGAACCAACTGAGGAGGAAGCTTACATATGCCCTTACGTTTCGTATGATGATGAGGGCAATGCTGTCCTCATGGATTATCATCCCATACCGGTGATGGCGTTAGGAAGAGGACGAGGTAAAGGCCTAGGAGGGCAGACGTAGGATCCAATCACCTGTTGGACTTGTGGCCACCCTGGTCATGTCTCATCACACTCCCCTGAAAGGGAGTAGCAAAACAGAGACAAGGCTGACCAAAGGTGTGCTGAGTACGGAATCACCCATCTCTTCATTGCAAGGCGAAAGTCACTGTCTAGCTCAGCCAACGAGCCATCTGTCCCAGTGGGGCTATTTGGTGTCGAGAACCACGACGGGGAGGCCACGCTTATCCCATTGCGGGTCATGACCCGTGCCCAAATGCCCAAATGAAGCAGGTCAGCATCTCTCTGCCAGGACCTAGCCAATGCTTCAAACTTGGGGAAACCCACCTGTTGAGACTGCTAGGTTTAATGTCACACTAGCAAACGGTATGAGAGTCAAGCCATTCAGGGTGCTTAAGAATTGGCCAGTGAAGATCGCAGGTGTCCAGTTCTCCTTTGACTTTATAGTCATGAAGGGAGTGGACTACAACATCCTATTAGGCCGCCCCTGGATGCACAACGCTAGAGTCATTGAAGATTGGGGTAACGGCTTAATCTTCCTTGGCAATAGGACGGATGCCGTGAGAGTAGAGATGGACACCTGGAAGACCTCACCAGTCGACTTATATGCCATCTCTGCTATGCTCAAGGGTAATACTCAGGTCAAGAAGTCTTATGGGCCCTTGACCAGGTATATCCCATGCCCAGAGGACAAGCGGGATTGGATGCATATCCTTGCTACAATCGACCTGCCATTCTCTAATCACGAGGCATATGAGCAAGCCATCAAAACAATCGTCAGGGCTAACAACACACCCTCCGTACCAGTATGCATGATGGCAAGAAGCCTTCATGGGAAACCGAAGTCTGTCAACTCCCACGTCCCAGCCAACAAAAGGGAACTCCAAGAGGTACTGGAATATCTATCGGATAAGCTAGCTGGCAATCCAGCTGCAAATCTCAAACCACTCCACGATCTTTTAAGTGAATCCAAGTGGCAATGGACCAGAGTGCATGACTTAAACCTCATGTATAACTGGGCCTTGGTGCTTGACCAACAAGCAGAGATAGACCGAGTCCTAGGAGATGACGAGCAATCTAATGAAGGGAATTCTAACGACGAATACAAAGACTACCAATCCTTCAGTGATGAAAGTGAGGGTGAGGTAGATACCGTGGAATACGACACTAAAGGACAAGAAATAGAGCAAATACGAGCAGACTCCAAGCCGCAAAAAAAGAGTATCTTCAGGATGGAGCAAGGAGTCATGCATGTGGAATGTGATCACGCCTGGTTGGAACACGTAGGAGCCATAAACCTTGGGCAAGTAGGACTAGCCCAGCCGAAAATGACATCAGTATTTAGAATTGAATCACCATCTAAACTGCACCCACCAGGGGAGACCACCTCTTCTAGCAAAGGTGGGGGATTCGACTCTGAATCGAAGGTTAGTTCGAATAGTGATCCAGAGATCCCTAGGCTACCCACAACCAGACACACCAAGGGGGACCTACTTGTCCACCTGAGATGCAGACGATTAAGAGAGGAAAAGGCAAAACAACCCAGGGATACTCGAACACAAGAACAGCGAAAACCGCAGGATCTCCCTAAATGATTTATGAAATTCAAAATGGGGGATAGGGTGGTAGTTCTGTTAGGTGCCAAACGTCAAGCACAGACAAGCGAACCAATCGAGGGACCAGCCAAGGTCAAGGAGGTGGACCTAGCCCAAGAAGGGGAACCACCCCGACTAGTCTTCATTGCTGATGACTTGACTAATGAAGAAGAAACAAGTCTTGTCGCTCTCTTGTGAGAGTACATAGATGTGTTCGCCTGGTCCTTAGGAGAGCTTAAGGAGGTAGACCCGAGTGTCGTGACTCACAATATACCTATGATGCCATACGCAATACCGATCAAGCAGTGACCGTACTCTATGAATCCAAAACATGTTCGTGTTGTCAAGGAAGAGATTGATAAGATAATGAGAGCAATATTCATTTATGAAATTGAGCACACAGACTGGGTATCTCCCATAGTCATCATGATGAAGAAGAATGGAAAAATCCAAGTGTATGTCAATTACAAGAAGGTAAACGCTGCCACCAAGAGGGACAACTATCAGTTGTCATACACCGAGCACATACTTGAGAGAGTGGCAGGCAAGGAAGCCTACAATTTTCTAAACGGCTTCTCAAGGTACAACCAGGTGCAAGTGCATCCTCTAGATAGGCGTAAGACTACCTTCACCACTGAGTGGGGCATCTTTGCTTACATAGTCATGCCCTTCGGGTTGACTAATGCCCCTGCCACTTTCCAATGCCTCATGTGCACCATCTTTAAGGACATGCTTCGTAAGGAATTAGAAGTCTTTGTCGACGACCTCTGTGTCCACTCGACCTGGATCAAACACTTAGACAAAATCCGAGTAGTCTTCAAGCGATGTCGTTTATACCGTCTCTCCTTGAACCCCTTAAAATGCCAGTTTTGGGTGAAGCATGGATGCATCCTAGGACATGTGGTGTCGAAGAACGGCATTGCCACTGACTTCTCGAAGGTCAGGGTCTTTGTTGACCTTCCACCCCCAACCAACTACAAGGGAGTTCAATGCTTCCTAGGCCATACTAGGTATTATCGGCGGTTTGTACTCAATTATGCATTGATTGCCAGACCATTATACAAGCTACTTATTGTCTTCGAATGGACTGAAGCATGCCAACGGGCATACGAAGAGTTAAAGAAGGCTCTAACCACATCACAAATCCTACGAGCCCCAGATTGGACCATCACCTTCCACGTGCATATCGATGCTTCTAAGTTTGCCATGGGAGCAGTGTTGTGCCAGCCTGGCGAACACAATTTAGACTATCCAGTGAGCTTTGCTAGCAGACAACTCATTGAGACGGAAATGAATAACTCGATGACGGAAAGAGAGGGATTAGCCATGGTATTCGCACTGAAGAAATTCCAGCATTACCTTTTGGCCATGCCCTTCACCTTCTTTGTGGACCATCAAGCCTTACTCTATCTAGTAAACAAACTTTGCGCTACAGGACGCATGGCTCAATGGCTCCTTCTGCTTTTAGAGTTTGACTTCTCCGTAGTGGTACGAAAAGGAAAACAGCATTACGTGGCTGATCACATGTCGCACATTCCCACCGGAGAAGCTACTGGACAAGGTGTTATTAATGAACTACCCGACGCCCATCTGTTTAACCTTTCCAGTGAGAGAGATCTATTTAAGGCTGATCTAATGCCGTATTGGGAAGATGACATAGTCCAAGTGCTTGAGCACGGACTACCTGACCGATCAATAGAAAAAGCCCGACTTAGGCAATTAATCCTTAAGATCCAGCCCTATCAGCTGATTGCAAGCCAACTCTATAGGCTGGGGCAAGACTGATTGTTGCGCAGATGCGTGTGCAAATATGAGATGCGCGATGTGCTCTCAGAAGCACACGGCGGCATTGCCGAAGGGCACTTTAACGGAGACACGATGGCACGGAAGGTATTGCAGTCTCAACTGTGGTGCCCACGCTTTTTCGCGACGCAACACGATTCGTCAAGCACTGTGACGAATGCCAGTGGGACAAAGGTCCCAATTCGCAAAGATCAAATGGAATTAACCCCAGTTATTGCTTGACAACCCTTCAAAAAATGAGAAATTGATTTCATTGGGCCCATCAGTCCTTCTGCACAGTATTCGCAGGCTAAGTACATCATTGTGGCCATGGATTACCTCACCAAATGGGCAGAAGCGCGAGCCACACGAAAAAACGATGCTAGAACGATGGCTAAGTTTTTATGGGAGCAAGTAATTTCATGATTCAGTTGCCCCATCGAACTGGTTAGTGACTAAGGCACGCACTTCATCAATGAAGTGATCGCGCATCTCCTGTCCACCTTCCTCATCATCCATCGCAAATCCTCGCCATACTACCCTCAGGCAAATGGCCAGACCGAATCAACGAATAAGATTCTTGTCAATGTCCTAACCAAGGTGGTCTCTGCTTCATGCAGCGACTGGGACAACAAGTTGATGGCAGCTCTGTGGGCTTACTGAACCGCTTATAAAACGGCTGTCGGTCAAACCCCCTTTAGACTGACATATGGAACAGAAGCGATTCTACCATTAGAGTTCTTCGTTCCTAAACTAAGAATAGCGCTTCAAGAGTGATGGGAAGGGAAGGAGGCATGGATACAACGACTAGTTGAGCTCGAACGCCTCTCGGAGACTCGTCTTCTTGCCACCCATGCACTGATCTGTGAGAAAGCCCGACGCAAGAGCTGGTTTGACCAACACATCAAGCAGCGCGAGTTCGAGCAGGGTGACCTAGTGCTCCTCTACTCAATTAAGGGGCATAAGCAAAAAATGAAATTTAGAGGTCTTGGACCCTTCAAAGTTCGTGCGATCAGTCAAACTGGCAATGTCGAACTTGAGACCCTAAACGGTGAAGGGATAGGCTTCTTCAATGGCAGTCGCATGAAGAAGTACTACCCCCCTATGCATCCTTTGCATGAGCCACCGATGTTAGAAACGCCTGTCAAAGTACGAGTAGCCGCAATCACTGAAATTGACGATGAGAATGAGGAGGCCGTAGAACCCGCATACCTCCGTATCACGGTCACGGCAAAACAAACATGTGCTTTCAATGCCTTGATCGACAAGGGAGCAAACTTTAATGTCTTAACCCACGATCATTGGACTCAACTTGGCAAACCACAACTCCAACCCACCACTGCCAAATTAAGCCCATATGGGACCCATTCCTACGCACTACTCGGCAAGTGCAAAGCAGTCGTTTTTATCGAGTCTGAGACTGTTCCAATGATTTTTTATGTGTTGTCAAATGCTAAAAACGCAGGCACAGAGTCACTGTTGAGGCACACCTTCAAAAAGCAGACCCACTGCAATATTGACTACGTGTCGTAGCGCATCCACCTCGCAATAGGCAACGCTCACATTGTTATAGCTTTCAGTAAGGACTGCACAACCTCATCACGAACCACCAAGCCACCGATAGAAATACCTATAGGCAAGTCTAAGGAGGGGGGTAGTGCGCGGCCGCCACTCCCCGAGCTTCATAGACCGCAACCCATAGCAGCCAAAGCTAAGGCCCCACAGCCTCGCGTTCAATGGATGCCTAAACAACCACAACAGCCTCTTAGGAGTCGACGCTCCTACCCTCATAAGACCAGAAAATCTAAACCTAGGAGGCCCAAATGCAGTTATAGGAATAGACGTGTAATCAATCAAAGATGGGTCCCCAAGGCCCTCTTGCATGCACAAGGCTACTATGAGGGCAATGCTTGGCTATGGATACCTAAGGCCCACGTGGCCAGAGGCACCACTCGTACGCCAGCCTCAAACTTGATCATCCCAAAAACCGTAGAACCTCAAAACCACACGCCGCAGAGTCCCAGCCCGCAACCATCAAGCTCATCCACGCGCGAACCCAAGACAGTCGCCCACGCCTATCGACCCAAGCAACAACCGCCATCATAGGAGTCATCACCCGTCAGTGTCAATTTGACTTTCCAGATCCATTCTGGAAGCAGCAGGCCGTCACTCGAGACTATTGCTAACCCAACCTCCGTCCCAGGGACCCAATCGCAAGCTCAAGAACACTCATCACCGCAACTTTCCGTCTCGCCAAAGGCTCAAGTCCTACCAAACCTCAACCACCCGTGCAGGCCTTAGGCCCTCTTACGAGAGGAAATCCTTTCTCTCACTAGCAGTTGATTTAGCTGAGGAAATAGGGGATGACATGGTGGATTGCATTAAGTGACTGGACGCCACTTTTGCGTCACTAGCTCTGAGCTACGATCGCCTCGACTTAGGCCTATTGGATGAATCCTTCGTAGCCGAAGTTCAAATGATATCTTGTTCTTGGGAAACATTTGAATTTGCATTTGCAAAAGCCGCTACCTCCGCTGCTAAGTTGCTCAGCAGAAGTGAGATCTCAAAAGAGCAAGCAATCAAACAATGCCTCATCACATATGATCAGTGAACCACTTCTGCCATCACTGACCAAGAAGTGGCAGAGCTGTCAAAACTTGCTGAGACGAAATCCCAGTTCTTAAGGCATTGGTACGCTCTTAGGCTGCAATGGGAAGTTGAAGGATGCCGAGTAATGACCAATACTGAGTAGCGACGCGCTATCAAAACAACAGAGTACGACCCCACATACGTCGCACCAACCTCTTATCGAGCGTTAACCATGCTGCGGGGCCGTCCTATAGAAGAACACCTCAAGGGACACCCCTACCTCGACCGCTTGTTGACCGAGGAGGAATTACACATCGCTAGCCAAGTCAACTCGGGTGACTTCCTAACTGATGTTCTCACATATATCACCCAAGTGGGGATTAAACCCTGTGACCTGGACCGCGAAGCCCATTTGGAATACAACCCCAATTTCTATACTTGGCTCCTTCACAAGTAGCCCCTACACCTCCATGCCGAAAGCCCTTCACCTTCTAACCCTCAATCCTAGGAAGGATTCTTCTCAAACTGGAAGGGGAGGGGGTAAGGTGAATCAGATCAGAATCAGTAAATCAAATCAAAGTCAGTGAAGCACGTAGACATACATTGTGAAAAATGGATGGGGTAGGAAAAGGGCATGAAAACCTTGAATCAAAGGGCAAGAAGTAAAAGTCTGAAAAAGAGAATCTCCATTAGACCTTAATGAATTCATTCAAAAGCATAGAATTTTTCTTTTTTCAGCAATTATTATGTCTCAAGCACTAATGAAAATCACTATTTATGACAGGAACAAAAAATGTCGCAGTAGGACCGAGCCCACCGACTCCCCTTCACGGAGGAGGAGAGAACGCGGTACAGCATCAACCTGGAGAGCTGTGCCTATAATCAATTGAAATTTTGAACTATTCACAATTTGGAAGAACTAGTGGCCAAGGAAGAGGCGGCCAGGAGAGTTGTGGAAAGCAGTAACTTTAAGAAGTATCTGGGAAGTTTCGCAAAAGAACCCGATCACATGAGCTGTGTGGAATTTCTCAAGTCCTACAACCCTGACAGCAAATGCGGCACCGTCATAGTGGGAAGAGGCCAGAATGCTAACCGAGTATTGGTTCGTCTAACCCTGGTCTTGGTGGAGAAGGCACTCGGATTGGAACCAAAGGTGAAAAAGAAGCAGAAGAGGGATGTATACGCCATGCTGGGGATGAGAAAGGAGGACGTGCTGACAAACGACGGCATTAGTATCCAGGACATCCCCAATGCAGAGACCAGGCTATAGGCAAAGCTCATACATGCGCTCTTTTCCAGCCAGCGCTACAATGCGTTGATGCACTGGATAAGCGTACCAATACTGGAAAATGTAGTGGCTCATACCCTGCACGAAGTCGACTGGAACACCTACGTGTGCAAGACTATCAACCAGGCAGCTCGAGCGCTAGCCTTAGGAAGCATGCCAGCAGGAGGAGCATCCCCGATGTCAAAGGCCGCAGAAAGAAAGAGGGCTTCCTCCAAAGCCTCGTTCATCGCATACAGGGGGCATCTTAACGACACTTATCCAGGAGGCCGTAAAGGAAGCAGAAGAGGGCGAGGGGAAAACACCCAATAGATCACCTCCTCACCAACACTAGGAGAGGTCCTGTGATAGGACGGAGACTGAGGAAGAAGGTGAAGAATAGAAAAGCAAAAAGTAGGTCAAGGAGACCAAGAAAAAAGCAGTGCAAAAGAAAAAGAAACAGGATGAAGGCCGTAGAAAGGAGAGGGAAGACTTGGAGAAAGCGAAACGACAATCCCTCAGGGAGGCTGAGGAGAGAAAAAGGAAGAGGAAGCAGGAAGAAGAAGAAACAACGGAGCAAGTCAGGCAGGCTAAAAAGGCGTCCAAGCAAGAGGTTGAAAGGAAAAGAAGAGAAGAGCAGGAGGAAAAAGAAAAACTAGAGGAAGAATACAAAAAAACTGAAGAGGAAAGGAAAAGAAGAGTCGCAGAGGAAGAAGAGGAGTTAAGAAGAAAAGAGGAGGAGGATCTTGGCCGAAGCTACATGCCGGTCCATCGAACAGCAGTGCAGGGCAGATGACCCAGAAGCCTGGAATCAGCCACGAAGGGAAGAGAGGCCTAACTCCAGCATCATGTAGGCACCAGAACCCGCGCCCCCCGCAGTTCCAGAAGGAAAAGGCAAAGCACCCCTGCATCCTATCCCCACCCTCATGGCACCCCCCGCTGAACCCACTACGCTCACCCCTAGCATCCCCACCAGCTTGGAAGTGTCCAACCTGGTGCCTTGGATGCAATACTTCATCAGCAACAAGGAAATGGCCCAAGGGAAAAGCACGAAAACCATGACCACAGGACCAAAAAGGCCAGCTACTGCAGATGCATAATCAAGGCAGGACCAGAAGCATCCGCGTATGGAGGCCTCGACCACCCCCACCCACACAACAATGATGCCACCAGCCAGTTACGATGAATACGTTGCTGAGCTACTCTCCCAACTAGAGAGAGCGAAGGAGGAAAAAAGAATGGCGATGGCCAAGTTGGTGACAGAAAAAGAGTCAGTGGCGGCTTTCCAACTGGAGAAGACCCGCATCATCTCCATGCAGCAACGCCAAATATTTGAACTCAAGCAAGAATTAAAAGCAAAAGAGGACAAGGAAGAAAGCTACAGACGGCGGGCTGGAGGACGAGAATCAAGAACTTATGTAGATGCAGTGAGAGTACAAGCTCCTCCTGATGCAATCTAAGGAACTTGAGTCAAATACCGCCACCATTGGGTAGATGATGGAGGAGCTGAACACCAAAGAAGAGAAGAGAAGACAAGAGAGGGAGCAACAACAAAAGGAGATCGAGTCCATGACCGATCAGCTACACCTTGGGAAGAAAGAGCAAGACAACATGAGCAAAGAGCTCAGGGCCCAGGAGCAGAAGCTCATAACCCTAGCTCAAAAGCAGGGGAAGAGCATGGAAGGAATGAGCAGAAGGGCCGAGGAATGGGCTATGCAGAATGAGACACGGGTGAAGGCACTAGCGCGGCACCTCGCCTTGGTGGAGAAGGAAAAAATCTTGGCAGAAAGCAAAGTGGGCACTGCCCAGACAGCCTTCACTGCCCTGCCAATAGGCCTTCCTCAATACACTACTAGATACAACTCAACCAAAGGGAAAGGAGCCGTTGGAGGTGGTGAAGAAGAAATTAAGCATCGCACGCAGAGCCCTGCATGCGAAGCTGCAGATGCCACCTCAACCTGTGAAGGTTAGGCTGGGCTTAGAGGAGCAACAAAAGTATCTACTACTGGCCGGCCTAACCCCCCAGGAGGCAGATGCCCTCGGCTTTGAAGAAAGAGCACCACAAGAAAACTGGTAGGGGGAGGAAGTCAAACTCGAAGTTAACATGAATAGATTCAGAGAAGATGTAATCCCGCAGCCCCCCTCGCCGCACGAACAGGATCAACAACAACCTGACCCGCCCCTGGACAGACAGGACACCCTCAAGGAGTGAAGGAAAAAGCTGGTGGAAGAAGCCAGAAAAAGACTATAGGCCAAGCCAGTCATGCGACCATCCGCACCCCTCCCACTATGCCCCGAAGACCTCCCAATGCAATTCCATGCAGAACTAGTGGTCTGGGAACGGCAGGAAATCGAAAAGGACCCTTTCTCTTTCCATTTCCTTATGCGCCTAACAGCCTGAGAAGGGTCCTGCTGATCAAAGTGATGGAGGAGGTGATCGCAGTTGGTAGCCGATTAGGCCAAAGATGGCTGGAGGACAGGGCAAGGACCCCCACTTTGTGGGGCACGGAGGAGGCCGAATTTTGCCAAGACAAAGTATACGAAGTGCCACACATAGTAAGGGGCTACAACTGCCAACCCCTCTGGAGAAGGCGAATATGTAATACCAACATGCTTGCCTGGATGGCATTTTGTAACACCCTACCCTACGAGCGGAACGACCCCACGTTTATGGCGTATCCCCGTAGGGTAGGCATGGATTTTGTCGCCACCCTCCATGGGAGGCATGACTTCCCCGTCATCTACAATTCCAATGCCACCTCCTTTGAGGACGCTCTACTTTTTTATCTAGCAAGCCTACGTGCCTCCATGACGCGCTTCCTCGCTGAGTTCTCCTCCTGCCCCGATCCCGCTTTCATAACCACCTATAATTACCTTAGGCTCCTTAAGCTCCTACTTAAGCAAGATCCGGCACCGCAAGAAAATAGCTTACCTCCCCTCTTTTTTAATCATAATGCTATTGATAGTTGTGCTATGACCCGCTTAATGATAAGAGCTAGTCTACTACCTTCCTTTTGCCTAGCTCTCCTAGACGATATGAGCGACAACCAATTCACTAGGTGTAATCACCCCTTCCTATCCACCACCTCTCTCCACGTCCGCATGAACCTGAAAGGGTACATGCAAAGCCACCAACTTTTACGCAAATCCATCCGCCCTCCCTCCCCCCCTCATTCTGACGATGAGAACTAAACTTGGTTGTCCTGCTCCTGATGTAATACTATCCCTAAATGTGGAAAAAAAAACCGCACCATCACTGCACCTAGGGGTCCTTAAGTTAGGCGTGTCCGGTGGCTTCGGTCGGCCGGCTCCGCTCCTAAACCCCTAGCCCTTTTTGATCCCCCATGTCACGCTTAGGGCATATCAACGGCAGGACACACCTAGGGAGGTAACACTCACCTATGGTTAGACCTGTCACCCTCAGCAAATGGGATCCTCAAGGGTGGGACATCACCCGGGCTCGCCTACGGTTAGACCCACCTCCCCATTCCACTAACACGAACACACTGCACCAAACGCTACGGACAGCACTCCCCTTAGGTAGACCACCACACCTTCTTCTTCAGGTATACCAAAAACGCCCAACCACCAACTTCGGAGGCCCTTGTCCACCCATGCAATCCAATGAGCTGCTTCGACGAACATCATTCTTGAGCTTCCACAAGCACCTGAGTCTACATGTGGCCCTCACCCTTACACCCACGTCAAAGTGCCATGGGACTAGCACCCGTCTAGGAGGGGGTAATGTTAACCCCAAGTCAAGATGGTGAAAAATGGAGGAAAAAGCAAAAGGAAGATGGAAAAAGAGCAAAGACACGTAGGCAGCCTCTAAAGATGAACCAGGGCAAAAAGCACAACCTTAAAAGAAAAGGCGCCTCAAAAAACTCGAAAAATTCTTGTAAAAGAGCACCAGGCTCCCTCCTGTGCCAATTGTAAAATATTAGATGGGTGTAGGCTAGAGGCACAAGGCTAAAAGAGGAAAATGGAAAAAGGACCTTGCCACAATGGCCGGTCATGTAAAAAAGGGATGGGTGCCCATGGGATTTTAGGGTTTGTATATATAAAGTTCAAAAAGTGAATAAGAGATCATTCTTTGGTGTGTGGCAAAAGGAGTCTTCTTCTTATTCTCTCCTTCTCACCTTCTTGCTTATGTGTGCTCTTGAGAGAGGGAGTGTGAGAGCGTGAGGGAGTGAGTGTGTGTGAGAGTGAGGGATTCCTCTTCTCTTCTTCTCTTCCCTTCTCTCTTCTTGCACGCATGGCTATGGAGAATGGAGCTTGGAGGTGGAGGAGGCTTGAGGATGCTTGAGCTAGCATCTAGGATCGTGGAGCTACCGGTGTGTGGGAGAGAGGAGGCAACTCATATCGACACTAAGGTAAGCTCACTACACTCGTAGGACGGCGCATCGGCTAGGTGAGAGATAGCCATTAGAGCTCACTTGGAACGCTTGAAACAATAAGCGGTCTGTGGGTCTTGGCAGTTGAGCGAAAGCTCCCACATTGACCAATAGAAAAAGCCCGACTTAGGCGATTGATCCTTAAGATCCAGCCCTATCACAGCTGATCGCATGCCAACTCTATAGGTTGGGGCAAGACGAATTGCTGCGCAGATGCATATGTGAACATGAGATGCACGGTGTGCTCTCAGAGGCGCACAGCGGCATTGCTGGAGGGCACTTTAGCGGAGACACGATAGCACGAAAAGTGTTGCAATCTCAACTGTGGTAGCCCACGCTTTTCCGCGATGCAACGCGATTCGTTAAGCATTGTGATGAGTGCCAACGAAAAAAAGTCCCAATTCGCAATGATCAAATGGAGTTGACCCCAGTTATCGCATGACAACCCTTCGAAAAATAGGGAATTAACTTCATGGGACCCATCAGTCTTACGGCCTAGTATTCACAGGCCAAGTATATCATTGTGGCCGCGGACTACCTCACGAAATGGGCAGAGACAAGAGCGACACGAAAAAACGACGCTAGGATGACTGCCAAGTTCTTATGAGAGCAAGTGATCTCGCAATTCGGCTGCCCCATAGAACTTGTCAGTGACCAAGGCACGCACTTCATCAACGAAGTGATAGCGCATCTCCTGTCCACCTTTCTCATCATCCATTGTAAATCCTCACCATACTATCCTCAGGCAAACAGTCAGGTAGAATCCACGAATAAGATTCTTATCAATGTCCTGGCCAAGGTGGTCTCAGCCTCACGCAGCGACTGGGACAACAAGCTAATGGCAGCTCTGTGGGCTTACCGCACAGCTTATAAAACGGTTGTCAGTCAAACCCCCTTCAAGCTGACCTATGGAACTAAAGCGGTTCTACCATTAGAATTCTTCATTCCTAGCCTGAGAATAACACTTCAAGAACGATGGGAAGGGAAGGAGGCATGGACGCAACGCCTGGTCGAACTTAAGCATCTCTCAGAGACTCGCCTTCTAGCCACCCATGCACTTATATGTGAGAAGGCCCGACGCAATAGTTGGTTTGACAAGCAGGTCAAGCAGCGTGACTTTGAACAAGGCGACTTAGTGCTCCTCTACTTAGTTAAGGAGCATAAGCAGAAAATGAAATTTAGAGGTCTTGGACCTTTCAAAGTTCGTGCGATCAGCCGCACAGGCAATGTCGAGCTTGAGACCTTAGACGGTGAGGGCATAGGCTTCTTCAATGGCAGTCGTGTCAAGAACCCTCCCACCCATCCTTTGCACGAGCCCCCGATGTTAAAACCGCCTGTTAAGATACGAGTGGCCACAATCACAGAGATTGATGATGAGGATGAGGAAGCCGTAGAGCCCGCATACCTCCATATTACGGTCACTGTAAAACAAACATGTGCTTTCAATGCTTTGATCGACGAGGGAGCAAACTTCAATGTCTTAACCCACGATCATTGGACTCAACTTGGCAGACCACCACTTCAACCCACTAATGCGAAATTAAGCCCATATGGGACCCATTCCTATGCACTTCTCGACAAGTGCAGAGCCGTCGTTTCTATCGAGTCTGAGACTATCCCAATGATTTTAGGTGTTGCCAAATGCTAGAAATGCAGGCACGGAGTCGCTGCTAGGGCGAACTTTCAAAAAGTAGACTCACTACAATGTTGATTATGAGTCGCAACGCATCCACCTCGCAATAGGCAACGCTCGCATTTTCACAACCTTCAGCAAGGGCTGTGCGACCTCATCACTGTCTGCAATGCCACCGATAGAAATATTCGTAACCAACTCCAAGGAGGGGGGTAGTGTGTGACCACCACCTCCCAGATTTCATGAATCACAGCCCACAACAGCAAAACCTAAGGCCCAACAGTCATGATTTCAATGGCGACGTAAGTAGCCACAACCATCACCTAAGAATCAATGCTCCTATCCTCATAAAACCAAAAACCCTAAATCTAGGAGGCCAGGACGCAGTCACAGCAAGCGTCGCATGCTTAAGCAAAGATGGGTCCCTAAAACCCTATTGCATGCACAAGGCTACTATGCGGGCAACACTTGGCTGTGGATCCCTAAGGCCTACATGGCCAAAGGCACTACTCATACGCCGCCCTCAAGCTTGCTCAACCCAAGTCCCATAAACCCTCCAAACCATTCGCCACAGTGCTCTCCAAAACCACAGCCATCCGACTCATCCACGCTTAAACCCAAGAAAGTCACACAAGCCTATCGGCCCAAACAATAAACTCCGTCACATGAGTCATCACCCGACCAAGTCAACCTAACTCCCCAAATCCACCCTGAATGCAGCAGTCCCCGTCCGTCATGGCTGCTCCTAATACACCCATAATCCAAGCAGCCCAACCGCAACTCTTCGTTGTCACCGGCTCTAGTTCTAGCAAACCTCGACCACCCGTTGGCCTTACGCCCTCCTATGAACGCAAATCCTTTTTAGCGCTGGCTGCCGACCTCACTGAGGACACCCAGGATGATGTGGTGGAATGCATTAAACAACTAGACATCACCTTCATGTCATTAGCACTAAGCTGCGACCGCTTGGACTTAGGACTATTGGAGGAACCCTTTGCAACTGAAGTTCAAGCCATGCCATGCTCCTGGGAGACCTTTGAATTCACATTTGCAAACGCTTCTCGCTCCACTGCTGAATTGCTCAACAGCAAGATCTCCAAGGACCAAGCCATCAAACAGCGCCTCATCACGTCATACGATCAGCGAACCACTTCTGCTATCACTGATCAAGAAATCACAGTGTTATCAAAGCTCACTGATACTGACTCCTCGTTCTTGAGGCATTTGTACACTATTAGGCTGCAATGGGAAGTCGAAGGGTGCATAATGACCAATGCTGAGCAGCACTGCGCTATCAAAACAGCAGAATACGACCCCACATATGTCGCACCAACCTCGTATAGAGTGTTAACCACTCTTCGGGGCCGACCCATGGAATAACACATCAAAGGACACCCCTATCTCGACAACTTGTTGACTGAGGAAGAGTTACACATTGCTAGTCGTGTCAACTCTGGTGACTTCGTAATAGATGTTCTCACATACATCACGCAAGTGGGGATTCAACCCTTTGATCTGGACCGCAAAACTCACTTAGAATACAACCCCCAGTTCTATGATTGGCTCCTTCACAAGTAACTCCCACGTCACCATGCCAAATGCCCTTGCCCTTCTGACCCTAAATCCTAGGAAGGATTCTTCTCAAGCTGGAAGGGAAGGGGGTGAGGTGAGTTAAATCAGGCCAATCAAATCAAAATTAGTGAAACACATAAACATATATTATGAAAAACGGATGGGGTAGGAAAAAGGACATGGAAACTTTGAAGTAAAGGGCAAAAAGTCAAAGGCTGAAAAGGAAAATCTACAGTGGTTCTTAATGAATTCATTCAAAAAGCATAGAGTTTCTCTTTTTCAAGCAATCAGCAAATTACCATGTGGAAAGCACTAATGAAAATTTTGGTTTATGACAGGAACGAAAAATATCGCAACAAGACCGGGTCCACCGGCTTCCATTTACGGAAGAGGAGAGAGCGCAGTACAGCATCACCCTAGAGAGCCGCGCCTACAACCAACTAAAATTCCGAACTATTCATAATATATAAGGATTAGTAGCCAAGGAAGAGGTGGCCAGGAGAGTCGTTGAAAATTGCAACTTCACCAAGTACCTCGAAAGATTTGCACAAGGACCCAACCACACAAGCCGCGTGGAATTTCTTAGGTCTTACGACCCCGACAACGAATGCGGCACCATCACAATAGGAAGGAGATAGAATTCCAAGCAAGTGTTGGTTCACTTAACCCCCGCCTTGGTGGAAAAGGCACTGGGACTAGAACCGAAAATGGAAAAGAAGCAAAAGAGAGATGTGTACGCCATGTTGGGGATGAGAAAGGAGGACGTGCTGACAAACGATGGCATCAGCGTCCAAGATATCCTCGATGCAGAAACCAGATTGCAGACAAAACTAATACACGCACTCTTTTCCAGCCAGCGCTACAATGCATTGATGCACCGAATCAGTGTGCCGATATTGGAGAATGTGTCGGCTCATACCCTGCATAAAGTCGATTGGAACGGCTATGTGCGCAAAACCATCGACCAGGCGGCTAAAGCACTGGCTTTAGGAAGCATGCCCGCAGGAGGAGAGACTCCAGCGTCTAAGGCCACAGAAAGAAAGAAGGCCTCCTCCAAGGCCTCGTTCATTGCCTATGGAAGCATCTTAAAAGCGCTCATCCAGGAGGCCATGAAAGAGATGCAAGATGCAGAAGAGGGGGAAGGAGAAACGCCTGACAGGACCCAAGGAGAAGGCAGCGCAGAAGAAAAAGAAACCGGATGAAGGCCGCAAGAAGGAGAGGGAAGATTTGGAAAAAGCAAAAAGATAATCCCTCAGGGAGGCCGAGGAGAGAGAGAGGAAGAGGAAGCAGGAATAAGAAGAAACAACAGAGCAAGTCAAGCGAGCTAAAAAGGCGTCAAAGTAGGGGGCTGAAAGGAGAAGAAGAGAGAAGCAGGAAGAAAAAGAGATTTTAGAGGAAGAATACAAAAAGGCCGAAAAAGAAAGGCAAAGAAGAGCTACGGAGGAAGAAGAGGAATTAAGAAGAAAGGAAGAGGAGGACTTGGCCGAGGCCACACGTCGGTCCATTGAGCAACAATGTAGGGCGGATGATCCAGGAGCCTCAAGCCAGTTGAGGGAAGAAGGGCCTAGCTCTAGCGCGCAGGCACCAGAAGCCGCGCCACCCGCAGTCTTGGAAGGCAAAGGCAAAGCACCCCTCCATCCTATCCCCACCCTCATGGCACCCTCCACTGAACCCACTATGCTCACCCCTAGCATCCCCACCAGCATGGAAGTTTCCATCTTTGTGGCCTGGATGCAATACTTCATCAGTAAAGAAATGGCCCAAGGGAAGAGCACAGAAACCATGACCATAGGGCCAAATATATAGAATTGAGGCAGAACTCAGAGCCTAGGAGCAGAAGCTCATAACCCTAGCACAAAAGCAGGGGGAGATCATAGAAGAAATGAACAAAAGGGCCGAGGAATGAGCCACGCAGAATGAGAAACGGGTGAAGGCACTGGCGCGGTGCCTCACTTTGGTGGAAAAAGAAAAAATCTTGGCAGAAAGCAAAGCAAACGCACGTAGAGCCATGCATGCTTTCCTCAACACATTACTGGACACGACCCGACCGGAGGGAAAGGAGTCATTGGAGGTGGTGCAGAAGAAACTGAGCATCGCACGTAGAGCCCTGCATGCGGGGCTACAGATACTACCCCAATTTGCGGAGGTTAGGCTGGGCTTAGAAGAATGAAAGTACATGCTATTGGCCGACCTAACCCCCCAGGCAGATGCACTCGGCTTTGAGGAAGGAGTGCAGCTAGACGATCGGCAGGGGAAGGACACTGATATTGAATTTGTCATAAGAATAACCAGCGAATAAATAATCCCACAACCCCCCTCATCGCACGATCAGGAACAGCAACAACTCAACCCACCCCTGGACAGACAAACCACACTCAAGGAGCGATGGAGAAAACTAGTGGAAGAAACCAGAAGGCAGTTGCAAGCCAAACCAGCTGTGCGGCCATTTGCATCCCTCCCACCATGCCCCGATGACCTCCCAATGCAATTCCACGCGGAGCTGGTAATTTGGGAACAACAGGAAAATGAAAATGACCCTTTTAGTTTTCTCATGCCTAACAGCCTGAGAATGGTCCTGTCGATTAAGGTAATGGAGGAGGTGATAGCAGCCGGATGGGCCAAAAATGGCTGGAAGACAGGGCAAAGACCCCCATGCATAAAAGTACCGCCTGCTTAATGTCTGATAAGCATTCAAGAATGCTCCCACTAGCACAAAAGTCATATGTACGAGCTCAAGAGCTCAAGCCAAGGCAAGACACAGTGCCAATGACATAAGTCCAAGACAATACATTAATAGTACATCCCGAACATGTAGGCGGTAGAGCATTCGTATGTAGCATCCGTAAGCATGTAAGACATAAAATACATCCCAAGATACAACTCTGACAAGCCAAGTAACATCCAAGACTACTCCAGATAATCCAAAATGCATCCAAGGTGGAGCTTCAATGAGCACTCAAGCTCAACATATGCATAGGGTGATTAACCATGACATGAGCATCAAGCCGTAGGCAACGAGTATGCATAAACCCAAAAAGCATCACTGTCAAAGTATATACCAATGTCAATAAGTGCGGGCTGAAATAAGCTCAAGCTTCCAAAAAGCATCCAGATTCAATGACAAGCTCAAATTCGTCCCTCGATGATCAATACATCATAGCATAACCCAAGACATACATTTGGAACCAATAGGCATATGTCAAAGCATGAAAGATAGCTTCAGCCCAAGAGTATTCAGCATAAATTTATTGTTATAAACTGTGTATTTCCAGTCCCAAAATCAGGCCAAAATCATAGCATTACATGTAGCTTCAATCTCCCAATCAATCGGGATGCAATAGGCATCAAACTAGTTATGTAGTCATGCCCAAACAAGCATAGGCATACAAATACATGCTATCTCAGACCTGAAATCTGTTGCAAAAGATTCTGTCATCAGAATTTGGCAAATTTGACATCACTATCACGCCCAGAGCGTGCCAAAACCCTAACTTAGACTCTTACCTTGCCTGAATCGGGTTCCGAATGCCTGAGATATGACAAAATAGTGATTTTTGGGCCAGATTTTAAAACAGGCACAAAAAAAACGTGAGCTGGCTGGGGGGGGGGGGGGGGGATTTGTTGTCCCACGTGTCAATAATGGGGCCCAAAGGGGGCACAAATGAGGGCCAAAGAAGCCCTACACCAAGCCTCAGCAAGCCTTGATAGGCTGGAAGCAAGATCCAGGTGAAGGAAGCTCCAAGAGGTGTGAGCTATGGCTACCCACAACTTGTTTACAGCCAGTGAAACCTAAGAACTAAAGTAAACCTTGAAGAAAATGATCAAATACCTCTGATGTAATGCCCTGAAGGTACCCAACAATGCCAGGAAGGTGCTCGGGAAGCCGGGGAGTGATGGGAGCTCGAAGGAGTTGGATATGGCTATCGGGAAGGAGACCCAATGCAAGTAGGGAGTCGATGGGATACTGAGAATGCCACGAACCAAGCTCAAGAGTCGGAAAGCAAAGCTCTGATACTAGTTGAAAGGGAGCGACGGATCGAAGGTTGGACTCAAGAGCTATGATGGGAGAACAAGAGCAAGAAAGGGAGAGACTAGAAATGGGAACTCCAATAGTCACAATGTGTGACCGGGCCTTCCTTTATTCAAACTGTCACTAAAAGAATAAAGAATAAAGTGACGCTGACAGGCACCTACCACCTGCAATGTGCAGTGGCGGTGACTGTCAGTGTAGTAATACACGGGTGGCTAGGCAGAGGTGCCTTTACCCCCAACAGATATTGCTTAAAAGATAATAAAGCTTCTAATTTGTGTCACAAGAGAAAAACAATGGTATATCTTGAGAAGTCATCAATAAAAGTCATGAAATACCGATATTGAGATTTTGATGGAGGAAAAGGTCCACAAATATCAGTGTGAATAAGATCAAGCAAATCTCTAAGATGAGTTGTGGTGGAAATGGAAAAGGGTTTGTGAAAATGCTTTCCAAGTGTACAATATTCACAAATACCCATATGAGGACGAGCTTTGAATTCCATACCTTGAACAAGGTCATGTCAATATAGATCGACAAGCTTAGAAAAATTAGAGTGAACAAAGCCATTATGCCATATTTTGGTGTTAAGATCGCTAGGAGCTGTAACAACATTTGCAACATCTTCATTTAAAGATAACTAGAAAATATTACAATTTCAAGGAGCAACAGCTATGGTTTGGCCATCTTTCTCAATGCGACACTTAGTATGGTCAAAACCGACAAAGAGAATAAGATCCACAAGTCTTGTAATTGAAATAAGATTCCTTGGTAAAAGTGGGCCATGTAAAACTCCACATAGAATTCTTGTTGAAGAAAGTGTACTGAGATATAAATCGCCTATACCTTTGACTTAATAGGTTGTGTCATCAGCAATATAAACCAATATCTTGATAGGAATATAATGATAATCATGTAACCATTGGAATTGATATGTCATGTTTCCCGTAGCACCAGAATCAATAATAAAAAGAGATCCATCACAAACATTAAGTATCATTTTCGGAGAGAGAGAATAACTCACACAATTTGCTTCTTTAGTAGTGTTGTCATGTGTAACAACATATGCTCTATTACGATTTGAATCAAAACACCTCTTGAAACATAGATGGATTGGATGATCACTCTTTTTGTAGTAGTCACAAGGAGAATAATCTTTGGATAAGTGTGGTTGTTTATTTGTAATACCATGTTCTTCATCATATTGTTTTGCCCAGCAATCATCTATAGTGTGATCATTTCTATTGCAATAATAATAATGTCTATTATAAAACTTGAGAGAGAGAAGTTACCACCATGATGACTTCTATGTGTAGAGTGTGAATATTTCTTGATTTGTGTGTCGTCGTTCATGTTGTTGTGAGTATTTAATCAAAGATATACAAGCTTGATCAAAATCGATCCCATATTTGTTAGATAATATGGTAATAATATTATCGTGAGCATGATCCTTTATAGTACCAAGAAGCTATGTTACCAATTGGTTTTGTGGAATAGCATCACTAGTAGCAATAAGCTGATTTATTGATAATTTTCTTGAATGATTCGATATGTGTTGTCATAGAAGTTCTGATGTTGTATTCTAACTCAGTGAGATGACTACGAAGATAAAGTATTTCTGTAATAGATTTCTTCTCAAAATTTGCTATCAAATACTCCCATAAAGCTTGTGAGGTTGAAAGATGGTATACATCAAGCATAAGAGATTCTTGAAGAGCAGAAAGAATATACCAATGAGTTGTTTTGTTGCATCTAACGCACTCATTATAAATAGTTTACCATTCTTCAAAGATAGGTCCTTCAGTTTATAAGGGTATTATCATGAGCCTGATCAATTGGTTGAGGCGGACATTCATAATTACCAAGAACAATGTCATGTGATTCATGGCCTTCGAGAATCTACAGCATATTTACTTTCCACACAAGGAATCCTTGTCCTTGACGATTATAGAATTTGACATAGCTGGTTAAGAGAATACGTATAATATGAGATCACAAAATCAACACACCATATATGAAATGATGAGGCGAAAGTGCAGCACAATAAATCGTACACAAAAACTATGTTGTAAGAAAATACTTTTTGTTCAAAAAGCATACTCCAAAAGAAAGAGACCCAAGATAAACAAAATGTGGGCAAGAATAAAGTGAGCCAAAATAGACAAAATGTGTGAGAGAAGAAATCGGCCCAACATAAACAAGAAATATGAACAACGCTCAAAATGTTATCGCTTTACTTTTTGGCCAATAATAGATAATGATTGGCTAATTTTGGCAAAAACGCATAAATGCAAGAGTGGGTAATTGTGAGGAAACCTGTGTCATAGAAGTTTGCATGAAAAACTATTGTCTTGTTTGTTTCCTGTTTCAAGTGTAGTTTACTCAAACTGACATAACTTTTGACATAGAACTCCAAATTGAGCATGGATTTGATAGGAAGAAAGCTTGTGAGGCGTAGCACATTATGAAGACTGGTTTTCTTGAGAAATGAATTTCCTCAAGAGTTTCCCAAATAGAAACTTTTAGGGTGTCCATGCAAGCCATATTTGCAATTTAACATATCTATAATCTAAATGATGATTGAGTGAACTTCTTCTATGCTTAAATGCATAATATACGATGCTCATAATATACAAAGTACATCAATTTTAAGCATGAAAGGAACATGAATCAAGAATTGAAGAGATACTACATTGATATACTTCTTGATTGTCTTCTTCAAGGAAGTGGTTGTAGTCGATCGTAATAGCTTTGATATCATGTTGAGATGTAGAGAGAGAAGATATGTAGAGATGCGAGAGGGAGACAAGAGACACACCATGTACACTCCCAAAAACTATATCATATTGATTAAATTTACATATATATAGGTGAGACCTAGTCTAGATAGGGTGAGCTATATATAGCTCCAATAATCTAGCTATACTAAACACTTCATTCTGGCTCATTAGATTGTTGCACTATCTCTTTAGCCATATCCTCAAGAGATTTCTTATTGTGCCTAAGCTTTAAGTACTTTAGAGGTTTTGGATGTGACAAGGATATTTTCTAAAGTATCACTTTTGAGAGTGGATTGTTAAGGGCTTGTTCCTTCATTGATGTAGCCAGTATTGTTAAGATCCCTCTTTGAAAGAAGTAGCAATTGAGCCTATAGACTGCCTAGTCAAGGGTGATTGCTTTAAGCTGATTGGGGGGTTGTGGTGTCTTTAGCTATACTTTGCATATTTACTTGCCTAGGTTGAGAAATTGCACTAGGCTATTGCTGCTATGCTTCCCATCTCTACTTGGGTGAAGAAGGTTTAGGAGGCTTGGGAGTCCTAAGGGAGCTAGTTACTATCTCTAGTTGTTGCTTTCTTTCCTAGATGGCTTTACTTTTTTCTTCTTTGAGCATTTCTCTATAGCTTGGATAGCACCTTGTGAATGACCCTTTACTCCCTCCTTTGAGGTTGATGGCTCATTAAGCACTATCAATCTATCATCGAACTTGGCAACTACATCAAGAAATTGCACTTCAAGCATGTGGGGATGAGATTCTTTTTTGCGATAGGTAAAGTTCATCTTCTTGGGTTCTACCTTAGAGGGCTCAATCTCACCAATGATTTTTACTCTAACCTTAAATTGTTTTAGTCTTTCCTTCATTTTCTTTCTTTTGGTGAGATTTAAGCTTTGGTTGATAGAGGTGGTGGCATAAATGGTTTAAGTACCCAAATCCATAAGTTATCTACATAATACCCTTGAGCATGTAGCAATGCTTTGGGTACCTATAGTGGCATTGTGCTAACTCTCTATTTTTATTTGTGGTGGTAGTTTGAAGATCTTCACCTCCTTTTATATGATAGTCCTTTTCTAGCAGTAGTGGGAACTATATTTGAGCTATTAGATGCTTTGTCCATCACATTAGGATAGGGAAAGTTCCTACTAATGGGAATTTGCTTTCAATTGTGTGCCTTTAGTGGCTCTTTAAGAACTTTTTAACTTTCCTCTCTCGGGTTTTATGGTGGCTCAAAGATAGGTCACTTACCTTTTCCTTGTGCATCGGCATGGTTTTCATTACTAAAAGTCGTGATTATCTTGACATCAAGCAGGTTCAAGTGTATTTGATATGCTCTATAGTCCATCTCACACTCATTGGCATGCTTGAAAGATCTTCCAAGTAGAATTTACTTTTCAATGTCTTCTCAATTTGGAGGCACATAAAACATAATTGGCAAGCTTTTAGTCTCTAAGATCATTAGAATTTTGGGTTTTCTTAGAGGGACATTGTCTAAGTGGCACCTTACAAGATGTGCATTCTCATCATGCAGCATTCCTCTATGCATCTCAATATGCATCATTGAGTATATCCTCAGTTGTTTTCACTGGTGATACCTACCTCTTCACCCCTTCCCTTCGTCATTAACACCCTTGCAGGTTGTTGAGTATATATTGTCTGCTTTGTGATTTGTAAGCCAATCATCCCTTTAATTTTGTTCAAGGACACTATTTCTTCTAAAAAATAAAGTTTAAAGTGGTTGAACATTGCCTTTGTGAGTCTTGGTAGCCCACTGTGCATCTAACGGGGTTAGTTCCCTGACCACAAGAGGACCCTCTACCATGGCTACCATTGCCTCTTTGATTTGAATAGAAGATTGCATCTCTACCCTTTGAGCTACTTGAGCTAGTAGCAAATCCAAGCTTTACCCCTTCATAAACAAGCTTGGACGTATAATTACTACGTTGAATGATCCAAGCTCACTAAATGCTACAAGGAAATGGAACCATAGTGACTGCCATTTCTATGATGATGAGATTTAGCGATGTCACTAAAAGCATTGCTATTTATGTTGTTCTTTGCATTGGCACAAATAATGATGCAGATGGTGATGATTTGCAACACTTATAGCGACACTTTGTGACACAAATAGTGATGGTATACTATGGAAAAAAAGGCATCGAAACTTGAGCGTGGCATTTTTGGATTGTAACAAGCATCACACACACACACACACGCACACACACACACACACACACACACACACACACACACACGCGCGCACACACGCACACACGCACGCACACACGCACACACGCACACACGCACACACACACACACACACACACACACACACACACACACACACACACACACACACACACACACGCACACGCACACGCACACGCACACGCACACGCACACACGCACACACACACACACACACACACACACACACACACACACACACACACACACAGCGAGAGAACACAAGCAAGCATCTCCTGCCGCATTGATATAGATGTATCAAACGACTTATACTCAGGTCCAAGATCATTCAGAGTAATTGCAACCAAGTCTTCATCCTCGACTTTAGCTCCAATAGAAGCTAACTGATCACAACAATGGTCTTGATCTTAGTGACATAGTCCTGTATTGACCGTTCTTTTCTATCCATAGTATTAAACTTTTGTTTCAGTTGCATTTTTCGTGCACTAGTAGTAGTGCCATAATAATGCATCAAGATGTCCCATGCATCTTTCAATGACTTGCAGTTCATGATCTACATGAACATTGCATTTGAAATATAGAGTGAGAGTCAATGCAAGACTCGGAAAGCTCATTCAAGCTAAGCATGATGTGCTCTCTATTGCTCAACAGTGGGATTTCTTTCTGGAAGCTTTGGTTCATCAGCCTCATCACTTGTAAACAAGATCCTAGTCTCCTTTTCCAATCAAGCGATTCTCCATGTGAAATTTCCATATTGCATGGTTGTTGTTGTCTAGCTTATCACCAGTCGGCTAACAACGAGTGATGTTGTCAGATCCTCTTGCATTTGCCATGTTTACAGTTTTAAGTATTTATTGCAATATCTAAGTTGTTTGAGCTATCAATGCCTGACTCCCTGCACACCAAAATGTATTTCCACTAACAAAGTGCTTGCATAGCATTCAAATAACACATGTACATTAACCAGCTACTCTGCATCCAGCTCAGTTCAATCAAATAACATACATCAATACTTCAGTCAAAGTCCCCAAAATTTTAGTCAAGTAGTATAGGCATGCACCTTGCTAGATAGGACAATTTTAGTACTATAGTGAACAATAGTAATATCTCTACAATAACCAAGGTATTTCAGCTCAACAACTTCTCAAAACATTTGCCATATCATCTGGGAGTCAAACCATATCCATATAGGCATCATTGATTGCATGTACATGTAGCAAAGAAGAAGAGTCTTTACACAAGTAGTAACCAACCTACAAATATGTTATACCAATAGTATGAGAGCTGAGCATTCAATGATCTAAACATCTTAGATATCACTCCATAGAGATCAATTATCATCTAAGCATCAAGGGCTTGTATTTGCATCATTGAGGCATAAGTGATCTAGGTATCTATTAAATCTTGCATAACAGTAATATGTATGCTATATACAACACATACCATCAGCGTACAAAGCTTCGATGAAGTCCAACAACACACTCCTAATGCCAGGGAAGTAGTCAAAGACTTTGGCAAGTTTTGTCAATAAGTACTCAATGCCAATGAGCCCTCGTAGGCCGTTGTATATGTCAGAGTATACTGTCAAGAAACATATGCACTCTTCTTTGGTCCATGCTAGTCTAAAGAGCTGTAATATCTGTTGCTTTGATTGATGTATTTAGTGATTATAAAAGAAGCTCCACAATGTAGCCAAGGTTGCTACCCAATATCAAGCGCAATATGGGATCGAGTTAATGATTGTGATGCTGCTCATTTAATGCATAGAAACCATGCACAATCTGCTCTAACCCATGCTAGTTTGTTGATGTGATTACTGGTCACAATAGGCACAAGCCGATGCTCCGATACATGTCAATGAATCCTCTTTGGATGCCTCAATAGGCTCTGAACACAAGAGACACATCAAATGCATACCTTTTAACTTGATGTAATGGCTATCCATGACATGAGCTGTTGCACGTCAACAACACTAATTCCAACTTTGCACTCTAGCTCTTGCAACACCGAGCTCTATAGCTCCTGCTCTGATACCATGTTGAGAGAGAGAGAGAGAGAGAGAGAGAGAGAGAGAGAGAGAGAGAGAGAGAGAGAGAGAGAGAGAGAGAGAGAGAGAGAGAGAGAGAGAGAGAGAGAGAGAGAGCCCTCACTGTCTCTCATTATTTCATATCACTCAGTGTAACATGCACTAACTTAGTCACACACAACAAATAGGAGAGATAGGTCACTAACTGACCACACTAACTAACTATGGTTGAGTCATTGACTCACTTATTATATCATACGTGATGGTAATGGATGACAACTATATAGCTAAGCTATAGATGTATCGAAGAGTCGGTACAACTTGATTCTCAACATGTCTTTCTCCATGAATTAAAAGAATGGGTATAAAGAGCCCATGTACATTGCTAAAGAAATCAATGTAGTGTCATGCTATATATAAACCCTAGTGAGTGCAAAGTTCAAGTAATAAACAAACCTCTTTATAGTATTGTTCACATGGCCTCTTCCCTCATCAACTTTCTCTAAGTCTTGCAAGAACTTATTCAAAACAAACACTAAAAGCTAACAACCTCTCCTCTCTATTTGGTGTGTCCTATTAGGGTTTCCCCCCTACACTTTAAATGCTTTCCTTAATATCTTGTCCATCCTAAACTTAATCTATATGTCTAATTTGGTCTTAAGAAAAAAAATCCCTTAATGTGGCACAAAGGTTGCTCGCTAGATGTTGATGAAATAGGATGCCAAGGCATGCATGAATGGGCCTCCACCTAAAATGTCTAGGAGAGAGAAACAAATGAATAAAGTCTATGTCATAGCTCCTAATGCCCTTGTCTAATTGGGGTTGAGGCTCATATGCATGAGATGACCATACTAGACACACGTCTCCCAACAAGAGGATCTAATGGGAGCAAATTTACATTAATAATGGCACCCATTATATGACATAATTCAACAATTCAAGCAAAAACACAGGAAAGTCCGACCCTAAATTCTTTAATGGTGTAATGTATACTTCACAAGCAACCTGTCATGCAAAGTATTCAAAACTAATCTCCCTCTCGATTATCTTCAATGGCTTGGATTGAGCAAGGCACTTACATCGTGCCTTTACCGCCAGCTCTGAACTATTAACGTGGCCTATTTACTGAGGGACACTCACGGCTTCCATGCCTCCTCGACAAAATGGAATCGAAAAGACAAGAAAAAAGACAGCCTCAAGATCGGACTTCGGAATCATATACTTGGAGGAGCGCAATGTGCATGGATCAGTCCCGCCATTAGCTTCATCATCCTCCAGCTCTCTCTCTCTCTTTCTCTCTCTCTTTCTCTCTCTCTGTGTTTTTTGGCAATGGCGTCCTTGGAGCTAGCGGTCTCTTCTTGGCAGCAAGTCTCGCTCCAGTCACCTTCTCCGTTTTCTCGTTCACCTGTTGTGCTGCCGTCTTCCTTGCCCCGTTCATTCTCCTCCCTTGTCTGTTCTCCTCGCTTCCATCGCGCCCTTAAGACGACCTCCATCGCGCACCGCTGCATCCGAGTCTGTGCATCCAACGACTCAACGTCTGCCGTTTCAAATGCACAGGTCTCTCGCTGCACCGCCCCTGTTTTCATTTGTTTTACCTTTCATTGAATTCCAGGATTGGTGATAACCTAAAATACTTACAACGGTCTCCTCTCGCGTAATGCAGGTGGTTCCTCCCGGCAGCGTGTCTGTTATTCTTCTTGCGGGAGGCAAAGGGAAGCGAATGGGGGTGAGCTACTCGTGACCCAATCTGAGTCACACGGTGTGTGTAGTTAATCGGTGCGGATTGTTGCTCTGTTCGGCTTGCTCGACTCTTTTTTTCTTTAAAAGAGGGGGTTGTGGGTTTGTTTGGGAAATTCATTGAGTTGCCCCTCAACACACCTGCCACATTGGTAAATACCCTATCAAGGGTAAGAGAAACAATCTTTGAAATACATGACTAAGTGCTGATTGCTTGATAATCTCATGTAGTAGCATTATACCTTTACCGGATAGGGTTTTGCAGGCCATCCAGGAGAGCGTTTAATAGTTTTATCAAAGCTTGAGTCTGCAAGCTGTGCTTAACATGACAAGTGAACAAATAATGAACGTGGCCTTGTATCTCATAATAAACTAGGCAGCAGCAGATCTAGTTCTCCTCGGTCTCTAGCTCAAGCTTACATACCTGACAGATGTGCTCCTTGGGTGGTATGGATCTATATTTGCTAGTCTCAAATCTCCAATTGATGTTAGTTTGTGTGCAATTGACCAATAGCTCTCTGGTCCCATGAGAGAGGTGGGTGTCCATATATCTCAGATGGACAATAAAGCCATCGCTTGTAGTATGGACAAGATTCTCTATACAGAAAGCCATCTTTGTCCCTAACTCTTGCACTAGTGTTAGTCATGTCCTCTTGGTGTGTAGTCGGGTGATGTTTACTTGATGTTATTGTTGATCTTTGATTGGCTCAAAGTAAGGGATGGTGCATTAAGGGAGTACTGAAAGGGGGGTTAGTTTGTCCATGTTGAAGCCATGTAACTCAAATTGGGTTGACATTTGTGCATATTTGTCAGTAGTCTAGTCAACTCATGAGTTTGGGCTATGCCTAGCATTACTAGGTATTTTAGGCATTTTATGGTGGGCATATTATCAATTATTCAGGCATTTATTGTTGGTTGACCAGCATTGCATTAAATGCTGGTTGACCTGCTGCCATTTATGGCATTATTTTGGCCTACATATTTTGGGGTCTCTCCTCAATCTCATTCATTCATTACCTGAGGTTTTGTTAGAGGGAGGGAGCTAGTGCCAGTGCCCATGCTGCCAATAACTCATTGTTGTGCGCAACTGTTTTGTGTTTGGGATATGGATTCAATTTCTTGAGCATTCTTCTCAACTCTCTTCTTTGTAGTGTTCCTTTGTGTTATCTCTTTTGTCTTGTGTTCAATAGTTTATTTGAGCATCTATACTCTTGTATGGTGAGCTTGCTTGCATTGATGTGGCTTGACGCGGCCTTCGTGTATTGACTCATTGCGTTGACCTGCTCTATTTGTGGTGATGTTGGTGTGGCAACGCGAAGTGATTGATTGGGATTGTGCTTTGAATGGTTGTTTGCTTTGACCTCCAGTCTCTTGGGGCCCATTGATGGCTTGAGTGGACAATTCTTCTTGGCTCTAGTGATAGTGCACATCCTCACATGCTCCTAGCTTGAAGGGGTAAGTGTTAGGGTGGAGAGGATATGTTGATGCTCTTTCATTATTGGTGGATTTGATGTGTGTTGTTAAGTTCACATCTTTTTGCGACCCAAACCTTTGACTGGTGTGTCCAGTGTTAATTTCATGTTGGGACAAGTAACATAATGTGTTCATGTGGTCTTGCATGAGGAGACTTGAAGGGCATGTTGATGCTTTAGTGGAGGAATGTTGGTGTCATGGCGAGCTATCCATGGTGCTTGTGTGATTACAAGTTTTGCTTTCAAAGAGGGATTATGGCATGTGGACTTTTTCTTCAGAGTGGTTTCTTACAGAGGCACATTTGGTAGAGTGCACATTGTTGGAGTATCCATGGTGCATCTTGGGTGTTCTTGTTCATTGCTTGTTCACTTGTGCTATGAGAGAGGGTGTTAGAAGTACTCATATCACAAGTTCATAGGTGCCCATGGGCTAATTTATGGGCACTCTTTTCATTTTGGAAATTTGACCAACTTATTTCATGGTAGGACAACTCCTTTATTTTTGTATAAAAGGAGGGAGTGTGTCCACAGTCCATTGTCAATGCATTGTTAGTCTCAGTAGATCAACTCTGTCAGATGTCAGATTAGAATATGTGTAAGTGTGCCACAAACTGATTATAAATAGCCAGGAAAAACTAGTGCTCGGCACCAGGTTGGCTGTAGTAAATGCAGTTGATTGCATAAAGTAATGATAAAAACTGTCCGATTGCAAGTTGCCACATGGCACTTGCGTAGACTGTTGACGCGGTTGTGGACGTGTCCTGTTGATGTGGCTATTGCGCTGTCCGTATTGCTGATGTGGCACTTTGCTGTCCAAGAAATGACTCTCTAGTAGAGAATGCTTGGTGTTAGGATCTTTGACCCCATCAAAGTTAGTGTACCCTTGCAAGTATAAACCATGATTATAAGTGAGTTCATAATTAAAAGTATACCTTAAGTATCTTAGCATATGAAGATAAGTAATCCAATGAGACTTTGCTATGGCCGTAGAATTAGAGTTAATGAGAAGTATGCCATCAACATATAGCAAAATATAGCTAACCCTTGCACTTGTGCTATGCACCTATAGATTTGGATCGTAGAGGATAGAATGGTATCCATGAGTTTGTATGAACTCACCCGTCTTATGGTACTAAGACCTTGGTGCTTGCTTTAGTCCATAAAAAACTTTTTGCACAAGCGAAATGCCTTATTGTTCCAATCAGCAGAAGAATAGCCGGGAGGTTGTTGCACTTAGACTTCCTCCTTGAAATAACTGTTTAGAAAGCTTTTTGATGTCCGTCTAATAGATCGCCTAACTGTGGTGAGCGGTGAGTGCAACCAATAAACAAAATAATGTCAACTGAGTGGTAGGTGCGAAGGTTTCTTCATAGTCAATGCTGTGCTTTTGCTTGAAACCTTGCACTATAAAGCGAGTCTTGTATTTGTCTAAAGTATTGTTCCTTTAGCTTGGTCCTAAAAATCTCATTTGTCCCATTGATCGAGGATGATCCACCAAGGTCTAAGTTTCATCTTGGTTGATACTATCTAGTTCCATTTCCATGGCCTAACACCATAGAGGGTCTTGTAGAACCTTTTGCCAATTGATTGGCTCAGAATGTGCATTGTAATCAGTTGTAAACAATGATGCATAGGAAGCTTAACATGTGAGCCAAGCAAATCTTTTAGGGCCATTTGGAGTGAAATTCAGTGGAAGGATCCTCGAATCGTGCATGGTCTGTTGTTATCAATAAGGTAACGGGTCTCGTGGAGGAGGCTTGAAAGCCGAAGTGCTTGTAGGAAGGTCAGGAGTGGACAATAGACTTGCAATAGAAGACACGATCTCATATGATGTGAGTGTCAAGAATGTGGGAGAGAAGGAAGGAGTCTCACTTGTAGCTTTCTTGCTTGCACAATGGGGGAATACACACAAGGGTGGAGGCTGAAAATAGTTTTTCCTCTTCTTAGTTGTAAAAGCCAAAAAGAACTCTTATACAAAGAAATAGAAGAATCCTATATATGGGTCTCAAAACCAAACTCAACTAACTAAGGTGGCATACTAACTGAGCCACGAACTAGAGTAGATAAGGATAGCTATCATGTAGCTATTATTTATGGGCAGTGTACCAACTGCATCTGCAACTAACACGTCGGTGACATAAATGCACAACGGTCACCTTGGCATATCACGAGTGGAGCTCGATATCTCAACACTCGCCCTCCAGCTCAATCCCAATTCCTGCACACCAAGCAGGTCTCTGAACTTGCGCAGCTTCTCTGCGCCCAATGCCTTCGTAAATATGTCAGCTACCTGATCCTTTGTGCTGACATAAACTAGATCAATAAGACCTAGTAAAACCCTCTCCCGCACATAGTGATAATGCACCTCAATGTGCTTTGTTCTAGCATGATAGACTGGGTTATTTGCCAAGTGTATACTGCTCATATTGTCACAATAAATGACAATTGGCCCATTTGTAGGTTGATGCATATCATAAAGTAGCTTATGCAACCAAGCTACCTCACATGCAGCCATTGCTGCACCCCTGTACTCAGCCTCTGTGCTCGATAAGGCAACTGTAGGCTGTTTCTTGCTGCTCCAAGTGACTGCAGCACTCCTAAAAGAGAATACATATCCACTGGTAGAACGTCTATCAGAAATGCTACCAGTCCGATCAGCATCAGTGTATCCATGCAACTGTATCTGAACCCCAGTCTCATAAAATGGTCCATATTGTAATGTGGACTTCACATACCTGAGTATGCGTCTAGCCGCATCCAAATGCGATTTCCTTGGAGCTTGCATAAACTGACTTACCAATCCAACAGCATAGCTCAAATCTGGCCTGGTAATAGTCATATAAATCAAGCTTCCTACTATGCGTCTGTACATAGTAGGGTCTTCCAGAAGCTCATCTGCATCTACACTCAGCTTCACATTCTGCTCCAAAGGAACTGAAATAGGCTTACAGCCTGTCATCCCATATTTGGACAGCATGTCCAATCCATACTGCCTCTGCAAGAGCTGTATCCCACTTGGTGATCTAATCACCTCAATGCCCAAGAAATAACGCAGCTCTCCCAAATCCTTCATCTCAAACTTCTGCTTTAATAGCATTTTCACATGAAGGATATCTTCATCACTGTCACCTGTCATAATCAAATCATCAACATAAATGACAAGTAGCATAATACCTTTCTCTGTTTTTCTCACATAAAGTGAGAAATCTGCCTTGGAAATCTGAAAGCCAATAGTAACAAGATACTGTCCTATCTTGTCAGACCATGCTCTAGGTGCTTGCTTCAAGCCATACAAGGCTTTCTTCAACCTGCAAACAAACTCAGGATGAACATCATGCACATAACCTGGTGGCTGCTCCATATAGACCTCTTCTTGCAAGTCACCATGCAAAAATGCATTCTTTACATCCATCTGATATAAAGACCATTCCTTTGATGCAGCCATAGCAATGACTGCTCTTACGGTTGCCATCCTTGCAATCGGACTGAATGTTTCTTCATAGTCAATGCCATATGTTTGTGCATACCCCTTGACTACTAATCTTGCCTTGTATCTGTTCACAGAACCATCTGCATTGTGCTTCACCTTATAAATCCACTTACAGCCAATTGCATTCTTACCTTTAGGCAAAGGTACCAATTCCCATGTAGCATTTGCTTCCAAGGCATCCATTTCTTCATCCATGGCTTTCTCCCATTTTTCTTTTCCCATGGCTTGCTCAAAAGAAGTGGGTTCTGGTTCCTGTATCACTTTGACCATATATGCATAGTGAATGGCTGTAAATCCATCATATTTCAGCCTATCCACAGGATACCTAGCTCTCGTAGACCTGCACAAAGTAGGTTCACTCCCAGGTGCTCTCAAAACATTCTTGGTCTTCCTTACTCCAGGTGTAACAATAGAAGGAATACCCAACTCATCATCAATGCTCTGTTCTGAGCCACTGGATTCACCATCCACATAAGAGTGACTTGCATTCACATCAAATATGGGTTGATCTACCTTCTCTTTTCCTTTTCGTGATACCTGCATACCACTATTTGCATTGCTTTCAGAAGATTCTCCTGATCTCAATCTGCCTGTCCATGGCGAAGAATGTGAACCACTGCTAGAGGACGCTCCAGGTCCACTAATATTTTGTGACTGCTGCTGAGAATTCTGTGCAACATTACCATTTTGTGCATCTACATTATCAATCACATTTACTGGTTTATACCAGCTACTCATCTTATCAAAAACAACATCTCCGCTCAATGTAAACTTACGAGTAGAAGGGTTATAGCATCTATATCCTTTTTGCTGCAGAGAGTAACCAATAAAGATGTACTTCTCAGCTTTTGGATCCAACTTGGATCTCAACTCATCTGGCACATGTATACAGGCAATGCAACAAAAAATTTTCAAATGAGAAATATCTGGTTTCCTACCAGTATACCTCTCCTCTGGAGTCATCCCATGTATTGCTGCAGTGGGAGTCTTGTTCATTATATAGACTGCTGTAGCAACTGCTTCAGCCCAATAAAAATCTGGCAAGTCTTTTTCATTGAGCATGGCACGAGATACCTCTCCAATATGCTTGTTTTTTCTTTCTGCAATTCCATTTTGCTGTGGGGTATGACTGCATGAATATTGCTGCTTTATACCATGCTCCTGCAAGAACCTTGCAAACTCATTTGAGAGGTACTCTCCCCCTCCATCTGACCTTAGGCATTTTATTTGCAGACCTGTTTCTTTTTCAACCATAGCTTTAAGAGTTTTGAAATGCTCAAAAACTTCACTTTTCTTTTTTATAAAATACACCCAAACTTTTCTGCTATAGTCATCAATAAAAGTGACAAAATAATGACAGCCTCCAAGAGATGCAGCTATAGTAGTCCACACATCAGAGTGGATTAATTCCAATGGCTTCTTACTCTCTTGAACATGTCTAGGAAATGGTTTCCTTGCCTGTTTTCCAAACTGACAGGCTTCACATACCTTATGTATTTATGCAACCTTGAATTTTGGCAATCCTGCAACAATATTTTGGGCTTGCATTGATTTAAGTCGCTGTACATTAACATGACTAATGCATTTATGCCAGATATCAATATCTGCAACTACACCAGTCCCATGTGCAAACATTGCTGCACTCAATTCAGACATGTCTGCATCCAATGTAAACATTCTGCCCTAATTCTTTCCTTTTGCTATCAAGCGACCTTTATTTTTCATATTCTCAACAAAGCATCCATGAGAATTAAATCTGACCTGCAAGCCCTGCTCAACCATTTGACCTACAGAAACCAGCTTCTTGGTGATATTCGGGACATGAAATACATCATACAGGTATTTATTTTTCCCATCCTGCATAGACAAGGGAATATTTTCAATCTGCACAATAGGATGTGCAGTATCATCACCAGTCTCCACAAATCCTAGTTTTTCCATTTTCCTTGCATCCTCCATCCATTCTGCATGACCTGTCATGTGGTTTGATGCACCTGAGTCAATATACCATACATCATTGCTTTCTTCTGCACTTGTCACAGAATTGTTCATGTACTGCACCATGAATAAATGCTCATTTTTGTCATCACCCTGTCTACTAGAAGATGCATAATTCCCTTGTTGCAGTTTTTCATTCATGATGTCATTCTGCTTTTTATAGTAGTCTTTAGCCATATGACCCATTTTACCACAGTAGTAGCATTCAACATTACTGTTTGCATTTTGACCTCTTTGCCATCCACCACGACCTCTTTGGCTCCCCCTGCCTCTAGAGTTACCACGTCCTTCTCCATAGGACTGGTTTTCTTGAGTTTGCTGCATATTCTGATTTTTACCACGGCCTCCAAAGCGGCCTTCTCTACCTCTGCCTCTACCTCTTCCAGCATTTGAGTAGAAGACAGCTTCTTTTGAAGTTCCTCCTGAAGAAGATGCACCACCATTTCTCTGCTCCTCAGAAATTAGAAGAGCAATCAACTCCTCAAAATCAGGAAATCTTTCACGAACTGAAATGGATGTCCGAAACTATGCATAATCCTTTCCTAGACCATTCAAGGTCACAAAAACTAAATCATCTTCCACTGGTGACCCAATGGAAGCAAGTGCATCTGCAATCTTCTTCACCTTCATGTGGTAGTCATTGATGCTCATATTTTCTCTTTGCACATTGTGCAACTCTTGCTTGAGCTGCATTTTCCTGGCTTGCGTATTTGTGCTATACATCTTTGACAGAGTATCCCATGCCTCCTTTGGCGTACTTGCATTCTGAATATGCATAATCATAGTCTGAAATGCTGATAGATAGCCAGTACATAACTTTCCTGGCTCTCTCATGCCATGCTTTGAATGCCTGCATTTGCTGTTGATTGGGAACATCAGGAAGAACTGGTTTTTCTTCATTTCTTGCAACAAATTCCCAATATCCTTTTCCCATAAGGAAATTCGTCATTCTAAACTTCCATGCTTGGAAGTTGTTCTTGTCAAGTTTTTTAGTGACAATCTGTGAAAGAGAATCAGACGCCATTACAGAATCCTGCAAAAAAATCTATCACTGCAAAAAACTCTGCTTCACCCTCATAAGGGCAAATCTGCAAAACTGGCGAAAGTGGTATTTGACCACACAGTCACTTCCTAGTGACGATTTTGCATAATCACGAACCAAGGATGATTCTATAACTCCTAATATCTTTGCGCACAAACATACGATGCAATTTCTACAGAAACTTTTCACCGACCTGTAGAACAGTGGTCGCACAGCATAAAACAACGCCTTTTCCTTAGTGCGTGCAGAAAACTTCCGCCTCCAAAACAGGCCTCGAAATGGCCTCAAATAAAAAAAACAAGGTTGACAAGGGCTAAAGCGCTTTCCCGCAGCATATACTGTCCTCTTGCTTCACCGCGAAGGGCGTCTCAACCTGAGACAGTGCACTCTTGCAATTTCCGACTGTGCTACCTGCAGAGATCTGCTCCCACAACAGAAAATGAAAGCAACACTACTCCTCTTACCAGAACACCGCGAGCTTGGCTTGCTTTCTTGAGCTCCTTACCACGAACAAGGCTCTGATACCATGTCAAGAATGTGGGAGAGAAGGAAGGAGTCTCACTTGTAGCTTTCTTGCTTGCACAATGGGGGAATACACACAAGGGTGGAGGCTGAAAACAAATTTTCCTCTTCTTAGTTGTAAAAGCCAAAAAGAACTCTTATACAAAGAAATAGAAGAACCCTATATACGGGTCTCAAACCAAACTCAACTAACTAAGGTGGCATACTAACTGAGCCACGAACTAGAGTAGATAAGGATAGCTATCATGTAGCTATTATTCATGGGTGGTGTACCAACCGCATGTGCAACTAACACGTCGATGACATAAATGCACAACGGTCACCCTGGCATATCACGAGTGGAGCTCGATATCTCAACAGTGAGCAGAGGTGAGGTTGCAAAGTTCGGTACAGAAGATTGCACTATGTTCCTCTCATCAAAAGATGTTATCCCTTCTAATGATCTTCTTGTTTGTTCGAGGATCAATCAAATGGTAAGAGGATCAATCAAATGGTAAGCTTTCGCTTTAGAAGAATAGCCCATAAAGATCAAGAGATCAACTTGAGGGGTGAGCTTTTCTATCTTTTTATCCAGGGTGTGCGTATAAGCACAACTACTGAAGACTTTGAAGTGAAAAACAATAGGCCAAGAGCTAAAAAATGTATCGTATGGAGTCTTTTTAGGAATTGCGGTAGTCAGTAGACATTGGTTAAGGATGCATATCGAAGTGTTAATAGCCTCAACCCAAAGGCACTTGGGGCGGTTTTTTGCGAATAGCATAGAGTGTGCCATATTCATGATTGTCCAGTTTCTACGCTCTATGACTCTATTTTAGGCAAGGGAGTTGGTAGAGGTGAGTTGGGATGCAATGTCTTGCTCTTGCAGAAACTCAGAGAACTCGTGGGAGGTAAACTCGCTACTAGAATCACCCCTCATAGTATCCACATGATGTCAACTTTGGTTATGAACCAATAGCACACAAGCATTGAAATAAGTGAAGGCATCTAACTTGTGCTCTTGAGGAAGTACACCCACATGTACTTAGAGAAATCATCTACTAGAAAAAAGTGTGCTATGCTCCATTCAAGGTGGCGGTGGACTTGAGACCAAAAAGATCTAATGAATGAGCCCAAAGGGTTTCTCAGCACGTGTGGTAGGTCGTTGAGGAAAGGGTGTATGATGTTGCTTACCCAAATGACAAGCTTTTTAGACCTCTTGAGATAGTTTTAGGCGTGGAAGGCCCTTCAACATCCCTTGTGCAATAACTCATAAAGAGAGTCATAGCCAAGATGTCCTAAGCGAAAATGCCAAAGATGCTCAAAGTCTTTGGTCTCCTGTTTGGTGGCTAGGGCATGGAAGCGATGCAAGTCTAAGCCAATGGCAGCCAACTCGGTAAGAAAATGAGTTATGCGGTAAAGGCCATTAGGCTATGCCTTGCCCCGAGCAATCACTAAATCAGTTTGAGAGTCTAGGATCTTGACTGTGGTTGTTGTGAAGAAGTTTGCCCATCCCAACCAACAAATTTGTTGAATGGACAACAAGTTCACTCCAAACTGGGGGACATGATAGACATCATCCAGCGAAGTCAGATTTGGACCTTGGTGAACAGTAAAATTGACGTGACCTTGGACTTGAATCTTGACCCTGTCCACAAGCCAAATAGGTGCTAGTGTACTTGATTGTAACGAGTGGGCCTTTGTAGTCACCTTGTTGAGAGGCAACTCATAGATCACATTTGCTGTCTCCAAGGAGACTATGTGGGTCTTTGTAGACTAGTCAGACAAACTTGTTGGAGTTTAGAAGTTCACTGCTATGATGGCTGTGGGGTGGCATTGTGGGTTTGGCCTTGCCATTGCCCATGTTGGGGGTTGCCACCATTAGATCGATACTGGTTGTCATAATGGCTAGCCTTTTGACAATGTTGACAATACCTATTTTTATTAGGTATATTTTGCCATCCAGGTTTGAGAGTGGATTGTGTGGCTCCTTGGAATTCACTAGCCTTATTTTGATTTTGATTTTGATTTGAGTTTGAATTTTGTTTGGCCTTGCTGTGTTACCTCTTTTAAGAAGATGCAACGAGAGCCTCCTCTATTGAGAATGTTTTATTAAACCTGATTGAACAATTGCGCATAATGTAATAGCTGACACTCAAACTCATAAAATGGTAGCATTTGAGGTTGTGAAATCACCTACTACACAAAAGGAAAATATTTCTTGGGCAGCTTGTTAAGGAACATGGTAACTTGATCAAAGAACTTAGGAGCCCTAGTGGTAGAGAACTCAACGAGAAGACATTGATACTCAACTAGCTTGTCAGAAGTGGTGCAACAATGGAAGCATAAACATGTGCTGAAATAAAGTGCTGAACACAAGACAAGAGAAAAGAAAAGAAAGAGAGAACACAATACAGATGAGAATTCAGACGTATGCTCGGGAAATGGAATCCATATATTAGACACGAGATTGTCACATACAACAGCGAGTCATTGGTTGTGTGGGCACTGGCACCGACTCCTCTCTCCACAGGACCTCTAGGTAGTGAACTAATTAACTAAGGAGGAGAAGCCCAAAATATACAGACATGAATAATGCCATAAAATGTGTCAGGTCGGTCAGCAATAAATGCCATAAAGCATAAAATGCTACACAATAAAAATGCCTAAAATATCTACAAAATGTGCCTAGCTCACAATACATGCTCAGACTCACATGAGCTGACATACTCTACTAACATCCTCTCTCAGTTCATGAGCGATCTGATACAATACAATGATACAATGATAAATGACTCATCATAGTCCATACATCACACAGCCTCCAAGTAGAACCATGGATACCCAAGGAGTGGGTGATCAAGTCACCACCAAGGTGTCTCCGAGAGAACTTGATGTTAATGTCAATCGTACCAGCTCCTGAAAATAGAGAAGATCATAGCAACTCTCAATGTCTGTCAATAATGCCTTTGATGTAGCATACGTGACCCCCTATCACCAATGTGGTAGCGCATAAATGACCATGGATCCCCCTTCTTTGGCCAAACCGCCAAAGTGTCCCCTCATGTGACCTACAGACAAAAGCCACCTGCTCTCTATTAAGTAACCAACCCATCATGAACCTGGATGTCAATCCTAGCTCCAAGATTTGAATCTACTAAACTTAGGTCGATGCGTTAGGGACGTCCTCTAGATCCCGTGCATTTGTATAGAAATATAGATGAGGCGTGGTTGCCCCATCTCACCACCCTCTCACACTCCCTCTCTAGCACTGGAGAGTCGTGAGGGATGATCTCATCACCACCACTAGAAAGTAGTTGAGAAAGGAGCCACCAAGCCCTTACCATGATCTGAAGAAGAGGATCCCTTTCGTGCCTTGGACTTCGCCTTGGCCAGAGGATCTGAGTCGGAATTTGAGGCAGATGATGACTCATCGGAGGAGTCCGCATCCCACTTTGTCTTTTGCTCCTTTTTCTTCTTGGAAGTCACTAACTCTTTGCAATCCTTTTACAAATGGCCCTTCTTGCCATAGTGGTAACATTAGGCCTTCGACTTCTTCATCTTCGAACCCCTCTTTGAAGTTGCAAGAGCCTCACGTGAACATCTATAATGTGACAAAAGCCACCCTTGTAGTCACAGAGGCGCCTCATGCTCAAGCAACATGGAGGACATATGAAGAAAATTGACAAGAGTCCTAGATGTTTGCACTTGTAAAGCATTCACCACTCCATCAAACTCTGGAGAAAGCTTATAGAGTACCGTACCAACAAGATGTGTCTCTAATAGGGTAGACTCCGGTGTGATAATCAGGCCCAAGGAGCTTGTCATTAGTGGATGTGCATGGAGCCATATGTAGAGGATTTAGAAGAGAAGTAGAGAAAAAAAAGGCATTTGAAGAGGGAATACAGCCTTAACACGAGCACAAATTGCAAAAAAAAAAAGAGTTCACATATAGTGTAACCCAAAATCTGACCAAAAGAAGACAAAAGTTGTTACAAAAAGTCAAAAAATCAGGCAAAAACTGCCAAAAACAGCATACACGACTTAAAAAATCTACATAATTTGCCCAATCCACAATACATGCGCAGATTCACATATGAGCTGACATACTCTACTAACAAGCTTCACTTTTAAGTTATTATTATTTGTGATTTTAAAGTTTTGGAGCTCATGATCCAAGTTGATGCAACGGGTCCTATCGCGATTTGCATAGCGGTTAGTCAAGTGTGCTCAACGCTTAGATTTTAAGTAAATGTTGAAGCTTAGAGTGAAACTTAGGTAATAAGCCTTGCATAAGCTCAACAATAGTGGAGGCATGATGAGACTTCCATGAGTGGATGACCTCATATGGAACAAGTGCATGATAGGTTGGGATTTCAACCCGCGCATTAAATCCTAGAGGTTGTGAGGGTTTAAGACATTCCTTATCAAATTAGACCAAGTGGTCTAGTTCGATCCATTGTTATGAGCCTTATCATCAAAAGCATGCTTGGTGGATGAGAA
Organism: Lygodium microphyllum; assembly: GCF_053477565.2. Taxonomy (NCBI): domain Eukaryota; kingdom Viridiplantae; phylum Streptophyta; class Polypodiopsida; order Schizaeales; family Lygodiaceae; genus Lygodium; species Lygodium microphyllum. The sequence goes on from NC_141160.1 coordinate 8,330,093, forward strand.
GCTAGAACCATGAGGTGTCTATGAAGTTGGATAGGTGGGGTAGGGTAGAGGATAAGATGGTGGTGGTGGTGGTGAATAAGGAGAAGGGGATAATGGTGGATAGATAGAAATAGGTTGTTGATGTTCAATGAGTGCCAATTGATGCAGAGGTACCAAAACTTTCATGGTTCCATATGTACCATAGGTGGAGGTGGAGGCATTGGGACATGATAGCCTTGTCCAAATGTCGGTTGGGACACAATATAATCTTCAGATGGTCCACTATGTAATGCCATAGAGGCATATTGCGGTACCAAACGATCCATACACTTGAGTATATTTGGAATGCACTCCTAGAAGGATAACTTGAAAGTGTGTGCGTGGGAGGTCAAGCCTTTGTCACATGTACACCACTCGGAAACTGGTATGTAGAGGTTCTAAAGGTTATGCCAAAGTGTGTAGAACCCCTCGGTGTGGTATATGGTGGTAAATGTTGCGCACTTAATGAAAAAACTTCTAAATACAGAAAACACAAAACCAATTGTACGACAAAGTAAAACTAATAACATAGAATATAGTTAGGGTTAGGGTGACTTAGAGATAATGAATAATGAAGTGAATGACCATTGAATACATGATGCTTATGCAACAAACATACTATTTAGTGAATACTGAATCTCAAACTCTTGTATCTTTGGGATTAAGGCAGAGGTTGTGAGTTGGAGAGAGTGTCGTACTTCGAAACGGATCTTGAAACACAGCAAGGCAATCTTTGTGTGTCGAACATTAGCAAACACAACCTAGGAGGGTGGATCTGACAAGTAGCGAGGAGAGAGAAAGACAAAAAACGCAAGTACTTAAGGAGAGAAAAAAATTGGGCAATAGTAGATGAGTAGAAATGCAGCCACCAAGAGCAAGGTGACAAGCAGAAGAGAGAGAAAACACCAAATGTAGATACGAGATAACCAAGCCAATGATGGTGATAGTTCCAACAGGGGGTGACAATAGTAAACATAGCTCTAGAGGACTAGGTGACAACTCCAGAGTGACGATGACAGTGAGAAGGTGGAGATAGAGATTGGAAGTAGATGCAAGATGGTAGCATACAAGACGTGAAGGTTTGACCTTGATGTCTTCTATGAACAGGTGGTGGGTAGTAGGGATACAGCTCCTAAAACTTGCAAAAATGAGACTGAGGGAGAGTGGTAGACTGGATGCCTACTTATAGAAAATTTGGGGCACCCAAATTAGGGTTTGGCATGTGGGACATAGTTACTCTCTAGGATCATATTTCTTTTTGAAATAATAAGATTTCTTTATTTATTGAAGCATGTTTTGGGGTTATCTAAGTCACGCTAATTCAGCTTAAGCTCAGCATATAGTCTCAGTTATGAGCTCTCCTAAATCATAGGACTCTAAGTTCGAGAGAGCGAGTAATACAAGGACTTTATGGTCCATAATAGCTTGAAACTCAGTATCGAGTTTAGTAGATAGTGTCAACAGAATAACATGTACAAAAACAAGGGTAGTCCTCTCCGACTTCGCACACCATGCCTATCGTGAGAACATGTACTTTTTTGAAATCTTACTTAATATGTGGATTAATTTTTAATCACATGGTTAAGTAAATGTTGCAATGTGAGGTGTAACTGGGGCTAGAGTAAATTTACGAGCCTGAGTCTTGAGGAAATCATGAGATGTCAAAGGCCAAAGTTGCTATAAGTTATATTGCACAGGTACTTGGTGGTATTTGGTGCTTGTTGTTGGCTTAGGTCATTCACTTGGACATAAGTGTTAGTTGGTGACACTAGAGAAGTGGCGTTTAATGGTATCTAATGCCAATTTGATGGTTAAAGATGGCGCAGAGACACATGGGAATGGAAGTTGCTTGGCCAATTTAATTATTGGCTAGGTTTAGCAGTAGCCTTGGGAAGTGTGCTAGAAATTGAAAGCTCCAAGGCTTGAATTCAACAGAGCTGAACCTGTTTTCAGTCAAATTCAGCTAGAGGGACCACCAAATCAATGAATTTGGGGTATTTTCCATCTTTAATGATTTTCCATCTCCATCAAAGTGGGTGAATGCCAATTGACTATCCAAATCAAGGGGCAAATCAGATTGTTGGTCATATTGAACAACAAGGGGAGTTGGAATATTGAAAGGCATTGGGGGAATCTCATTGTACATTAACTTATTTAATTAAGTTAAAGAAATATCGAAAGGGGCACTAGTTTGGGGTCAACAGGGGGTGTTCACTGTCTTAGATTGTAAGTTATTTTGCATTTCTCAGTTTTGTAATAAATGTTACTGTAGTAACTAAGTTGTAATCAAGGAATTACCACCCATCCATAGAAGGAAGGATGGTTTCATGGTTCCATTGTTGGGATACCCCTCAATCCCTTGATTTGGTGGGTTCGAGGCACCTGATTGCAAGCCAAAGCTTTGTGCTAGTGTTGATTTTTACACTCAACTCAAAAATTATAGCAATATGTCTTCATACAGTGAGATAAACTCAAGCAGTGATGATGCCTCTCAGTATGATCATTCACATGGGAATGAACAATGAAGGAAATGCAATATCTGACCTTGAACAAGGCTTAGACCATGGATAGCAAGCTGAAAAGGTTGCTGTTGGGCAAGATGCCTGGCCTTCAGGGCATAAGGAGGTTGATAACTGGCAAAGTAAAGAGGAATTTGATGACTGGTTCAAGAATCGTATGAGGACAGCAACAAATCTTTTTGTTGAATTGGCAAAAGATCCTCAAATTCTCCGATTTTTGAATGCTTCAAAGAAGCTTGAAGGACAGAAAAGGCAATAAGAAGAAGACGTTTTCTACACCTTTTGGACAGCAAGATGCATTGAAGATAATGCCAAACCCTTCATTTGAAGCTCTAATGAAATAAAACAGCTGGCTCCTATGGGGCAAGAAATGCAAATGCAAGACCATCACGGAAGTGCTAATCCAATGGATTTTGGACAGCCAGGTATACATGCTATGATAGGGCAACGAGGATATGTTGGTGGAAGCACGATTTTTCATGCTATGGTTGGACAAGGACCGTATACGGGAATGTATGGCACAAATCCCTATGGTATGTAGCAACCAATGCATGATGTGCAAGGTCCAATGTATTTGGGTATGATATTCCAAGAAGTAGCCCATCTAATAAGTTACCCTACAAAGTTAGTACAGCCCATAAAGAGGAGATTATGAGTCAGGTGAATGAGCTGTAGAAAAAGGGCTGATTCAGTCGAGCTCATCTCCTTTTTGTTCTCTAGTGCTTTTTGTGCAAAAAAAGGATGGTTCATGGCGTATGTGCATTGATTATCTTGCTTTGAACAAGATCATGATAAAGAATCACTTTCCGATTCCTCGGATCGATGATGTTATGGATAGATTGCAAGGGGCAACCACATTTAGTCGTATAGATTTGAAAAGTGGGTTTCTTTAGATACACATTAGATCGTAAGATGTGCCTAAGATAGCTTTCAGGACATCTTTTTGATTGTATTAGTTTCTTGTTATGCTCTTTGGACTTACAAATGCTCTTGCGACTTATAATCGGATGATGGATTGCATCTTCAAGCCACATAGAGGATGTTAGGAATAAAGGCTCATTGTGCCTTTTACGGTGTTTGAGTGTGAATGCACCCCTACACTCTTGTACTTTATATAGTATCTAAACCTAAAGTGGTAAACCCAGTCATTGTACCATATACTGATTGTGTTGTGCTCTCACTCCTTCAACTCACTCTTCTCTTTGCACTCTTAGGCAAATTTGCCATCAAACTGGTTTTAGAGCGGGGAGCAGACGAGCTGGTTAGCTCTCATAGGCGAGTTGGGAGGAGACAATAGGCAAGTGTTGCAACAGGGCTGCAACAAGCCTTGATGGGTCAGTGTCAGCAGTTGAACGGATTGGTTCAATAGGCGACATGCGCACAAGTACAATAGTGTGCAAATTTGGCCCAAAAATTTGGGGCTCTTCTCGAGTTCGGAGACTTTGATACATGGCAAGACAATCTGGCTCAGCAATTGCACATTTGGTACACATTTGCTCGAGAAATTTTGGGGCTTTTCACATTTAAGTGAAATTTCTTCAACTTCATTGATATTTGTGCACTTTGGACCCAAGAAAATTGGGGCTTTTGCAAAATTTCGTCAATTTGTGGAACAATTGCTTGGTACGTGCACTTGGGCACATGTATTGATGCAATTTGGATGGATTTCCTTCTGAAAATTTGGGGCTTTTGACCAAAATTGTCAAATTTGTGCTTGTGAATGCTTTTGGAGCAAAAATTGCAATCAAGTTTTGGGGATTTCACATGTAATTGATGCCTTGGCCTCTAAATGTGATTGTAATTGCTTGTGAAGTGCAGCAACAAACACTCTAATTTTGAAAATCTATTTGCAAATCTGAAGTTTCTGCAATCTTTGGATTTTCATTGTTGGTTGGTACTTACAATGTACGGTGGTTACTTGTGTGCAATTTGGGCTTGCATTTGGTGACTCTTGAGTTAATTTAGTGTGCAAATTATGGCTGGAAACAGTGACAACAACAATCTTTTGCACATCAAGAGGTTTGAGGGTGTACATAATTTTGCAATATGGCAAAAATAGTGCTACAATGTCTAAGTGTAGAAGAAACAAGTGAAGCCCATAAAAATGGAGGAAATAAAACTTGTAGATATGGAACAAGAAGAGTGGGATGATTTGGATGAGCTTGCACACTCTACCATTGAACTTTTGGTGTTAGACAACTTGCTCTTTAACATTGAGAAGCTGAAATCAGCATATGCAATGTGGCAAAGGCTTGAAGAATTGTTTGCTAAAAAAGGTGCAGCCAGTAAGGTGTATTGGCTGTGTACATTTGATTGAGTTCAACTCAAATTTCAGTCAGCTGATTGCTTTGGATTTCCATATTGATGATGAGTTCAAGGCTACTTTCTTGCTATGCACTTTGCGTGAAAGTTGGGATACTTTCAGGACAGCTTTGAGTAACTCAAATTCTCAATTGTTATATTTTGATGTGGAGAGTTTTTTGCTGATGGAAAAACTCAACATGCAAAATAATGCAGCAAATAAGTCTTCTAATGCATTGCACACTAGAGGCAAATTTCAACAAAAAGGCAGTTCTGAAAATAGTGCATGCAACAAGTCTCGTAGTAAGAATGTGGAGTGCCATCATTGTGGCAAGAAAGGGCACTATAAACGGGACTGCTTTCAATTGAAGAAAGAGAAAGGCAAAAACAAAAACCTTGAAGACAACAAGGCTGAGAAAAAGAACAGTTAGCTTGCAAAGATGAGCAATGTGAAAATAGAAGAGGTAAATATAGTCACTCATGAGAATGACAGTGATGGTGATATACTTCTTGCTTCTTTGAGTGCACATGCATTGATTGCAGATTCTAAGAATGACATGCACACTTGGATACTTGATTCAGGTGCATCCTCATGTCACACCACATCATGAGTGGTTTTCCGACTACAATGGTGCATGCAATGTTTTTCACTTAAAACTAGCAAGTCCGCTATCAAAGGATTTATGGGCACTTTATTTGATGACATGATTGTCTTTTCAAAGAATGAGGCAAAGTATAAAAGTTACTTGGGACATTGTGTTCAATGAACTGTGTGAGCATACGTTGGTTATCAATGATAAGAAAAGTGAATTCTTCTTGCATGAAATTCACTTTTTGAAGCATATTGTACTGGTTGATGGTATTTGCATGGACCATGCAAAGGATGAGGCAATATGATCATGGCCACCTTTGAGAAATGTGCACAAGATCCGCAGCTTCTTGGGTTTATATTCTTACTACAGGAAGTATGTACGCGGGCTTGCTGAAATTGCATCTTCATTGCATGCTTTGCAAAAGAAGGATGTACCATTTAGATGGATAGCAGTAGAAATTTCAGCATTTGAAAAGTTGAAGTAAAAAATGACTTTAGAACCTGTGCTTGTGTTGCTTGATCTAAGGAATTCATTCGTAGTTCAATGTGATGCACGTGGTAACAACATTGGGATTGTTCTTATGCAAGACCAGTGAGTTGTGGCTTACGAGAGCTGAATTTTCCACGGCGCAGAAAAGAATTTGCAAGTCTATAAGAAAGAGCTCTTGGCTATAATTCATACACTATCTACGTGGAAATATTATTTGTTGGGGGTTGATTTTGTAGTGTAAACAGTGCCAGAGTGCAGTGATGCGGAAGCGTAGGACAAAGACTGAGAGAGAGTGAACATAGAGAGAAGAGAGAGAGAAAAAGAGAGTGTAAACACAGAAAATCTGCGGTGTAGTATGCTGTATAAGAGTGCAGAAATACACAAGGAGGCAGAGGAAATATCTGCGTATGTCTTCGACTTGATGACCTCGATCTTTGTCAGCTCGTCTCAGCCAACAGATCTCAAGATCAGAATCTAAAATCACTGAATAATGTACCAACAATGTGCTGGAGGACTGCTATATAAAGCAGAAATAAAAGGCATAAAATAACCAGGTCGGTTGCAGTAAATGTAGCCGACTGCAATAAAATAATGCCAAAAAAACTGTTCGACTGCACTGCATGCTGCCATGTGGCACTTGCGCAGTTTGTTGACGTGGCTGGTTGCTGATGAGGCTCTGTGCTTTGTCTGTTGTTGACGTGGCTTTGTAATCTGTCTGCTGTACCAAACCCTAACTGTGCAGAAACCTTAACACAGCCTGTCCAGGGGATGACTCAAATGCTAATACCCCCTCTCAGATCTTGGACGAGGCATCAGACTGAGGGATCTGGAATGCTGTTGAAGAAGGGCCTAGGGAAGCGCCTTCGAAAACAAATATGCAAGATTATCCTTGGTCTTGTAATACTTCACATCAATGGTTCCATCCAGAATCTTCTCTCGAATGAAGTGATACTGGATCTCAATGTGCTTCGTCCGGGCATGGAATATTGAATTCCATACCAAGGCAATGCAACTCTCATTGTCACACTGCAAAAGAGTAGGACAAGTCTGGGGGCAGCCAAACTCCTCCAACAATCTCTGAAGCCACACAACCTCACATGTGGTGGAAGACGCAGCCCGATACTCCGCCTTAGTAGAAGAAAAGGCTATCATGGGCTGCTTTTTGCTACTTCAAGAGATAACATCTATACCCAAGGTAAAACAGTAGCTTGTAGTAGATTGTCGATGGTCCACATCGCCAGTCCAATTTGAGTCACTCCAACCTGTAAGAACCAGATTTGAAGCATCTGTACATGCGGGATAAGAAATCTCTAAGTCAGAAGTTCCCCTCAAATACCGAAGAATCCTCAGGGCAGTCTGCCAATGCACCTATTTGGGTTTCGCCATGAACCATGCCAAAAGACCCACAACAAAACAAAGATCAACACGAGTGTTGAGAAGCCAAATCAAGGATCCAATCAACTGATGGGAGCGTGAAGCATCCATCATGGAAGAATCTCACTGTGAAGTGGCCTTCCAATTCGGATCCATAGGAGTAGTAATGGGCCAACAAGTCTCCATCTCAAAAGTCACCAAGAGCTTTTGAATGTACCTCTATTGAGAGATGAAAATCCCCCTCTAAGACTGATAAATCTTGTGACCCAAGAAGAAATGAAGAAGCCCCAAATCCGTCATCTCAAATACCTGATGTAAAGCTGTTTTGGTCTCTCGGACCTTCTGTGCATGATCCCTTGTTAAAATCAAAACATCAATATATAACACGAATAACACACGACCAACCTCGAAAGTGTGCACATAAAGCTGTGGATCGGCCTTGGAGCGCCGATATCCCAACTTTGATTGAAGAAATGAGTCAATCTTCTCGTTCCATGCACGCGGAGTCTTCTTGAGGCCATACAAGGCCTTCTTCAATCTGTAAACTTTCCCATTTGAGGATCCAAAGCCAGGAGGCTGCTCAATATAGATCTCCTCTTGCAAGTCACCATTCAGAAAGGTCGACTTCACATCCAATTGATAAACAAGCCATCTCCTATGGCCAGTCCAGGCAAGAACAACTCGAATAGTTGCCATGTAAGCAGTGGGGGCAAAAGTATCACGGAAATCAATGCCTGGGCGTGGAGCAAACCCTTTAGAAACAAGGCGAGCCTTATGTTTGTCCAAAGAATCATCGCTAAGGTACTTGGTCTTGAAGACCCACTTGACACCAATCACCATCTTGTGAGAGGGACAAGGCACAAGAGACCAAGTGCCATTTCTCCCAATAGCCTCCAACTCGGCTTCCATGGCCTTCCGCCTATGATCAGAACGCAAAGCCTCAGCTTCGAAAAATGTGCCTGGTTTCTCCGCGACCTCCGTGGTCCATCTTGCGGTTTCCACTCCTCAGGGACCCCCGCGAACCTCGGAGTGTGTCACGGGCCCAACAAGGATGAGAACGAACCTATCCCTGTCACTCTTCATTTGTTGAAGACTCAGGAACATCCACTGGCGGAAGCTCCTCAAGGGTTGCTGGTGGAAGAGAAGACTCTGAATCAGAAGAATAATCTCCATCAAGAGGCTTTGGCTCCAAAGGAATTGTCTCGGGAGTCCAACTCTCCCTTGGATCTCCAAGGACGGGGTGCTCCTCACTTGCCTCTGTGGCCGGTATTTCCACGAACTGCACATCTCGACTCATGTAGAAATCCCGTTTAACAAGATCAAACAAACGATAACCTTGGGATTGGGATTTATAGCCAACAAAAACTTGTCGTTGGAAAGCCGTCTCGAACTTATCACGCTGCGTCTTTGGAATGTGCACATAAGCATCACATCTAAAGATCCTGAAATAAGAGACATCAGGCTTAGTCCCGAAGCAATTCTCAAAAGGTGTCATCCTATCAACAGCCGAAGTGGAAGATCGATTAAGAATGTGAACTGCGGTAGCCATTGCCTCGGCCCATAGAAATTGAGGTGTCTGTCGGTGCTCCATCATGGTGCGTGCCATCTCAATCACACTTCGGTTTTTCCGCTCCAAAATGCCATTCTCCTGGGGAGTGTTGGTGTTAGCAAACTCCTGGTGAATGCCCCTATCTGTACAAAAACAAGCAAACTCATTAGACATAAATTCACCTTCCTTGTCTGAACGCAAGGTCTTCGGTCGCCAGCTAGAACGGTTCTTCTCAAAGAGAAGCCAATCCTTGAAATGAGAGAAAGCCTTGGACTTCAAAGTCAAGAAATAGACTCAAGTCTTTCTGCTATAGTTATCTACGATCAACATGAAGTACAAGCTTCCCTTCAGGGACTCGGTGCTCATCGGGCCACAAAGATCCGTAGATACAACCTCCCATGGGTGAAGTAGACTGCCTAGAAGCTTTGTTGGGAATTGCATCCCGATGCAGTTTTCCATGAATATAGGAGACACATGGCTGATGGCTCACCACTATGTCTGGCAAGCCTCGGACAAAAGATCCTCGCGACTCCTTCTGCATGTACTTGTAGTTCAGGTGGCCAAACCGAGCATGCCATAGCTCGGGCTGTGTTTGAGAAGTAGCAAGAAGAGAAGCAAGAAGAAGAGAAGTAAGAGCTGAAGAAGACTTCAATTTGTGGACTCCATTTTCCTCATACCTTGTAGAGAGAACCTTCCTCGATCAACAATCAAGGACTCGAACAATATCACTGTCAAACTCCACCAAGAGGCCAAGAGCATAAATCTTATGAACCGAAAGTGAATGATACCCCAATCCTGGCACATGCAACACCTCAAAGGTGTGGGTATCGCCACGTCCATCTGGAATAAGTTGTATCTCACCCTGCGCAGCAACAGACATAGAAGAGCTATCTCCAATGAGAATCTGCCCACGCGAAGGTCGCAAATGGGCAATACCAACGGAAGTAGGAGCCATATGCCGTGAGGCACCACTGTCCACAATCCACTCTCGAGCTTAGGAAGCTATCATCACAGCATCAGAAGTTGTCGGTGTAGAGTCCTCAATGACTGCTAAGTGTAGAAAAGCAGTTGGATGAGAGTGCAGCCACCTCTCCAGAGTCCTTCGTGTCCTTTTTCTTGGTATCCTCTTCTTGTCTTTGTTGGGCAATCTTTCTTTCAGTGATCGGTCCTTTCACAAATATGACAAGTCGATTCCTTCTCCTTGTCCTTCTTGGATTTGCTGTCCTCCTCCTTTTTCTTTTGATCCTTCGCCTTCTTCTGAGAGGCTTGACTAACCAATGTCTCCGATTTGGAAGCATTTTGTCCCTTCAATTGTTCCTCCTAGTCCAAGACCATAGGAACCAACTCTTTCCACTGAAGAGTCGACTCCTGCCTTGAAGCAATAAGAGCGGAATAAAAAGTACCGAATCGTGGTGGCAACTGGGATAGTAAAGTGATCGTCATGTCTTCGGAGGAAATAGGCTTCTCCACATTTTGAACTTGCATTTGACGTTGCAAAATCTTGTTGATGTGTTCTCGAAGCGAAGAAGACTTATCCACGGACAAAGTTCGCATTTGCATCTCCAAAGAAACCCTCTTCATCAAGGTCATTCGGTTGTATATCTGATTGAGCTCCAGTCATATCTCACGAGCCACCGTCAAGTGCTTGATGTGAGCTATCACGGTTGTGGTGTAAGATAGAAATAAAAAAGATTGAATCTTGGCATTCAGTTTGTCCCAATGAGGTTGGGCCTTGGTCGCCTTGGTCAACTCTGCACGAGCATTGGAAGAGAGTTTGGACTCATGCCTCACCAAGGGCCTGTTGATCTCCTCCATCACCAGTTCCGCCAAATCATAAGACTCTAAAATGGCCAACATCATTACCCGCCAGATGCGGTAATTGTCATCATCAAGCTTTTGATTCGTTGGAAGAGCTGGTAGGACAGACACCTTCCTGTCCATGATCGCTTGGAACTCCAAATCAGTCTCTGTAGACATGTTAATCTGCAATACTTGTACAAACGCAAAAACAGCCCACTCTGACTGTGAAAACGCAGCCTTCTAGGACTGATTCCTCCGCTACCCAAACCTTCTTCACCCGTCGGAGGCGATGAAAATGTAAAATCTGCAATGGAAGGCCTCAAACGCAGCCTTTCTCCCCTTCGAATAGCAATAACCTGCAGCAAATTCACCGTTTAGACTCCTTTTCCGCACACCCACGCTCGCTTCAGCCTTGATCCGATGCGCAACCCTCCCGCTTGCCCTCAAATCCTGGAAATGCAGTCTTGTGTCGTGCTGAAATCTCCTCTTCAGAAAGGTTCAGCCCTCAGTCAGTCCATCTTCACCGCTCTGATACCATGTCAAAGTGTAGCGATGCGGAAGCGTAGGACAAAGACTGAGAGAGAGTGAACACAGAGAGAAGAGAGAGAGAGAAAAAGAGACAGTGTAAACGCCGAAAATCTGCGGTGTAGTATGTTGTATAAGAGTGCAGAAATACACAAGGGGGCAAAGGAAATATCTGCGTATGTCTTCGACTTGATGATCTTGATCTCCATCAGTCCGAGAACAATCTGTCTTAGCCAACAGATCTCAAGATCAGAATGTGAAATCATTGAATAATGTACCAACAATGTGCTGGAGGACTGATATATAAAGCAGAAATAAAAGATATAAAATAACATGGTCGATTGCATTAAATGCAGTTGACTGCAATAAAATAATGCCAAAAATACTGTCCAATTGCACTGCAGGTTGCTACGTGGCACTTGCACAGTCTGTTGACGTGGCACTGTACTCTGTCTGTTGCTAACATGGCTCTGTAATCTGCTTGTTGTATCAAACCGTAACTGTGCAGAAACCCTAACACAACTTGTCTAGGGGATGACTCAAATACTAACAGATAGACCATCAAACTTTGAGGTACTTTTTGATGCAGATAGAGTTGTCAGAGAAGCATTTGAGATGGGCAAATTTTCTCTCTATGTTTCACTTTCAAATTGTATATATTGATGGTAAAAAAAATGTTGTGGTTGATGCATTGTCACGCAAGTCACAAATTTCATCCATTAGTATGATTTATCACATTGAGTTGGATGCCATGAAAGAGTAATATATTTCTGATTTAGACTTTGCTAATGTTTATGATTAGCTTTGCAATGGCCAAAGGTATAAACACTTTGTGCTAAGAGATGGAATTCCGATGATGCATGGACGATTGTGTTTCACAAAGCAATTAAGGGCTAGAGTTGTCACTGAAAATCATGCTTCTCCAAATGCAGGACACAGAGATATTGATGCCACGGTCAAGGTAGTGGAGTATTTTTTTTTATTGATCAGCTTTGAGGCATGATGTAGAAAATTTTGTTAAGACATGCATCGCATGTCAGAAGGTCAAGCATGATAGGCAAAAGATGTTGGGTTTGTTGCAACCCTTGCTTATTCCAAATCAGCCTTGGCAGAGTATTGCAATGGACTTTATTTTTGAGCTTTCTGAGACACCTACAAGGAATGATGGGATATCGACTATCATTTGTAGGTTTAGCAAACAAGCTTATTTTATTTCGGTGAGAAAGAAAATAAAGGCTGATCATATGGCACAATTGTTTTTGTAGCACATCTTTAAGTATCATGGTATACCAGAGTCGATCATTAGTAATCAAGACTCTCGGATGACCAATTTATTTTTGAAGGGGTTGTTTGAGAATATGGGTATCACGTTGAAATTCTCATTATTCTTCCAGCCGCGTTTAGATGGTCAGTCTGAGAAAGTAAATTCCACAGTGTTAAATTTGTTGAGGTGCTATGTTTCAGAACACAAGACACAGTGGGAGCAGTCTTTACTCTTGGTTGAGTTTGCTTACAACATAGTGCATAGTTTTATGTGCAAAGCTTCACTTGAGGTGGTTGAGGGTGGTAAGAAGGTACCACCTATTCTACAAACTAAGGATAAGATCTTTGAGGCTATGATCTTTATGTGGATAACTTGAATTTAGTCTATGTAAAGATAAAATATGCACTTTAAAGATTGTAAGAAAAGCAAAAGAGTGCAGTTGGTCAACATAGACGGGCTTTGTAGTTTGCAGAGGGTGATTATATATTGTTGCATTTTTAAAAGGCAAGGCTAAAAAAGATAAAATAAAGAGGATTATTGTATCCGAAGTTGAGTATGAGATACTATGGGTCCTTCTAGGTGTTGGAGAAGATCAACAATGTGGTATATTGATTGAAATTATCTCCACATTGGCAGATACACAAGGTCTTTCCTGTCAGCTTGTTGAGGTTTTTTCATGATGATGTGCTAGAGGATATGTCTGTTGAAATTTAGTTTGAGATTGAGGAGTTGGATGAGATTTTAGTACCCAAGCAGATTATGGTACATAAGGAAAGAAAGGCCAAATGTAAAGTTTCCAAGAGATACTTGGTGAAATTTCAGAATTGTTTACTAATGGATGCTAAATGGATAGAAGAAGATGACTTGGTCGACTATCCTTAGTTGTTGCAGCTTCACCTAGATGCCTTTCAATTAGAACGGACCTTAGTTCGGGCTTCGTTAGGTGGTTTAGTGAAGCAAGAGTCTCGATTATTGCTTGATGCTGAAGGGGGAGGTAGCATTTTTACTTCTCCAGTTATAGACAACTCTCATATGTAGTGGATCTCGGATGTATTCAGCATACATCCAAGATACTGTGTTGACAGTATGTTTGCCATGAGGTTACTACTTAGTGTACTAGTCACTGTGAGATGTATGCAAATGAGTATGAGTTTCACCTGGGCGTTGGAACTATACTTTTGCATCAACTTATGATCAATTTAATATGAATTTTGCCTTAGGCAAAAGTTTTGATCAGTTTTAGCTCACTCTTTGATGAGCTTGAGGATCGTGTATGGTCACATTTGGGATCAGTTTTGCATCAGTTTTTGCATTGATTGTTGGTTAGTTTTTGCAATGAGTTTGTGATTAGTTCGGGTTTACTTTTGCAACAGTTTGTGATCAGTTTTCAGATTAGCAAGTGATCAATTTATGAATAGATTATGCTCAAATTTCAATGGTTTACTTTTGGTTCCATGGACGATAGTATATGTTATGATTCCATTGATGATTTAGCCTTGGTTTATGCTTGGTTATGCTATGCTATGGTTTGGTTTTGCCGGATGAGTTGAACTCATGAAAAATAGACATTCACATGATAATCTGGAAATGCTTTTGAGATTCTATGTGAGTCTTATGTTATGTTATGATTGGCTGGTAATGTGTTGGATCTATGGAATGATTGAGCAACAGTGCACAATGTTGTGTAAACTATGATGCTTTGTAGAGATTCTAGTCTACTATTTTACTTTTGATGCATTTGGCAGTGCAATCAAGGATGATTGTAAGGTTTTTAAGGGGAAGGGTTGTTATGAGGACATGTATTTTTGAAACCTCACTTAACGTGTGGATTAATTTTTAATCACATGGTTAAATAAATGTTACATATGTGAGGTGTAACTAGGATTAAAGTAAATTTATGAGCTCGAGACCCAAGGAAAGCATGGGATGTCAAAGGCAAAAGTTGCTATAAGTTATGCTCTACAAGTACTTGGTGGTATCTGGTGCCAGTTGTTGGCTTAGGTCATTTCTTTGGACATAAGTACTAGTTGGTGATGCCAAAAGATGACGTACTAGGGAGACAATAGAGCTTGCGGGGAGAAATATGGAGTGAACTCGGTAAACATGAAGAAGAGAAGGGAAGAGAGAAGAAAATCTGATGAATGGAACGATGAAGATGTGAATCATGAAGTGAATGTGATATAAGGGATCAAGGGTGTCGTAGCACAAGGAAGATGAAGATAGCCACGAACCATAAACCGTAATGCCCTCTTGAAGGAGTGTGAGGGTCGTGGAGAGGTTGAAGAGAAGAGGTGACGGACTGAATGAATCAGTTGTGAGGAATGAATGAGAGAGTGATCTATAAATAGGCATAGTCAATCTAGGATGGCGCCCCTTTTTGGGGTTGCAAACCCTAAACGTAAAACGCAGAAACGCAAACTATGGGTGAAGGGTTTCTCAACAGTCCCTCTCAGGCCCAAAAAAGAGAAACAAGAGAAGAGTGAGGTGGAGATTCAATGCTATATTCTGAAGAATGCTTATGCAACAGCTGTTACTTGGACAATGTTCCTCGTGGGAAAATTGTTCACTTGCCTAAGCGCCCTAGTACAAAGATGATGAAAACATGCAATGCAAAGGAATGTCGGACTTTGTGTGGTGCCGAGAACCATAAGGATATGCCCGTACTCAATCACGGGAGGTGGCTCCATGCTGACCAAGTGACCAAGGCAAGAAGATGTAGAAGACTCCTAAGATCCAAGATTTTCACCGAAAAGGGGACATGCAGTAAAGACCAATAGATATAGTGAATTGGAGAACCCGAAACACAATCTTGGGAGAGAAGCCACTAGCTCTGTGCATCCATGTTGCAAGGAATACGAAGGTCTCGTCACCAAGTCGTAGCTGAACCTCCGAGGTTCCGATGTAGGTAGTACATGAAGATCCTAGGTATCAGTAGAAGAGATAATTGGTCGAAGACAGCCACCCTAAGAAAGTAGATGATAGGTGAAGAACTCTATGTGGAGTAGATTTTCCCTCTGAGGTGGGAGGTGGAGGGGCCCTCGCTAAAGTCGAAGAAGTTGCCCTCTCTGAGGGCAAAGAAATAACATCCCCCTTAGAATTCCTCTTTGAAGTAGATAGGGAATCCAAAAACTCATGGATCACGGACTTTGAAATGTTTGATGATGAAGGAAGTGCCGCCGGTCGTGCCGAAGAAGGTATTTGGGGTGCCGAGGAGGAAGCCAGAAAGCACCCAGAAGTGGAATCTCGAACTTGAGTGAAAGAGGGTGGGGAAGGAGGCTCAGGAGGAGCCAAGGGTGGAGAAGGGTGGGGCTTAAAATGAGCAAGAGATGGGCAGTAGTTGTTGTCTCTCGGAAGAGCAGACTGGATACGGAAGAAGAGGAAGGAGTGGAGTAGCCACTGTCTCCTCGAAGGAGCAGACTAACGAGGAGACGGTATCAAACAATCAATCTCTCGATGGAGCGGATTGCAGATTTGTAGGTCGTAAAAGCCATTGTACCAGAAAATAAGTGGGAGAAGACTGTCACTGACATTGCGACGATCTCCAGGAGGTCGTAGTGCCAATCGATCCTCCATGTGCTCGAAAGGACTTAGTGCGCATCAGATGCATCTTATTGCCTTAAGCATAGTACTCTGATAGCCGATACAGAACGATCTCTGTGGCCTAGAAAGAAGAGGTGGCACAAGGAGTGCCGGGTGGAAGATGCATGTACTCCGGAGGGGTGGAGAGGAAAGGTCAATGTTTACAAGCATTGGTGGTGTGTCCGGTGATGCCACAGTAGGAGCACCCAGTAGTGTGGTCATTTGTTGGTAAAGAAGCCATGGATACCAGTGTGCCTTGCCGAAGAAGGAAGAGGTTAGCCACCACGAACCACGAACCACGAACCACGAATTGCAATGTCCACCTCAAGGGGTGTGAGGGCAGTGTGAAACACGAACCACAATGTTTGCCTCAAGGGGTAGGAAGGCAATGGAAGGGTTGGAAGTGAGTTGCTAGTGGGAGGAGGATGCGACCAGCAGTAAGAGGTTGCAACCAATAGAAAAATGCAGGTGAGGAGAGGAGAGAGAAAGACTAAAACCGCAGACAACAGGTGAGAGAAAGACTTAGGTAGGACAGCTTGCAAGAGAGAGAAATACTAAAAACGTAGGTAGCAGGTGAGAGAAAGACTAAAAACGCAGGCAAGACAGCTTGCAGGAGAGAGAAAGACTATAAACGCAGGCAGGACAGCTTGTAGGAGAGAGAAGGGCTGAAAACGTAGGCAACAGGACTGTGATGATGTGGGAGGCTATACGGCAGCAAGTTTGCGCAGGAACAACAGTTGCTTGATTGAAATCTTGAAGCCATGGGGAAGGCTTAATGGCCTTTGTAAACTCACATGAATGGGGAATAGAAAGGTGTGGAAAGGTAACAATTGATGGAGACAGCAATGGACAGCTTCGACTGAGATGTCCTCTGCGAACGGGGTGTAGCAAGGAAGCTGAAACACTTGAAATCTGCAAAAACGAGATTTTGATGCAGCGGAAGAAGAAGAGAGTGGAAGTTGAATCTGCTACCGGTCTTTGCCTTCATTGGAGTGGAGGATCTTTGCCGTTGTTTGAGCAGATCCAGCTTTAATACCATGTCAGAAGATGATGTACCAGCAAGACAGTAGGGTTTGCGGGGAGGAACACGGAGTAAACTCGGCAAACATGGAGAAGAGAAGGGAAGAGAGAAGAAACTCTGATGATTGGAATTATAAAGATCTGAATTATGAAGTGAATGTGATACAAGGGACCAAGGGTGCCGTAGCACAAGGAAGATGATGAAGACAACCACGAACCATGAATCGCAATGTCTTCTTGAAGGGGTGTGAGGGTAGTGGAGAGGTTGGAGAGAAAAGGTGACGGACTGAATGAATCAGCCACGAGGAATGAATGAGAGAGTGGCCTATAAATATGCATAGTCTGTCTAGGATGGTGCCCCTTTTTGGGGCTGCAAACCCTAAACGCAAAACACAGAAACACAAAAACGCAAATTGCGGGTGAAGGGTTTTCAATAGGTGATACTAGAGAAGTGGCTTTTAATGGTACCTAGCGCCAATTTGATGGTCAAAGATGGCGCAAAAACACTCAAGAATGGAAGTTGCTTAGCCAATTTAATTATTGGCGAGTGAGATCAAATTTTTGGGTACCAAAATAATTATTAGATTAATTTTCAGTATTTAAAGGTTAAAAATTAACATTTATTTGTGGATAATGTTGAAAAAACCATTTGGAAAGGTTGCCACTTGTCAAAAATGCCCATGCAAGACTAAAAAACGTCTTTAGAGGCCGGAGGCATTTTAGTGCTTGCAAGAGAGAGGGAGGAGATGCTGGTGGTCTGATTTGCAACCATTGGAGAACCTTTTGAGATAGCCAAGGCAGGAGAAGACCAATCAACAACAAATGACAGTATCTATAGGCTGTTGAGACAGGGCAGCAGCAATAAATGATTGATTTTCTTTAGTTTTTTGCATTCACAAGCTGTTGAGATAGGGCAACAACAGTAAATGATTGGTTTTCTTCAATTCTTCAGGAAGAAAGTCTGAATTTTCTCTCTCCTCAGCATTCTCTCTTATCTCCTAGGCTTTCTACACTCTTACTTGGAAGACTATAGCATTGAGTTCACCAAAGGTTGAGAAATTTCTGATTTCTTTGCTATAAACCCTAATCTGCAGAGTAGAAATTAGGGTTTAGCAGCAGCCTCGGGAAGCATGCTAGAAATTGGAAGCTCCAAGACTTAGATTTAACAGGGTTGAAGCTGTTTTTAGTCAAATTCAGTTGGAGGGACACCAAATCAATGGATTTTGGGCATTTTCCATCTCCATTAAAGTGGGTGAAGGCCAATTGATTGTTCGAATTAAGGGGCAAATCAAACAGAAGGCTTGCTGGTCATTTTGGATAGCAAGGGGAGTAGGAATACCGAAAGGGATTGGGAGAATCCCATTGTACATCAACTTCTTCTTCAATTAAGTTAAAGAATTATTGAAAGGAATGCTAGTTTTAGGGCCAACAAGGTTTTCATTGCCCAAGATTGTAAGTTAATTTGCATTTCTCAGTTTTGTAATAAATGTTATTGCTATAAGTAAGTTGTAATCAGGGAATCACCACCCATCTATGGAGGGAAGGTTGGTTTCAATGCCAGTGTCTACTAGGGCGTCCTTGACGAGTTTCAATCGCTAGAGGCAATGAAAACTCAAAACTTGCTCCAAAAGGCCGGAGAGCTCATTACGCAAACGAGTCTCAAGTAGAGGCAAAAATGCAGGAGACGGAGCAGATTCACAAGATTTAGGGCAAAAAATATTTTTTCCCGCTTTTTGACCACATGAGTACTAGCTTGAAGCGCCATTTTAGAGGTCCCATTTTGGACTTAACTAACCGTACTGTTTTGGGGCAGCCTGAAACAACGTTTTGGGGTATTATGTCAATCTTGGACAGTTGATACCAAATTGGCTGCAACAGTTGTTGACTCTTGTGGTTTTTCTTTATCTTGTATTGCTGTGAATTAAAGTACATTGAGATATGGGCTGATCTCCTTTAGTCTTCAATACAAATGGCTGCCATAAATGACTAGTAACAACAATGATCAATTTGCACCTCGATTTGATTAGAGATTGGGCATACATTTATCCTTGGGCTCTTGCATGTGGGCCAAATCAAATGGGAATGGTGTCACCCTTCAGATCACTTGCAAAATCTCCATTCACAACTCTACTTTGAGTACAGGCTCTTCAATTATTGGGCATGGAACTTGAGGTGGCTGAGAAACCTTAACTGCTGTTGTAAATTAGGGTTTTAGCAGAAAAAATCACTGCTACTCCAAGCCAATGGCTAGAATTTGTTTAGAATTGTTGAGGGATTGTTAGAGAATGAGAGAGAAAATTAGATGGGAGGGAATCTTGTGAATGATAGTTATGATGGTGATTTTGATGGCACCAAGAGCTTCAAACGGGGGGTAAAACCCTAGTGCCACAAGTGTGTTTGGCAGGCCCTCCTCTTCTGTCACCACTTCTCATTGAAGTGGAGAAGGAAACATGTTGCCTTCGCTCTATTATGCTGTGCCATCAGCTGTTACCTGATTTTGGGTGCTCCTTGATGGCTGGTTCCTCTCTCTCAATTGCTCTCCACCCTCTCTCAACCTCTAGAATGGCTACCACCACCCTCAACAAGCACCAACAACCTTCTCTTAGCTTGCACGGGCAAGTTTGTCAAGTGAAAGCCTCTCAAAAGCAATTTCCAGCATTAGTTAATTAATTTTCAGAATTAAATTTTTGAAATTTAATTAATTATCCATTTGACCATGTCTATTAATTGGTTGGTTCCCAACCACATTTAATGTGCTAACCCTTTTGAAACCTTGAGTTGTTGCAAACAGTAAATGGCCTTAGACTAGTATTAATTAATTACTTAATAATGCCTAGTCCTAATGTCACACAAGACATTTTAAAGGCCCATCTAATAGCCTAGGTCCAAATTGGCACTAGGCACCACAAATACGTGTCTCACATAACTTAATACAACTTTGGCCAATATCATCCATCGTATATCTAGGGTACTTAGGTTATCACCACGACGTAACTGACTTGCACTTCACATGTACACAACTTAATAATGCCAAAGCTAGGCATTAAAATAATGTGTCCATGTGACTGTTTCTATTTCGTGACCTAGGAGCCTTTGTACCTTCGTCAACTTCTTTGACAATTACAACAATCCAAGGACCAATCCAACAATTGTCTACTCCCATGATCAAAGTGCCATTTCCCTATCTCGGAGCTCAATCTTTGTTTCACAAACCAAGCACATTGTGTTAGAGGATATATGTCTTGGACAACCATGGCCATCGAGTGCACACAAGTCTTAGTGGTTTACCACCATCTGAGTTCAGCAGGAGTCCTACAGTTCAGCCCTCAGCTGGACTTTTCTGTATGGAGAGCAAACTATTTTAGACATGAACTGAACTACTGTGTGAATAGATGCTAGTAGAACATTATCGTACTTGATTCTTCTATCTCATAACATAAATCGGATGCTCTTCGACTTTATTGTAGTGTTTGGAAATATAGAGAGGCAATGCTATTTTTCAAAAAATTTCACCAAACCCCTAATTTGACTTAGCAGGCAAGCATGCCAAAGCAATATCTACCCTTACGAGGTCAGCCTATTGCACTTTACAGGCAAGTGAGGTTCCTCAAGTTTTCTCTACTTGAATAGAATGTGGCATTTGACATTCATATCTCCCACCTAAACATTTGTTTTGCCATGTTTTGCAGCTTTCATACCTTTGCTAGAATGGAGGAAGTTAAGGAGATTGTTGTCGTGTGTGATCCTTCATATCAAGACATTTTTGAAGGTGACCTTTAGTGTTTCTGAATGTTTTTGCCCAAAACAGATAATAGATGAATAAGTTTCTCATTCAAGAAAGATATAAAATGTTTTTGAGTTCTTTTTCTTCACACAGCCATTATAATCTTTTCATAGTTTAGAATGTCCTTCCTATCCAAATAATGATGTGGTACTTTGTGTTACTATTTCACAAAAGCTATACTGCTGGATTTTTGCACAGCTTTTGCTTTGACTGCTGCTTATTTTCTTGTCCAATGTCTTCCTCGGGTATTTGTAAATGCTAGGAACATAAAAATATTATGTTCGTGGTGTTTTCGGGTACAAAACCTATTCTTTTGAGTAATGTAGTGGTAGTGGGTTTTTGTGTGTGGAATCGAGTGCTGTCTGTTTAAGAATGGAGGAATAGCCTTTCGTTCTTTATATACTTGTCCTGCCAAAACTTTTGTAGTTGGCTTTTAATTTGAATTTTATTTGATTTTTGGGGCTGTGGGAGAGCCAAACACATTGGCCGACAATTGAGGATTAGTTTTGATCCGATTTCTCATAGCATAACATAAACTTCTCATTTTTGAATCGATTGGCTCCTTGCATGGAATCTGGATAGGTGCTGCTGCTGCTGTTGTTGCTGCTGATTTTTGCTAAACAAAAACCATTTACATAATTTGATTTGGATATGCAACTTTCCATCTGCATGCTTCATGAATCATAACTGATGATTTGTGTAGGTGTTGTTTAATAACATTTGTTCTTCTTCCTCTCTGTTCATATATTATGAGTTTGTAAGTGAAAGTATGCTCGTTTTTAGCCTAGAGCTCTAAAACGGACTCCTTTCCCACCTCTTGTGAGTTAAGATTTGATTGTATAGTTTTGTGTATGTAGTTTGGTTTTTCCTATATGTGACAGATCAGGCACATGTTTAAGGGAATTCTTTCACTCATATAGGCTCTCTTTCTTGAGGTTGTTCTTTCTGAGTATGACTAAAAGATTAAGCAGTGCATACTTTAGGCCTCACTTTGACTATAGTATTGCAGAGGCTGGAAAACAGGAGCCTAATTTTACATTAAAATTTGCTTCTCCTGGGAAAGAGAGGCAGTTTTCTGTATTGAATGGACTCCAGGCAGGTGAATTTCGAAACTAAACCTGTTTTCAAGTTCTACGCATTCTATGAACTGTATTTTAGTTAGTGTGAAAGGTACAATAAATAGTGGGAAGGAAGTACACTGACGATGAAGAAAATAATCAAGATATGGGTTTGGTGCTATATGTTGCCTAAAGCTTGGGGGGTTTTCACACGGTTTGTTATTACAGGAGATATGTGAAACCACGAAGTTGGTGTGTGTTCATGACTCAGCAAGGCCTTTAGCCTTAGAGAAGGATATACGCAAGGTAGGTGCATGTAATGCCCTGTTCCCCTATCCAGCCTAAGAATTTGGATCCTTAAAATAGATCATTTTTGGGCTAATTAAACCATTTGGTGACAGCTCAAAGTATTATAACTGTGCCGAATTACTGACTTATTTAAAGACTGTAAAAGTTCAGAAAATTTCCCTTGTTTACTAATGTTAGCTCTGTTTTCTGACAGGTGATTGCTGATGCATATGCCCATGGTGCAGCAGTGTTAGGAGTACCTGTAAAAGGCACAATCAAAGAGGTTAGTAATGGACTTGTCTAGGGTTGACGAAGTCCATTGCATAATACAGTGCACTTTGCCTTGCACACTGACACGAATCTCCTTAACAAAACTCTGGCTATTTTGAACGAAAAATAACATTAATCTTGTAATCTGGAGTTCACCCCAGTTTTTGGCCCTCCAGTTTTCATGGAAAAGAATTACCAAACCAGCCAGAAGTCATGTTTTTCACTGTGGCAGTGGAGTTACAAAATGGAGGCATAAACATGCTGGGGAAATGCACGATCAAGGAAATATGAGAACATTTGGTTGTCTGGATTGGGCTTAGTTTGTACATTGCTGTATTTAGTAGCATTGTGATGTCTTCTGCATGTGTACAGGCCTATGCATATTTGGGTAAATTTTTTTTGGGGTGCATAGATAGCATGCCTGTTTGTATGTGTTTGGTTCTGCACTTGTGCCTGTGCCAATAGGCTGCTTGTGTGATTAGCCAATGTTGGTTCAGGCCAGAAAGTTAAAAGAGACTTGCTTTCTTGAACTGAGATTTCTGAGTTTACTCTTGGTGTTTCACCAAACAAGCTGTTTACCTTCTGCCTTTTGGCATCGTAAACTTTGTTTAAAGTCTCTGCAAAAGCATTATACATTGTTCTGCCATGTACCATTTAACCAAGAGTACTTTTGCAGGCAAGAAGTGATGGTTTTGTCGCAAGAACTTTGGACAGGAGACTACTATGGGAAATGCAAACACCTCAGGTACTCTTTGCTTGAGTTTAAGATGTGAGAATGCTTAAACCCACATGGACTGAACTTGTTTCATGTTTGAACAGGTCATTGAACCGAGTTTGTTACGAAAGGGGTTTGAACTGGTTGAGGAGTAAATATTCTACCCACTTTGTTGTTCTAGTATCTGGAATGTAACTGGGAAGTGGAGCTTAAAGTTATAACATAGTTTTCTGACAAGAAGTTTGGAAGAAAGCCTTGGCCAAACCCTGAAACCTTTTTTTGACGTTCCCAGAAAAAACCTTGAGGTGACAGACGATGTGTCCATTGTCGAGTATTTGAAGCATCCAGTTCTTATCACTGAAGGTTCTTACACCAACATCAAAGTAAGAGCACCTTTGATTTATATAGGGTTTTTCTAGATGTAGATTCATGGTTCTGCCATCATTGCAGCATTTTGTGATGTGTTCTGACTTGTGCACATAATATCCATCAGAATTATCATCCAGTCACATGGAGCTTAAGCAATGGTGGCTGGGTAGTCACTTATGGACCTTAAGCAATATTGACAGAGTCTATGATTACATATCTCAAATAGTATAGGAGTCTGAATGATGGAATGTAGTTGTTAATAGACGCCACTCAATCCTTACAGTTTTATCAAATTCTCCATCAGATGTGCTTGATTTGAATCTTTCTTGAATTCTCACAGGTGACTACGCCGGATGACATGATTGTTGCAGAAAGAATTCTGCAACAAACAGAAAGGCAAACCTAAGACTTTACTTCTCTCACACACACCCACAGACACATACAAACACAGACAAGTAGCAAAACTATCATGTTTCAAGCAAAATTTTGGGAAAATCAGGAGCGTGGAGGTGATGTCCAGATGCTCTCATGTGATGCCAGAATGAGTGTACCAGTAGAAACATTCCTAATGTATTGATGAAATTTTGCCTTTGATAAGCTAATTGCTGAAATACTTCGAGAATCACTGTCAATCACATGAAGCAGTGAAAAGATTTTCAGGTTTGTTGTATCCAAAGGATTCCTTGACTAAGCTGTTTAAAATGTCTTTTTGGGAGGGAAGGTTACAAGGATTCTTGAGCAAATAAATGTCACATCATTTTTGGGAGGGAAGGGTACAAAAATCATGGTTGATACTCAAAAACATAAAAGTATTTAACAAATTGATACAACTGGTTCTTGAGATTTCCTTGTAGGGTTATTGGTGCACGTGCTTGTTAATTTGTGACAGGGCAATCTAGTCAACATGGTCATGAACACTTGAACTTGATTAACAAGGCATCCAATTTATTTGTTGCGATAAAAATTGGTGCAAGCAGTGATTAAAGGAAGATACATGCCTATGTTCTTTGAGTGTTGTAATTGCCTTTCAAGAGCCTCTTGCAAATATCTCTTACTCTGATTGATGTACAGTCTGCATTTTTATGATGGGTGCAAAGCAACTCAGCTAGTAAGTCCAAGAAGCTAGTAACTATGTGGGCACTTTATGTATGCTGCAAATGCAATGATAGGCAGGGTAAAATATTCAGAAGAATGGGTTAGGCTGTGTATGTCAAATATAATCTATCACCAGCCTAAGATCATAAAATGGCAAGCAAAGGTGGACTATCCAACTACTCTTCTCAAGTGATAAAAGATCACCAAGCTTGTCCTCAAATCACCATTGCCTTCTTGGTTCATTCGATTTAGTATGTCGCTCCCTAATTATTGGACATTTGAAGGGTAGAATGTGGGTTTTCTGATCATAGTCTTAGCAGTGGAAAAACACAGACAGACGCTTTCATTTCAGCTCTACTATTTGGTACTAAAAAATTCCACACACGCCTAATAATATAGAGCCACAATATTATTGACCCTCCATCTGTGTTTTTGCAAGTGGTTCCAATTGATAAAGGACATTATGCAAACTATACGGCAAAAATGGGTCCCCTCCATCATGACCCGCTTGTGACCATTCTAATATTAGCCACCTTGTCACATCTATGTTTTTCCTCAGCCCCTTGCATTTGGGTTGGTTTTGTACACAACTTCATTGACTTGAGATTTGATTCACTTGGAGTATTTTCTCAATGTGCCCAATTGCACCTTGTTTGTGTGATTTTTGTGTATCATTGGCCAACTTAACCCCTTGGCTAATCACATCACATAACAAGAAAACCACTCATATACTCCTAAGTGCCCCACTTCCACAAAACTTGCATCTCAATTTCCTTTGTTTGTTATTGTAGTTGGCATATCATTTTTATAACTCTTTTCAAGTAGACCATTGAACAAAGCATTGTTTTTGTATCTAGTGTTCAGTAGTCTTGGGCAAGAAGGATTGTAACACAATAAATAGTGACTATCTTTTGCTCAATGTCCTTTCCATCCTTGCACTAGCCTCCTAAGAGGTGATATTAAGACGTAAACTTGTAAGACGTAAACAAGACCACACCAATATTAAGTTTTACAAAATAAAAAACAAGACCACATTAATACAAGCCATACGTAAACTTGTAGTAGAGATACACATCACATTGCACCAGACATTGGGGGCATGTTTTTCCCAATCTTTCCATTGTTTCCATGCTTGATTATGGCAATGCATTGCATGGCATGACACCCAAGTGGCTATAAACATGGAAAATGTCCAGCATGGAGAGAATCACTATAGGACATAATTATGAAGTTTTGAAATGCATTAGACATTATAGGGCTCATATATCCATTCCAAATAGTGACTTATTCTAGAAGTTCAAAGTGATCACCATAAATGCATCTTTTTGTGGAGTTAGTCTTTGCTTACCAACCATGATTCACTACCATGCCTTCACTTGCATGCAAGTTATCATAGTAGCAACAACAATGTATTTAGTTCTTTGTACGCTAACTCATGGTTGCTCTCATTTTACAAAGCTAATTAGATGTAAAGAGGCTCTATTAGGTGATTTTGGAAACATAAATGAGTAGTTCCTCTAAATATAGGCTATAGCAAAAGGCATGACTACAAGGAGAGTTTGATGCACTGAAAATGCTATCAACCATGGTAAAAAAAAAATATGTGAAGGAAGCTATTAAGGATATTGCTCTATCTTCTAAGGGATTGTTAGTTTTTTGAAGCAAGGGTTGCTTATCATGCCTTGAAGAAGTGCTTGAAAGTATTAAACTGAAGTGCTTCTTTTCCAATATGGAGTATTTAAATATCTCTACCTCTAATTGATGCACACTCATTTTCATTTATAAAGTTGATGCATCTAGTTTTTGTGCACTTGCTCATGACCACTCATGCCACATAGAACCAAGATCTATTCTTGTATTTTCCCCTTATTTGTTGATTATCTTGCATGGTCTCTAAATACTTACTCTCCCTTACCATCGAGGTAGAATGGCCTTCAATGATAAGAGGTGAAATCACATAAGCCATCTTGGTTTCACTTTTTGTCATATGCCGGGGTGATCACATGGTGAGCTTCCTAGAAGATCTCTTGAACTTTTGAAGTGATGCATTGAACCAAGATTTGTAATGTGTAGGTTCATGCATCTTCATGAGAGGTTATAGAGAAATGGCCAACAAGCAATGATTGTTTGAGACATGGTTGGCATTTGTTATCAACACGTCACATAATTGACTATATGCTACTTGAGCCTTATATAGAGCATAACAACTAGTTGAAAACTAGTAGGAATGGGTCTTGCCTAGGCCAATGTGGTAAGGATTGAACATACGCAAATGGTTACATTGCTTCAAATAGTTAGGACATCACTTTTGATGTTCAGAGCAGCCTGGGTTGAAGAGCGAGACATAATCACAACACAGGAAATCAAACACAAAAATGTACTTAAGACTAAATTTGATGTGTATTGGTGGAATCGAAGTCGATACATCAATTGGGGAACAAATGGTCACAACACAATTCTTTGAGAGAACAAGGACAAAAAAATCGATGGATACAATGACCAAGGCAATACTACTACTAAACACAATGATCGAGGACAATGCAATATAAGCTCTATTGAGAGAGCACTTAGGATGCCAGTCAAGAAAACTAGAAGAAAGACTTTGGAAGGATATGGCATCGAGTAAGAGAATTTTCAATTGCTTAGTCTCCAAGATTGTGAGTATGCTTGAATAACAACCACCACCATGCTTCGCTTCCTACCCTTATATAGGTTGCTGCCTATGGCGGGACCTTCTCTCTATCCATGTGCCATGTCAGGCAGTGGGCCATTCTTTTCGCCCATCTGTTGTGCTTGGTAACCTTTACTTCTCTGCTCCCACTGGCTCTTCAATGTGCCACTCATGGCTTTTGTGTTAAATGCCACCGCTACCTTTAACAAGTATAATGGTTGAGCACCAATTCACACATTCCACAAGCTCCCTCTCTCTACATCAAGAATCTGCAAGTACATAAATGGGTGAATTGACAATGGATTGTGGTCACACTCCCTCCTTTTATAGATAGAAATAAAGAAGTTGTAACAAGTAATAAATAAGAGCACCCAGGATGATGCAACATGGATACTCCAACAATATGTACTTTGTTGTACGCACCTTGGTAAGAAAGCACCTTGAAGAAGTCCAAATGCCAAGCCCTCTTTGAAAGCAAAGTAGTTGAGCTAGCCACCTTGTACCTCTCTTGGAGCCACACAAGCTCCATGGATAGCTTGCTGTGACATCAACACATCATGTCACTCATCTAGCATGAACTTGGTACTAGAAGCACTAGTCAAAGGTTTGGATCACCAGAAGATGTGAACTTGATGACACACATCAAATCCACCAATATGGAGAGAGCATCAACCTTCGCTCTCTCCACCTGTACATTGCCCCTTTTGGCTAGGAGCATAGTGCGGGTGTGTAGCATTACTAGAGAGCGGAGGAGAACCATCCACTCAAAATGATATAGATGTGTCCATGGTCTTGTGCTTTGCTAAGTAGGAGCATGATATCCACCACACGAAGTAACAGCATGTCTTTCGTATCTTCTTTCTCTTCAAATGTGACACTATGCCACACCATTTTGTCCCTTTACCTTCATATGCATGATTGCCACTGTGTTACATCATGATGGAAGTAGAGACTCCTCCATAGGCTAGAGCAATCCAACATCATGTTTGAAAAGCACTAGTAAGCACACAAACACTCAACTACAGCTCCACGAGATGCGTTGGAATATTGAATCTTGTAATCGCAAGGGCACAAGGATGATCATAATGAAGTGAATGAAAATGAAAGGTACATGCATATTACCTCAATTAGGAGAGAGTAGCAAAGGGAGTGTGAATGCCTGCAAAACTTGAGCATAGAGTAAGTGATTACATGTATGCATGCACATAGCTAATACAATAGGGATGAAATGCATGTGAGCTAACCACAACATAAGAGCACAAGAACAACCATCAAAATGAACTCCGCATGTGAATAAAGGTCTGGAAATGTTGCAAGCTAGGCGAGGTAACCAATTGGGCACCTCATGAATACAAAAGTGTAGTCATGTTGATGCAATCAAGTCAAGGTAGTCATGTCCATGCAAGTAGAAGGTACATCGAAGATAGAACATGGGTCAATGCACACACATAAGCAATGGTCTACACAACAATCACAAGGTTAGTGGGACACATCATATTAAAAGAAATTTGAGGGAAGCAGCATCAATCAGCCTGCCACTAGACACATGGGGACAACCAACCACAACGCATTATTTCGATACATGGCAGCCTTCAAGATGAACACATGACAAGGCAGTTATACAATGACAGTAGATTGACGCACACTATAGACTACAAATGTAAAGGACGTTAGTCTTAGCAGTAGCGCAGGTCCTTGGTGACAAAAATATGCAAAAAAAGTACACAAAGTTAGCAAGTGGGCCAAAATCATACCCCTATCAATAAACCTTGAACATCTTTCGGGCAATCTAAACATTTGATACAATGTCAGAAGAGAAAAACATGTAGCGGAATAATGAAAGACACATGATTGCGATGAAATAGACAATATGCAAGATGTGACCGGTAAATAGGAATCTATTATGACAACAATACATTATTTCAAAGCCAACTCATACACTCCACAAAGCTCCCTCTCTCCACACCAAGAATTTGCAAGTGTATGAATGGGTGGATTGACAATGGAATATGGGCACACTCTCTCCTTTTATAGAAAAAAATAAAAGAGTCCTACCATAAAATAGGTTGGTCAATTCCAAATGAAGAATAAAGAGGATACCCATAAATACAGGTGTGGTACGATGAACATATGATATGACCACTTCTAACAAGTCTATCAATAGAACCATGACTAGAAAACTTTTATGCTCCACTCAATGTTTGTGACTATTAACCTATTTTTTGCACAATCACACTTTCATGCTCATCAATCCTAACTACATTCTACATATTACTATACCAACTACTCATTTCATAAAAAACAATATCCTTGCTAGCTCTAAGATTACTATACCAACTACTCATTTAATAAAAAATAATATCACGTTTAATAGGGCTATACAATTTATATCCCTTCTACTGAAGAGAATATCCAACAAATACACGTGTTTCTACTTTGGGATTCAATTTATTGTGCAACTCATCAAGAGCATATAGTAAGCAATACATCCAAATACTTTGAGGACGTGATACATTTGGCTTTCTACCTTTTAACTTCTCTTTAGGTGTCATACCATGTATTGCAGCAGTGGGTATCCTATTCATAACGTATACAATAGTAGCAACTGCTTTAGTCTAATAGTAATGAGGCAAGTTTCTTTCTGACATCAATGCACGAGCCACCTATGCAATATACCTATTTTTTCGCTCAACAACTCCATTTTGCTATGGAGTATATCTACATGTATATTACCCTTGTATACTTCTTTTCTGCAAAAAACTAGAAAACTCATTGGAGAGATGTTCTTCCTCTCCATCATCCGACATTAAGCATTTAATATGCAATTCTATCTTCTTCTCAAATAAGGCCTTAAAGCTTTTAAAGTGAGTGAATATCTCACTTTTCTCATACATAAAGTAAATCCGTACTTTGCAAGTACTATCATCAATAAAGGAAACATAATACTTGCAACCACTCAAAGTGGCAGTCTTTGTAGGACCCCTATATCAAAATATAATTCAAGTGGCTTCTTGCATACATGCTTTTCATGTGGAAATGCATACCTTATTTTCTTTCCAAATTGATATGCTTTACATACCTTATGTATCCCATCAACCCTAAACCTGGGCAAGCCATACAAAATTTGTTTGAACTACATGTCTTTCAATTGTTGCATATTCACACGACCAAATTTTTTATACCAAATTTCAATATTAGCCACAATACTTGAATCTTATACAAATATGGCAGCATCCATTTTCGCAATGAAGGTTACCACTTCAAGAGAATTTTACACAAAGACTAACAAGAAATGATGGAAACCATAGCTTGCCATTCCTTAATTCAAGATGTCTTACAACCAAGAATTACAAGAGATATTGAAGCCATGGAAGCTTGAGAATCAATTGATGATGGCTGCAGCAAGGAACTCACCCCTTACAATGGCGGGGAAGGAAATACCTTCAAGCTCCAAGAATTAGAGATGTGTAAAATGATTAAAAGATGATTTACATTGGCACCCTCTTGCCTATTATAGTCCAATCCAAACTAGGCTAATTTCCTAATTAAAGCAACATGAAAATGGCTTTATTACAATCCATCCCTACCCAAAAAGTTTTGTCCTCAAAACTTTGGTAGGGTGAAAGGAAAAATGAATGGTAAGTGGTAAGAAGTGAGAAGCCAATGCTGAATATCTTTGTTGAAGTTGTCCATTGATGAAGATAATCTTCCATTGAAAAGGATCTCCAAAATAAGCTCGAAACAGTGGAAATCTGGAATGCTGTCTTGAACAGGATAGCAATAATAAATGACCCATAACTTTTGACTGAAATGGCGGATTGTCGCATTTGAGAGGTAGAAATGAATTATACTTCATAAGGTATCCATCCATATCATCAAACTCCAAGTTTGATGTTGGGAGGTCAATTATTTTCATGACGGAAAATTAGTACAACAAGCTGTCCACTATGCAATGAACTAACCATCTTCTTGAAGAAGCCATGGGAACTGATCCAAATAAGTAGCATATTGCCAAGATGATTCTTCCATAGGCAATCCCTTCTACTTGACAAGATATTCCATAACAATATGGTTCCTTAGAATCTTCTCTCTCTTGCCAACAATTCTTTCAGGCTCATACATGATTAAGCCATCTTCATCAAGAGGAGGTAGTTCTTCAAGAACTTGTATGTTAGGTCCAATGTATTTCGAGTTGAGACACATGAAAAACATTGTGAACGCATGTGGTAGAAGGTAAATCAAGTTGGTAAGCAAGATCCCCAACTTTCTTAATTTGATATGGACCATAATAGCGATGAGCAAGCTTATTATGTCCACCCTTGAGAGAAGCATAACGGGATTTAGGTACTTTCAAAAATACCCATTCTCCTTCTTCAAAAGCCACATGCCTTCTTTTATCATCTGCATATGATTTCATTGTCTCTTGTGCCTTTCAAATATTTTCTTTTGCACTGCTTCATTAAGGCTTCATCTTTTCCAACTCTTCTCGAAGAGCAAGAGGATTCACTCTATCATGAAACAATACTGAAGGTACTTGGACTTTATATCCATATAATGCCTCAAATGGTGATATACCAATACTCATGTGATGAGTATTATTGTAACATAACTCCGCAAGATGAGCAATGATCCCATGCATTCTATGTATAATGGCAAAAGTGTCTGAGGTAGATTTCTAACCATTTATTGACCTTTTCAGTTTAGCCATCTGTTTGTGGATGATAGGCAGTACTTGGAGTTAGTTTTGTACCCATGGAAGTAAAGAGACATTTCCGAAAATTCCCCATGAACTTGGAATCCCTATCAGAAACAATCTTCATAGGTAATCCATGAAGTCTGAAAATCTCTTCCATGAATTGATCCGCCACCTATTTGGTTGAATATTGGACTTTGGTAGGTATGAAGTGGGCTAAATACGTAAGACGATCAACCACAACAAAAATGCCATTCTAGCCCTGCTTAGTGGTAGGAAGTCTTGTAGTGAAATCCATGCTAATATTAGTCCATTTACCATGTGGAATAGGCAAAGAGGCTGAAGTAGACCACTAGGCAATAGATTTGAATCTTTATTTTGTTTGTATGGTAAGCACTGCATCACATATTTCTTGACATCTTTCCAAAGTCCCTTCCAATAGAAGCATTTATGAATCTTGTCAAAGGTTTTAAACAATCCAATATGTCCTGCCAAAGGAGAAGAATGCATCTCTTGTAATATTTGAGATCTAAATGACTGAGGGGTCAAATATACTCTCCCTTTAAACCAAAGAAGTCCATTTTGCCATCTGAAATTGGGAAATTTAGATCCATCATCTTGTTGTAATTTCTTCATAATATTGGCAGTGTGCTCATCTAAAAGATATTATTCTTGAATGTCAAGGATCTAATCCTTATGTATGGTAGAAATGCTAGCAACAGAACATGCTCACATCCTGGATAAAGCATATGCCATTACATTATCCTTGCCTGCCATATAAGAAATATCAAAATCATATCCCTGAAGTGTAGCTAACCATCGTCTTTGTTTGAAAGATTTGGCTGGGAGAGGAAATATTTCAGCACACGATGGTCGCTCTTCACCTTAAAATGGCTTCCATAAATGTAGTGGTGCCACTTCTTGATCACATGAAGAATGGCTAACATTTCTTGCTCATAGACGTGGAGCTCTCTTTCTTTATCATCCAACTTCCTACTTTCATAAGTAATAACACCATGGTCTTGGCATAAAACATCCCCAATACCTCTGCCACTATCACCAACAAATATAGTGAACTCCTTAGCAAAGTCTGGGCACACTAAAATAGGTGTTGAAATAAGTAGACTTTTCAGCTCATTGAAACTCTTAGTGGCTGTAGCATCCCAAAAGAAAGCTTCCTTTTTCAATCTATCAGTAAGAGGAGCTGCTACATGGACATAATTCTTGATGAATCTTCTATAGAAAGAAGATAGTCTAAGAAATCCTCATAGTGAAGTAGAATTCTATGGTATGGGCCAATCCTTGATGCACTGGATCTTCTTTGGATCAACCATAATCCCTTTCTCACCAACTATATGACCCAAGTTTTCTACTTCATCAGCCCCATAAAGGTACACTTGCTTTCCTTTGCAAAAAGCTTGTGCCTTCTCAAGGTAAGAAGGACTTCTCTTACATGCTTCAGATGTTCATCTCTATTCTTGCTATAGATGAGAATGTCATCAAAGAATACCAAGACTGATTTATACAAGAATGGCTGCAAAATCTTGTTCATAAGAGCCTGGAAATTTGCAGGTGCATTTGAAAGCCCAAATGGCATGACTAAGACGTGGTAAAGACCTCTTTCTGTTCTAAAAGCTGTGTTGTACTCATCCCCTACTTTCATCCTGATTTGGTGATATCTTGACCTCAAGTCAATCTTTGTGAAAACTCTTGCATCTTTGAGTTCATCTAGCAAATCATCAATGCGGGGAATTGAGTACCTATTATTTATGGTGCTCTTATAGTCAACACATATCCTGAATGACCCATCCTAAATGACCATTTAAGTCTCTATAGTCAATACACATCCTGAATGACCCATCTTTCTTTTTGACAAGTAGTATGGGAGAAGCAAAAGGTGACTGACTAGGTTGAATAAACCCCATTTCCAGCAAGTCTTTAACCCGTTTCTCTACTTCTTCTCTCTCATACTTGGATAACCTATAAGGAGGTTTGTTGATGGGTTTATTGTCACGCATTAGATAAATAGGATGATCTAGGTGGTTGGAATATGCCCTTAAACTCTTCCAAAAGTTTACATAGACATGGATCTTGCTCCTTAGGTGAAGTACATTGTTAATTTTCATTTGCATTTGATAGAAGAAGTGTGAAAATGCAAGACATAGAATTAATTTCCTTCTTCATCTTCTTCTTGTTTGCTGATTATTTCCACTTGCTTTCTCTCCATGCCATTAAGTTTTGCTTGCTACCCATTCCAAGCAAACTCTATGAACATCTGATTTAGATCCAAAGAAAATTTTCCAAGCTGTTTAAGCCAATCGTAGCCAATGATGATGCTAATAGGACCCATATCTAGGACAATCAAGTCCGTCATAATAGTGCAAGTCTACGATAATTCAATAGGAGTATGCCATCATATCTCTTTACTCAAATCTTGGGCACCATTAGCTACTTGTATCTTCAGTGGAGCTTCTATTTCTTGAGGTAGTAACTTCAGCTCATATAATGATTTGGCATCGACAAAACTATGTGTGCTACTGCCCGGATCAATGAGAATATGGGTAATCTTTGAATTTATAGTAACCTTAAACCGAAGTGTACTTTCACCTTTAAAACCCATCCATGCATCCTGAGATATGGAACTTAACATGGGCTAACAAGAAACTATAGAAGGATCATCAATCTCTGATCCACCAGGATCATAAGGAAAATTACTAACCGGCTCTAACTCCTCCTGTGTATCATGATCATCATGCTCATGCATCTCATCACAAGTAGGAACAACCTCTACTTGCAAAAGATGCCCTTCTTGTGTGTCCTCTTCATTAGAGTCTTCAATATTCAACATGTTAGATTTTGCCATATATCCCTTGTACTTCTGCTTGTGCTCAGGAGACCATTTCTCCCCACATTTGTAACATAGACCCTTGGATTTATCATTAGGAAGTGCCTTGTTACTGTTATTATTGGGATATTGCCTAATTGCACCTTCAGCCTTTTTGAAATCTCCTTTTGGATCAGCATTATATCTGAAATTATTGCCCTATTTTGAAGCATATGCTGTAGGATAGGTTGGAACCTTGCTGAAATTATTTTGAAAACTGCTTTCAGCTCTAAATCCTTCTCTTTGTTGGTTGATTTGCTATCCAAATCTCATAGGCTGATTTGATTGATAATTCATTCTTGTTGTTTTGGGCTGAAATGAAGTTAAGTATTTTCTATACTTTTGGCTGTACCTCTCAACATATTGAATGGTTGCATGAACATTTGTAAGCTTGGCTGCCCCTACTTTAGTTCAAAGGTTTGGATCAAGACCAAATATATATTTGTTCAATTTGGGTAAATCGGAAATGCCTTCCACATACATGGAAATGTTTAAGAATTGGCTGGAATACTCCCTCATGGTAGAACCCCTTTGCCTAAGATCATACCATTTCCTTTCAAGCCTTTCCTTCTCCATTGGTGACACGAATACTTGAGTCATGACTAATTTGAAGTCCTCCTAAGTCTGAAAATTCTCTCCAATCTTGGTCATGTATCTCCACCATGTATGTGCATATCCCTCTAGGTGTAGGGCTGCATAACAAATCTTTGCTTGATCATTGCGTGGGTAGTGAAATACATTTCCAATTTGTTGAGCCATTCTTCAAGTTTGGGCAGTGAAGGGTTATCTCCTTTTAAATTGGATATATTGATCTTGTCCTTGTATTCCTTGTCATAATGATAGTGCTACCCATTATGGTTGGTATATCTAAAAGATTGTTGTCTATTAAAATGATCACTCATTGCTAAAGTTTGAATGAAGATGTAGAGTTGCATATCAAAGACTTCCAAAAACTTATGTTCAATTGTCAAGTCAATGAGAAATTGCATCACTTGATGTTGTTCAACACAATTTTGAAGGAAAATGCAACGTAGTGGTATTAATTATTAACTCGTGGCAAATTCAATTACTAACATGTAAGGGTTTTACACTAATTTTTGTAGGGAGTTCTCTCTTGAAAAGGCAAGCTAATATTGGCCACATGCCCTAAATGAGACTCATCAAGAATTTAGTTAGAGTGTGAAAGCATACATCTAGAACCTACACAAAGTTTTCCATTGTTTGGATAACACCATTCTATTACCCCCTACTGCTTAGCTACAATTCTTCTTGAGGCTAGTGAATCATCATGCAAATGATGGGAATACCCAAGGGGAGGGCGCTAAGAAGATTTCGCAAAGGGGAAAAGGTACCCTAGAGGAAATACCTAGTAGGGTCATCTCGGTAGAGACACTTTCAATTACTAAGAATGCAACATCTAACAATGTTAGAGATCTCTATGTGGAAGAGTAATCTTTAAAAAGAAGATATGAGTATTCTATTGACCTTTGGTGTACAAAGATGTGATAAAGCAAGTGTTCCTTTATGATGGATAGGGGAAAAATTAGCTATGTATATATGATGATTGCAGGTTAAGTTCAATATGATTATATCCAACAAGCTCTTCAACTATGAGATGATATGATAAAGAAGACCTTAAGTCTATGTGAGTCATTGCTTTATGAAAAGAAAACTACACAAAAATTTGAGTCATATCTCTTATTAGTATCAATTAAATTCTTGAAGATTGGATGTGATTTGAGGGCTTAGCTATGATCATTCTTGAGCTTTAGTTTGCTCGAACAAAGTGGAGGGCTAAGCAGAGTTGCAAATCAACTACGATAATCCCAAGTGATAGTTTACTTGGATGAAGTGGAGGGCTAATAGCCTCAAGTGTGTTTCTTATTATTCCTGTATGAGCAGGTGATTTTTATGGTGTTCTTGTGTGACAAATGCGGGATCTAGAGCATGGCAAAATCGGAAGCTATGGAGGATGAAATGAAAAGTGTGGACTCATGATGGAGAAGACAAAGACACTGTTTGTTACACAAGTGAATTAGGTTCCAAGATTGAGACTTGGACTCATAAACACAATCTTGTGTATGTGGACAATGACATTGACACTTCACTGAAAAGAAAAGAGTACTATCATTGCATTAAGAAAGGAAGCAAGTACAATGCTTTATAGGAAAGTAGGAAACTGTAGTAGGCACCATTATGCATATGGGATAAGTTAGCCTGCATGTCCTTGACCCTGAAGCTCCATACAAAGAGGCTGTTTTAGTGAGTGTGATTGCTGATTCTCAACACCCCTCCTCAATCACAACTAGAAAGGCACAAAGTGTGTAGAGGCTGTAATGAGAACCACCTGCAAAGTGTGGGCATACCACAAACATGGCAAAACACCAGAGGCTATCGCAGAAAAGGCTAAGTGTGGGTACCATAAACATGGTGGACATCCAGAGGCTGTAACAGGGGCCTCACAAAGTGTACAAGGATTGTAATGCCAAGTTACATAAGGAGTTTACAAAGCTTATGGTAGGAAGCATTAGGGCAAGGAAAATACAAGACTATTAAAACAGTCTATCAGAATTATGAGAGTACAAGGATTGATGAGTCTTGTCCTTCCGATCCTGGTGGTCTTCATCTTCATCTTCTTCTTCCTTTGCTCCATTTTCTTCTTCTTCTTTGACTGTGACTAGATAGGCCTTTTGGGATCTCTTTCTTGTGTGGCAGAACTTCTCGGTGTGTCCGGTCCTTTTGCAGAAGTCGCAGAAGAGCTGATCCTTCTTGCCTTTGTACCTGTTGCCAACATATAATGCATGCTCATCTCTAGAGGTACTTGGTTCTTCCTTAGTTTTAGCTTCTTTTCCTCTTCTAACAGTGATGCCTGGATATCAACAAGTTCAGGATTTGGCATGTTGATTAAAGTTGTTGATACATTATTATATTCAGGAGGCAAACTCTTAAGTAGAACACTGATGCAAACATCTTCATCCATTTTAATGTTGATTCCTGCAAGTTGGGTTAGGAGTCCTTCCATGTAATTAAGATGTGTGGCAAGTGATGTACTGGACTTCATTTCAAGCCTGAAGAACTCAATCAGGAGACCATACTTTGATGATTTAGATTGTGCACCGAACAGGGTGTCAAGTCTTTTCCATGTATCCTGTGAGGTCTCACAGTTATCCACATGGTGGATATAACTGTCGTCTAGCTCCAGTTTGATAATGGCTTGGGCTCTGTCATCATTCTTTTGCCAAGTAGTTGCAAGGTCCGCGTCCCGAGGTTTCTTCTCTTTGCCATTTGTGATGGCCCAGAGACCCTTTTTCATCAAGATGAGCTTGATGCGGGTTTGCTAGGTGTGAAAACCGACTCTTTGAATTGAGCATTTGGAGAGTCTTTTCCCATGTTAGACTTACGGGAACAGTAGCAAATCAACTTCAGACTTATTAGATTTGAGTAGTAGAAGAGTTGGTTGAGAGACACAAGTGCTAAAAAACACTAACTGAGTGTTAATGAATATCAAATCTGCACAGTCCTTTACTCTTTTTAAAATCCAAGTGTAATCTTCCCCTTCTTGATTTGATGCTGATACCTTCAAATCTGAGTGACAGTACTTTAATGAACTTCAGAGAGTATTGCTCAGTGATTAAAATCACTGTTGATAACTTCAGTGAGAGAAACAGTGAGAAATGTCAGAATTTTGAAGCTTTGGCTATGGCTTTTGCATTAGGGTTTCTGGGGGCAGCCTGGTTTTTTGCTGATTGCAGGAGCTACAGTGGATCATTTTCAAAAATTTTTATATGCCTAGGAAGCTGACTTCATGGGCTATCAAAGCCCCATGATAATCGTCGACATCGTGGACTGTATGCAGCACGCAGGCATCTCAAACGTAAGCAGGCGCAATTCTGACAGATTTCCGTGATTTTCGCAATGCTGGAGTCAGGGCACAGTAATGCAGTCAATTTTTGTACCAGGATGAATCGCCTTGAGTAGAGGAACAACTCCCTATAAGAAATCGTGGGCTGAAATGGCCTGATTGAGGAGTTATTGAAGCTCCAAGTAAGGTAGGTCCTGTCTGGCTATGGCAGACACAGAGCAGAGATTGATGATTTTCACAATGCTGAGCTCCAGATGGTCCAATGTCCTAGATTGATGTGATACAGTGAAGCTTTGTGAGTTGGGGAATACTTTTCCAGAAGGAAGCTCCAAGAGATTTGACCTATGGAGTGAGATATAAGCAGCTCAATCTGACAGGGTGCTGCTGGCTATGGCTGCCATGGAAGCTTCAGTGAGAGTAGAGTTGGGAGATGAAGTCATGAGCTGACATTGAGCTAGACTGAGGTTGAGAGGAATCAAGAGAGGCTAGAGAAGCAATGCCATGCCCAACTGGGCTCTGATACCATGTGACAAATGCGGGATCTAGAGCATGGCAAAACCGGAAGCTATGGAGGATGAAATGAAAAGTGTGGACTCATGATGGAGAAGACAAAGACACTGTTTGTTACACAAGTGAATTAGGTTCCAAGATTGAGACTTGGACTCATAAACACAATCTTGTGTATGTGGACAATGACATTGACACTTCACTGAAAAGAAAAGAGTACTATCATTGCATTAAGAAAGGAAGCAAGTACAATGCTTTATAGGAAAGTAGGAAACTGTAGTAGGCACCATTGTGCATATGGGATAAGTTAGCCTGTATGTCCTTGACCCTGGAGCTCCATACAAAGAGGCTGTTTTAGTGAGTGTGATTGGTGATTCTCAACATCTTGTACAAGAATGGGATGTAGATCTGTGTGAATTGACAAGGCGTGATTTCACTAGTGTTTGTTGTAGCTTTTCTAGTTTTTCTATCTTATTTTTCACAGGTTCCAGCTCCCTACTTAATGTGCCTGCTTCAAGACACCCGGTTCTGTGTCTTTCAGCTATCAAGGATGTAGCTCCCTAACATCTTGGTGAACTTGACCTAGAGGTCAAGGTGAAGAGTTAGGTATGGATACAAGTATGGATGCAAATGCATAGATGTTTTTTGGGCAAGAATTAGAGGTCATAGAGTACCTTAAACAACTACTTGAGATTATACACATAGATGATGGAGTTGGGATAACTTTTGGCTATGCATCTGATACTCATTGTAGCATATAAGTCCCTCGTGACACAAGACGGTTCTAGGGATGAACAGATGCTTTGTGTGAAAAAGATACATCAAGTGA
The DNA here is from genome assembly GCF_053477565.2 of Lygodium microphyllum. NCBI lineage: Eukaryota > Viridiplantae > Streptophyta > Polypodiopsida > Schizaeales > Lygodiaceae > Lygodium > Lygodium microphyllum. The sequence goes on from NC_141160.1 coordinate 8,370,149, forward strand.
TGGATGCTAGTGTATAGGTGAGTGAGCTTGCATATGTAACTTATGTCACTTATGAACTTTGGAAGGAATTTGAGAATTTATGCAGGAGGCTTGCTGCAGCATATAAGTATTAACATGAACAATGGGAGAAACAGGAAGAGGAAGAACAAAGGAGGTGGGAAGAGGAAGGAATTAGAATACAAATAGAAGAGATACATCAGATGTGGAAAGAGGAGGGAATAAGGATATTGATGCAACCAAAGGAAGCACTGGCTTTTGCTCAGGCTTCACAACTTGCTACCAAGACTGAGCATAGACTTGCTATGGATATTTGTGATGAGCCTATTGTAAATTCGAGCACTTATTCAACGAATGCCTCTTCAAAGGATGCTTATGCAGTGAGTAGTGATGCTTTGAGTTGCCATATTGATAATGTCTCTACTGATACTAGTGATGTTTTGATGGCACCATTTAGAAGATGTGTCTATAGATACTATTGATGCTTTCAGTATTCACACAAATGATGGTTATTGAGATACTCTTGATGCTATGAGTACCCATGTAGATGATACCTTATCCAAAAGTAGATGAGATGGACAATGCATATGCCTACTTTCTGAATGCTTATGAGGAAGCCTATGAGGATCATGTTTTCTTGGATGCAAGGACTTAGAGGGAGATTGGTGACTTGCTAGATGTACATGATTTCTAGAATACAATTGGAGTCTCTAAGATGGTTCACGAGCTCAAGGATATGCCTAGAGAGGATGCTAGATATGATGCTCCATAAGTAGAGAATGTTTTGGATTCTTTGTTTGATACCTTAACAGTTAGCAAATAATTATGAAAACTAAGTTTCATTTGATATATTAATGCCTAATATATTACTATGATTATTTATATTGATATAAATGTTAATAAATAAGCACACAATTAATTATTATAATTTCATATTAATAAATAAATATCTTAATAATACATTAAATGTTTGATATGTTAGTATAGCTAATAAGGAATGCATAAGTACTATAGTTCATATAAGTAGTGCTTTGCTACTAAAATTATGAAAGGTTCATTGTTGGGTACTGCCACTGTCTATTAGAATGAACACTGGCTTTCCACAAATGTTTCCCTTCATACGGAGTGTATTAGGGCTCTTAGATCCTGTCCAAGCATCCATGGAAATAGAACAATTAGTGGCATCAAGCAGCTCATGACAAGTCCCACCTGGATCAAAAGGAACACTTCCACCTGGATCAAAAGGAAAAGATTCGGATGGATCATAGAAATACTCTTGCCCATTTCTTCCTCAAGATCTTCATTTTCAGCATTAAGTGCAATTACATTAGCTTCATCCATGTCATCTTCAAAATCCTCAAAGACTAACATACTCTGAAGCTTGGGTTTGACATTTTTGTATACACACTTTGAGGCATGATCAGGTGTATACTTTTCCCCACACTTGAAACATAAGCCTTTCTCCTTTCTTTCTTTGTAAAGATCCATAGGAATAGACTTAGGATTCATGCTGAAATGGATTTAGGCTTGCTGTCCCCTTGTTTGAAGTCAACTCTAGGATTGTTTGCTGTCCTGAAATTACTTTGAGGTCTAGAAGCATTGAATGGTGGATAAGTTGGTACTCGTAAGCTCCCATTTGGCACATGATTGCTGCCATAAGTGTTACCAACTTGCCTCTGTTTAAAAACAGTCCTTGGCTGTCCAAATCCAGATTGAAATGAAGATTCTCTTCTATATTTTCTTCCATAGTGATCCGCAAGCTCAATAGCCTTAAAGAGGGAAGTAGGGTTTTGTGCCATGACATCAGCTGATAAAGATGGCTCTAAACCATACATATACTTGTGGAGCTTAGCCTCATCACTGATGCTTTCTGCATACATAGTTAGGTTGAGAAATTGGTTAGTGTACTCTCTTACACTTAGGTCTCTTTGTTCCAAACCATACCATCTCCATGCCAATTTCTCTTTTTCAAGAGGGGAGACAAATACTTCAGCCATAAGTGCCTTGAAAGCTTCCCAATTCTCTACAAGTATGTTTTCTTTTTTTATATACCTCCACCAAGTATGGGAAAATCCCTCCAAATGTAAGGAAGCAAAATAAATATTCATATCAACAATTTTAGGGAATATGTCAAAGTAGGATTCCATCTTAGAGGTCCACTCCTCTAAATTAGATGGTGAAGATGACTGACCATTAAATTTAGCTAGAAAAATCTTGTCCTTTAGCTCTCTTTCATGGAATGGTTGTTGTCCCAAAATAGGCTGATCATGAGTATCATGTATGGAACCTCCAAATTGAGATAAAAATCTCTCAATAGGTGGCTGAGAACCACTATGCAATCTTCCTGTTGGTATAGGACCCCTAGGAATTTGAGTATTCAGCCCCAAAAGCTTGAGAATTAGCTCCATTCAAACTGCCCAAATAGTCATCATGTCGTTGTGAAGTCTCTCCTACTTCATATTGGCTATTTGGGATGCCTCTTCTTCCAATAATCCCACGTCCATGACCATTTTGATTAGATGACTGAAGTGGGACTGAAGGCTCACTATTTGAATAATCTTTCTCCTTAGCTTCTTTAGATCCCATTTGCATTTGCATCCATTGGGAGAATTGTGCCATAATTTGAGCATTAGATTCCACCAACTTATCAATAGAAGCCTTTGTTTGAGTCATTGAATCCACTAACTTCTCAATTGAAGACTTCGTTTGATCAGTAGACAAAACCATTTGCTCCATTCTTGATAATATGGCCTCATGACGTTCCCTATGTCTTTGTTCATGTATGCACAAGGTATTATTGAGTATACTAACTTCCCCTTGTTATTGAGGCTCTTCAGGGATCTCTTGAGATGCATTATCCAACATGGAATCCCTGATTTTCTGAGCATAATCTTCATGGACCTTATTTTTACCCTTATGTCCTGCTATAATAGTGCAGTCCTATAGAACCCCCTATTAGAAAAATGGCTATAACTTTTTATAGCTCTGATTTCAAAAATTTTTAGTTCAAATAAAAGCCAAGAATTCCCTCTTCGAGATGAGCTATAGCATGCTATAACAAATTTAGGACAAAAAATTCTGCAACTTGATTTTTGAGTCTGAACTGTCTAGGCCTGCACCCTGTTTAAACATGTAAGTGCCCTGTTTTGACCTTGTAAGGCAAGATAATAACCCCAAATGGTTACCAAACTCTGTAGAAGGCTGAATAGGACCTATAGGTACCCTGTAGTACATGCACTTGTACTTTAGTAATGAAGGGTGTACCTGTAACAACCTGTAAATGCCCTGTGGTGCCCTGTAAAATCCCAGTTTTATCATGTTTTGAACCTGAAGATACTTGAACCTTTGGAAAGTCTTCAATCTTCAATTCTCCACTCGCTGTACCTATGTGAGGGATAAAACAACATGACAGGCTCCCTACACGGGCTCCAAATCACTGGGAGGTGGGCAAAGTTCCCCCCAGGTTGGTTGGTTGCACCCCTTCGGGATCTTTGATAGTGAGGGAGGGTCACCTCTCTTTTGTCCCACTATCTCCCCTGACGTCCACCTTTTTCCTCGGTGGGTATATCAACATGGTAGTAGCTTGCTAATCTAATCAATCAGCATGAAATGCATTTCTGAAATATTCATTCAGCCCCTTTCATGAGATGCAATTGAATGAAATCTTGAAAGTTTGGATAGGGGAAGGGCCTTACCAATGCAATTCAGTGACTCACTGATTGCTAGTACTTACCCTTTTACAATATTTCAACTTGGGTAAAAGAATTCAACCAAAACAAGTCAAGGTTATGCATCAAACTTGGCAAATGATATCTATGATAGAGTAATGATTGAATCAAGAATGAAATTCAATGGAATAGGCTAAGATTAATGAGGAATAACACTAATCTCTGATCTATTGATCAATTTAGAGAATTAATTGATCAATAATCTCCCATCAACAAGTGAAAAAAGCATTGACAAGTGGATTATTGAGAGATTTCAGAGATGAGTAAAAGAAATACCTCAATTAAGAGGATGATAGATGTCAGCTCCAATCCTATTGATGGAAGAATTCTTCAAATTCCACCATAAATCCATCATAAAGCTTGAAATATCCATAGAATCAGTCCATACAAGCTCCAATATGATTAAATCCGTGAAGAATCAATGCCCGAGCTTGCTTGAACACTTGAATACCAAAGATTTAAGCCTCTTGAAGAAAAGCCCCAAAATAATCCTTCCATTTGAGCTCCAATGTCCTCCATGAGCTGAAATCTCCACAATGTCTTGAATCTTAAAGTCTATCCGACTTGTACATAGTACTAGAGAAGCCTTGGAGATCGGAGAAGTCCAAAATTTGAAGAAATTTGAGCTTCCACGTCTTTGGCTATGGCTGCCCTGCTATGTTTTAGGGTTTTGAACAAAGGAGATGAAGATTAGAGTTCTCCTCCAATTGGAAGTTGGTGAAATAGAGCCTGATGAAGTGCTTCAAAGCAAGTAATATATCTGTGGAAGATCTAGATCAGATTAGGAAGAGGTTGAGAGCAAGAAAATCAATGCAATTTTTGGCACAAATTTCGGGTTGAATGCTGCTCCATCTCCTGCATCAACTACCTGACCAGGATACTCTTCTTGAAGCTCAAGTGATAAGGAATAATTGCCCCATGGTTTGGTTGTGAGGGATGATCAGCAGAGAGAGAACTTGGAAGATTTCTTGGTAGCCACCATTCAAGTTTCAGCCAAAAGCTTGGAAGAGAGAGAAGAGAAGCTCCCTTTTGAAAAGTAACTAGAGTTAAACCTCTAACTAAGCCCGGTTAACCTTCCTTTACCCTAGTTACCTCTAGTTTTGCATGAAATTTGATGACGACCTGTGCCACTTAAGCCATCCTCCGCCATATCTAACCTTGGAGATCTCTAGATGTAGTCTCTTACTAATTGTAGATGATTTGCAGCACTCCATTAGTCACTGTCTTGTACAATACTTGTCTGAAATTGATTTTGATGGAGGAAAATAGGACTGAAAATAGAAGAAAAAGAATGGATCAAAGACCAATGCTATGATACCACTTGTCAGAGAGTGAACTAGAGAGAGAGAAAGAGAGAATATTGCAAAAGAGAGAGAAAGACTGTAGGAAGAGAAAGAAGAAGAGTGACGAGGAGAGAGAAATACTAGATTTGGAGAGAGAAAAATAGGAAAGAGAGAGAAGCCATGGAAGTTGTGAGCAAGATGGGAGAGAAGGATAGTAATTGTATTAATGTGTCAAAAAGATGTGAAAAATTACATGTCCTCTCCTTTTATACCAATGTCAGTGTGACATGGCATAATATCAATATTATTTTACACCAAGTCCTTATTCCCAGCTTCTTACACACTCATTGCACATACTTTACACCCATAACTACCTTAACATATATATGTATCTCTCATACTAGTGGCCATTAATAACCCCCTCTTCTTCTCCACTACTTGGATCCAACCTAGTAAAAATGGGGATAGCAAGAAGTGCAAGAAGACTAGGGTGCTTTGATGACTCATTGGTGTGTCACACTTGCATCTGTGCGAATCCTTATATCCATCCGCACTACTTAGTATACCCATAATAACACACAGTGCATTTACACTAAGCATCCACTTTTATCTCTCTCCACCCACTAACCTAAAGGGGGTAGAGTGTTTTCTTGGTTATACTAGGCACTATTGTCACTTTATGTTGAATTATGTAGCAATTGCTCAACCACTTTATAAGCTACTAGTCACTTAGGCATTGAATGAGGATTGCCAAGCCTCCTACAAAGCATTAAAATAGGCTCTAATGATTACACCCATTTTAAGAGCCTCAGACTTGACAATGACATCTCATGTGCATATAGACACTTTCAAAATTGCGATTAGAGTTGTGTGTTGTACCAGCTCGATAAACATAACATGGATTTTTAGTGAATTTTTCTAGTTCAAAACTCATTGAGACCAAAATGAAAATTTCAACCATAGAATGTGAAGGCTTAGCAATGGTTTATACAATAAAGACGTTTCACCATTACTTTTTGGGTATGCATTCTTTCACCTTCTTTGTGGACCATCAAGCATTACTTTATCTTGTGAATAAGCCCTATGCTATCAAACACATCACTCGTTGGCTCCTCTTGTTATACTAGAATTTTACTTCCTAGTTGTTCTGCTTAAGGGAAAACAACACTTCATTGTAGATCACTTGTTAGAGTGACTAGTGGCGAGATGACCATAGGAGTTGATGACCAAGTCTCAATGGTCACATGCTCCATATTGATCATGGAAGCTCAGCTCTTCAAGGCTGATGTAACACCTCAATGGGTAGACAATATTGTCAATGTCCTTGAGAAAGTTCTACTAGAATGGCCAATCAAAAAAGCACAACTCACATGCCTCTTAATTAAAATGTCACCATACAAATTAATCCATGGTCAATTGTAATGTTTGGGGTAGGATGATTATGTTAGGAGATGGATATGTGAACATGAGATAGAGGTTGTGTTACACGGGGTAGATGGTAACATTGGTGGAGGAAATTTTTATGCAACTACCACAACCAGAAAAATGCTTCAATCACAATTATGGCGGCTTATGCTATTTAAAGATGAAGCCCAATTTGTCAAGAATTGTGATGAGTGATAATGGAAAAAGTTGTCTATTAGAAATGATAAAATCAAACTCAAACAAGTGATTTCCCACCAACACTTTGAGAAGTGGGGCATAGGCTTCATGGGACCTATGAAACTTGCTACTCAATATTCGTAGGCTCCAGTCATTATCATAGTGATAGACTACATGACTAATTGGGTACAGGCTAGGGCTACTAAAGAAAAGGACACGAGAACCATTGCTCAATTCTATAATTGTCCAATGGATTTCCTTCTGGATAATGTTCCATTCCTCACTTTCAAGGACAAGGATTCCTTGGGTGGAAAGTAAAGATGCTACGCTAGGAGCAAGTCATTTCATGCTTTGGATGCTCCATCAAGATTGACAGTGATCAAGGGACCCACTTTATTAATAAAGTGATCTAGCACCTCTTGTCCACATTTTTGTGTCATCCATAGAAATTCTAGCTCTTACTACCCTCACACAATTGGATAGGCAAAGGCTACAAACAAAGTTCTTGTTAGGATTTTGACAAAAAGTGTCTCAACATCATGCTCAAAGTAGGATCACACATTCATGGTAGCTCTTTGGGCTTGCCATGCAACTTATAAGATTGCTATAGGACAAAATCCATTCCATCTTACCTATAGCACCAATGCTATCATGCTTGTAGAATTTTTGATCCCTAATCTTCGCATCACTATCTAAGAATGGTGGAAAGACACTAAGAGCTAGAGCATTTAGTGGGAACTTGGTTGTTAGCTACTCATACCTTGCTTGTAGAAAAGGCTCATCCATAAGGCCTGGCTCGATGAGCATGTCAAATAAAGTTCCTTTGATTAGGGGAATATTATCTTACTTTACTCAATTAAAGGCTATAAGAAAAAATTGAAATTAAGAGGCCTTAGACTGTTTCATGTCTATGTCATCATCAGTAGAGCAAGACAAGGAATGTTGAGCTAGAAACTTTGGATGGCCACCCATTGGCCATTTCAATGGCAGTAGCATCAAGAAATACCATCCACCTAGGCTCCCTTGCATGAACTGCCCCTGGTGATTTTAGACAGTCCCTTGCCGTGGATTGAAAAAAAATTCTACGAATAGTTTGAGCAACAACAACAATGGCCTCTTATATCCCTATCTAGAAATTTCCCCATCATCCATGTCAAAGCTATTACTATTAGTAGTCTTGAAATGGATGACGAACATGTTATCTTGGTTCTATATCTAGGAATCTTGCCTCACTTTTATAGGGGGAATGGAGACTAATGACCATGGGAGACTAATGAACATGGGAGACTAATGAACATGCCAATGACTATGCCAACAAACAACCAACTTACTAACACTAACCAACCAAGGGCAACAAACAAGTAAGAGCTATTGTAATAAGGTGGTAAGAGGTGGGTAAGTTGTGACTTTTAATTACACAATGATCCATAGGGTATAGATTATTGATGCAACATTAATAGGCATGTAATTATAAAGGCATCATTTGGGATTTTATGAAGTTACTCATGAATGCTTTTGTGGCTTTGCAAGAATTTGAATAGCCCAGAATTAGGAACAAGATTGTCCTTGTCAGTCAAAGACCCTCTCAATGAGGACAAAAACATATTCTTCATCTTGTAGCAGTCTAACTTTGGCATCAGAGAGGGAGCATGTATGAAGTAGGATACATTCTATTTTGGAGTACAAGTAGACTAGAAAATCTAGTAGCACATCACCAATCACTCTAGAAGTTGCTAGCTAGTGAATTGTAAATTGGGCACCTGTCAAGAACCGCATGGTGGGGGGACTTGCTCAAGATGCTGCGCCAAACACACACATAATGCACAAGGAGAAGCTCACTCAAGAGACAAGAAGAGAGATGGAGGCTAAAATGTTTTCTTGCTGGTTTTTTCTTCTTCTTTCACACACTTTACAATGTACACAAAGTATAGATAAGATACAACATAAAGAAAAGTGGCCTACTAAGTCAAACAATGCATAATTGACTACACTAGTCGACTGGCGCTATAACTATGCCAGCTGTAAATAGGTGTAATAACCTGAATATAATAAGTAATGAGTTATTGGCCATGTGAGAGTCATAATGACCACCGATGTGCTAAGTGTAGATGTGTGGACCCATTTAACCAGGCGGTCCATCATTAATGTCCGCATATGTTGAGCTTGTCATCTCAACACTCCCCCTCAAGCTCAACTGCATCTCTGCAACTCCAAGTAAGCTTCAAAACTTTTGAAGCTTCTCTATACCCAATACCTTTGTGAAGATGTCAACTATCTGATCTTGTGTGCTGATATACACCAAGTCAATCTCACCTGTTAGTATCTTCCCTCTCACAAAGTGGTAGTGTACCTCAATATGTTTTGTCCTAGCATGCAACACATGGTTCCTAGCCAACTGTATACTGCTCATGTTGTCACAATAAATGACAACTAGACCTTTCACCTGCACATCTAAATCAGCCAATAGCTTTTGCAGCCATACTAGCTCACATGTTGCAACAGGAGCACCTCTATACTCAGCCCTGCACTCGACAAAGCAACTGTAGATTGCTTTTTGTTGCTCCAAGTAACTACTGTACTACCAAGAGAGAACATGTATCCACTGGTAGATCTTCTATCAGACATACTACTAGCCCAATCTGCATCTGTGTATCCAAACACCTGTACATCTGTATGTGCCTCATAGAAAAGTCCATAATATAATGTGGACTTCACATATCTCAATATGCGTCTGACTGTATCCAAATGTGGCTTTCTAGGTGCTTGTATAAACTGACTCACAAGACCAACATCGTAGCTCAAGTCTGGCCTTGTAATGGTCATGTAGATCAAACTCCCCACTATCCTCCTGAACATAGTAGGGTCTTCTATCTCATCCCCAACATCAGTACTCAACTTTACATTCTGCTCCAACGGGACTGAAAGTGGTTTGCATGCTGTCATACCATACTTGAACAACATATCCAAGCCATACTGTCTTTGAGACAACCATATACCATCATCACATCTGATCACCTCAATGCCAAGGAAGTACCTTAGCTTACCTAAATCCTTCATCTCAAACTTCTTCTTCAACAAGTCCTTGACTTCAGCAATCCCACTATCACTATCACCTGTAATAATCAAGTCATCCACATAGATGACTATGATGACCAAACCTGCATCTCCCTTTCTCACATAAAGTGAGTGATCAACATCAGAAATATAAAAGCCAATATTGACAAGATACTCTCTGATCTTGTCAGACCATGCTCTAGGTGCTTTCTTGAGCCCATAGAGCACCTTCTTCAACCTGCGCACATACGTGGGATGCTCTAAATCTTCATAACATGCTGGCTGATCCATATACACTTCTTCCTACAAATCACTATGTAAGAAGGCATTCTTCACATCCATTTTCTAAAACCTCCAACCTTTGGTTGCTACCAAAGCAATCACACATCTGACAGTTGCCATCCTAGCAACTGGACTGAAGGTTTCTTCATAATCTATGCCATATGTCTGGGCATAGACTTTTGCAACCAGCCTAGCTTTGTACCTACTAATAGATGTCAAGAATCGCATGGTAGAGGGGGTTGCTCAAGTTGCTGCTCCGAACACACACAGAATGCACAAGGAGAAGCTCACTCAAGAGACAAGAAGAGAGATGGAGGCCAAAACGTTTTCTTGCTGATTTCTTCTTCTTCTTCCACACACTTTACAATGTACACAAAGTAGATAAGATACAACATAAAAGGAAAGTGGCCTACTAAGTCAAACAATGAATAACCGACTACACTAGTCGACTGGCGCTATAACTATGCCAGCTGTAAATAGGTGTAACGACTTGAATATAATAAGTAATGAGTCAGTGGCCATGTGAGATTCATAATGACCACCGACGTGCTAAGTGTAGACGTGTGGACCCATCTAACCAGGCAGTCCATCATCAATGTCCGCATGTGTTGAGCTTGTCATCTCAACACTCCCCCTCAAGCTCAACTGCATCTCTGCAACTCCAAGTAAGCTTCGAAACTTTTGAAGCTTCTCTGTACCCAATGCCTTCGTGAAGATATCAGCTATCTGATCCTGTGTGCTGACATACACCAAGTCAATCTCACCTGCTAGTACCTTCTCTCTCACAAAGTGGTAGTGTACCTCAATATGTTTTGTCCTGGCATGGAACACAAGGTTCCTAGCCAACTGTATACTGCTCATGTTGTCACAATAAATGAGAATTGGACCTTCCACCTGCACATCCAAATCAGCCAATAGCTTTTGCAGCCATACTACCTCACATGCTGCAACAGCAGCACCTCTATACTCAGCCTCTGTACTTGACAAAGCAACTGTAGATTGCTTTTTGCTGCTCCATGCAACTGCTGCACTACCAAGAGAGAACATGTATCTGCTGGTAGATCTTCTATCAGACATATTACCAGCCCAATCTGCATCTGTGTATCCAAATACCTGTACATCTGTACCTGCCTCATAAAAAAGTCCATAATGTAATGTGGACTTCACATATCTCAATATGCATCTGACTGCATCCAAATGTGGCTTTCTAGGTACTTGCATAAACTGACTCACAAGACCAACAACGTAGCTCAAGTCTGGCCTTGTAATGGTCATGTAGATCAAACTCCCCACTATCCTCCTGAACATAGTAGGGTCTTCTATCTCATCCCCAACATCAGCACTCAGCTTTACATTTTGCTCCAACGGGACTGAAAGTGGTTTGCATGCAGTCATACCATACTTGGACAACATATCCAAGCCATACTGTCTTTGGGACAGCCATATACCATCATCACATCTGATCACCTCAATGCCAATGAAGTACCTTAGCTCACCTAAATCCTTCATCTCAAACTTCATCTTCAAACAGCCCTTGACTTCAGCAATCCCACTATCACTATCACCTGTAATAATCAAGTCATCCACATAGATGACTATGATGACCAAACCTGCATCTCCCTTTCTCACATAAAGTGAGTGATCAACATCAGAAACATAAAAGCCAATATTGACAAGATACTCTCTAATCTTGTCAGACCATGCTCTAGGTGCTTGCTTGAGCCCATAGAGTGCCTTCTTCAACCTGCACACATACGTGGGATGCTCTAAATCTTCATAACCTGCTGGCTGATCCATATACACTTCTTCCTGCAAATCACCATGTAAGAAGGCATTCTTTACATCCATTTGCTGCAACCTCCAACCTTTGGCTGTTGCCAAAGCAATCACACATCTGACAGTTGCCATCCTAGCAACTGGACTGAAGGTTTCATCATAATCTATGCCATATGTCTGGGCATAGCCTTTTGCAATCAGCCTAGCTTTGTACCTGCTAATAGAACCATCTGCATTGTGCTTAATCTTATAAACCCACTTACATCCAATAGCTTTCTTTCCCTTTGGCAATGATACTAGATCCCAAGTCTTATTGGCCTCTAATGCAGCCATCTCCTCATCCATTGCTGCATCCCAATGAGCATGACCAACAGCCTCCTCAAAACATGTGGGCTCAACATCCTCAACTAGTTTCACCATATAAGCATAATGGTGAGCTGCATAACCTTCAAAACCAAATCTTTTAACAGGGTATCTCACCCTGCTAGACCTGCGTACCACTGGATCACTCAATGAAGTCTTTGCATTAACGCATACTCTCTGCACTCCTAGAGTCCTCACTGAAGGAATGCCAAACTCATCATCCAAGCTCTCTGAGCCACTGGAGTCTCCATCAAGAACTGCATCAATGCCTTCTGACACTTTATTCTTTCCTTTGTCTTTACCTGTAGTGCTACTAGATGCACCCGAAGATGTAGAGGTACTCCTTAGTCTCCCAGACCAAGGACTACTAGATGATGTCTCTGGTCCACTAAGAGTTCGTGATTCTTGCTTTTCAGCCTGCACATGAGTGTCATGATCATCATCATCATCCAATGCATCACCACTAGATGCATACCAACTGCTCATTTCATCAAAGATGACATTCGTGCTCACTCTGAACTTACATGTGACAGGGTTGTAACAGCGATACCCTTTCTGCTCTAAAGAGTATCCAATAAAGGCACACTTTTCAGCCTTTGGATCCAGTTTCTTCCGCAACTCATCTGGCACATGAACATACGCAATGCAGTCAAATACTTTCAAGTGTGAAACATCAGGCTTCTTACCTGTAAAACATTCTTCGGGGGTCATACAATGAACTGCAGCTGTGGGAGTTCTATTCATAATATAAACAGCAGTATGAATAGCCTCAGACCAAAAATGCTTAGGCATATTCTTTTCAGCCATCAAGGCCCGTGCAACTTCTGCAATATGCCTATTTTTCCTTTCTGCAACCCCATTTTGCTGTGGGGTATACCTGCATGTGAATTGTCTCTTTATCCCATGAGACCTCAGAAAATCACTGAACTCATTGGAGAGGTATTCTTTCCCTCCATCTGACCTCAAGCACTTTACTTTCAAGCCTGTTTCTCTTTCAACTGCAGCCTTGAAAGTTCTAAAGTGCTCAAAAGCTTCACTCTTTTCCTTCATAAAATATACCCACAGCTTTCTAGAACAATCATCAATGAATATGACAAAGTATGAACTGCCTCCAAGAGATACATTTTGTGTAGGCCCCCAAATGTCTGTATGCATAACATCAAGGATATTTCTGCTTACATCTCTGTCATGTGAAAAGGGTTGTCTTGCCTGCTTACCAAACTGACATGCTTCACATACCTTCTGAAATTTTGCAACTTTAAATGTAGGCAACCAACCCTTTGGACTGCATTAATTTCAGTCTTTGTACATTTGCATGTCCAATGCGTTTGTGCCAAATTTCAATGTCTGCAACAACACCTTTTCCTTTGGCATACATAGCAACATTCATAGTAGGAATTCCAGCATCCAGAGTAAACGTACGTCCAACTCTACTTCCCTTTGCTACCAACCTGCACTTATCATTGAAGTCTTCTACAAAGCAGCCCTTTGCATTAAATCTGACTTGCAGCCCTTGCTCTATCATTTGACCGACTGACACCAAGTTCTTTGTAATAGATGGCACATGTAATACATCTGAAAGACTCTTTGTCTTACCATCATGCAAGGACAAGGGAACTTTTCCAATGTGTGAAATTGGGTGGCATGAATCATCACCCGCCGTCTGCACATAACTTGCATTCTGCAAATCCTGCATCTCTCCAAACCATTCTGCATGGCTAGTCATATGGTTGGATGCACCTGAATCAACATACCAAACATCTTCATGTGTTCCCTTTCCTGTAACAGCATTCAGCATATGCTACATAACAAACAAACGTTCATTTTTGTCTTCATTCTGTCGTGAAGACGATGCATAGTTTCCTTGCTGCAACTTACCACTCCGAATATCATCTTTCTTAGCATAACATTGGGCTGCAATATGACCTGTTTTGCCACAGTAGTGACACACAATACCAGAATTGTTAGAGCCTCTATTTTTCCATCCACCTCTTTCTCTAAAGCTCCCCCTGCCTCTAAAGTTACCACGACCTCCTGAAACCTGTATATCGCCAAATTGCTGATTCAATCTGTTTTGCTGGTTGTCACTACCACGTCCTGTACCACGGCCTCTTGAAGAGAACCTGCCACGTCCCCTTCCAGAATTGGAGTAGAAAGCTTGGACCTATTAACTACTTCTTTCAGATGTCTCACTCTACATGTTGATCGCTTCAGTGATCATAAGGGAGACCAATTCATCGAAATCTGGAAATGGCTTTCTAACATATACGGAAGTTACAAAAGACTTCCAAGCCTTTTCATTGTTAAGTCAACCAAAGGTAGACGACACCAAATCATCATCATCGGGCATTGCATCAATCGCTGCCAATGCATCTGTAATGCTTCTTACCTTCAGTGCATACTCATTGATAGACATCTTCCCTTTCTTTAATGTATTCAACTCTTGCTTGAGTTGAATCTTTCGTGCCTTTGTATTTACAGAAAACATACTTTCAAGTATGGTCCAAGCTGCATATGAATTCTCTGCATTTCTAATGTGTCCCAGCATATTATTGTCAATTATTGCAGACAACCAATACATGACCTTTTTATCCTTTGCATTCCATTCTTTCCGTGCCTTTGTCTCTTCTGCAGTTGGAGGATCACTCATCTTCGGCTCCTTTTCTTCACCTGAAACGAACTCGTAGAGGCCTTTTCCAATAAGGAAGTTCGTGACACGGAACTTCCATGAAGGGTAGTTGTTCTTGTCGAGCTTCTCAATGATGGGGCTTCCACTGTTCGCTGCCATTATCACAAAATTAATACCAACAACAAGCAAATTTTCTGCAACCCTGGACCTGTAGTGCACAGCAATACACCGGACAGCCTTTTTCACTGTCTGCTCAATAATACATGCAATCTGCCACCTGTTTGCAGATAAACCTTGCATTTACTCACTTAAACACCTTCGAACTTACAGATCTGAAATCTGTAACCTGCGCACCCACTTTCGGTCAATACAGTCGAAGTCACAGCGTACCCTGAAACTGCTGTCCGCAACCTTGCGGCTCTAAAACGAGCCCTGAAACGGCCTCAGATGCCCAAAATAACTGTGGTAAGGCCTAAAGGGCCTATCTGCACAATACACAACGCTCTTCGCGCACACAAAATCTCACTGCAATCTGAGATTTTTGCTCTGCCCTGCTTCCGGTGCCTCCACAAGCACTATCTAAGAGAAAGAGTTGAAGGATGGGAAAGCTTCTTACCCATGGCTTGCTTGCTTGAACCTTGCTTCTTCTCCTTTGCTTCAACCTTCGAAATCAGCCTCTCTGAATGGCGCGGCTGTGATACCATGTCAAGAATCGCGTGGTGGAGGGGATTGCTCAAGATGCTGCTCCAAACACACACAGAATGCACAAGGAGAAGCTCACTCAAGAGACAAGAAGAGAGATGGAGGCCAAAACGTTTTCTTGCTGATTTCTTCTTCTTCTTCCACACACTTTACAATGTACACAAATTAGATAAGATACAACATAAAAGGAAAGTGGCCTACTAAGTCAAACAATGAATAACCGACTACACTAGTCGACTGGCGCTATAACTATGCCAGCTGTAAATAGGTGTAACGACCTGAATATAATAAGTAATGAGTCAGTGGCCATGTGAGATTCATAATGACCACCGACGTGCTAAGTGTAGACGTGTGGACCCATCTAACCAGGTGGTCCATCATCAATGTCCGCATGTGTTGAGCTTGTCATCTCAACAATAGAACCATCTACATTGTGCTTAATCTTATAAACCCACTTACATCCAATAGCTTTCTTGCCCTTCGGCAATGATACTAGTTCCCAAGTCTTATTGGCCTCTAATGTAGTCATCTCCTTATCCATTGCTGCATCCCAATGAGCATGACCAATAGCCTCCTCAAAACATGTGGGCTCAACATCCTCAATCACTTTCACCATATAAGCATAATGGTAAGCTGCATAACCTTCAAAACCAAATCTGTTAACAGGGTATCTCACCCTGCTAGACCTGCGTACCACTGGATCACTCAATGGAGTCTTTGCATTGAGGCGTGCTCTCTGCACACCTAGAGTCCTCACTGAAGGAATGCCAAGCTCATCATCCAAGCTCTCTAAGCCATTGGAGTCTCCATCAAGAATTGCATTAATGCCATCTAACACTTTATTCTTTTCTTTGTCTTTACTTGTAGTGCTAGTACATGCACCTGAAGATGTAGAGCTACTCCTTAGTCTCCCAGACCAAGGACTACTTGATGATGTCTCTAGTCCACTAAGAGTTCGTGATTCTTGCTTTTCAGCCTGTACATGAGTGTCATGATCATCATCATCATCCAATGCATCACCACTAGATGCATACCAACAACTCATTTCATCAAAGATGACATCCCTGCTCACTCTGAACTTACATGTGACAAGGTTATAACAACGATACCCTTTTTTCTCTAAAGAGTATCCAACAAAGACACACTTTTAAGCCTTTGGATCCAGTTTCTTCCGCAACTCATCTGGCACATGAACATATGCAATATAGCCAAACACTTTCCAGTGTGAGACATCAGGCTTCTTACTTGTAAAACATTCTTCGGGGGTCATACCATGAACTACAGCTGTGGGAGTTCTGTTCATAATATAAACAGTAGTATGAACAGCCTCAGACAAAAAATGCTTATGCATATTCTTTTCAGCCATCAAGGTGCATGCAACTTCTGCAATATGCCTGTTTTTCCTTTCTGCAACCCCATTTTGCTGTGGGGTATACTTGCATGTGAACTGTCTCTCTATCCCATGAGACCTTAGAAAATCACTGAACTCATTTGAGAGGTACTCTCCCCCTCCATCTGACCTCAAGCACTTTACTTTCAAGCCCGTTTCTCTTTCAACTGCAGCCTTGAAAGTTCTCAAACGCTTCACTCTTTTCCTTCATAAAATATACCCACAGCTTTCTAGAACAATCATTAATGAATGTGACAAAGTATGAATTGCCTCCAAGAGATACATTTTGTGTAGGCCCCCAAATATCTGTATGCACAATATCAAGGATATTTCTGCTTATATCTCTATCATGTGAAAAGGGGTATCTTGCCTGCTTATCAAATTGACATGCTTTGCATACCTTATGAGATAATGCAATTCTAAATGTAGGCAAACCTATAACCAACCCTTTGGGCTGCATTAATTTCAGCCTTTGTACATTTGCATATCCAATGTGTTTGTGCCAAATTTCAATATTTGCAACAACACCTTTTCCTTTAGCATACATAGCAGCATTCATAGTAGGAATTTGAGCATCCAGAGTAAACATACATCCAACTCTACTTCCCTTTGCAACCAACCTGCACTTGTCATTGAAGTCTTCTACAAAGCAACCTTTTGCATTAAATTTGACTTGCAGCCCTTTCTCTACCGTGTCTGACCAACTGACACTAAGTTCTTTGTAATAGATGGCACATGTAATACATCTGAAAGACTCTTTGTCTTACCATCATCCAAGGACAAGGGAACTTTTCCAATGTGTGAAATTGGGTGGCACGAATCATCACTCGTCTGCACATAACCTATATTTTGCAAATCCTGTATCTCTCCAAACCATTCTGCATGGCTGGTTATATGATTGGATGCACCTGAATCAACATACCAAACATCATCATGTGTTCCCTTTCCTGTAACAGCATTCAGCATATGCTGCATAACAAACAGACATTCATTTTTGTCTTCATTCTGTCGTGAAGACGATGCATAGTTTCCTTGCTGCAACTTACCACTGCGAATATAATCTTTCTTAGCATAACATTGGGCTGCAATATGACCTATTTTGCCACATTAGTGACACACAATACCAGAGTTGTTAGAACCTCTGTTCTGCCATCCACCTCTTCCTCTAAAGCTCCCCCTACCTCTAAAGTTACCACGACCTCCTGAAACCTGCATATCGCCAAATTGCTGATTCAATCTATTTTGCTGGTTGTCACTACCACGTCCTATACTACGGCCTCTTGAAGAGAACCTACCACGTCCCCTTCCTGAACTGGAGTAGAAAGCTTGGACCTATTCACCACTTTTTTCAGATGTCTCACTCTGCATATTGATCTCTTCAGTGATAATAAGGGAGACCAACTCATCGAAATCGAAAATGGCTTTCTGACATATACAAAAGTTACAAAAGACTTCCAAGCCTTTTCAATGTTAAGTCCACCTAAGGTAGACGACACCAAATCATCATCATTGGGCATTGCATCAATCGATGCCAAGGCATCTGCAATGCTCCTTACCTTCAGTGCATACTCATTGATAGACATCTTCCCTTTCTTCAATGTATTCAACTCTTGCTTGAGTTGAATCTTTCGTGCCTTTGTATTTATGGAAAACATACTTTCAAGTATGGTCCAAGCTGCATATGAATTCTCTGCATTTCTAATATGTCCTAGCATATTATTGTCAATTACTGCAGATAGCCAATACATGACCTTTTTGTCTTTTGCATTCCATTCCTTCTGTGCCTTTGTCTCTTTTGCAGTTGGACGATCACTTACCTCCGACTCCTTTTCTTCACCTGAAACAAACTCATAGAGGCCTTTTCCAATAAGAAAGTTCGTAACACAGAACTTCCATGAAGGGTAGTTGTTCTTGTCGAGCTTCTCAATGATGGGATTTCCACTGTTCTTTGCTATTATCACAAAACTAATACCAAACAACAAGTAAATCTTCTGTAACCCTCGACCTCTAGTGCACAGCAATACACAAGACAGCCTTTTTCACTGTTTGCTCAACAATACATGCAATCTATAACCAGTTTGCAGATAAACCTTGTGTATATTTGCTGGTAAACACCTTTGAACTTACAGATCTGAAATCTGTAACCTGTGCACCTGTATACGACAGACACAGTTGAAATTGCAGGATACCTCGAACTGCTGTTCGCAACCTTGCGAGTCTAAAATGGGGCCTGAAATGACCTCGGATGGCCAAAATAGCAGCGGGAAGGTCCTAAAGGACTAATTTCCAGAATACAAAGTTCTCTTCGCGCACACCAAATCTCACTGCAATCTGAGATTTTTCCTCTGCCCTACTTCCGGTGCCTCCACAGGCATTGTCCAAGAGAAGAAGTAGAGAATGGAAGAGCTTCTTACCCGTTGCTTGCTTGCTCAAATCCTTGGCTCCTCTCCTTCACTTTAGCCTTTAAAACCAGTCTCAATCTGTGGTGCAGCTCTAATACTATGTCAAGAATCGCGTGGTGGGGGGACTTGCTCAAGATGCTGCGCCAAACACACATAGAATGCACAAGGAGAAGCTTACTCAAGAGACAAGAAGAGAGATGGAGGCCAAAACGTTTTCTTGCTAGTTTCTTCTTCTTCTTTCACACACTTTACAATGTACACAAAGTATAGATAAGATACAACATAAAGGAAAGTGGCCTACTAAGTCAAACAATGCATAACTGACTACACTAATCGACTGGCGCTATAACTATGCTAGTTGTAAATAGGTGTAATAACCTCAATATAATAAGTAATGAGTCAGTGGCCATGTGAGAGTCATAATGACCATCGACGTACTAAGTGTAGATCATTAACTAGGAAGAGATGCAAGCTCTAGAGTTCCAAAAAAATATGGAAGAAAATAAGATTTCAATTTAGGCAAAGTCCGAGGAACTCGATAAAAAGGAAGCCATGCTAAAAGAAGGGTTTTAGAAGACACTACAAGATAAGGACTCTCTACTACATGTAGAATTTCAAAGAGTAGTATGGGACAAATATAATGTCTTAAGGAAGGAACTCTAGAAAGAACTATAGGAAAAGTAGAAATCCTTACGAGAAGATATCTAGGGGACCAGAAGAAAAGATGCATCATAGATAAAAGAGCCTTCTCCTCCTAGGTCCCCTATAGCTCACATCCACTTCCTCTTTAGGTATTTTATGTGTGCATACAATGCATATAAAAATGGTATAATGATTGCAAGTTAGAAGGAATGGGACTTCTAGAAGATGAGCTTTCTCCTCCTAGGTCCCCTATTGCTTTAGAACCACCAACTACTCAGGCAAGCAGCTCCCTAAACATGGTCGACTGACTTTTGATGGAAAAATGATAAAAGATAGTAAGTATTGTAATGGATAGTGAGTCATGATCCAAGAGATGCTCTCATTATTGATTCTTTGTCCCATTTGATTGCTCCTTTTTGATTTAAATTGCATTTCAAACTCTTAATTGATTAGATTAGCATATTACTACCATTTTGAGATATCCATTGAGAAAAAAGGTGGATGTCGGGGGAGATAGTGGGACAAAAGAAAGATGACCCTCCCTTACTATCAAAGATCCTAAAGGGGTGCAATCAACTGACTTGAGGAAGACTTTGTCCAACTCTTGATGATTTAGTGCCCATGTAGGGAGCCCATCTTG
Source organism: Lygodium microphyllum (assembly GCF_053477565.2). NCBI lineage: Eukaryota > Viridiplantae > Streptophyta > Polypodiopsida > Schizaeales > Lygodiaceae > Lygodium > Lygodium microphyllum. Next base: position 8,390,639 of record NC_141160.1, read on the forward strand.
ATGTTTTATCCCTCATATAGGTATTGTGTATGAAGGAATGAAGATTCAAGTGATCATGAAGATTCAAGCCTCTTGAATATTGGAACAAGGTAAAACATGGTACTTTACTTGTCCTATAGGGTTTACAGAGGTGATTATAGGTACACTCATCATAATTGGATATGAAGTGCAAGTGGTATAGGTTGTTATAGGTCTACTCAGCTCATCATAGGGTTTGATAGCTTAAGGTAGCACTTATTAGGGTCAAACAATTGAAAACATGGCACTTATATGTTAAAATACAACACAAGACTAGACACAATTCAGGCTTCAAGATTAGATTTTGGGGATTTTCTATTTCAAATATATTATAACATAGACATTTCATCTCATAGGCTTTGATTTGAACCAAAAATTGTGGCAATCAAATTTTTCTAGGTAAAGTTATAGCCAATTTATTGACAAGGAGTCCTACAAGACTACACCACAATGACAGGTTACAAAGACAAAAGCCTAGGAGGAGTATGCACAACAAATTAAGGATTCTATGCTCGATAAAAAATCCCAAGGAATCCCTAAGTTTGAATAAAAGGAGAGCTTAGCACCTCAACCATACCATGTGTAAACATAAAACTAGGCATACTCATGGGCATGAAGAATTGCTCTCAAGAGTGGAACAGATGGTCATATCCAACAACCAAACAAAGTATTCCATTGACAAACTAGTGAAATCAACAACCTAAATGAAGGCTTCAATCGATAAGATTATGGTGTTCAATACTCAAATCAAAGCACAATTTACTCAATGGATGCAAATGCAAATGGGAGATAAAAATAATAGAGAAAAAGTTTAGCCAAATAGTGAACCTAGAGTTTCACTTTAGCAAACCAATTCTAATTCCTAAGATCAAGGTATTATTGGATGATAAGATATACCCAATAGGAAATATGAAGTAGGTGAGACTTCACAAAGGAATGGTGACTACTTAGATAGGATAAATGGTGGTAATCCACAAGGGCATGGGATGAATTCTCAAGTGCCAAGAGGTCCTTTGCCTATGGTAAGGTATCAACAAAATTCTTAGCCACTCTATGGAAGAACATCATCTAATTTTGGAGGTCCTATATGTACAAATCATGGTGAGCCTATTTTGGAATAGAAACCTTTCCATGAATTCAAGAACTTTTTAGAGATGAGATTAATAGAGCCTAGTTCTTCCCCATATACTTCTCTAGTCCTATTGGTTAAGAAGAAAGATGGTACCTTCTACATGTGTATTGACTACCTAGATTTAAATAAGATTACTATCAAGAACATGTATCCTAACCCATGGGTTGATAATGTCTTGGATGAACTTAAGGGGGTAAAATTCTTCACAAAGATAGATTTTAGGTCAGGTTACCATCAAATCAATATGAGAGAGGGTGATGAGCTGAAGATAACTTTTAGAACAAATAAAGGGCTTTATCATTTTCTTATGATGCCATTTAGATTAACAAATGCCTTCAAAGTCTTATGAATATAGGATATTTTAGCTATTTCTCTTCAAATTTGTTTTATTATTCTTCAATGATATTCTCATTTACAATAAATAATTAGAGAATTATTAAAGGATAGGTTTGAGAATAGAGGAAAAGAGTTGGAGTAAAGAATAGAGTAGTATCATCATTTGCCATGTTTGCAGCTCTATGTCTCTAAGGCAATATTCAAGTTGTGAATGCTTGACCCCCTATAGACCAAGATGTATTTTCACTGATAAAATGCTTGCATAAAATTCAAGAAAAACATGTACATTTGTAAGTACTTAGCATCCAATTTAGTCCTAGCTCATTCTAGACATGTACTAGGCATTAGTTCTTCGGGCAGAATCCCAAAAATAACATTCAGTCAACAAGCATGGTTATGCCACTTTTCTGACATGACAATTTCAGTCCTAGATTAAATGATAGTAAAAAAAACTATGCAGTAGCGAATGTATTGCAACTCAATAACATTCAAAGATATCTCCAAAAATTTTCCATGATATTTGTAAGCAATAACATATCATGCAGGTATCATTGGCTACATAAAGCATTTTTCATATATGAAGGAGAACCTTCCAATGTCCACTGATATACAAGCAATTTGAAGTAATTAGTAGTGAAATCTTTGCATAACCAAGGTATTATCTACTTAAAATGGCCTCAAGACATATTAGACATGTGTCATAACCTATGGAAGTGGATATATGGACATTTAAGTATCAATTCTTGTACCTACATCAAATAATAGTGACCAAGAAGATTCTCATAGGCTATGACTAGCCAACAGACTTGTTAATCTACCTATGAACGAATCCAAAACTAAGCATTCAGTGCTTATAAATAGCCAATATCCCAAGATTTAGTGAGCTCCTCCAGACTGTTGAGAAATAAAATGATGTATGTCCATAAGAGGCTTGCCCATAAGTGGCTTTGTATGGAAGATATGAGAAAAGGTGTATGCTCTAGAAGCTCTAGGAAAATATGTCCAAAATCCCATAAGCACAGTGAGGAAGAGTGGTACTACCCAAAAGCTATATAAACATGTACTTGACACTCATTTCAAGGTAATGGAACTGTTAACCCCAACACGAAGAAAGCAAAATGAAATAAAAAAGATGCAGGGCAAAGGTGGAAAAAAGGTAGCCCGACTGAAGAAAGAAGAGGAGAAAAGGCCAAAAGTGCAAGGGCAACCTTAAAAAGTCCAAGGCAAATGCAAAAGGGGAGGTGCATTTTAAAATACAAAGGCGCACCCTGAAATCTTGTAAAAGAGTGCTAGGCGGTGGAAAATCCGGAAAGCTAAAACAAAAGACAAAGACAAAGGCCAAGGAAAAGAGAAACAGAAGACAAAGCCGCACAAGGAAAAGCGCAAGTCAAAAATTTTGTAAAAAAGCGCAAGTGCATCATGGTTTAATTCAAGGAGCACCGAACTCTCACCCTATTGCAATTTGTAAATGTAGACAAGCAGTGGAAAGGAAGCTAGGAAGATAGAAGGACAATGGGAAAAAGGGCCTAGGCTACAGCTGGCGACCATGTAAAAAAGGGGAAAAGGAGATGACCGCCCAAAAGGGATTTAGGGTTTTGTATATAAAGTTGAAAAGTGAATGAGAAGCTCATTCTTGTGTGTGGCCAAAAGTAGCTCTCCTCTTGTTCTTCTTCTTCTTCTTGTTCTTGCTTGCTTGAGCTTGTGCTTGAGAGAGGGAGTGTGAGAGTGTGAGGGAGTGAGAGTATGAGGGTGAGGGACTGTGGGGTGGAGAAGCTCTCCATCTTCTCATCTCTTCTTCTCTTCTCTTCTCTTGCTTGCGGTGATGGAGCTTGGAGCGTGGAGCTTGAGGATGGAGCTTGCTTGAAGCTTGCACTTGGATCGTGGAGCTACCGGAGTGCGCGGAAGAGGAGGTAACTTGAATGGCATGAAGGTAATCTTACTACACCCGTAGATATGGATGGCGCGTTGGCTATGTGAGAGGTACCCATTAGTGCTCGGCTTGGAACGCTTGAAACAATAAGCGGTCCGTGGGTCTTGGCAATTGAGCGAAAGCTCCCACATTTTGGTTCCGTCGCCGGGATCAATGGATTCAAGCCTTGAGCGCTTGCCGCTTCGAATCGAGCATTGAAGTAGGGTTTTCCCCGAACCGATGCTTGAGATAGGTAGGAAGTGAGGGGGTTGAAGACGGTATTCGATCTCCTTGGCAAGTAGGTTTTTTACTTTTTTGAGATTTATGTTGTGAGATGGAGTAGTGTAGGTATTTACTTTGTGATTTGGATGCATTAGAGTAGGAGAAAACAAAGAAAAACAAAGAAAATAAGCATTAGGGTTTCTACTGTCAAAACAGGGAAAGAGGGTTTGATTTGCTTGCCGATTTGTACTTTGAAGGTTATTTGCTATTCCAGGGGTATAGAATCCTTCATTCATGTCTATTCTTGCATTCTGGAAGCTTGTGTGAAACCTCAAGATCAAAATCATAAAAACTGAAGCATTATTCGTCAAATATACCAAAACTGCGCCGAGTTCGGCTCGTCTGAGTGACGACCATTTTGGGCCGAGAACCCCAGAATCAGCCCTCGGCCCCATCGACTCCGCCCAAAAACTCATTCGGCTCGGTCGGCTGACTCGGCCCATTCACATTCAGCCCTCGGCCCGGACAACTCGGCCCATCCAAGCGATCCACTCGGCCCGGCCAGCTCGGCCTGCTCGGCCCACTCGGCCCATTCGGCCCACTAACAGTGAAAACAACAACAGTTGCAGGTGGTTGAGGACCCTAGGAATGATGAGACGAAGAGCGCTGGAGAGCGGGTAAATAAAGTAACGAGTCCATCCACCAAGGAACCCATTGATGCCTCTCCTAATAGCGGTGAAACCTCAGACACCTCCGTGTGCTCTAAAAAATCAAAGCAGTCGTTACCATCAATGGCTGCTTGCAAAGCTCAATCCACTAACAATAGAACTTGCATTAACCGATCAAGAGTGGATATGATGCCATCACAACAGGGTGACAAACCTATCGGTCACATCCAAGGAGAACCATGACGCAATAACGAAGCCTCAGGGAAAATAGGGGAAACCCCAAGAGCATAAGAAATCCTAGCATTGGCCAAACTTGTGTATCTAGGCCTGAGCCCTCAGCTATGCTAAAGCCTAGGAAAACCCCTAGAACCTTGCATGAGATAGTAACCGAGCAAGCCCTTGTTGAACATAGAAGTGTCACAGAGTGCTTGACTGAGTTGGATGCTAAGCTCAAAGTGTTCGCACGTGTCTATGTCCTGGCAGACATGTGCGCATTCCCTAAAGAGTAGCTCACAAAATACTTGCTATTTCCCTTATCCTGGGAAGAGCAAGAACATCTTGATGAGCACTATAAGAGGGTCTTGTATGAGCGCATGCGACTCATCGCTGGCGAGGAAGCTGACAAACTGCGCTTAACCGTCACGTTCAATGATGCGCTCTCCCAACCAAATCTCTTAGAGATGGAGCAATTAAAGCGACTATCAGAGGGCCGAAGTCAATTTGAATAGCGTTGGTGTGAAAACCGCGTTGCAATAGCCGAACTAGGAGCCCAGATCATGACAGTCTCAGAGGAGCGACTGGCCAAATGGCAGTCTCAAAGAGACCCAACCTATGTGATGCCAACCTCCCTTCAAGTGCTGACTTCCATTCAGGGTGCAGACTTAGCTGAACCTAGCCAGGAGAGCTCTTTGGTTGATAAGGTTCTCACTGAGGAGGAGTTACATGTTGCCGGTAGACTCGGACAAGGTTCCATGCTACTCGATGTTGCAAAATATCTATTGAGTAATGCCACGAGTACTGGATGTGTGTGCCACGCTCCAGTACAATCCAGAGTTCTACAATTGGCTTTTATCCTCATGAAGTAACGTGGATTCATGAATATGTATGTAAATAAACAATGATTTTTGTGACCCTGTATGGACACTATCAACACACACAAGCAATAATAGTCAAGCGTAGGGAGAAGAGTTGGGGTCTATAGGCTAAGCTCGTCAGGCCCTCCTCTCACCACATACTTAGAAGTTGTGCGGCCATTTCCACCTCCAAGCGGAGGACATGCACCCCTCATTACCACCATAGGAAGCCCTGACCAACAGTCCTGATGGTGTAAACTGGGCATAGTCCTTTTCGATCCACCTTTTTCCCTTTCCGGTCTATCCTTCCGAGGATAAGCCCTGCCCAATCCATGACCACCAATCCGCGTAACTTAGCATGAGCCAAGATCTGCTAAAGCTGGCGGCTAAATGAACACCATCCCTCTACAACAAAGCACTGCATGCCTCACCCCTCCCCTTCTCGTCATGTGCGTTTGATAACCCACACTATAATTCCTCCCAAGCGAACGGTCTTATTCCATATCAAGACCTAACCCTTGTCTTGCATCTTGCAGGTCCCCCTACGAGAAAAACATGGAAAACCTAGGGCAGCTGGCTTACAGAGACACTCTCCGCAAACGATGGGAACATGCGGCACATGCCCCTCCACCGATGCGCAATGTGCCCACCCTCAAAAGGTATGCGACGAGGTCCTAAGCGACACCATCCCGAACGAAGGCCGAAGAATCCCCGGGCCAAGAAAGTCGAGACTCAAAGAAATGCGCAGCATGTGGCAACACCAGTTGCATAGACCCCAATGTACGCTCGGGCACCAGGTGCTCACGAAAAGAAAGGGCGGCTCGGGACACGGAAGAATTTAATGAATTGTTTAAAGGCATTTTGGAAATGGTGGCAGCGGGACTACACCATTCATGTCCCGACTGACATGTTCCGTGCCCAACCTCACAGGAGCCCCGCACCAACACTGCCCCAGTCGCCTAACCACCCAAATTCACCCCGCCTTGTGCAAATCGACTAATCCCCTATGATGTACAAGCAGCTTGACACGTTATCAGGACATAACTTTTTGTCTTTTTGATGAGTAAAAGGGCAACTCCCCACTTGTACAACTTCTTCTGCCTATCGCTAATGTATGCCACGTCTTTGACAAGCAATCAAATGGGCAGTGCAAGTAACATCATGGCATTTCGAAAAATCATGTCTTAACATGACTGCATCTATTGAATGTACTTAACGAAATCAAGCATGTGCTCTCACGAAGTGACAAGTGGATGTAGGGTGACACAAGTCTTCGTGCAAACGTATTCAACGCCTAGGTCACCGCAAAACCATCAACCGTGCAAGAACCGCAACAAAGCCATGCTGCCAAATGCAAAAACCCACCCTCGCGAGTACCCACCTGGCACGAACCAAAGCATAGTCATGGCCCAGTCTCTCTTCTAGGATCAAGCTCTATGATGAGCTCTGACAATTTTTACCTCAATTGAATCAACATCCCAACAACGGCTTCTCCACCAACGAGGCTACACACACTCATCACTGGCATACCCATTTCCTGAGCCTTCAAAGCTTTCCCTTTTGGAACCCATTGAAAGGCTGATATCCTCAACATATTGCAATGGTTGTACTAAAAAAAAAACCCCACGATCACAACACCGCACCTAGGGGTCCTCAAATTAGGTACATCCAACGAACTTGCTCGACTGGATCCGTCCCTAATCCCCTAGCCCTCTAGCGTCACCCATGATGTTCAGGGCACATCAAGGGCAAGACATTCCTAGGGAGCATGTCTCGCCTATGGTTAGACCTATCACCCTGACCCTCTCACACAATCCCCTTTTGCACTCTGCCTTAATACCATTGCAATCAATTGTGGTAAACCTTGCATGAATGGCCATGAAAAGTACACCGTCCTCATCACACAGGCCCAATGTCCACCAGCTACTGATAGTGCAATATCCTTAGGTTCTATTATGTTAGGTTGTGCAATCACAATGCACAGGATGTCGCATACGCCTTCATGTGTACTTCTTCCCATCCGAGACGACTTTGCTTAATCCACACATCATTATGCAAAACCAGCCCGCAGTGTTCTACCTATGTAATATCTAAGTATGCACGAGCACTCACATAATATCTGCACCAAAGTATACACACAGTTTGGGTCCTCAAGTGCAGGACAATACTCTAGGCTTGCTTAGAGTTCGACCTGTCTCCCAAACTAATCAAAATATGTCTTGTGCACGATAAGAAGACTAGCACTACCCCTTCGGGAGAGACCACATGAGAGGTTTTCCAATTGCAGGTCTTAAGGACTCCCACGAAAGCGCTGTCAGCTCTACGTCAACACTTAACTCTGAACCCTTGTCCTTTACTTCATCATGCAAGACCACCAGAGAATCATCATGAGCAGAATCCACTAGGAGCATCCCAAGAACACCAACACTTGTGCCATCTACGAGTGACCATTCCCAACAAAGAGTAGCTCTATCGCCACCAACAACAATCTATCACCAGCCAATCAGAATAGCAAAGTGCCACCAACGACCTTCATCCGCACCAACATCAAAACTCCTCTAAGGCAAACCACAACAGTCCCTTCCACCTACGTCTTCGGTGCAAGCTCCACATGCTACTTTCGATGGTAAGTGCCATGGGAATGGCACTCATCTAGGAGGGGGGTAATGTTAACCCCAACACGAAGAAAGAAAATTGAAATAAAAAAGACGCAGGGAAAAGGCAGAAAAAAGGTAGCCCGACTGAAGAAAGAAGAGGAGAAAAGGCCAAAAGTGCAAGGGCAACCTTAAAAAGTCCAAGGCAAATGCAAAAGGGGAAAGGTGCATTTTAAAATACAAAGGCGCACCCTGAAATCTTGTAAAAGAGTGCCAGGCGGTAGAAAATCCAGAAAGCTAAAGCAAAAGACAAAGACAAAGGCCAGGGCAAAGAGAAATGGAAGACAAAGGCGTAGAAGGGAAAGTGCAAGTCAAAAATTTTGTAAAAAGGCACAAGCGCATCATGGTTTAATTCAAGGAGCACCGGGCTCTCACCCGTGCAATTTGTAAATGTAGACATGCGGTGGAAAGGAAGCTAGGAAGATAGAAGGACAATGGGAAAAAGGGCCTAGGCTACGGCCGGCCATGTAAAAAAGGGGAAAAGGAGATGACCGCCCAAAAGGGATTTAGGGTTTTATATATAAAGTTGAAAAGTGAATGAGAAGCTCATTCTTGTGTGTGGCCAAAAGTAGCTCTCCTGAGAGCGGAATTTTGGTGCTGTAAACTGCTTAAAAATAGCTAAAAATTACGAATATCAAGGGAAAAATATTCACCGTTAAAGGCGGCGGCTCGATCTAGGATGATTTTAAGCGCCAAAGTGCTTTAAAGGCGCCCGAGCGACACTTGTTGATTTTTCATAATTTTTCAGACAGTTGTGCGGGTTGACACGAGCAACTGGCCAATGCGGGATGCCAAGCCGGACGCCCAGGATTTTTCAAAGCTCAATGTGGAGTCCAGATGGGGAAATGGCCAAGGAAACGGTCAAGATATGAAAAGGTGGACATTTGAGAGGCCAAATTGGGTGTGCCCTTTAGGAGTTAGACCCCCCCACTAAAAATTTTATGCAACATTGATCAAAAAACGTGGAGAGAGAAAGGAGAAGAGAGCGTGGGAAAAATGGCGCCTATTTTTTGCGCCCAATTCTTGGAGATGGAGGATGGAGCCTGCAAACAACCCCCATCACTGATCATTACCCTTGCTTCCCTCCTGGATGCTGACTCTATCGCCGCCTCTCGCCCGTCAAATGATGCTCTCTTTGAAGATCTCTGATTTCAGTCTTTCTCTCTCCTCCCTCTCTCTCTTCTAAGGGGGAATTCATGTGGGAAGAAGAAGGAAGAAGAAAGAATGATGGAGGCTTCTCCGGCATGGATCGGATTGCTCCATGGGTTGGAAATGGTGATTTGTGATCATGCTGAGCATGAAGTGCCACTGATTTTCAGATTTGCAGCCATGGACATGAAACCCAAAATACGCAAATAAGCGGTAATTCAAATTTTTCAAAGGAAATTTGAGATTTCATGGTTTTTGATTGATAAAATGTTGTTCATGTGGGCTAAACATTGTTTATGTTGCTGTTTTCCATGAGTACTTGTTGATCATAATCAGAAAATCAGAAAAATATGCATCTTGTGGTTCAAAATAATACACTAAAACACGTAAGATATGGAAAATCAAGGGAAAATGATGTTTTTGGGCATAAAAATGGGAAAATGAATAGGAACACCAACTAAATTTTCATTTTTACTGCAAGAAGGAACTAAGGGCCACAACCCATAACCTATTTTGAATTTTTAGTAATTAAATAATGTAGAAAATAAGGAAAAATACAAGGAAAATAGAGAAAAATCACTAAAAATAGGGAAAAAATGCATTTTGGATGTGGAAAGTTAATGAAAATTAAGAATAATGTTTGTGAATGTTTGTGGGGACTGAAGCATGAGGATTTTCCTCAGTTCAACCCCACCTTCTTGTTCTAGTGCGTCTTTTTCCGTTTTTTACACATAAAATGATGGCAAAATACCTTATAAATCTATGCAACGATGCAATATTTAAACGGGGGAGGGTAGGGTAGTTGAAATATGTCTAAATGCTGTGTGAGATGATGGAAAAGTTGCTGATTTCTATGCATAGCATTTAGGACGGAAAATAATTAAAAATAAGAGCCTAGTAGCACGAGGGTTTCCTCGGTGCTAGGTTCGTGCAACGCCGCATAAAAACGGTAGTTGAAGATCATTGAAAGGATGTTTTGCACATGTGCACAATATTGATTTCATAACTATTTGGGCACTTAGCATCCACAATATGCATAAATCATGGAAATGTTAAAAGGTATCAGAAATCCTGGATGCACAGCAATTGTTTTCATTAGGATCTTGACCCATGTTGAGTGAGAGATAGGACACCCTAAGCCATAGGCTAGTCGTGGGGTCTAGGGGAAAGAGAAGTAAGGACAATGGTACATTCCTGTATACGATTAAATGGTACCTTGAGTGGATTTTGTGCGAAATGTCTATATGTTGAGCGACGCATCGAGGGGCCAATCCCCAAGGTGTAGGAGAGTCGCAGAGGGTTGACGGCATTCAGCCGTAGGAGGAACCCTATGTGTATGTGATTCGAGCCTTTTGGCTATGTGAAAGGGACTCCCTCTGAGGAGTAATATTGGGTTAGGATCAGTTGGACTACAACGTATTACAAACGCAATGTTTAGGAATGCAGAGATTTTGATAGACGCTCTTGGCCGCGAGGTCGAGGGGTTGTCTTGTGCGTAGTGACGAGGCCCGGCTAGTGCATGAGCCAGTGCCGGACGTTTTTAGGTCCATCAGTGGTGCGTCTGCCGGGAGCCGCTTAAAAGTGGCGGTCCTCGAATCCTGGTTGTCTAGGGACCAACTAGCAGTTTATGCCAAAGGATACTGTGATTGATTCGTTATTTATCGATAAGCATCGTCTAGCAGAAATCCAAAAGCAAGAGAGAGACGAAAGAGCTAGGCGATGTGCTGAAATTTTTAGGAGATATTCCCCTAAGCGTAGCGGTGCTGAACCCTTACGAGGGAGTGGATCTAGTGGTCTTAGTACCACAAGCAGTAAGTTAGGAGAAGGTGGAAGCTCTAGTGCTCCCCTTCCTTCCATAATCCAGTCTATATCAAGTGCGGGAGGCGTAACCCCACCGTCCCCTATTCCTAGTGCAAATCCAATCCTCGTCATGGCGCAGCCTATTGCAATTCCAGCAGGAACGACGGATTTGCCGGCTCTAGGTTACCCGCTATCCATTTTTAATGGGCTAGTTGAGGAAGATGCGGAACTCCACATTAGGGAGTTTCAAAAGATGATGTTTAACTGTCGCATCCAAGAAGAAGGACATTTAATGATGTTCTTCAATATGACTCTCAAAGGAAGAGCTGCTATATGGTATCATGGTTTAGAAGCCTGAACCATATTGAATATTGATTCATTTTATGGAGCTTTTCGAAGGGAGTTTGCCCCTGAAAGGGGTGGGCAATATTGGTTGCGTGTACTCAACGTGACCGGCCAAGAACCACATGAGGATATTCGTGGTTATGCAAAGAAAATAAAAGAGGTTTTCCGTAAGTTGGACACCTCTATTCCTATCCCCGCAGCTGCCCAATTGCAATATTTCCTACATGGTTTGGACTTTAATATCCAATTGCAGTTGAGTAGTGTCCCCTTGGGGGATATAGATACTGCTATTATACGAGCACAAGAGGTGGAATCCCGACTACAAGCAGCCTATGCCTCTTGAGGCAATTCGATTATGGGTTTAGTATTGGGAAATAATGTGGCAATGGCCAATGGCAGTAGTGGCCAAGGGATAGCGATGGCTAACCCTAATGGGAGAGGAAACATGATGCAGAATGTCCCTTTATTACCAGCTCTCCCTAGCATGTCGATGCCTACAGTAATTAAATAATGCAGAAAATAAGGGAAAATACAAGGAAAATAGAGAAAAATCACTAAAAATAGGGGAAAAATGCATTTTGGGTGCAGAAAATTAATGAAAATTAAGAACAATGTTTGTGAATGTTTGTGGGGACTGAAGCATGAGGATTTGCCTCAGTTCAACCCCACCTTCTTGTTGTAGTGCGTCTTTTTCCATTTTTTACACATAAAATGATGGCAAAATGCCTTATAAATCTATGCAACGATGCAATATTTAAACGGGGGAGGGTAGGGTAGTTGAAATATATCTAAATGCCATGTGAGATGATGGAAAAGTTGCTGATTTCTATGCATAGCATTTAGGATGGAAAATAATTAAAAATAAAAGCCTAGTAGCACGAGGGTTTTCTCGGTGCTAGGTTCGTGCAACGCCGCATAAGAACGGTAGTTATCATTGAAAGGATGTTTTGCACATGTGCACAATATTGATTTCATAATTGTTTGGGCACTTAGCATCCACAATATGCATAAATCATGGAAATGTTAAAAGGTATCAGAAATCCTGGATGCACAACAATTGTTTTCATTAGGATCTTGACCCACATTGAGTGAGAGACATGACACCCTAAGCCATAGGCTAGTCGTGGGGTCTAGGGGAAAGAGAAGTAAGGACAATGGTACATTCCTGTATACGATTAAATGGTACCTTGAGTGGATTTTGTGCGAAATGTCTATATGTTGAGCGACGCATCGAGGGGCCAATCCCCAAGGTGTAGGAGAGTCGCAGAGGGTCGACGGCATTCAGCCGTAGGAGGAACCCTATGTGTATGTGATTCGAGCCTTTTGGCTATGTGAAAGGGACTCCCTCTGAGGAGTAATATTGGGTTAGGATCAGTTGGACTACAACGTATTACAAATGCAATGTTTAGGAAGGCAGAGATTTTGATAGATGCTCCTGGCCGCGAGGCCGAGGGGTTGTCTTGTGCGTAGTGACGAGGCCCGGCTAGTGCATGAGCCAGTGTCGGCCCTTTTTTAGGTCCATCATCTCCTCTTCTTCTTCTTCTTCTTCTTCTTCTTCTTCTTCTTCTTGCTTGCGTGAGCTTGTGCTTGAGAGAGGGAGTGTGAGAGTGTGAGGGAGTGAGAGTATGAGGGTGAGGGACCGTGGGGTGGAGAAGCTCTCCATCTTATCCTCTCTTCTTCTCTTCTCTTCCCTTCTCTTCTCTTGCTTGCGGTGATGGAGCTTGGAGCGTGGAGCTTGAGGATGGAGCTTGCTTGAAGCTTGCACTTGGATCGTGGAGCTATCGGAGTGCGCGGAAGAGGAGGTAACTCGAACTGCATGAAGGTAAGCTCACTACACCCATAGATATGGATGGCGCATCGGCTATGTGAGAGGTAGCCATTAGTGCTCGGCTTGGAACGCTTGAAACAATAAGCGGTCCGTGGGTCTTGGCAGTTGAGCAAAATCTCCCATAGGAACTATCAGTTTGAGTCATTGTCAGTATCATTGTCCATCTTACACAAGAATGTGTTTATGAGTCCAATCTAATATATCTTGGAACCTAATTCACTTATGTAATAGTTAGTCTATTAATTCTATGTCATAATGAGTTGTATATTCATCTTCCATCCTCCATAGCTTCTACCATGCTCTAGATTCGTGGCACTTTTGACATGGTATCAAAGCCCAGTCGGGCATGACACTACTCATCTAGCTCCGTTTCACTCTCATCTAGCTCAACTTGAGCTCAGCCAGCTCAAGACAAGTGTAGAACCCCATCTCCTACTGCTTCTTCTCACTGCCCTTCTTGGCAGCCATAGCCATTGTACCTACCTCCATTAGAGCTCTCAAATCTCCCCCTACAAGCCATATCTCCATAAGATTCCTTCTAGACATATCTTCCTTGACTTCTTGTGCTCCTCTCTGGCACCTTAATCGATAAATTACTACACCCTTGGTTCGGCCTTATCAAAATTCGTCATCGTTTCTTGAACTGTGCCGAACTCTGTTCGTATTGCTGCTGCTGCGGGAACATGCTCTGATTCTCCCTGTGGAAATAGGGAATCAAAGGAGGACCAATGATATTACTCCCCATCAAAAGACTCATCAATTGGTTGCCTCTACAAGTTGTTGTGATAAAAAAACTAGTCATGTCTCTTAGAAACCCTAATCCACCATAACTTCCTCACTTCAAGCTCCTACTTCACTTCATTCTTCCTCCATTTGGCAAGGCAGGAACTCTAACTCTGATCTGAGTGTTTACTTAGTGATTTTACTAGCAAGGAGGGGCCTCAAGTTGAAGGAAAAGACAAGCATCAAATAATCACCATCATGAAGGAAGAAGATTCAAGCTTAAAGATCGAACATAGTATCTCTTGATACTACAGAGTGTGTCTTCACACTACCTTGCACTTGTGTTCTTGACACAAAATCTTTCAACTCTTCTGTTGCAAAATCAGAGACTTGAGGCTGATTCTCACTAATGAGAATGTGGAGCATGAAGGTTTTCTCATGATTCAGAGTAACATTTCTCTTGCTGCTCATTTCAACTACATGGAAGAACTAGTTGTTTCACTTGTAGGGATGGTTGGATTTACTTATTTTGAAGAGCAATCAATGATCTTATTTGAAGTCCTTGAAGACATTTTTTCTGCCTAAAAAATAATGATACCTTTGCTTGGGGAGGACAAGAAGAGCAAAGTCAAAGTTAAAGAAGCTGCAAGCAAAGTAAAGAGTGACAAAGCAAGAAAAATGAAGGACAAGATATTGTATGATCTCACAAGAAAATCAAATGAGTCAAAGCCATATGAAAACCCAAAATTCTATGTATCCAATGCTAATGTGATACCAAGCCATGTATTCCAGCAAGTCACAAAGCTATCCAAAGAGAAAGGTATCTATCTTACAAAACCGCATGGAATTGTAATATTTCTAAGCAATAAAAGTTGGTTAGTTCAAAAGCTAGTTAGTCAATTAATAAGTTAGTAAGGTTACTAACTAAAGGAAAGAGAGAGAGAGAGAGAGAGAGAGCTTGGGTGACCCGTTCGATCGATCAATGCGAGGAGTGACGTTGCTATCGACGATCCCCAGGTATATAGATCTCTCCCCTATCACTCCAACATCATTCCTGTTGAATCTTGTAGCCTATAATAATCAATATCTTGAGAGTTTGGACGATTTTATGCTCGAAAGTGCATTCAGATCGGTGGAATCGGATACCCGATTCAGTGTTCGATTCTCAGAATTGGACATTTGGACAACCATCCGATCGGACCAACCCGTTCGATCGGACCAACCCGTCTGATCTTGGAAGTTGGACCACTCGGACCACTTAGACCACTCGAACACTCGGACCAACCCCGTCCGATCGGACGCTTCGTCCGATCAAGGAAATCGGATCCACCCCTGTCCGATTTGTAGAATCGGACCCATGAATAAGGACACATCAGCGCTCGGACACCCATCATGTCATCGCTTAGACCACGTCAATGCATGATTTTTGAAAATCGGACACTTGACCCCTGTCCGATTTTGAGAATCGGACAAAGTCGGACCCACTTGGTCCGATTCCGAGAATCGGACCACTGGTAAATCGGATGTCCAATTCTCAGAATCGAACGCACCCTTAGGCAGAAAAAAGAAAATTTACCTCCATGACCAACTGGAAGCGCAACCTGCTCCAGAACAACATAGCGAGCGCCTTGTAGGCAGTTCCCAATGTAGGAGTCACCACCAAGGGACAAGGGACGGTGTTGGAGCACTCCCCAGTGACCAGACGCATCGAGAACGGTAATCCAATCGTAGGACCTGTGATCGACTCCCCCAGTGAACAGCAAGAAGCAGCGCAGACCCTAGAACCTGCTAGAACGGCCAAGACTAGAGCAACGAAGCGTATCAGGCCTGAGATGAGACAAGAGGGCGTAAGCACATAGAGATTGATTGCCGCACTCACATTGAATTCTGCACTTGAAGTATACATAAGAAAGCTGAAAGCCTGATTGACCACAAGTGCACAAGAACCAACACACACACTGAGTGATCATAAATTGAGGATTGTATTCAATAAGTTAAGGAACTCACTCAGATAAAACCACTCAAGGAACCCACCAAACAGGAGAGAACCAAGACATAGACAACCCATCAAAGTGCAGAATAGGACCAAGCAAGGAGCGCCAACGATAAGGATCTGTCAAGTCTATTTAACCTGATCAACAATGTAGTGGAGCACGAGAACTCGACCATGATGGAAGAGAGCTCAGACCATCGGTCTAATGAGGAGCTCGATTTGAATGTATTCCAAGATGCTATTCAGCAACAACTGGTGAGCAGTTACAACGCGCGTGCCCGGTACAAGCACCGCAGCAAGATGGCAGACGCAATTATTGCAGACCTAGAGGAGGAGAGAAGGCTAGCCCGCAAGGCATTGCAGGGCATAGTCGAGTACAATAGGGATCAACAGACTAGGAGCCAAAGGCAAAGCATGAAGCTGCACGAGGTGCAACGAGTGCTAAACTTTGCTGGTCGAAACCGAACGGACCATGAGAGAGCACTAGGGAGACTTGACATTGAGCGAGCTTCTCATGAAACGATTGCTCGATAATACAACAGTAGAGCAGAGTGCCACCGCATTAGCGACGTCGTTGCTCGCAGGATTAGGGGCAAACCAAGGCTCAAAAAGCTAGGCCAACATACCGATTGTTGCCAAGCAACTCGATAAGTACCAACCTCATGACCCCATACAGCTTTCTTGAGCAGTTTGAGCAAGTCTGCAAAGCTAATGGCCTCAACGACCAAACTCAACGCTCGCAAGCATGGCTTTGCCTAGGCAACAATGGTAGGATGTGGTATATGAGCCTAGATACTGCAGAGCGAGCCAACTTCAATGACCTCAAGGATCTCTTCGTCAAGAGATTCACCGAGCTCGGATACTTTGATAACCTGCTAGTACGCTTGATGAACATCAAGCAGAAAGAGAAGGAGGACATCTGTGACTACGTGACCCATGTGAGGAGTCTCTTTAAGAGAATCCCTCTAGGCGAGCGACCGACTGACAGGGCAGTTTCGACTGTATTCATCAGCGGAATTTGAGACAAGGAGTTATATAAGGCTTTGGCAGGCAATTCAAGCTTGCAGCGGGACACGGTGGCTAGAGTGTTTGAGGAAGCCATCATGATCAGCTGAAAGAGCAGAGCTCTAGGAGCTCAAATCTAGAGGAGACCAACTCGGAAAGCTTAAAGAGAACGTCAGCCTCTAGTGAGCGGTCAATCCCATCATCCCAAGATAAGGGGAAGGCCACCGAGACAGACCAGGGTTTGGCTGAGGTCAAAATGTAATTAGCCAAGTTGCAAGACATGTTGAGATGACCGTGTCAAGAATCGCATGGTGGGGGGACTTGCTCAAGATGCTGCACCGAACACACACAGAATGCACAAGGAGAAGCTTACTCAAGAGACAAGAAGAGAGATGGAGGCCAAAACGTTTTCTTGCTGATTTCTTCTTCTTCCTCCACACACTTTTACAATGTACACCAAGTATAGATAAGATACAACATAAAAGAAAGTGGCCTACTAAGTCAAACAATGCATAACCGACTACATTAGTCGATTGGCACTATAACTATGCCAACTGTAAATAGGTGTAACAACCTGAATATAATAAGTAATGAGTTAGTGGCCATGTGAGAGTCATAATGACCACCGACGTGCTAAGTGTAGACGTGTGGATCCATCTAACCAGGCGGTCTATCATCAATGTCCACATGTGTTGAGCTTGTCATTTCAACACTCCCACTCAAGCTCAATTGCATCTCTGCAACTCCAAGTAAGCTTCGAAACTTTTGAAGCTTCTCTGTACCCAATGCCTTCGTGAAGATGTCAGCTGTCTGATCCTGTGTGCTGACATATACCAAGTCAATCTCACCTGCTAGTACCTTCTCTCTCACAAAGTGGTAGTGTACCTCAATATGTTTTGTCCTCGCATGGAACACAAGGTTCCTAGCCAACTGTATACTGCTCATGTTGTCACAATAAATGACAACTGCACCTTCCATCTGCACATCTAAATCAGCCAATAACTTTTGCAGCCATACTATCTCACATGCTGCAACAGCAGCATCTCTATACTCAACCTCTGTACTTGACAAAGCAACTGTAGATTGCTTTTTGCTGCTCCAAGCAACTGTTGCACTACCAAGAGAGAACATGTATCCGCTGGTAGATCTTCTATCAAACATACTACTAGCCCAATCTGCATCTGTGTATCCAAACACCTGTACATCTGTACCTGCCTCATAGAAAAGTCCATAATGTAATGTGGACTTCACATATCTCAATATGCGTTTGATTGCATCCTAGCTCAAGTCTGGCCTTGTAATAGTCATGTAGATCAAACTCCCCATTATCCTCCTGAAAATAGTAGGGTCTTCTATCTCATCCCCAACATTAGCACTCAACTTTACATTCTGCTCCAAGGGGACTGAAAGTGGTTTGCATGCAGTCATACCATACTTGGACAACATATCCAAGCCATACTGTCTTTGGCACAGCCATATACCATCATCACATCTGATCACCTCAATGCCAAGGAAGTACCTTAGCTCACCTAAATTCTTCATCTCAAACTTCTTCTTCAAAAAATCCTTGACTTTAGCAATCCCACTATCACTATCACCTGTAATAATCAAGTCATCCACATAGATGACTATGATGACCAAACCTACTGTCAAGATTGTGGGAGAGAAGGAAGGAGTCTCACTTGTAGCTTTCTTGCTTGCACAATGGGGGAATACACACAAAGGTGGAGGCTGAAAACTGTTTTCCTCTTCTTAGTTGTGTAAGCCAAAAAGAACTCTCATATAAAGAAATAGAAGAACCCTATATATGGGTCTCAAACCAAACTCAACTAACTAAGGTGGCATACTAACTGAGCCATGAACTAGAGTAGATAAGGATAGCTATCATGTAGCTATTATTCATGGGCGGTGTACCAACCCGTCTGCAACTGACAAGTCGGTGACATAAATGCAAAACGGTCACCCTGGCATATCACGAGTGGAGCTCGATATCTCAACACTCCCCCTCGAGCTCAATCCCAATTCCTGCACACCAAGCAGGTCTCTGAACTTGCGCAGCTTCTCTGTGCCCAATGCCTTCGCGAATATGTCAGCTACCTAATCCTCTGTGCTGACATAAACTAGATCAATAAGACCTAGTAAAACTCTCTCTCGCACATAGTGATAATGCACCTCAATGTGCTTTGTTCTAGCAAGATAGACTGGGTTATTTGCCAAGTGTATACTACTCATGTTGTCATAATAAATGACAACTGGCCCATCTGTAGGCTGATGCATATCATAAAGTAGCTTATGCAACCAAGCTACCTCACATGCAGCCATTGCTGCACCCCTGTACTCAGCCTCTATGCTCGACAAGGTAACTGTAGGCTGTTTCTTGCTGCTCCAAGTGACTGCAGCACTCCCAAAAGAGAACACATATCCACTGGTAAATCGTCTATCACAAATACTACCAGCCCAATCAGCATCAGTGTATCCATGCAGCTGTATCTGAACCCCAGTCTCATAAAATAGTCCATACTGCAATGTGGACTTCACATACCTGAGTATGCGTCTAGCCGCATCCAAATGCGATTTCCTTGGAGCCTGCATAAACTGACTTACCAATCCAACAGCATAGCTCAAATCTGGCCTGGTAATAGTCATATAAATCAAGCTTCCTACTATGCGTCTGTACATAGTAGGGTCTTCAAGAAGCTCACCTGCATCTGCGCTCAGCTTCACATTCTGCTCCAAAGGAACTGAAATAGGCTTACAGCCTGTCATCCCATATTTGGACAGCATGTCCAATCCATACTGCCTCTGCAAGAGCTGTATCCCACTTGGTGATCTAATCACCTTAATGCCCAAGAAATAACGCAGCTCTCCCAAATCCTTCATCTCAAACTTCTGCTTCAATAGCATTTTCACATGAAGGATATCTTCATCACTGTCACCTGTCATAATCAAATCTTCAACATAAATGACAAGTAGCATAATATCTTTCTCTGTTTTTCTCACATAAAGTGAGAAATCTGCCTTGGAAATTTGAAAGCCAATAGTGACAAGATACTGTCCTATCTTGTCAGACCATGCTCTAGGTGCTTGCTTCAAGCCATACAAAGCTTTCTTCAACCTGCAAACAAACTCATGATGAACAACATGCACATAACCTGGTGGCTGCTCCATATAGACCTCTTCTTGCAAATCACCATGCAAGAAGGCATTCTTTACATCCATCTGATGTAAAGACCATCCCTTTGATACAGCCACAGCAATGACTGCTCTTACGGTTGCCATCCTTGCAACCGGACTGAATGTTTCTTCATAGTCAATGCCATATGTTTGTGTATACCCCTTGACTACTAATCTTGCCTTGTATCTATTCACAGAACCATCTGCATTGTGCTTCACCTTATAAACCCACTTACAGCCAATTGCATTCTTATCTTTAGGCAAAGGTACCAATTTCCATGTAGCATTTGCTTCCAAGGCATCCATTTCTTCATCCATGGCTTTCTCCCATTTTTCTTTTCCCATGGCTTGCTCAAAAGAAGTGGGTTCTGGTTCCTGTATCACCTTGACCATATATGCATAGTGAATGGCTGTAAATCCATCATATTTCAGCCTATCCACAGGATACCTAATTCTGGTAGACCTGCACAAAGTGGGTTCACTCCTAGGTGCTCTCAAAACATCCCTGGTCTTCCTTACTCCAGGTGTAACAATAGAAGGAATACCCAACTCATCATCAATGCTCTGTTCTGAGCCACTGGATTCACGATCCACATAAGAGTGACCTGCATTCACATCAAACATGGGCTGATCAACCTTCTCTTTTCCTTTTCGTGATACTTGCATACCACTATCTGCATTACTTTGAGAAGATTCTCTTGATCTCAATCTTCCTGTCCATGGCGAAGAATGTGAACCACTGCTAGAGGACGCTCCAGGTCCACTAATATTTTGTGACTGCTGCTGTGAATTCTGTGCAGCATTACCATTTTGTGCATCTACATCATCAATCACATTTACCGGTTTATACCAACTACTCATCTCATAAAAAACAACATCTCTGCTCACTGTAAACTTACGAGTAGAAGGGTTATAGCATCTATACCCTTTTTGCTGCAGAGAGTAACCAATAAAGATGCACTTCTCAGCTTTTGGATCCAACTTGGATCTCAACTCATCTGGCACATGTACATAGGCAATGCAACCAAAAATTTTCAAATGAGAAATATCTGGTTTCCTACCAGTATACCTCTCCTCTGGAGTCATTCCATGTATTGCTGCAGTGGGAGTCCTGTTCATTATGTAGACTGTTGTAGCAACTGCTTCAGCCCAATAAAAATTTGGCAGGTCTTTTTCATTGAGCATGGCATGAGACACCTCTCCAGTATGTTTGTTTTTTCTTTCTGCAATTCCATTTTGCTGTGGGGTATGACTGCATGAATATTGCTGCTTTATGCCATGCTCCTGCAAGAACCTTGCAAACTCATTTGAGAGGTACTCTCCCCCTCCATCTGACCTTAGGCATTTTATTTGCAGGCCTGTTTCTTTTTCAACCATAGCTTTAAGAGTTTTGAAATGCCCAAAAACTTCACTTTTCTTTTTCATAAAATACACCCAAACTTTTCTGCTATAGTCATCAATAAAAGTAACAAAATAATGACAGCCTCCAAGAGATGCAGCTTTAGTAGTCCACACATCAGAGTGGATTAATTTCAATGGCTTCTTACTCTCTTGAACATGTCTAGGAAATGGTTTCCTTGCCTGTTTTCCAAACTGACAGGCTTCACATACCTTATGCATTTCTGCAACCTTGAATCTAGGCAATCCTGCAACAATATTTTGGGCCTGCATTGATTTAAGTCGCTGTACATTAACATGACCAATGCGTTTATGCCAGATATCAATATCTGCAACTACACCGGTCCCATGTGCAAACATTGCTGCACTCAATTCAGACATGTCTGCATCCAACGTAAACATTCTGCCCTTCTTCTTTCCTTTTGCTATCAAGCGACCTTTATTTTTCATATCCTCAACAAAGCATCCATGAGGATTAAATCTGACCTGCAAGCCCTGTTCAACCATTTGACCAACAGAAACCAGATTCTTGGTGATATTCGGGACATGAAATACATCTGACAGGTATTTCTTTTTCCCATCCTGCATAGACAAAGGAAATTTTCCAATCTGCACAATAGGATGTGCAGTATCATCACCAGTCTCCACAAATCTTGGTTTTTCCATTTTCCTTGCATCCTCCATCCATTCTACATGACCTGTCATGTGGTTTGATGCACCCGAGTCAACATACCATACATCATTGCTTTCTTCTGCACTTGTCACAGAATTGTTCATGTGCTGCACCATAAACAAATGCTCATTTCTGTCATCACCCTGTCTACTAGAAGATGCATAATTTCCTTGTTGCAGTTTTCCATTCATGATGTCATTCTACTTTTTATAGCAGTCTTTAGCCATATGACCCATTTTACCACAATAGTAGCATTCAACATTACTGTTTGCATTTTGGCCTCTTTGCCATCCACCACGACCTCTTTGGCTCCCCCTGCCTCTAGAGTTACCACGTCCTCCTCCATAGGACTGGTTTTCTTGAGTTTGCTGCATATTCTGATTTCTACCACGGCCTCCAAAGCGGCCTCCTCTACCTCTGCCTCTACCTCTTCCAGCATTTGAGTAGAAGACAGCTTCTTTTGAAGTTCCTCCTGAAGAAGATGCACCACCATTTCTCTGCTCCTCAGAAATTAGAAGAGCAATCAACTCCTCAAAATCAGGAAATCTTTCACGAACTGAAATGGATGTCCGAAACTGTGCATAATCCTTTCCTAGACCATTCAAGGTTACAGAAACTAAATCATCATCTTCCACTGGCGACCCAATGGAAGCAAGTGCATTTGCAATCTTCTTCACCTTCATGTGGTAGTCATTGATGCTCATATTTTCTCTTTGCACATTATGCAACTCTTGCTTGAGCTGCATTTTCCTGGCTTGCGTATTCGTGCTATACATTTTTGACAAAGTATCCCATGCCTCCTTTGGCGTACTTGCATCCTGAATATGCACAATCATAGAGTCTGAAATACTGATAGACAGCCAGTACATAACTTTCCTGGCTCTCTCATGCCATGCTTTAAATGTCTGCATTTGTTGTTGATTGGGAACATCAGGAAGAACTGGTTCTTCTTCATTTCCTGCAACAAATTCCCAATATCCTTTTCCCATAAGGAAATTCGTCATTCTAAACTTCCATGCCTGGAAGTTGTTCTTGTCAAGGTTTTCAGTTACAATCTGTGAAAGAGAATCAGACGCCATTACAGAACACTGCAAAAAATTCTGTCACTGCAAAGACTCGGCTTCACCCTCACAAGGACAAATCTGCAAAATTGGCGAAAGTGGTATTTGACCACACAGTCACTTCCTAGTGACGATTTTGCATAAACAGGAACCAAGGATGATTCTGAAACTCCCAATGTCTCTGCGCACAAGCATACGATGCAATTTCTACAGTAACTTTTCACCGACCTGTAGAACAGTGGTCGCACAGCATAGAACAGGGCCTTTTCCTGAGTGCGTGCAGAAAACTTCCGCCTCCAAAACACGCTCCGAAATGGCCTCAAATAAAAAAAACAGGGTCGCCGAGAGCGCCCTCTTGCTTCACCGCGAAGGGCGTCTCAACCTGAGACAATGCACTCTTGCAATTTCCGCCTGTGCTACTTGCAGAGATCTGCTCCCAAAACAGAAAATGAAAGCAACACTGCTCCTCTTACCAGAACACCGCGAGCTTGGCTTGCTTTCTTGAGCTCCTTACCACGAACAAGGCTCTGATACCATGTCAAGATTGTGGGAGAGAAGGAAGGAGTTTCACTTGTAGCTTTCTTGCTTGCACAATGGGAGAATACACACAAAGGTGGAGGCTGAAAACTATTTTCCTCTTCTTAGTTGTGTAAGCCAAAAAAAACTCTCATACAAAGAAATAAAAGAACCCTATATATGGGTCTCAAACCAAACTCAACTAACTAAGGTGGCATACTAACTGAGCCACGAACTAGAGTAGATAAGGATAGCTATCATGTAGCTATTATTCATGGGGGGTGTACCAACCCGTCTGCAACTGACAAGTCGGTGACATAAATGCAAAACGGTCACCCTGGCATATCACGAGTGGAGCTCGATATCTCAACACCTACATCTCCCTTTCTCACATAAAGTGAGTGATCAGCATCAGAAACATAAAAGCCAATATTGACAAGATACTCTCTGATCTTGTCAGACCATGCTCTAGGTGCTTGCTTGAGCCCATAGAGCGCCTTCTTCAACCTGCACACATACGTGGGATGCTCTAAATCTTCATAACCTGCTGGCTGATCCATATACACTTCTTCCTGCAAATCACCATGCAAGAAGGCATTCTTCACATCCATTTGCTGCAACCTCCAACCTTTGGCTGCTGTCAAAGAAATCACACATCTGACAATTGCCATCCTAGCAACTGGACTGAAGGTTTCATCATAATCTATGCCATATGTCTGGGCATAGCCTTTTGCAACCAGCCTAGCTTTGTACCTACTAATTGAACCATCTGCATTGTGCTTAATCTTATAAACCCACTTACATCCAATAGCTTTCTTGCCTTTTGGCAATGATACTAGATCCCAAGTCTTATTGGCCTCTAATGCAACCATCTCCTCATCCATTGTTGCATCCCAATGAGTATGACCAACAGCATCCTCAAAACAAGTGGGCTCAACATCCTCAACTAGTTTCACCATATAAGTATAATGGTAAGCTGCATAACCTTCAAAACCAAATCTTTTAACAGGGTATCTCACCCTGCTAGACCTGCGTACCACTGGATCACTCTCGAGTCTTTGCATTAATGCGTGCTCTCTACACACCTGCAGTCCTCACTGAAGGAATGCCAAGCTCATCATCCAAGCTCTCTGAGCCACAGGAGTCTCCATCAAGAACTGCATCAATGCCTTCTAACACTTTATTCTTTCCTTTGTCTTTACCTGTAGTGCTACTAGATGCACCTGAAGATGTAGAGGTACTCCTTAGTCTCCCAGACCAAGGACTACCAGATGATGGTCCACTAAGAGTCTGTGATTCTTGCTTTTCAGCCTGCACATGCGTGTCATGATCATCATCATCATCCAATGCATCACCACTAGATGCATACCAACTGCTCATTTCATCAAAGATGACATCCCTTCTCACTCTGAACTTACATGTGACAGGGTTATAATATCGATACCCTTTCTGCTCTAAAGAGTATCCAATAATGATACACTTTTCAGCCTTTGGATCCAGTTTCTTCCGCAACTTATCTGGCACATGAACATATGCAATGCAGCCAAACACTTTCAAGTGTGAGACATCAGGCTTCTTACGTGTAAAACATTCTTCGGGGGTCATACCATGAATTGCAGTTGTGGGAGTTCTGTTCATAATATAAACAGCAGTATGGACAACCTCAAACCTAAAATGGTTAGGCATATTCTTTTCAGCCATCAAGGCGCGTGCAACTTCTGCAATATGCATGTTTTTCCTTTCTGCAACCCCATATTGCTGTGGGTTATACCTGCATGTGAACTGTCTCTTTATCCCATGAGACCTCAGAAAATCATTGAACTCATTCGAGAGGTACTCTCCCCCTCCATCTGACCTCAAGCACTTTACTTTCAAGCCTGTTTCTCTTTCAATTGCAGCCTTGAAAGTTCTAAAGTGCTCAAACGCTTCTCTCTTTTCCTTCATAAAATATACCCACAACTTTCTAGAACAATCATCAATGAATGTGACAAAGTATGAACTGCCTCCAAGAGATACATTTTGTGCAGGCCCCCAAATGTCTGTATGCACAACATCAAGGATATTTCTGCTTACATCTCTGTCATGTGAAAAGGGTTGTCTTGCCTGCTTACCAAACTAACATGCTTCGCATACCTTATGAAATTGTGCAACTCTACATGTAGGCAAACTTGTAACCAACCTTTTGGACTACATTAATTTCAGCCTTTATACATTTGCATGTCCAATGCGTTTGTGCCAAATTTCAATGTCTGCAACAACACCTTTTCCTTTAGCATACATAGCAGCATTCATAGTAGGAATTCCAGAATCCAGAGTAAACATACGCCCAACTCTACTTCCCTTTGCAACTAACTTGCACTTGTCATTGAAGTCTTCTACAAAGTAGCCCTTTGCATTAAATCTGACTTACAACCCTTGCTCTACCATTTGATCGACTGACACCAAGTTCTTTGTAATAGATGGCACATGTAATACATCTGAAAGACTCTTTGTCTTACCATCATGCAAGGACAAGGGAACTTTTCCAATGTGTGAAATTGGGTGGCATGAGTCATCACCCACCGTCTGCACATAACCTGCATTCTGCAAATCCTGCATCTCTCCAAACCATTCTGCATGGCTAGTCATATGGTTGGATGCGCCTGAATCAACATACCAAACATCTTCATGTGTTCCCTTTCATGTAACAGCATTCAGCATATGCTGCATAACAAACAAACGTTCATTTTTGTCTTCATTCTGTCGTGAAGCATTCCTTGCTACAACTTACCACTCTGAATATCATCTTTCTTAGCATAACATTGGGCTGCAATATGACCTGTTTGTCCACAGTAGTGACACACAATACCAGAATTGTTAGAGCCTCTCTTTTGCCATCCACCTCTTCCTCTAAAGCTCCCCCTGCCTCTAAAGTTACCACGACCTCCTGAAACTTGCATATCACCAAATTGCTGATTCAATCTGTTTTGCTGGTTGTCACTACCACGGCCTCTTGAAGAGAACCTGCCACGTCCCCTTCCAGAATTGGAGTAGAAAGCTTGGACCTGTTCACCACTTCTTTCAAATGTCTCACTCTGCATGTTGATCTCTTCAGTGATCATAAGGGAGACCAACTCATCAAAATCTGGAAATGGCTTTCTAATATATACGGAAGTTACAAAAGACTTCCAAGCCTTTTCATTGTTAAGTCCACCCAAGGTAGACGATACCAAATCATCATCATCGGGCATTGCATCAATTGCTACCAAGGCATCTGCAATGCTCCTTACCTTCAATGCATACTCATTGATAGACATCTTCCCTTTCTTCAATGTATTCAACTCTTGCTTGAGTTGAATCTTTCATGCCTTTGTATTTACAGAAAACATACTTTCTAGTATGGTCCAAGCTGCATATGAATTCTCAGCATTTCTAATGTGTCCTAACATATTATTGTCAATTACTGTAGATAACCAATACATGACCTTTTTATCTTTTGCATTCCATTCCTTCCGTGCCTTTGTCTCTTCTGTAGTTGGAGGATCACTCACCTCCGGCTCCTTTTCCTCACCTGAAACAAACTCGTAGAGGCCTTTTCCAATAAGGAAGTTCGTGACACGGAACTTCCATGAAGGGTAGTTGTTCTTGTCAAGCTTCTCAATGATGGGGATTGCACTATTCTCTGCCATTATCACAAAAATAATACCAAACACCAAGCAAATCTTTTGCAACCCTCGACCTGTAGTGCACAGCAATACACCAGATAGCCTTTTTCACTGTCTGCTCAACAATACATGCAATCTGCAACCTGTTTGCAGATAAACCTTATATTTGCTTACTGTAAATACTTCAAGAATCACAGATTTGCAATTTGTAACCTGCGCACCCACTTTCGGTCATAACAACCGAAATCACAGTGTACCCTGAACGTGCTGTCCGCAACCTTGCGGCTCTAAAACGGGGCCTGAAACGGCCTCAGATGCCCGAAATAATTGTGCTAAAGCCCTAAAGGGCCAATCTGTAGAATACACATCGCTCTTTGCGCACACCAAATCTCACTGAAATCTGACATTTTTGCTCAACCCTGTTTCCGGTGCCTCCACATGCACTATCCAAGAGAGAGAGTGGAAGAGTGGGAGAGCTTCTTACCCGTGGCTTGCTTGCTCAAACCTTGCTTCTTCTCCTTCGCTTCAGCCTTCGAAATCAGCCTCTCTCAGTGGTGCGGCTCTAATACCATGTGAAGAATTGCGTGGTGGGGGGACTTGCTCAAGATGCTGCGCCGAACACACACAGAATGCACAAGAAGAAGCTCACTCAAGAGACAAGAAGAGAGATGGAGGCCAAAACGTTTTCTTGCTGATTTCTTCTTCTTCTTCCATACACTTTTACAATGTACACCAAGTATAGATAAGATACAACATAAAAGAAAGTGGCCTACTAAGTCAAACAATGCATAACTGACTACACTAGTTGACTGGTGCTATAACTATGCCAGTTGTAAATAGGTGTAACAACCTGAATATAATAAGTAATGAGTCAGTGGCCATGTAAGAGTCATAATAACCACCGACGTGCTAAGTGTAGACATGTGGACCCATCTAACCAGACCGTCCATCATCAATATCCACATGTGTTGAGCTTGTCATCTCAACACAACGCGCCCGTATGTCCAATGCGTGTATTGTGGAGAAAACCACTTGCTAGCCGAGTGTTAAGACCCTAGGTCAAGACCTTGTGCTAATTGCAGTAGGTTCGGCCATGATGTGGCACATTGTAGATTACCAAGAAGACTTCCATACTCGCAACCCTACGGCCAGCCTTATCTAGCGAACATGCCGCAACCATTCTTCGGAAGGGGAGCCCTATTGGCTCTTCCCGCGCCTAACGATATGAAACCAGCAGTCCCTAGAATGGACATAAATCCTATAGGCATTCCTAGACCGCCTGGTCCTTACGTGACCCACCCACCGAGCGACGCTCAAGTACACTACGTGGAGGAGCCGAATGATAAAGAGACCTACATATACCCTTACGTCTCGCACGACGGTGAGGGCAACGCGGTTCTCATGGATTATTGACCTGTGTCGGTGATGGCATTAGGAAGGGGACGAGGTAGGGGCCTAGGAGAGCAGACGCAGGATCCAATCACCTGTTGGACTTGCAGTCACCCTAGCCATGTCTCATCACACTGCCCTGAAAGAGAGTAGCAAAAGAGAGACAAGGTTGACCAAAGGTGCGCAGAGTGCGGAATCACCCATCTTTTCGTAGATTGCCCAAAGTAAAAGCCATCCTCTAGCTCAGCCAACTTGCCATCTGTCCCGTTGGGGCTGTTTGGTGTGGAAAACCTCGATGGGGAGGACACATGTAGGCTGACCAAAGGTGTGCAGAGTGCAGAATCACCCATCTTTTCATAGATTGCCCAAAGCAAAAGCCATCCTCTAGCTCAGCCAACTTGTCATCTGTCCCATTGGGGCTGTTTGGTGTCGAAAACCTTGATGGGGAGGACACACCTATTCCATTGCGGGTCATGACCCAAGCCCAAACGAAGCAGGCCGACATCTCTCTGCCAGGACCTAGCAACAATGACGCAGCCTGGATAGGCAAGAAAAGCCGCAGGTGGAAGAAGAAGAGATCGGAAGGTAAAGTCACACTAAAAACCGAGAGTGCTACGACTCTGCCTGCTAGAAAGAAGGTTTCAGATTGCAGAGGCAGAGACTTCAGCCCCTAAAACGGCCGAAAAGGGAAGCGCTAAGGTAGGGGAATACCCGCATCCGAAGCAACAATTAGAGGCCATAGAAAAGGTGAAGGAATGGGTGAAGGAGGCTCAAGAGCATCTCAAAGACACTGAGCCCATCATAGAGGACGAGATCGATGATCTCTCCAGCGTAAGCACGCCAATATCACCGCCTCAACCTAAGTCGACAGAAGCAACTGCACCACAAGCAGTGCAGCTAAGACCAAGCCTTGACGCGATAGAGCCTCAGATCAGCCGCGCCCATTGGCTAAGACAATCTAGGTTAGGGGAGAGACGAGTATCCAATGATCTCCTGACCACACTGGTGACTACCCTTGTAACACTTAGCCTGGGAGATCTGCTTAAGCAGCATCCTACCCTATGGCAAGATCTTAAGCAGTGGGTCGAAGGGTCACAAGAGCAGGTCATGGCAGACCCTCAAGACCATGATGCAGAAATGCAATTACCAAGTTTGACGCTGCACTCCATGCCTAAATCCTTGCACGTCAATGCCTTTTGGGAAGGTTGTGAGATGCACGCGGTCTTACCGGTTCTGGCCCTAGGTGACACAACAAGAAAGGGAATCGTACATATGGGAGCTCGGGTTAGTGTGCTTAGCCACACAGTGCTCCAGACTTGGGGAAACCCGCCTGTCAAAACTGCTAGGTTTAATGTCACGTTAGCAAACGGTATGAGAGTGAAGCCATTCAGGGTACTTAAGAATTGGCTAGTGAGGATCGCAGGTGTCCAGTTCTCTGTTGACTTTATAGTCATAAAGGGAGTGGATTATGATATCCTATTAGGTCGACCCTGGATGCGCAATGCTAGAGTCATCGAAGATTGGGGTAACGGCTTGATCTTCCTTGGCAATAGAATGGATGCCATAAGAATAGAGATGGACACTTGGAAGACCTCACCAGTCGACCTAGACGCCATCTCTGCTATGCTCAAGGGGAACACTCAGGCCAAGAAGCCCTATGGGCCCTTGACCAAGTATATCCCATGCCCAGAGGATGAGCGGGATTGGATGCACGTTCTTGCTACAATCGACCTGCCATTCTCAGATCATGAGGCGAATGAGCAAGCCATCAAAACGATCGGCAAGTCTAACGAAGTACTCTCTGCACCTGTCTGCATGATGGCAGGAAGCCTCCGTGGAAAGCCTAAGCCTGTCACATTCCACGTACCATCCAACAAAAGGGAACTCCAGGGGATACTAGAATACCTGACGGACCAGCTAGCTGGCAATCCAGCTGCAAATTTCAAACCACTCTAGGATCTCTTAGAGGAATCCAAGTGGCAATGGACTAGGGTGCACGATTTAAACCTCATGTATAACTGGGCCCTAGTCCTTGACCAACTGCATGAGACATACCAAACCCTAGGAGACGACGAGCAATCGGACGATAAAGATTCTAGCAACGAATACGAAGACTGCCAATCCTTCAGTGATGAGAGCGAGGGTGAAGTAGATACCATAGAATACGACACTGAAGGACGAGATATTGAGCAGATATGAGCAGACGCCAAGCCGTAGAAAAGGCAGACCCTTAGAATAGAGCGAGGAGTCATGCACATGGAATGTGATCACGCTTGGTTGGAACGCATAGGAGCCATAGACCTTGAGCAAGTAGGCCTAGCCCAGCTAGGAACGACATCAATACTTACGACTGAATCACCATCTGAACTGCGGCCACCAGGGGAGACCACCTCTTCTAGAGAAGATGGAGGGTTTGACTCTGAATCGAAAGTTAGTATGGATAGTGATCCAGAGATTCCTGGGCCTCCCACGACCAGACGTACCAAGGGGGACCTACCCATCCGCCTGAGGCGCAGATGGTTAAGGCAGGAAAAGGCACAGCAACCCAGGGATACACGAACAGAGGATAGAGTAGTAGTTCTGTTAGGTGCCAAACGTCAAGGGCAGGTGAGCGAACCAATCGAGGAACTAGCCAAAGTCAAGAAGGTAGACTTGGCCCAGGAAGGGGAAACACCCCGACCAGTGTTCATTGCCGATGACTTGACTGGTAAAGAAGAAACGAGTCTTGTCGCTCTCTTGCAAGAGTATATAGACGTGTTTTCTTGGTCCTTAGAAGAGCTACAGGTGGTAGATCCGAGTGTTGTGACTCACAACATACCCATGGCGTCAGACGCAATGCCGATCAAGTAGACCATATCCTATGAATCCAAAACATGCTCATGCTGTCAAGGAGGAAATTGACAAGCTGATGAGAGCTAGATTCATTTACGAAATTGAGCACACAGACTGGGTATCACCCATAGTCATTGTGATGAAGAAGAACGGAAAAATCCGAGTGTGCGTCAATTACAAGAAGGTGAATGCTGCTACGAAGAGAGACAACTATCCATTGCCGTACACCGAGCACATGCTCAAGAGGGTGGTAGGCAAGGAAGCCTACAGTTTTTTGGACGGCTTCTCAGGGTACAACCAGGTGCAAGTGCATCCTGCGGACGCCTTTGCCACTAAGTGGGGCGTCTTTGCATACATGGTCATGCCCTTCGGGTTGACCAATGCCCCTGCCACTTTCCAATGTCTCATATGCACCATCTTTAAGGACATGCTTCGCAAGGAGTTAGAGGTTTTTGTCGATGACTTGTGTGTCCATTAGACCTAGATCAAACACTTAGACAAACTCTGCGCAGTCTTTGAACGGTGTCACATATATCGCCTCTCCTTGAACCCCTTGAAGTGCCGGTTTTGGGTAAAGCACGGATGCATCTTAGGACATGTGGTGTCGAAGAATGGCATTGCCACTGACTTCTCGAAGGTCAGGGTTATTGTTGACCTTCCACCCCCAATTAATTACAAGGGAGTTCAATGCTTCTTAGGCCATACAGGATACTATCGGTGGTTTGTACTAAACTATGTGCTGATCGCCAGAGACCATTGTACAAGCTCATGATTGTCTTCGAGTGGACCGAGGCATGCCAACGAGCGTACGAAGAATTGAAAAAGGCTCTAACAACAGCACCAATTCTACGAGCCCCAGATTGGACCATTACCTTCCATGTGCACATCGATGCTTCTAAGTTTGCTGTGGGGGCAGTGTTGTGCCAACTTGGTGAGCACAACTTAGATTATCCAGTGAGCTTCGCTAGCAGACAACTCACTGAGACGGAGATGAACTACTCAACAACAGAAAGAGAGGCATTGGCCATGGTGTTCACTGTGAAGAAATTCTGGCATTATCTATTGGCCACACCCTTCATCTTTTTTGTGGACCATCAAGCCCTGCTATGTTTAGTAAACAAACCTTGTGCTACAGGGCGCATAGCGCGATGGATCCTTCTACTTCTAGAGTTCGACTTCTCCGTGGTAGTATGGAAGGGAAAGCAGCATTACATGGCTGATCACATGTCACGCATCCCCACAGGAGAAGCTGCTGGACAGGGCATCGTTGACGAGTTACCCGACGCCCACTTATTCCACCTATCCAATGAGAGAGATTTATTTAAGGCTGATCTAAGGCCATATTGGGCAGAGGACATACAAGCATGGACTACCTGAGCGACCAATAGAAAAAGCCCGCCTTGATCCTGAAAATCCAGCCCTACCAGCTGATTGCAGGTCAACTCTATAGTCTGGGGCAAGATGGATTGCTGCGTAGATGCGTGTGTGAGCATGAGATGCACAATGTGCTCTCAGAGGTGCACATCGGCATCGCGAGAGGATACTTTAGTGGAGACACGACGGCACGGAAGGTGCTACAGTCTCAACTATGGTGGCCCACACTTTTCTGCGACGCCAAGCAATTCCTCAAGCATTGTGACGAGTGCCAACGGACAAAAGTCCCGATTCGTAAAGATCAAATGGAGTTGACCCCAATTATTTCTCGCCAACCCTTCAAAAAATGGGGAATCGAATTCATAGGGCCCATCAGTCCTACGGCGCAGTACTCACAAGCCAAGTACATCGTTATAGCCACAGATTACCTCACAAAATTGGTAGAGGCAAGAGCCACATGAAAAAACGACGCGAGGATGATTGCCAAGTTCTTATGGGAGCAAGTGATCTCGTGCTTCGACTACCCCATCAAACTGGTTAGTGACCAAGGCACAACTTCGCCAACAATGTGATAGCACATCTTCTATCCACCTTTCTCATTATCCATCGCAAATACTCACCATACTACCCTCATGCGAATGGCCAGGCAGAATCAACTAACAAGATTCTTATCAATGTCCTGACTAAAGTAGTCTCAGCCTCACGCAGCGACTGGGACAACAAGCTGATGGCAGCCTTGTGGGCCTACTGCACAGCTTATAAAATGGCTGTCAGTCAAGCCCCCTTTAGGCCGACCTATGGAACTGAGGAAATTCTACCCTTAGAATTCTTCATTCCTAGCCTGAGAATAGCACTTCAAGAACGATGGGAAGAAAAGGAGGCATGGACGCAATGCCTGGTCGAGCTTGAACGCCTATCAGAGACTCGTCTTCTAGCCATCCACGTGCTTATCTGTGAGAAAGCCCGATGCAAGAGTTGGTTTGACAAGCATGTCAAGTAGCGTGAGTTTGAATAGGGTGACTTAGTGCTCCTTTACTCAGTTAAGGGGCATAAGCAAAAAATGAAATTCAGAGGTCTTGGACCATTCAAGGTTCGTGCAATCAGCCGAATCGGCAACATCGAGCTTGAGACACTAGACGGTGAGGGAATAGACTTCTTCAATGGCAGTCATGTCAAGAAGTACTACCCTCCCACGCATCCCTTGCATGAGCCACCATTGTTAGAACCGCTGGTCAAAGTACGAGTAGCTACAGTCACTGAAATCAACGAAGAGGATGAGGAAGCTGTAGAACCCGCTTACCTCCGTATCACGGTCACTGCCAAGCAAACATGTGCTTTCAACGCCTTGATCGACGAGGGAGTAGATTTCAATGTACGAGGGAGTAGATTTCAATGTCTTAGCCCACAGTCATTGGATCCAACTTGGCAAACCATTACTGCAACCCACAACTGCCAAATTAAACCCATATGGGGCCCACTCATACGCACTTCTCGGCAAGTGTAGAGTCGCCGTTTCTATCAAGTTTGAGATTTCTAGCG
Source organism: Lygodium microphyllum (assembly GCF_053477565.2). Lineage (NCBI taxonomy): Eukaryota > Viridiplantae > Streptophyta > Polypodiopsida > Schizaeales > Lygodiaceae > Lygodium > Lygodium microphyllum. The sequence continues at coordinate 8,425,094 of NC_141160.1, forward strand.
CTAGCTGTTGACCTCGCTGAGGACATCGGGGATGACGTGGTGGAATGCATTAAACGACTCGATGCCACCTTCGTGTCACTAGCCCTCAGCTATGACCACTTGTACTTAGGTCTATTAGAAGAACCCTTTGCAACGGAAGTGCACAATATGCCTTGCTCTTGGGAGACTTTTGAATTCGCATTTGCAAAAGCTTCTCGCTCTGCTGTTGAGTTGCTCAATAGCGAGATCTCCAAAGAGCAAGCCATTAAACAACGTTTCATCACATCCTACGATCAACAAACCACTTCGGCTATCATTGATCAGGAAATCACCGAGTTATCCAAGCTTGCTGATACTGACTCCACGTTTTTGAAGCATTGGTACACTCTTAGACTGCAATGAGAAGTTGAGGGGTGCCACATAATGACCAACGCTGAGCAGCGCCGCGCAATCAAAACAACAGAGTACGACCCCACCTATGTTGCGCCCACCTCGTATCGAGTATTAACCACTCTTCGTGGCTGACCAATGGAAGAGCACATCAAGGGGCATCCCTACCTTGACCGCCTCTTAATAGAGGAAGAACTCCACATTGCAAGTCGAGTTGACTCTAGCGATCTTCTAACCGATGTTCTGATATACATCACGCACGTGGGCATCCGTCCATTCGAATTAGACTGTGAAGCTCAGCTAGAGTACAACCCCAACTTCTATGCTTGGCTCCTGCGCAAATAGACTGATGCTCTTTATGCTGTACGCCCTTGTCCTTTCAACCTCCAATCCTGGGATGGATTCTTCTCGTTCCAAAGGGGGAGGGGTAAGGTGGAATTCATTTAAAAAAAAAAGTGAACCAAGTATGAAATATCAATAAAATTTGAAATGCAAGGGTAAAATGTAATGGTAAAAGTATGAAAAGAAAAGTCAAGGCTATACTCAAAATATTTCAGATCAATAAAATCCGCTACGCTTTTCTTCTTCCAGCAAGTTACTTGTAAAAAAGCACTAATGGTGGGAATGCCTGAATTTGCAGGCATCAATCATGGCAAATCAGGACAAGGTTGGCAAGCTCCCCTTCTCGGAGGAGGAGCAAGCGAAGTACGGCCTCACCGTGGAGACTAAAGCCTTTAACCAGTTGAAGTTCCGTCACATCTTCAACCTTGAAGACGTGGCCATCGAAGAGCCAGCAGTGCGCCAGATCATAGACCAGTGCCATCCTGCAGAAATACCTAAACGCAGTGGGCCAGAGGGTGGACTACACCCAGTGTGCCGACTTTTTGCGCACCTTTAATAGAAACAGAGGCACCATCACGGTGCGCGAGAATGAAGCCACCCGTCAAGTACAGATCGAGCTGACCCCAGAGTTGGTGGAAAGGGCACTGGGGCTGCCAAATAGGGTTGAAAGATAGCCAAAGAGGGACGTCTACGCCATGTTGGGAATGGACAAGGTCCAACGATGGGATTAGCTTGGCAGACATCCCAAAACCAGACATCCAGCTGCAAGCAAAAATGGTGCATGCTTTGTTCTCAAGCCGGAGGTACAACAACATAATGAGCCGGATCAACGTGCCTCTGCTCGACAACATTGTGGCACAATTACTGGACGAGGTAAACCTGAATGGGTTTGTGAGGAGAACCATAGAGGCTTCGGATAAGGCCCTAGCAACAGGAGGAAGAGCCGTTGGAGGAGAATCCCCATCGTCCCGATCAACACGCAAGGCATCATCCTCCAAAGCCTCAACCATAGGGTTTGGAGGTGTCCTTACTGCCATAATCCAAGAAGCACTAGGGCAAGGACAGGAAGAAGAAGATAAGAAGGGAGGCGAAGAAGGAAGTGATGAGTCACCGTCACAATCCCCACCTCACACACAAGAGCAGCGTAGGTCTTCAGATGAAACAAAGACTGACGAAGACGAAGAGGGAGAGTCCTAGGGCAGCCCATAAAGGCACGCAGAACAAAGAACGAAAGGCCTACATGGGAAGAGGGAAGAGGAGCGTAAGAAAAAAGAAAAGGAAGATCTGGAGAGGGTTCGAAGGGAGTCGCTCAAGGATGAGGAGGAGAGAAAAAAGAAGTCTGTAGAGGAGTTGAAAAGAAAGGAAGAGGAAGAAATAGTGCTGGTCACCTGTCGCTCCATTGAGGAGCAGCACAAAAGAGACGAGGAAGGCGCAAAGGGCCCGCACGGAACAGAAGCACCTGGTTCGAGCACCAGTGTGCCAAAAATCATACCCTCACCCCTAGCAGAAGGAAAAGGCAAAGAACCGATGATGCCAACTCCCCCTCTCTTCGTACCTTCTACGCTAGCCACTCTCATCATGACAACACCCACTGCCACTACCACCCAAGGCTCCACTCCAAAAGTCGATGAGAGCAACATGGTCACTTGGCTGCAGTTTCTAGTGGAAAGGGAGTTGGCAAGAGAAGTAGGCATGGCCACCCCAGTGTCAGGAGTGAAGAGGGCAGCCGCGGCTGATATGGAGCCAAGGCCAGAGCTTAAAAGACAGAAAATAGAAGCCGTTATCACCATTGCCACCATGTCCCATCCCCCACCTCTAGCAGGCCAATACGATGAATACGTTAAGGGGCTACTCTTGCAACTAGAAAAGGCCAAGGAAGAAAAGAGAACAACCATGGAGGAGCTAGCAACAAAACGAGAATCATGAGCCGCTCTCCAGCTGGAGAAAACAAAGTAGATAGCAGAATACTAAAGGGAGATTGCTGTGCTAAAGGAAGAAGCCAGCAATAAAGATGCAGAAGAATCAAAAGCTCTGAAGGAACGTGATGTTGCTTGGGAAGGAAGAAGAAAAATCTTAATGGATCGCCTCAACGGAGAGAGGGAAACCAATGCTCACCTGCGGCGCAAGAACGACCAGCTCTCTGCAGTCAACCTGGAGGCACAAAACCAGCTTGAGAAGATCAGACAGGAGGCTGCAGAGCTGGACCAGCTAAGAGGAGCGCAGGTGCGAAGGATGCATGTGAAGCTGGACCAGCTCAATACACAGATCGCCAATAAACACCAGGAGCAGTCCTGCCTACACTGCGAGCTCGAGGATCAGCACCGCAACAACTCATGGCTATGACCCTCCATCAGGGGGAGAGCCTGGAAGATATGGAAAAGAGAGCGAAAGAATGGGCTGATCACAACGAGAGGAGATTACGAGACCTGGCATGCCAGCTGGCCAAAGCAGAAGGAGATAGAGTGTTGGCTGAGAATAAGGTAGAGGCGGCCCAGCTCTCCATGATAGCCCAACAGCACACCTTTCTCAACACGCTGCTCCACTCCACCAAATCGGAAGAAAACGAAGCCAATGGTCAGCTGCTATAGAAGAAGCTAGCCATCGCACGCAGAGCCCTAACAGCAGGCCTGCACATACCGCTGCAACTAGGAGGCCCGCTGCAGAGCTTGGAGGAGCAAAGAAGATATCTTGCACAGGTAGCCCTGACGGTGCAGGAAATCGATGAACTCGGCTTCACAGAAGAGAAGGCGCAAGAAGACGGGCAAGGAGAAGGGGGTGAACTAGAGTTTGATCTGGGACCTCAGGAGGAGGACTACATCCCACCACCCCCTCCTCCATAACAAGATGAAGTGTAACCCCCTGACACATCTGCTAAGAGGAAAGCAGCCTTGGCTAAGCACCGGAGAGAAGTGGCAGAGAAGGCAAGAAAAAAGATGAATGTTAGACTTGTTCCAAGACAACCTGCCCCTCTACCACTGCACCTTGAGAATCTCCCCGTTTAATTCCATGTAGAGTTGATTATCTGGGAACAATAGGAATGTGCCGGCGATCGCTTCGACTTGAGCTTTGAGCTTCCCGCTACACTAAATAGAGTAATGCCCATTAAACTTGTAAATGACGTAATTGCTATGGATGTAACGCTCAGGGACAAGTGGCTAGCGGAGCGAGAGGCCAACCCAACTGCTTGGGGAGCCGAGGACCGTGAATTTTGGCAGGATAAAGTCCTCCAGGTGCCTAGATCGGTGGAAGGCTATAATTGCCAACCCACCTGGAGAAGACACATTTTTTATGTCAACCTTGACGCTTGGATGGCGTTTTGTAACACCCTCCCTTCTGAGAGGAGCGACCCCATTTTCATGCCCTATCCTCGAAGGGTAGGAGTGGATTTTAATCCATCTATCCACGATAGGTTCGACTTCTCCATCATCTATAACGCCAATAGCACCTCCTATAAGGATGCCCTTGTATTTACCCTTCTTGATTTGTACAATTCTATAGATAGATTCCTTAGTGAGTTCACCTCCTGTCCTGACCCCGCCTTCATAAAAACTTGTAATTATCTAAGACTAATTAGGGTCCTAGTCCACCAAGAGCCTGCCCCTCAAGAACGCCACCTCCCACCCCTTTTCTTCGACCCCAACGCCATAGACAGCAGCAGCATGACTCCTCTCATGATGCGCACTACTCTTTTGCCATCCTTCTGTGTTGCACTGCTTGAGGATATGAGCAATAGCAAATTCACACAATGCAACCACCCCTTCCTTTCCACCACCACTCTCAAAACCTGCCTCAATCTCAAGGGCTACTTGTTGCTGAGTTGTCGATTCCTTAACAAGGCCCCCCGCCCTCCACAATCCCCTACCCGCCATTCGGATGACGAGGATTAAACTCCCGTCATTCCCTTGTATCACATGCATCTATGTATAAGCCTCTTTATATTATTATTTTTTTTAAAAAAAGAAGAAAAAAGCCACAAGGCAACAACAGAAAAGGGTGAACTAGAAAGAAGAGACAACAGCACAGCATAGCAAGGCCAAGGGATGAATCTACTATTAAGCAAGGATAAGAGAGAGAGACCTTCACAAGATCCACTTGCAACTCCCCTTCGCCTCGTTGTGCACCACAGTCACGCTTAGGGCACATCAAGGGTAGGACTTTCAGACCTGTCACCCTAAGACTTGCACAGCACCTCCAACGACACACGAACAGGGTCCTCAAGTGTGGACATTACCAAGGGCTTGCCCAAGGTTAGACCCATCTCCCAGTTCCACTCCTGGAGCCCCGAGAGGAACACCAAGGAAAAGGGAATTCTCTTGCAAGAAAATCTATCTTGTAACATCAACAAGCTTGTTTATCATGTTTCATATGATCACAATGAAGAAAAGAACACCAGGGACAACAAATCTTCATGCAGCATCATGTAAATCTCCCACGGTTTTTAATAGAATCAACCATATTCTTCAACATCTTCACAAAATCCATCAATAGAACAAAGAAACCAAAGGAATACACCATCTTTGAATAGAAATACATCACATAGTATTCATCTTCAATATCTTCATAGTCTTCTCTCTCAATCTCTCATATACAATCACTCTGTTTCAATAAAATTGGCTATCTCTGACTCTCTCTCACACACTCCATCAATAATACATCATATCCTCACTACAATCTCTCAAAAATTACTCTCAATAATCACTCTTAGGTCGTGGATACCCCTCCCAAGAGGTATGTCTGATATGAAGGGTCACCAGAGCCACTACAGTGTCTCTTCACAGCTCACTACTGTCACTTCACTCTAGTCTTCTCTTGAGTCTTTAACAGCTACTTCTTCCACTTCTTTCAGCTCTTTTGCACTTGTATTCACCTCTTTCCAAGGCTAGAAAACTTTTCCAAAGTCACACATACATTCCACAGAACACTTACAGAACAGTCTACAGAACAGTACCAGAACAGCTACAGTACAGAACAGAACAGAAACAGAACAGAACAGAAGCAGAACAGAACAGAAGACCTACAGAAGGTTACAGAAGGTCATCAAAATTTCATAACTCACTCTCAAACCATTCAAAACTCTCACAAAACATTCACTAAGCTTTCTCAATATCTCATTCTTCATCAATCAATACTCCATCCCTCCTTACAGAAGATAATCAGAACAAAACAGACCAAAACAGAACAAAACAGAAGGTATACAGAACCATTCAGAACCTATCAGAACATCACAAAACCATCAACAAACATCATGATCTTCCAAAACACAATCAATATCATCCAAAACACTCTCAAACCACTTCCAAATCAATCAATCATCCCATAAAATCAACCATTCAGCTCTCAAAAACAACAAAAATCAGCCAAAAAACAAGTCATTTCAACACTCAACATATCCCCACACTTAATAAGGAAGCGTCCTCACGACCCAAGAAAAAGGGAATACAAGTTCATTGAAAAGCTTCACTTTGATCTTCATTATCTTCTTACAAAGAATCCATCCACCACGACCCCAACTTATAACCTGTTTCTGATATAAAAATACAAAGAAAGGAAAACTCTATTGAAATTAACACCTCTTATCAAACTAAAAATCATCACAAATTTGTAAAGGATATAAGAGTTTGCTTCTTCTTCTTCATCTTCATCTTCAATACTCCATCCACGACCCCATCTCTACAAATCTCCAAAACATAGCTCGTACACAAAATCCAATAGGAAACCACCACGTTCGTTTGACATACATGAACTCACAGCACAAACACTAATACACAACACAACCATCTGAATGACTTCTTCAAAAAGAAGAGTTTGGCATTAAAAAGCTTGCACCATACATTGGAAAGGCATCAATGAAGATGATCCCTCTTAAAAGATTGATGTTGTCGGAATCGATCCATAGATAAGGATTCATCTACAAAGTTTTTGGGAGGATTTTGGAAAAATTGGAGACAACACATCCTTTCCAACAGGACCAAGTATCTGCTAGGCAAACAGAGGGCATGAAAATACAGTATCTCCAACTGTTGGGAATCAATGCTAACATTGACATTCATGCACAACTTTGGAATAGGCTTTGAATCAGTATGAGAGTGCCTATGCATATACGCCAGGTACCAAGCAAAGTGAGCAGTTAATCTCACTGAGGGATCTGCAGACTGTGAATATTGTTGGGCAAAATGAACATAGTTTTGATAAGCGTGACTTGAAACTGTCCATTCCCCTGGAATTACTGGCCAATTAATCTGCGGTCCTGTAAGGCAATCATCCGAACTCCATCCCCTTCTTCTGGAAATCTGATTATCAAAACCGTCACAGTCACTAACCAACTGAGGTGGTTGAGATATGGAAGTGTTAGGAGATGGTAATGGAATAAGGGAAAGTGGATGTAGGGAAGGATATGAAAAATCATAAAAAGAAGAAAAGGTTAAAGAAGGAGTGGCAGAAATTTGTAAGGAATCACTAAGGAAAGGTGTTAATTGATAAATAGGAAATGTGGAGGGTACATTTATGAGGGGTGAAGGACAAGGTGGAGAAGGGAAAAATACCCTATCCTCAATAAAGGAACAATAAGTGAAAATAGGAATTTGAGGGAAATTGGAAGGTTGGAAAAGAAGTGGTAAAATTACTGTGGAATTTGTTTGACAAAGGGAAATATATATAGCATAGCGGTGAGCCAATTGTTGGTAATAAAGGAGGGTAGGAACAGAAGGTCCTAAAAGAGATCGTCTATGATAGGCATCAAAGAAAGTAGCATCAAATGGATTATGTTTGGAAAGATAGGTTAAGAGATCCATCCTTAGTTGGTTAGTACTCTGTACAAAGGTAGGAGCTGTGTTTTGTCTTTGATTGAGGACCACCAAATCAATCATGGGATGCCACGAATTATCCTGACAATCAGCCACTTTGGAGGAATAACTCTGGAACATATCAGCTATGCGCAACTCCAAATGATTGACATATAGAACAGCCTGTAAGACCACATCCCCCACATACCATGCCATATCTACCTCATCTGGAATTAACAAATCTCCTCGGAGATACATGTATGACATCAGCATGGTGTCTGGCGTGACAGAATCTTCAAAGAGCATTCTGACTACCTCTGTCAACAACTCAGCAGACCAAGCCCCACTCCAGCCATCCTCTGGAAAAGGTAAATCCATCGTGGAAAGCTTCATATAGAAGACCAGCTTCTGCAAGTGGTAGTGGACAAAGAAAGAATGGTCAGGTAAGACATAGTCCTGAAACTGTTCAAAGGTAGACCATAACAAGTCCATTCTGGACTGCAATCTTTCCACTTTGTCTTGGAATAGAGGGCACAAAGTAGCCTGTCTCTGTAGGGAAGCCAAGTCCTGCTGTGAAAGAGAGGGAATTAATGAAACAGGAGGGCTTGGAGGAACAGAGCAGGACTTTGCAAGCTGATCTTGCAACTGCTGGATTTGGGAGGCTTGGTTGGCCACTGTGTCATTAGCCATCTGTAAAGCTGAAAGCTTGTCATCTAAAAGAACTTGGAATTCTTTCGCTTCACTGGACATCCTCTCCTTCTCTGCTGAAAGGTTAGTAACCTGTGACTGAGCCTCGAATAACTGGGTCTTTAATGAAGCAATCTCATCACTTTGAGTGGCAACCAGTTGGATTTGCTGTTCCATTTGCTTAAATAAATCTGCTAGGGTATCCTTAGCAGAAGCTAATTCAGATGTTGCCTTATGCAACTGGTCTTTGGACTGCATGAGCTCCTCATAGAAAGATGCGTACAGCTGTTGAACACAGGCTGTCACTGACAACTCAATGGAACTTTGAATATCCTTGCAGAGGAAAGGAATGGCATCTCCTAAGGCGAGACTGTTCAGGGAAGGAACTGAGATCTCCAAGGATCCTTCTCTATGTGCTCGGAACAGATTATTGCAAGTGAGATACCCAGGGAGTTCACTGCCAGAAGTAGCAGGGATAGGCACTGAGGGAAGTACAGCAGGGGCTTTGTCCGCTACCCTCTTCAAGCGTTTACATTGGATGACCAGGGGAGGCGGAGAATCATCATCCTCAATGTCAATAGGTGCTGACTCTTCTGAAGGTGGAGGAGGAGGTACTGGATCTGATGGAGGAGGTGGAGGTGCAGTCTTCTGTAAACCTGAATAGGTCAAGAAGGCAGACAAATATGATCCGTAGGTAACATTGGTAACATTACCCCTCGTGACTTTAACGAAATGCTGATCCATCTTAGTAAGGAGGTATGTGCTCCAATCAATGGCAACTCCTTTTAGCACCATCCGGGAAGCTGTGAAAAGCTCTTTGGACAAATAGTGGGATGGCGTTTTGGCAGGCATGAACCTGTCCTGAAGGAACTGACACATCGTCTTCCAGACGGGATCAGTAATCATAGAAAACGAAACTCCTGAAGAGTTTATCACTTTCTTGACATCAAGGACTTCCCTTGTCTGCTTCTGCAACAATTTGAGAATCTCTTCATTAGAGAAGAGCTGTCGAGTGGTCACAAAAGGTTCTCCTTTGGAGGGTAAGGACAGAGCCTTCCCTAAGCCGCGAGACGTCAATGTCATAGACATGCCTTGGACTACTCCTGTCTTCTTGCTGTAAGAGGCCAGGAACTCATCACATACGGACGGATCCTCTGGAAGTAATGGAAAAGGAGTGGCCACAAAATCAGCAAGTCCTGCCTTCGTGAGGGGCTCAAAAGTAAGTAGGGACGAGTAATCCCTACTAACTAGTGGGACGTACTGGATAGGGGGAGGAGCATGAGAAGGCGCCATTCAGATGGTTACACACACACCACAACCACAGACAATCAAAGAGAATGCCTGCAAACCAACAGACAAAAACCAAGGATAAGAGAATTACCAATCAAAACATGACCCGACCTACTAACCCCAAGCAAACCACATCCTAGAAAAAATTTGACATGACCTTGAGACAAATGCGACCGAAAGCTTCATGCGATGCATCAAACAAACACCCTGAACCCCGTATCAGGCAATAAAAGAAAAAAAACTGCATACCGTACCCGTAACCGTAACTAAGACAAGAAACCAAAAACCATACCATAGCCAACACAACATCTGTGATAGAACCAAGACTGGACCATGGAAAATAACACTAATGACCGCGTATACCCATCCCACGAAACGCTTCATTAAAAAAAGGGATTAAAGTGCAGTGAGGGGGAATTTAATTTAATGAAGGGTTGATTTTAATCAATTATTAAAAATGGGTGAATTTTTATTAGGTGATAAACCTTAACAAGAAAACGGCGGTTCCTTATTATAAATTTAATTACCAATTATTAGGTTAAACGGTGCAGTTATACGATTCCCGGACTTCGATTCCCGACTGGGTCTCTAAATGCAATTCATTGATTATAATTAAAGTGATGTGGAGCGCTTTTTTGCCAGCGCGTGCTCATGTGACGACTGGTGCATTTTAATTAAAAAATTTGAAGTGCCTCTTTAGCGCACGTAGCGCGTGCTAAGTGAACGGCTGGTTGATTTTAATTAAAAAAGTATGTGTGTTTAGCGCGAATGCGCGTGCCATGGTGGTAGTTAGGTTTGATTTAGGTTAAATATGGGTTTGTTGGTTTGTGTGTGTTTCTGGTGGTTTTGTTTTTCCTTGTTTCAATATGAACCGTGGGTTTTGGGGTAGCTTGTGTTTTTTTATGTATTAAAAAAAACGAATAAAAGGGGAATACCTGGTAGTGGGTGTATGAAAATGCAAAGAATGCGCTTCGCCGCTATCCAAAAATATCTGGAGTGGGGTTGCGGGACGGTTAGTTGGGGTGTTGGAGGAAAAAGGTTTGACTGATTATTGTATTGTATGTGTAAGGAATTTAGGGGGGAAATTAAATATTATGATAGCTAAGAAAAAGATACAAAAAATAAATAAAAATGTGAAGGGAAGTGTGAGGAATTTTTCAGAAATTAAGTTGAAAATTTTTGTAGCATGTTAAATGAATTTTAGCATATTTTTGGGTATTTTGAAAGATTTTGAAATTTAAAAATAGGCAAAAATATTTTTTTCTGAAATTTAAAGGTGGAGAAAAAGAGGGCCATGGATTGCAAAAATAAAAGGAAAGGTTTCTAGATTTTCTGTAAATTTTCAGAATATAAAGTGGTTTTTTTGAATGATTTATTTATATTTTGCAATGTTTTGGTGTGTTTTTTAGTTGTTATTTAAATGGGAAAAAAAAAGGATTTACGGGTGTGTTAATGAAAAATGTGGGAAAAATACCCAGAAACAGCCCGCGTGGCAGCTGCGTGGTCAGCAACCAACTGATCAAAATCTGACAGTCGCGTACAATCAATCACAAACAGTTTCCAGCTCCCACACGTGCGTACACACTGGCGCGTGTGTCGACGTCTCGAGGGAGAACGGGGGTGTATGTGGATGTCCGCGGTTCTGCAGTTTTGCGGGAGGGGACCAGGGCCTATGCAGGTGTCCGCGGTTCTGCAGGGGGAACAGGGGTTTAAGAAGGGTGGTTTCTGCTGTGTTGCAGGTGTGCGGGGGGAAGAACAGGGCTTAGGGGGGGATTTATTGTGTTTGGGCCTTGGGGGGGGAAGGGGGGCCTGTGTGGGGGTAGGGTAGGGTTTGTGTGATTGTGGGGGGAAGGGGGGTTAGTGGGGAGGTGGTTTAGTGGGTTGCAGTGGGGGGAATGGGGGTTAGTGGAGGGTTAATGGGAGGTAATGGGGGGTAGGTTAGAGGTGGTTGGGAAGGGGGGTTAGTGGGGAGGTGGTTTAGTGGGTAGGAAGGGGGGTTAGTGGGGGGTTAATGTGAGGTGTAGGACAGGGCCACGTGGCATGGGAGGATCCGGCAGCGGGCGGACAGGGCGGGAGGAGGCCAGGCGACAGGGCGGGCGACAGGAGGGTACGGCGCCTCGAGAGCGCAGACGGCGCTGCGACGGGCGGGGCGCAGACTGACGGGGGCGGGGCACAGGCGACGAGGGCAGGCGGGCAGAGGCTGGCGTGGGCTGGCGAGCGACTCGACCACCGGGCGGCGACGTGGGCAGACGGGTGACGCGACCACCGGGCGGAGCAGGGCGGCCGAAGGCGACGTGGGCGACGCTGGCACGGTAGAGGCGGCAAGAGAGAGGGAGGGAGAAGGTGGAGGAAGAAGGAGTGGGGGAAGAGAAGGAGTGGGGGGAAGAACAGAAGGGCAGGACGGGGGACGCAGGGACGGGGCGGGGCGCTGCACGGGGGGGCCCACAGGGTGGTGACGGCGAGAGAAGGGGGAAAGAAGAGGGAGGAGGAAGGAATAAAGAAAGGAGGAAGGAGGGAAATGGGAGAAGATGGGGGAGGAGGCGAAGGAGAGGAGGGGAGCAGAGGAGGAGGGGATGGAAGGGAAGGACGCAGGAGGGGAGGGAGGCGCTGGGGGGAGGACGGTGAGGAAGGCAAAGGAGGGGAGGACGGACAGGGGGAAGGAGATGAAGAGGGAGAAAGGGTGGAGGGAGGAAGAAGAGAGGGAGGGGAAGGGAGGGGCAAGAAGAGCAGAAGGTGGGGGAAGGTGAAGGAGAAAAGTGGGAAGGAGGAGAAGATGGAAGGGAGAGAGAGACACGCAGAGGGAGAGGGAAGGGAGAGGGGGCAGTTGGGAGGGGGAAGGTGTCGGGGAGAGAGAAGGGTAGGGTGGGGGATAGGAAAGGGCATTGGGGGGGGTGGAAAAAAAAGGGGGGGAGGGGATGGGCAGGGGTAAGGGTGGGGGAAAATGGGCGGGGTGGGGATGGGCAGGGGTAAGGGTGGGGGAAAATGGGCGGGGTGGGGATGGGCAGGGGTAAGGGGGCGTATCCCCGTCCCGCGCACGTATGCGGGGCGGGGTAAAAAAATTTGCCGTGACGGGATTGAAACGACGCTGGGATGACGGTACGGGGTACGCGGATACGACTGGGGCGCGTGGAAACGCGTAAAATCAAAAAAGGGCGCGTTCACGCGCAAAACGGGCGCGCGAATACATGTAAAAATAAAGAAAAATTAACAACTCCCAATCCGGATGTCAAAACGAAATACCGTAAAAACGAAAAGTGGGCAGGACGACAGGGGGGAAACAAGAAAAATACGGGACGGGGGTTCCGGGAGGGGTAAAGGGCAGTCACGCGCAAAATACACAAAAAACGAACCAAAAATGTAATTTAAAAATTAATATCGAAAGATCCGTGCATCGGAATGAGGTGCAGAAAAAAGGAAAACTGTGCAAAAAGATGTGCCCGACAATCCTATTACGTCAAAACATAATTCCGACTAAGGTAAGACGCGTGCACATGGGAAAAACCTAAAAAACAAACCCAAAAATGGGATCGGAAATTAATATCGGACGAACCGTTTATCGGAATGACATGCAGTAAGAAGGAAAAATGTCCGCAGGAAGGAATGGCACAGGGTTATCATGTTAAACCGCAGTTCCGGCTGAAGTAGAAGGGGTTCACATGTGAAAAAACTCCAAAAATACTCCCGAAAACTCATTTAAAAATTAATAAGTAAAAATTCGGAAGTCGAAAAAGGGTGGAGGAAAAAAGGAAAAAGGTAGGGGAAGGCACGGGAGACACGACTATCAAATCAAATCGGAATTCCGATACAAATAGGGCAGGTTCACATGGAAAAATAGCAAAAGGACGCATGAAAAAGTCTTTAAAAACCGGAAAATTAATAACGGACAAACCGTGTAGCGGAATGATGCGGAATAAAAAGGAAAAATGTCAGGGGAGAAGCGTTGGTCAGGGCTATGATGTCAGATCACGGTTTTGAAGCAAGAAAAGCGCGTTCACATGGAAAACCGGCTAAATTGCGTAAAATGCTTCAAAAATTAATAACTCAAAAACCGTGCACCGGAACAGGGGTAGGTAAAAAGGAAAAATGGACCGTTCAATGGGAGAAACAAGGCTATAAGGTTGGATTTGGATTTTGGTGAACGTAGGATGCATTCACATGGAAGGACCTCAAAATCAGGGAATGAAGGAAAACTGCAAGGGAACAGCCCCAAGGGTGGGTGGAACATAACCGGGCGGGTGGGAAGGGACCCCATCAGGGTAAAAGCAAATCATGGTATTCATGCATGAACAGGTTGAGGCATATGCAAAGGATATGCACGGTAGACGCGCAGGGACGCGTCCCCACACTTAAGACCTTAACGGATAGGGTTAACCGAACAATAGGGACCTAGGACCATGCCACAGACCATCCACTAACTTCCCCACACTTAAAACATGAACATCACTAAGAAACAGAAGGTGTAGGGTTAGAAAAACTTGGCCCGTTTCGTCAAGAATCAAGGTTGAGTGTCGATGGCACGTCCAGTGTTGTTATCGGCGCTGGAGGGACCAAGGCATCTTCTTGGCACACGTTCATCATGGCAGAGACCACGGGGCCGTACCCAGGGAGGTAACTGATGGAAGGAATCGCAGGAAATTCGTTGTCGATGATGAGGGATATTGCACTCAACTCACAGTCACGCAAATGAAATGAAAGAACAGTCATTCGCCCCATGACTAATATCACTTAAGGAAAAATGATTGAAACCCGTATCTCATACCCGGTTGAGGAATCGACAAGGGGGGAATGGTGTAGAAAGGAGTATGCCAAGGTGCACAGTTGATGGTGCATTAGTGCGTCCAACCCGTCTGGCATAGGTGCAAGAAGGAAGGCAAGGGAGCCTTACAGTGCAGTGTACAGAACAGGGTGATGTGTCTTGTGAGGACGGCAAAGACCCATCCCGTGGGTGCATAGGGAAACGGGAACATACCTGACTCCAAGTGTCGTAACGTCCCTCAATCTCACCTCTCGGTATTTGATTGAAGAAACTCCAGTCACACTCAACCCACCCTCTGTCTCACGCTCTGTTGATAGATACAGGAGGGCAGCCTTTTCCAGAAACCCATTGATGTCATCCTCACAGTCACTTGTGTAAAGGTTGTATGCCTTGTGCGCATTTGATGGTGCAATTGTGCATCCCGCCCTGTGCCGGCATACGGTGCGAGAAGGAAGGCCAGGGAGCCTTATGGTGCAGTGTACAGAAACAAATTGTGCTTTGTACTTTGAGAGGCCCATCCCGTGCGTGCAACACTTCATTCACACTTCTCACCTCTCATTCGATTTGAAGGGAAAAGATTGGTCTCTCGCCCCACCCTCTGTCTCACGCTCTGTTGATAGATACAGAGGGCAACCATACTCACTTCCCCATCCGGTTAGGATGAAAGCTCACATCACTCAAGGGGTTGTCGATGAAGATCGCGTCATCAGTTGTTGAAAAGGCGTACCCAGGGAGGTAGCCATCAAATCGAATGTTGTATTGGATAGAAACATGTCGTCTGCTAGAGGACAGTTAGTCACTTTGCAAAAAGACCCATGACACAGCGTACCAAGGGAGGCAGCTTCGGAATTGGATCCGAGGGATATCAATCAATGAATCCACTTTCTGGACTGCTGGGTGTTACCACCTTTTCCACAGCCAGCTTCTCGCCCAAGGGTGTTTATCACCTTTTCTTGGAACGAGGCCTGCTATGACAGGGAATTGCTTCCTTTTCTCTCATAACAGATTTGTTTATTTGTTTTTTTTTTCTCTTTCTCTTTCTTCTGTTTTCTTTTTCTTTTTCTTTTTCTTTTTTCCCTATTCCCGAGGGTGTTGCCACATTTTCTCGAAGAATAGGTCGGCATGACAGGGACCTAAGTCCTTTTCTCCCATGACCGATAGGTTTTTTTATTTTTTTCTTTTTTCTTTTTCAATATTGAGCAAGGGAATGGTAGAAAAACCATGTGTCAAGACCCACCTCGCCACTGTTGCTGGTGGAAAATAGAGGATAAGAGATCAAGGCTAGAAGGGGGGTGTGAGGGGACAGAGGGTTGCATCCACTTCAGCAGGAGTGATTGAAGAACGGCTATCAGAAGTAGCATCATAAGAAGTACAGTGCCGTGCCAACAAGGGAAAGGATCAAGTGTCCGTAATTGTCAAGATCCCCAAGGAGGGAAGTACTTCTTTAGGCGATATCCATTGATCAGAAAGGGATCATCAGAGGCATCCAGGGTCTGTACTTGGACAGAACCATTCGGGTTGACTGCAAGTACCTTATAGGGGCCCATCCACCGCTGTTGGAGCTTGCCAGGAAACTTGCCAAAGCGTGAATCATAGGCTAGGGCCAAATCACCTTCTTTGAACTCCTTGTGCTGGATGAAGCTGTCATGGTAAGCCTTACGTCGAGCTTGCGTGGCTTCCATGCACTGTAGAGCCATCCGACGAATTTCGTCCAAACATTCCAAGTGCAAGAGTCGGCGTTGCAGTGAATCGTCATCCCCCAAACGCTCTTTGATCGCCACTCTCAAAGAGGGTAGTTCCAGTTCAACAGGAAAAACAACTTCTGTTCCATACACCAACTGGAAGGGTGTCTGTCCCGTTGCTGCTTTATGGGAGGTTCTGTACGCCCAGAGGGCCTCTGTAAGTCGATCATCCCAATCACGACGATGTGCAGCAATTGTTCTTGTCAGAATCGAGCAAAGGATGCGATTGGTGACTTCGACTTGGCCGTTGGCTCTGGGGTAATAAGGAGTGGACTTGCGATGGCGGATCTTATACAACTCTGTCAACTCTTCCATGACTTTGTTAAGGAAATGAGTGCCTCTGTCACTTACCAGCTCTAAGGGACTGCCAAAACGGGTGATGATATTCTCGTACATAAACAGGGCCACGCTGTTACCATCGTCCCGCTTTAGGGCTTTAGCTTCACACCACTTTGTAACATAATCCGTACATACGAGGATGTATCTGTTCTGTTTCCTTCTGGTAGGAGGGTCGATTGGACCTACGAAGTCAATGCCCCACTTCTCAAACGGCTTTAAGGGAAGGATAGGTTGCAGTGGCATGGCACTTGTCTTCGTGGGTTTCCCCATTCTTTGACAAGCATCACATCTTTTACAGTAATCATAGGAATCTTTGTGAATGGTAGGCCACCAATATCCTGCTAGCAGAGCCTTCCTGGCTGTAGCTTCTCCTGCAAAGTGACCTCCACATGGCTCGTCGTGGCAAGCCTTCAGAACAATCCCAATCTCGTCTCCTGCAACACATCTTCTGAGCATTTCATCTTTGCCTTTCTTGTACAGTGCACCGCCTAGCAGGGTGTAGGGGGCTGATTCTAGCATGAGCTTCTTCCTTTCCCGACTAGAAATACCAGGAGGGTACTATTGGGTTGCCAGCAGATTGGCAATGTCTGCATACCAAGGAGTAACAGTTTCTACTAAGAATAAGGAAGCATCAGGGAGGTCTGGATCATCTTGCTCCTCGTCTGCAGTTTGTGGGATACGCGACAGATGATCAGCCAGAACATGGGAACGACCAGGCTTAGTAATCACCTCAAAGTCAAACTCCTGGAATAGAAGGAGCCATCTCATCATTCGTCCTTTCACATATGCTTTGTTCATCAAGAAGGACAGGGCCTCATGATCCACATAAAATTTAAAGTGGGTAGATAGGAGGTAATGGCGGAACTTCTCCAGGGCAAACACCATTGCCAAGCACTCCAGCTCGGTCACTGTATAGTTTCATTCCCTATCAGTGACTTTTCGGCTTGCATAATAGATCGGTTGATCCAACTTTGAGGAGCCCTTTTGGCAGAGGACATCACCTAAGCCTTCAATTGATGCATCAGTGTGTACGTGGAACTCTTTCGTCCAATCAGGAGGTTGCAGAATGGGTGCCTCAATCAGACACTGCTTCAGAGTGTGGAAGGCTTTGTCACATTCTTCTGTCCAAGTAAACTCTGCATCTTTCCTCAGGAGCTTGTGCAAGGAGGTTGCCTTTGTCGCAAAATGGGCTATGAACCTTCTGTAGTAACCCACATGGCCTAGGAATCCCCTCAACTGTTTGAGGTTGGTGGGTGCTGTCAGAGCTGCAATCTTTTCGATCTTTGCAGGGTCTGTTGATATCCCTTGTGCAGAGACAATGTGGCCCAACAGAACTCCAGAAGAAACCCCAAAGATGCATTTGTCGGGGTTGAGGGAAATCCCGTACTCCCGGCATCGGTCAAAGCATTGTTCCAGGTGTTCCCAGTGTTTACAAATCAAACTATAGACACAGAAGTCATCCAAATATACTTCAATAAAGTCGTGCAGATGATTTTGAAATGCAGCCATCATGACTCATTGGAAAGTAGCAGGGGCATTGCAGAGCCCAAATGGCATCACTTGGTAAGCGTAGGTCCCCCATTCTGTGGTGAAGGTTGTTTTGGATTGGTCTTCTTCTGCGATTTGGACTTGGTTGTATCCGCTGAATCCATCCAGAAGAGAATAAAGTTCATGTCCTGCCACTGTGTCCAACAGTTGGTCTGTGAAAGGGATTGGAAAATGATCCTTCTTTGTTTTGGAATTAAGCTTTCGAAAATCCACACATATTCGCAATTTGCCATTCTTCTTGGGTACAACCACGATGGGTGAAACCCATTCACTATTTGCCACTGGATAAATGAACTCGGCTTCCAGAAGCTTCAACAGCTCCGCTTTCACCAATGTGGAATAATTCGGGTTCATTCGCCTCTGTCGTTGCCGTACTGGCTTGGCATCAGGCTCCAAGTCAATATGATGTTGACATATTGTGGGATCAATCCCCTTTAGGTCTTTGTAGGACCACGCAAACACATCCAAATTCTCTTTCAACAAGTTGTACAAAGTTGACAACTCCTCTTCTGGGAGACTGCTACCCACCTTCAAGTGGCGTTCAGTGCCTTCTGAATCCACAAAGGTTAACTGCTTTTCACCTTCTACTTCACGGATGAAGGTCCCGCGGACTGCTTCTGGGTAGAGATCCGACTCCTTCAAGGGAATGGTATCCTCTTCTGATGTCCCACTAGAACCAATTTCTTCTTTTGGTGGAGACTTAGGTTGCTCTTTAAGATATTGGAATGGGATTAACGCTGTTTCGGGTTTGGTTTCAAAATTAATTACCTCTTGGCTTGAAGACTCATCTTCTGATGATGACACATCCAGGAACGTCACATAACAGGGACCCTCTGATGCTTGTTGGGTTGGTGGGACTGGTGCTTGTTGGCACGGTGCATCATCATCATCTTTCTTCGGCAAAAATGGGTTAGGACGGCAGGAGCCACTCTCAAAAGACGGCTTGCTCTTCTTAATCCATTTCTTATAAAGGTTTTGCATATGAGAAGATCCATTTACCAGACCAAATGGTACCATCGCCATTCTGTCCCGTAGCATGAGCTCGTCTGCTTCTGATACTTCTGGAACTTCTTCTTCAAATGTATCCTCTTCAGGTGGGATAGACTCTTTTGGCTCACTTTCATCATTCTCTTCGTCCATATCATATTCATCCTCTTCTGTCTTTGTCTCTGCTTCTGCTTCTGTTCCTGTTGCTGCTTCTGCTTCTGCTTCTGCTTCTGTTCCTGTTGCTGCTTCTGCTTCTGCTTCTGCTTCTGTCTCTGTAGGAGCTCTGTAACAGAAGAACAGATTCTCTGGTTCCTCTCCTGCCTCTGTCTCTGGCTCTGCTGTGGCCATGTAACAGGGAGAGCAGTACATCCATGCTTCTATCTCACTGTCAGAAGTGATTTCAGAAGTCATTTCTGGTTCAGGCAGGAAGTATTCACCCATTGATAATGGCTTTGCATCTTTTGGAAGTCGACTTACTGTATCCACTGTTAAGGAATGTGCCACTGTTTTCTTGGGAAGGATCTGTTTGACAGCATCTTCGTCTGCTAATGTTCCATCTGTAGCCTCGTTAGGGGAGTCAGAAGATAATTCCAAGGAGGTGGATCCATGTCCTTTTTGAGAACCATACAGTTTCAGCACCACTTTGTTGGGTCCTCTACCCAAGGTCAAAGTTCCTTTAAACCAATCCGTCCTTGCTCGGGCTTCAAAAAGCCATGGTCTGCCTAATAACAGAGGATAGGATGTACCATAAGAGTTTGGCTTCACCACCAGATAGGTTAGCCAATAATCTTTTCCAGCCACAGTAGTCTTCACATATGGAAGAATGCCCAAAGGCTTGATTCTGCTCTGATCCGCTAGTCTGATGAGCCATTGGGTTGGTTGCACACCTTGTAGGCCTAGATCCTTCATTGTCACATCCGTCATAATGTTCACTGATGAACCACCATCAATTAGTGCATTTGCGATGAAGCAACCTTCTATCCACACGCCAGTCTCTGGAGTACCCGGATCTAGGAAAGCATTAGCCACATCCACTTCTTTTACAGGCTCTGGAGCCTTGTTGGACTTTGTTGCTGTTGAGGGAGCAATCCTTAAACCACGTCTTTTTGTCAATATACTTTTAAATCTTTTCCGGCAACTGGGGGACAACATCAATAATTGTCGGAATGTGAGATTTGGTTTAAAGGTATCTAGATCTCTGACCAGATCGTATTCCTTAATAGGATCCACTGGCTTCTCTAACCGATTAGGGAATGGGGCAACACCCATTTTCATTTTTCCTCTTTCTTCCAACATAGGAATTACAGGAACTTCTTCTGCCACTTGTGGCACTTCCTCCTCTTCTGTATCCTGGACCTCTGGTCCTGTCTCTGTAACTGTCTCTGTAACTCTCTGTGGCACTGTAGTGCTCTGTACGGCACTGTTAGGCTCTGTTCTGTTCTGTTCTTCTGGTGGAAGATTGAACTTCACTGTTCTGGCAGGGGGGTTATTCTCTTTCTGGATAGGTGGGTCCTTCTGCTTTGCATGCGTGATGGCAGCAACTTCTAATTCTACCAAATTGGAGGTAGGCTCTTGAGCCTTGGACGGACTATCAGTAGCACTGTTTTTCACTGGGGCTGGGCTTGGACAGTCTTTTGCAGTGTGGCCTTCTCCTTTGCATCGACTGCATAAGGGCTTGTAATCCACTGACCTTCGAGGATTTGGACAATTTGGTGAAATGTGTCCCTTTTCTCCGCATCTGTAACACTCCACTTCTGATCTCTGACCACCGCCAGACTGTCTTCCTCTGTAACTTTGAGAAGGAAATCTTCTGGGTCCGAAATTAGGACCAAACTCTCTAGGCTTGGGTCCAATATCTTGTGTTGTCATTTTGGATTCTAGCAAGTTAAATCTTGCGTCTTCTTCCTTTCTTCTCCTATCATGCATCTCCTTCAGAGAGCAAATGTCCTCTGTATGGTTCTTCCGCAAACAGTAGGAACAGAAGGCTCCAGGGATAGTTGGTTTTCGTGTACATTCAGTGGCTAAATGACCTGCTTGATGACACTTACCACACCAAGTATTTGACCGCATCACATCTCTTCCTGCTCCTGCAACGTTGGATATGCTTGCGGTATTCACTTTCAGCGTCTGTAGTTGTTCTGTAATCACATCCATCAACTCCTTTTTGATGTTTGCAACTGAGTTGGATAAATAATCCTTCAAGCTTTCTCCTCCAGACGTACTGATAGGAGGGTTTTGAGGAGTCTCTGTAATCACTGCATAAACTGGTTGGGCTGGTACAGAGGGGTCTCTGTTCTGGTTCTGATTCAGGGCTCCTATTTGAACTGTTGGCTGTTGGCTCCAGTTGGTAGGATTCCACTGTTGCTGCTGATTTGGCGTTGAGGAAATTGGTTGGGACCATTGTTGTTGTGGTTGAGCCATCATTTGAGGCATGGATTGTGGCCACTGTGGATTTGGTGCACTGTACTGTGATACCGGGGGCATCTGTTGGTAGGAGTAGGGAACAGTCCCTGGAACTGCATTTGGTGGATACATCATTCCTGGCACCAGAGGAGGTAGGACTCCTCTTCCTGTATTCATCGCCAATCTAGCTTCCACTTCATCGTACAGTCTGGCACCTTCTGTTGCAGCTTGCAGGGTGGCTGGTCTTTGTAGCTCCACAAACTTACGAACTTCTGGTTGTAATCCTCTGAGAAACACTCCCTTTTGAATGCCATCATCTAGATTATGGTTAGTCCATCTCTTCAGGATGGATTCCATTCGTGAGACATAGGCTTCCACTCTTTCTCCAGAGGACTGACTTAGGTTCATAAATTCCTCTCTCATCCACTCTTCAAAACCTTCACGCCTGAATTTAGTGAGGAAGGCCAACTTCAGGTCGTCCCATGTGCCAAAAGTTCCTGCTGCTTGTCTCTCATACCACTGAAACGCCGCGCCCTTAAAAGTGGCGGGGAATATCGCTAACCAATGCTCAGGGGTTCTGGCATTGTTAGCCACACATGCTACCATAAACTCTGCTACATGAAGATCGGGGTCTTCATTGTACTCTCCCTTAAAAACTGGCAATGGAACTACATTCGCTGGCCTGTCATCAATATTTCCAGGACGGATCTGGCTTGGAAGTGGGCCTCCAGCAGGAGGAGGAAGGGCTTGATGTGCCATTGGGACTTCTGTAAAGAGTTCCGCAAGGGCGTCAAAGGCGACTTCTGCTGCTCGCTCGCTCTCGGCTCTGATTCTTGCTTTCTCTCTTCTCACGTACCTCTGGACTCGTTCTAACGCTTGCCTTTTTATTGCGTCATTCATCAGGGGGTTGAATCCACTATGTTGTTAGTGCTCCACAGAGGGTTAACAGAAGGCTTCAGTCTCTGTAGGACTCTCTTGCCAACATTTCTTCTACTTCTTTCTTTTCAACGTCCCTGAATTCTGCTTTCATGCCACTACACAGAGGAAGGTATTCGGTTCTGAAGGTGTCAAAATGCATACGTCTGAGCATTGTGGTGGTGCCATCATTATAGTAATGCCAGCTTCTGATGGTTTCAACAGTGTATGTTGTAAAAAACACTTTTTCTACCAACTTCCAGTGGGTTGCTAATTGAACAAACAGAAGATTATCAGTACACCAAGCATCCCATGTATCTTGCTGTTGAGCATCCACGAACAAATTCCAACTCTTTTCCTTCTTGTCTTTGTGAACCTCTACAGACCAAGACTCCTGAAGCTTCTTCACAATCTCCCACTTGATGTTGTCTGGAAACTTCTCAATGAATGCCAAATCTTCCATGGATGTTCATTCTCTCTGTTTCTGCTCTTCAATTTGTTCCCAAACAGTTTGCCACCAAGATGCAAGTTTCTGCTGCTTCAACAGGAAGAGGAAACTGTCCACCACATAGAGCATGTATCATGATGGTGATGTGTTTCCGCCATTGTGGGATGAACTTCTTGTGGAAAGTGGCTTTGATTATGAGGAATTCCAACTCTTCAGTGGAAGAAGGAACTTTACAAACATCCATTGAATTCTTCTCTTTTTGGCAATGCCATTTCCTTCATTTTCAGCCTCTTTTGGTGCTTGTTGATGGCAAGCTTCCCCGGCTGCGCACCAAAAACATGGAGCCCCGAGAGGAACACCAAGGAAAAGGGAATTCTCTTGCAAGAAAATCTATCTTGTAACATCAACAAGCTTGTTTATCATGTTTCATATGATCACAATGAAGAAAAGAACACCAGGGACAACAAATCTTCATGCAGCATCATGTAAATCTCCCACGGTTTTTAATAGAATCAACCATATTCTTCAACATCTTCACAAAATCCATCAATAGAACAAAGAAACCAAAGGAATACACCATCTTTGAATAGAAATACATCACATAGTATTCATCTTCAATATCTTCATAGTCTTCTCTCTCAATCTCTCATATACAATCACTCTGTTTCAATAAAATTGGCTATCTCTGACTCTCTCTCACACACTCCATCAATAATACATCATATCCTCACTACAATCTCTCAAAAATTACTCTCAATAATCACTCTTAGGTCGTGGATACCCCTCCCAAGAGGTATGTCTGATATGAAGGGTCACCAGAGCCACTACAGTGTCTCTTCACAGCTCACTACTGTCACTTCACTCTAGTCTTCTCTTGAGTCTTTAACAGCTACTTCTTCCACTTCTTTCAGCTCTTTTGCACTTGTATTCACCTCTTTCCAAGGCTAGAAAACTTTTCCAAAGTCACACATACATTCCACAGAACACTTACAGAACAGTCTACAGAACAGTACCAGAACAGCTACAGTACAGAACAGAACAGAAACAGAACAGAACAGAAGCAGAACAGAACAGAAGACCTACAGAAGGTTACAGAAGGTCATCAAAATTTCATAACTCACTCTCAAACCATTCAAAACTCTCACAAAACATTCACTAAGCTTTCTCAATATCTCATTCTTCATCAATCAATACTCCATCCCTCCTTACAGAAGATAATCAGAACAAAACAGACCAAAACAGAACAAAACAGAAGGTATACAGAACCATTCAGAACCTATCAGAACATCACAAAACCATCAACAAACATCATGATCTTCCAAAACACAATCAATATCATCCAAAACACTCTCAAACCACTTCCAAATCAATCAATCATCCCATAAAATCAACCATTCAGCTCTCAAAAACAACAAAAATCAGCCAAAAAACAAGTCATTTCAACACTCAACAACTCCCATGGGCACAACACACTACACGAAGAGGCAGACACACCCCTTAGGGAGTGCACAACTTTTCTTGCAGGTTATGTTTGAGTTTCAAAAACTGGCTATTCAGCTGAGGAAAATCACCATCGGCATCCTTGAATGACCAAAATTTGTTCCATATGCCGGACATGACACCATTGCTGCTGTTTTAGGAGCTTTTCTGCATTGGAGCACACGGACCAACATGCTTCATGCCACCAACCATTTGCCTGCTGATGGCTACCATGATTGCACCAAATCAAGCAAAAGGAGTACTCAGTAATCGACCTGCTATTGGCATAGATCTTGGAACCTTATCTTCCAAATGTGCATGCCCAACATCTCAAGATCTACGGATCGCTTATTGATTCCACAAGCCTGAAGAATTTCAATGCAAGGTTGAAGATCTTCAACGCAGCACTGAAGACCTTGAACTCAAAGACAATGAAAGACATAGATTTTCAATGTGAAGACAAACCATATCATTGTCAAGGCAGAATTCGAGGGGGGCTTCTCCAGGATAAATCCCTCCAATACCATCCTCCTAAGGGATTGCTTATTGCTTCAAGCGTTTCTGATGCTCAAGGGACGACTGGCTACATAATGGATGCCACAACTGTGTGAAAGATGCCGAGCATCTTCATGAAGCCTAAAGCACGTCAAAATCTCTCCTGGTCATCGTCATTAAACCCCATCACCTCTCATTCACACAACCACCTTGTAAGCAGTGTCATCCACCTACCAGTTCCGCCTAACAGTAGACATAACTAGCCACTACTTCCCACCGCAGTGCCATGGGACTGGCACTTGGCTAGGAGGGGGGTAATGTTACCGTGTTTCCCACAGCATAGAGAAGCATAAAATGGAAAAAAGGAAATAGAAAAAAAAGGCACAGGATAAAAGCAAAAAAATGTGCCTTGACCGGTAACCAGACCCTGAAAAATTTAAATGTTTAGGCAGGACCCTCAGAAAGTCTCAGTGTCCCCCCGAGACAACAAAAGAGTAAAAGGTGCACCATTAAAATGTGGAAGCCCTCCCGAATCCTTGTAAAAGAGCGCCAGGCTTGCTCCTGTGCAAAGTGTACGAATTAGTTGGGAATAGGATAAATTAGAATGGTGGGAAATGGGAAAAAGGGCCTAGGCTACGGCCGACCATGTAAAAAAGGGAAAAGGGGATGATCGCCCAAAAAGGATTTAGGGCTTTGTATATAAAGTGAAAAGTGAATAAGAAGCTCATTCTTTTGGTGTGTAGCAAAAAGAGTCTTCTTCTTCCTCTCTTCTTCTCTCCTTCTTGCTTGTGTGTGCTCTTGAGAGAGGGAGTGTGAGAGTGTGAGGGAGTGAGTGTGTGGGAGTGAGGGATCAAGTGGGTGAAGCTCTTCACCATCTCCTCTTCTCTTCTTCTCTTCTCTCCTCTTCTCTTCTCTTGCACGCATGGCTATGGAGGATGGAGCTTGGAGATGGAGGAGGATTGAGGATGCTTGAGCTAGCATCAAGAATCGTGGAGCTACCGGAGTGCAAGAGAGAGGAGGGTACTCGATCAAGCATCAAGGTAAGCTCACTACACTCGTAGAATTGACGGTGCGTCGGCTAGGTGAGAGATAGCCATTAGAGCTCGCTTGAAATGCTTGAAGTAATAAGCGGTCCGTGGGTCTTGGCGGTTGAGCGAAAGCTCCCTGATTTGCAGCTTTAGGTTGATCCATAGTTCTTCTTGTCACTCTCTTAGATGTTCCTGCATTATCTTCATCTCTCTTTTGTTTCTCTTCCATAAGTACATCCGTATCTTGCATCTTTGCTAAACATGCATACACTGAATATGCATCTACCAATGATTTCTAGCCAGTAATGTCATGAATTTCTTACATGCATGAGACATTTCACTATTAGTAAGTTTCCTCTTTTCACCTATATGCAAAGCATATGTCCATATTGTAGCCTTTGGACCCTCACTTGGCCAAGTATTCTATCCTATTGTAAACCAAAAGTAGAAGCATTTATATCCACATAAGCATTTCAGATAGCCAAGTCTTTCAACAACTTTTGCATACCTCCCTTTCCAAAATTCAAAACAAGAGGCAATCCCATTTCTTATGCATGGATCTTACATCTTTCCAAAAGATGAGCTGTCATGCCAAGGCCTCTTGATAAGTAGTACAATCCTTCCTTTCATGTTGCAAACCATCACACCACATACATCTTTTTCGTGGTTTAGGGGTTGTTGCTCATTCCCTTTCCTCTTGTCCTTTCTTGTCCAAATTTGCAACCTTCAACTGAAGATCATGCATGCCTTTAACCAATTCATCTAATATGTCTTCTCTAATAGTGGGAATAGCAAGTGCAACCATAGGGTTAGCCAGAAGTGGGTGGCTTACTGGATACATCAATTGTTTTGCCCATAACAGTGGGCAAGCTAGATACATGCAATCTTTCTCTTCTTCTATGCTTTTTCACCAGTGCAATAAAAACTTCCTTAACATGTATTCCCTCTTTTTCAAGCCCTATCTCTGTAGTCCGATCCTGTGACAAATCATTAAGCTTCTCTTGAAGCCCAAGATTTGCCACTTGTAGAAATAATTCAAATTTTTGACTTGCAAGAGCTTGCATTCTACAAGATCTAACTGCTCAAATTGACTTTCAAATTCTCTTAATGACTCTATAGCCACAATACCCTTATTGGGTTTGTAGAACCCCCTCCTAGAAAGTCTTGTGAGTAATCAAACTATCGTCTTCAATGTGAAATTCTTCCTTGAGTATCTTCTTAAAAGCTACCTGGTCAACATCTTGCATGTACAATTCAGTAACTTGGGTTTTCAAATCATGTACAATGATTGGTATAAAATACTAACTCCATGCAAGTTGAGCCACCCAAAGAACTCCATCTTTTGAGCATAGGTATGCAAATATATAGATACATTCCTACCATTAAACAACTATACCTGCAGAGCATTCATCACAATAGTTTTTGTTTGAATAGAAGCTTGCATCACTTGTTGTTGTTGTTGTACCTGCATAAGCATGTTCATATCCTATGCTAATTGTCGCAAAATATCATTAGAAGTTGTGCTTGAAGATTCTCCTATCTTGTCTTTCCTTCCGACAACCTTTCACGTTGGATCCACCAATGTGGAAGGGGTTTTAGTTGAAAGGTCATATCCCCGAGAGAGAAGGAAGTAGAGAATAGGAGATAAAAGAGAAGAAAAAGAATAGGCAGGAGATGCACAAGATAAAGGCAAAGCTTAATTATTCAAAATACTATGTATTGATAGAACCTAAGAAGATAAACAAAATCCTTGTCTAGGACTACTCAGAAGCAATCTCCAAGTATTAGATCTCCTAGAGCTTCCTAATAGACCAAAAATACACACCAAACACTAGCTTCTTCTCTAGTGCTCATATGGCAAATTTGATGGTTTTGTTGGCTTTGAAAGAGGGGTAAAACTCCAAGACACCTGCTCAAAATTCTCTCGGATCACTCCTTCTTCTTCTTCCTATTTTTGGAGTATTGTCTGGTGCCTAAAAATTGTGATCGCGCGCCATGCAATTTCAAGAGCCCCTCTTTTTGCATGAGATCTTCAGAATTGGCTAAAAAGCCACTTGCTTTTTGTATGTCACTCTATTCTAGAATTTTACTACACCTTTTTAGGATATTTATAAGATATAATATTCAAATTATAAAAAATAGGCTAAACTTATTTTAAAAATCCCATATTTTTGAACCATCTATACTATGGACACTAACACTAATGACTAATATGACATTGATTCTCTAGATTAATAAGAAAGCTGGATGATGATGCACTCTAGGGTTTTCCACATTGTTCACATAGCAGCACAACAACGGTATTGTGGCCCATTTGCAGTTGTTGGTGAAGTAACAAACAAACTAGATCTACGATCCTTTAGTAGAGTCCATCTAGTATTTCATGTTAGCCAATTATAAAGTCAACTTAACAATGATGATAGTTTGGTGGACCAAGGAGTGTTAGTAAAAATTATTGAACCATCAGTTCAACCTCATGAACCATAACATATCTTGGATTTCTATGACTTTTATACACATCATCATGTTTGAAAACAAGTTTTGGTCAAGTGGGAAGATAGGCTTGAAGAAGGTTCTACTTAAGAGAACATTACTATACTCCATAAGTGATTTTTTACTTTTGTTTTTGAGGATCAAATCTCTTCCAAAAGGACAAGGGTCTTGAGCGGACAAGATCCATAAGATAGCTCAATCATAGCAGTAATAGCAGGTAATGGATCATTATGCTAAGATGTTGATGGGGTTAAGGGGTCAAGAAATAGTCTACATTAGGACACAAGGATATATGGATCAAAGGGACAAAGGATAGGTAATTTGTGTGAATGGACTTACTAAAATTTGATCTAAAAATAATCCATGAATTTTCCTAAAGATACTAGTATAGTGCTAAAACAAGCTATCGTCTTGAGTGGTTCAGAGGATAACTGAGCTTTTCCTAACTTTTGTGTTTGCTAAAGGTAAGGCACCTATGCATGTATGAAAAAGATAAATATGGTAAGAGGTACTTTGATTATAAAGGTATTTCTAATGTGTTTAAGAAACACTTGTTTGCTATAGTTAGTCTTCCTTCTGGAGGAATGGAAGTGTAGGACTAATGCTTTTTAGGAGCATATGGACACCTTTGTCAATTAAGAGTTGGATCTTGCTTATCAAGATCCTTCATCACTAATGAGCTGCTCCATATTGTGAAATCCATGCAAAAGGTTGTGCTCTTAGTCTTGGTGGCTTCCCAATAGAGTTCTTTTTAGCTATTTGGGATGTTTGTTTGCAAGACCTAGGTGACATACTTTATTAGTTTGGGATGTTAGGGTCCACAATGGACCATGGTTGCCAGCAATTAAGGTATCATCAAGCTCATACCCAAGCTGGTTGAACGATGGAGGCCAGCAAACCATTGGCAACCCTTTATTATACTCAACATACCATATATGATAATGGGCAAAACCTTAGCTTACTAAATCAAGTTTTTACTTGGAAACTATGTTCATAAACGATAGTATGGATTCATTCCTTATAAGCATATTCTTGATGCTATCCTCAATATTATATTTAGCACTGACCATGCTCTTTCCTTGAAGGATGACTATGTGCTGCTAAATATGGACATGGAGAAGGCTTATGAAAGGATTTGCTAGGACTTTGTCCTTGTCGTTCTCAATAAAGTTGGTTGAGAGATTTTTCTCGATGATTAGAGCACTTTTCTCTAATGTCTCTATGACCATCTCCATTAATGGGTATGCTTCCAACAACTTTGTTTTACAGTGTAATAAATGCTCAAGAGGTTGATTAGCTTTAGGACACCATCTTGAAGGTAAAAGATAGTTGGCTCACTTTGGCTATGCATAAGACATTCAATGTCTTCAAATACTTAATCAACATTGCAAGCAAGCCTTTTAATATTAAGAATCTAGAAATGAATTTAGGGAGTCTAATGTTGGATGATAATTGAGGGCAAAGGAGTCTTGGAGTAAAGTAGATCTTAAAGAAATCTTCAAGACTTGGAAGAAGGACATCAAGAAGGAGTGGAGAGCCACTCCCTCTTATAGGGTTAATGTGCTATTGTGAAGAAATGTGGCCAACAAATCAACAATGAGACACTGCATATCAAAGGTTTTGCAGGTTTCTTCAATGTGTGTTTTTTGCAAGAGGAAGGAAGAGAGCATCAAACATGTCTTTTGGGAGTATCATGAACTACAA
Source organism: Lygodium microphyllum (assembly GCF_053477565.2). Lineage (NCBI taxonomy): Eukaryota > Viridiplantae > Streptophyta > Polypodiopsida > Schizaeales > Lygodiaceae > Lygodium > Lygodium microphyllum. Next base: position 8,454,901 of record NC_141160.1, read on the forward strand.
ACCCTTTGGAAAAAGATCAAGAAGGCCATGGAGAGACTCAACTTGCATCATATTGTTGGATGGAACCAAATGCTACCTGGTGACGGTGGTAATCTCAATGAAGTCTCGGAGAGAATATGGGGAATGGTTCATGGCATCACCTATCCGGTGTCATAGGAATAATCTAGCTTTTGGTTGTATTAAGCATCCCTTTGCCCCTATGTCTAGCTTTAGTGGTTAGATTTTTGTGGAAGTGTATCAATTGTTCAAAAACGCTGCCAATAAGGATGTTTCTATGAAGCCTATATCGAGGCTCTTTGGGACCTTGATATAGCTAGTTTTACCACGTAAGGTGGATGTACATATTTACCTTTATAATATAACACTACACATTATATATACTAGGCGCTCCGCGCCTAGGCTCGCCCCGGCGCTTCGCGCCGGGGTGGGCGTGATGAGAGAGAGAGAGAGAAGCATGGCAGGAGGATTGACGCTTTGAGCAATGGCGATGGGTAGAAGCGGACTCTTCTTACACAGTTCAGTGGACGCGCCTTGTTCTCTGCCTAATCTGTATCCCGTCGTGTTCAAGATGTACTCCACTCTTGCCTCCTAGCAGAGTCGCCCTCTCCCCTTCCGTAAGGATGAGAGCATCCAAATTAGAGCACTTAGGTGGACCCTCGTACCTCCAAAAGCTCCAATCACGGCACCTCCAAGACAGCGTTGCCCGGCCCGGAGTCCTCAAGGACGCTACAACGACCAAGAAGAGGACCCTCCGAATACCTCGACACCTGTGCGAGAAGCCTTTGTCATGGCATCCTCCTTCAAAGAACTCCCTCTCAGCGATGAGCTGCTGGCAGTCGTAGAGAATCTTCACATTGAAGATGACGATGAAATTAGCCGCATCCCCCTCAATACATCTCCTACACTGATCCTAACACAGGGGAGCCTGCTCCGCCGTATGCCACTGATAGAAACACCATCCCTGACAGGCCTTTCTGGCCTGCTGACATGCCTGCCGTCACTCGCAGGGCGCAAGCAAAGGTGCCACGAAAATCTTCAAGCTCAGGTCGAGGCACAGGTGTTCATCCTTGGGTAGAGTCGTGAAGCTCCTTATATAGAGGAGGAGGGTCGAGGCTCGAGGAGCAGGGTTGAGGACTTAGGAGGGCAACGGGGGCAGGTCGATGATCGAGGCGGGAGCAGGTCCAGGCACAGCTCGAGGCGGGCAAGTCGAGGCAGTGCGCGCGGTGGTGTGCAGGTCGAGGACAGGCAGGTGCCGTCGTGGCACCTGCCCCCGCCATTGTTCGTGGGGAGGCTGGGGGTTGCCACGTGGCAACAGCCCCCGACCTCCTCTTAATATATAGTAAGGATATTTTTTCAAAGGCTCACCTTACCATTTTTCCTTATTAACTTACCCTTCAAAAAAACCCCTATTCTTTTATTGAATACCAAACCTCTCTTCCTTGTGCTACATAGGCTTGGAGGTTTTCTCCTTGGTTCCAGAGTTACCCAAGTAAATCTTTAAATAATAAATAGAACAAAAAATGTGCATTTGTGTGTGGTTCAATTAAAAAAGAAATTCAAGTCTCTTTTCAGAGTATGTGCATTTGTGGGCGTTTTTTAGAGTATGTACACATTGCATACATGTTCAACCCTTAAAATATCATATCATTTCATATGTTAGTTAAAAATATTTCATATCTCTATCTCTCTATCTCTCTCTAGGAAAAGGAGAGAGAGCGTCTATACTTATGTTCAACACACACACACACACACACACACACACACACACACACACACACACACAATAAATGTAATGCCGCCCCCTCCCTCCTAAAAAGCACTCTTTATTTTTTGAAGATCAAACTTCTCCTCTTTGTGTTACATAAGCTTGCAAATCTTCTACTTGGTTCGGGATCTCCAAGCCAAACCTTCAAATAATATATAGAAACTATGTTTTGGGACAAAAGAGAAGAAGCATCATGGAAAAATTATTATGGAAAATACACACTACCCCCAACATTGGACTCTTCTTAAACAAGCACATCAAGCAATTTGGTCATACATACTAAAAAGATTACAATAATTTTACAAATTTTCTTAACAAGCTAAAATCCTTCAAAATCTAAGTCTAATAGTAGATCGTCAATGCTAACCCGCTTTGCAATAAGCCAAGACACCACTCTTTTGGAAGAGTGAGAAGAAGAGAAAAAGATACATAGGTCCTTTCACTTTTTAAATTCAATGTCCAAATTGACTTTCTCTCCCTAAGGCATCCCCCCTGCTTAGTGCCTTGGTCCTCACTTTTCAAACTCAATGTCCAAATTCAACTCTCTCTCTCTCTCTCTCTCTCTCTTTCTCCATTTTAGCCTTGTAGTAGGATAATGTATGGATACATTTTTCTTTCACTTCATGATGAGATGCCATTGCACACATATGTCCTTTGGTTTTGTCTCATAGGCCACATTGGCTATGTTAATATATATTTCCTCTTCTTCTTCTTCTTCTTCTTCTTCTCTCTCTCTCTCTCTCTCTCTCTCTAAAGAGCACTCAACCATCAAGCCTAGAAGGTAGGTAACGAGTAGCATTTAAGGTGAGAAAAGGGGAAGACCTACACATTTTAGTCCAAAAAGTGGATCAAAAAATAGTTTTGGGAAGTGGGGACAACGAGAGGCTTGGAGGTTGGGAATCTCAAGGCATAGATTTGAAGGTTGCACGACCTTTTAAAGGGAGGTTTATCCTTCACAAGAGTAGAAATGAATTTCCCCTTTAAAATCAGGATATACCTAGGAATCTAGGATAAGAAGAGTAGTGCAACCTTTCAATCTCTTAAAGAAATTTGATTGGGGCCTACCCTTGCAATTCTAACATTGGTTAGGTCTAAGGTCACAAGTAAAATCTATACTATTAGTTAACGAGAGGTGGGGGACGGGTGCCACGTGGCAGCCCCCCACCTCCCCCACAAGAAGAAAAAGAGAACGTGGGGGTGGGTGACACGCATCTAGCACCCACCCCTGCCTGCAAAAATCGCGCCTGCCCTGGCGCATTTAGGCGCAGAGCGCCTAGTTACGTTTAATAGAAACATTTAAGAGTTAGTAGTTAATGTATGAAAGGAAGTTAAGGAGGGAAGGTTCAAGGAAGTCGCGCGATGCGAATCATGGCCTTTGAGAGACCCACTCCACCGTAAACTGCATGTAAGCTCAGGTTCAGTAGGGCGCTCATCAGGCATAAGCTCATGCTCAGAAGCATATCAGAAAGAAAGAAAGACACCCATCTACCATAATCAGCATCAGAAGGATATCAGAAAGACGCCCATCAGGCATAAGCTCATGTTCAGAAGCATATCAGAAAGAAAGAAAGACACCCATCTACCATAATCGGATATCAGAAAGACGCCCATCTACCATATATATCATCAGCAAGTTCACAGGGATATCAGAAAAACACTCACCTATTTATATTATCAGTGTTCCAATCCAGCAACAACCAGAGGAGCCTGCTCTGAGCCCTGCCGCAGCTGCACCCTGACACGCGGATGGTCGAGCAGGACCTTGATCGGCTGTGCCCCAAGGAAAGCAGGGCCCTCATCCTTGAGGCTGCCTTCCGCTCCTGCTTCGCCGTCTTCGCCACCCACATCCTCTCCGGCGAGGTCGACACCACCCTCTGCCTGGACGGCGTCGGCTTGGCCTCGCGCATCTGGTGGCTGCTCCGCTACTTCAATCCTGTCAACCTCTTGTGGCGCTACTACTCCATGCTCGCCTACCGCCTCCTGGCGAACCAGTGGGGCGAGAAACAGCTCGCGCTCATCAATTTTGATGCCTACCCATATCGGCCTCCCCTCCCTTTCGTCGTCGGCGAATCAATCCCAGAAATCTGTGTCAGAAGGCTCGAAATCTCAGGTATACTTCTGACTATGTTTCTCTGTGTTCGAAAGGGGGAAGATTCTTCAACAAACATGGGTGCAGGCTCCGTGCTTTAGGTCAGAGGAGCCTACTTCTCAATCACGAATTGCGCAGACTCTGTGCTACTGACCTCGGATGTGGTGAAATACTGCAACATCGGTGCTTGAGCAAATGGCATTTGCACATTGTTCTGATCAAGGTGTATGGCAGAGTTGTTAGTACGGTGTACCTTCCACTGTCTCGAATGAGCCCAATCAGCAAAGTCCACGCTTAGTCTCCATAGATCCATGGGTGCTGTACATATTGATGTGGAACTATGCATGTTGCTGTAGGGAAATTAGGCATCAGGCCTTGAAACTTTTGATCTGTGAAAGGGCATCTCCTCAGAACATGCTATTGCATGAAAATTTGAGCTTTCAGTTGCTTTATAAATGGATTTAGTGGATGTGCTGCATTCTAATGCCTTTTGCCAGTGCTTCCTCTAAGTCTGAATGTAGCCATTGAATTTTGATGGGAGGAGGGATTGCATGGGATACAGGCAAATGATTCCTGGGTGAGATTATCTGTTAGGCATGTTTGAACAGTAGTACATGCTACATTGTGAGGGTCTTTCAGACAGAGTCATACATTAATGAAATTTAAGCTTGCAAGATGCCTTGTGCGTGTGTGTGTCTGTGAGACTTCATGCCAGGGTGATGTATATTACTGCGAGCGCCCAGTTACTTCGTTGGCTTTAAGGACACATTGCTTGAATCATGCCTTCCTCCCCCCCCCCCCCCCAAAAAAAAAATTGGTACATGTAAGTTTTCTTAGTTCTTCTTGAATAGTGGGAACCACACTCATATGTCCATTTTCTTTCCCATCTTTTCCCAGGCATACTTAGTGCTCAAGGCTTATTAAGCGTAATTGCAGCATATCAAGGAATTTGGGCAATCCAGTACACTATTTCAACAACAGATGTGGGGTACTTGGCCAACCTTTCAAAGCCATTTGCAATGTTGGGGTTGGTTCGCATGATGGTTTCACATTGGATTGCGAGCAAAGTGTACATGGACCCTTTCCCTTATCCCGATGGGCTGGTTGAGGTGAAGTACAGATCAAATAAGCTAGTAGCATGTGGTTGGCTCGTGGCAGTAGGCACCATTGTATTTCTTTCCTTTTACCCATACATTGGCTATCCAGAGTTTGACACTCTCGAAATACATTACTTGGATCTGACCCTTGAAATTTTCTACCAGTATGTGGCAATGTCAATTTTTCTGTTCCATATCATGGCGCTATCCCATGGACCTGAAGGTCTGGCTAACCGAATTGTGTATTTTGATCATTGGAGTTACAAGCTGCAGACAATTGGGTTCATCTTCACTTTCTGTTGTATGATGGCTGTGGGCCTAGGGGATTTTATCAAGCATGATTTTTACAGTTTCTGTGAAGATATCTGATGTTGTAAAATATAAATATCTCATTGAATCTCAATTGTATAAAAAAGTTTTTCTTTATTGTTGGATATTTGTTCTTAGCAAATGGAATTGAGATTCAATTGAAAGTCACCAACGGAATAGACAATTGAAAGGACCTTCACATTTGAGAGCAAGATCTACGGGGTTTCGTCTTTGTTTCCTTTTGCAAGATACTAGCTCCTTCCACAATACACTTAAAAGAGAAGTTAGCTCAAAGGTGGAAATGATCCTCATGTCTTATATTCACCATAGGTTGTATGAGATGGTACAACATCTTAGGCTAGAGACAATGTTGTGCCTATCAAACATATTGCGCATTGTGTATATATAGAGCATGTCCTTACCCAATCTAGGATAGTCACGATCAATCATGATTAGTCTCCATTTGGTCTCACACAACCATGAACTCTTTTACATGCCCTTGAATCTCTCACCCTCGTGCCATTTTGCACTTGCAATCTTGCCAATTACTTGCTAGGAGAAGATAATGAATAGCTTCGGTACACAAATCTTGTTGGAGAGCAGGAGAAGATTGGGTTGATCACCATGACCATGGTTCGATGGCTTTCTATGGGCACCACTATGTAGCAAGCCACTTGTAGTCGCCTTTAATAGAGTTGGAAAACATATTGACTAGCCAATCATGAAATTCAATAAACTAGGGCAATCACAACATTAGAAATATACGGACTTTCAATGTAAATCTTTGCCATGCTAAGCGAGAGATTAAAAGCTCGAGTACCACATGATTTGTTCTAGACTTTTGCACGTCACACAAAAGCACGATGATTGCATTCTATCATGTAACCCATTGGGCCATGCCAAAGTCATGCAATGTGACCATTCATGGCAACACCATACCATAGGTGTATTACGTCGTCCCCCCACTGGAACTCTAGCTAGCCTCAATTGTGTTACATCTGCCTGAACTCATGAACACACAAATGCCTTTGAAGATGCCACAAGCTCTAGCGGAAATGGTACTTGAGCTGCTCAATGTTTCTTTCTCTTTGGTAGTGTTCTCGATCTTGAGTGCTTATGATCGCCAACGCAAGGAACCACCATGACTAGATTGCTAGTAATGGTGCCTAATGTTGAGTAACTCATATATTTGCATTTGTCAAACAAAGTATGAAACTGGAGATCTTTGTCCATACAACATGAAAAAAATGATATCGTAAAGAAGCCTTTGAACTACCAATTAGGAAATGGTCAATTGGAAACTTGGGTAAGTTACTCATGAATATATGTGTGCATCACGTGGGCTTAAAATAAGGTATTTTAAAAATATTATTTTTATATATTTTTTAACATATAGAAGGATGTAATATAAAGGAGTTGTTTACAGATTGAATAGAAAAGGGTTTTATTTTATTCATGAAAAGTTCACATATAAGGATATTTATAAATAGGCATTGAATGCACGTGATGTACATGATACACATATAGTAACTTCCTTGAGATTGGAAACCATCTCAACAATGTACAACTTCCACTTTAAATAGATGCTTGCAATTGTGGATGAGGCAAACCCATTTTCACTTGGCAAGCCAACTCTATATCTTGCTTTGAATAGAGTTTGCAATTGTGGATGATAGAATCCTACTAGCAAGGTACACCTAGTCCTCTTGTTTGACATTTTGCTGTTGGAACAAACAAATTTTACTCATCTTTGTCACTATGCACTATGGCCAGGCACACCTTTAAAGAGCAACCATGAATAATCTATATGTCTACTAGAGATGCAAACTTCACATCCATGTTATAGCAAACATCATGATTCTTGTGATCAAATTGATTACTACTCAAGAAGTCCATCTCAAGGCTAAACTTTGTTGACTAAGAGCCATGTTGCAACACCTTTGATCCCATATTATTTGTACTCTAGTATTCTCCAACCTATTTTGCATGAATGTGCAAAGAAGACATTCGTGGCTAAAGCTCTTAACTGTTGCTCTTGAACTAAGAAAAACTCCCACTAGAACTATAGCTCCTCAATTGCATTGCACCTATTTGAACCCATGAATGTATGACCATCCTCTTTGATGATGACCCCAAGGTGCAACTCATGGAAAGTGGTATCCAAACTTCTTATTTCATTGTGTCCAAATGTGTCCTTGGTCTTGAGTACTTATCAATAGCGCTACAAGCAACTATGATGACCACATTACTAGCTGCAGTGCCTTGTCATGCTGAGCAAGCAACTGTTGTGTGTGCACTTACCTAAGCAATTGTAAAACTTAGATAACTCCATTCATGTGACATAAAAATTAGATGCTGCAAAGAAGCCTTAGAACCACCAATTGGAAATCGGCCAATCGACAAACGACCTTTGCATCCTGTTGAGCTCCACTTTGAATAGATGTTTGCAAAATAGTGAATATCATAATCCCACACCCACTTGCAAAACCACCCCACCATCCAACTAAGGTTTGCTTTAATATATGTTTGCAACTATGGATGAGAGAATTCCATATCCAAGGCACACACTTTGTCCTCTTGTTCCAATCATCTCTTCCACTAGAGCCAATCACATCCTTTGAAGAGAAATGGGAAATAGTTTGGATACTTGCAAGGGATGCAAACTCTACATTTGTGCCCTACAACGACAATAATCTTTGTAAGCAAGTTGATTACCACAAGAGAAATTCATGTCAAGGGTGAACTTTGCTAAACAAGAGCCATGTAACACCTCTAGTCCCATGTCATTTGCACTTCCATGACCTTTGTCGTCCAAGCTTTTGTCGATGCCTATGTGAAGAAGCCATATTTGTGAAGAAGCCATATTTGCACTTCCATGACCTTTGTCGTCCAAGCTTTTGTCGATGCCTATGTGAAGAAGCCATATTTGTGGCGAAAGCTCCTAGTTGCTACTATTATGGCAACTTTTGGTTTCATCCTAAAGAATAATGGGGCCACATTTGGAGATCTTGAATTAGTGGATTTCAAACTTTGCATTACATTGCCTCAATGATTACCAAAATTTTATGTTGAGTCCTTGTCTACTAAGGACACTTGTAGTACCTATGATCATTGCCCCTTGAAACACATGTTCTCCTCATATAGCCTTGTCTCACATCATGAGTTAGTCTCTATGGAAGAGTCTCCTCCACTACACTTGAAATCCCCTTCCTCTTTGGCCTTACAACAACACACTAGCTAGGTTATCCATCCTTCATGCAGTTCTCTCACCTCTTGAAAGTGGTAGCTAACTACATGGCATGCTCCACATAGTGAGGGACCACGAGAGTGAAGCTCTTCTTTCTTCCGTTCTTCTTCTCCTCTTCTTGCATCCTATGTGGTGTGCTTACACATCCATGGCCGATTGAGAGGGAGAGAGCGAGAGGGATTGAGAGATTAGAGCTTCTACTCCTCCATTCCTCCTCATCATCTCTTGATGGTGTGGAGAGGAGTGAAATAGTGGCATATGGAGAGTTGGGAGAGTAAGAGAAGCACATTCACATTAGGAGGCCATCAACATCTTCTTTGATGACCAACTATGATAGGAAGGGTGGGCCTATCACAAGCTTTGAGTTCTATTTGCCTTTCTTTCATGTGGCTAAGAGAGGGAGGTATAAAGACTGCTAGGTCTCATCCCATAATAGAAGGGGAGCTCTTAAAACAGTAAGAGTCTGTCTAAAGTTCCACAATTGCATGAAAGGCCCAATATTTTTAATTTAGTTTTAGAGACCAAGGATGAAATCCCTTCTTGAGTAGTTGTGCACACTCTCATGATGTATAGGAATAGAAGGCTATGATTGCTTGAAGGATTAAGTTTTGTTATTCGATTAGAGAAGCTATGGATAATCCAAAACATACATGGTTAGTTTAGGTCAATACATTGTAGTATATTAAGAGGTTGAGCTTATTGAAAGGATCAAGTCCTTTGCTCTTTGGATAGACACTAATTCTAAAACACACATGGTTTATGTAGGAAGACCAAGTTAAAATGGAACTAGCTTGATGGACATATAGTAGAGATTTGAATAGAATAGGAATTTGCTTCTTTTTATTTTCTTTCAAAAATCCATAAAAACTATAAAACTATCTCATTTTCAATCTAGTGAAAATATTTGAAGCATGATCACACCCATGACATTTCTTGCTTGCACAAAGTGAGGTACTTCATGACATGCCTTGATTGTAGAGCATATAGTGGAAGTGTACAGGTCTTTGCGAATTCTTACATTTTTGCACAATATTTTCTTATTATTCTCGAGTCAAAGTGGTAGACAAACAGCTTTGTGTCACACCTGCATCTAGTAGGGTGTTGACTACTCATTGCTGAAGTGATCATATAACCATCACCATGAGTACATTGTCGGGGCATGTAGGGTTGAAGGCCTAACCACAAGGGTTTAGGACAGAGGGGATTCATAGAGTAGGGAGAGAAAGAATGAAAAGAAAAGTAATTTATGAATTACCAATGCCCAAACATACCAATTGAAGAAAAATGAGAGCCTTTTGATTGATATCTTATACAAGAGATCAACATTGATGCATACATTGCAAGTAATAGTATAAACCCTTATGATGGGATGATTCCCAAACCCTCTGAGTCAATAGCTCAGAAAATACCATGGCATACATCAAATCCTTGTTGTACATAAACCTCTACAATGGGCAAAAGCATCAAACATCAAAACCTATTAGTAATGAAATATCATCAAACCCAAAGGACAACAATCCTGGCTACAACTTGATTCTACTCTAACTTTCTCCTCCCAACTTAGAACATGGATTTGTGGGTACTCAAACTGACCACATCAAACTTGGTCTCTAAGCCAAAGTGGGAAAATTTACAAAATATGTCCCAGAATAGTCGAAAAAGCTACTCTTTGTAAAACATATTGCTTTTTTGTATTTTTGGGCTTAGAAGACTTGTAGCGCTCAAGTTCAGTCATTGCATGTATTTTAATATATCTAAAATTACCATTAAGTTATTAGAACTTAATAATGGATATTCAAATGATGCCAGGAGGCATATTTCACGGTGGATTCCGTGAGGTTTTACGGTGGATTCCGTAAACTTTGATGACCGGGGCTCATACACAAAGTGGATTCTTTGTGCGAGAAGTTGATGGGGATGCCTGTTCTTTTTAGGTGTTTCATTAATTTAGTGTGTACATGGGTGATTCCATAGCGGGTGATTCCGCAAAATGCATATTAAATTAATAAACGTTTATGAGTTTAGAGTGCGCACTCGTAATAAATTAAGGTTAGGATTTATTTCTAACCAGTTGATTTATTTATGTAGCTGAAGACTGCTTGGTATTCACTTTTGTCGGTTTAATTGTATTATTTTACTAACGATTGTGAATGCTTCAGTTGATGTGTAAATATAGCAGTAGTGGCGGAGGAAAGCATTGGAGGATAGCGAGTATTCGATTTATGGATTATATTTTGATAGGCGCCATGCCTATATTTTGTCATGCCTATTTATTGAGGCATCGATTATTTATTATTATTTTGTATGTGCATGGGCGCACGGTTATGTTATTTCTATTTGGACATTGTATTGGGCGTGCCAAACTCTTTGGGCACCGTCCATTAGCTTTATTCCTATTTTTGTGTTAAAGCAAACTCAAAAGCTAAAAGCTTGCTATTTTGTAAATTGGGCTATTATTTGAGCTTGAAGATGAAATATACATAAAATACATGCTTTGTGGAGCGCTCACACAAGGCATGGGGGGAGATTGCACCCAATTGGTCTCTTGCTCTTGTCGTTTATGCTTTTTACCTTGTAATTTGTGCAAAAAGTAGAGTTCCATTGTTCTTGGGGACCTTCCGGCATTCACTACACGAGCATACAGCGTCCGATCTGCGCACCAGTGGTATCAGAGCGAAGCTGAGATCAAGAGCTTCCAATCGCTACCCATCTCGTGCGAAGGTGGAGCTCCTGGAACGATCGGGCTCTACATTCAATCTCATCGCGAACCGTCGATATAGGCAGATTTCTGGCGAGCAACAACCCCTGTTTCCATCATTGGATCGCGAGGGACCGGTCTACAGAGGCGGAGGACCACTCCTACATCTCCTTCATCAAGTCGTGGTTCCACAGAGATAAGCTCCATATTTTCACAAGCTTAAAAGCTTTGTCTTTTAATAAGCCTAGTATTGAAGCTTATAAGCTCTAAGAAGCTTAAAAAAAAGCTTCGATTTGTCATCGTGAGGTCTCAAGAGACCTTTGATTTTTCCGCCGTGGGCTAAAAAACGGCCCCCCCCTCCCCCCCCACGAATTTACGTTTTGGACAGTAAGCTCTTTGAGCTTACTTACCAAAACAACAAAGTTACCTAAGCTTCAGTAAGTCAGGTCACACAAATAGATTCAGCAAGTCTCTCAAGCTGAAATCCTGCAAGTCACCTAAAGCAGGTCAAGTTTTGCAAGTTCCATAAATCGACTAAGTTCTGCAAGTCTGTAACTCTGCAAGTCACATAAGTCAGCAACTCTGCAAGTCAGACAAGTCAACTGGAGTCAGAACTGACTTGTGCTTAAAACTCCTAGAAGGGCTGTTCCTGCGCAGAAACTCCGAACTGCAAAGTTGTTCATTGGAAGGTACTCTACCCATACGCAGGTTTGCTGAAGCATTTTCAGCATATGAAGAAGGATAAAACGCAGATTTTCCAAAGATTGAGAAAGCCATACCCAAAAACACATAAGCCTTGTATTCCCGAACTTGAGCTACGCTCATCCCGCTAACTTGATTTTGAGTGAGAAAGGTCTTTTGAGTTTTGCAGGATGACGGAATCCACCGTGGCACGGAATCCACCGTGAAATATGCCTCCTGGCACTGTGGTACGGAATCCACCGTGAAATATGCCTCCTGGCATCATATTATGATGCCAGGAGGCATATTTCACGGTGGATTCCGTGCCACGGTGGATTCCGTGAGGTTTTACGGTGGATTCCGTAAACTTTGATGACCGAGGCTCATACACAAAGTGGATTCTTTGAATGGCAATTTGCTGTTAGATGTCTAGGCTAGTGGCATTTATAGCATACTATTGGCTTGGCTTTGGTTACATTGTTTGCAATGGTGGGAAGTCTAGGGACATTAGGATTTGGCTGTGGAATAGGCTTAGGGTTTTGATTGACATTGGATAGTAATGCAAGTGGTTTTGCCCAATTTTTACGGAAAGATGATGAAGAGAAACAACCTGGATTAAATCTTCTAAAGTTGGAATTGAATTGCTTAGATCCATAGTTACCATTGGGTTGGAATTGCTGTGGACGTCTGTCTCTACCTCGTAGCTTGTCTTTAGTGTCGTGAGCTAGTGAAATGGCGTCTTCAAGAGTAGCAGGCTTGAACATGTTAACTTCAGCGTAGTAATGCCCAAGGAGTCCAGACATATACTTGCGCTTGTGTGTCGCTTGATGCCAGGAGGCATATTTCACGGTGGATTCCGTGCCACGGTGGATTCCATAAACTTTGATGACCGGGGCTCATACACAAAGTGGATTCTTTGTGCGAGAAGTTGATGGGGACGCCTGTCCTTTTCGGGCATTTCATTAATTTAGTGTGTACATGGGTGATTCCATAGCGGGTGATTCCGCAAAATGCATATTAAATTAATAAACGTTTATGAGTTTAGAGTGCGCACTCGTAATAAATTAAGGTTAGGATTTATTTCTAACCAGTTGATTTATTTATGTAGCTGAAGACTGCTAGGTATTCACTTTTGTCGGTTTAATTGTATTATTTTACTAACGATTGTGAATGCTTCAGTTGATGTGTAGAGATAGCAGCAGTGGGGCAGAGGAAAGCATTGGAGGATAGCGAGTATTCGATTTATGGATTATATTTTGATAGGCATCACGCCTATATTTTGTCATGCCTATTTATTGAGGCATCGATTATTTATTATTATTTTGTATGTGCATGGGCGCACGGTTATGTTATTTCTATTTGGACATTGTATTGGGCGTGCCAAACTCTTTGGGCACCGTCCATTAGCTTTATTCCTATTTTTGTGTTAAAGCAAACTCAAAAGCTAAAAGCTTGCTATTTTGTAAATTGGGCTATTATTTGAGCTTGAAGATGAAATATACATAAAATACATGCTTTGTGGAACGCTTACACAAGGCATGGGGGGAGATTGCACCCAATTGGTCTCTTGCTCTTGTCGTTCATGCTTTTTACCTTGTAATTTGTGCAAAAAGTAGAGTTCCATTGTTCTTGGGGACCTTCCGGCATTCACTACGCGAGTATACAGCGTCCGATCTGCGCACCATCATACTATTTTGGAGATTAGTTTTGAACCTAGAAAAAGCTATTCACATCTTGAATAAATCTCCCATAAGCTATCTCCTCATATCTTGTAGATAGTGCATTAAACTTTACAAGGTACGAGTAATCATCCACTTTCAGAGCTTAGACCAAAATTTTCTTGATATCTATCCCCTTTGAACCTGCACATTCTCTAGAGGTGCCATACAATGCAAGCCACCTAGGTCAAAAGGCCATATATTCATCTCCCAAAGTATCACACAAAAAAATATATTGGTGCTTCTGCGATAAAAAATCCAAAATACTGCCATCCATAAAAATATGTAGCCAATGAAATTGTAATCTCCTAGATCTAGGCATCAAAAGGTCAAGTCCAAATAGCATATGTCCACCTACATCCTTCTCCATGAAATCAATAGGTCCTTTCAAATCAAATGGTAGGCCTTCAAACAATTCGAACCTTGTAAAATTCCCTAGACCATAAGATGCCTTCAAATATTCCACCATCCCTTCTTCATGTTCAGATTCTTGTAACCTACATAGAAGTATGCATACTAGCCCTTGATCTAGCATCCATGTCTATACATCCTAGCATATTCGTAAAAACACAGGTGAAATAGCATTATCCCCTTTAGCTTTGAAATTTGCAACAAATTCCATAGAATATAGCTTTGTGTTTGATTTAGGAAAGACACTTGGGAAGGTATATTTTTATTATGCATAAACATAAGTGGAGATGTCATATCAATGTCTTTTCGACACTCCTCTCGAACATTTGTCTCTTGTGTATACACAATCTCAATCAAAGTATTGTTATGAGCACTACAAGTGCTCTTCAAGAGTGAGGAGATTTCTCTCACAACTTATAAGAGAAGAACTTGAAAGAGAAATCAAACTAAAACTTGATTGCAAGATAACTTGATTACAAGAGAACTTAAGTACAAGAGAATTCTAACTACAAGACAAGACTCAATGTAAGACAAGACTAGAACAAGATAACAACTAGAAGAGGACTTACCTAGCAGGAGTCTCACAATTGGTGTTGTAAAGACTAAAGGGCTTGTAGCCCAACACCCCTATTTGTGCTAGAATTGAGGAGGTTAAGGGGAAGCTTCTAGATGATGACATCATTCATGACATAAGCATCATCGAGACGAGTGATCACATTAGCAATGCGAATGCAACTGCTGTTGCAAGCCTCTTTAGAACTTTCCAAAGAATTATATAGAACCTTCTTAGAATCGTCTAGTACTTTCTTGAATCTTCTAACATGTTCTAGAATGTTTTGGAACCTTCTAAAAACTTCATGAAACCAAGGGCTATACTAGCTTGCATAAGGACCAAGGGCTATCCTTGCTTGAGCATCCATAGAGAAAAAATTGAAAGAAAGACAATTTATAAATTACTAGAGCCAAAACATACCAATTGGAGCCTCTAATCTAAGTCTTTTGATTGATATATTGTACAATAAGTCAATATCAATGCATGCACTACAAGTAACATTATAAACCCTTATGATGTGATGATTGCCAAACCCTTTGAGTCAATAGCTCAGAAAATACATTGTCCTAGATCAAATCCTTGCTACACATAAGTCTCTACAATAGGCAAAAGCATGGAATATCAAACCCTGTCGACTATGGAATATCTTCAAACTCAAAGGGTAGTGAGCTTGGTTGCAACTTGATTTTGCTCTAACTTTCTCCTTCCAACTTAGAATCTGAAATCAATTGGAACAAACGTGATCTCCAAGCTAGCATGGCCAGAATTGCAACAACCATTCTAGAATAGTTGCAAAAGCCATTTTTTGTAAAACACATTGCTTTTTTGTATTTTTGGGATTGGAGGACTTGTAGCACTCATGCTAAGTCCTTGCATGCGTTTTAATCCACTCAAAACTCCCATTCAGTAACAAGAACTCAATAATGGGTATTCATCCTATTTTGGATATCAATTTTGCACCTAAAAAAACCCCCTTCACATGCTAAATAAATCTCCCATAAATTGTCCCCTCATATCCTATAGGGCAATGCATTAAACTTTGCAAGGTATGGGTAATCATGCACTTTTAGAGCTTAGACCAAAATTCTCTTGACAACATGATTGATTCTTGCCAAAAAGTTAATTTTCTTTAGCTTCTACATGTGCAAAATGCCTCCACAATAGATACATAACAAGTGCAAACATTGGGTTGTGTGATGGAGTAGTTGAGAGAAATTAAAGACTTGGATTTACATACATCCATAATTACCTCGACTACTTTTGATGACCACCTCAACTACTAATTTCTAATTGAAAAACACTTATTTTTCATGCACAATAATGCTTGCCACACCATTATAACATGTTTATAATATCGATAATTAATTACTCTTGAATAAGTGAAAGGCACCCTGTTAACCAAACAAAAATTTACCAAATTTTTTCATTTTTCCACTGAGCTCACCAAAAAACTTGTAAAGCCTATTGCTGTTGACCAATCAATTTGCAAGCATTTTTCTAGTGGCACACTATGTGTAGTATGATCAATCCATAAAGCATAAGGAAGTAGTCTAGGCCACTTCCAAATCTTTCCCTTGGTGCATGCTTTAGTCAAAGCCTTAATGATAGGTCAGTATTCTCTCTCGTATTTTCCATTTTCTTCATGATTGTAAGTTGTATTAGAAGCAAGATTGATCCCCATCCTTCAGAAGAAATCTCTTATCTCATTTGCATCTAACTCTCCTCTATTTGCAAACAACTTTCCCAACACATCCATATCGACATATCACATCTTCTAAAAGAAATCTCTAGGTAGCGTTGGTAGTCTTTGTTCTTAAGGCTCAACCTTCCACTTGGTTTGTGAAATCTGTTCTTCCAAGTGTAATGTATCTCTTTTGGCATAGACCTACATACATGGTCATTGGACCAAGTATTGACAGATGATTTTTGATGACGAGAAGTGCTTAAAAATAGCAAAAAATTACAAATATCAAGGGAAAAATAGACTTCTCGAAGGCAGCGGTGGCAATCAATATGAATTTAAGCGGCAAGTCCCTAAAGCGCTAGTGCTAATTTTCATAGGAAATCAAATGGTGGCGGATGGCCGAGCTGGAGTTTTCCTAGATGCAAAACGATGTTCAAGAATCCAACGCAAGTGTCAGATCTCGATTCCGAGGTCGTTTGATCCCCCATTTAATCCCCCTAAGGTTTGGGGTTGTGAAGAAGCTACTGGATCTGGAAGTCGAGAAGAGCGTGATGAGGCTCAGATTTGTAGATTTTGACGCCACGGAGCCACCTGTCCAGACGGATCTCGATTCCGATGTCGTTTGCCCCCTCAAAACTAAAAAATCTACTTGCTGGAAGTGTGAATGCAAAAGTCCTGAACTAGATAAGTTGATTAAGAGTTTTAAAGCTCTTAACAAAGAGCTTAAGGCCCAGAAATCCCACGAAATGAAACGATGGGGGGGGGGGGGGGGGGGGGGGGGGGGGGGCGTCAGTTTTTTGCGCCCCCTTTTTTCTCCCCTCATGATGATTTTCAGATGTGGAGAATGGAGAGGAATGCTCCTAGGCCTAGAATGCTTCTATCCTTCGCCCTCCATCGCCAGAAACAGAGCAAGAAATGATGCACTGAATCAAGAGATGAAAAACCAGTCTTTCTCTCTCCTCCCTCTCTCTCCTGCATAGAGGCATTCATGTGCAAGAAATCAAGAAGAAGAGGGGCTAAAGAATGCTTGTCCGGCTGTGATTGGATTGCTTCAAGATGAAGTGGAGGCTGAGGAAAGAGGTTCAACACTGAAGAATGGTTGCTGGTCGGTCTGTGGGCTGCTCAGAATAATCATTAAAAAACCCACAACACGCAGTATGCTTCAATTTTACAAAGAAATTTGATTGTTTTTGTTGTTTCATGGTCCAAATGTTGTTCATATGCAATGAAATTTTTTTTGAATCTTGTTTACATCATTGTGAATACAGAAATACAGAACCCGTAATGATTTAGAGCCGTTATTAATTCTTTAAAACCCGCAAAATGTCATTTTCAATGGAAATCAGTGGTATTTTTCAATTTTGAGTTGGAGAAAAGGGATGGAAATGGAATAAAATCAGAGAAAATGTTAAGTTTCAGTCAAGATAATGAGCCAATACAATAAATAAGAAAATACCTATTTTCCATGAATAATAAATAGAAAAATAGCAAAAAATAGAGAAAATTGGATTTTTCGTGCTAAAAAATATGAAAAAATAAGATTTACGTGCGTGAATGTTTGGCAAGGTTAAAGCATGAGGTTGAGCCTCATTTTGGCCTTGTCCTTTGTATCGTAATCTGTGTTTATCACCTTTTACATGAAAAGATGATACAAAACAACCATTTACACCTATGCACCGCAGCAACATCTAAACGGTAAGGGGGGGGAGGGAGGGGATGAAGTTTGTGCGACGATCTAATTGCTGGAAAGATACAAATTTTGATTTTTCTCTTTGTGCATAGCATTTAGGGATCCTTCCATAATTAAATAGAGGCGACTAGTAGGACGGAAGGTCCGGTGCTAGTCCCTAAAGTAGCATAGCACGTAATGCTTAGATAAAATTCATGAAAGGGATGTTTTCCGCACTTCACATGCCTGGTTTTTAATCATAAAATGGTTGTGCACAATTGTCATACACCTTGCATCAAGCATGCCATGTGGTATCTCTTGGAATGCATTGCAATTGATTGATAAACTTTGACCAACGTTGAGAGGACATGAAACCTGAGCTATAGTTTAGACGGATGCTTCCGTTGGGGAAAGTCTTGTGAGGCAAATAAAAATCTCTTGGAATGCTGAATTATGAAAGAGTGGAGTTTCTGCGAATGTCATATGTGTTAGCGGCGCATCTTGGGGCTAATCCTCAAGGTGTAGGAGAGCCGCAGTGGAGCTGCGGCAATTAGCCAAGAGGTGCTTCCCTATGTGTGTATTACGAGGAATTATGCCTATATGTTATGGGATCTCCCTTTGAGGAGAAGGGAAGGTGAACATTGGACTATATATTAGATACAAACGCAAAATCGTCATAAGTATTTAGTGCAAAGTGAGTTTTAGACGCTCCTGGCCCGCTGTCAAAGAGTTTACCGTTCATGATATAAATCATGGGATTGTTATGAACACAAGAAGAGTTTCACTGGGAATTATGTGAGATATTTTCATACAAAATTCAGGCATTGTTATCCAATATCTACCTTAGTTATACAAGTTCTTTTGTATTTAACATATAATTTGCAGTTATACTATGAACATTTATGAAAAATAAGTCAATGGGAACCTACAACTTGGACATCTGGGAGTAATTGACAATCTGCTGGATAAATCACATTAATTCAGGTACAAAAATATGGTCAGAACCCAAAAATAATGCCCAAAAAAAACTGTCAAAAGTCCACTAGGTCCACATAGGACCAGAAGTAACTGACTTAGGTGACCAGCAAGTGACCTAGGCTGGTCAAAAAGTGACCAGGGATTGAGCAGAGAGTAGCCCGCATTTTTCGGCGCAAAATGCAGGCTGCACTGTCTGAGGGAAACTGGAAGAAAGCTGGAGCTGAGATGCATGAAATGGAGCATGCAAACTAAAGATGAACATGCCCAGCTACTGAAGATGTAAACATGGTGAGAGCTCCACTTCTCTGCCTCTTTGGTCTGACAAAAATACATGCTGAAACTCTCTATAAAAGAGGGGAAAACTGAGAGAAGAGTATTTAGCCTGCTCTTAGGCACGACTTCTCTCATCTTCTCTATCTTATTCTTGGTCCAATGAAGCCCGACTTGTGCCCAAGTACTTGAGTGACTTTGGGACAAGCAAAGGGTGAGGATATTGAAGACTTATGGACTGTTATGGGCTGTAATAACCAGTCATAAACAGGGCAGCCCACTGTTATGATCTATTTTTATGAACAAACATGGGTTTTTTATGGTTGTAATGGAGGAAAATGACCTCTTTTCTTCAGGACATTGTTCATAGATGATCAAGAGTGCTTCTTCTTGAGTTTATGCACTCATTTTGAACTTGATTATGGGCTAGAATTTTCTGTTTTAAAACAGGGATGAAGCTAAAATTATTCTTTTTCAATCCATTTCATGTATCTTTGGCCCAAATCTTGGATGCATTTGATTCTAGCAACAATATTCTTGACCCAAAGGATTAAAATCCATCTTTTACATGAAATAAATGCCATTAGAGCTTGCATTTGACATTCACAAATGAATTGGAAATCTGAAAATATCCTTTATGAAATGATGTATGTATCCTGAAGCATTTGATGTATTCAAGTTAGTCTTAATCCTTCAGTTCATGTATGCTAAGTACAAAGTGAGAAGGCTTGAATTTCGCTTCCGTACCTAAATCATTTCTAAACCCTGAATCTTATTAAAACCCAATCCATTTTTCCTTTCCAAATCTTGAATCCTAAACTCTTCTTCTGCACTAAAAGCCCCGGTGGTAGACCTTCAACTCTTAATGCGACGACAGTGGTGAACCCGACGTGAAAGTTTGTTGCGGAAGAAGAAGTCCAATGGGAGAAACATCAAGCTCGAGAGGAGATGATTTGCAACAGTTGGTTCATCTAATGCAAGAGAGCCAACAACAACAGCTGCAATTTCAGTAGCAGTTGCAATTGCAACAACAACGGAGACAAGAAGAAGAGCGGATTGATACTGCTGCCATTAAGGCCTTAGAAGCAGTTGGGCATGAGCTCAAGCAATTTAATGGGCAAAATGTGTCCTCTTTTATCCGCCTCTACACTGATAAGATGGTCTTCTTTGGAGTTTCTCAATATGCTTGGAGCCGTTACTTTGCCCGCTTGGCTGTGCATGGTCTCCAGGACCGAATTCATGGTCTTTCCCAAAAAGATGCAGGATGGACTGTGTTCAAGAAGGCTCTTCAAGAAGAATTTTTCCTTGAAGATTCTGGCCTTATGACAAAGAAAATCTTCACCGAATGGGTCGAAAGGCCCAATAAGGGTCTAACTGCCTACTGCTCTTCATCGAGAATTTGAAAGCAAATTTTCCCAACTAGATCCCGATGACCAACAATGTATGGAAAGTCAAAAGATTGAATTATTTTTAAAAGCTGCTGATTCTTCTCTTCAGGAGAAATTGATTGACCGACTTGAAGACCCTGACTCTGAGTCGGGATTAAAGACTGCTTGGAGTGATGTCATTGAAGCAGTTTATATGATTGCTCGAAGAGAGCGATTGCGCCTAAGATGGGGATCAACCCCTGTAACAATTGATTCTATGAAGGAGCCTGTTCCAGTTTCTCGACCTCCTGTCTCTATGGCCGAGCAATCAAAAAATTCTGCTGTTCCTTCTCCAAAGAAGGATGTCATGGATGAGTTAATTAAAAGCATGCGGGATCTCCATCTTAATTTAACAGAAATTAATTCTAAAGTAGAAAGGCTTGATGTTAAAGTAGAAGAAAGGGGTCGGTCAACCGCCCAAAGACCTGCACGAGAAGGCTTCAAAAGACGCTGCATTTGGTGTGATAGCCTTCAGGATGACAAGAGGAAATGCGGTGCATTCCGTGAAGCTGAAGCACAAAAATTAGTCTTTTGGAAGGATGGTAAAATTCATGCAACCGAAACCGGGCTTCCTCTTGAGCCAAACTTCGGCAACGGCAGCATGAAAAAAAGATTGAAGGATTTGGCAACAAGAACAGCCTATGCAGCTGTTGATGTTGCAACTTATGGGTTGCAAATTGAGCCAACTAATGAAATTGTTAAAGTATGTAAAACTAATGCAAAATCTAAAGTGTGGACGCAGGCCTTGGAATGCATGGAGCAAGGCAAGGCAACTAAGGATGATTTAACCACTGCCAGTCAATGTATTCGAGGGAGAACCAGATGGTCCGAGCCTGTGGATTCATTTTTAGCTTTTGCCCGGCTAGCTGAAATTAATAATCAAGAAGCCATGATAGAAGAAAAGAGAAGAAGAGAAGAAGATGTTGCCGGTCCTTCCTCTTTAGGACCGACTAAACGCATAACAAGAAGCAAACCAGACCAATAGAAGACTGCTGAAAATCCGCCACCACCAGAATTTGATATGGGAGAAGCCCCTCAAGCAAAGAAAATGGAAGGAAAAAGAAAAAGCAAACATCCCAGTTTTACAAGTTACAGTCTGACATAGAGACCGCAACGGATCTTAAACGGATCCTAGAAGAAAGGATTCTTGGAAGAAGAATTGAATTTACATTAGATGAAATTCTCGGTATTGCAAAACAAGGATTTTATGATGTAATAATTGATGTAATTAAATGAAAAAGACAATATGTTGGTGAGGAAACTGAAGAATCTGTACATGCTTTTTTGCAAGTACTTCATGTGTATTTGCAGGATGAAGAAAAGATGAAAACTCAAGGGATTCGATTGGAGGCAATCAAAGAATTGATTGCAGCCATAGAAGCCAAAGATGAAGACATTAATGAAACAGAAGCTGAAGAAGCCATAATGGTGGAAACTTCTCAATCTAAAGTGCAGCCCATGCATAAGAAAGAGACTTTTCTTTACAACATGCAGGAAGAGAGTGAAACTCACTTTATTCCAAGTAGTCACTATTCCCGTACCCATTGGGCAAGGGCGACTACTGAAACTGTTGTTAAAATCGGTGAGAAAGAAACTCCATGCATTGCCCTTATAGACCATGGTTTAGAAATTAATGTTATGTCAAGAAGTCTCTATGAGAATGGTAGATGGCCCATTGATGTGGACCCAGGATGGCACATGAAGGCAGCCAATAACTCTTGTGGCGATCTTTATGCAGCATGTCATGTAAAAGATGAATTTCATTTCTTTGTTCAAGATTCCTGCAGTTATCCAATCATTCTTGGACAACCATTTATATCCGAGACTCGTTTAGAGACAAAGGCTCTTGATGATGGTTCATCATATGCTCGGATAAGAAGCAAGGATAATGATAAAGCTGTTCAATTTCTAACTGTCTGTGTTAATCACCATCGGAATAGGGATCGATTGAGAGATCATCCTGTTCCTCCTAATGCCCGAGAATTTAAGGGTTTTCGGGTAGCGCTGCCATAAGTGGAGGCTATGGGAGTGCATCATGTCACAAAAAATTGCCTCCACATATGAAGGAGGCAAGGCCAAAAGCCGATTTGCAGGTTTTTTTAGCCAATGGAGTGGGCTGTTATAAACAGTTTTCAGCCATGAATAGGGCTGAAAGAAAGTATTTGAGTCATATGGAGCAAGAGCTGAAGCAAATTGATGTTTTACCTAAACATGAAGAAATTTCAGGACTATTTTATGGGCTGAATTATAATGATACAATGGCTGAAATTTATACAGCCATTCATGCAGAAAATCAAGCTGAAAATCAGTCCATACAGGTATGTACATTGGATATGTATGACATAATTCAAGAATTTGCAGATTATGAAGCTTTTGGACAACCAAACAAGGATGAAGCAAGAGTAGAAACAAAATATAAAACAGTTGATAAGAAGGTCAAGCCGGTAGCTACTCCTCTACCACCTGAAAGCGAAGGATTGGCAGAAAGGGTATTCAAACAACCAAGCCTTCGTGATCCTAAAGATATTGGTCACCAATTTACAGCTGAAAGTCTACAAAAGCTGAAAATTGGTGAAGACTCTTTCCTCTTGCCGGCTGAAAAACAAATCTTCATGCAGATGTTAAAGAACCATGGTAAAGCCTTTTTATTTCAGCCGCATGAAATCGGCTGTGTGGATCCAAGCATTGTGGCACCAATGGTAATTTTTACGGTCCCACATGTGCCTTGGAATCTTAAACCAATTCCGGTTCCAAGGACGCATTTGCCTAAGTTATTAGAACTTTTAAATGAAAAGATAAAAATGCGAATATTAGAGCCATCTTCAGCTCCATATTCCAACCGATGGTTTACCGTACCAAAGAAGAATGGATCTTTACGATTCATTCAAGATTTACAACCCGTCAATAAAGTCACTATTAGAAATGTTGGATTAGGACCAATTGTGGATGAGTTTGCCGAAGCATTTGCAGGAAGGGAAATCTATTCCATGGGAGACTTATATTCAGGCTACGATCAATTTCAGCTTGCTTTGGAAAGCCGTGACATTATCACAATGAAGACGCCTCTTGGCCTAGTTCGCATGTGTACTCTACCTCAAGGGGCTACGAATTCAGTAGCTCACATGATGAATGCCATGCATAAAGTATTGAGGGATTATATTCCTCAATTGACTCTTCCTTTCCTTGATGATGTTCCAATCAAAGGATATGAAGTTCATGAGAAAAATGAAGAACTCAATGAACTTGGATGTTGAAAGTTTGTTTTTGAGCATATTAATGATTGTGCTCAAATCCTGTCTAAATTAGAAGAAGTCCATCTTACTCTCTCAGGAGCTAAATCTGTTTTTGGAGTTGAAGAAGTTCTTGTGGTCGGACATATGTGTGGTCCATATGGCCGGAAGCCTTCTCCATCTAAAATAAATGCAATTAGCAAAATGCAAGAAGAATGTACAAATGTTTCAGAAGTAAGAAGATTTCTTGGTGCATGTGTCTTCTACCTTATTTGGATACCACATTTTGCCCATGTTGCTGAAAGTCTTTATCAGCTTCTAAGAAAGGGCCAAAGGTTTCTATGGACAAAAGAACACACTCAGGCTATTCGGAAACTCAAGAAAATGCTGACTTCAGCTTCCACTTTAAAGAAGGCTAACTACTCTAATGGACAACCCATTATTCTCATAGTGGACACAAGTCCTATTGGAATAGGATGGGCAGTTGGTCAAGACGACCTTGAAGGCAACAGATATGTAATCCGCTTTGGAGCAAAGATTCTTAATGAACGACAAAAAAGGTATGCTCAAATTAAAAGAGAGCTTTGGGGAGTAGTAACTGCATTAAAATGTGACAGGAAGTACTTCATGGGTGCATATGTTATAGTTGAGACAGATTGCCTTCCACTCTTGGGCATGATAGCCAATTGTTCCACTCCTGACATAGCCATGCTAAGATGGATAGCCTATATTAAATCCTTAAATCCTGATTTGAAACATATTGCAGGTAGAGATAATCCAATTGCTGACATGCTTTCCCGTGCCAGATATATGGATGAAGAAGAAATGATGGATGAAGAAGTATCAGAATTTATAAATGATGCTGTTAATGCAGGTACATCAAAAATTACAGCAAAAACAACAGGTTCAGCTGATAAAATAACTTTTACATCAGCAAGGATGGATGAATCAACCAAAGGACAATGGACAGCTAGTAAACAACATATTCCATGTTTTGTTATGGTTTGTTCACACTTTAAAGAAGAATATTATGCAGATGATTGGCTAAAAATTGGCCAATTTTTGAGCACTATGACAAAGAAGGAAGAATGGACTCATGAAGAGTTCAAGTGAATTAAGAGAAAAGCCTATGGTTTTTTCTTAAAGATGGCTACCTTTGGAGGCATGCAAAAAAGAAAGGAAGGGCGCCTGTTCGTGTCTTAGGTGACAAAAAGACACAAAGACAGGTCATGCAAGAATTCCATGAAAGCCTATTGGCTGGTCATAGAGGCATATGGGGTACTTTTGCCAAAATAAAAGAGAAATTTTGGTGGCAAAAGATGTATAAAGACATTTTCTTTGCTTATAAGATACAACCAGAAAAAGAAGCCATTACAACGTGTAGGAATGTGGAGTGAGTGCTATTAGAAATTGGGCTACACAAGCATTAAGTAACGATTGAAAAAGATGAGAAGAGATCAGGAAAATCTGGTAACTTGCCAAAAAAGCCTTGATTTGGAGGAGCAAAGACTAGGAAGTTTCTCTCAGTACCCATCAATGAGGAAGGGAATGTCATGGTTTGTAGGCCGCAAGACTACAATGGGTGGAAAAAGTTACATTTTGCAGTTCCTAATTGAAGTAATGGAGGAAAAACAAGATTGGCCAAAGCTAAGGTTTGGATAAGTCTTAACAAATTGGCTCCCTTACTTCGCAAGATGGTATTTAACAATGAAGATAAGCAAGAATTTATCAATGCTATGCATAGCTTCTACGAAAACATGGTGGAAGCATGGGGCAAAAGCTCTATCACACATTACATGGTGCGTACTAAGTTAATGTTTTAAAATTGTATGAATTGTATAAACTATTGAGCATAGTTTTACTCATGTGTGATATGTGTCTTTGTAGCATATCCTTGAGGCACATGGACCATACTTTGCAGAAAAGGGAAGCATCGGAATTTGGTCCACACAAGGGATGGAAAATTCACATTGGATAGCATGTGGTGCATACCAAAGAAAAACTAATCATTGTGGAGGGGTGAATGGTAGCAATCCAATTATCCAATTGCTATCTTGGTGGTATAGGATTATAGTAGCGGATGAAGCTAAACTCTCACAAAAGAGAGCAAATGAAAGTGTTGATGAATTGGCTGTAGACATGATGGAATCATGTCGTGTCAGTAAAAGAGTGCGTTATGAAGCCTCAAGTGCCAAAGAAAACCATGCCAAGTGACTAGAAACAAGGCTTCGACAAGGCAGCAAATGGGTTTGAAAAGAGCTAAGATAGTGAGATGAATAATGTGAGTCAGTGTGAATGCAATTCATAGTTTAAGAGAGAAAGAGAGAGTGTGCATCTATGTGAATGAGTCTCACAATTTAGGGTTATATAAAAGAGGGTTTCATTTTCTATCTTATTCATTGAGTTCTCACATCTCTTGTGCAGGAAAGATGGCCAGGTCTAAGGTAGTTGCAAATAAGCTTCCGCTCAGAGCCCCATATCGTGTTCAGCCCCTTGGAGCATCTACTAGCTCAAATGTACCCCCTTCTCCACCTAATCCACCTTCCTCAAGTCACCCTCACAAGGGTCCTCCTCATCATCCCCACAAGAAACACAAGTGGAAGCCAGTACAATGGCCTTGAGAGAAATTAGAAGGTATCAACGTTCTTTTGATCTCATCATTCCGAAGGCGAGCTTCTCGAGACTTGTTCGCGAGATTGTGCAAGACCTCTACCGCACAAAAAGCATGAGGTGGTTTTTGGCACAAGGTCAGGATAGACCTGATCGCTTAACAAAAGAATGTCTTCATGCTCTACAGTGTGCTATAGAGGCCTTTTTAGTTGACTTGATGACTAATGCTCAACGTTGTGCAATACATGCGAAGCGCATCACTGTAACTCCCAAGACTTCCAACTTGTAAGAAATCTTCAAGCAGTGAAGGATGCACTTGTTCTAATGGAATGAACACAATTTGCAATGTTATCTTTTTTTGCATAGTGTTATCCTCGTGCATTAGACATATGCCTATGTCCCAGTTGCAAAACTATTGCATGCGCCCTTAAAATATGAATTAAAATTTTACACTTGTCCTTTGCTCTCAACTTTGACTGTGTATCTTTGTTGTATTTTCAATTCTTACTTACAGTTTTTGTTAGTACTCTCAATTTCAATAGGAATAACATGCAAAAATTCGCCATTTCTTGTTGTAGACTTTACTCCTAATGCCTCTGTATATAGTCTATGTGGTGCGAAGTTTCTAAGGGCCAGTATTCACGATGTTGATTTCTCAATTATCAATCCATCCATAATTTTGGTGTGGGATAATTTTTAAAATACTAAAATGTATTAGAATGGGACGAAACTTCACATACACACTCGTTAGGTGGCCAAGAGTCCATGTGTGTGAAGTTTCATCGTATTCCTATAAAAGGTTATGGATTTACGATCACACGATGGATAGTGCATATGAAGCTGCATTAACCCAATTTTGGGGTTTAAATGGATTAAAAGTTAATTTTTCTTCTCATTTTCACATCTTGATTTCTTTGCTTCCTCCATTTTCACATCTCCAACCTCTGTCTCTTCTCTGTCTTGCCCTCCTTGAGCTTGTATGGCACGCACCAAGCAAGCATGTCGCCATTTTGGCCCCAGGAAGACATCACGCCAAGGCCCGCCACCTAGAGCACAAGGTGGAGCCTCCTCTAGTGCAGCAACAGGTGCTCCCTGTAGAGCACAAGGACCACCACAGAAGAAGAGGAGATGGAAACCGAGCATTGTCACCCTTCGAGAGATAAGGAGAATCCAACACGGATATGAGCTTCTCATCCCGAAAAGTTCTTTTCATAAGGTTGTTCGAGAAGTCATGCAAGACTTGGAGCTAAAAGGGATGGGAAGATTTTGGGCACAAGTGCGGGATGGCCCACCAGTAGGAAGGTGGACTACTGCAGCTATGGAAGCCCTACAAATAGCTGCAAAGGGGTTTCTCATCGACTTGTTCGATGATACATAGCTTGCGGCCATCCATGCAAAGCATGTCACAATCACAGATAAAGACATGAACTTTATCATTCGGCTTCGACACGGCAAGGGGACTTCGCCATAGTTTACTAGATTAATGATGCAAGGCTTGTAATGAGTGTTATAGCGCCATAACATCTTGTAAGCCCAAAAAATTTCGTATGCTCTGCTACATTGGAATATTTATTTATATATATATAATATCTCATGCGATGTGTACTGAATTCAAATGATTGAGTAAAGTTGTTTTGTTTTGTTTCTTGAAACGCGTCTCAAACCCTTACATTCCTTGAACATGTGTGCAAAAATTGCAATCGGTATGAACTAGCTTAGATGTACATTCTTTGAGCCGGTGCTTGGCTTCATAGAATTCAATATGTCTGCTGAAATTTTTGTGCTACACATGTGCAAAATGTCGGTACTACACAATGGCCATTCTATGCTATCGAGATTCTATATGTGCATAGACTCAAGGGTTCCATATTCTCGACTCTCTTGGGCAATATGTACTTGGAGGCATAGAAAAAAATAAGGTCCTCTACGAGTTGCTTAGGTGTACGCCCCTCAAAGAGCAATCTACCAATTTTGAGGTGGTAATACTTAAAAGAACCAGCGAAACTCTCAACATTTTGCCACTCACAATGATCCGAAGGGTATACTTCTGTAAATACAAGACAAGTTGTTACATAGGTATCATGAAATTTCTCATTCTCAATGAGTTGCAAATACTTACTATTTGCAATGTTTTGTTGAAAGGGCACAGTGAGTGCAATATGTATTTGTTTTTGCATGAATACATGTTGTACAAACGCCTCTGTTACAAGGTGAGAATCAACATTCCTTTGTTTGAGGGCTAAAATTTTACCCTTCCAGTGCTTTGATACATCTACAATTGCAGATGCTTTCACCATGAAAGGTCCCTTCATACTTGGACGCATATGTACCCAGGACGAGCAATGATACGTATCAGTGATCCAATTCCCTTCTTCCTCTTTTCTATTACGTACTTCTATTGAGAGAATGCTTCTTCTTCTCTCAGGCATTATAACCTATGCATTAACCCCTAAATAATAAGCATTTTAAGTCTGTCCAGTAATCACCAATATGCCATACAAATCAACATGGCATTAAGAGATGTTTACACTTTTGTAAATAGACATAAACATCGATATCAAAACACATCTGGATATATACATCAACACAAAGTATAGATTTAATTTCAAGGCATCACTTTAATGATACCATTTACATGAAATATAATGAAAAGAATAGCACAAGAATACTCAGAGAATTTCGCCAAAATAAATTTTATTATAATGAAGAGGAGTCTGATTTGACTCAATACATTGTATGAAATATGGGTATTATAGAGTAGTTGTTACAAGGATAGCAGCCACATGGCATGCAAATCTTAGTAGGCACATTGGATTGATACCTGAGATATTCTAAGACTCAACACATTGTGTGTTATATGGATGATATGATACAAGAGTTTCATGGATCATTGCCAATTGGCATGGAGATCCAAATGGACACATAGGACCAATAAAGTAGAGGATTTTTGAATGATCGACTTCCAGTATATCCATATCATCCAACACAAAAGAATCACTCACCACATCAAAATAGTTGATCGAGAATTATATGCTTCACCTAAACCTTGTACAATACCTGCATGTACAAAAAAACACCTGCATGAATCCCTTTTAAAAAAAATACTTGCATGAATCCCTTTTAGCGAAAAATATCTAGATAACTGCATGAATAGAAGCAATACAAAACAGGGCCAATTTACCTATAAGCTGATCTGCTGAAGATAAGATTGAATCATTGCTAATCAAAATCCATTGAAAATTATGGATATAAGAAAACATCAATCCCATCAAACATAAAAGTCACTAATTAAATGAATAAATTTTGGCACCACAAAATATGACAGATTTACCTGTAAATTGAGCTACAAAATCTCTGCTCTACCTTGTGTTAAGTGTTGCAACAACAATTGATCCTTAAGTTAGAACTAGCATTAAACCCTATTGTAAAGATAGTAGAAAAGGGATAATGCAAGAGGAAGAAAGATAGAGTGTGTGAGTACATGGGAGAGAGAAAGAAATGAGCACCTATCCAATCTTGCCCAAATTGATCTCTGCAAAAGACAATTAGGGTTAGTATTTACATGAAGGTATACTAAAAAAACAATAGAAAAGAGGAAACATAGAGAGAGAAAGAGAGAGGGAGAGAGAGATAAGCACTTACGCAATGTCACCCAAAATTACCTCCGCAATAAAACAACAACAAGGGTTAGAACTAACATTGTGTTGTATTGAAAAGATATCAGCAAAAAAAAAAACCAAACAGAGAGAGAGATTAACACATTTGCCTCTTGCTCCAAATAAACTCTAGAACCAGCATAAAATTCTATTGAAAACACAACATAAAAGAGAAACAACACATAGAGAGAGGGGGGAAAGAAAAGAGAGAGAGATGAGCACCTCTGTCTCTTGCCCCAACCAACCTCTGCAATAAAACAACAACAACAATAAGAAATGTGTTAACCCTCAAACGAACAAAGGTGGAAAATCCAGAAAAGCTAAAGCAGAAGAAAAAGGCCAAGGAAAAGTGAAACGAAAGACAAAGGCGCACAAGGAAAAGTGAAAGTCAATACTTTTATAAAAGAGCGCAAGCACAGCATGATTTAATTTAAGGAGCGCCGGGCTCTCACCTGTGCAATTTGTAAATGTAGACGGGTAGTGGAAGGGAAGCTAGGAAGATAGAAGGACAATGGGAAAAAGGGCCTAACGGTGGAAGGGAAGCTAGGAAGATAGAAGGACAATGGGAAAAAGGGCCTAGGCCATAGCCGACTATGGAAAAAAGGGGATAAGGGGATGACCGCCCAAAAAGGAATTTAGGGTTTTGTATATAAAGTTGAAAAGTGAATGAGAAGCTCATTTCTTGTGTGTGGCCAAAAGTGGCTCTCCTCTTCTTCTTCTTCTTCTTCTTGCTTGCTTGAGCTTGTGCTTGAGAGAGGGAGTGTGAGAGTGTGAGGGAGTGAGTGTGTGAGGGTGAGGGACCAGGGAGGAGAAGCTCTCCATCTTCTCCTCTCTTCTTCTCCTCTCTTCTCTTCTCTTGTCTTGCTCACGGCGATGGAGCTTGGAGCGTGGAGCTTGAGGATGGAGCTTGCACTTGGATCATGGAGCTACCAGAGTACGCGAGAGAGGAGGTAACTCGATCAGCATGGAGGTAAGCTCACTACACCCGTAGATATGGATGGCGCGTCGGCTATGTGAGAGGTAGCCACTAGTGCTTGGCTTGGAATGCTTGAAACAATAAGCAGTCTGTGGGTCTTGGCGGTTGAGCGAAAGCTCCCACATTTTGTTCCGTTTGCTGAGACCAACGGATTCAAGACTTGAGTGCTTGCGTGCTTCGAATCGAGCATTGAAGTAGGGTTTTCCTCGAACCGGTGCTTGAGGTAGATAGGTAGGAAGCGAGGGAGTTTGAAGAGGTATTCGATCTCCTTAGCAAGTACGTTTTTGTTGTTTTGGACTTGGAAAAGTGTAATGGAGTAGTGTACGCATTTTTCTTATAATTTTTTTTTGCATTTAGGAAGGATAGGAGCAAAACATTGGAGCAAACAGTAGGGTTTTCTGTTGATGTATAACAGGCTGAAACAGGGAAATAGGGGCATAGATTTAAATTTCTGGCTGGAAGAGTATGAGGGACTAACTTTTGAGGTCACAACAAGCTAGGATGCTGCAGTAAGAGGCCCAGGGAACCAGGAAAGACCACATTTGACATTTTGCCTTGTGAGAAGAGAGTAAGCTTGAGAGCTAGGAAGAGAGCGAGAGAAAGAGAGAGCTGCGGGGAGATCGTTGAAGCTGCGATCGCTTCAAGCGCCGCATTGCTTCTAGGTATGCCTGGCAGTTCCTTCTATTGTTTTGCACCTATTTGGAAGGCACGGCACGATTCCGTAGAGTAGGCGTTGACCTTGAAGCATCGCGCACAACCCGCGGGCCATCGTCCGTGCCGTCAAACCAGCCCGTCCGAGTCCCAGAATCGGAATGCTCCGAAAATCAGACCACTTTTTCAATCTGAGTCCTAGAATTGGACCACTCCGAAAATCGGACCACTTTTCCAGCTCGATTCCCAGAATTAGACCATTCAATTTCGGGGTCAGACCGTCCGACTATTAGAATCGGACCACCCTATCTGATCCATTGCCTAGAATCGGACCACTGCGAGAATCAGACCCAGTCTCAAAATCGGACACTTGGACCCTGAAAATCGGACACACGAAAATCGAATGCAAGGAATCGTACGAGTTCAAAATCGGATGCCTGTCAAAATCGGACGTCCGATTCCAGAACTCGGACGTGACCAAAATCAGACCAACCCGAAATCGGGCGTCTAATTCTGATAATCGGACTCCTGAAAATCGAACATTTGAGAATCCGACAGAAAATTGTCAAAATCGGACAGGTAACTAGAACACAAATTTTGACGCATCTAAACCCTGAAATTGACCCCAAAGGCTACGTAGAGCTAAAGGCACATCAGAGACCCATCATTGGGCTGAAATTTAGAGCAACTAGTTCAAAATTTGGCTATAAACGGTCCTCCAAATTGTGCATGGTCGTAACGGCCCTGCGGGCCGGGGGGACTGCCCCCCAGACCCCTGCAGATGGGGCTCCCTCCGCACCTCCCCCAAGTAGATTGGAGAGAAAACATGCATTGTGACAGGTCCTCCATGTTGGACCCTCGTGTAGTAATGGCTCTACACAAGCATGGATTCTCACTTCCAAAAGAGCAACCAAAAGCCCATACCCGAACAGAGAGAAACAGAGACCCTAGAACATCAATGGGCCAATCTAGCCAACAAGGGCAAAAAGGGCATACTGCAAAAACACATATGTGTTACATTTAGACTGCATCTAGTCAAAGCGGAAAGCAACAACATCAAGCTACAACAGTGAGAATGACTAGATATGACAATCCTGACGATAGATGCTTCTTGAATAGCACTGCACTAACGATCCAAGACATCGGTGGAGAATCCACATCTAGTCGTGCAGTTGGGGACTCAAGGGCATTTGTCAGAAGGCTTAAATTTACAAGTCAAGACCCGAAAGACGAAGACATAGTATCACCTGCTTATCTTAGTGTCAAACTCACTGCGAAAAGAGAGCACACTATCGATGCTTTGATTGATGAAGGATCGGATTTTAATATCTTGACCTATGAAGCATGGACCCTACTAGGCCAACTAGAGCTCACACCGATTAATGCAACTCTTAGCCCTTATGGGGGACACCCACAAGCGCTCATAGGAAAGTGCAGAATCCTTGCGACAATTGAAACTGAAAGCTTGCCCGTTCTATTCCATGTTCCTCCAAATAGTGCTAGCTGCGGGAAGGAAACCCTCCTAGGAAGACCCTTTAAAAGGGCGACCAAGTGTGAGGCCGACTATGTAGCAGAGAGGATACACCTGACACTACCGAGTGTGAGGATAGTCACAACCTTTAGCAAGGGTGACCTCATCGAACCTCGAGGGAAAGGCAAAGAGGGTGCTGACATAACAGTCAAGCCTGCTAATGAGAGCAAGGACTTGTTGGAAGAGTTGATATAAGCACAGGTTGAACAACGAGAACCAGTGAGTGAGGCCATGCCTGAAACAAGAAGATCGAGAGACAATGCCAAGGACGGGCTTTGGACTTACAAATATCGTAGAAGACCCCAAAAGAAGCCCAAGCCTTATAGACGAAGGCATCGATGGAGGGTCAGCATAATGCCATGATGGATATCCAAAGCATTGCTACATGCTCAAGGGTATTACGCAAGTAACCCATGGATTTGGGTGCCAAAACCCACTAAACCTCCCTTGTCAACTAAAGTCCAGATCATATCAAGAGCAAAGAAGCATAGGAGGAGATCGAAACGAAAAACCAAGTCTCAAGTCAACAACAGTGGAGTGATCGAGCCCCTCATGGTCAAAATCAGGAAACCAAACGGGACCAATCGGAGGGTAGATCCTCAGCCTAGAATGCTTGACAAGCAGATATCAGATATAATCGTTGAGGATACGCAAAAGCCACTAGTGTCCAAGGAGCCTTTGATTCCCCAAGAGGATAGCAGGCATCATAGGCTCAACGTTGCTCATGGCAAGGTTAAATACTCAACAAAGCAAATAGCAAAATCATCTAACAGCCATGAGCAAATCTCCTAGCCAGTGTCAAAGCCACTTAGGAGTCCCAAGTCTCCTACACCCTCTTCCCCTAAACGGACACAGGAAGCACAACAGCCATCAAGTGCGGCTACTCAATCCCAACTCTACCTACATCAGAGCTTCCAAATGTCCAAGCGGTAGGACATGACACCACCCTTAGCTCTCAACCTAAGGATATGCATGTGCAATCCACTATGGCTAGCTCAATTGATACTCGATCTATACAAGTGAATGCTCTAAGGGCAACAAAAGACATGACCACTTCCAATCGACCTAAGGACTTGACACCGCAATCCACCAATAGTAGCAAGTCCACTGAACTAGCTGCTACTACTTCCAATCAGGGATCACAACAGTCACACCCCTTGGCCGTGACAATGCCCCTTGTCGAATGTGTCCTTAGTAGTTCACTTGTGAAGGAGGTGTCGCAACCAAATTCATTGACAACTCCAGCACTTCTAGAGCGCCTGAAGTCTAGGCTGAGGAGTTAAACAAAAGGGAAGAGCTAGACTCTCCGAAAAGGGAGGTAGTTGTACCCTCACAACCTAGCGAGGCTATTCAGCAGGGCACGGCTATGTCCCATAAGGACACACTAGAGAAAGAGAATGCTAAGGCCCAACCAAGCACATCAAAGGTTCACCTAGTCCAGGGTCCTGAGTCATTGAGAGATACACCTTCACTGACCAAGAAAAAGAGAAAAAAATAGAAAAAAAAAGCAGTTACAAGTGGTTGTGGACCCCAAGAACATTGACACCAAGAGTGCTGGAGAGCTGAAAAATAAAGCATCAAGTCCCTCCACCAATGATCCCATTGATGCCTCTCCTAATAACGGTGAAACCTCAGACACATCCGGGTGTCAAGATTGTGGGAGAGAAGGAAGGAGTCTCACTTGTAGCTTTCTTGCTTGCACAATGGGGGAATACACACAAGGGTGGAGGCTGAAAACAGTTTTCCTCTTCTTAGTTGTGTAAGCCAAAAGAACTCTAGTACAAAGAAATAGAAGAACCCTATATATGGGTCTCAAACCAAACTCAACTAACTAAGGTGGCATACTAACTGAGCCACGAACTAGAGTAGATAAGGATAGCTGTCATGTAGCTATTATTCATGGGCGGTGTACCAACCGCATCTGCAACTGACACGTCGGTGACATAAATGCACAACGGTCACCCTGGCATATCACGAGTGGAGCTCGATATCTCAACACTCCCCCTCAAGCTCAATCCCAATTCCTGCACACCAAGCAGGTCTCTGAAATTGCGCAGCTTCTCTGCGCCCAATGCCTTCGTGAATATGTCAGCTACCTGATCCTCTGTGCTGACATAAACTAGATCAATAAGACCTAGTAAAACCCTCTCCCGCACATAGTGATAATGCACCTCAATGTGCTCTGTTCTAGCATGATAGACTGAGTTATTTGCTAAATGTATACTACTCATGTTGTCACAATAAATGACAACTGGCCCATCTGTAGGCTGATGCATATCATAAACTAGCTTATGCAACCAAGCTACCTCACATGCAGCCATTGCTGCGCCCCTGTACTCAGCCTCTGTGCTCGACAAGGCAACTGTAAGCTGTTTCTTGCTGCTCCAAGTGACTACAGCACTTCCAAAAGAGAGCACATATCCACTGGTAGATCGTCTATCAGAAATACTACCAGCCCAATCAGCATCAGTGTATCCATGCAACTGTATCTGAACCCCAGTCTCATAAAATAGTCCATACTACAATGTGGACTTCACATATCTGAGTATGCGTCTAGCCGCATCCAAATGTGGTTTCCTTGGAGCCTGCATAAACTGACTTACCAATCCAACAGCATAGCTCAAATCTGTCCTAGTAATAGTCATATAAATCAAACTTCCTACTATGCATCTGTACATAGTAGGGTCTTCC
Organism: Lygodium microphyllum; assembly: GCF_053477565.2. Taxonomy (NCBI): domain Eukaryota; kingdom Viridiplantae; phylum Streptophyta; class Polypodiopsida; order Schizaeales; family Lygodiaceae; genus Lygodium; species Lygodium microphyllum. The sequence goes on from NC_141160.1 coordinate 8,490,842, forward strand.
AGAAGCTCACCTACATCTGTGCTCAGCTTCACATTCTGCTCCAAAGGAACTGAAATAGGCTTACAGCCTGTCATCTCATATTTGGACAGCATGTCCAATCCATACTGCCTCTGCAAGAGCTGTATCCCACTTGGTGATCTAATCACCTCAATGCCCAAGAAATAACGCAGCTCTCCCAAATCTTTCATCTCAAACTTCTGCTTCAATAGCATTTTCACATGAAGGATATCTTCATCACTGTCACCTGTCATAATCAAATCATCAACATAAATGACAAGTAGCATAATACCTTTCTCTGTTTTTATCACATAAAGTTAGAAATCTGCCTTGCTTGCTTCAAGCCATACAAGGCTTTCTTCAATCTGCAAACAAACTTAGGATGAACAGCATGCACATAACCTGGTGGCTGCTCCATATAGACCTCTTCTTGCAAATCACCATGCAAGAAGGCATTCTTTACATCCATCTGATGTAAAGACCATCCCTTTGATGCAACCATAGCAATGACTGCTCTTACGGTTGCCATCCTTGCAATCGGACTGAATGTTTCTTCATAGTCAATGCCATATGTTTGTGCATACCCCTTGACTACTAATCTTGCCTTGTATCTGTTCACAGAACCATCTGCATTGTGCTTCACCTTATAAACCCACTTACAGCCAATTTCATTCTTACCTTTAGGAAAAGGTACCAATTTCCATGTAGCATTTGCTTCCAAGGCATCCATTTCTTCATCCATGGCTTTCTCCCATTTTTCTTTTCCCATGGCTTGCTCAAAAGAAGTGGGTTCTGGTTCCTGTATCACTTTGACCATATATGCATAGTGAATGGCTGTAAATCCATCATATTTCAGCCTATCCACAGGATACCTAGCTCTTGTAGACCTGCACAAAATAGGTTCACTCCCAGGTGCTCTCAAAACATCCCTGGTCTTCCTTACTCCAGGTGTAACAATAGAAGGAATACCCAACTCGTCATCAATGCTCTGTTCTGAGCCACTGGATTCACCATCCACATAAGAGTGACCTGCATTCACATCAAACATGGGCTGATCAACCTTCTCTTTTCCTTTTCGTGATACCTACATACCACTATCTGCATTGCTTTGAGAAGATTCTCCTGATCTCAATCTACCTGTCCATGGCGAAGAATGTGAACCACTGCTAGAGGACGCTCCAGGTCCACTAATATTTTGTGATTGCTGCTGTGAATTCTGCGCAGCATTACCATTTTGTGCATCTACATCATCAATCACATTTACTGGTTTATACTAGCTACTCATCTCATCAAAAACAATATCTCTGCTCACTGTAAACTTACGAGTAGAAGGGTTATAGCATCTATACCCTTTCTTCTGCAGAGAGTAACCAATAAAGATGCACTTCTCAGCTTTTGGATCCAACTTGGATCTCAACTCATCTGGCACATGTACATAGGCAATGCAACCAAAAATTTTCAAATGAGAAATATCTAGTTTCCTACTAGTATACATCTCCTCTGGAGTCATCCCATATATTGCTGCAGTGGGAGTCTTGTTCATTATGTAGACTGCTGTAGCAACTGCCTAAGCCCAGTAAAAATCTAGCAAGTCCTTTTCGTTGAGCATGGCACGAGATACCTCTCCAATATGCCTGTTTTTCCTTTCTGCAATTCCATTTTGCTGTGGGGTATGACTGCATGAATATTGCTGCTTTATGCCATGCTCTTGCAGGAACCTTGCAAACTCATTTGAGAGGTACTCTCCCCCTCCATCTGACCTTAGGCATTTTATTTGCAGGCCTGTTTCTTTTTCAACCATAGCTTTAAGAGTTTTGAAATGCCCAAAAACTTCACTTTTCTTTTTCATAAAATACACCCAAACTTTTCTGCTATAGTCATCAATAAAAGTGACAAAATAATGATAGCCTCTAAGAGATGTAGCTTTAGTAGTCCACACATCAGAGTGGATTAATTCCAATGGCTTCTTACTCTCTTGAACATGTCTAGGAAATGGTTTCCTTGCCTGTTTTCCAAACTGACAGGCTTCACATACCTTATGCATTTCTGCAACCTTGAATTTAGGCAATCCTGCAACAATATTTTGGGCGTGCATTGATTTAAGTCGTTGTACATTAACATGACCAATGCGTTTATGCCAGATATCAATATCTGCAACTACACCGTCCCATGTGCAAACATTGCTGCACTCAATTCAGGCATGTTTGCATCCAACGTAAACATTCTGCCCTTCTTCTTTCCTTTTGCTATCAAGCGACCTTTATTTTTCATATCCTCAACAAAGCATCATGAGGATTAAATCTGACCTGCAAGCCCTGCTCAACCATTGGACCAACAGAAACCAGATTCTTGGTGATATTCAGAACATAAAATACATCGGACAAGTATTTCTTTTTCCCATCCTGCATAGACAAATGAATTTTTCCAATCTGCACAATAGGATGTGCAGTATCATCACCAGTCTCCACAAATCCTGGGTTTTCCATTTTCCTTGCATCCTCCATCCATTCTGCATGACCTGTCGTGTGGTTTGATGCACCTGAGTCAACATACCATACAACATTACTTTCTTCTGCACTTGTCACAGAATTGTTCATGTGCTGCACCATAAACAAATGCTCATTTCTGTCATCACCCTGTCTACTAGAAGATGCATAATTCCCTTGTTGCAGTTTTCCATTCATGATGTCATTCTGCTTTTTATAGCAGTCTTTAGCCACATGACCCATTTTACACAGTAGTAGCATTCAACATTACTGTTTGCATTTTGGCCTCTTTGCCATCCACCACAACCTCTTTGGCTCCCCCTGCCTCTAGAGTTACCACGTCCTCCTCCATAGGAATGGTTTTCTTGAGTTTGCTGCATATTCTGATTTCTACCACGGCCTCCAGATCGGCCTCCTCTACCTCTGCCTCTACCTCTTCCAGCATTTGAGTAGAAGACAGCTTCTTTTGAAGTTCCTCCTGAAGAAGATGCACCACCATTTCTCTGCTCCTCAGAAATTAGAAGAGCAATCAACTCCTCAAAATCAGAAAATCTTTCACGGACAGAAATAGATGTTTGAAACTGTGCATAATCCTTTCCTAGACCATTCAAGGTCACAAAAACCAAATCATCATCTTCCACTGGCGACCCAATGGAAGCAAGTGCATTTGCAATCTTCTTCACCTTCATGTGGTAGTCATTGATGCTCATATTTTCTCTTTGCACATTATGCAACTCTTGCTTGAGCTGCATTTTCCTGGCTTGCGTATTTGTGCTATACATTTTTGACAAAGTATCCCGTGCCTCCTTTGGTGTACTTGCATCTTGAATATGTACAATCATAGAGTCTGAAATGCTGATAGATAGCCAATACATAACTTTCTGGCTCTCTCATGCCATGCTTTAAATGCCTGCATTTGCTGTTGATTGGGAACATCAGGAAGAACTGGTTCTTCTTCATTTCCTGCAACAAATTCCCAATATCCTTTTCCCATAAGGAAATTCGTCATTCTAAACTTCCATGCTTGGAAGTTCTTCTTGTCAAGCTTTTCAGTGACAATCTGTGAAAGAGAATCAGACGCCATTACAAAACACTGCAAAAAATTCTGTCACTGCAAAGAACACATCTTCAGCCTCACAAGGGCAAATCTGCAAAACTGACGAAAGTGGTATTTGACCACACAGTCACTTCCTAGTGACGATTTTGCATCAACAGGCAACAAGGATGATTCTGTAACTCCCAATGTCTCTGCGCACAGGCATACGATGCAATTTCTACAAAAACTTTTCACCGACCTATAGAACAGTGGCTACACAGCATAAATCTGGCCTTTTCCTGAGTGCGTGTAGAAAACTTCCGCCTCCAAAACATGCCCCGAAATGGCCTCAAATCAAAAAAATAGGGTCGCCAAGGGCTAAAGCCCTTGTCCGCAGCATATACTGCCCTGTTGCTTCACCACGAAGGGCGTCTCAACCTGAGACAATGCACTCTTGCAATTTCCGACTGTGCTACCTGTAGAGATTTGCTCCCAAAACAAAAAATGAAAGCAACACTGCTCCTCTTACCAGAACACCGCGAGCTTGGCTTGCTTTCTTGAGCTCCTTACCACGAACAAGGCTCTGATACCATGTTAAGATTGTGGGAGAGAAGGAAGGAGTCTCACTTGTAGCTTTCTTGCTTGCACAATGGGGGAATACACACAAGGGTGGAGGCTGAAAACAATTTTCCTCTTCTTAGTTGTGTAAGCCAAAAGAACTCTAGTACAAAGAAATAGAAGAACCCTATATATGGGTCTCAAACCAAACTCAACTAACTAAGGTGGCATACTAACTGAGCCACGAACTAGAGTAGATAAGGATAGCTGTCATGTAGCTATTATTCATGGGCGGTGTACCAACCGCATCTGCAACTGACAGGTCGGTGACATAAATGCACAACGGTCACCCTGGCATATCACGAGTGGAGCTCGATATCTCAACACCGGGTGCTCTGAAAAATCAAGGCAGTCGTTACCATCAATGTTGAGTGTGAAATATGTTGGTTTTTGGGCTGATTTTTTGTTGTTTTTGATGATAAATGGTTGTTTATTTTGAAGTGTTTGGAAAGGTTTGGATAAATTTTGAAGGGTTTTTGATGGTTTTTGATGAGAATGTTTGGTTCCATAAGGTCTAATTCTCATCTGTTTTGTTCAGTTTTGGTAGTAGAGATGGTTGAATAAATGTTTTGAGAGATGATTGAAGTTGTGTGAAGAGGCTTATGAAAAATTGAATTGGTTTTGTTTTGGTTTTTTATGATTTTTATGGGTTCTGTTGATCTTCTGTGAAGTTCTGTAAGCTTCTGTAGCTCTGTTGTTCTGTACTTCTGTTGCTCTGTGGTTCTGTTTTGTTGTTTCTATTGAGTGTTATGATGGATGTGTGGATATCTTAGAAAGTGTTTTTGTCTTAGGAAAGGATGAATGGAAGCTCTATCCAAGATAATTGAAGTGAATAAGTAACTGGCTGAAGGTTTACAGAAGATTTACAGAAGGTTACAGAAGACAATGATAGAAGACAGATTTCACAGGACACTATGAAGTCTCTGGTGCCTCTTCGACACAGACATACCTTTTGGAAGGTGTATCCACGACCTAAGAAGGATTATTGAGAGTTATTATTGAGTATTGTAGTGAGGATATGGTGTACTATTGATGGAGAGAGAGAGAGAGTCAGAGATAGTCAAATCTATAAAAATATTGTAATTGTATGTGAGAGATTGAGAGAGAGAACTATGAAGACATTGAAGATGAATACTATGTGATGCATTTCCATTCAAAGATGGTGTATTCCTTTGTGTTCTTTGTTATTTTGATGGAGATTATGAAGATTATGAAGAATATGGTTGATTTTATAAAAATCCGTGGGAGATCTACATGATGCTGCATGAAGATTTGTTGTGCCTGGTGTTCTTTTCTTCATTGTGATCATATAAAACCTAATAAAAAAGCTTGTTGATGATGACAAGATAGATTTTCTTGCAGTAGAAATCCTATTTCCTTGGTGTCTCTCTTGGGGCTCCATGTTTTTGTTGCACAGCCGGGGAACGACTGCCATCAACAAGGACAAACAGAGGCTTTAAATGGAAGAAGTCTGTGGAAAAAGAAGTAAATCAATGGATAGTAGAGTTCCTGTCACTGTTGAAGAATTGCAAGCCTTCATTGCAAAAGTAACATTCTACAAAAGATTCATTCCCCAATGGAGAAAGCACAATGCCACTCTGATGAAGTCCCTCTGTGAGACGGTCTGTTTTCACTATCCTCTGAAGCTGTAGAAAGTTGCATCACAGTTGCAAAGTTCCTCCCACAAAACTGAAGAGTAGAACAGAGAGAATGAGTATCAATGGAGGATTTGGCCTTCATTGAATAATTTCCAGACATCATCAAGTGGGAAATAGTCAAGAAGCTTCAGGAGTCATGGTCTGTGGAGGTTCACAAAAATAAGAAGGAACAGAGCTGTGACTTGTTCGTAGATGCTCAACAGCAAGATACGTGGGATGCTTGGTATTCTGACAATCTTTTGTTTGTCCAATTTGCAACCCACTGGAAGTTGGTAGACAGAGTGTTCTTTACAACATATACTATTGAAACCATTAGGAGCTGGCATTACTATGATGATGGGACCACCACAATGCTTAGACGTATGCATTTTGACACCTTCAGAACCGAATACCTTCCTCTGTGCAGTGGCATGAAAGCAGAATTCAGAGATGTTGAAAAGGAAGAAGTAGAAGAAATGTTGGTAAGAGAGTCCTCCAGAGACTGAAGCTTGCTGTTATCCCTCTGTGGAGCACTGACAACATAGTGGAGTCAACCCCCTGATGAATGACACAATAAAGAGGCAAGCGTTAGAACGAGTCCAGAGGTACGTGAGAAGAGAGAAAGCAAAAATAAAAGTCGAGAACGAGCTAGCAGGAGAAGCCGCCTTTGATGCCCTTGCGAAACTCTTTACAGAAGTCCCAATGGCACATCAAGCCCTTCCTCCTCCAGCTGAAGGTCCACTTCCAAGCCAGATCCATCCTGGAAATATTGATGACAGGCCAGCGAATGTAGTCCCGTTGCCAATTTTTAAGGGAGAGTACAATGAAGATCCCGATCTTCATGTAGCAGAGTTTATGGTAGCATGTGTGGCTAACAATGCCAGAACCCCTAAGCATTGGTTAGCAATATTCTCCACCACTTTCAAGGGTGCGGCGTTTTAGTGGTATGAGAGACAAGCAACAGGAATTTTTGGCACATGGGACGACCTGAAGTTGGCCTTCCTCACTAAATTCAGGTGTGAAGGTTTTGAAGAGCGGATGCGAGAGGAATTCATGAATTTAAGTCAGTCCTCTAGAGAAAGAGTAGAAGCTTATGTCTCACGAATGGAATCCATCCTGAAGAGATGGACCAACCATAATCTAGATGATGGCATTCAGAAGGGAGTGTTTCTCAGAGGATTACAACCAGAAGTTCGTAAGTTTGTGGAGCTGCAAAGACCAGCCACACTGTAAGCTACAACAAAAGGTGCAAGACTGTACGATGAAGTGGAAGCTAGATTGGCGATGAATCCAGGAAGAGGAGTACCACCTTCTCTGATGCCAGGAATGATGTACCCACCAAATGCAATCCCATGGACTGTCCCCTACCCCTACCAACAGATGCCCCTAATATCACAGTACAGTGCACCAAATCCACAATGGCTACAATCAATGCCTCAAATGATGGTTCAACCACAACAACAATGGTCCCAAACAATTCCCCCAATGACAAATGAGCAAGCAACAGTGGAACCCTACCAACTGGAGCCAACAGCCAACAGTTCAAACATGAGCTCTGAATCAGAATCAGAATAGAGACCCCTCTACACCAGCCCAACCTATTTATGCAGTGATTACAGAGACTCCTCAAAACCCTATTGCTAGTGCCTCCGGAGGAGAAAGCTTGAAGGATTATTTATCCAACTCAGTTGTAAATATCAAAAAGGAGTTGATGGATGTGATTACAGAGCAGCTACAGATGCTGAAAATGAATACCGCTAGCATATCCAATGTTGCAGGAGCAGGAAGAGATGTGATGCGGTCAAATACTTGGTATGGTAAGTGTCATCAAGCAAGCCATTTAGCCACTGAATGTACACGAAAGCCAACCATTCCTGGAGCTTTCTGCTCCTACTGTCTTAGGAAGAACCATACAGAGGATATTTGCTCTCTGAAGGAGATGCATGATAGGAGAAGGAAGGAAGAAGACGCAAGATTCAACTTGCTGGAATCCAAAATGATAACACATGATATTGGACCCAAGCCTAGAGAGTTTGGTCCTAATTTCGGACCCAGAAGATTTCCATCTCAAAGTTACAAAGGAAGACAGTCTGGCGGTGGTCAGAGATTAGAAGTGGAGTGTTACAGATGTGGAGAAAAGAGACACATTTCACCAAATTGTCCAAATCCCAGAAGGTCAGTGGATTACAAGACCTTATGCAGTCGATGCAAAGGAGAAGGCCACACTGCAAAAGATTGTCCAAGTCCAGCCCCAGTGAAAAATAGTGCTACTGATAATCCGTCCAAGGCCCAAGAGCCTACCTCCAATTTAGTGGAATTGGAAGCTGCTGCCATCACGCGTGCAAAGAAGAAGGAACCACCTGTCCAGAAAGAAAATAATCCTCCTGCCATAACAGTGAAGTTCAATCTTCCAACAGAAGAATAGAACAGAACAGAGCCTGACATTGCCGTACAAAGCACTACAGTGCCAGAGAGAGTCACAGAGACAGTTCCAAAGACAGGACCAGAGGTCCAGGAGATAGAAGAGGAGAAAGTGCCACAAGTGGCAGAAGAAGTCCCCATGATGCCCCTATTAGAAGAAAAAAGGAAAATGAAAATGAGTGTCGCCCCATTCCCTAACCGGTTGGAGAAGCCAGTGGATCCTATTAAGGAATACGATCTGGTCAGAGATCTAGATACCTTTAAACCAAACCTCACATTTCGAAAATTGTTTATGTTGTCTCCCAATTGGCGAAAAAGGTTCAAAAGTATACTGACAAGAAGACGTGGCTTAAAGATTGCTCCCTCAACAGCAACAAAGTCCAACAAAGCTCTAGAGCCTATAAAAGAAGTGGATGTGGCTAACACCTTCCTAGATCCTGGTACCCTAGAGACTGGCATATGGATAGAAGGCTGCTTTATTGCAAATGCACTAATTGATGGTGGCTCATCAGTGAACATTATGACGGATGTGACAATGAAGGATCTAGGCCTACAAGGTATGCAACCAACCCAATGGCTCATTAAACTGGCGGATCAGAGTAGAATCAAGCCTTTGGGCATTCTCCCATATGTGAAGACTATAGTGGCTGGAAAAAATTATTGGCTAACCTATCTGGTGGTGAAGCCAAACTCTTATGGTACATCCTACCCCCTGTTACTGGGCAGACCATGGCTTTTTGAAGCCAGAGCAAGGATGGATTGGTTCAAAGGAACCTTGACCTTGGGTAGAGGACCCAATAAAGTGGTACTGAAGCTATATGGTGCTCAAAAAGGACATGGATCCACCTCCTTGGAATTATCTTCTAACTCCCCGAATGAGGCTACAGATGGAGCATCAGCAGAAGAAGATGCTGTCAAACAGATCCTTCGCAAGAAAATAGAGGCACATTCCTTAACAGTGGGTACTGTAAGCCAACTCCCAAAAGATGCAAAGCCATTATCAATGGGTGAATACTTCCTACCTGAACCAGGAACGATTTTTGAAATCACTTCTGACAGTGAGATAGAAGCATGGATGTACTGCTTGTCAAGATTGTGGGAGAGAAGGAAGGAGTCTCACTTGTAGCTTTCTTGCTTGCACAATGGGGGAATACACACAAGGGTGGAAGCTGAAAACAGTTTTCCTCTTCTTAGTTGTGTAAGCCAAAAAGAACTCTCATACAAAGAAATAGAAGAACCTTATATATGGGTCTCAAACCAAACTCAACTAACTAAGGTGGCATACTAACTGAGCCACGAACTAGAGTAGATAAGGATAGCTGTCATGTAGCTATTATTCATGGGCGGTGTACCAACCGCATCTGCAACAAACACGTCGGTGACATAAATGCACAACGGTCACCCTGGCATATCATGAGTAGAGCTCGATATCTCAACACTCCCCCTCGAGCTCAATCCCAATTTCTGCACACCAAGCAGGTCTCTGAACTTGTGCAGCTTCTCTGCGCCCAATGCCTTCGTAAATATGTCAGCTACCTGATCCTCTGTGCTGACATAAACTAGATCAATAAGACCTAGTAAAACCCTCTCCTGCACATAGTGATAATGCACCTCAATATGCTTTGTTCTAGCATGATAGACTGGGTTATTTGCCAAGTGTATACTACTCATGTTGTCACAATAAATGACAACTGGCCCATCTGTAGGCTGATGCATATCATAAAGTAGCTTATGCAACCAAGCTACCTCACATGCAGCCATTGCTACACCCCTGTACTCAGCCTCTGTGCTCGACAAGGCAACTGTAGGCTGTTTCTTGCTGCTCCAAGTGACTGCAGCACTCCCAAAAGAGAACACATATCCACTGGTAGATCGTCTATCAGAAATGCTACCAGCCCAATCAGCATCAGTGTATCCATGCAACTGTATTTGAACCCCAATCTCATAAAATAGTCCATACTGCAATGTGGACTTCACATACCTGAGTATGCGTCTAGCCGCATCCAAATGCGGTTTCCTTGGAGCCTGCATAAACTGACTTACCAATCCAACATCATAGCTCAAATCAGGCCTGGTAATAGTCATATAAATCAAGCTTCCTACTATGCGTCTGTACATAGTAGGGTCTTCCAGAAGCTCACCTGCATCTGCGCTCAGCTTCACATTCCGCTCCAAAGGAACTGAAATAGGCTTATAGCCTGTCATCCCATATTTGGATAGCATGTCCAATCCATACTGCCTTTGCAAGAGCTGTATCCCACTTGGTGATCTAATCACCTCAATGCCCAAGAAATAACGCAGCTCTCCCAAATCCTTCATCTCAAACTTCTGCTTCAATAGCATTTTCACATGAAGGATATCTTCATCACTGTCACCTGTCATAATCAAATCATCAACATATATGACAAGTAGCATAATACCTTTCTCTGTTTTTCTCACATAAAGTGAGAAATCTGCCTTGGAAATCTGAAAGCCAATAGTGACAAGATACTGTCCTATCTTGTCAGACCATGCTCTAGGTACTTGCTTCAAGCCATACAAGGCTTTCTTCAACCTGCAAACGAACTCAGGATGAACATCATGCACATAACCTGGTGGCTGCTCCATATAGACCTCTTCTTGCAAGTCACCATGCAAGAAGGCATTCTTTACATCCATCTGATGTAAAGACCATTCCTTTGATGCAGCCATAGCAATGAGTGCTCTTACGGTTGCCATCCTTGCAACCAGACTGAATGTTTCTTCATAGTCAATGCCATATGTTTGTGCATACCCCTTGACTACTAATCTTGCCTTGTATCTGTTCATAGAACCATCTGCATTGTGCTTCACCTTATAAACCGACTTAGAGCCAATTGCATTCTTACCTTTAGGCAAAGGTACCAATTCCCATGTAGCATTTGCTTCCAAGGCATCCATTTCTTCATCCATGGCTTTCTCCCATTTTTCTTTTCCCATGGCTTGCTCAAAAGAAGTAGGTTCTGGTTCCTGTATCACTTTGACCATATATGCATAGTGAATGGCTGTAAATCCATCATATTTCAGCCTATCCACAGGATATCTAGCTCTCGTAGACCTAGGCAAAATAGGTTCACTCCCAGGTGCTCTCAAAACATCCCTGGTCTTCCTTACTCCAAGTGTAACAATAGAAGGAATACCCAACTCATCATCAATGCTCTAATCTAAGCCACTGGATTCACCATCCACAAAGGAGTGACCTGCATTCACATCAAACATGGGCTGATCTACCTTCTCTTTTCCTTTTCGTGATACCTGCATACCACTATCTGCATTGCTTTGAGAAGATTCTCCTGATCTCAATCTTCCTGTCCATGGCGAAGAATGTGAACCACTGCTAGAGGACGCTCCAGGTCCACTAATATTTTGTGATTGCTGCTGTGAATTCTGTGTAGCATTACCATTTTGTGTATCTACATCATCAATCACATTTACTGGTTTATACCAGCTACTCATCTCATCAAAAACAACATCTCTGCTCACTGTAAACTTACGAATAGAAGGGTTATAGCATCTATACCCTTTCTTCTGCAGAGAGTAACCAATAAAGATGCACTTCTCAGCTTTTGGATCCAACTTGGATCTCAACTCATCTGGCACATGTACATAGGCAATGCAACCAAAAATTTTCAAATGAGAAATATCTGGTTTCCTACCAGTATACCTCTCCTCTGGAGTCATCCCATGTATTGCTGCAGTGGGAGTCCTGTTCATTATGTAGACTGCTGTAGCAACTGCTTCAGCCCAGTAAAAATCTGGCAAGTCTTTTTCGTTGAGCGTGGCACGAGATACCTCTCCAATATGCCTGTTTTTCCTTTCTGGAATTCCATTTTGTTGTGGGGTATGACTACATGAATATTGCTGCTTTATGCCATGCTCCTGCAAGAACCTTGCAAACTCATTTGAGAGGTACTCTCCCCCTCCATCTGACCTTAGGCATTTTATTTGCAGACCTGTTTCTTTTTCAACCATAGCTTTAAGAGTTTTGAAATGCCCAAACACTTCACTTTTCTTCTTCATAAAATACACCCAAACTTTTCTGCTATAGTCATCAATAAAAGTGACAAAATAATGACAGCCTCCAAGAGACGCATCTTTAGTAGTCCACACATCAGAGTGGATTAATTCCAATGGCTTCTTACTCTCTTGAACATGTCTAGGAAATGGTTTCCTTGCCTGTTTTCCAAACTGACAGGCTTCACATACCTTATGCATTTCTGCAACCTTGAATTTAGGCAATCCTGCAACAATATTTTGGGCGTGCATTGATTTAAGTCGTTGTACATTAACATGACCAATGCGTTTATGCCAGATATCAATATCTGCAACTACACCGTCCCATGTGCAAACATTGCTGCACTCAATTCAGGCATGTTTGCATCCAACGTAAACATTCTGCCCTTCTTCTTTCCTTTTGCTATCAAGCGACCTTTATTTTTCATATCCTCAACAAAGCATCATGAGGATTAAATCTGACCTGCAAGCCCTGCTCAACCATTGGACCAACAGAAACCAGATTCTTGGTGATATTCAGAACATAAAATACATCGGACAAGTATTTCTTTTTCCCATCCTGCATAGACAAAGGAATTTTTCCAATCTGCACAATAGGATGTGCAGTATCATCACCAGTCTCCACAAATCCTGGGTTTTCCATTTTCCTTGCATCCTCCATCCATTCTGCATGACCTGTCGTGTGGTTTGATGCACCTGAGTCAACATACCATACAACATTACTTTCTTCTGCACTTGTCACAGAATTGTTCATGTGTTGCACCATAAACAAATGTTCATTGCTGTCATCACCCTATCTACTAGAAGATGCATAATTTCCTTGTTGTAGTTTTCCATTCATGATGTCATTTTTCTTTTTATAGCAGTCTTTAGCCATATGACCCATTTTACCACAGTAGTAGCATTCAACATTACTGTTTGCATTTTGGCCTCTTTGCCATCCACCATGACCTCTTTGGCTCCCCTTGCCTCTAGAGTTACCGCATCCTCCTCCATAGGACTGGTTTTCTTGAGTTTGCTGCATATTCTGATTTCTACCACGGCCTCCAAATCGGCCTCCTCTACCTCTGCCTCTACCTCTTCCAGCATTTGAGTAGAAGACAGCTTCTTTTGAAGTTCCTCCTGAAGAAGATTCACCACCATTTCTCTGCTCCTCAGAAATTAGAAGAGCAATCAACTCCTCAAAATCAGGAAATCTTTCACGAACTGAAATGGATGTCCGAAACTGTGCATAATCCTTTCCTAGACCATTCAAGGTCACAGAAACTAAATCATCATCTTCCACTGGCGACCCAATGGAAGCAAGTGCATCTGCAATCTTCTTCACCTTCATGTGGTAGTCATTGATTCTCATACTTTCTCTTTGCACATTATGCAACTCTTGCTTGAGCTGCATTTTCCTGGCTTGCGTATTTGTGCTATACATTTTTGACAAAGTATCCCATGCCTCCTTTGGCGTACTTGCATCTTGAATATGCACAATCATAGAATCTGAAATGCTGATAGACAACCAGTACATAACTTTCATGGCTCTCTCATGCCATGCTTTGAATGCCTGCATTTGCTATTGATTGGGAACATCAGGAAGAATTGGTTCTTCTTCATTTCCTGCAACAAATTCCCAATTTTTTTTTCCCATAAGGAAATTCGTCATTCTAAAATTCCATGCTTGGAAGTTGTTCTTTTCAAGCTTTTCAGTTACAATCTGTGAAAGAGAATCAGACGCCATTACAGAATACTGCAAAAAATTATGTCACTGCAGAGAACACAGCTTCAGCCTCACAAGGGCAAATCTGCAAAACTGGCAAAAGTGGTATTTGACCACACAGTCACTTCCTAGTGACGATTTTGCATAAACAGGAACCAAGGATGATTCTGAAACTCCCAATGTCTCTGCGCACAAGCATACGATGCAATTTCTGTGGTAACTTTTCACTGACATGTAGAGCATATACTGCCCTCTTGCTTCACCGCGAAGGGCGTCTCAACCTGAGACAATGCACTCTTGCAATTTCCGGCTGTGCTACCTGCAGAGATCTGCTCCCAAAACAGAAAATGAAAGCAACACTGCTCCTCTTACCAGAACACCGTGAGCTTGGCTTGCTTTCTTGAGCTCCTTACCACGAACAAGGCTCTGATACCATGTCAAGATTGTGGGAGAGAAGGAAGGAGTCTCACTTGTAGCTTTCTTGCTTGCATAATGGGGGAATACACACAAGGGTGGAGGCTGAAAACAGTTTTCCTCTTCTTAGTTGTGTAAGCCAAAAAGAACTCTCATACAAAGAAATAGAAGAACCCTATATATGGGTCTCAAACCAAACTCAACTAACTAAGGTGGCATACTAACTGAGCCACGAACTAGAGTAGATAAGGATAGCTGTCATGTAGCTATTATTCATGGGCGGTGTACCAACCGCATCTGCAACTAACACGTCGGTGACATAAATGCACAACGGTCACCTTGGCATATCATGAGTAGAGCTCGATATCTCAACACTGCTCTCCTTGTTACATGGCCATAGCAGAGCCAGAGATAGAGGCAGAAGGCGAAGCAGAGGACCTATTCTTCTCTTACAGAGAGCCTACAGAGTCAGAGCCGAAGTCTGAAGAGGATGATGATGAATCTGAAGAAGGAGACTTTGAAAGCGAGACAAAAGAAATTACTCCACCCATAGAAGGCATAGATGAGGAGGGAGTTCCAGAAGCTTCAGAAGCAGAAGACTCCATGCTGTGGGACAGAATGGCAATGGTACCCTTTGGATTGGTAAATGGGTCTTTCCATAGGCAAAGCCTATATAAGAAGTGGATCAAGCAAAATAAGCCGTCTTTTATCAGTGGTTCCTGTCGCACCCATTCATACTTGTCAAGAAAGGATGATGATGATACTCCTTGTCAACAAGTACCAGTTCCAAGGCCACAACAGAATTCCGAGAGTCCCTGTTATGTAACATTCCTGGATGCATCCTCTGAAGAGGATTCCTCAAGATCTAAGGTAATTAACATTCAAACCAAAACCGAGACAGCCCTGATCCCATTTCAGCACTTCAAGGAGCAACCTAAGTCCTTACTACAAGAAGACGTTGGGTCTAGTGGGACATCAGAAGAGGACACCACCCTCTTGAAGTAGTTGGATTTGTATCCAGAAGCAGTCCGTGGCACCTTCATCCGTGAAGTAGAAGGTGAAAGGCAATTAACCTTTGTGGATGCAGATGGCACTAAACACCACTTGAAGGTGGGTAGCAGCCTACCAGAAGAGGAGTTGTCAACCTTGTACAACTTGTTGAAAGAGAATTTGGACGTGTTTGTATGGTCCTACAAAGACCTAAAAGGGATTGAAACCACAATATGTCAGCATCATATTGACTTAGAGCCTGATGCCAAGCCAGTACGGCAACAATAGAGGCGAATGAACCCGAATTATTCCACACTAGTGAAAGCAGAGTTGTTGAAGCTTTTGGAAGCGGAGTTCATCTATCTAGTGGCCAACAGTGAATGGGTCTCACCCATCGTGGTTGTACCTAAGAAGAATGGCAAGCTTCGTATATGTGTGGTTTTTCGCAAGTTGAATTCCAAGACGAAGAAGGATCACTTTCCTATCCCTTTTACAGACCAGTTGCTAGACACAATGGCAGGACATGAGCTGCATTCCCTCTTGGATGACCAATCCAAAAAAACCTTCACCATCAGAATGGGGGACCTACGCTTACCGAGTAATGTCGTTTGGGCTCTGCAATGCCCCTGCTATCTTCCAGCGACTCATGATGGTAGCATTCCAAAATCATCTGCACGACTTTATTGAGGTATATTTGGATGACTTCTGTGTCTATAGTTTGATCTGTGAACACTGGGGACATTTGGAACAATGCTTTGACCGATGCCGGGAGTATGGGATCTCCCTCAACCTCGATAAATGCATCTTTGAAGTCTCTTCTAGAGTTCTGTTGGGCCACATTGTCTCTGCACAAGGGATATCAATAGACCCTGCAAAGATTGAGAAGATTGCAGCTGACCGCACCCACCAACCTCAAACAGTTGAGGGGATTCCTAGGCCATGTGGGTTACTACAGAAGGTTCATAGCCCATTTTGCAACAAAGGCAACCCCCTTACATAAGCTTCTGAGGAAAGATGCAGAGTTTATTTGGACGGAAGAATGTGACAAAGCCTTCAACACTGTGAAGCAGTGTCTGATTGAGGCACCCATCCTACAACCTCCTGATTAGACAAAGGAGTTTCATGTACACACTGATGCATCAGTTGAAGGGCTAGGTGCTGTCCTCTATCAAAAGGGACCCTCTAAATTAGATCAACCGATATATTATGCAAGCCGAAAAGTCACTGATAGAGAGCGGAACTATACAGTGATCGAGCTGGAGTGCTTGGCAATGGTGTTTTCCCTAAAGAAGTTTCGCCACTACCTACTGTCTACCCACTTTAAATTTTATGTGGATCATGAGGCCCTGTCCTTCCTGATGAACAAAGTAGACGTGAAAGGACGAATGATGAGATGGCTCCTTTTATTCCAGGAGTTCGACTTTGAGGTAATTACCAAACCTGGTCGTTTCCATGTTCTGGTGGCTGATCATCTGTCGCGTATCCCGCAGACTGCAAACGAGGAGCAGGCTGATCCAGACCTCCCTGATGCTTCCCTATTCCTTGTAGAAACTGTAACCCCCTGGTATGCAGACATTGCCAATCTACCCTGGCAACCCAACAGTACCCTCTTGGCATTTCTAGTCGGGAAAGGAAGAAGCTTATGTTAGAATCAGCCCTCTACACCCTGTTAGGCGGTGCACTGTACAAGAAAGGCAAAGATGAAGTGCTCAGAAGATGTGTTATAGGAGATGAGATTGGGATTGTTTTGAAGGCTTGCCATGATAAGCCATGTGGAGGCCACTTTGCAGGAGAAGCTATAGCCAGGAAGGCTCTGCTATAGCAGGTTACTGGTGGCCGACCATTCATAAGGATGCATATGATTACTGCAAGTGATGTGATGCCTGTCAGAGGATGGGAAAACCCACCAAGACCAGCGCTATGCCACTTCAACCCATTCTTCCCCTAAAGCCGTTTGAGAAGTGGGGGATTGATTTCGTGGGTTCCATTGATCCACCCACCAGAAAGAAATAGAATAGATACATCCTGGTATGTACGGATTATGTCACAAAGTGGTGTGAAGCTAAAGCTCTAAAGCGGGACGATGGTAATAGTGTGGCCCTCATCTCATTAATAAAGTCATGGAAGAGTTGATAGAGCTGTATAAGATCTGCCATCGCAAGTCCACTCCTTACTATCCCAGAGCCAACGGCCAAGTCGAAGTCACCAATCACATCCTCTGCTCGATTCTGACAAGGATGATTGCTGCACATCGTTGTGATTGGGATGATCGACTTACAGAGGCCCTCTAGGCATATAGAACCTCCCATAAAGCAGCTACAGGACAGACCCCTTTTCAGCTGGTGTATGGTACAGAAGCTGTTTTCCCTGTTGAACTGGAATTGCCCTCTTTGCGAGTGGCTATCAAAGAGCGCTTGGGGAACGATGATTCACTGCAACGTCATCTCCTGCATTTGGAATGTTTGGATGAAACTCACCAGATGGCTCTATAGTGCATGGAAGCCACGCAAGCTTGACGTAAGGCCTACCATGACATCTTCATGAAGCACAAGGAGTTCAAAGAAGGTGATTTGGTCCTAGCCTATGATTCACGATTTGGCAAGTTTCCTGGCAAGCTTCAACAGCGGTGGATGGACCCATATAAGGTACTTGCTGTCAACCCTAATGGCTCTATCCAAGTGCAGACCGTTGATACCTCTGATGATCCCTTCCTGATTAATGGATATCGCCTGAAGAAGTACTTCCCTCCTTGGGGATCTTGACAATCACAGTCATCTAATCCTTTCCCCCGTTGGTGTGGAACTGTAACTCTTATGATGCTACTTCTGATAGCCATTCTTCAGCCACTCCTGATGAGGTGGACGCAATCCTGTGTCCCCTCAACCCCACCTTCCAGCCTTACTCTCTTATCCTCTATTTTCCACCAGCGGCAGTGGTGAGGATGGTTCTGACAAATGGTATTTCTACCATTCCCTTACTTAATTCGAAAAAGAAAAAGAAAAATGAGAAGAATATATATATATATATATATATATATATATAAGTCATGGGAGAAAAGGACTTCGGTCCCTATCATGCCGACCTATTCTTCGAGAAAAGGTGGAGACACCCTCGGGAATAGGAGAAAAAAAACAATAAAAAAGAAATAAAAAAACAAACAAGAAAAGAAAAAAATTTGTTATGGGAGAAAATGAAGAAATTCCTTGTCATAGCAGGCCTCGTTCCAAGAAAAGGTGGTCAACACCCTTGGGCGGGAAGCTGGCTGTGGAAAAGGTGGTAACACCCAGCAGTCCAGAAAGTGGATTCATCATTTGACATCCTCAAGATCCAGTTCCGAAGCTGCCTCCCTTGGTACGCTGTGTCCTGTGCCTTTCTGCAGAGCGTTTGACAGTCCTCTAGCAGACGCCATGTTCCTATCTAACACAACGTTCGATCTGATGGCTACCTCCCTGGGTACGTCTCTTCAACAACTGACGATGCGATCTTCATTGACAAACAATCGAGTGACGTGAGCTTTCATCCTAACCGGATGGGGAAGTGAGTATGATTTGCCCTCTGTAACTATCAAACAGAGTGTGAGACAGAGGGTGGGGCGAGTGACTAGTCTTTTCCCTTCAAATCAACTGAGAGGTGAGAAGTGCGAATGGAGTGTTGCACGCACGAGATGGGCCTCTCCATGCACAAAGCACGATCTATTTCTGTACACTGCACTATAAGGATCCCTGGCCTTCCTTCTTGCACTATATGCCAACACTGGGCGAGATGCACAGTTGCACCATCAAATGCGCACAAGACATACAACCTTCGCACAAGTGACCGTGAGGATTACATCAATGGGTGTAAGGCACGGGCTGCTCTCCTGTATCTATCAACAGAGTGTGAGACAAAGGGTGGGCTGAGTGTGACTGGAGTTTCTTCAATCAATTACTGAGAGGTGAGGATTGAGGGATGTTACGGCCTTTGGAGTCAGGTGTGTTCTCTTTTTCCTATGCACCCACGGGGTGGGTCTCTACCGTCCTCACAGGACACGTCACCTTGTTCTGTACACTACACTGTAAGGCTCCCTTGCCTTCCTCCTTGCACCTATGCCAGACGGGTTGGACGCACTGATGCACCATCAACTGTGCACTCTGGCATACTCCTTTGTACCATTCCTTTGTCAATTCCTAAACCGGGTGTGAGATATGGGTTTCAATCATTATTCATCGAGTGATGTCCGTAATGGGGCGAGTGACTGTTCTCTCATCCCATCTGAGTGCTGTAAGCTGAGTGACTCTCCTTCGTCAGCGACACCGACTCGACACGATTCATCCATCAGCTACCTCCTTGGGTGCTGCCGCGTGGTTCCTGCCACGACGGTTGTGTATTGTGAAGATACCTTGGTACCTCCTGCTGACAACGACAGTGGACGTGCCATCGACAGTCAACCTTGATTCTCGACAACATGGGCCAAGTTTTTCTAACCCTACACCTTGTGTTGTCAGTGGCGTTCATGTTTTAAGTGTGGGGACATTACTGGTTGGTCTGTCATGTGGTATTAGTCAAAGTGTGGGGATGCGTCCTTGCGCATCTACATTTCATACCGCCCTGCATATGCCTCACTTTGCTCATGCATGTACAACATGAATCTCTTTTACCCTCCTGGTGTCCCTTCCCCACCCAACCGTCCCCTGTCACCCCTCCCTTGGGACTGCTCCTCCTCTATTTTTCTTTCTTCCTTATTTTGATGTGTTTACATGTGAATGCATCCTATGTTTAGCAGAATCACCATCTGCCCTTACAGCCCTGTTTTTCCCTTTGAATTGTCCAATTTTCCTTTTTACCCACCCCTGTTCTGATGCCCGGTTTTTGAGTTATTAATTTTTGACGGATTTTGCATAAATTGGCCAATTTTCCATGTGAACGCGCTTTTCTTGCTTCGGAACGGTGATCTGACATCATAGCCTTGACAACCACTTTCCCCCTGACATTTTTCCTTTTTACTCCATGTCATTCCAATGCACGGTTTGTCCAATATTAATTTTGCGGTTTCTCGGGACCTTTTCATGCGTCTTTTTGACATTTTTCCATGTGAACTTGTCTTGTTTGCATCAGAATTCTAGTTTCACTTTACAGCCATGTCCATCGCGTCTTTCCCTACATTTTTCCTTTTTTCTCCCCCCTATTTTGACCTTCGAATTTTTAATTATTAATTTTTAAAAGTGTTTTTGAGTATCTTTTTGGTGTTTTTTGCATGTGAACGCCTCCTAGCCCTATTGGAACTGCATTTTAACATGACAGTCCTGTGCAACCCCATCCCCCGCACATTTGTCATTTTTACTACCCTCTGTTTCGGTGAACTGATCTTCTGTTATTAATTCCGACCGTATTTTCGTGTGTCATTTTTACGTTTTTTCCATGTGAATGCGTCTTATTTCAGTCCCAACTGTGTTTTGACATGATAGGGTTGTTGGGCGCATTCTTCTGCACATTTTTCCTTCTTTCCGCCCTGCATTCCGGAGAGCGGATTTCCCGAAATTAATCCCCGTATGTGTTTTCAGGGCCGTTTTTCGTGTTTTTTGCATGTGCACACCCTTTGTGCATGTGCACGTGCAAAGCAGGCCAATTTTTGTAGCTCCCTTTCTGGTTCAGTGCAAGGTGATCTTGAGTACACTCAGTCCATTAGTACAAGTCATTCTGGACTTTTGTCAAGCATTTCTTTTGCAATGCGACTGCTAATATATTCCTGAACTCAAGGCTAGCGAGGATGTGTTTGTGTCTGGAATTTGAAAACGGAAAAGTCTGCTGCACTGGCATCACCTACATTCCAAGCAACAGTCTGTCATCCAATGATGTATCTCCTTAGACCATTCTTAAAGTTTCTTTTCCTCTGCAAGTCCCACCAATCAGCTAGTTTGGGGCCCAAAGGGTTGTTGCTGCATTCCCACTACCTCCTCCCAGTCCTGCACTAGTAGGTACCCTCTTGTCTAGATGAATCCAATAGTGGATATTGGATCCAAGCTTTTGGGAGAACAAATGGAGGGTCTTTATAATCAGATTACTATCATCTAAAGGAATTCCTGCAACATTTGTCATCATCGAATCTTTAGTTGTTGAAGGCGACACTGAGAATTTTGGTACATCACCTAAACTGACTGGTGAAGGCCATTGGTTGCGTCTGCTGATGATGATGATGCAGATGAAGCTCGCACAAGCCAACAAGGTGCCAATTGTGGTGTGAGAGAAGTGATGGAGGGCGGGACTTGGATAGAAAGAAGGAGGAGAAATGGTTGCGATTGGAAGAGAAGCCATCAGAAGGGACAGAGGAATGGGAGGAGAAGGTGCAAGGTAAAAAGAAGAAGAGAGGCAACCATGTGCAGGAAAAGAGAGGGAGAGATTGTGAATGCGCACTGAAGATGACCTTGGTATAGATCTCAGCCTTAGCCAAGAAAGAGGCCTATGCAAGGCTATGGAGGCCAATGCATTGCTGAGTGAGAGGGAAAGGGAGAATACAAATCAAGAAGAAGCTTTCCTTGAAAAGTATCTGTAGTCAAAGTTCCCTCTAAGTCCTATGAGCCTCCAACTTGGTCATGGTGAAATTTCCAAGAAAGGCTGTCTTCTCTGTAGTCTTTCAATGCTGTACCTGTCTTACTTCTTGGAAATGTCCACTGGCCTTCAATGCTACCTATTTTCTTCTTGAAAATGTCCATCGGTCACTCCAATGCTGCCTGCCATGTCTGTACCTGTGTACTTGAAATTCTTGGATTTGTTGAGACTGAAAAGGAGGAACTAAATGAAATATGACTTAACTAGATCAAGAACCTGAGAAGCTCTGATACCACTTGTCAGAGAGAGAACTAGAGGGAGAGAAGACTACAGAAGAGAGATAAAAAGGAGTGTAGAAGAGAGAGAAAGAGAGTGACGAGGAGAGAGAAATACTAGAAATGGAGAGAGAAAGACATGAAAGAAGAAGAAAGATGGTTGGAAGCCATGAAAAGAAAGGAGAAGCTAGAGAGAGAGATAAAAAGGAGTGTAGAAGAGAGATAAAGAGAGTTATGAGGAGAGAGAAATACTAGAAATGGAGAGAGAAACACAGGAAAGAAGAAGAAAGATGGCTGGAAGCCATGAAAGGATAGGAGAAGGTAGAGAGAGAGGAAAGACAAAGATGTATTATTGTGTAAAAACTGGTTACCTATACATGTGTCCTTTGCCCTTTTATATGCTCCTAATTCAGTTCTTTACAAATAGTATTTACAATAATAAGTCAGTTTTCTGCAAAAGTATACACATTGTTTTTAATAAATATTATACTTTATCTTGCTCTAAGAAGTTCTAACTTGTAAATTTGAATTGCTTCATAGTTTAGATGGCTTTTCTTTATTGAAGTAAGAGAATAGAAAATATGATCTCCTTGTAAATGCTTGCATAAAAATATTAAGCTTTTGTCTTGATCTAGACTAACCACTCTAGCTCTCCATAATAATAGGTTGAATGTATATCTCAAGGAGTTGGATTACATGATTTTAGGTTTAATCTAACATGGATAGAGGTAGTTATACTCAGCCTATGTTTTTGAGAGGCTATCTGTAACATAAGTCCTAATCATGATTGCTTCATATTTAATAAGATTGTGATGATTCCAACATTATCATTTGTCCACAAATAGCACCTTAAGAATTTTTGGTTGCATCATATATAGCAAGATATCACAACTTTAGCAACATGAAGTTCTTCTAAAATGACAGTAGCACTAAACTAGGGTAGTATATAGTAGGAGATTATAGAAAGAAACCATAGCTCACAATATCTTTACAATTGTAGGGCACAATTGAGAGAAACAATGTAGATTTGTGTACACCATATTGAAGTAGATATATATGAGATCTAGTAGTAACAATACTTTAAAATATTTTTATTTCCAAAGTTCAGATCACACTACCCAAGTGACTCAAATGACTATCCAAAAGAGTGAAAACTCGATGCCCATAGGCACTTCCTGTCATGGAAATTCATTCATGCTTGGAGGGTGTCAATATGGATATAGTATTAGATTTGTCAAGAAAAATGATAGGACACATGCACTCATACCATATCAAAGATAGAGCAAGGTTTGCAGGGAGAAAGGTAGTATATGGCAAACACTAAGAGAAGAAAACTCAAAAATACAAAAGAATAGAAATGAAGAATGGTGATCACTAAATCATATTGATATAAGGGCAAAAATCTCTAAAGTGATTGCACTATCCTAGTTGATCAAGTAGAAACACTTGAAAGGAACCTACACTGTGAGAAGGAAGCAAAACCCAACCCTTAAGGCAATAGGATACTAAAGTAATCACTAGAATGTGAAGGACATCTATAGAGAAAGAATAGCATGTCCTCAAGGACAATCTAAGTGAAGAAGATGATGAAACAATAATCAATATGTCCTCTAAAGAGTGGAAATTAGTAGGGTGCTTTGCCATGACAAGAAATTCAATTGCAATAAGGTCTACATAAGCAAAACATTGATCTACTCAATATATAAACTATGAACATGAGCCACATGTGAACCTAGAGGGGAGCTAGATAGAAAAACACAAATGGAGACTTTCTAGAGAATTGTCATAAATACACAATTTTATGTCACCATGATGTAGTAGAAGGTCGCCAATGAGTTAGAGGTGGAGTAGAAACTTGGCAACTAGGTCTATCTCAAAGACATGACCTTGAAAGCATAGCCTAAAGACCATGGAGTAGGGTGCCAACATTAGATAACACAAGAGATTTCTCTAAGAATTGAAATTACTCTATGTTGGGGCATAGAAAGTAGTGGAGTGGTTGAAGAATGAAGAGGAGAATGATAGAATCAGAGATTATGATCTGATGGATGAATGATGAATGAAGTGTGTGCCATATTCATAAGCAGATAGCACCCCAAAATATGGACACCCAACAATTTTGGGATTTAAGTAATAAATCAAATGGAAATTAAGCAAAAGAAATGAACTTAATGAGTGGGTTCCTCAACGAGATAAGAGTATCTCCCTATGTTGCAACAAAAATAGGGGGAAATTTGAAGGTGTTGCCAAACCGCACAAACTTTGTTTGTTTTTGCTAATGAGGAGGATATATAGATCTCTAAGCACCTCTACTATGATACCATGTCAAGAAAAATGATGGGCCAATATGCACTCATACCATATGAGAGAGAAAGAGTAAGGTTTGCAGGAGAAACAAAGAGTGCATGGGAAATACTGAGAGAAGAAAACTCAAAAATACAAAAGAAGAATATGAATGAAGAATGATTAACACTAAATCATGTTGAATTTATCGTGATAATATAATGGATCAAAGCTTTAAGATGATTTCAGTACCCTAGCTAATGAAATGACAGCATTTGAAGGGAATTCACACTATGAAGGGAGCAAAACATAGTCCTCAGGAGTGGTCTCACTAAACAAGATAGTGAATGGAAATCACTATGTGCTTTAAAGGGTGAAAAATAGCTAGGTAGCTTGATATAATGGAGAAAATATTTGAGATGATTGCACTACCCTAGTTGATTATGCAATAGCATCTGAAAGGAATATGCTTTGTGAAGGGAGCGAAACATGGTGCTCAGGGGTTGTCTCCCTACTGAAGAAGATGATGAGTGGCAATTTCTATGTGCTTTAAATGGTTAAACTAGCTAGGTATCTTGCTATGATAGAAAAATGTATTAGCAAAAGGCAAATCTTCCCATGCTATAAATCATGAACTGTTAAAATATGGGGGATCTAGAGCATGGCTATGGCGGATTGTAAGCATAGACTAAACTCATGATGACATTGACTGAAGACCACAACTGTTACCCAAGTGAATTAGGTTCCAAGATGGAAGCTTGGACTCATAAACACAATCTTGTGTAGGACTGACAAGTATAAGACTGACACTAACTGATAAAGAAAAGCATCATCATGTATTCATTCATCTATCAAAAGTGATAGTCAAGTACAATGCTTATAGTTGTTGGATGGGTACATTTTTCCCTTTTTGTGCATATGGGATTCCTGCAGCTTGCATGTCTTCATCCCAAATTTCCTCATACAAAGAGGCTACATTAGGTGTGATTGCTAATATCTCAACATTAACAAGAGCCATATGCAAATCTAAAAGAGAGCTAGAAGTAAAACATAGATGTAGATTGACTAGAGAATAGTTCCCAGTACATAATTTGATGTCACTAGCATGCAAAATAAGCCTTCCAGTGACTTGGAGATGGAATGGTAGCTAGGTAGTGAGATCTACCCTAAAAATATAGCCACAACTTCCCTTAAAGGTTAATCTTATTTCCTATTAATATAGTACTAGGACACCTTAGTAGTAAGTAAATGAAATCAATAGACACATGGCATTGACTATTACTCTTTTCTTTTACCCTCACTCATTGAGTCTATAAATGCTACTAGTCTAAGTTTCCAAGAATGACAAATAAATAGGTTCACATCGACTATTGAGTGGATCTAGAAACTAGGCAAACAACTAGCCAGGATAATTAACATACTCTAGAGAAAAGAATCTAGGTAGAATTCATATTCCAAATCTAAAATTTTTAATGTTTTGATTTCATCTACTACAACTATGTATTCTAATTGAGCTTGAGAGGAACCCTTTAGATCAAATTGTGTGTGCTAGCCAAAAGAACTAAAATTTGATCTAACAAGAAGTCAAACACTCATTGCGCTTCAGTTAGAGTAGAAATTTTCCCATACATATCAATTAATGTGATGTGAAAAAGAACTTCTATCTTCCAACCCCCCTTAGAATCAATTTCTTAATATAGAAGTCTTGACATGCCACCAAGGCTCAAAATCTATAACAAATAGCTAGGAAGGACAAATTGGTAAGATACAAGAGCAATGTAAAGCTTTCAAGGTTACCAACAAGTGTCTTGTTTGAGAAGAGGAGGGTTAGAGATACATGAATACCCTAATGAAAAAAGAGTAGCCAATGGTAAAGTTGAGCAGCAAGCCAAGAAGAAGAAACCAACAATGGACTTGATACCAAATATGGTATGTGAGAAGCTCAATTCTTATGCGGAAAAGTTGTGTAAATTGCAAGGCTTGGGTAAACGTGAGAGATCAAAATGCTTTGATCTTCTTTGACCCACATGCATGAGAAATCTTGGCTTTCCCTAGGGTTTGCTAAGCTTATTGCACCAATAAATGGGAAATTGAGTATTCATATTCAAAGTTATATACATCTTGAGTTCTACATCATATGAGTTGATGGTTGGGTGTACCTTGGTGCCATTGGGCTTGTAGAGTGGTGGACATGTGTAAAAAGAAGATTGCCTTAGAGAACTTTAAAAAAAATTCATCTTTTATAAGGAGGAACTAGTCTCTCTTGTATTAGTCTTAAATTTTTCCAATGTATTGAAAAACAATCTTTTTGCAAACTTGTTTTTGCTAAGGATAACAAGAACACTCATTTTTTCACTTTTTTCTCAAATTTTGAATATAATTTTGGATGCTCTAATGAGACAATTAGACAATGTTGAGATGACAAGCTCATCACATGCAGATATTGATGATGGACCACCTGGTTAGATGGGTCCACACGTCTAAACTTAGCATGTCGGTGGTCATTATGACTCTCACATGGCCACTGACTCATTACTTATTATAATCATGTTGTTACACCTATTTACAACTGGCATAGTTATAGCGCCAGTCGACTAGTGTAGTCTGTTATGCATTGTTTGACTTAGTAGGCCACTTTTCTTTATATTATATCCTATCTATGCTTTGTGTACATTGTAAAGACTATGGAAGAAGAAGAAGAAACCATCAAGAAAACGTTTTGGCCTCCATCTCTCTTCTTGTCTCTTGAGTGAGCTGCTCCTTGTGCATTCTGTGTGTGTTCGACGCAGCATCTTAAGCAAGTCTCCCCACCACACGATTCTTGACATAGTATCAGAGCCATGCCACCACTGAGAGAGGCTGATTTCAAAGGCTGAAGTGAAGGAGAAGAAGAAAGGTTCAAGCAAGCAAGCCACGGGTAAGAAGCTCTCCCATTCTGCTACTCTTTCTCTTGGACAATGCCTATGAAGGCACCAGAAGCAGGGTAGAGCAAAAATCTCAGATTGCAGTGAGATTTGGTGTGCGTGAAGAGCGTTGTGTATTCTGCAGATATCCTTATCCGCAGTTATTTTGGGCATCTAAGGCCGTTTCAGGCCCCGTTTTAGAGCCGCAAGGTTGCGGACAGCACTTTCAGGGTACACTTTGATTTCGGCTGTTTTGATCGAAAGTGGGTGTGCAGGTTAAAAATTGCGAATCTGTAATTCTTGAGGTGTTTGCAAGAAGCAAACATAAGGCTTATTTACAAACAGTTGTAGATTGCATGTATTGTTGAGCAGTAGTGAAAAAGGCTATCTGGTGTATTGTTATGCACTACAGGTCGAGGGTTGCAGAAGATTTGCTTGCTATTTGGTATTAGTTTTGTGATAATGGCAGAGAACAGTGGAAGCCCCATCATTGAGAAGATCGACAAGAACAACTACCCTTCATGGAAGTTTCGTGTCACGAACTTCCTTATTGGAAAAGGCCTCTATGAGTTTATTTTAGGTGAAGAAAAGGAGCCGGAGGTGAGTGATCCTCCAACTGCAGAAGAGACAAAGGCACGGAAGGAATGGAATGTAAAAGACATGAAGGTCATGTATTGGCTGTCTGCAGTAATTGACAATAATATGCTGGGACATATTAGAAATGCAGAGAATTCATATGCAGCTTGAACCATACTTGAAAATATGTTTTTCGTAAATACAAAGGCACGAAAGATTCAACTCAAGCAAGAGTTGAATACATTGAAGAAAGGAAAGATATCTATCAATGAGTATGCACTAAAGGTAAGGAGCATTGCAGATGCATTGGCAGCGATTGATGCAATGCCCGATGATGATGATTTGGTGTCGTCTACCTTGGGTGGACTTAACAATGAAAAGGCTTGAAAGTCTTTTGTAACTTTCATATGTGTCAGAAAGCCATTTCCAGATTTCGATGAGTTGTTCTCCCTGATGATCACTGAAGAGATCAACATGCAGAGTGAGACATCTGAAAGAAGTGGTGAACAGGTCCAAGCTTTCTACTCTAGTTCAGGAAGGGGACGTGGCAGGTTCTCTTCAAGAGGCCATGGTAGTGACAACCAGCAAAACATATTGAATCAACAATTTGGCGATATGCAGGTTTCAGGAGGTCGTGGTAACTTTAGAGGCAGGGGGAGCTTTAGAGGAAGAGGTGGATGGTAGAACAGAGGTTCTAACAACTCTGGTATTGTGTGTCACTACTGTGGCAAAACATGTCATATTGCATCCCAATGTTATGCTAAGAAAGATATATTCGTAGTGGTAAGTTGCAGCAAGGAAATTATGCATCGTCTTCACGATAAAATGAAGACAAAAATGAACGTCTGTTTGTTATGCAGCATATGCTGAATGCTGTTACAGGAAAGGGAACACATGATGATGTTTGGTATGTTGATTCAGGTGCATCCAATCATATGACCAGCCATACAGAATGGTTTGGAGAGATGCAAGATTTGCAAAATGCAGGTTATGTGCAGACAGGTGATGATTCATGCCACCCAATTTCACACATTGGAAAAGTTCATTGTCCTTGCATGATGGTAAGACAAAGAGTCTTTCAGATGTATTACATGTGCCATCTATTACAAAGAACTTGGTGTCAGTTAGTCAAATGGTAGAGCAAGGGCTGCAAGTCAGATTTAATGCAAAGGGCTGCTTTGTAGAAGACTTCAATGACAAGTGCAGGTTGGTAGCAAAGGGAAGTAGAGTTGGACGTATGTTTACTCTGGATGTTGGAATTCCTACTATGAATGCTGCTATGTATGCTAAAGGAAAAGGTGTTGTTGCAGATATTAAAATTTGGCACAAACACATTGGATATGCAAATGTACAAAGGCTGAAATTAATACAATCCAAAGGGTTGGTTACAAGTTTGCCTACATTTAGAGTTGCAGAATTTCATAAGGTATGCGAAGCATGCCAATTTGGTAAGCAAGCAAGACAACCCTTTTCACATGACAGAGATGTAAGCAGAAATATCCTTGATGTTGTGCATACAGACATTTGGGGGCCTACACAAAATGTATCTTTTGGAGGCAGTTCATACTTTGTAACATTCATTGATGATTGTTCTAGAAAGCTGTGGGTATATTTTATGAAGGAAAAGAGTGAAGCCTTTGAGCACTTTAGAACTTTCAAGGCTGCAGTTGAAAGAGAAACAAGCTTGAAAGTAAAGTGCTTGAGGTCAGATGGAGGGGGAGAGTACCTCTCGAATGAGTTCAGTGATTTTCTGAGGTCTCATGGGATAAAGAGACAGTTCACATGCAGATATATCCCATAGCAAAATGGGGTTGCAGAAAGGAAAAACAAGCATATTGCAGAAGTTGCACGCACCTTGATGGCTGAAAAGAATATGCCTAAGCATTTTTGGTCTGAGGTTGTTCATACTGTTGTTTATATTATGAACAGAACTCCCACAGCTGCAGTTCATGGGATGACTCCTGAAGAATGCTTTACTAGCAAGAAGCCTGATATATCGCACTTGAAGGTATTTGGCTGTGTTGCATATGTTCATGTGCCAGATGAGCTACGGAAGAAGCTTGATCCAAAGGCATAAAAATGTGTTTTTATTGGATACTCTTTAGAGCAGAAAGGGTATCGCTATTATAACCCTGTCACATGTAAGTTCAGAGTGAGCAGGGATGTCATCTTTGATGAAATGAGCAGTTGGTATGCATCTAGTGGTGATGCATTGAATGATGATCATGATCATGACACTCATGTGCAGGCTGAAAAGTAAGACTCACGGACTCTTAGTGGACCAGAGACATCATCTAGTAGTCCTTGGTCTGGGAGACTAAGGAGTACCTCTACATATTCAAGTGCATCTAGTAGCACTACAGGTAAAGACAAAGGAAAGAATAAAGTGTCAAATGGCATTGATGCAGTTCTTGATGGAGACTCCAGTGGCTCAGAGAGCTTGGATGATGAGCTTGGTATTCCTTCTGTTAGGACACCAGAGTACAGAGAGCTCATAGTAATGTAAAGGCTCCATTGAGTGATCTGGTGGTACGTAGATCTAGCACGGTCAGATACCTTGTTAAAAGATTTAGTTTTGAAGGTTATGCAGCTCACCATTATGCTTATATGGTGAAACTAGTTGAGGATGTTGAGCCCACATGTTTTGAGGAGGCTATTGATCATGCTCATTGGGATGCAGCAATGGATGAGGAGATGGCTGCATTAGAGGCCAATAAGACTTGGAATCTAATATCATTGCCGAAGGGCAAGAAAGCTATTGGATGTAAGTGGGTTTATAAGATTAAGCACAACGCAGATGGTTCTATTAGTAGGTACAAAGCTAGGCTAGTTGCAAAAGGCTATGGCCAGACATATGGCATAGATTATGATGAAACCTTCAATCCAGTTGCTAGGATGGCAACTGTCAGATGTGTGATTGCTTTGGCAGCAGCCAAAGGTTGGAGGTTGCAGCAAATGGATGTGAAGAATACCTTCTTGCATGGTGATTTGCAGGAAGAAGTGTATATGCATCAACTAGCAGGTTATGAATATTTAGAGCATCCCACGTATGTGTTCAGGTTGAAGAAGGTGCTTTATGGGCTCAAGCAAGCACCTAGAGCATGGTCTGACAAGATCAGAGAGTATCTTGTCAATATTGGCTTTTATGTTTCTGATGCTGATCACTCACTTTATGTGAGAAAGGGAGATGCAGGTTTGGTCATCATAGTCATCTATGTGGATGACTTGATTATTACAGGTGATAGTGATAGTGGGATTGCTGAAGTCAAGGATTTTTTGAAGAAGAAGTTTGTGATGAAGGATTTAGGTGAGCTAAGGTACTTCCTTGGCATTGAGGTGATCAGATGTGATGATAGTATATGGCTGTCCCAAAGACAGTATGGCTTGGATATATTGTCCAAGTATGGTATGACAGCATGCAAACCACATTCAGCCCCGTTGGAGCAGAATGTAAAGTTGAGTGCTGATGTTGGGGATGAGATAGAAGACCCTACTATGTTCAGGAGGATAGTGGGGAGTTTGATCTACATGACCATTACAAGGCCAGACTTGAGCTACGCTGTTGGTCTTGTGAGTCAATTTATGCAAGTACCTAGAAAGACACATTTGGATGGAGTCAGACGCATATTGAGATATGTGAAGTCCACATTACATTATGGACTTTTCTATGAGGCAGGTAGTACAGATGTACAGGTGTTTGGATACACAGATGCAGATTGGGCTGGTAGTATGTCTAATAGAAGATCTACTAGCGGATACATGTTCTCTCTTGGTAGTGCAGCAGTTGCTTGGAGCAGCAAAAAGCAATCTACAGTTGCTTTGTCGAGTACAAATGCTGCGGCTGATTTGGATGTGCAGGTGGAATGTCCAATTGTCATTTATTGTGACAACATGAGCAGTATACAATTGTTGGCGAGGAACCCTGTGTTCCATGCTAGGACAAAACATATTGAGGTACACTACCACTTTGTGAGAGAGAAGGTACTAGCAGGTGAGATTGACTTGGTATATGTCAGCACACAGGATTAGATAGCTGACATCTTCACGAAGGCATTGGGTACAGAGAAGCTTCAAAAGTTTCGAAGCTTACTTGGAATTTTAGAGATGTAGTTGAGCTTAAGGGGGAGTGTTGAGATGACAAGCTCAACACATGCAAACATTGATGATGGACCGCCTGGTTAGATGGATCCACATGTCTAAACTTAGCATGTCGATGGTCATTATGACTCTCACATGGCCATTGAGTCATTACTTATTATATTTAGGTTGTTACACCTATTTACAGCTGGCATAGTTATAGCGCCAGTCGACTAGTGTAGTCGGTTATGCATTGTTTGACTTAATAGGTCACTTTCCTTTATGTTGTATCTTATCTATACTTTGTGTACATTGTAAAGAGTGTGGAAGAAGAAGAAGAAACCAGCAAGAAAACGTTTTGGCCTCCATCTCTCTTCTTGTCTCTTGAGTGAGCTTCTCTGTGTGTTCGGCGCATCATCTTGAGCAAGTCCCCCCACCACGCGATTCTTGACATACAAGAAATATGCTTGAATGTCTTCACTTATGCCAATAATTGCAATCTTCTCATAAAAATAAAGATACAAAAGAATAAAATCAACACTTCATTAGGCCAAACTCTTGAGTAGCATGCAAACACTTATACAATTGCATACACAAGCTCACACACATGACCTTAGCAATCTAATTTCTAAATAAAGATTATGATTCAACTACAAAGACTACCTATAAGTTTATAAGATTACATTGCTAAACTTAGGATCTCAAGAAAATTACCTATCAAAATCAAGCTTGAACACTACAAGATACAGGCCTCATGCCAATGTTCAAAGCGACGAAAATGTTCACAAAAAAATTTACTCCCGTCATTGCTAAACACATCAGTATTAGCAATGCCATAGAACCCTCGCTATCAACATTGCTACTGGCATTTTTATTTGCATCGCATTTGTGACACAAATAACAATGCAAATAGTGTCACTAATAGCAAGGGTTTGTGATGCAAACTGCGATGATAATAGCAATGCATGTAGGGTAAATTTCTGATGCTAATAGTGATGGTTATAGAGAAAAAAAATTTGTGGCAGGGCAGCACATGTAGCACTATGTGCTATATTTGGGCAATACAAAAGGGTTACAGTAAAGTATACAATGGTCATCAAAATGAAGGTAAAGTATAATTGAATCCACAAGACTGATATATAAAATAAATACAAGATCACTTAATGAAAGTGCTCATGGAATCATGGCAAGATATAAATGATGATAATAACATAGTACATAGAAAATGCCTACATACATCACATGACCAAGCATGAGATATAGATCAAATGGACTCTGCAAAATTAGTAATAATACATTTTAATAATACACATCAGTCTACTATATAATAATGCATTTTAATTAAAATTAGTAACTACGGACAAGAAAGATGAGTGATTTACTAGGCCGCTATATGCATACAATCTATCGATCAATGCAATGAGACCCTGTCTCTCTGCATATCGAATCTCTAGGCTAGTGGGATCACGGTTTGTAACAGAGTGCTCCAAAGAAAACAAAATAAAATTTTTAGAAACATGATTGTCAATACAAGCAATATTATAAAAAAATAAGCAAGAACAAAAGAAAAACTTACAAAGTCCTCTAGATAGGTCCTATGGTTGCCACTCCCAAGATGATGGATCACTCCTGCCTCCAATCGTGCCCTCGCTATCTCGTGCTGCTATCTCCAACATCTTGGAGAATTTGTAGCCTCCTCCCTAAGTCTGAGCCAGTTATCTACATCTAGCCACTCAGGCTTTGAGGCCCCACTCTTAAGTGCCTTGC
Organism: Lygodium microphyllum; assembly: GCF_053477565.2. Taxonomy (NCBI): domain Eukaryota; kingdom Viridiplantae; phylum Streptophyta; class Polypodiopsida; order Schizaeales; family Lygodiaceae; genus Lygodium; species Lygodium microphyllum. Next base: position 8,524,587 of record NC_141160.1, read on the forward strand.
GTGTGTTTGATCGTCTGTGTGACATGTACACACACATGCACTCCATCATCTAGCCTATGGAAAATCTACTTGCTTTAGTGAGTACCAAAAAACTCCTCATACAAGGATACTACTATGTAGTCCTTACTCCCCTCCGGTATGTACTTTCAATGATCCAAGACATTGTGCTGAAAATCTTGTTGGCACAACTCTTTCATACGAGCCATTACCCTTCTCCCTCTCATCATTCATGATGACAGCTCTTGTCCTATCATCTACAAGGTATCCATACCCCTCTAGGGTATGTCTAAGATGTATCCTCTCCCACCTATGACCGCACTCTTGGGCATATCTAGGAGACTCCTATACATCTGATGTATCCACGGGGGTGGTATCTCTCAAAGTAGCACCCATAAGTGTGCCACCTGTGGACGACTATTGGCAAAAGCTAGACTGACTGGAGTAGACGCCTCCACAGGTGTGACAAATCCCACAGGTGGCACAACTCCAACAAAACAATGAGATGGAGATAGTACGCTGGTACCTCCACAACAACCACCTGAGCCACCCTCTCTGGAACCTGCATGAGAGCAAGGAATAGCACCTATATCTTGAGCTGACCACAAGCTCACCACATCCACGTCTCCACAGTATCCCCCAAAACCACTCCCTTTTTTCGGCCCAAGTCTAGAGCATTGACCTTGTCTACTGCTGGAAATCGAAGCATTAGAGCATGCCAAAGTAGATCTAATGGAATGGCTTGATGGTCTCGGAGATAGCTCTTGGTCTGCCATATCTCTGAATTAGGCCATCTGATCTGGAGACATATGTGTGAAGATCTCCTGTAGCTCCTCATTGCTTATCCCTCGACTCATCTTGCTGTCCAAATATCCACCAAGCTCACGTGCACAAACAAAAATTGATGTTAGCATAATCAATATAAAGATTCAAGCAAAGCATGGTAATATAACTCTTAAAAAAATGATTGTACTTAAAATGCATATTCTAGAGTACCCTTATAAGCAATTCATCAACGAATTGACTAGATGGACGCTCCAAGTATGACATGGCCTATGGTCCCATGTCAATCTCCTAACACAACTCCGCATACTGGAAGGTCGATAGAAAGGTCACCACAAAAGGATGAATCTACCTCATTCTCAAAGAATTCTTGGCCACTTTTCTTTCCATCATTGTTACCCGATTTTGTCTCCTCTACATGCTTCAAGCTTTGGGCAGCCTCCACCCCTTGCAATATCAAACCCTCTATCTGCATGCTTTCCTCATCTATGCTGAAAATATTACTTTCATCATATATTCTTGCACTTCAGGGAGCTAAAGGTATAGCATACCACCATCAAGGTTGTTAGGGGTTTGGATAGAAAATTACCTATTCAAAATCACATACAAGAGAGATTTAACATTTGTGACATATACCACGTCGTAATAAAATTAAAAAATACATGAGTTCATACACCTGTTCACAATGGGCCGGCAATACAAACGTGTCGTGCAAATATATCCGTCTTTTTTCGGAATCTATTTTGAGAAATCCAAATGGACCTTGTCAAATAGTTTCCCCAGCTCCTTCCAATACCACTTTGAACCACTGCATATCAAATAGGATCATGGAGAAGCTACGGTAATCTATCATGGTAATAGTTTGCAAGTTTCTGAAATACTCCATCTCATTTATAATGGTATTTGGATCCTTGGCTCGCCATTGGCTCTCTTGCTCAAACTTTGCCATGATATCACAATCCATTGTGGAGCACATTTTGTCGATACGATCCATGTAGAAATGTCGTCCATGTGACCACATCGCATTGTATATTTTGTACTGTACATTGAAACAATTAATTAGTTGTCACATATAGACTCTAGATATGAAAACTTATAAAACATGTGGTCACCTTTGGACTACATCCCCTCGAGAATTCCCACTCCTCAGTTGAGACCTCCACCCCTTTGTGAGAGGCTGCCATCAAAGCTCCATGTAACCATCGCATTGACATAAATTGCAGCATCTCCTCCATACCCTCAGGATATAAAATTGGTTGATGGCACATATTACGTCAAAATTTGGATTGCGCTTCTTCCCGATCTTTCCTAGCTTGCTCGTACCTAGTGAGCCATGTCTCCATGGAGGAATAATGCAACATACAAAAATGATTCACTTTCTCCTCCATTTCAGCATCCATCCTTTTTTCTATCCCATTTCCAACCACCACATCTTTGGTCAGTCTATCATCGTCCTTCAGTGACCATAGCATACTATTGTCCAAATCCACCATTGGTAGCTACTGTGAAATATGCACTAACGCCTCAGACAACAACCAACCTTTAGCCATTCTACCTTCTGATCGATCTTGTTGTCACACAAAGCCTTTCAGGGTTATCATGAAGTGGTCCAAGAAGAACATCCATCACGTATGGACAAGTCCAACAATCTCCACTTCATCTACAAGATGCACCAAGAGGTGGGTTTGTATCGTGAGCGTGCTGGTGGGTAGGTACTTCTCAAAGAGACAAACTGTCTCCACTGCTCCCCACCTTGCGGGTTCAATAGACGATGACTTGATCTCCTTCTATGAGATCCATTGCACTAAATTTGACAACCGGTCAATCACCCTACATATTTCTTGAGTATGGCATCCTACAATTGTGATTGATAATACAAACTACCACAAATGAAGAAGTATTATGAACAATGACTACACTACAAATAGCAAAATACATAGGCCACTTACAATCCATTCGTAGTACAAACTGACATATATTATGCCAATCATGGGATTTTAGCCCTGATAATTAGTGTCTTTAGAAAACAAGGATTTGAGAGAACACATCATACTCGTCAGAGTGCAGATAGGTCTAATAATTTGCTTCACATAGGACTCTTCTTTAGTGGAAAAAACCCAAGGAGTATGAGGTAGTTGCAAGCAACCATCAGCACTTGACTGCAGCCATGAGTGCGGCCAAAGCACCTCCATCTTTCCTACCTCCTTCAAATCCATTTGTGCCTCTGTAGTGTCTCTCTTTTCTATGATGTGGTCCCATAGTAAGCTACCCACATTCTTGAAAATATGCATGGAATCTAACAAGTGGTTGATCTGTAAGTGGGTCCAATACACCAACTTATAGAAAACTGAGCACCCTTGCATTTCATTTGAATGTGACTCCATGTGGACTATTTTCAGCTCATACCAGCTTTGGGTGCTCATTCGTGCTAGAGGTTGTCTAGGAAAACCTTTCCTCAGTTTATGACCCTTTGAGAGAAGAAAGCAGAATGTCCTTGATATACCATCTTCTTCATGGTTTGTGACCTTCGAGAGTCTAACTATGGCCCACACAATGGACATGCATGATAACCTGAGATAACCAGACCTGTCTCAACACCTATGTCCTGTGAATACAAACTTTAACAAGCTATGATAGATATTACCAATGAGAATGGAAGCCTACTTACTTGAGCACTCCCCAAATCCTGGAAAGTCCTACATGGTCCACATGGGAATGGCTCGTATATTGGCAGACCATCGACCATCGCTCTTACTCATATCTTCCATGGTGACCCCCTCCTCCCACAAAATATTAAGCTCATCGACTAGTGGACAGAGATATACGTCCATATTCTTGACTACTGGTCACACATTGTAAGAAGTTGAGTGGAGACCGAATGGGTTCATGCCATCCATAGCAAGACCGAGCAGAAGATTCCTTGGCTCTCATGCAAAGCCTGGAAAGGTAGAGTCAATATGGATCCATGTGCGTAAATCCGTTGATATTCATTGGAATCCATCTGTGGATCTATTCTATGCATACCATGTTGTCAGGATCGCCATGTCTGATGTATGAAACATGTGATATATACATGGGATAAGTGGAAAGTGTCTAAGAACTTTCTAAGGGATGGTTTGCCCTTGCAAGTCCTATCGATACATGTGAGCACCACACTTTAGACATGTCTCCATAGTCTTGTATCCTCCTCGAAATAACATGCAATCATTGACATATAAATGGATGCTGTTGTACTCTATGCCAAGCTTTTGTAAAACATGTCACACATCATCATGAGACTCAGGCATGGTATTTGCAAGTGATAATATATGATACTTTAGCAACCTGAAAAGAAATCATAAAACACCTTGAGAAAGCACAATTTTTTTAATAATGGTGCCGAAAAGAAATCAACAAAGCATACATAGAAGATACCTAAACAACTTGGTCACACTTGCATTGCTCCACCCGTATTTTTCTTGCACACTTAGGAGTGCAAGCAGTGTCTTCAGGCAAGATACTCGGCACCCATCATGTAATGGTATGGATGCTTCCTCTCTAAGTGGATTAGATATTTTGGCATCCATGGCTATCAATACATTGATCATTGCCTCTATCTCAGGCTCCAAGTTTATAGGAAAGTCTGAAAGGTTGCCTATCTCCTCTAATATTGATGATATAGATTGGGTAGTGCCTTCCAAGTGGTAGATTGGCTCAAGCACTCCATCCATTGGATGTCCACAAACTCTTCTAACTGGCTGCAATAGGTGTACTTCTCCTTCGGATGAGACATCACTTCCCTATAATAAGTTTTACAGCCACATCCAATGTTTTTCTATATGATATTCAATTAGTTTACGAATACAATGCATGATTGATATACACTTTTCTTACCATTTGCTCAAAGTCTAAGATCACCTGATAAATGATTTTTGATTGAAACTCGTCGAAGTGTGGTAGTGTTCTATAGACAATCGACATTTTTGTCTAATGGCCAACTTGTATTGAGAGCAAGGACATGGGACATGCTGATTAAGATATGCCTCATGATCTTGAACATCACCACCTTCATCATTTTCCATTTGATCTATGTTACGACAAACAATTTATTTTTATTCTTATTCTCTTTTTCTTTCTTAAATTGTTTAAGAAGGGATTTCTTCTCTTGTAACTCAACAAAATTAACGTCAACTAAAGTCTTGGTTTTCTCCCCCTTTCTTTGTTTCTCCCCCTTTCTTTGTGCTCTTTGTTTTATGTTCTCTCCCCTTTCTCTTTCATGTTTTCTTTGTCTTTCATGTTTATTCTCTCTTCCTCTTCCTTTCTTCTTATCCCTCTCTTATTTTCTATCTTTCTTTCTCTCTCTCTCTTTCTTTGTTGCCCCTCTCTTTGTTTCTCTCCACCCCCTTACGGGCGGGCCTACATCATGTAAAGTCCAATATGCTATGCATTGGGGCGAGGGACTAGCTACCCTACGTTGGAGTGTTCCCCATCCCGTGGTATTACACTAGACCTCACCACCTTTTTTCCTTTGTATGTGACTCGATATGCAGAGTGTAGGAGGAGGTAGTGCAAAGCATATCAAGAAAACCATCCATTCACCTCCAAGTCCAATCTCTCTTTCCCTTTACCAAGCCTCAAGACACATGCCTTCCACACCTTCCCAAAGCATCAAACACACCCAAGGTGTACTTTTAACAAAATCTCTCTCTCACTACTACTACTACTACTACTACTACTACTACTACTACTACTACTACTACTACTACTACTACTACTACTACTACTACTACTACTACTACTACTACTACTACTACTACTACTACTACTACTACTACTACTACTACTACTACTACTACTACTACTACTACTACTACTACTACTACTACTACTACTACTACTACTACTACTACTACTACTACTACTACTACTACTACTACTACTACTACTACTACTACTACTACTACTACTACTACTACTACTACTACTACTACTACTACTACTACTACTACTACTACTACTACTACTACTACTACTACTACTACTACTACTACTACTACTACTACTACTACTACTACCACCACCACCACCACCACCCCACCTTTCATATATTGCTTAACAATTTCAGAACACAATAGTAAAGTAGATGTAATGGCCATTTCTCTCTCTCTTCCTTTCTTCTTCTCCCTCTCTTATTTCATATCTTACTTTCTCTCTCTCTCTTTCTTTGTTGCCCCTTTCTTTGTTTCTCTCCACTCCCTTATGTTTTCTCACTCATTATCCTCTCTCATTCCCTCCCTCCTCTCTCTCTTTCCCAATTTCTTTGTTATCTTTCATGTTTATTATCTCTCTCTCTCTCTCGTTCTCTCTTCCTTTTCCTTTCTTCTTCTCACTCTCTCGTTTCCTATCATTCTCCCTCAATGCACCACATTTTCCACCCTCTCTCATTTCTTATCTCATTTTCTCTCTTTCTTCCTCAATGCACATCATTTTAAAAAATAATAATAATAAAAGAAAAAATTAAAGAACAAGAAAAACCCTCTCTTTTTTTTTCTCTACCCCCTTGTGTTTTCTCATTCATTCTCCTCTCTCCCTCCCTCTCTCTCTCTCTCTCTCTATTTCTCTCTTTCTTTATTATGTTTCATGTTTATTTCTTCTCTCTCTCTCTCTCTCTCTCTCTCTCTCTCTCGTTCTTTCTTCCTTTTTTTCTTATTCTCTCTCTCTCTCTGTGTCTCATTTCCTCTCTTCCTCCCTCAATGCACCTCATTCTCAACAAGAACAAACAAAAGAAATGGAGAAAGAACAAGAACAAACCAAGAGGGAGCAATGCACTCATCGCAAAGGCCCGAGGATGGATTCTTCGTCTTCTCTTTGCGATGGCGGCTCCTCTTTGCCCTTTGTGTACTTTCTCCTCTTCTTTGCGAACGGTGTCGGTGGCGGTGAGAAGCTCTCCTTTTCTCTCTTTCTCTATTTCTCCCCCTCTCCCTCCCAAACACATGATCTATTTCACTCTCTCTTTCACTCTCTCTTTCTCTCTTTGCGGCAAAATGTCGTACTTGGGTTTGAGCCCATTTTTTTTGTCTAAGTACCATCGTTAGTTGGGTCGCATTTGTGATACAAATAGTGACGCTGCTAATATGTGTTGGAATTGCCCATCGCTATTCCCCTATATCCTTGTAGTGGAATCCATCTACTGAAATGTTTCTGTGCCAAAGGAGAACCTTTTCATCAAAGCCATTACTTGAGAGCAATATTTCAGATAGAAAAAAATGTGTCACATAAAACAATAACAGCCATAATAAACATGAAAAAACTAGAATGGCTTACTTTGTATTATCATGGTGATCAAATCATCTAACCCCACCACATCGTCATTTGCAACCCTAGCTTCCTTGGCCTCATAATCTTCAACAAAAATGGCAACTCATATAAGGTATGACAGAATAAGGAGAATGTGAGTGTAATGCCTCTAGAATCCAAGCTAATAGACTCTACCCATAGAAAACACGTATGTCATAAATGTCAAGATTTGGGAGAGAAGGAAGGAGTCTCGCTTGAAGCTTTCTTGCTTGCACAATGGGGAAAGACACACAAGGGTGGAGGCTGAAAACAGTTTTCCTCTTCTTAGTTGTGTAAGCCAAAAGAACTCTAGTACAAAGAAATAGAAGAACCCTATATATGGGTCTCAAACCAAACTCAACTAACTAAGGTGGCATACTAACTGAGCCACGAACTAGAGTAGATAAGGATAGCTATCATGTAGCTATTATTCATGGGCGGTGTACCAACCACGTCTGCAACTGACAAGTCGGTGACATAAATACACAACGGTTACCCTGGCGTATCACGAGTGGAGCTCGATATCTCAACACTCCCCCTCGAGCTCAATCCCAATTCTTGCACACCAAGCAGGTCTCTGAACTTGCGCAGCTTCTCTGCGCCCAATGCCTTCGTGAATATGTCAGCTACCTGATACTCTGTGCTGACATAAACTAGATCAATAAGACCTAGTAAAACCCTCTCTCGCACATAGTGATAATGCACCTCAATGTGCTTTGTTCTAGCATGATAGACTGGGTTATTTGCCAAGTGTATACTACTCATGTTGTCACAATAAATGGCAACTGGTCCATCTGTAGACTGATGCATATCATAAAGTAGCTTATGCAACCAAGCTACCTCATATGCAGCCATTGCTGCACCCCTGTACTCAGCCTCTGTGCTCGACAAGGCAACTGTAGGCTGTTTCTTGCTGCTCCAAGTGACTACAGCACTCCCAAAAGAGAACACATATCCACTGGTAGATCGTCTATCAGAAATACTACCAGCCCAATCAGCATCAGTATATCCATGCAACTGTATCTAAACCCCAGTCTCATAAAATAGTCCATACTGCAATGTGGACTTCACATACCTGAGTATGCGTCTAGCCGCATCCAAATGTGGTTTCCTTGGAGCCTGCATAAACTGACTTACCAATCCAACAGCATAGCTCAAATCTGGCCTGGTAATAGTCATATAAATCAAACTTCCTACTATGCGTCTGTACATAGTAGGGTCTTCTAGAAGCTCACCTGCATCTGTGCTCAGCTTCACATTTTGCTCCAAAGGAAGTGAAATAGGCTTACAGCCTGTCATCCCATATTTGGGCAGCATGTCCAATCCATACTGCCTCTGCAAGAGCTGTATCCCACTTGGTGATCTAATCACCTCAATGCCCAAGAAATAACGCAGCTCTCCCAAATCCTTCATCTCAAACTTCTGCTTCAATAGCATTTTCACATGAAGGATATCTTCATCACTGTCACCTGTCATAATCAAATCATCAACATAAATGACAAGTAGCATAATACCTTTCTCTGTTTTTCTCATATAAAGTGAGAAATCTACCTTGGAAATCTGAAAGCCAATAGTGACAAGATACTGTCCTATCTTGTCAGACCATGCTCTAGGTGCTTGCTTCAAGCCATACAAGGCTTCCTTCAACCTGCAAACAAAGTCAGGATGAACAGCATGCACATAACCTGGTGGCTGCTCCATATAGACCTCTTCTTGCAAATCACCATGCAAGAAGGCATTCTTTACAGCCATCTGATGTAAAGACCATCCCTTTGATGCAGCCATAGCAATGACTGCTCTTACGGTTGCCATCCTTGCAACCGGACTGAATGTTTCTTCATAGTCAATGCCATATGTTTGTGCATACCCCTTGACTACTAATCTTGCCTTGTATCTATTCACAGAACCATCTGCATTGTGCTTCACCTTATAAACCCACTTACAGCCAATTGCATTCTTACCTTTAGGCAAAGGTACTAACTCCATGTAGCATTTGCTTCCAAGGAATCCATTTCTTCATCCATGGATTTCTCCCATTTTTCTTTTCCCATGGCTTGCTCAAAAGAAGTGGGTTCTGGTTCCTGTATCACTTTGACCATATATGCATAGTGAATGGCTGTAAATCCATCATATTTCAGCCTATCCACAGGATACCTAGCTCTCGTAGACCTGGCAAAGTAGGTTCACTCCCAGGTGCTCTCAAAACATCCCTGGTCTTCCTTACTCTAGGTGTAACAATAGAAGGAATACCCAACTCATCATCAATGCTCTGTTCTGAGCCACTGGATTCACCATCCACATAAGAGTGACCTGCATTCACATCAAACATGGGCTGATCAACCTTCTCTTTTCCTTTTCGTGATACCTGCATACCACTATCTGCATTGCTTTGAGAAGATTCTCCTGATCTCAATCTGCCTGTCCACGGCGAAGAATGTGAACCACTGCTAGAGGACGCTCCAGGTCCACTAATATTTTGTGACTGCTGCTGTGAATTCTGTGCAGCATTACCATTTTATGCATCTACATCATCAATCACATTTACTGGTTTATACCAGCTACTCATCTCATCAAAAACAACATCTCTGCTCACTGTAAACTTACGAGTAGAAGGGTTGTAGCATCTATACCCTTTTTGCTGCAGAGAGTAACCAATAAAGATGCACTTCTCAGCTTTTGGATCCAACTTGGATCTCAACTCATCTGGCACATGTACATAGGCAATGCAACCAAAAATTTTCAAATGAGAAATATCTGGTTTCCTACCAGTATACCTCTCCTCTGGAGTCATCCCATGAATTGCTGCAGTGGGAGTCCTGTTCATTATATAGACTGCTGTAGCAACTGCTTCAGCCCAATAAAAATCTGGCAAGTCTTTTTCATTGAGCATGGCACGAGATACCTCTCCAATATGCTTGTTTTTCCTTTCTGCAATTCCATTTTGTTGTGGGGTATAACTGCATAAATATTGCTGCTTTATGCCATGCTCCTGTAAGAACTTTGCAAACTCATTTGAGAGGTACTCTCCCCCTCCATCTGACCTTAGGCATTTTATTTGCAGACCTGTTTCTTTTTCAGCCATAGCTTTAAGGGTTTTGAAATGCCCAAAAACTTCACTTTTCTTTTTCATAAAATACACCCAAACATTTCTGCTATAGTCATCAATAAAAGTGACAAAATAATGACAGCCTCCAAGAGATGCAGCTTTAGTAGTCCACACATTAGAGTGGATTAATTCCAATGGCTTCTCACTCTCTTGAACATGTCTAGGAAATGGTTTCCTTGCCTGTTTTCCAAACTGACAGGCTTCACATACCTTATGCATTTCTGCAACCTTGAATTTTGGCAATCCTGCAACAATATTTTGGGCCTGCATTGATTTAAGTCGTTGTACATTAACATGACCAATGCATTTATGCAAGATATCAATATCTTCAACTACACCGGTCCCATGTGCAAACATTGCTGCACTCAATTCAGACATGTCTGCATCCAACGTAAACATTCTGCCCTTCTTCTTTCCTTTTGCTATCAAGCGACCTTTATTTTTCATATCCTCAACAAAGCATCCATGAGGATTAAATCTGACCTGCAAGCCCTGCTCAACCATTTGACCGACAGAAACCAGATTCTTGGTGATATTCGGGACATGAAATACATCGGACAGGTATTTCTTTTTCCCATCCTGCATAGACAAGGGAATTTTTCCAATATGCACAATAGGATGTGCAGTATCATCACCAGTCTCCACAAATCCTGGTTTTTCCATTTTCCTTGCATCCTCCATCCATTCTGCATGACCTGTCATGTGGTTTGATGCACCTGAGTCAACATACCATACATCATTGCTTTCTTCTGCACTTGTCACAGAATTGTTCATGTGCTGCATCATGAACAAATGCTCATTTCTGTCATCACCCTGTCTGCTAGAAGATGCATAATTCCCTTGTTGCAGTTTTCCATTCATGATGTCATTCTGCTTTTTATAGCAGTCTTTAGCCATATGACCCATTTTACCACAGTAGTAGCATTCAACATTACTGTTTGCATTTTGGCCTCTTTGCCATCCACCACGACCTCTTTGGCTCCCCCTGCCTCTAGAGTTACCACGTCCTCCTCCATAGGACTGGTTTTCTTAAGTTTGCTGCATATTCTGATTTCTGCCACGGCCTCCAAATCGGCCTCCTCTACCTCTGCCTCTACCTCTTCCAGCATTTGAGTAGAAGACAGCTTCTTTTGAAGTTCCTCCTGAAGAAGATGCACCACCATTTCTTTGCTCCTCAAAAATTAGAAGAGCAATCAGCTCCTCAAAATCAGGAAATCTTTCACGAACTGAAATGGATGTCCGAAACTGTGCATAATCCTTTCCTAGACCATTCAAGGTCACAGAAACTAAATCATCATCTTCCACTGGCGACCCGATGGAAGCAAGTGCATCTGCAATCTTCTTCACTTTCATGTGGTAGTCATTGATGCTCATATTTTCTCTTTGCACATTATGCAACTCTTGCTTGAGCTGCATTTTCCTGGCTTGCGTATTTGTGCTATACATTTTTGACAAAGTATCCCATGCCTCCTTTGGCGTACTTGCATCCTGAATATGCACAATCATAGAGTCTGAAATGCTGATAGACAGCCAGTACATAACTTTCCTGGCTCTCTCATGCCATGTTTTAAATGCCTGCATTTGCTGTTGATTGGGAACATCAGGAAGAACTGGTTCTTCTTCATTTCCTGCAACAAATTCCCAATATCCTTTTCCCATAAGGAAATTCGTCATTCTAAACTTCCATGCTTGGAAGTTGTTCTTGTCAAGCTTTTCAGTGACAATCTGTGAAAGAGAATCAGATGCCATTACAGAACACTGCAAAAAATTCTGTCACTGCAAAAAACACAGCTTCACCCTCACAAGGGAAAATCTGCAAAACTGGCGAAAGTGGTATTTGACCACACAGTCACTTCCTAGTGACGATTTTGCATCAATAGGCAACAGGGATGATTTTTTAACTCCCAATGTCTCTGCGCACAAGCATACGATGCAATTTCTACAGTAACTTTTCACCGACCTATAGAACAGTGGCTGCACAACATAAAACTGGGCCTTTTTCTGAGTGCGTGCAGAAAACTTCCGCCTCCAAAACAGGCCCCGAAATGGCCTCAAATAAAAAAAACAAGGTCGCCAAGGGCTAAAGCCCTATCCCGCAGCATATACTACCCTCTTGCTTCACCGCGAAGGGCGTCTCAACCTGAGACAATGCACTCCTGCACTTTCCGACTGTGCTACCTGCAGAGATCTGCTCCCAAAACAGAAAATGAAAGCAACACTGCTCCTCTTACCAGAACACCGCGAGCTTGGCTTGCTTTCTTGAGCTCCTTACCACGAACAAGGCTCTGATACCATGTCAAGATTTTGGGAGAGAAGGAAGGAGTCTCGCTTGAAGCTTTCTTGCTTGCACAATGGGGGAAGACACACAAGGGTTGAGGCTGAAAATAGTTTTCCTCTTCTTAGTTGTGTAAGCCAAAAGAACTCTAGTACAAAGAAATAGAAGAACCCTATATATGGGTCTCAAACCAAACTCAACTAACTAAGGTGGCATACTAACTGAGCCACGAACTAGAGTAGATAAGGATAGCTATCATGTAGCTATTATTCATGGGCGGTGTACCAACCGCGTCTGCAACTGACAAGTTGGTGACATAAATACATAATGGTCACCCTGGCGTATCACGAGTGGAGCTCGATATCTCAACAATAAAAGACAAAAGGCCTTGCTACTGCCATGTGGTAAAGTTGCAGCACCACCAACAATGCACAAAAAATAATAAAAGCCACCAATATGCACTAAATGACATTTGACTAAGAAATTGAAAGCACTCAAGATGAATGCATAGTTGATCTGACCTCTTCCAAAGTAAGTAAAACTTCCATTGTCTTTTCAAATTTAGCACTATATGTAGACTAGACCACATAGAGACCATTGATCAAGCAATGCTACATTCAGGACCAATTTGGCACATCTCTCCCATTTCCACCATATGATTCATTGCACATAATCAAAATTCCTGGAGTGCTCAATAGAGACCCTAAGCTTATCACACCAATTGAATAAATTGGATCTTTCTAAATGCTAAGCAACAAAGTTAGCTAACAACATACACCTTGCATATAAGCAAAACTACTACATTCGTTAAAAAAAGACCTTGAGATTATCATAGCAAATGAATAAATTTGATATTCTTGACCACCAAGGCACAAGATAAAGCAACTTATTAGCATAATAATTTTCAAGAGTCAATGACAAAATGCAATACCAACAGGAGCCTCACTACATAACATTGGACAAAATCAATATCAACAATACTAATACATGTGTCAAGTCAAAAGATGGAATACCTTTACTTTGTGGCCTCCATGAAATGATATCTTTACTTACCAATGAGTGTGAGACCCGTAAAAAGATTATTTTCTAATTCCTTGTGAACTACATCAACATGTACTTTTTGACATGTTTTTTAAGGCTTGTGTAGTATCATAAGGTTTTTAGTATAGAACAAGTAGTATAGTAACTATAGGCATACCCTACTCTTTCATTTCAATAAAAAGGTTGTTAAACATTGTCCAACCTTCTATAGGCATGCCACATCTCCCATACATATTTATCAATGTGTTTCCTACTAAAAGATGTTGGAAAGCATATTCAAGTTGAACCTGTCCTCTTTAGGTTGAGAAGCCTCACTTCTTGTAGATAGGAGCCTTTCTTTAGCTTCGATTATAAAAATTCTTCTTAGCTAATGGTGTCTTCTAAAGTTGCAATATCATTTGCTTGCTGTCGAGATTGCACCCATTGTGCAGAGAAATACATAGCCCTAGCAATCATCCCAACCTCATACCCTAGATCATGAAACCAATGCCTTTGTAGCAAAGTGCCTTTGCTAACTACATGCTAATTCTTCAAAACTTTGGCTTGGCAAAGAATGCAACAATTAACCCAACCACTCTTGTTAGTTATCATGCTACCTTAACTCAACTACAAATAGTAGTCGAGGATAGCCCATTAATATAGCCACAATCCCCCACGTATTAAGTATCACCTTGCTATGATAGCATGCAATCAACTTCACTCAAAAATTCATTGCTAAGACTATCATGATTTTCTTTTTCCATAGAAGCTTGTAGCTCTCTCTCCTCAAAACATGCTTTTCCAGGAATCACAATCACTCACATGATCATGTAAATGAAAACCTTCAATTAGCACGGTAGAGAATGGTCCCCACTCCTCTCATGTCTTCCCCAAAGCAATATTTTATAGTATAATTCTTTACATTAGCCTGTGAACTACCTTTTTCACAAGTTGACAATGGGTCTTCCTACAAACTCTTGTCACTTTTAAATATATTGCTTTATAAAAAGTTCCTTCGAGTCAATAGCCAATGGCTCCCTTGTTTAGAAATAATGATCCTTCTTGATGATATTCAGCTTATTTTCAAAACTAATTTATATAGCATCCTCTTTCACCTTCAAATCTATTTGCCTTCTAAACATGTCAACCTTAGCACATGATCTTTTCATCACAATAATTTTAGAACTAGCACTATTCATAATGCACGCAATGTCAAAAAGGAGAAGAAAACTTATAAAACAATCTCTTTTCAGTTTGCAACTAGATTCACATGAGTTTGCAAACCTCCACTTTGCTATTGTTGTTGCTACATTTATCTCTAGTAAATCCCAAAGAATATGCTACTAATTATAAAGCATGGTGCTCATCCTTGTATTACACATAATGGCCCTTCTAGGACTTTGAATATATCTCATTGACAACTCCTATGAGATTTTTCTTTGGTAGATAGCAGACCCTCTCCTAATCCCTAGATCTTCCCTTTTGGGAATGTTAATAGGTTGCTTCATGTAAATGATGCCATATCTTCTTCTTTCTTATTCCCCTCCCATTAAGATAGTGACTCCTCATTGACTAGATGACCCCTTTCTCTTATTTACTAGCTTCAAAGCTCTCTAATTCAATAAAACTCCCCTACCATGGAAGGAAAGTAAAGTAATGATGAAGGAATCTAAGCCAAGCTTAAGATTGTAGGCATTATATTTTGTAGATCCTAGACCAATTGCATAATAAATACCATCAATTCTCACCAAGGATTCAACAATGTTGGTGGCTATGACCACTTTCTTTATTCCCAAAGGATTTAGCTTGAAAATTCTTATCTGCATCTCACTAGAGAGGGCATTATAAACAAGAAGAATGATTAGCTCATGAATGTTTAGGCCCAATCATTTTATCCTTTCATATTAAATTTTGCAAGCTACCCCTCTAGTCTAGTTAGATGAATCTACATCATTGTGGTTAAGGCAACATTCAAATAGTCACTTTGAATTTGGTTTACAAAAATATCTCCACAAAAATTGCCCTACCTGGAATGGTAAATGGAGCCCCAAGAGGAACACCAAGGAAAAGGGAATTCTCTTGCAAGAAAATCTATCTTGTAACATCAACCAGCTTGTTTATTATGTTTCATATGATCACAATGAAGAAAAGAACACCAGGCACAACAAATCTTCATGCATCATCATGTAGACCTCCCACGGATTTGATAGAATCAACTATATTCTTCAATATCTTCACAAAATCCATCAATAGAACAAATAAAGCAAAGGAACACACCATATTTGAATGGAAATACATCACATAGTATTCATCTTCAATATCTTCATAGTCTTCTCTCTCAATCTCTCATATACAATCACTCTGTTTCAGTAGAATTGGCTATCTCTGACTCTCTCTCTCTCTCTCTCTATCAATAATATATCATATCCTCACTACAATCTCTCAAAAATCACTCTCAATAATCCTTCTTAGGTCGTGGATATCCCTCCCAAGAGGTATGTCTGATATGAAGAGTCACCAGAGCCACTACAGTGTCCTTTCATAGCTCACTACTGTCACTTCACTCTAGTCTTTACTTGAGTCTTCAACAGCTACTTCTTTCACTTCTTTCAGCTCTTTTGCACTTGTATTCACCTCTTTCCAAGGCTAGAAAACTTTCCCAAGCTACACTCTCATCCAACAGAACACATACAGAAGCATACAGAACAGTCACAGAATAGTACCAGAACAGCTACAGTACAGAATAGAACAGAGACAGAAGCTCTACAGAAGACCTATAGAAGGTTACAGAAGGTCATCAAAACCACATAACTCATACTCAAACCATTCCAAACTCTCACAAACTATTCAATAAGCTTTCACAATATCTCAATCTTCATCAATCAATACTCCATCCCTCCTTACAGAAGACAATCAAAACAAAACAGAACAAAACAGAAGCTATATAGAAGGTATACAGAACCAATCAGAACCTATCAGAACATCACAGAACCTCATATCTCTACTGATAAACATCATGAACTTCCAAAACACAATCAATATCATCAAAAACACTCTCAAACAAATTCCAAACCAATCAATCATCTCATAAAATCAACCATTCAGCTCTCAAAAACCATAAAAAGTAGCCAAAAAACAAGTCATTTCAACACTCAACATATCCCCACACTTAATAAGGAAGCGTCCTCGCGACCTAGGAAAAAGGGAATACAAGTTCATTCAAAAGCTCAACTGTGATCTTCAATATCTCTTCAAAAACAATCCATCCAACCACGACCCCAACTTATCACCTGTATCTGATATAAAAATACAACGAAAGGAAAACCCTTTATACATTAACACTTCTTATCAAACTGGACATCACAACAAACTTGTAAAGGATATAAGAGTTTTCTTCTTCTTCTGCTGCATCATCTTCAACTCTCCAACCACGACCCCATCACCACAATTCTCCAAAATGTAGCTCGCATGAAATCTAATCCAATACGAAACCACCACGTTCTTTTTACATAAATTAACCCACAACACAAACACTACACACAACACAACCATCTGAATGACTCCTCCAAAAAGAGAGATTTTCATTAAAAAGCATCCACCATACATTGGAAAAGTATCAATGAAGATAATCCCTCTTGAAAGATTGATGCTTTCGGAAACCATCCATAGACAAGGATTCATCTACAAATGTTTTGGGAGCATTCTGAAAAAACTGAAGGCAGCACATCCTTTCCAACAGGACAAGGTATCTGCTAGGCAAACAAAGGGTATGAAAATACAATATATCCAGCTGCTGGGAATCAATGCTCACATTGACATTCATGCACAACTTTGGAATAGGCTTGGAATCATTATGAGAGTACCTATGCATATACGCCAAATACCAAGCAAAGTGAGCAGTTAATCTCACTGAAGGATCTGCAGACTGTGAATACTGCTGAGCAAAATGAATATAGTTCTGGTAAGCTTGACTGGCAACTGTCCATTCTCCTGGAATTACTGGCCAATTTATCTGAGGTTTTGTAAGGGAATCATTCGAGCTCCATCCCCTTCTTCTAGAAATCTGATGATCAAACCCGTCATAGTCACTAACCAACTAAGGTGGTTGAGATATAAAAGTGTTAGGAGAGGGAAGTGGAATAAGGAAAAGTGGATGAAGTGAGGGGTAGGCAAAATCATAAAAGGAAGAATGATTTAAAGAAGGAGTGGCAAAAATTTGTAGGGAATCAGTTAAAAAGGGTGTTAACTGATAAATAGAAAATGTGGAAGGTACATGAATGGATGGATAAGGACATGGTGGAGAAGGGGAAAATACTCTATCCTCAATAAAGGAACAGTATGTAAAAATGGGAATTTGAGGAAAAGAGGAAGGTTGGAAAAGAAGGGGTAAAATAGATGTGGAATTAGATTGACAAAGGGAAAGATATAGATCATATCGGTGAGCCATTTGTTGGTAATATAAGAGGGTAGGAACAGAAGGTCCTAAGAGAGATCTTCTATGATAGGCATCAAAAAAGGTAGAATCAAACGGATTATGTTTTGAAAGATAAGCTAAGAGATCCACCCTCAGTTGATTAGTACTCTGGGCATAGGTAGGGGCTGTATTTTGTCTTTGATTTAGGATCACAGAATCAATCATGGTATGCCAGGAATTATCAGGACAATTAACCACTTTGGAGGATTAACTTTGGAACATGTCAGCTATGCGCAACTCCAAATGGTTGACATACAAAACAGCTTGTAGAACCACGTCTCCCACATACCATGCCATATCCACCTCATCTAGAATTAACAAGTCTCCTCATAGATACATGTATGACATCAACATGGTATCTGTCGTGACAGAATCTTCAAACACCATCCTTACCACCTCGGTCAACAAGTCAGCAGACCAAGCCCCACTCCATCCATCCTCTGGAAGAGGTAAATCCATCATGGAAAGCTTCATGTAGAAGGCCAACTTCTGTAAGTGGTAGTGGACAAAGAAAGAATGGTCTGGTGGAACATATTCCTGAAACTGCTCAAATGTAGACCATAACAAATCCATTCTCGATTGTAATCTTTCCACCTTATCTTGGAAGAGAGGACACAAGGTAGCTTGTCTCTGAAGAGCAGCCAAGTCCTGCTGTGAGAGAGAAGGAATCAAGGGAACATTAGGGCTTGGAGGAACAGACCGTGACTTTGCCAGTTGATCTTGGAACTGTTTGATTTGGGAGGCTTGTGATTCCACTGTGTCATTAGCAGTCTGTAAGGCTGAAAGTTTGTCATCTAAAAGAGTTTGGAACTCCTGCGCTTCTCTGGACATCCTCTTCTTCTCCTCTGAAAGGCTAGTAACCTCTGATTGAGCCTTTGTTAATTGAATCTTCAAAGAAGAGATATCATCTCTTTGGGTTGCAACTAGTTGGGTTTGTTGCTCCATCTGCTTAAACAAATCTGCTAGAGTATCCTTAGCAGAGGCTAACTCGGATGTTGCCTTATGCAACTCGTCCTTAGACTGCATGAGTTCTTCATAAAAGGAAGCGTACAGCTGTTGAACATAGGCTGTCACTGACAATTCAATGGAACTCTAAATGTCTTTACAAAGGAAAGGAATTGCATCTCCCGAGACTAGACTGTTCATTGAGGGAACTGATATATCCAACGAACCTTCGCGATGTGCTCTGAACAAGTTATTACAAGTGAGATACCCAGGAGATCACTGCCAGAGGTAGCAGGAATGGGCACTAAAGGAAGAACTGAAGGAGCTTTATCCGCTACCCGCTTCAAGCGTTTGCGCTGTATGACCAGGGGAGGCGGAGAATCATCATCCTCTATATCAATGGGTTCGGACTCATCTAAAGGTGGAGGAGGAGGTACTGGATCTGATGGAGGAGGTGGAGGCACACTCTTCTGTAAACCTGAATAGGTCAAGAAGGCAGACAAGTATGATCCGTATGTGACATTGGTAACATTACCCCTAGTGACTTTGACGAAATGTTGATTCATTTTAGTGAGGAGCTAAGTGCTCCAATCAATAGCGACTCCTTTCAACACTATCCTTGAAGGTGTGAAAAGCTCTTTGGACAAGTATTGGGATGGCGTTTTTGCAGGCATAAACCTGTCCTGGAGAAACTGATAAACCATCTTCCACACGGGATCAATGATCATGGAAAAGGAAACTCCTGAAGAGTGGATCACCTTCTTAACATCCAGCAATTCCCTTGTTTGTTTTTGTAACAGCTTCAAAATCTCTTCATTAGAGAAAAGTTGACGAGTGGTAACAAAAGGTTTACCTTTGGAGGAAAGAGACAGAGCCTTCCCTAGACCTCGAGGTGTCAAAGTCATAGAAATACCCTGGACCAGTCCCGACTTCTTGCTGTAGGAGGCCAAAAACTCGTCACACAACGATGGATCCTCTGGAAGCAATGGAAAGGAAGTAGCCACAAAAGCAGTGAGTCCCGCCTTCGTGAGAGGCTCAAAAGTGAGTAGGGAAGAGTAATCCCTACTGACTAGTGGGATATATTGGATAGAAGGAGGAGCGTGAGAAGGCGCCATTCAGATGGTTACACACACACCATAAACACAGACAATCAAGGAGAATGCCTGCAAAGCAACAGACAAAAAACCAAGGATAAGAGAACAACCAAAACAATAAAACGTGACTCGACCAACTATCCCCAAGCAAACCACAGCCTAGAAAAAATTCAACATGACCTCTAGACATATGCGACCGAAAGCTTCATGCTATGCAACATAGAAACACCCAAAACCCCGTATCAGGCAATAAAGAAAAAAAAACTACACACCATAACCTTAACCATAACAAAGTCACTAAACCAAAACATCACCACAACCTACACACATCAAGACCACATCTTGGATAAACCGGTGTTTGACCATGGAGATAACTCCAATGACTGCGCATACCCATCCCACGAAACGGGTTCGTTAAAAAGGGAAAATTAAGTGCAGTGAGGGGGAATTAATTTAATGAAAGGTTCATTTGAATAAAGTATTAAGAATGGGGTGAAGTTTTATTAAGTGATAAACCTTAGCAAGAAAACGACGGTTCCTTCTTAAAAATTTAATTACCAATTATTAGGTGAAAGCGGTGCTTTAATTCGAATCCCGGACTTAGATACCCAAACTGGGTCTCTAAATGCAAGTTCATTTATTACAAATTAAGGTGACGTGGAGCGCTTTTTCGCCAGCGCGTGCTCTTGTGACAGCTGGTTCATTTTAATTAAAAATTAAAGTGCCTCTTTAGCGCACTTAGCACGTGCTAAGTGAACGTCGAGTTTATTTTTATTAAAAAAATATGGTGTGTTTAGCGCGAATGCGCGTGCCATGGTGGTGTTTAGGTTCATTTTTTTAAATTATTTGTGTGTTTGTTATGTTGTTATTTGTGGTTTGTGTTTGTTTTGTTATTTGTTTTTAATTTTTGAATTAACCGTGGGTTTTGGGGTAGCTGAAAAAAAATAACAAATAAAAGGAAAAATACCTGATAGTGGGTGTATGTAAATGCAAAGAATGCGCTCTCCTCAATCCAAAAATATATGGATTTTTTTTCTAGATGTTTAGTTCGTGTGTGGATGAAAAATGGGTTTTTATGTTTTTTTTTGGTATTTTGAAGGAATTTAGGTGTGAAATGAAATATTGTGACAGCTGAGAAAAACATGCTAAAAATAAGTAAAAATGTTAATGGAAGTGTTAGGAATTTTTTTAGAAATTAATTTGGAATTTTTAAACATTTTTAATGATTTTTTTTCAAATTTTTTAGGTATTTTAAAAAGATTTTGAAATTGTAAAATGTTTTGAAATATTTTTTTTTGCTTGAAATTTACAGGTTTAAAAAAAGGCAATTGGGTGCAGAAAGAGTAGGAAATTTTCTAGTTTTTTTGGAAATTTTTTCAGAATTTTAAGTGTTTTTAAATGATTTTTTTTGAAATTTTCAATGTTTTTTTTGTTGTTTTTTTTAATTTTAAAAGGGTTTGTGGGTTTGGGAATTAAAGATCTGGGAAAATACCCAGAAGCTGCATGGTAGCTGCGTGTCAGCAACCGACGATCAAAGTCCTGCACCCGCACACGATCAATCACAAACAATCACACTAGCAGGAACAACCACGTGCGTACACACCCGCGCGTGTGTCAAAGGACGGAAAATGTTATTTGCGGGTTCTGCGTGGGACTGTTGGTTGTCGGCAGATGAAAGGGGGGCGTAAATAGGGTTTTCCGCGGGTGACAGGGGGCTTACGGGGAGTTTGCTACGGTTCAGCAGTTTTGCAGGTTTCTTGGGGGGGAAAGGGGGCTTGTGTGGAGGTAGGGTGGTGTAGTGGTGGGACTGGGGGCTTGGGTGGGGATGGGGTAGTTTTGGTGGGAAAGGGGGCTTGTGTGGAGGTAGGGTGGTGTAGTGGTGGGACTGGGGGCTTGGGTGGGGATGGGGTAGTTATGGTCGGAAAGGGGGCTAAGGTGAGGTGGGTGTGCTTAGTGGGGGGTGTGAACAGGGGGCTAGGTAGGAGGTGGGGGGGTGTGTGTTTGAATGGGGCGTGAAGGGGGGCTAGGTAGGAGGTGGGTGTGCTTAGTGGGGGGTGTGAACAGGGGGCTAGGTAGGAGGTGGGGGGGAGGTGTGTGTGTGTTTGAATGGGGTGTGAAGGGGGGCTAGGTAGGAGGTGGGGGGAAGGTGGGTTTGAATGGGGTGGGAAGGCGGGAGGCAGGAGGTCAATGGCCAGAGGCGGCACGGACGCCACAGGAGGGCGTCGTTGCGGCGACGAAGGTGGGCTGGAGCAGAGGCGGGGCGTCGAGGCAAAGGCGAGGCGTCGCAGAGGAGGACGAGGGGAAGAGGGAGGGGAAGGAGGGAAAGGAGAAGAAAGGAGCAGAAGGGGAAGGAGAGGAGGTGGAGATGGAGAGAGAGGAGAGATACGTAGAGGAAGAGGGAGGGAGGAAGGGAGGGAGGCAGTTAGGGGGAAAAGGGGTCGGGGTAGGGTTGGGCAGGGGAGCCCATGGGTAGGGTACCCAAGGGATGGGGCAAAGGGGCCCATAGGGGGGGTGCCCATAGGGGGATGGGGGTGGAAATGGGCGGGATACGCCCATGGGAGGGTGCCCGGGGGGAAGGGTAGGGGTTAGTGGTAGGGTAAGGGTTAATGGGCCCAAAAAGGAGGCGTACCCCCCCGTCCCGCGCGCGTGCGCGGGGCGGGGTAAAAAAAATTTGCCGTGACGGGATTGAAAGGGCACCCGGATGCGAGGACGAGGCATGCGGATGTGACCGGGGCGCATTAAGACGCGTAAAATCAAAAACGGGCACGTTCACGCGCGGGACGACTCGCGTGAAAACACAAAAAATAAAGAAAAATTAATATATCCCAATCCGGACGTCAAAACGAAATGGTGTAAAAACAAAAAGTGGGCAAGATGACAAGGAGAAGACACGAAAAATGTGCAATGGGGGTTCCGGGGGAAAGACAGGGCATTCACGTGAAAAAAACACGAAAAACGGATCCAAAAACACAATTAAAAATTAATATCGGAAGATCCGTGCATCGGAACGAGGTGTAGGAAAAAGGAAAAATGTGTAGAAAGATGTGCCCGACAATCCTATCACATCAAAACATAGTTCCAACTAAGATAAGACGCGTTCACGTGGGAAAAACCCAAAAAAAACCCGAAAATGGGATCGGAAATTAATATTGGATGAACCGTTCACCTGAATGACAAGCAGGAAGAAGGAAAAATGTCCGCAGGAAGGGGGGTACAGGGTTGACATGTTAAAACGCAGTTCCGGTGGAAGTAGGAGGGGTTCACATGCAAAAAACACCAAAAATACGCCCGAAAACACATTTAAAAATTAATAATAAAAAATCCAGAAGGCGAAAGAGGGTGGAGGAAAAAGGAAAAAGGTGGGGAAAGGCACAGACGACACGGCTATCAAATCAAATTGGAATTCTGATACAAACAGGGCAGGTTCACATGGAAAAATGTCAAAAAAGACGCACGAAAAAGTCTTAAAAAATCAAAAAATTAATATTGGACAAACCGTGTATCGGAATGACTCGGAGTAAAAAGAAGAAATGTCAAGGGAAAAGTGGTTGTCAGGGCTATGATGTCAAATCACCGTTCAGAAGCAAGAAAAGCGCGTTCACATGGAAAATCGACTAATTTGCGTAAAATGCTTCAAAAATTAATAACTCGAAAATCGTGCACCGGAACAGGGGTAGGTAAAAAGGAAAAACGGTCAATTCAAAGGGAGGAACATGGCTATAAGGTTGGATTTGGACTTCGGTGAACATAGGATGAGTTTACATTGCAAGACAGCAAAATCAGAGAATGAAGGAAAACTGCAAGGGAACAGCCCCAAGGGTGGGTGGAAAATGAACAAGTAGGTGGGAAGGGATCCCATTAGGGTAAAAGCAAGGCATGGCATAGATGCATTAGCAGGTTGAGGCATATGCAGAGGGGTATGCAATGTAGACGCGTAGGGACGCGTCCCCACACTTAAGACCTTAACGGATGGGGTTAACCGAACAATAGGGACCTAGGACCACACCACAGACCATCCACTAACATCGCCACACTTAAGACATGAACGTCACTGAGAAACAGAGTGTAGGGTTAGAAAAACTTGACCCATATTGTTGAGGATCAAGGTTGATTGTCAATGGCACGTCCTGTGTCGTTGTCGGCTATACTGGAGGTACCAAGGCATCTTCTCAGCACACGTCCGTCATGGCAGGGACCACGCAGCAGCACCCAGGGAGGTAGCTGATTGAAGGGATCGCAGGAAATTTATCGATAATGAGGGATATTGCACTCAACTCACAATCACTCAAATGGAATGAAAGAACTGTCACTCGCCCCATGACTAATATCACTCAAGGAATAAGGATTGAAACCCATATCTCATACCCGGTTTAGGAATCGACAAGGGGATGGTGCAGAAGGAGTATGTCAGGGTGCACAGTTGATGGTGCATTAGTGCGTTCAACCCATCTGGCATAAGTGCAAGGAGGAAGGCAAGGGAGCCTTATAGTGTAGTGTACAGAACAGGGTGACGTGTCTTGTGATGATGGTAGAGACCCATCCCGTGGGTGCATAAGGAATCGGGAACATACCTGACTCCAAGTGTCGTAACGTCCCTCAATCTCCAGTCATACTCAGCCCACCCTCTGTCTCACGCTCTGTTGATAGATACAGGAGGGCAACCATTTCCTGAAACCCATTGATATAATCCTCACGGTCGCTTGTGCAAAGGTTGTATGCCTTGTGCGCATTTGATGGTGCAACTGTGCATCCCGCCCTGTGCCGGCATACGGTGCGAGAAGGAAGGCCAGGGAGCCTTATAGTGTAGTGCACAAAAACAAATTGTGCGTTGTGCATTGAGAGGCCCATCCCGTGCGTGCAACACTTCATTCACACTTTTCACCTCTCATTTGATTTGAAGGCAAAAGACTCGTCACTCGGCCCACCCTCTGTCTAACTCTTTGTTGATAGTTACAGAGGGCAACCATACTCACTTCCCCTTCCGGTTAGGATGAAAGCTCGCGTCACTCGATTGTTGTCGATGAAGATCGCGTCGTCAGTTGTTGAAGAGGCGTACCCAGGGAGGTAGCCATCAAATCGAATGTTGTGTTGAATAGGACATGTCGTCTGCTAGAGGACAGTTAGACGCTCTGCAGAGAGACCCAGGACACAGCGTACCAAGGGAGGTAGCTTCGAAACTGGATCCTGGAAATTTCAATTGATGAATCCACTTTCTGGACTGCTGGGTGTTGCCACCTTTTCCATAGCCAGCTTCTCGCCCAAGGTGTGCGCCACCTTTTCTTGGAACGAGACCTGCTATGACAGGGAATTGCTTCCTTTTCTCTCATAACAGATTTTTCTTGTTTTTTTAAAAAAATCTTTTTTTTTCCTTCTTTTCTTTTTGTTTTTCTTGTTTTCCCCTATTCTCGAGGGTGTTTCCACCTTTTCTTGAAGAATAGGTCAGCATGACAGGGACCTAAGTCCTGTTCTCCCATGACCGATATGTATATTTTTTTCTCTTTTTTTTTAATTTTTTTATTCTTCGAATTAAGCAAGGGAATGGTAGAAAGACCATGTATCAGAACCAACCTCGCCACTGTCGCTGTGGTGGAAAATAGAGGATAAGAGATTAGGGCTAGAAGATGAGGCTGAGGGGACAGAGGGTTGCGTCCACCTCGTCAGAAGTGGTTGAAGAACGGCTATCAGAAGTAACATCATAAGAAGTACAGTGCCACGCCAATGAGGTAAAGGATCATGTGACCGTGATTGTCAAGATCCCCAAGGAGGGAAGTACTTCTTCAGGCGATATCCATTGATCAGGAAGGGATCATCAGAGGCATCAACGGTCTGCACTTGGACAGAGCCATTAGGGTTGACAGCAAGTACCTTATAGGGGCCCATCCACCGCTGTTAGAGCTTGCTAGGAAACTTGCCAAATCGTGAATCATAGGCTAGGACCAAATCACCTTCTTTGAACTCCTTGTGCTTGATGAAGTTGTCATAGTAAGCCTTGCGTCGAGCTTGCGTGGCTTCCATGCACTGTAGAGCCATCCTGCGAGTTTCGTCCAAACATTCCAAGTGCAGGAGACGGCGTTGTAGTGAATCATCGTTCCCCAAATGCTCTTTGATAGCCACTCTCAAAGAGGGTAATTCTAGTTCAACAGGGAAAACAACTTCTGTACCATACACCAGCTAGAAGGGTGTCTGTCCTCTTGCTACTTTGTGGGAGGTTCTGTACGCCCAGAGGGCTTCTGTAAGTCGATCATCCCAATCACGACGATGTGCGGCAATCGTTCTTGTCAAAATCGAGTAGAGGATGCGATTGGTGACTTCGACTTGGCTGTTGGCTCTGGGGTAATAAGGAGTGGACTTGCGATGGCGAATCTTATACAACTCTGTCAACTCTTCCATGACTTTATTAATGAAATGAGTGCCTCTGTCACTTACCAGCTCTAAGGGACTGCCAAAACGGGTGATGATATTCTCGTACATGAACAGGGCCACGCTGTTACCATCGTCCCGGTTTAGGGCTTTAGCTTCACACCACTTTGTGACGTAATCCGTACATACGAGGATGTATCGGTTTTGTTTCCTTCTGGTAGGAGGATCGATTGGACCTACGAAGTCAATGCCCCACTTCTCAAATGGATTCAAAGGAAGAATAGGCTGCAGTGGCATGGTACTTGTCTTGGTGGGTTTCCCCATTCGCTGACAAGCATCACATCTTTTACAGTAATCATAGGCATCCTTATGAATGGTAGGCCACTAGTATCCTGCTAGCAGAGCCTTCCTGGCTGTAGCTTCTCCTGCAAAGTGGCCTCCACATGGCTCGTCATGGCAAGCCTTCAAAACAATCCCAATCTCGTCTCCTGCAACATATCTTCTGAGCACTTCATCTTTGCCTTTCTTGTATAGTGCACCGTCTAGCAGGGTGTAGGGGGCTGATTCTAACATAAGCTTCTTCCTTTCCCGACTAGAAATGCCAGGAGGATACTGTTGGGTTGCCAGCAAATTGGCAATGTCTGCATACCAGGGAGTTACAGTTTCTACCAGGAATAGGGAAGCATCAGGGAGGTCTGGATCATCCTGCTCCTCGTCTGTAGTTTGTGGGATATGCGACAGATGATCAGTTAGAACATGGGAACGACCAGGTTTGGTAATTACCTCAAAGTCAAACTCCTGGAATAGAAGGAGCCATCTCATCATTCATCCTTTCACATCTGCTTTGTTAATCAGGAAGGACAGGGCCTCATGATCCACATAAAATTTAAAATGGGTGGATAGGAGATAGTTGCGAAACTTCTCTAGGGCAAACACCATTGCCAAACACTCCAGCTCTGTCACTGTATAGTTCCGTTCCCTATCAGTGACTTTCCGGCTTGCGTAATAGATCGGTTGATCCAGCTTCGAGGAGCCCTTTTGGCAAAGAACTGCGCCTAAGCCTTCAATTGATGCATCAGTGTGTACATGGAACTCCTTCATCCAATCAGGAGGTTGCAGAATGGGTGCCTCAATTAGACACTGCTTCAGAGTGGTGAAGGCTTTGTCACATTCTTCCGTCCAAGTAAACTCTGCATCTTTCCTCAGAAGCTTGTGCAAGGAGGTTGCCTTTGTTGCAAAATGAGCTATGAACCTTCTGTAGTAACCCACATGGCCTAAGAATCCCCTCAACTGTTTGAGGTTGGTGGGTGCTGTCAGAGCTGCGATCTTTTCGATCTTTGCAGGGTCTGTTGATATCCCTTGTGCAGAGACAATGTGGCCCAACTGAACTCCAGAAGAGACCCCAAAAATGCATTTGTCAGGGTTGAGGGAAATCCCATACTCCCGGCATCGGTCAAAGCATTGTTCCAAATGTCCCCAGTGTTCACAGATCAAATTATAGACACAGAAGTCATCCAAATATACCTCAATAAAGTCGTGCAGATGAATTTGGAAGGCGGCCATCATGACTCGCTGGAAGGTAGCAAGGGCATTGCAGAGCCCAAACGGCATCACTCGATAAGCGTAGGTCCCCCATTCTGTGGTGAAGGTTGTTTTGGATTGATCTTCTTCTGCTATCTGCACTTGGTTATATCCACTAAATCCATCCAGAAGGGAATAAAGCTCATGTCCTGCCACTGTGTCCAATAGTTGGTCTGTGAAAGGAATCGGAAAGTGATCCTTCTTTGTCTTAGAATTCAACTTGCGGAAATCCACACATATACGCAATTTGCCATTCTTCTTGGGTACAACCACGATGGGTGAAACCCATTCACTATTTGCCACTGGATAGATGAACTCGGCTTCCAGAAGCTTCAGCAACTCTGCTTTTACCAATGTGGAGTAATTCGGGTTCATTCGCCTCTGTTGTTGTCGTACTGGCTTGGCATCAAGCTCCAAGTCAATATGATGCTGACATATTGTGGGATCAATCTCCTTTAGGTCTTTGTAGGACCACACAAACACGTCCAAATTCTCTTTCAACAAGTTGTACAAAGTTGACAACTCCTCTTCGAGGAGTCTGTGACCCACCTTCAAGTGGCGTTCAGTGCCATTTGCATCCACAAAAGTTAACTACCTTTCACCTTCTACTTCACGGATGAAGGTCCCACGGACTACTTCTGGATACAGATCCGACTCCTTCAAGGAAGTGATGTCCTCTTCGGATGTCCCACTAGAACCAACTTCTTCTTTTGGTGGAGATTTAGGTTGCTCCTTAAGATGTTGAAATGGGATTAGAGCTGAGATTAGAGCCGTTTCAGGTTTGGTTTCACGATTAATTACCTCTTGGCTTGAAGACTCATCTTCTGATGACACATCCAGGAACGTCACATAACAGGGACCCTCTGATCTCTGTTGGATTTGTGGGACTGGTGCTTGTTGGCACGGTGCATCATCATCATCTTTCTTTGGCAAGGATGGGTGAGGACGGCATGAGCCACTACTGAAAGACGGCTTGTTCTTCTTAACCCATTTCTTATAAAGATTTTGCATATGAGAAGATCCGTTTACCAGACCAAATGGTACCATCGCCATTCTGTCCCATAGCATGAGATCGTCTGCTTCTGATGCTTCTGGAACTTCTTCAAATGTATCCTCTGGGATAGACTCTTCCGTCTCGCTTTCATAATCTTCTTCTTCAATATCATATCCAGCCTTTTCTGTCTCTGTCTCTGTCTCTGCTTCTGTCTCTGGCTCTAGATCAGCTTCTGCTTCTGTCTCTGGCTCTGGCTTTGCTTCTGTCGGAGCTCTGTAAGAGAAGAACGGGTGCTCTGATTCATCTTTTGCCTCTGTCTCTAGCTCTGCTATGGCCATGTAACAGGGAGAGCAATACATCCATGCTTCTATCTCACTGTCAGAAGTGATTTCAGAAGTCATTCCTGGTTCAGGCAGGAAGTATTTACCCATTGATAATGGCTTTGCATCTTTTGGGAGTCGGCTTACAGTATCCACTGTTAAGGAACGTGCCACTGTTTTCTTGGGAAGGATCTGTTTGACAGCATCTTTGTCTGCTGATGTTCCATCTGTAGCCTCATTAGGGGAGTCAGAAGATAATTCCAAGGAGGTGGATCCATGTCCTTTTTGAGAACCATATAGCTTCATCACCACTTTATTGGGTCCTCTACCCAAGGTCAAGGTTCCTTTGAACCAATCCGTCCTTGCTCGGGCTTCAAAAAGCCATGGTCTTCCCAGTAACAGAGGGTAGGATGTACCATAAGAGTTTGGCTTCACCACCAGATAGGTTAGCCAATAATCTCTTCCAGCCACTGTAGTCTTCACATATGGGAGAATGCCCAAAGGCTTGATTCTGCTCTGATCCACCAGTCTGAAGAGCCATTGGGTTGGTTGCACACCTTATAGGCCTAGATCCTTCATTGTCACATCCGTCATAATGTTCACTGATGAACCTCCATCAATCAGTGCATTTGCAATGAAGCATCCTTCTATCCACATGCCAGTCTCTGGGGTACCCGGATCTAGGAAGGCGTTAGCCACGTCCACTTCTTTTACAGGCTCTGGAGCTTTGTTGGACTTTGTTGCTGTTGAGGGAGCAATCCTTAAGCCACGTCTTCTTGTCAGTATACTTTTGAACCTTTTTCGGCAACTGGGAGACAACATCAATAATTATCGAAATGTGAGGTTTGGTTTAAAGGTATCTAGATCTCTGACCAGATCGTATTCCTTAATAGGATCCACTGGCTTCTCTAACCGGTTAGGGAATGGGCAGCACCCATTTTCATTTTCCCTCTTTCTTCCAACAGAGGCATCATGGGAACTTCTTCTGTCACTTGTGGCACTTCCTCCTCTTCTATCTCCTGGACCTCTGGTCTTGTCTTTGGAACTGTCTCTGTAACTCTCTGTGGCACTGTAGTGCTCTGTACGGCACTGTCAGGCTCTGTTCTGTTTTGTTCTTCTGGTGGAAGATTGAACTTCACTGTTCTGGCAGGAGGATTATTTTCTTTCTAGATAGGTGGTTCGTTCTTCTTTGCACGCGTGATGGCAGCAACTTCCAATTCCACTAAATTGGAGGTAGGCTCTTGGGCCTTGGCCGGACTATCAGTAGCACTGTTTTTCACTGGGGCTGGTTTTGGATAGTCTTTTGCAGTGTGGCCTTCTCCTTTGCGACTGCATAAGGGCTTGTAATCCATTGACCTTCTAGGATTTGGACAATTTGGTGAGATGTGTCCCTTTTCTCCGCATCTGTAACACTCCACTTCTGATCTCTGACCACCACCAGACTGTCTTCCTCTGTAACTTTGG
Organism: Lygodium microphyllum; assembly: GCF_053477565.2. Classification (NCBI taxonomy): domain Eukaryota; kingdom Viridiplantae; phylum Streptophyta; class Polypodiopsida; order Schizaeales; family Lygodiaceae; genus Lygodium; species Lygodium microphyllum. Next base: position 8,555,315 of record NC_141160.1, read on the forward strand.
GATGAAAATCTTCTGGGTCCAAAATTAGGACCAAACTCTCTAGGCTTGGGTCCAATATCTTGTGTTGTCATTTTGGATTCCAGCAAGTTGAATCTTGCGTCTTCTTCCTTTCTTCTCCTATCATGCATCTCTTTCAGAGAGCAAATGTCCTCTGTATGGTTCTTCCGCAAACAGTAGGAACAGAAGGCTCCAGGAATGGTTGGTTTTCGTGTACATTCAGTGGCTAAATGGCCTGCTTGATGACACTTACCACACCAAGTATTTGACCGCATCACATCTCTTTCTGCTCCTGCAACATTGGATATGCTGGCGGTATTCACTTTCAGCGTCTGTAGCTACTTTGTAATCACATCCATCAACTCCTTTTTGATATTTGCAACTGAGTTGGATAAGTAATCCTTCAAGCTTTCTCCTCCTGAGGTACTGGCAGGAGGGTTTTGAGGAGCCTCTGTAATCACTGCATAAACAGGTTGGGTTGGTGCAGAGGGGTCTCTGCTCTGATTCTGATTCAGAGCTCCTGTTTGAACTGTTGGGTGTTGGCTCCAGTTAGTAGGGTTCCACAGTTGCTGCTGATTTGGCATTGGGGAAATTGGTTGGGACCATTGTTGTTGTGGTTGAACCATCATTTGAGGCATTGATTGTGGCCACTGTGGATTTGGTGCACTGTACTGTGATACTGGGGGCATCTGTTGGTAGGGGTAGGGGATTGTCCCTGGGACTGCATTGGGGGGGTACATCATTCTTGGCATTAGAGGAGGTAGGACTCCTCTTCCTGGATTCATCGCCAATCTAGCTTCCACTTCATTGTACAGTCTTGCACCTTGTGTTGCAGCTTGCAGTGTGGCTGGTCTTTGCAGCTCCACAAACTTACGAACTTCTGGTTGTAATCCTCTGAGAAACACCCCCTTCTGAATGCCATCATCTAGATTATGGTTAGTCCATCTCTTTAGGATGGATTCCATTCGTGAGACATAAGCTTCTACTCTTTCTCCAGAGGACTGACTTAAATTCATAAATTCCTCTCGCATTCGCTCTTCAAAACCTTCACGCCTGAATTTAGTGAGGAAGGCCAACTTCAGGTCGTCCCATGTGCCAAATGTTCCTGCTGCTTGTCTCTCATACCACTGAAACGCCGCGCCCTTGAAAGTGGCGGGGAATATTGCCAACCAATGCTCAGGGGTTCTGGCATTGTTAGCCACACATGCTACCATAAACTCTGCTACATGAAGATCGGGGTCTTCATTGTATTCTCCCTTAAAAATTGGCAATGGAACTACATTCGCTGGCCTGCCATCAATATTTCCAGGACGGATCTGGCTTGGAAGTGGACCTCCAGCAGGAGGAGGAAGGGCTTGATGTGCCATTGGGACTTCTGTAAAGAGTTCCGCAAGGGCGTCAAAGGCGGCTTCTGCTGCGAGCTCGTTCTCGGCTCTAATTTTTGCTTTCTCTCTTCTCACGTACCTTTGGACTCGTTCTAACACTTGCCTCTTTATTGCGTCATTCATCAGGGGGTTGGCTCCACTCTGTTGTTAGTGCTCCACAGAGGGTTAACAGAAGGCTTCAGTCTCTGGAGGACTCTCTTGCCAACATTTCTTCTACTTCTTCCTTTTCAACGTCTCTAAATTCTGCTTTCATGCCACTACACAGAGGAAGGTATTCGGTTTTGAAGGTGTCAAAATGCATACGTCTGAGCATTGTGGTGGTGCCATCATCATAGTAATGCCAGCTTCTGATGGTTTCAACAGTGTATGTCGTGAAAAACACTCTGTCTACCAACTTCCAGTGGGTTGCTAATTGAACAAACAGAAGATTATCAGTACACCAAGCATCCCATGTATCTTGCTGTTGAGCATCCACGAACAAATTCCAACTCTTTTCCTTCTTGTCTCTGTGAACCTCCACAGACCAAGACTCCTGAAGCTTCTTCACAATCTCCCACTTGATGATGTCTAGAAACTTCTCAATGAATGCCAAATCTTCCATGGATGGTCATTCTCTCTGTTTCCACTCTTCAGTTTGTTCCCAAACAGTTTGCCACCAAGATGCAAGTTTCTGCTGCTTCAACAGGAAGAGGAAACTGTCCACCACATAGAGCATGCATCATGATGGTGATGTGTTTCCGCCATTGTGGGATGAACTTCTTGTGGAAAGTGGCTTTGATTATGAGAAACTCCAACTCTTCAGTGGAAGAAGGAACTTTACAAACATCCATTGAATTCTTCTTTTCTTGGCAATGCCAATTCCTTCATTTTCAGCCTCTTCTGGTGCTTGTTGATGGCAAGGTTCCCCGGCTGCGCACCAAAAACATGGAGCCCCAAGAGGAACACCAAGGAAATGGGAATTCTCTTGCAAGAAAATATATCTTGTAACATCAACCAGCTTTTTTATTATGTTTCATATGATCACAATGAAGAAAAGAACACCAGGCACAACAAATCTTCATGCAGCATCATGTAGACCTCCCACGGATTTGATAGAATCAAGCATATTCTTCAATATCTTCACAAAATCCATCAATAGAACAAAGAAAGAAAAGGAATACACCATCTTTGAATGGAAATACATCACATAGTATTCATCTTCAATATCTTCATAGTCTTCTCTCTCAATCTCTCATATACAATCACTCTGTTTTAGTAGAATTGGCTATCTCTGACTCTCTCTCTCTCTCTCTATCAATAATATATCATATCCTCACTACAACATCTCAAAAATAACTCTCAATAATCCTTCTTAGGTCTTGGATATCCCTCCCAAGAGGTATGTCTGATATGAAGAGTCACCAGAGCCACTACAGTGTCCTTTCATAGCTCACTATTGTCACTTCACTCTAGTCTTTACTTGAGTCTTCAACAGCTACTTCTTTCACTTCTTTCAGCTCTTTTGCATTTGTATTCACCTCTTTCCAAGGCTAGAAAACTTTCCCAAGCTACACTCTCATCCAACAGAACACATACAGAAGCATACAGAATAGTCACAGAACAGTACCAGAGCAGCTACAATACAGAACAGAACAGAGACAGAAGCTCTACAGAAGACCTACAGAAGGTTACAGAAGGTCATCAAAACCACATAACTCATACTCAAACCATTCCAAACTCTCATAAAATATTCAATAAGCTTTCACAATATCTCAATCTTCATCAATCAATACTCCATCCCTCCTTACAGAAGACAATCAGAACAAAACAGAACAAAACAGAAGCTATACAGAAGGTATACAAAACCAATCAGAACCTATCAGAACATCACAGAACCTCATATCTCTACTGATAAACATCATGAACTTCCAAAACACAATCAATATCATCCAAAACACTCTCAAACCACTTCCAAACCAATCAATCATCTCATAAAATCAACCATTCAGCTCTCAAAAACCATAAAAATCAGCCAAAAAAACAAGTCATTTCAACACTCAACAGTAAATATGGTGTAGTTAACAAAATAACATGAATTTTTTTTAGCATTTAATGTTCTTGATGTAACAATTAGCCATACCATTGACTAACCTTTCATATCTTTGATCATAGAATAATGATCATAGAATAATGACCATTGACTAACCTTTCGTATATATCATCCTTTCGTATCTTTGATCGATAATGATCATAGAATAAGCTGAAAGATTTTCATCAAGTACCTCTCTCAAGAGCATACCATCTGTTGAGAAATTTATTACAATGTTAGGTTCTATAAAATCCTCAAACCTAATGGCTAATCCTACCTCCCCCCTAGTATGTAACTAATCTCTTTAGCTACTCTCTTGATAATACATATTTTTATAGCTCTTTGAAGTTAGGTACACCCAAAATTTCCTCTGGTTGTGTACCCTTCTTTTGCAAGGTGTGTCTTACCTAAGCATGTGTCCCCAATCATGACTAGCACATGATTGTCACGAATCATTGAGCAATTCATCCTTTAACTTATATATGGGGAGACCTTATCACTATTCTTGAATTGAAATATTTGATCATTAACCAAATGTGGGGATGCCTTTCCAAAAAAATCCTTCTTCCACTCACACATATCATAGGTAGAAAGTCCAAAACTTTTAAGCTCCTATGTCAAATGTCTCTCCCCTTCTCTGGCATCAAATCCTCCCCAGGTCCATTCAAATATTTGGGGATAGAGTCTACCATAATGCTTTGTTGCTACTTCCAAAGTTCTTTTCTCTCTTTTTCCAAGATAGAGTGAGTCATTATAGCCCTTTGCAAAGAGCCATTATATGGATTTTTCACAATGTTTACACAGGGGATATATCAATGGACTACCACATTTGTCCTCTCATGAATGTAGGCTCATTCTCATTTAAGCTCTCTCTCAATTTCCTCTTTAGCAACTTCATCTTGATAAAGCAAGCCACCATCAGTTGATTCACAGTTGGGATAATCCCTCATATCCAAAACCCTAGATGCTAGGAGCTAGTTAGCCCCCCATCTCTCTAGAGATCTCATTCTTTTAATGGGTGTGGAGAAGAACCATTATCATTTTCCTCTATTATCATTGTACCTAAGAGGCCTTTCCTAGTAGAAAGAAGTTGATTGGAAGTAGGATTTTCCTCGTCATCCAAAGTTCTCCATTTCAAAGGGAGGAGGTCTTTTTTTTGTTGTCTTCATCCATCATGGAAAAGCTAAGTTTCTTCATAGTCATAGAAACAATATCTACCCAAACTTCTTGATCTCATTTAACCACATCTCTTAGATTTGTTCAAATGGAGGGCAAAAGACACACAAAGGCATGGAGTTGTCAATCAAGAGAATTGTACTCTCTGATTGTTTCATTATTCGATCATATTGTGTAATACACACCAAAGTCTAAGTCACACATGATTGAAGGAACTAGGTCACTAATTGACCCACCATACTACCTAAGTGAGTATAATTGTCTCACTTATTACCACACACATGAATGATGATAGCTAGGACTACAACTATCTAATGGAGTCGATGCTACTAAGAGCTTGATTCTCAACACTCCCTCTTAAGCTCAAGTCAACTGCTATACTCCAAGTAGCTCTTTAAAGTGAACATGGATTAGCTCTTTGAAGTAAGAAATTTGATCTCAACCAAGTGTTTTGGTAAATATATTAGCTACTAGGTCTTTAGTCTTCATATGAGGTAGGTCTATCTATTCTATAAGTACCATTTCCCTAATGAAATGATAATGAACTTTTATGTGCTTTGATCTAACATGGTAGAGTGGGTTGCTAGCAAACAACACACTACTCATGTTGTCATAATGCAGTGTGACCTTTTTGTCCAACTATATACCCAAGTCATGTAGTAGCTTCACAAGCCAAACTGCTTTAATATGCAACTAAGGTTGCACCTCCATATTTTACCTCAGTGCTAGAGAGAGCAACTATTGACTGATTTTTACTACTCCAATTGATCATACTACTTCTAAGATTGAAAGCATAACCATTGGTTGATCTTCTATCATAGGCACAACTAGCCGAATCAACATCTATATATCCTGTCGAACCAAATGGCTTTCCAAGATAAAAAAATAGCCCATAATCAGAATCACCCTTTGCATATCGCATAATTCTCTTGAGTACATCCAAATGTGACTTGTGGGGATTTTACATAAACTAGCTAATGTACTAATGTGAGCATTCCATGCTCTCAGTGTGCCCGTTTTAATGGATAAAGGGCCTTTTTGAGCCTACACATATGATTTGGTAATCATGGTGTACATGGACCTCATGTTGTTTCTCATATACACATCTTTAATTAAATGTCCATTCAAAAATGCATTCTTAACATCCATCTATCAAAGCTTCCATCTCTTAGATATTGCTAATGCAATGACAATTCTCACAGTTGCGATCTTTGGAATTGGGTTGAAAATATCCTCATAATTCAAACCATACTACTACACATACCCCTTAGCAACTGAACATGCTTTTATATTTTCAATGATCCATATGCCTTACACTTCACTTTGTAAATCCATTTACAACCAATGGGTGTTTTTCCTTTAGGTAGACTAACCAAATCCCATGTGTCATTTTCAACCTATGTATTCTTCATCCATGCAACACACCAATTTTTATCTAAAATTACCTCATTAAACTTCATAGGCTATTTGGGATCCATCACTTTAGTATGTAAGGAAAATGTTCGGCTAGATACCCACTATAAGTGATGGGTTATATGCCTACTTTGCATTACTCTAGGTATCGTAATAGATTTTTATACCCAACTCACTATCAAGGATGTCATTGCCAGGTGACTCATATCGAGATGGGCCAATAACATTATTAAACGTATTATCTTTGTATTTATCTAATATCCCCCTCACTAACATATATGTGTTAGCTCATACACAACCATGACTGCATAACTATCATGTCAATAAAAGAATAACCACTTGTAGGTCCACTCAGTGTTGTACTAGTGGAAGGATAATTTTTAGCATGAGCATGACTGGATGGTAAATCAAAAAGCACTGCATTTTGACAATCATACCATGATTCCAACTCATCAAATGCTACATCTCTAGTGCTCTCACGAGTAGACGGATTGTAGCACTTATAGGCTTTTCTATCTTGTGTACAGCCAAGAAAGACACTCTTAACAGCTTTCAGATCTAACTTCTTTCTCTTCTCATTAGGCACATGTACATAAGCAATGCATCCAAATACTTTAAGGTGGTCAATATCAGGTTTATAGCCATACAATTTTCTCACATAGTGTAAGATCACGAATACCAGTTGTAGGTGTTCTGTTCAAGACATAAATCTTAGTTACAACTACTTTAGCCCAATTACCATTCAACAAATTCTTTTCATTGAGCATGGCTCTTGCAGCTTCCATCAGCACACTTTTCTTCTCTCTACAACACCATTCTATTGTAGTGTATAACTACATGTAAGCTTCCTTTTAATGCCATACTTAGCTAAGTACCTATCAAATTCTTGAGAAACATACTCACCACCTCCATTAGATCTCAAGCATGAGAAACAACATCCAAATTCATTTTCAACATGTGTTTTGAAATCCTTGAAAATATTTGGCACTTCATCTTTGTGCTTTAGAATATACATCCATGTATATTTGCTAAAAGCATAAGTAAATGATACATAATATCATGAACCACCTAAGGATACATTATGGGCTAGACCCCACACATCCAAATGCACCAATTGAAAACATGTAGAGCTATTTTTTATATGTCTGAAAAATGAGAATCTTGCTTACTTTCAAAACTAACAAGTTGAACATACATGTCCTAAATCTGTGTACTTGAAATTTGGCAAGTCAAGTACGATCTCCTTTTGCTACGTGGTTTTTAGACTTTGTATATTTACATGACCAATGTGCTTATACTGGATTTCCACATCTCTAAGTGCTCCATTATCATGGGAAAACATGGTTTCCATTAACTCAAGAATAGAAACATCCAAAGTGAATATATTGCCATCTCTTTTGCCTTTAGCAATCAACTTGCATCCATTTCGATACTCTTTGATAAAACATCCATCTTTATTGAATCAGACTTGCAAATTCTGCTCTACTACCATTTGTCCAATAGATAGTAGATTATTAGTGATAGATGGTACATGTAACATATAAGACATACTCTTTTCTTTGTGATCATGAACAACTAATGGTACCACACCTGTATGCTTGATATTGTGTTGTGTATCATCACCATTGCATACATAGCCATGAGAGCCTACAGTCATTTCATCAAACCACTCACTGTATAAAGTCATACGATTAGATGCACTTGAGTCTATATACCACTGTTCATCAACCTTGCCTTGCCTAGGCATATCCTTAGAAACATGATGCATAGCAAACAACCTATCTGTTTGATTATCATGAGTGTTACTAGAAGATGCATAGTTTCCATGTTGTCTACCTCGTGCTTTCACGCCAGCTTTCTTTTTATCATAGTCCTTTGCTATGTGTCCATATTTGCCATAGTAATGAAAATATTTATTTTTATTCTATTGATCAAGCCAAGGACCACCTCTATCTTTAGGTGATTTCCCCCTAGCTCTAAAGGATTTACATCCTCTTATACCTTGTGCATTTGGACTCTGTCATGTATTCTATTGATTTTATGTGTCCATAGACATTTTGACTGTCACCACAATCTCAAGAATCTCTAAGAGTTCTACCACTTGTAGCTCTTTGACTAGAGTAAAAGATAATATCTCTACTTTGTGAGGTACTCAAACCAGTATTCAACACAAGATCTACTTCCTCATGTAGTAGCAATGCAAGTAATTCATGTCAATTAGAGGGGTCTGTTCTCACACAAATCAAAGTATCAAAGGCTTTATACTCCTTACCCAAGACATTCAAGGTGTCTACAATCATATCCTCTTCAACTTTCTAACCAATAGTAGCAAGAAAATTTGCAATGGTTTTGATCTACATAGTATAATCTTGTAGGCTCCTACCATTGTTGGTCATATTGTTAAACTATTCCTTCTACTGTATTTTCCATGCATGAGTAATATTGCCATAATTATTCTTAAAAATGTCCCAAGGATCCTTTGGGGGCTAATAACTAATGATCTACATGGCCATTGCATTTGAGATTCATAACAATAACCAATGTAGCACTTTGTTCACTCTTTTTGACAATTATCTATGAGCCCTCTACTACTCAGGAGAGTCGGATTTCTCTCACACAATTTCAATTCTACTTTAGTTCAAATACATAGATCCCAATATCATCTACCAATCAAGAAGTTTTGCATCATGAACTTCCATAGAGAAAAGTTGTTGTTGTCATGCTTCTCTCCCACAATCTGACTAATATTATTTGTACTTATTGCATTTTCCATATCTTCAGTTGTAAGTATTTGTTATACTATGAAAATTGTGAATGCTTGACTCCTTGTAGTCAAAGATGTTTTTTCATTGATAAATGCTTACATAATATTCAAGCAATAGACATACATTTGTAGATACCTTGCATTCAATTCCATCCAGCTCTTCTAGACATGTAGTAGACATCAGTTCATCAATTAGAACCCCAAAACTTTCAATCAAGTAGCATAGATATGCCACTGCTCAGATAGGACAATATCAGTCCTACAAATAATGATTGTAAAATATCTACAATAACTAGTGATATTTTGACTTAGAAACATGCCAAGCATCTCGAAACATTTGCCACACCCTTTGGGGATACTAGCACTTCATATAGATCTCATGGCTGCATGAAGCTCATATAGGTATCTCCCAACAACTAATGACAAACAACAATTTGAAGCAACCAATAGTGAGATCTCTACTAAAACAAAGGTATTCTTTGCTCATAACATCCTCAAAATATTTAAACATGTGTCATAACCTTCATGAACATATGAGCATTAATGCTCGTACACTCTTCAAGTGGTAGTGAGAGAATGACTTCAAATAGGCTATAATCAACTAATGGACTTGACCACTCATGTAGCAACATCCAAGCATAAGTAGGTACTATAAGCACAAGCTATCATGGATTTTAGACACCGCCCTACCTATCAAATACATCCAATTTTTGTGATTAAAAAACTCTAAGGGTGCCCAAGTATATGGAGATGATGCTATGATAATTTCTAAACATCTTATTGATGTTTGAGGATGCCAATGAAACCTTTTGATCCATTGTAAAAATCTAGCACAATGTTTCATGTTGATATGTGGGCTTCTTTGGTGCTGCTACTACTTTTGCTAATGCTAGCTTTGATGATGCTAAATAGGCTCTTGATGACAAGATTTAAGTGGCCCTCAAAGGTATCGATTATGCTAACCACATCAAACACAATGATCATTAGTTGATGCTGCCATTTGACTCCTAGGATAAGTAAGTGTAGTTCTAGAAGAAGCGCCCTGATTTGTTGATGTTGATGATGCTCATGGTGAGCACTTCTCAAGCTCCAATTGATGCTAATGAACTCACTTTGCAAGCCTTAATAGGCTATATCAGATGTAGACACTAAAACACAGTGATACATACCACATCAAGTGCAAGTTATGGTTGCCAATGTTGTAGGGCAATATTTGTCACAAGCTATAGGTCATAGTCACCCTTGAGCTTCCAATTCCATCAAGTTCGGGCTCCTCTGCACCACAAAGCTGAGCTCTCTAGCTTTGATACCATGTTTAAAGAAGAAAAGAGATAGACAAAGGCATGGAGCTGCCAATTGAGAGCAATGTATTCTCTCATTGTTTCATTATTCAATCATATTGTGTAATACACATGATGGAATGATGCAACAACTAGAAGGTGCTTGTGCTTATGCATTATATTTTTTTCTTTGACATGGCAACAAACCAAGTATCTCTCCTAAAAAACTTAAAATCATATGCCATAAGTGCCAACCCCACTTCCTCTTACCTTGACTATGAGTCTATGGAGTGTGTATCATGTCCATGTAATTACCTCGACTATCCTTGAGTGTCCTAATTTCTGTGTATGCTTTATGATTACATGTTATGGTCATGAGTAAAGAGAGTCGAGATTATGAGACTTGTGTTAAAGATTCATGAGTAAGTTCCTTGAGGTAGAAGGTTTTGACAAGGATTGAAAAAACTCCTTTTGTCACCATGATATATTCTACTTGCACAAAGATATAAGAAGTATCAAAACCATGAATGTTAACCAACCAATAAAAAAAAACATTCCAAGTTTCCATGTAGAAGCAAGGCCTACAACTAAGTTCTACTTTCTTATTGAAAACCTCATTTATAGGTTATGATAGTGATGAATTTACTATAACAAATTGTGCTACTATCTACTACTAGAAATTATCCTACCTAAATTTAAACCTCACTTTGACTTGTTGACATCAAATATAAAGAACATAAGGTTGTTGGTATTACTAATGTAAATGCTTTATATTTTTATACTTGTAACTCATATCTAGAATATATCTAGTGTCGAGGAGTACAAAATTTGAAAGATCTCAAATAACCACTCCTTCCTACTCCTTTCTTATTTGCAATAGATATAGTTTTCTAGGATCTTGTCCATTTAATATAATATTAATGCCACTTAGAAACTCTTTGTTAAAGAATCTTACAAAAATTTATTTGTAACTCTTGATTAATAGCTTAGACTTCCATGATTTGTGAGTCAAGATTGTAGCCTAGATAGCAAGCTACAACTTTCCAGAAGACATCATAACCAGGTTTTGAACTATGCTAGTTTAAAATAGTTTTGCATTGATGTAAGAAAGTTTTTCTCTAAGTAGACATATCCTACTCTTGCACATCTAGATCATGCATCATTTTTTTCTCCATTTTTATATCTTTTTGATGGTTGAGGATAGCCTAATATTTTGGAGGAGCTAGGATTTGAATGCATGCACATGTGCTCATGGTTGTGAGCTCTAATAAGATGAGATATCCTCCTGACCTTTCCTATACTAACTCAAATTTCCACCAAACTTGGTAGAGACCCTTTTTGGCTTCCAAAGTACACTCATAACATATCATATGCAATTAGTAACTTTCTATTCAATAAGATTTTTTAAAAAAACTAAAATTGTCATGATCTATTGTAGTGCATATATAAATTATGTAAACATAGTTGTGGTTATCCCCAAGCTAACAAAAGCTTATATGATTGCTACTTCGTAATCATGCAAGGCTTGATTTTGTATTTTCTAGTTTTGATATACATTCTTTAAGCCCATGATATTGTATCAATGATATTATGGAAATTTGAGTTTAAAAAGAGACAATGATCCTTAAAATATACAAGGAACACTTGCTATTAACAAGAATGTCCATGGAGGATGGCATCTTTCGAGGTAGGAGGAAGCTATTACAATATTATGGAGCTTCCTATAGTAAAGATAGACAAGCCGGTTGTGTATACTTGATTAATGACTAACAAGGTGGATCATGGGCTATATAAAGAGGATTAGGCTATTGACTATAAGGACCTATAAGAAAACTTTTATTGAAAAACGTGGATTCGTTCTAAGGAGATCTCCCATGATGTAAAGATGTTGTTTCCTTATTATAGAGGGGCAATAAGAAGTTGAGGGATAGCCTAAGATCTAAATCATTAAGAGAGAAGGTATGGGAGTCTTTTGAGTCTTGGAAGAGCTTTAGTCAACAATAATAAAGGACAATTCAACTTGTAAGCTAAATGAGATCATTAGTAGTAGCCAATCTCATTGCCTTTTAGCAAGAATAGAAACAAAAGGGAGGTTTTAGCCAAAAAGAGTAATAAGTTTACTATGTAGAGGCTACAATGATCGGACAAAAAAGTATAAATGTTATTAAAGTGTTTGGGGACCCCCTTGTCTCTCTGAATATGGTTGAGAGTTTGAAGATGATGAAGAAGCCTTTTTGGCTATTAATGTTGATTTGACACCACTTTTCTTAAGGATTGTTCTTCAAGTTGGTTATTGTTATTTTAGGAAGAATTAGGATTTTTAACTCCATTCTAAAGCCACCCATTCAACTAATTTGAGTCTTGTGGATGTGGAGGATGATATAGATGTGGCTACTTTGATAGCATTCAATGTGGCCAAAGTTCTACAACAATAATGGGATTTTAAGACTCAGATGTAGGGAGCAACTCAAGTGCTAGATGTCCAAAAGTAGGAATGAGGGAAATATTAGAGGAAGTGGGACAACTTAACAACCATGAATTAGAACAGGGGCATTGGAGGATTCTATGAAGGAAGAGGAGCTAAAGCCAAAAGAGGAGGAGGAATGGGCCTGAAATTGAGGGTAGACCACAAGGTCAAGGTGAAAGTTAGATCATAATTCAAATGATGGTGTTGCATGACCACAACATTAATCCAAACCCAAGGTATAGATTGAGGAATATTATACAAGATCAGTTCTGAAGCTAGTGTCCCTATAAATTTGGTCACCTCTTGCATCACCCACACCTTGAAGCTTATTCTTATCAACATAATATCAATTTTTGGTAGAGTATCGTGAGCACCAATGTACTATAGGATATTAGCCTATTGAGTCTCTAACTACTAGATCCAATGAACACATCAATTACTCAAGAGTCATTCTTGTTATAATTGTTTGAATTCCAATTTGATGTTCAAATCCTAGGGAGTCCACCTTATAGAACATGTAAGATACCATGTGAACTCAAAAGAAATATTATATTTAGTAAAATTTACAGGGTTATATATACAAAAGGGATTTTTCAATTAAAATTTGAAAAAATTCTATAAGTTTAGCAAAGTAAAAGGGGTCATTTTAAGGCACTATAGTGTGTAAAGAAAGGGTATTTCTTAATATAATTTGAATGCATGTTATATAGGTAATTTCTTAGAGGCTCGTGGAAGTTACTATATATATATCCTCTACATCACGTGCATTCAAGGACTATTCATAAATATCCTTATCTATGAATTTTTTCTAAATAAAACATAACCCTTTTCTATTCAATCTGTGAGCAAATATTCCATGGCCATTGGAATTCTCCTAGAAGAAGTGGTAATGGCCTTCTTTGAACATGGACCAAATAGACCTTGAACTTGAACTCTTTTTCCTAACATCTATTTGGACTTTGACCACCCTGATTGTGATGGATGGCTTCTTTGTGAACCCTTAGAGCTTGAGTTGGGTTAGATAGAGAAGGAGGAGGAAGATCCAAAGAAGGAATCTAAATTGAGTGGAGCTTCTCATGCACTAACTTCAGAATATGCTTCAATAATAACTTGACATAAACTTCAAAATTAGCATGGTAATGAAGGGTATCCTACTACAATACTTTGATCTACTCCTTCAGCTTCACATTTTTCTATTTTATCATCCAAAGGAAAAACAATTTTAATGGGTGGTACAAGGGAAGGAATTACTGGCTACATGAAAATATTGGTCAAATGAAGGGGGGCAGAAGATGGACACACAATCGAACTGCAACCAAGTATTGGGAGATAGACTCACCTTCAAATTCAAAAATACATAAGAGCTACCAAAATCCCAAAAGGCCATGGTGAGGGAATAGATTTTTGTTAACCCTAGTAAAAGAAAGCAAAAGGAAAATTAAAAAGACGCATGCCAAGGTGAAAAAAGGTGGCCCTAATTGAAGAAATAGCAGGAAAAAAGGCCAAGCACAAGAGCAATCTTAAAAGTTTAGGGAAAGGAAAAAAGAGAAAATGCACATTTTAAATGTAAAAGTATACTCCAAATCTTTGTAAAAGAGCACCAAGCTCCCCCTTGTGCAATTTGTAAATGTAGATGGGCAGGGATGAAGGAACAATGTAAATAGAAAAGGAATAGGGAAAGAGGACCCATGCTAGTTGGTTGGTCAAGTAAAAAAGGGATGGGTTCCCAAAAGAGATTAGGGCTTGTATAAAATGAAAAAGGTGAATGAAGAAGCTCATTCTTATGGGTGCCCAAAACTAGCTCTCCTCCTCCTCCTCCTCTTCTTCCTCTTGCTTGCTTGAGCTTGTGCTTGAGAGAGGGAGTGTGAGGGAGTGAGAGTGTGAGGTTGAGAAACCGTGGTGGAGAAGCTCTCTATTCTCTCCTCATTTCTTCTTCTTCTTCTTCTTCTTCTCTTGTCTCATATGTGGTACTGGAGCATGGAGCTTGGAGCTTGAGATCAAGCTTGCTTAAGCTTACACCTTGGATTGAGGAGCTACCAGAGTGCTTAAGGGAGGAGGCAACTGGATTGAGCATGGAGGTAAGCAATCTACATGCATAGGTGTGAAATTTATATGACTATGTGAGAGATAGCCATTGCACTTGGCTTGAAACACTTGAAACAATAATGACATCTAGTGAGACACATAAAGCCACAATATCTCAACTTTTCGAAGGGTAAGACCTTGCCAATGGTACCACTTTGCATGATGGCTAGGAGCCCTACTAGCAAACAACCCCAACACCTGCCTTTCCACATTCTATCTAACAAACTCAAACTCCAGGGACCCTTGAATACTTTATGAGAGGGCTTGCAGGTAACCATGTTGCTAATCTCAAACCCTCATAGATCTCATGGATGAGCCAAAGTGGTAGTGGACTAAAGTGCACAACTTCAACTTGATGTATGATCGGACAACACTAATCATGAACGAGAAGAGGGTTGAGGCTAGAAGCCTAGGGGATGATGAAGAGTCAAAAAATAATGATTCGGATGATGAGTATAAAGACTGCTATTGTACAAATGAGGAAAGTGAGGAAAAAGCTGACTTAATAATAGAGTACGACATGATGGCCAAGTGATTGAACACATACAAGTAAACTCCAAGCCACGGAAAGCCAATATTTTTAGGTTCAAAAGAGGAGTCTTCAGAACAGAATGTGACTATACCTCGGGGAAGTTACTATATGTATGCGCTCTACATCATGTGTGTTAAAGGCCTATTTATAAATATCCTTATATATGAATTTTCATGGGTAGCTTGGAAAAGCCACCTAAGGATGATAGACTATGAGTAAAATGGATTAGTTCAACCAAGTGCCACACCACGTTTTAGAACAAAATCGGCCTCGAAGTTGCGACCACCAAGGGAAGCTCCTTTCTTCTAGCAAAGGTTACGAGTTTGACTTTGGGTCAGAAGTGAGATCTGAGAACTCGGAAATGCCTCAACCACCTAAGGCTAAATGCACCAAGGAGGGCCTCCCTATCCACCTAAGGCACACATGATTGAAGGAGGACAAGGGAAAAAAACCAAAGGGATTTGAAGCCAAAGAACAATGGAAACCCTAGGACCTACCTAAGTGCTTCATGAAGTTCAAAAAGGGTGACAAGATAGTAATCTTTCCCGCATACCCACAGGAGAAGTCGCTTATCCTTTTGAGGGCATACTCACTAGACATGGTGTAGCATGTCTAGTGGGAGAGACGTTTTGAGGGTTGATCTAATGCCTTATTGGGCTAATGACATAGTCCAAGTCCTAGAGCATGTATTGCTTGAGTAATCTATATAGAAGGCTAGGCTAAAGCACCTTATCCTTAAGATTCATCCCTATTAGTTAATTGTCGACTAGCTCTGTAGACTAGGACAAGACAGGTTATTACAAAGATACATGTGTGAGCACGAAATGCATGAGGTGCTTGTTGAAGCACATGGTGAAATTATTGGAGGACACTTCAATGGAGACACTATAGTGCACAAGGTACTACAATTACCCACCCTATTTTGTGATGGTGCTAAGTTCATGAAGCACTGCAACGAATGTCAAAGGACCAAGGTACACATTCGTAAAGACAAGATGAAGTTGACCCCAATAATAGCATGACAACCCTTTGAAAAGTGGGGGATCGACTTTATTGGGCCAATCAACCTTGAAGCGTAGTACTCATAAGAAAATTACATCATTGTAGCTACAAATTATCTCACAAGATGGGCCAAAGCTCATCCCACTAGGAAGAAAGATGCTAGGACCATAGCTAAGTTCCTTTGGGAGTAGGTGATCTTGTGATTTGGTTGTCCAATTGAGCTAGTTAGTAATCAAAGTATGCACTTCATTAATGAAGTGATTACCCATTTACTGTC
The DNA here is from genome assembly GCF_053477565.2 of Lygodium microphyllum. NCBI lineage: Eukaryota > Viridiplantae > Streptophyta > Polypodiopsida > Schizaeales > Lygodiaceae > Lygodium > Lygodium microphyllum. Next base: position 8,571,761 of record NC_141160.1, read on the forward strand.
TACATTCTTGATCATTCATAGAAAATCATCACCATACTACCCTTAAGCTAATGGTTATGTGGAATCCACGAACAAAATCCTAGTGAACATATTGACTAAGGTAGTCTTTGCCTCATGTAGTGACTAGGACAATAAACTCATAGTAGTAATATTGGCCTATAGAATAACCTATAAGATGGCCATATGGGAAATACCATTCAATCTCACCTACAAGACCGAAACAATCATACTTGTGGAGTTTTTTGTTCCAAGCTTAAGAGTGGTAATACAAGAAAGAGGATCGAAAGGAGGTATGGACAAAACACTTGGTAGAGCTAAAGTGCCTTTTTGAGACTTGACTCCCAGCTACCCATGTGCTAATCTATGAAAAGGAAAGATGCAAGAGCTGGTTTGACAAAGATGTCAAACAATGTGACTTTGAGCAAGGCAACCTAGTGCTACTATACTTTGTAAAGGGCCATAAGAAAAATATAAAGTTTAGAGGATTGAGACCTTTTAGGGTCTGCAATATCAGTTGAGAACTGGCAACATAGAGCTCGAGACCCTAGAAGGAGAGGGCATAGGCTTCTTTAGTGGAAATCGTCTCAGCAAGTACTACCCTCCAACACATCCACTGTACGAGCCTCCAATGCTAAAACCCCCCGTAAACATAAGAGTAGCCACCATTAGTGAGATAGAGGAGGAGGATGAGGAAATTGTAGAACCTACCTACCTATGCATATCAATGATGACTACTCAAAAAACACATGCATTTGATACCCTTATTGACAATGGAGTAGACTTTAATATTCTTACACATGATCATTGGACCCTCATTGGTTAAGCCCCAACTATAACCTACCAATGCTAAACTCAACCCATTTGGGAGACAGTCCTACTCACTGCTAGGAAAGTGTAAAATAGTGATTTCTATTGAGACTGAAATCCCACCTATAGTCTTCTATGTGATGCCAAATACTAAGGTCACCGATAAGGAATCACTGCTAGGACATGCATTTAAAAAACAAGCACACTGCAATGTCGACTATGACTCACAATGCATTCAACTTGTCATTGGCAATGTTTGGATAATGATAGCTTTCTGCAAGGGCAATGCGACTCTATCGTAGCCTGCTATGCTATCGGTAGAGGAACCAAGTGCAAAGCCTAAGGAGGGAAGTCGGGACTTGTCCTACCCTACCAAAACAAAATGGCAGTAACCCAAGGGAGCTGCACCCAACACCATTGAGCAATAACTCAAATGGGTGCCCAAATGGCCAATACAGCCACCTAGAAGCCAAACACCATGAGCCCGTAACCATGGAGCCTCACACCCTAGGCCTAGGAGGTAAAGTTAGCACTGTTGAAGTAGAGGAACGGTTAAGCCAAGATGGGTGCCCAAAGACCTTGCACACTCAAGGCTACTACAAAGGCAACAATTGGATTTGGTTACCCAAGATTATGAGTGACACACGTGCCCCTAAATCTAGGCCCTCGAGCCCATCTTCACAAAATGGTAAGCCTACTAGGAATGAGAAATCAATTCACTCCAAAGGCACCAAAACCATAGAACCTTAATGCATGTGTATGAGGAATATGAGCCGCTTGAGCTAGTCCCTCACCCCACGTTGTCAAGGTGAGTGTGTTGTGTGTTGATACCATCGCCCTCACCCATGAAACCTTGTCCCTTACACCTTTGGCACCCTTGTAAATGCTTCGATGCCATCATGCCATCATGTAATATAACTTTGGGTCCTCAAGAGAACCCCCCATTTTTTAGTCCCCCTTTCACTTTTTGTATCCTTGTGCCATTTTGAGTTATATTTTTGTGAGCTTTTGGCCATGCCGAATGGTGGGTAATACCCCATGAGGTGGGTTACATGAGGTGGGTTATCCCTCCCCCAAGACGGACCCATGGCAGGTTCATCGCATTTGGTATTAGACCCAAACCAAAACCATCTACCTCTAGACTGACTCAACTTGACACTCCTAGCATCCCAACTATTCCATGAGAAAAAGTAGTGTATCATCTGAGGAGCTGCAAGATCAATCCATCACATAAGTGGCTGACAAACACCCCACGAAATAAACTAGGAGGGAGGCATCAGTACTGGAGCTATCCAACTCAATCAAACCCCAACTTCCCACAAGCCTTAGACCCTCCTATGTGTGCAAATCTATCCTTACATTGGCCTTAGACCTAGCCACTAATAGGGGGGATGACTTAGTCACCTGCATAAGATGATTGGATGCTACCTTTACCATGCTAGCCAAGAGCTATGAATGGTTGGACTTAGGGCTTGTCAGTGAGCCATTAGTAGCAGATGTACACTCCTGGCTATGCACCCCCTAGGAAAAATCCAAATCCATGTTTGTCAAGATTCCCATGGTAGCCAAGGAATTGATCGACACCAAAATTTCTCAAGAGCGAGCTTGCACACAATGACTAATCACATCCTGTTAGCAAGAGCAAAGTCTCTCCAACAAGCCAAGAGCTAGAAGAGCTACAAGAACTAGCCAACTCTGACTCTTCTTTTCTATGCGAATGGTACACTCTCTTTGTCTCCAATGGGAAGAAAAGGGTTGCCAAATTAAGACTAGTGCAGAGTAGAGATGGTCAATCAAAACCTCCGAGCATGACCCAACCTATGTAGGCCCTACCTCTTTCAAATTACTGGCTATTGGTTGCAATCGAGTTTATGGCCCACCCCTATTTCGATTGAATCTTGACTGAGAAAGAATTGCATATCACTAGTAGGATGAAATCCCATGACTTCCTCATTGATGTCCTGATCTACATTACACATGTAGACATTAGACCTCATGAGATGGACCATCATGCCTACTTGGAGTATAACCCAAACTTCTATGATTGGCTCATGATTAAGTAAAGCATAACATGCATGCACTTCATGCCCTTAACCCTTTGTCCTCCAATCCTAGAAAGGATTTTCATCACTCCTGGGGGGGAGGGGGGTAAGGGAAAAAAAAAAGACACAACTTGAACCTTAAACCAAACTTTAAAAAGCAAAAAGGACTAATAAAATTCAATTTGTACTTTAAGGGTTCATGGAAATTTGGGTTGACTTATGTGGATTGCTTGAAGCAAAAATTTTCACTCTGTGTTTGAGCACTTCATCTTTCCATACCATATATTCATAACACTCTCATATTTTCACAAAAAGTTTTTTCATGTAAACTAATAGTGAGCTATTGCATCATGATAGGAACCAAGGCACGAAAAGGCAGCAAAGTCCCATCCACAGAAGAAGAGCATGTCAAATATAGCGTAGTAACAAAAAAAAGGGCCTTTAATCAACTTAAGTTCAGAAGCATCTAGAACTTAGAAAGCGCAGTGATGAAAGAGCAAGTTGTAAAATAGATTGTCGACCAAGGTAATCTTAGCAAATACATAGAGAAGGTTGGTCAAGCCATCGACTATAGCAAATGCATAGAGTTCCTACAAAGTTTCGATGTGAATACAAACCATGGCATTATGGCAATAAGATAAGGAGGAGAGACTCGCAAAGTAGAAGTGGAGTTGAGTCCCGAAATAGTGGAAGGAGCTCTAGGGTTGGTCAACAAGTCCAAGAGGTGGCCCATGAGAGATGTTTATAGTATGCTAGGGATGGGCGAGGCCCAAGTGTATAGGAATTATGGAATTAGCTTGGCCAACATCCCCAGCCTTGACATCACACTACAAAGCAAAGACAGCTCATGCTCTATTCTCTAGTCAGGTACAATGCCTTGATAAGCAAGATTGGAGTGCCACTATTGAAAAGCCTTGCAACCAAGTCACTAGACAAAATCAATTGGAATGCCTATGTGCACAAGACCGTGGAAACCTTAGCAAAAGTGCTAACCACATGAGCCAGAGCAATAGGAGGGGAGTCTCTAACTTCCACAGTGGAGAAAATAAGGAGAAAGGTGGTAGATAAGGCCTCCAACATAGGTTTTGGAGGTGTGCTCACCACCATTATCTAAGAGGCCATTGGGGACTTGGAAAGATAGGAAGTGGTAGAAGAAACACCCAAGTGCTCACTAGTCTATGGATTGCCTATGCAGTCTCCTGAAAGGAGGGAAGATCCACCCCAAGTCTAGTAGAAACAAGAGGCCTCGAGCAAGAGAACCATTAGTGAGGAAGGGAAGGAGGGATCAATCCCTTTGAGCGAAGGCACAAAAAGAAAAATCAAGCTAAGCATCGTAGGGAAGAGGAAGAAAACCATGGCAAAAGAAGACAAGGAAGTAGAAGCCGCACAAAAGGAATCAAGAGAATTAGAAAATGAGAAGAGAAAAAAGTATGAAGAGGAAGAGGAATGAGTAAGAAAGGTGGAAAAGGAGTCAAGAAGGGAGCAAGATGAATGAAGAAGGAAGCAAATAGAAAATGAGGAAAGACTAAAAAGACAAGAAGACAAGAAAATGGTCCTAGCCTTGTGGCTATTGGTAGAGCAAGCCTCTCGACATGAAGAACTCACAAGGAGAAGCTTAGGTGATGAGCCAAGGATCCATTGCTGCAGTAGAAGAAAGAGTTCAAGGGCCCATTGTGCCAGGCAAGGGAAAGACCCCCATGAATCCTCCACCACCGGCTTTGATTGGCATGCCAATCACCACCCAGGAGACCTCAGAAGGAGGAGTGGACCAAAGCAATGTGGATACAATACTTGCTAAACTCAATGAAGCAACTTGGCCCATCGCCCACCAGTGGTGGTGGAGCACCAATAATAGGGACCAGGATACCTATTGTTGTGGATGCAGAATCTAGAAAGGACCCGAAGAAGTCCAAGGTCAAAGCATCCTTAACATCTATGTCATTGGCCATGCCGGTAGTAGTGGCCAAATATAATGAGTATGTGCAAGAGCTCCTAGCCCAATTTGAAAAGATGAAGGAAGATAGGAAGGCTGCCAAGGTGGAGTTGGAGGTGGAAAAGGACATGTTTGTTGTCTACCAAACTAGAGAAGACAAAGCGGATAACCACATATATCAGAGGTAGGTGAATGACCTAAATAAGGAATTAGAAGCAAATAAGAAAATGGAGATAGAGAAGAAAGAAGAAAGTGAAAAATAGCTACTATTGGAAAAGATAAGAGGGAGAAATGGGACTATAAATAGACTTCTCAAGCCTCATTCATGGAAAAAGGATCTGGAGAAGCAATTCAAACAATTAGTAAACCTAGGAGAGGACCTCACCATGGAGTTGAAGAGGGTAAAGATGCAATTCCATGTAGAGTTCTAGAAGGAGAGGAGGAAAAAGGAACAAATACTAAAGGAACTACAAGAGAGTAGGGCCTAAAAGGACACAAAGTCAATAAAAAAGTTGTTGGAGGTGAAGAAAACTAACTCCTCGGGACCCTCCAAGATTAAGAATGGCTAAAAGAAGAGTTGAATTGCCACAAACATAACAAGGAAAATATGTTGTCAATATGGAAGGAACAAGAAGGGGTGGTGACAACACTGTAACAAGAGCTACAGGGTTGAGTCAAGGAAGTATGGAGGAGAAGGTTGAGGCCTAGGAAGAGAGGAACCTTGGAAAAGTCAGGGACCTAGCCGAACACCCTATAAGAAAGCAAGAGAATCATGGTAGAAGCAAGGGATGAAGTAGTGAAGGTAGGGCTAGAGGTCTAGCAATAGGCCCTGCTCAATATAGTGCTTCATGTAACTCAGGCCAAGGATGATGACCCTGTGGAAGGGCTAAAGAGAAATCTAGAGGTCTCAAGGAGAGCCATAAAATATGGGCCCTAAGAGCACACCCCAAGAAGAAGAACTAGTCCATGCCTGGCACAATGAGGCAACTTTTGTTGCAAGTGGGGCTCTTGATAGAGCAGCTTGGGATTAGAGAACAAGAGGACCAAGAGCAGCCAACTATAGCAGCCTAGGTAGAACCACCAAGGGACAAAGGGACCAATTTTAAGAACCCTACCCACACAGAGGCATAGCCTGGTGAAAAGAGCCCTCCCCCACCTTCGAAAATGGGAGCAGAAGGCCAAGAGAAGAAGATCCTACCAGGTCCACAGAAAGAATCATCCATGCCAAAAGGAAATGCAAGGAGTTGATTGACTTCACAAAGAGAAAGTTTAACACCAGACCACAAGGCATGCTCGATGTCCAAATACCGAATCAAGGAACGACTTCCTATCAATTGAGCACTAGAATTAAATGATTGGGAGCAATGGGAGAATAGATGCACACCATTTGAATTTGCATTATTTTACCATTTTTCCTTAAATCAAGTGCTATCCCCTCAAGTGGTTGAATGATCCATCCAAGTCATGAAGAGGCTAGGGAAGTGGTGGCTTGACGAGAGGGCTAGAAATCCCACGTTATGGAGAAGAGAGCATGCAAGGTACTAGGAGGATAAGGTCACAAAAGAGCTAAGAAAGGTTAAAGGCTATGAAGCCCATCCTAAATGGTGCCGAAGAATTTGGGACACCAATTTTGAGACATGGATGGGTTTTTGTAACACACTTCCATATGAAAGAGATGACCTCACCTACATCGCTTACCCAAGGCACCATGTTGTGGAATTTGACCAAGGGAAGCATGGAAAATATGACTTCCCTTTGATCTACAATGTCAATGCTGCCTCTCTTGAAGAATCCTTGACCTTTGGAGGACAAGACCTCCGACCTTCCATTACCCACTTTTTGGATGAGTTCACAGCATGCCCTGACCTGGGTTTCCTTATTACCACTTGTAACCTCTGCCTCATGAAAATTCTACTTTAAAAAAAAACTAGTAACCCAAGAAGAATGATTGCCACCCCTCTATTTTGATATCAATGTAGGGATAGATAGTTGTGCAATGACCTACCTAATGTTAAGGGCCACTCTCTTGCTAGATTTTTGCATGAGCCTTTTGGAAGATATGAGCAATAGTAGGTTCTCAAAATCTAATCATCCTTTCCTCTCTACTATTCCTCTTAATGTATGGATTAACCAAAAGTGCTACATCCAAAGAAATGCATTCATTTAGCAAATCTCTTAGGCCCCTTGAAATGTAGCTACCAAAGAGCATCAGTATGATGTCTAGTGTGCTCCCTCCCAATGTATCTTAGAAAAAAAGGAAAAAAAAGAAAAACAAGAAAAAAGAGAGAGAAAAGAAAGCAAAGAAAGAAATGCCCCACAAGAAGTAAAAAGAAAGAAACAAAGAGCTTCTCATATAACATCAGAGTGCCACAAACACTGCACCTAGGGGTTCTTAAGCTAGGTGCATCCAGTGCCCTTGGTTGACTAGCTCCATGCCTAATCCCCTAGCCCTCCCTATCTCCCTACTTCACCCTTAGGGCACATTAAGGGCAGGACACACCTAGGGAGTTTTGTGTTCACCTACTGTTAGACTTGTCTCCTTAAGTCACATCCAGAACACCTTCCCTTGTATACAAATTGGATCGTCAAGTGTGGGACAATACCATAGGCTTCCGTGAGGTTCAACCCAACTCCCAATTTCACTAGCATGAACACCCCAAAACTGCACAATGAGGGAGGCACATCCCACAAGTAGTGCACTTCCTTTTACTTTTCAAGTGCATTTGACAATCCGCGACCAACCACTAACTTCAAAGGCCCCCCACCCACCCACTTTTACCTTTTTACATCTTTTCACTATTGATCCTTTTATGTTTACTATTTTATAGTTCTATCTTAATCCTAAACTATTCATATGATTTGTACTTCTCAAATATTATTTTGATATAAACAAATCTATAATATCTACATCTAATCATACATACTTGCATAAAATTCATTTGTATTTATTTTATAAAAAATATTTAAAAATATAAAATAAATTACAAAATCTACAATGTCAAATCATTCTCTCTCTCTCTCTCTCTCTTTCTCTCTCTCTCTCTCTCTCTCTCTCTCTCATACCACTTTCATTGTAACATGATATAAAATGAGCTAAAAATATATCTGTACAACCTAAATTACCTCATTATCTTGATTTCTCCTCCTTAAGACTTTTGTCAGTTTCTCTATCCTCTAGGGTTTAACCTTATAGAACATGCACCATACCATGTGAGTTCAAAAGAAAGGGTATTTTTATTATATTGACTTATAGTTTCCCAAAAAGAGAAGGGGTTTATAAACACACCTCGTGTAATTTTTACATTAGGGACCTCCTTATTTGAAAATTTTCAAAAGCACTCTTCTTTTCTTTTTTGGGAGGGGGGCTACAGAGGGGGATATGGGATGAAATAGGGGATAGGTGGGGGAAGATGAGTCAATACTTAGACTTGGTTCACACACACACACACACACACACACACACACACACACACACACACACACACACACACACACACACACACACACACACACACACACACACACACACACACACACACACACACACACACACACACACACACACACACACACACACACACACACACACACACACACACACACACACACACACACACACACACACACACACACACACACACACACACACACACACACACACACACCCCTATATGTCATTGATTGACTAAAGCATCCGATGGTGAATTACATCCTTGTTAACATAATAAGGATTATAACATAATGTCTCCCTAAGAGAGGATAATAGAGTAGTGGTGGTAGATTACACAAACCAGTAGGGGAAATTTGAGGCCATTTTTTGGTGCTATGAGGGAGTTTGACCAAAACATTCCCTCAAAAAATGGGGGCATGGCAAATTTTTTACAAACTTCAAATTTATTTGAGATTGCATATGTAGAACCTACTCTATTGGTTCTTACAATAGGATCAACCTTCATGCTAATTCAAGTAGTTGTTTATCTCATGCAACCTCCTCAGAATCACATAAAATTTTAGATTGGTAACCATGAATTGTAGCCTCCTGATGTTCTAAAAGTTGGTAGAAAAAAGGAGTGGTGCTTCCCAAAAGCATCATCATAATGGCTAACGACCAGCCAACCCCTTAGAATGAGAGCCTCCTCCTTTACTATGCTACCTAGTCTCCATGCCAGATGACTATCTCCATGAAATTGATTAGTTTATCAACTCTATCCCTGTTCCTCTCCTCCAAAACCCCCCCTTTCCCTCCCCTCTCTATCACCCAAACAAGAAGCATCCAAAACATGTTTTTTTCTTTCCCTCTTTCTTTTCTCTCACATGCATGCATCCTCTTTACATTCCCAAAAATAGCCTCCTAAAGGCTACAATAGCCTTAGCTTACAAAGCTAAGGTTTTACTAAGTTTTTTTTGACTTGGATATAACTATCTATCTTCATCATTAACCTCCAAGAAGTTTTCTTTCATGCAAAACACGATTATTAACCCAAATAGTTGATAATGCATTATTGCTCTAAGCACTTAATAGTGCATCTACACCAAGAAGAAACAACTCACAAACTTAATAATCTTACATCTTCGTCCACAAACCTATACTACCTCAAAATGTGGCATGGTTGGAGAGTTTCCACACTAAACAATCTTTGTGATGGCCACCCCCTCCCAATCTACACATCCCCTAAATGTGCCATAGTAGTAGCCATTAGGATCAAACACCATTAGTAGCATCACCCAAAATCTCATGCTCATAACCTTCCTATCACCACCTAGATCAAAGACCTAGTTTCCAATCATCCTAATCACCACATGTGAATATAAACAAACCCTCCCAAATCATAGGGCACCACATACTTAAGAAATCCAACTCATAGAGACCCTGGTGCATCCACATCCATGAAATGTATAGATCCACCAAGATCATACACTTCAAACTTCACAGCCTCCATATACATGTATTCCAATGTTTCATGTATATACACATGAGCACATATTTGTTCTCTTTGGACCCAACTTTTCATAGCTTTCCTTGGACAATATGACACCTTATTACCTACATCCATCTCATCTACAACATCACTCCAAGCATCTAGTTTGCTAGCATCTTGAAACATTGTTTCATCTACTACATTCCCTACCAAAGCATGGGGAAAGACTAGTGCATCCTCACATATTGCATTATTTGAATTCCCAAGTTCATTAACATCACTCACCACATTATCATCAATATGCATTTCATGTGTCTCTAGTATATTAGCAAAGACAATAGGTGCATCAGAAACATCCATGGAGACTACAACAAACACTGCAAGTAGAGTTTCAATTCCCTTTCTCATAACAACATCATGCACAACATCCATGGAATTTACACCATGAAGCATGGTATCCTTAATATCTTTTGTAGTCACTAGCCATCCATGTAGATCTTGTGAACTGCAACTACTATTTCCTCTACAATCATAAGCAATACAACTTGCTTTGGCTCTATATCTTTGTTTTTTTCTACCAAAATATATATTTTCAACTCATCCACAACATCATAGCATACCCTGAAGCATCTGCATTAGTAAGTACATCAAGAAAATCCTCCATAGACAATACATCCTTTTGTACCAATGTTTCAACCATACTCTTCGAAACATCTGTACAATCTTCTATCATTGTAGTAGCATTTGCTATTACACTAGGCAAGTCATGTGCACATTTAGAATTCACAACCACATCACCACAATTCTCTAGCATGCACTTTGCCTCATGAAAGCATCTCTTCTCATCCATAAGTAGCAACTAGAGGCACCCACTTTTCTCTTTGTTTTTGTCACTCTTCAAGATTTAAAACTACATGTTTTACATCTTTCCACTTTTTTGTCAACTCTCTTTCTATATTAGCATTTTCCAAAAGATCCAAAAGACTATAATGTAGTGTGGAATCTATTGGGTGACAATTGAGCATACCTATGCTCAAAACTTGCACAATAACTTGAGACTATTAACCCTATATTGGTGTAGCAATCCAATTCAAGAAAGCTTCTTTGGTCATCTATTCATGTCAAAAAGCCATGGTGAATCCTCACCATGACCGACTTCATGTCAGCTTCACCAAAATTCTAGGAAGAGATATGTGTAGGCTCGAAAGACACTGGGTCTTGTGAAGAAGGTACCGCCAATCAAGAATGGAAGGGAGAGAAGCTAAGTTAATTATTGCCTTCAATCTCTATCCGCCAAACCTTCTCATTCAAGGAGTTTTTACTCATGAATATTTAACAAAAGTCTCATAGGCTCCACTCTCTTTACTCATGACCATAACATGGAATCATAAAGGATACACATAGAAATTAGAAGGACACTCAAGGGATACTCAAGGTAATTACAAGGACAGGATACACACTCATAGACAAGGTAAGAGAAAGTGAAATTGGCAAGTATGACATATGATTTAAAGCTATTTAGGAGAGAGACTTGGTTTGTTGCCACGTCAAAGAAAAAATGATAATGCATAAGCACAAGCACCTTTCTAGTTGTTGCATCACTTCCATCAACACTTGAGTCAAAGGAACTTGTTGATCTCCATTTCTAGCTCTAACCTCTTATACGCCTTCAAGAACAAACTTTGCTAACTTTGCACTAACTTCAAATTTAGTTTCTAACTTGAAGTCTGATGAATCAGCCTCGTTGGAAGAGGCAATAGTAGAAGAAGTCTTAGTACACTCATGTTCTTCTTTGCTTGAATGTGTGCATCAACTGTCTCCACATCAAACAACTATCTCCATGATCAGTTGATTAGTTTATCACCTCTATCTCTGTTCATCTCCTCCATAAGCTCCCCCTCCCCATTTTTCCTTTCCCTCTCTATCACTCAAACAAGAAGCACCCAAAACATGCTTTTTTCTCCCCTTTGTTTTCTCTCACATGCATACTCCTCCAAAAATAGCATTAGCTTACTCAAGTAAGGTTTTACACAGGATTTATTAACCTAGATATATCTATCTATGTTCATCATTAACCTCCAAGGAGTTTGCTTTCATGCACAACAACCATTATTAACCCTAGTTGCTAGTGCATTATTTCTCTAAGCACTTAATAGTGCATCTACACTGATAGGAAGTACCACTATAAGATATAGGCCTTATACCGATGTTAAAAGTGACAAAAATATTTTAAAAAATTTTGCTCCCGTTGTCGCAAAAATTGTTGTTATTGGTGACACCATACAATAGTTGGTATTAGCGTCGTTATCAGCGTCGCTATTTGCATCGGTATTTGCGATGCTGATACCGATGCAAATAGTGACGCTGATAATGACGCTCTGCGACGCAAGTACCAATGCAAATAACGATGCGTGCAGGTAAATTTGCGACGCTAATAGCGATGGTAACAGGGAATTTTTTTTAAATAGCGGGGCAGCCACATATAGCACGGTGTGCTTTATTTGGGCCATACAAAATAGTTTCTGCACTATGTATAATGCTCGTGTAAACAAAAAAACAAAGTGTACTGAAATCATAACACTGATACATGAAATAAATACATGATCGCATAATGAAAGTGATTGGTACAATCATGACAAGATTTCACTACTACATAGAAAATGTCTACAGAGATAGGGCGACCAAAAAAGAAGGGTGTGTGAGCTCCAGGGATCCAAGGGCAAGCTACATATTCTCTCCGTCCGAAAGCTCATCCCATTGCAAAGGAGCATCAAACGGACTTTGCAAAAAAAGAAACAACAACACATCATTCCACCATACAATAATGCATTCTAATTAAACATGGTAACTACGGACAAGAAAGATGAGTGACTTACAGGGCCGCCGCGTCTATACAATCGGTCGATCAATGCAGTGAGACCGTGCCTCTCTACATATCAAGTCTCAAGGCCAGTCGGATGGCGATTTGTAATGGAGTGCTGCAAAGAAAATAAAATACTAACTGTTAGAAACATGATTGTCAGTACAAAGGATATTGCAAAAAAAAAAGCAAGCAAAACAAAAGAAAACTTACAAAGTCCTCCAGATATGTCCTGTGGCCGCCACTCCCAAGATAATGGACCACTCCAACCTCTAGTCATGCCCTCGCCGCCTCGCGCTGCTGACTCCAACGTCCTGAAGAATCTGTAGCCTTCTCCCTTAGTCAGCGCTTGTCATCCACGTCTAGCCATTCGAAAATTACAGCCCCACTCTTGAGTGCCTTGCGTGCATCCGATCTGTGTGACATATAGGCACGCATGCAGTCCATCATCCAACTCGTAGAAAATCTATCTGCTGTGGCTAGAATCGGAAACTCCTCATGCAAGGATACTACTATGTAGTCCTTGCTCCCCTTCGGTATGTTTTTCCAATGATCTAAGACGTTGTGCCGAAAAACTTATTGGCACAACTCTCTCATGCGAGCCATCATTCATGATGATGGCTCTTGACCTATTATTGACAAGATAGGCATATCCCTCTGGCATATGCCTAAGATGGGCCCTCTCCCACTTGCGTCCACGTTCCTGGGCATATTCAGGAGACCCCGGTACATTTAGTGTATCGATCGGGGTAGTATCTATCGAAGTAGCAGCCACAGGGGTACCACCTCTTACAGACGGCTGAGAAAAAGCCGGAGTAATTGGAGTAGAAGTCCCCACAGGTGTGACAAATCCTGGAGGTGATGCAACTCCAACAGAACGACGAGATAAAGACACCGCGCCCGTGTCTCCACAACATCTACCTGAGCCACGCTCCCTGGAACCGCCACGAGAGCGAGTAGTTGCACCTGTATCCCATGCCAGCCGCGGGCTCACTGCCTTCGTATCTCTACAACATCCCCCTAACCCTGAAGCACTCCCTCCCTCTGGCCCAAGTCTAGAGTGTCGACCTCATCTGCTCAAAGCCGAAGCATCTAATCGCGCCGAAGTAGATCTAGTAGAGCGGCATGGCGGTGTCTCAGATAGCTCCTAGTCTGCCATGTCTTTGAATCTCACCATCTGATATGGATATATGCGTGCGAAGATATCCTACAACTCCTCATCGTTCATCCCTCGACTCATCCTGAAAAGGTCACCTACACAGACAAAAAATGATGTTAGCATAATCAATTTAAATCATACAAAGCACGATAATATAAATCCTAAAAAAATGATCTCACTTGAAATGCATATCTTATGTACCCTTATAAGCGATTAGTTAACGAATTGAGTAAGTGGATGCTCCAAGTATGAAGTATCCTATGGTCCCATGTCAATCTCCTGACACAACTCCGCATACACTGGAAGGTCGATAGACATGTCACCACAAAAGGATGAGTCTAGCTTGTTCTCAAAGAATTCTTGGACTCTTGTATTTCCATCATTGTTAGCTGGTGCTGGCTCCTCTATATGCTCCACATTTTTGGTGGCCTCCACCCCTTGCAATATCGACCCCTCTATTTGGATATTGTCCTCATCTATGCTCGAAACATCTCTTTGATCATATACTCTCGCACTTCGGGGAGCTAAAGGTATAACATACCACCATCAAGGTTGTCGGGGGTTTGGATAGAAGATTACCTATTCACAAACACGTACAAGAGAGATTAAACTATTGTGACATGTACCATGTCGTAATACAATTAATAAACAAATGAGTTCATGCACCTGTTCACAATGGGCCGGCAACACAAAGGTGTCGCGCAAATCCGTCCATTTTGTTTTGGAATCTATTTTGAGAAATCCAGATGGACCTCGTCAAACTGTTGCTCCAGCTCCTTCAAGTACCACTTTGAACCATTGCACATCGAATAGTATCATGGAGAAGCTACGGTAATCCACTGTAACAATACTTTGCAAGTTCCCAAAATACTCCATCTCATCTATAACCGTGTTTCGATCCGTTGCTCATCATCGGCTCTCTTGCTCGAACCTTGCCATGATACCACAATCCATTGTGGAACGCATTTTGTCAATACGCTCCATGCGAAAATGCCGTCCGCACGACCACGCTACGCTCTATATTTTGTACTGTACATTGAAACACTCAAATTAGTTGTCCCATATAAAATATAGATACGACAAATTCTAAATACGTCATCACCTTTGGAGTACATCCCCTTGAGAATTCCCACTCCTCCATTAAGACCTCCGTCCCTTTGCGAGACGCTGCGGTCAAAGCTCCATGCAACTATCGCGTTGACCTGAACCACGGCATCTCCTCCATGCCCTCGGGATATCTAATCGGTTGATGGCACGTACTATGTCAAAATTCAAATCACTCTTCCTCTTGATCTTACCTAGCTTGCTGGTATCTGGCGAGCCACGTTTCCATAGAGGCATTGTGCAATATACAAAAGCGATTCACCTTCTCCTCCATTGCAGCATCCATTCTTTTTTCTATCCCATTTCCAACCACCACATCTCCGGTCAGTCTATCATCGTCCTTCAGCGACCATAGCATATTGTTGTTTGGATCCACCGTTGGTAGCCATTGTGAAATATGCACTAGCGCCTCAGACACCAACCAACCTTCAGCCATGCTACCTTCTGGCCGGGCTCATTGTCGCACAAAGCCTTTCAGGGTTTTCATGAAGTGCTCCAAGAAGAACATCCATCGCGTATGGACATGTCCAACAATCTCCACTTCATCTACAAGATGCTCAAGAAGGTGGATTTGTATTGTGAGCATGCTGGTAGGCAGATATTTCTCAAAGAGACAGACCATCTCCACTGCTCCCCACCTCACGTATTCAATAGAGGACATCTTAATCTCCTTCTGTGAGATCCATTACACCAAAGTCGATAGCCTGTAAATGGCCCTGCGTATTTCTGGAGTAAGGCATCCTGCGATTGCGATCGGTAGTACAAACTGCCACAAATGAGAAAGCATTATGAACAATGGCTACACTCCAAATAGCAAAATGCGCATGCCAATTACAATCCATTCGTAGTACAAACCTGACATATCTTATGCCAGTCATGAAATTTTAGCACTGATAATTGATCGTCTTTAGAAAATGCAGACCTGAGAGAACTCATCATACTCGTCGGAGTGCGGATAGACTTAACTACTTGCTTCACAATGTGCTCTTCTTTAGTGGACAAAACCCAAGGAGCGCGAGGTAGGTATTGGCGACCATTAGTACTCGACTGCGACCAAAGCGCCTCCATCTTGCCTACCTCCTTCAAATCCATTCGTGCCCCTATAGTGTCTCTCTTTCCTGTGATGTGGTCCCATAGCAAGCTGCCCACGTTCTTGAAAACATGCATGGGATCCAACAAGCGGTTGATCTGTAAGTGGGTCCAATATGGCAACTCGTAGAAAATTGAGAACCGCCACATTCCGTCTGGATGTGACTCTGCGTGGACCATTTTTAGCTCGTACCAGCTTGTGGCATTCATACGTGTTGGAGGTTGTCCAAGAAAACCTTCCCTGAGTTCATGACCCTCTGGCAAGAAAGCGGTGTGTCCTTGATATACCATCTTCTTCATGGTTCCCGACCTTCGGGAGTCTAACTGTGGCCCGCACAATGGACATGCATGATAACCTGAGGTAACCAGACCTGTTCCAACACCTCTATCTAGTGAATACAAACTTGAACGAGATAAAATATAGATATTACCAATGAGAACAGAAGCCTTTTTACGTGAGCACTCTCCGAATCCCGGAAAGTCATGCATTGTCCACATGAGAATGGCTCGAATATTAGCGGACCGTCAACCATTGTGCTTGCTCATATCTTGCATCGTGACCCCCTCCTCCCACAAAATCTTAAGCTCATCGACTAATGGATGAAGGTACATGTACATATTTTTGACTTTGTAGCGGCGGGGGACGAGTAAGCTAAGGATGAGATGTCCTTTCTTTGTAGAGAGCCATGGAGGGATATTGTAGTTGACAAGGACTATAGGCCACACACTGTAAGAAGTTGAGCGCAGACCGAATGGGTTCACACCATCCATTGCAAGACCGAGCCGAAGATTCCTTGGCTCTCGGGAAAAGCCTGGGAAGGTAGAGTCAATGTGGCTCCATGCACGTGAATCCGCTAATATTCGTTGAACTCCATCTGTGGACCTATTTTGCGCATGCCACATTGTCAAGCTCGCCATGCCGAACATATGAAACATGTGGTTTATATAGGGGATAAGCGAAAATTATTTGAGAACTTTTTGAGGGACGGTTTGCCCTTGCAAGTCTTGTTGATGCCTGTGAGTACCACACTTTGGACATATCTCCGTAGTCTCGTATTCTCCTCGAAATAGTATGCAATCATTGATACATGCATGGATGCTGTTATAGTCCATGCCAAGCTTTCGTAAAACATGTCATGCATCATCACGAGACTCAGGCATGGTATTTGCAGGTGGTAATATATGATATTTCAATAACTTGAAAAAAATCATAAAACACTTTGAAAAAGCACAAATTTTTTTAATAATAGTGCCGAAAAGAAATCAACAAAGCGTACGTACAAGGTACTGAACAACTCGGTCATACTCGCATTGCTCCACTCGTATTTTGCTTGCACACTTAGGAGTGCAAGCAGTGTCTTCAGGCGAGATACTCGGCACCCATCATATAATGGTATGGATGATTCTTCTCTAAGCGGATCAGAAGTCTCGACATCTATGGGAATCAATGCATCGATCATTGCCTCCATCTCAAGCTCTAAGATTGTAGGTAGGTTTGGAAGGTTGGCTGTCTCCTCTGGTATTGACGGTATAGATTGGGTAGTGCCTTCCAAGTGGTGGATTGGCTCATGCACTTCATCCATCGCATGCCCACTAACTTTTCTAATTGGCCGCAAAGGGTGCACTCCTCCTTGGGACGAGACGTCACCTTCCTTGATAGAAAATTTGCCAGCCACACCCAATCTTTTTGTATATGGTATTCAATTAGCTTGCGAGTACAATGCATGATTGATATTAACTTTTCTTACCGTTTGCTGAAAATCCGCAATCGCCTGATCAATGATCTCAGATTGAAACTCGCCGAAGTGTCGTACGTGCTCTATAGACAATCGACGTTTTCGTCTAATTGCCAGTTTACATTGAGAGCAAGGACATGGGACATGCTGATTAACATATGCCTCGCGATCTTGAACAACAAGACCTTCATCCTTTTCCATTTTGTCTACATTACGACAAACAATTTGTTTTTGTTATCATTCTTTTTTCCTTAAATTATTCTCCTCTCCTTTCATCTCTCTCTTTTTCTCTTTCTTTATTATGATGTATGTATTTCCTCTCCCTCTCTCTTGTTCCTTCTTCTTTTTTCTCTTCCTCCCCCTCTCTCATTTTCTTTAACGATCACGACTACGACTATGATGAAGACCATGACCACAACTACGACTACGACCACGACTATGACCACGACCACGATCACGACTACGACTACAACTACGACTATGACTATGACTACGACTACGACCACGATCACGACCACGACTATGATGACCACGACCACGACTACGACTACGACTACGACTACGACTACAACTATGACTACGACTACGACTACAACTACAACTACAACCATGACCACGACTATGACCATGACCATGACCACGCCCATGACTAGGAATACGACGACCACGACCACGACCACGACCACGACTATGACTATGTCTATGACCATGACCATGACCACGACCACGACCACGACCACGATCACGACCACGACCACGACTACAACTATGACTACGACTACAACTACTTATATAGAGATAAAGAGAGAGACAAGAGTTAGGGAGAGAGTAAAGTTAGAGAAGAAGAGGAGAGAAATGAGAGAGGTAGAAATAGAAAGAGAGATAGAGAGAGAGAAGAGATAGGGGAGAGAGAAGGACTTAGGGAGAGTATAGGAAGAGAGAAAGAGGGAAGATTGAGGGAGAGAGAATGGTTGAGAGAAGATCAGAGAGGAAAATGGTTGAGAGAAGAGAGAGGAGAAAGAGAGAGAGATCCGACTAGAGCATGGTTGAAAGAAGGGAGAGAGAATGGTTGAAAGAAGGGAGAGAGAATGATTGAGAGAAGAGAGAGGAGAAAGAGAGAGAGATCCGACTAGATCATTTCACACCCATAGCCAATACACCGTGGAGAACACAAGCAAAAATTGACTACAACTACGATTATGACTACGACTATGACTATGACTACGACTACGACTATGACTACGACCACTACTACGACTACGACTACCACGACCACGACTACGACTACGACTACGATGACCACGACCACGACTATGACTACGACCATGACTACGACCACAACCACGACCACGACCATGACCACGACTACGACTACGACTAAAACGACCATGGCCACGACTACGACCATGACCACGACCACGACCACGACCACGACTACGACTACTTATATAGAGATGAAGACAGAGACAAGAGTTAGGAAGAGAGTAAAGTTAGAGAAGAAGAGGAGAGAAGTGAGAGAGGTAGAAATAGAAAGAGAGATAGAGAGAGAAAAGAGATAGGGGGAGAGAGAAGGATTTAGGGAGAGTATAGGAAGAGAGAAAGAGGGAAGATTGAGGGAGAGAGAATGGTTGAGAGAAGAGAGAGGAGAAAGAGAGAGATATCCGACTAGAGCATTTGACACCCATAGCCAACACACCGTGGAGAACACAAGCACAAATTGACTATGACTACGACTACGACCACAACCACAAATTCCCCTTTACCATTTACAACTCACCCACCTTCTCTCCACACTATTGCACACTACAATCTCTATGAGGGCATGAGATTGGGATTTTCACAGATACCAAAGCATGACCTATAGCTTGATGGCTGCATATATACTAGTACTACTCATGGAAAAAACCTTAAAATAATTATTATGCTCAAATATATGCTTGTTAGAGCAGAAATTTATTCCTAAGACTATTCTAAGGATGAAAGAGGGTTAATGATAAAAGAGTATCCTTCCTTGCAAGTGATTTTATATTAATTTTTTAATTAAAATTGATAGTTGAAGATGAGTTTCCTAAGAGATATTGTGGTGATGCTGTTTTAGTTTTTGTGAAGAATTAGAATGATACTGTTTTAGTTTTTTGTATTTGTCTTTTTAAGAAGATATTGATTTTTATGGAATATCCAAAGTTATTTTTGGATTTATGTTATGAAAAATGAATGCTTTTCTAACTGATAGGCTGATTTCCTTCGTTGTATACTTCTACAAAAGTTCTTGTGCCCTCATAGCTGGATATTTGGTTACACACTAAACCTCCCCCAAGGTTAGTGGCTAGATCCCTTCACCAAGGGGATAGTTTGAGCATGGTGGAGGCTAGGACAAGCCCCATGTATGAGAGATCTCTTTGTAGGAATAACATTATGCTAGGAGGCGCAAGTGTGCTAGGGTTCTCTAGCCATATATCCCTTAGGTTTGTTGAGGATCGGCCTAACCCCTATAAGCTTAGGATGAGCTTATTATAAGGTCTTATTTCCTTTTCTCTCTTTCTCTCCCTCTCTCATTTCCTCTCTCTCCCTCACCCTCACCCTCTCTTTCTCTCTTTCCCTATTAGGTTTAATGATTTTTCTCTCTCTTCTCCCTCTCTCATTTTTTTTCTCTCTCCTCTCCCTCTCTCATTTCCTTTTCTCTCTTTTTCTCCCTCTCTCATTTCCTCTCCCTCCCTCACCCTCACTCTCTCTTTCTCTCTTTTCCTATTAGGTTTAATGATTTTTTTTCTCTCCTCTCCCTCTCTCATTTCCTTTTCTCTCTTCCTCTCCCTCTCTCATTTCCTCTCCCTCCCTCACCCTCACCCTGTCTTTCTCTCTTTCCCTATTAGGTTTAATGATTTTTCTCTCTTTTTCTCTCTCCTCTCCTTCTCTCATTTTTTTCTCTCTCCTCTCCCTCTCTCATTTCCTTTTTTCTCTCTTCCTCTCCCTCTCTCATTTCTTCTCCCTCCCTCACCCTCTCTCTCTCTTTCTCTCTTTCCCTATTATGTTTAATGTTTTTCTCCCTCCTTTCCCTCTCATTTCTTTTTCTCTCTCCCCTCCCTCTCTCATTTCCTTTTTCTGTCTCCCTCTCTCATTTCCCTATTATGTTTAATGTATCCCTCTCCCTCTCTTATTTCCTCTCCGTCCCTCTCCCTCCCCCTCTCTTTCTCTCTCCCTCCCTCTCCCTCTCCCTCCCTCTTCCTTTCCCATTTTCTCCCTCTCTCATTTCCTCTCCCTCTCTTAATACACACGAATTATACCAAAAACAAGTAAAAGAGAGAGAGAACTCTCTCTCCCTCTCTCATTTTCTCTCCCTCCCCCTTCCTCTCTCCCTCTCTTTCTCTCTCCATCCCTCTCCCTCTCCCTCTCTCATTTCCTCTCCCTCCCTCTCCCTCTCCCTCTCCCTCTCTTTCTCTCTCATTTCCTCTCCCTCTCTCAATACACACGAATTATACCTCATTTCCTCTCCCTCCCTCTCCCTTTCCCTCTCTTTCTCTCTCATTTCCTCTCCCTCCCTCTCTTTCTCTCTCCCTCCCTCTCCCATTTTCTCCCTCTCCCTCTCCATCTCTCATTTTCTCTCCCTCCCTCTCCCTCCCCCTCTCTTTCTCTCTCATTTTCCCTCTCTTCCTCAATATACACAAATTATACAAAAAACAAGTAAAAGAGAGAGAGAAAACACAAAAGCAAAGAAAGAATGGACAATGCACTCATCGTAAAGACTCGAAGAAGGGTTTGGCGACTCCTATTCGCAACAGTGGCTCCTCTTCGCCCTCTATACACCTCCTCCTCTTCTTCGCGAACGACGATGGCGGCGGCGATGGTGGCGATGGCGGAGAGAAACTTTCTTTCCCTCTTTCTCTCCCTCTCATTAAGATGGTCGCTCTCCCTCTCACTCTCCCTCTCGCTCTCTGTTTCGTGAATGCATAAAAAATCACGGGCTCGGGTTTCGACTCGCATTTTTTTGCTTTGGGTACCATCACTATTTGCGTCGCATTTGCGATGCTAATAGCGACGCCGCTATTTATCATCGCTAACGCTCATCGCTATGCCTCATATCCTTGTATTGTACCTCACAAAATTAATAATCTTGCCTCTTTGTCCACAAACCTATAATACCTAAAAATGTGCCATGGTTGGAGAGTTTCCATACTAGACAAAAATCCTCACGACATCGGGATTCGTAGTTGACTTGGCACATGTTGTCATGGTGGATTGTATGAGGAATAGTAACACATTGATAGCTAGTTGTTGAGCTCATGGACCACCCTTGTTCCCCCATCTATACTCATGGCCAAGATCAAGCGCTTTAGGTATTTCTTTACATTTCAAATACCAAAGCAAGTACTCTATGCATGACAAGAGAGTGGATTTGGAAACCAAATCCCTTTAATTCTTTTAATGACGCTCTATACTCATCAATATATCCATATGAAATATGATTTACACACATCAATATTTGCACTACTATATAAATCGGTATACATATTTGTATGTGCTAGTATATGCATTGGTATATATGTTGATATAAGTGAAGGTATTTGTGGCCGTAATTTTAACAGTCATATCCACACACAAATATCAAAGCAGTTATTGGCATGTATTCTAATGGTAAGCTTGAAGTTTTAAAATAAATTTATTGTATTTATGTCTAAGTACTTTTCATGATTGATATTTCCCTCATCCCTTGACATAGTGTATATTGACACTAGATCCATAATTTTCTCCATAACTTTCAGCGTCCTTATGCATCGATCGGTAACTTTGTGACTTGAATATCTAGCCATGAAAATCTATGGTACATGTCAAATCTAGCATTGCGAGTATGAAGTTTGTTGTGTAGACTACTCTTTAACATTATACATTCCTTGAGTATGGATTTAGCATACTAAACAATGTTACTTGCACATCATAAATAGTAGACCAACCTTAAATGCAATGAGTTTAATTTTCCGATTCCATTTCGTTGGGATGTGCAACTCTAGCCTAGTTACCACCATAAAGAAAAAATTTGGAAACCTCATGTTCCATTGATGTGACCCAACAATGTAATTAATTTATATTTCACCCTACATTCACTTTAAAATATAGGTGGCCATGAAATTCTATTGTGCATAGTTTTTGCATTAATGTATACATTACATATTCATGTACGAGAAAAAACAATGAACTCAATGACTCTTGATTTAAGTACACATGAAAACACAGGGAAAGGAAGTGCTAGTAATGAAAGTCCAACGATTAAGGAGAGTTGTGAAATATTCCAATTCACATAAGCCATAGGAAAAATGTACATAAAACACAATAAATCAAGGATAAAATTAGTTCAAAAGTGGTTAAAAGGAGTTTCTTTAAAGTTTCAAAGTGACCGCCTTGGGATGCACCATAGGATGTAGCCGATGCGATCATCAAAGATGTTGTAGGTGGGCAACACCGAACATAGTTGTGTCTAGATTATTTGCTCTTGATCGAGCCCTCCAATATGTCATCATTGAGGTCTACTTGTCTCGACCTATAACATGATTGAACAAGTCTAGACATCTTCTCTAAGATGTCATCATTAAGGTCTACTTGTCTCCAATATGTCATCATTGAGGTCTACTTGCCACAGCTTCTCCCGCACAAGTCTTTTCTAATCGATTGAAATCTTATAACATGACCGCCCCTTGCAGCAAAATTTTCCAACTCGAATCTTACATGACTTCAGAAGTGCAGGCGTGAACAAGTTATGGCCGGTCCTTTCAGCTAACAATACACTAAGACGTTGCAATATGTGACCCATGGTACGTCGACTTGATTAAGTAAAAGTAAATGGATAATATGGGTGGAGCAAGTGGGTGAAATTCTATATCAAAAGAGTCGGGTAGGTACATCTGTTTGACAAGCAATGGAAGGGTGAAGGATTAGTTTATCAGCTTTTCAGTACTGTAGGCAGTCGAGATCGAAGTTCGATATGACATATCTTAGTGAATCATGCAGCCGGCCTCTCAAATTCCAGAGCTTCGACAGTTACTGCAGATTCTTTGGGACGAGAAACACGTAATGATCCTGTTTCCACTAACGTAGCTTTCGACCAAGGGAAAGCCCAGGGATCACGTAAAAAGAAAACGTACGCAAAATATTGGGGCGGTTCCTAATGCAGCTACCATGACGTGCATGGTACGCAACCGCAGAAGCTATAAGAAGGAGCTGCGCCATGTGAGGATAATCACAATCCACGATATCTGCAGTCGCTCAGCATCATAATTATAAGTAGTTATAAGATCTCTGCTAGGTTGTGGGCAGCTTAATTGGCTCGGCGGCAAGAGAAGGATAGCTGAGGTTGCAGGAAGAGTACGTGCTGCTGTGCGATAAACAGAGTAGATAGAATTAGAGGTTACGTATATTAATTCTAATGGCGGGCGAGAAATACAGTGAGGTGCTGGACTGCAAGGTGTCTGACGACAGGATGTGGTGTGGGGCCTTCTTGGACGCGCACAACTGCCTGCTCAAGGCCTTGCCCCTGAACATCGCAGCAGTGGAATATGGCCCCGGCCTCCATGGCCCCGAGATCGGAGGTTTCCGAACCATCAAATTCCACAAAGGTACGTTCACCCGAGCTCACGACTTCCATTTTGTAACACCCATCTCACATACCCAGAACAATCCTTGACCTTCCTCTTTCCATATGGCTAACTATATTTAGGAGGGGTTTAGTGGCTAACACACCAGTTCTTCGTATATTAATAATCCTTGACCTTCCATCTTCATGGCTAACCAATAGTAGGAGTTCCATGGCCAACATATAATTCTCTACATATTGATGATCCTTGACCATCCAACACATAATTCTTCACATATTGATAATCCTTGACCATCAAGTTTCACATCTTACTGCCTCATCAATCCAACTACTATCTAGCAAATATAAACTAATGATTTTCTCCTTGAGGCCAATTCATAAATGACTCCTAGGCAATGCACAACCTACTCCATCATATAGTCTAGTTTCCTCTTGGGATGCATCTACACTCACCAATTTATACAAATATAAGGCTAGGCCTAGAAACAAGGTGTAATTACATGTAGAATATTACATCTTAAAACACTTGTAGAAGACTAAGCCTAGAAACAATTAGGGAAGACGCCTTGCCTCAAGGCCAATTCATAAATATTATGTTGCATACATACCAATTGCTAACCCATACCATATTGTGGCATGTCTTGGTATGAATCTTTGCTATAAGTAGAAGACTAGGCTTTAAAATGAATGTCACTTTGCCAATTATACATAAAAAGTAGGAGAATAGTAGCTAATTATGATCCAACATGTGGAAGGATCTAAAAGTCATACTACATTTTATATTATACTTTTAATCTAATTTTACATATTTCTTCTCTTTGTTTTTTTGAGTGAATTCAACTTCTTTGTACATTGACTCTCAATATATGCTTCCTTTCCAACACACACACACACACACACACACACACACACACACACACACACACACACACACACACACACACACACACACACACACACACACACACACACACACACACACACACACACACACACACACACACACACACACACACACACACACACACACACACACACACACTCTCTCTCTCTCTCTCTCTCTCTCTCTCTCCACCCTTTTGTCTTGGGGTTTGAACTTAAAATATGTAAGTATAGCATGTAAGTTCATTATTAAGAAGGTTTTTTTAAATAATTTTGGGAAAACATATAGGTTTCATTTATAGAAGTGTTTCTATGGTACTTTTGAAAAAGCCATGTAAGTTTATAAAGAAAATAGGTCAATTTATTTATGCACATTTGTTAGTGCAAAGGATTTTGAAATTATGCATTGAATTCATGTCATACAAATGACATCTTAATCATAAATCTTCATGTGTGTGTTCTATTATTTCTCCATGCTAGCATATCAAACACTTGAAATTTAGTCTATTAACTTGCTTCTCTATTTTGAGCTAGGCCACTCTTTTTTCGATCATGTGGAGGAAGTAATAAAAAAGCCTTTTACTGAAGCAAAGGAGAAGGAGAAAGAGTTAGAGAAACATTTACTTCTTGAAGAGAAGAAAGTAAAGGAGCAACTTGCTCATGAAGAAGAAAAAGCAAAGCATCTTTTGGAAGAAGAGAAGAAGAAAATAAAGGAGTTCCTGATTGATGAAGAGGAGAAAGAAAAGAAAGTTTTGGATCATGTTCAGGAGAAAGAAAAAGAAGTCTTAGCTCATGCAAAGGAGGGAGAAGAATTTGCTTATCATGAGGTGATCCATATAAAGGAAAAGATAGAGGAAATAGATCATGCAGCAAAGAAGTTTGTAGCAATTGTCATTGAAGGAGGCCTACTAGGTATCTTGTTTAAACACTATAAATATTGCTTTGAACTCAAGAAAAAGGAAAGTGGTATAGGATGTTTGGTGCATTGGTTTGCTGAATATGAAGTATGCACAAGTAAGCATGCCCACCCAGAGGAGGAGATAAAAAAACATGTCACATCCATTTTCAAATCAGTGGAGGATTATCTACTCAAACATGAAGATTACACTCATTAAATCTCCCCTTTACATATCCACTATTTCAATACCTATCCAATAAGAAATGCTCCTCTATGACCGCTTATTTGTGAATGCAATATATTCTAAATAAGCTTCCTAGAACCTTTAGGAATATTATGAAGCATTGTATTTCGATACACTTTGTATTGTATAGTCACTTAGGCTCTTTTGAGAGCTTATGGATATGAGAACCTTAAATATACTTTATAAATTTAGAAAATCCAATTCATCTTCAATAGTTTAATTATCATACTTTTTTGTGTGGTTAAATTACAAGAAAGTAATGACACATGAATAAACTATTATAATGTTAAGTTATTTGTTATGATTTCTCATTAGTCATTAATTGAGTGACAAAAGTGGCTTATATGAGCCACATGGCTTTAAGTCTTAATGAAACTTATGAAGTCTAAGATACGAAATTTGGTATATATTTCAACCTTTAATATAGTCTAGCAAAAGTGAATTTCTAAACTAACTTGCTAAACAACACCTAAGGAACTATTTGATTGTAGGTGCTTAGTTGTTATGAAAACCACTTATACATCTTTATATTAATTTACAATTGTCTAATATTAACAAATATTACCTAAAGCTATCATTTTATGTGTGTGAAGACTAAGATAAGAAATTCGGTGTATATTGCAATATTTAAGATAGTCTAGAAAAAGTGAATTCCTAAACTAACTGGCTAGAAAACACCTAAGTAATTATTTGATTGTAGGTGCTTAATTGTTATGAAAACCACTTATACATCTCTTTATTAATTTGAGGAGGAAATTTTTTAAGATTAACAAGTATACCCTAAAGCTATTAACTTGATAGGTTATATGAAATGGTTTTGAGATACTTATCGACACATCATTTAGACCACTTTTTAAAAGGAAAAAATGGGAATTTAGACATTTTGAAAATTGTGAATATGTAGTTCACTACAACAACAAAGCCATTGAGCTAATTCTTCTCTATCATAATTCAGCATAACCAACTCAAAAATAGGGCAATTTTCAAGGAATGTCTAGTTTTAACTGAGCTTAAGAGCCCTATAAGGGGTACCTCCCAAGGTTGGGACTAGTTCCATGTCATTTTACCCTTTATAGAGTGTGCTAGGAAGAGATTGATATGAAGGAAATGATTCTTGGACACCAGTGCCAAGAGCATGTAAAGTTGGGCCTAAAAATGCAATTGTAGGCATAACTAGGAGAATATAATGTTGTAGAGGACACTAATTGGTAACATGAGTTTATAAGCCTATATTAGACATAGAGATAGGATATATCAGCCAATGAATTGGCGTGCATGAAGACCATCCCCAAGACCACTATATCATTAAGGGTGGTGTCAATGACCACTTGATATTGGCCCAAAAGCCATGCCATGTATTGAAGTTTTTTAGTATGGACTATGACTTTGACTGAGACCAATGTAAACCCACTCGAGTCTATTCAAGTCCCATGAAATAAAAATTCACCATGAGGCATCAGTCATTGTTTTATCTCTCATAA
Organism: Lygodium microphyllum; assembly: GCF_053477565.2. Lineage (NCBI taxonomy): Eukaryota > Viridiplantae > Streptophyta > Polypodiopsida > Schizaeales > Lygodiaceae > Lygodium > Lygodium microphyllum. Next base: position 8,599,495 of record NC_141160.1, read on the forward strand.
AGGTTAACACCAAGAATTCATCTACTTAAAGCCATGGCTATGAGAATATTACTAGGCTGGATTCTCTTGCTCTAAGATTTCAAATTCAAGATCATTCCACACCCAAGCAATGATAATGTGGTATTAGTTTTTTTCACATAGCTTGAAAAATGGAAAACTTAGAAAATAAGCCTTGGATGATGTTTCTCATACCAAGCCACATGTGCCCAGTCACCAACCATTACCACATTGTAAGTGTAGACATACATTCTAGCTCCTCAAAAAAGAAAAAGTCACCTAGAAAATGAGTAAGAAGAAAATAAGAGATTAACATTTTACAATAGAATACTCTAACCATTTATTTCTAGTTGTAAACTTTGGATGAGAAATACTAAGCACATGTATTGGCTAATTGTCTTCAACAATATGTTTATGATGTCTATCATTGTCTAGACAAAGCTAATAATAAATCACTCTTTTGCATCATTCAATGGTCCACCACATCTTTGTAAAGCTTATGTAACTCTAAAGTCTAAAATTAATTCTTGTCTTTCCAATATCTAGTTTAATAAGTGATGGTTTTATACCATCTAAGTTTTATGTTGGACCACCAAAAATTGGTTTTGCACCACAAAAAAAGTGGTTTAGAGTCATTGAAAGTTACTCTTGTACCATTGAAAAGTGCTCAAAGTGGTACAATGATACAACTTTTTTGTGATGCATCACCATTTACAATTCATGTTGCACCACTAAAAAGGGGTTGTATCACTTCAAAGTGGTGAAAATTACTAATTGTTTTTTAATTGTCATCATGCCACTCAAAAGTGGTGCAGGGCCACCCAAAAGCGGTTCTAGACATTTAGAATTCAAAGAAGTAGGGGTAGTAAAGAAACACAAAAGAGTTTAAATGTATATATATTTATAGAGACATATATTATAGGCTATCCACATGTCATAATACATTTTAGGATATCCAGAGGTCATAGTAGATTTCGAGCTATCTAGATAGCATAGTCTAGCTCATTCACTATCTTGTGATAGTACAACAAAGTTGTAATCTAGAGTAGATAAATGATCCTTGGGGTTTTTGAGGGGGTTATCTTTGTATATTTTAAGGAGTTTGGGTCGACTACCCATATTTACAACCCTGGTAAGAGCATGCATGTGAGGTAGTATGGTTCTTGCTCCACATCCATGGGTCAAAGGTGGAAGAGGTTATGCAGTTGTCCCAATCATTGTAGAGATTTCTATACCTATAGTCATCAACTACTAGCATACGAGTAGCTTTTTGTTGAGGGTATTGGCTCCAAACTTGACAAAGTGACTTTAAAAACACATGCTTATCTCAAATCTCGTTCGGAGCATCAATCATCATCTCACAAAAGTTCACTTCTCACTGTGTTACTCTGAGAAAATATCTAGAAAATAATAAGTCCTATAAGTAAAAAGCTATGGCTAGCATGACTACACAATGAAGTTAATGTTGTACACAAAGTAGGAGCTCCATATCATCATGTTAGTGATTTGCCTTAGATCCCCTAGAAATTACTAAGCATCTTGCCTATAATAAACCTAGAGCTGCTTTGTCATTCTTTCAAATCCAATGCACTTTGAGATAGGAGGTTTAGGATGTGTAGTTGCCCCTACATGTTCCTCTTTTCTTGAAAAAACTCTATTGATTAGCAGCCAATTTAGATCAAGAAAAAAAAAATCTTAACCTTGCAAAAGTATCAAACCACATATTGCCATCCTAGCTGATCTTATGAAATTTTATTGATCATAGGATGGACAACATCTAGATCTTTATTTGCTTGATCTGGCCACATTTTGGATGTGTTTGACTATCATCTATCGATCCATCCACCTTGTCTTAAGGTTCTTCAATCTTTACTATCCAATCTATCTTTGCCAACTACAAATTATATTTGTACAAAGTCTTGAGAAACACTAAAATAAACTTACATTATAAACTTAACCATTGAATTGAATTATTAACTGAAATGAACTACATTTGTGATGCAAACATATTGTAAAAATCTTTTGCACTTATATTTTTTATACAATTGCTATTTAAGGCATTTATTTCATGCTCTTCAATGTGAATGACTATCCACCTAGTTGTACATTTCCCTTTTACGCTTCAGATACTAGAGGGAGAAAAAACACTAAAGTTGAAATGTATACCTTGACCACAAAAATAGTACTAGCATAATAATAAATGAATTTAAGCTTCAAAGGGAGCTACAAGCTACATAAGTCTTTTTGGAGACTTTGCTATGGGGGGATTATTGTTAAGATCTTTGAAGTTAGTAGTACTTTTCTAAAGAGGTGAACTGTCGGTGGTCCTTTTACCTCAAATTCAGTGCAAATCTTTGGGATTGTTTTCACCCCGTCATTAGACAACTCCACTATTTCTCCTCTAGCTATCTTTTCCTCATCTACCTTTTTCTCATCTAGCCTTTGAGTTTCATGTAGACACTATGTCACTTCAAGCACTATCTTCTCATACTCTTGGCCTCAACGAAGTTGCTATATGTATATCCTCTACATCGCATGCATTCAAGGCCTATTTATGAATATTCTTATCTTTGAATTTTTTCTGAATAAAAGATAACCCTTTTCTATTCAATCTGTAAATAACCCCTTTATATTACACACTTCTATATGTAAAAAATGGTATTTTAAAAATACCTTATTTTGAACCCACATGATGCACACATATATTCATGAGTAACTTACTTGAGCTCTTGGCTAGGCTCCTCCAAAAAAACGTATCCTCTCCACCTCCCACCATATATGTGGGTATTGGCACCCCTTTCTCTACCATATAGTGTCATGTGGCTATATATTAAATGAAGGAAAAGCAAGAAAAATACATTTATATAAGTAATTTAGATATATACTTATGTGATACTTATGATCATGATAGGTTTTTCTAGGATCAAGATTGGTCTAGAAAAATAGTCTAAGTTTTCATTATTAAGTGCTACAAACTAAATGATAACTTTGGGTATATTAAAATACATGCAAGGACTTATCTTGAGTGCTACAAGTCACTCAAGTCAAATATAAATAATTGATGTGTTTTACAAAAAGTGGTGTTTTTGGCTATTGTAAAATCATTTTCACAAATATGCATGTGTTATCTTGAGCTGATCAATTTTCCAAGCAATGGCTCATTTGATCATTCACTCTTGTTCCTGATACTAATACCAAGGCTTAGCTTCACACTCATTTCGTGTATGATCTATTTCTTATTTCTCTCTTTTTCTACTCTTCAACCATCACTCTATTTTTCACCCTTATTTTGGAGGCCCCACAAGTTTTGGCTTTCATCCTTTTATCCCGTGAACTTGATGTGAAGGCCATAGGGAGGGTGCAAGATAGGTGATGCATCACATTTGGGTTCTTCTACAAGAGTAGGTGGTGATGAGATAAAGTACTTGATTTAGAATTTTAATAGGTATTTTCCCCACAATAGAGTTGTGACTAAGGATGAGGGTTTGAATATGGAGTTATACTTAGATGTAGTTGGGATGTAGATATATCAAGAAATCATGTAAAACAAAGTGGAAATAAAGGCACTTTAGGAAGTTGTTGGTGAGTTGGGTCAATTTGACAAGCAAGAAATCTCTAAGTATCTCAAAACCTATTACATGTGAATTGATTTTTATGGTATTCTAGGAAAATATATAATGAAATACTTTGATTGGATAATAGTGAGTGAAATCAAGGAGCATGTTCAAGATATACAATAGCCATATGGTGCAACCTAGGAGAGCTTTTAGCATGCTCTTAAACATGAGTCTTTTGTGGAGGATCCAATACAAAATGATGAGCTAAATTGAGCCTCTGAAAGGTCTCATAAATCAGAGTTTGTAGCACTATTACAAGAAATACGAGTTGCAGTTGAAGATTAAATCTTAAGAAAAGGGACAAACAAAAATTGTGCAGGATGAAGCTAAGGAACTCTTGCATGGGATGCATGAGTTACAGTGGATGCTTATACAACTCAAAGAATATCTTCAATATGTAGATAATACACATGCCTTATTTGATTGCTATAATGTGTTACTAATAGTTTCTTTGATAGAGGATACTACAAATATAGTACCAGAGGCCATTGATGATGTAGAGATCTTGACTAGGGATGCTTCTATGTTATATGGTATGTATATTAGTGCTAATAATATAGATTCATTGATGGTGGATATAGATATAGTATTAAAAGAGGGTGCACATGATATATAAGTTGTATTTGATGGTGTAGATCCACTGGCCATTGATGTTATTATGAAAGTATCTACTGATGTTTCCTTCCTTGAGAAGGAAGATGCTAAAAAAATAGTGCATGCAAATAATACATTAGGTGAGGATGAGACAGTGCTTGGAAATGCAAATTCTACATTAGTAGTGCATGCATGATATAGAGACTCAAGATGAAGTAGAACTAGATGATTTCTATGTTGTTGATGAGATAGATATAGATGTTATCGAGAGGACATCACCACTTCTACTTGTTCTAGTTGTAGAGATGCCAAAGTTTGTGCACGTGAAAGAATATGTTAGCCAAGAGATATCTATCATGGAGGATGCATATTTATAGAGGTTTCAAACTGGGAGCATATGTTTACCTATACATGATGACAAGGTACATGTGGATGTATGCTTTTCTATGTATGATGTTGGAACAAAAGTGGGTATTTCAATAGACCAAAACCAAGTGAGTTGCTACGAGTCAAAGGTGTGTGGGATATTGCAATAATGCCACAAGATCCCATAATCCATGAGGATTTGCATGTTCTATAATGCTACAAAGGTTTGATGTGCTATCACTACTATTTGATCTTGGAGGGTCTATTGGTTTCATGGAATTGGATACCAAGGGTTACATACAAATGTATAAGCTTTCGATGCCTTATGATCCAAGTGAGAGTGCTTGGGATACCTATGCATTTCTAAGGATGACCATGATTTGGGTTTATGGACTTGGCAATAGTATAATTATGGGCATGATACTTTGGGTGAAGACAAGATGGCCTTTTGACCTAGGAGGGATGCATACATTGGCACATATCAAAGAATGTGTAAGTTTGGAGGGGGTGGATTTTTTGTGGCTACATGTTCAATGAAGAAAAAGTAAGGAGAAAGAATCTACATATTTATTTTAGATATTTGCTTATGGGATACTTACTCATGATCGTAACAAGTTCTTTTCTAAGATCAAAACTAGTCTACAAAAGTAGACTAAGTCTTCATTTTTAAGTTCTATAAACTTAACGTCAACTTTAAGTGGATTAAAATATATGCAAGGAATTATCTTTAGTGCTATAAGTCATCCAAGTCCATAAATATACAAAAGTGATGTATCTTATGAAAAGCAATGCTCTCAACTATTGTAAGAGAATTTTGGCAAATCTGCTTGCATAGCTTATGGCTAGATTTATTCCATTCAATTTGAGTAGTTGGATGAACATATTGAGAGTTAAAATGGGAAATTTATAGAGAAAATAAGTTGCATCCAAGTTTAGGACATGATTGTTGTCCTTAGGATTTTTAATCATATTCCATTTTTCTAATAGGATTTCCTTAAACTTTGATCATTTTTACTAATTGGTATTACTTCCCAATGAGTGGATTGGCATTCTTCGACCAAAATTCACACATTTTTATTGAGATTTAATGGTTTTTTCTATTGCATAGATTTATATATAACAAGATTCTAATTTTTTCTCATTCATGGTCAAGATATATATTGGGTAATTGATTTTGAGGTAATCAATTGTCCCAACAAGGGTTGGTTTGATCAATCCCTATTATTCTTGAGAGTAATACAAAGGGTTAGCTTTAGACTCATTTGGTATATGTGATTTATTTCTTCTTCCTCTTTTCTTCTACTCTTCAACTACCACTATTTTCACCCTTATTTCTAATACCCTCATGGTTTTGACTTTTATCCTGTTATCCCCTAATATTTGGTGAACCCAATGTTGTCATAAGACTACAAATTCCGTAAAGAAAAAGTAAGGAAATGACATCCATACAAGTATTTGAATATGTGCTTATCGTTTACTTTGACAATATCTTCATAAGATTTTCAGGTAGCAAAACTGGTCAACCAAAATAGTGATAATTTTCAATATTAAGTTCTAATGAATTATTGAGAGCTCTAAATGGATTCAAATACATACAAGGATCTATTTTGAATAGTACAAGTCATACAAGACCAAAACTATTAAAAAATAATAAGTTTTACGAAAAGCACTATTTTTTGGATAATTTGGAGAAGATTTTTGTGATTCTATTCACATTGCCTTGTAGAGCAAGCCAATCATTTTGACTAGTTGGATGACTATATTCGAAGTTTGTATGACAAAGTTATGGTCAACTCAAGGCCTGTAGAAAAATGAAAATAGGGAAAACAAAAAGTAAAGGCAAGAAAGGAAAAAGCAAGCTTTTGTGTTTGGAAAGCAAGATGTTGAGTTTGTAAACAAGGGATACTATTATGTAGATAGAAGCATGGATGAAGAAGAAGGCCAGGGCTATTTCTAAAATGAATTGACTTATGCCTTTGGCATCAAGGCCACACTAATTGAGTTCCTTAGCCCCAAAAGGCCACTCAAAAGAAGAGTTTTTTAGTTCTTAACAATGTATATTTTAAATTTCAACTCATTGTATTAGTTTTTCTTATAAAAAATACAAAGATCTTTGGTATCTATTATCATTGTCACTTGATTCTCATCTTGTTGATCAAGGTCCCCTATGGATTGCAGCTAAACACACTACCCCCCAACATCTTTGGTGAGCTTAATGTCAAAGGCTATAGAAAATCCACAATACGGGTGATAGTGAAAATGAAGCAAAACTTATCAGGAGTAGAGAAAAAATTTTTAATACCATAGATATCCATATGACACATGAAATCCACAAATTTATGCAAACCTATGGAACCATAAAGCATGAAGAAGCTATATCGAGGGTGCTTCAAGAAATTATTTCCGAAATCAAGAGGTTTGATGGAAAAGATATCTCAAAATTTCTTCAATTCTATTAGGAAAAGTTAGAATTTGCAAATGTAGTAGTAAATGAGATATCACAACATTCTAGCAAAGTAGTTACTTATGAGCTATAGATTCAAATTCAAACTTTATATGTAGCCCATGGTAGGACATGGGCAAGTTTCAAGAAAGCCTTAAAATATGAATTCTTTCAGAAGATTCTGATCACATAGCAAAGTGCTCATTCCTGGAATGGGTTATGAAGAGCAAAAAGGGTTTATCTATTATCGAGATACAAAGAGAATTTGAGCAAAAATATGATCAGCTTAGTACAATCGAGCAGATGCTTCTACTTCCTAAGAAAGTTCTACTCTTCTTACAAGTTGCAAATCCTCCACTCCAGTAAGAGCTCAACAATCTCTTAGAAGATAATTCAATGGAAAATGGATTGAAGGATGGTTGGGCTAATGTTCAAGAAGATGCTTTGGAGCTTGTAAAGAGGCAACATAGACATGAGCAGTTGATGACTCCACAACCTCTTATTGCGCCTATGTGATCAACTCCTCCACCAAGATCATAGCCCATCATACCTACTTCTACTTCAGGTCAAAAATATCCTTATGAAGAATTGATTAATTAAATGAGGGATTTAAAAAATTAAAATTTCTTTAAAAGAAGATTTAGAGAAAGTTATCTTTTCTCGACCTCCATCTAGAAGGGAATATGTTTCAAGATGCATTTGGTGTGATAGTCTTGAGGATTAGTATAAGGATTGTGAGTCATTTAGAAATTATAAGAGAAATAAATTGGATTTTTAGGGATAGAATGGAAAAATATCATTGACTGAGACATGTATATTGATTACTCTAAACTTTGGCAAGGGTGGTATGAAGAAGATTCATGAGGACATGACCATGCAAACATCTTATTTAACCATTGGAGATGCTTCATCTTATGGAATAAGCCCGAGAGGAAAATAGAGCTATGGTAATATATTTGTAAGAAGGAGAAATAGTTGAGAAGACAAAGTTATTTGTAGGATAAAGAGAGTATTGAGGAAGTATATAGGCTGTCATGTATAGAACATGTGGTGCGCAGATCGGTCGCTATATGCTCACGTAGTGAATCCCGAAAGGTCCCCAAGAACAATGAACTCTACCTTTTTGCACAAAAAACAATGTAAAAGCATGAACGACAAGAAGCAAGAGACCAATTGGGTTCAATCTCCCCCCATGCCTTGTGTGAGCGCTTCACAAAGCATGTATTTTATGTATATTTCCATCTTCATGCTCAATAATAGCCCAATTTACAAAAATATGACAAGCTTTTAGCTTTTGAGTTTGCTTTCTACAAAAATAGGAAATAAAGCTAATGGAAGGTGCCCATAGAGTCTAGCACACCCAATCTCAATGTCCAAATAGAAATAACATATCTGTGCGCATAGGCGCATACAAAATAATAATCAATAATCAATGCCTCAATAGACATGACAAAATATAGGCGTGGCACCTATCAAAATATAATCCAAAGGTCGAATAATCGCTAGACTCCAATGCTTTCCTCCGCCACTGCTGCTATCTCTACACATCAACTGAAGCATTCACAATTGTTAGTAAAATAATACAATTAAACCGACAAAAGTGAATACCTAGCAGTCTTCAGCTACATAAATAAATCAACTGGTTAGAAATAAATCCTAACCTTAATTTATTACGATGCGCACTCTAAACTCATAAACGTTTATTAATTTAATATGTATTTTGTGGAATCACCCGCTATGGAATCACCCATGTACACACTAAATTAATGAAACGCCCAAAAAGGACAGGCGTCCCCATCAACTTCTCGCACAAAGAATCCACTTTGTGTATGAGCCCCGGTCATCTAAGTTTACGGAATCCACCGTAAAACCTCACGAAATCCACCGTGGAATATGCCTCCTGGCATCATACCCCCGGGGTGGGATAGCAATTGACCTGAATTGCTATTAGCTCAATGTGGAGCTAACAGAGTGGGGAAAGCATTTAAGTCTCTAGCGTGCATCCATTGTGCTTCCTCTATAGGATGGTTTTTAAATTTTACTAGATATCTAGAATACCTCCGACCAGTTCTAGTGGTCATAAAGTCAGTGTCTATGATAGCTTCTGGTTCAAGTATTTCAGTCTCTTCCTCTAATAGAGGTGGGTTTTCATAAACGGGGTGGATAGGTAATTGGCCTCTAAATGGTCTCAATAAAATAATGTGAAATGTATTGTGAATTTTCCAATGAGATGGTAATTCTAACTTGAATGCATTATCATTAATTTTATGAATGATTCTAAATGGTCCATAGAATCTAGGAGCTAGTTTGACAACTGGATGTCTATCTACACTTTGCAGTCTACGTTTTTCTATTCTTAGCCAAACATAATGATCAACTTTGAAGTTCATGGCTTGTCTTTTCTTGTTGCCTTGTTCGGTATATGATTGCTGGGCTTTAGCAATCATATCCTTAACCTCATCAAAAATACTATTATGCTTACTAGCAATATCATCAGCACTCTGAATTCTATTAGATAAAGATGCAACAAGTGTAGATAATCTATATCCATAAATGACTTCAAAAGGTGCTTTCTTTGTAGATGTGTGCGATGTATTGTTATATGCAAACTGTAATAAATGCAAATGAGTATCCCATGTCTGAGGTTTAGAGATAGTATATGCACGTAAAAGATCTAGAATAGTGTTGTTTGTGGCTTCTGTTTGTCCATTTGTTTCTGGATGAAATGCAAATGAGAAATCAATCTTTGTGCCTAGATTAGCAAACAGTGTAATCCAAAAATTGTTACAAAATCTAGAATCACGATCTGAAATGATAACTTTGGGCAATCCATGGTTAGTAAAAACAGTTTTCAAAAATAACTGTGCGGCTTGTGATGCTGTTAAAGTTTTCTTACATGGAATGAAATATGCTTGCTTACTAAATCTATCTACAACTGTCCAAATCATATCATGGTTAGATTTAGTATTTGGTAAACCAGTAATGAAATCCATAGAAATTTGTTCCCAAGGTTTAGATGGAATAGACAAAGGCATTAGTAGTCCATACTGTTTACCATGATGTCTCTTAACTCTTTGACAAATCAAACATTCAGAAACGAAATTAGATACATCTGCATCCATATGCGACCAATAAAAATCTTTAGTTAACATACGTAATGTAGATATGATACCTCTATGACCTTGATATGGGGGACAATGAATTTCATTCAAAACAAAAGATCGAAATGGAATAGTAACACACAGTCTCTTTTCATAAAACATAAATCCATCATTATATGAAAATGAATCAACAGGAATGAAATTATTTTGAACTAATTTATTCCAATCAGAATGAAAAGTAATATCTTGGTGATATGTATCTTTCATAGCAATCAAAGAATCAAAAGATATGACAGAAATATTATGAATTGTAGGTCTTCTACTCAATGCATCAGCAACTACATTTTCTTTTCCAGGTTGGTATTGAATGATAGGATGAAAACTTTGAATAAAGGAAGCCCATTTGATATGACAGTCAGAAATTTGGGGTTGGCTAAGTAAATGTCTAATACTTTGCTGATCGGTCTTTATCATGAATTCTGAACCCATTAAGTAGTGTTTCCACTGTCTTAATGCTTGTACAGCTGCTAATAGTTCTTTGTCATAGGTGGAATATTTCAGCTCAGAGGGTTTCAGCTTACAACTAGAATATGCTATAGGATGATTGTCTTGCATTAGTACGGCTCCTATTCCTGATCCGCTAGCATCAGTTACAACTAGAAAGAATGGTCTATTAAAGTCAGGCAACTGTAGAACAGGGGCATTGGTTAATGCACGTTTTAGTAAGTCAAAGGATTTCTGTTGATTTTCAGTCCATTGATAAACAATTCCTTTCTTGAGAAGTTTGGTTAATGGTAAAGCAAGTAATGAAAAATTACGTACAAACTTCCTATAGAAACTTGCAAGACCAAGGAATGAGCGTAACTCATGCACGTTTTTAGGAACAGGCCAATGCAATATTGCATCAATTTTCTTAGGATCAACTTTAATTCCTTCAGATGATACAATATGACCTAAATACTCAATTTCTGTCTTAAAGAATTCACTCTTTTCAAGATTTGCAAACAATTGATTTTCTTTCAATAATTGAAAAACTAATGACAAACGCTCATAATGCTCTTTCTCATTTTGACTAAACACCAAAATATCATCAAAGAAAACAATCACACAATACTCATATTTTAAAAAGATACGGTTCATCATTCTACTAAAGGTAGCAGGTGCATTAGTCAATCCGAATGGCATGACTAAGAATTTGTAATGGCCAAACTGTGTTCTGAATGCAGTCTTAAATATGTCAGATTTATCTAGCCTCACCTGATGATATCCAGACTTAAGGTCAATTTTACTAAATATAGAAGATCCTTGCAGTTTGTCCATAAGGTCATCAACTCTAGGTATAGGATACCTATTCTTTACAGTTATCTTATTTAAAGCTCGGTAGTCAATACACATACGATAGGTATTATTCTTTTTCTTGACTAAGAGTACAGGTGCACCGAATGGAGAACTGCTAGGTCTAATCAAACCTCTATTTAGTAATTCTTCAACTTGACTCTAGATTTCTTTTTGCTCTATCTGATTGTGCCTATATGGTGCTTTGCAAGGTGGTTGTGTGCCAGGGATTAAATCAATCTTATGGTCTTCTGGACGTGAAGGAGGTAAACCTGGTGGTAGGTCTTCTGCAAAATAGTCCTTAAAATATGCAAGAAATTCCTTATGCCTAGGGTGCATATGATTTTCCTTTACTTGCAATTCATTCACCCAAATGAGATATGATTTACTACTCTTGCGTAATGCATGTTTTGCTTGAGTATGCCAAAGTAGTGGAAAAACATTAGATGCATGCATACCATATAATGTAATAGATCTTCCTTGAAAATTAATATTCATTGTGTGTGTGGAATAATCTATATCTGGATTATGCTGGTGTCGCCAAGGCATTCCTAAAATAATGTCACTTGACTGTAATGGAACAACTAAGAAATTTCTTCTTTCAGTGTATGAACCAATTTGAATCTCTAAATCTTGGACTTCCTGTGTACCATTATACCTAGTGCCTAAAAATGCAGTTTTATGCGATAATGCGTAGGTACAGTCTGTAATTTCAATTTCTTTACCAATTTTGCTGAAATAAAATCATGAGTACTATCGTCATCATGCAAGATAGTCTTTTCCTTTCCATGCACCAAACATTTCATAGTCAATAATGAATGTGGAGTAGGCATACCTGGGGTAAAGTGTCGGAAGTAGTAGTAGTGTCATCCTCATCTTCAGTGAAATCAGGCATATCCTCATGTTCGTCTTCGTCCATGGCTCCAAGATAGTTGATATGTGCTGGTGGCTTCCTTGAATGACAATTTGCTGCGAGATGTCCCGGCTGGTGACATTTATAGCATACTATTGGTTTGGCTTTGGTTACATTATTTGCAATGGCTGGAAGTCTGGGTACATTTGGATTTGCTTGTGGAATATGCTTAGGATTTGGATTGACATTGGATGGTAATGCAGGTAGTTTAGCCCAATTCTTGCGGAAAGATGGTGAAGAGATCTGACCTGGATTAAACCTTCTAAAATTGGAATTGAATTGTTTAGTTCCATAATTACCATTGGCTTGGAATTGTTGTGGTCGTCTGTCTCTACGGCGTAACTTATCTTCAGTGTCATGAGCTAGTGAGATGGCATCTTCAAGGGTAGCAGGCTTGAACATGTTCACTTCAGCGTAGTAATGTCCAAGAAGTCCAGATATATACTTCCGCTTATGTATCGTCTCTGGTACGTCTTCAAGCATGCGTAGCTGTAGAAGTGCATTCCAAAAACGCTATGTATACTGAGGTATGGGCTCACGATCCTGTTGTTGCAGTAGATCCCATTGCTTGATAGCCTTCTCATGAAATTGCGGTGGAAGGAAATTCTGCATGAACTTCTTTTTGAAATCTTCCCAAGTAGCAGGACATTCTATGCTCTTGCGTACTACAGTCCACCAAAGTGATGCTCTGTCTACCAAATGATTAGTAACACACTTGATTTTATCTTTTTTTGGATAGGTTTCCTCATGGAAATAGTCATCAAACTAGCTAATGAATGATAAAACAGTCTTTCCTTCTCGTATGCCATTGAAAATGCGAAATTTGAAACTTCGTTTACTTATCTTTGATTCCTTGCGAATGGTTTGAGCTTCAAGAGTGGCGTCGATGGTACGTCGAATCAAATCTTCAGCTTGAGGTTCTTCTTTGTCGGTAGATGCTCTTTGTAATTTTTCCAATTGCGCTTGCAATGCTTGTCTAGCCCTTCGTTCTTCTTCCAATTGCAGCATGATTAGATCCAGCTTTTGTTCCATGGTAGGCTCAGGTAGGTCGTCTTCAGCCATAGGATCATCCATATGTGGTTCCGTCATCTTGTAAAACTCAAAAGACCTTTCTCACTCAAAATCAAGTTAGCGGGATGAGCGTAGCTCAAATTCGGGGTTACAAGGCTATGTGTTTTTGGGTATTTCTTTCTCAATTTTCAGAAAATCTACGGTATTTCCTTCTTCGTATGCTGAAAATACTTCAGCGGACTTGCGTATTGGTAGAATACCTTGCCACGAACAACTTTGCAGTTTAGAGTTTCTGCGCAGGAACAGCTCTTCTAGGAGTTTTGAGCACTAGTCAGTTCTGACTCAAGTTGACTAGTCTGACTTGCAGAGTTGCAGACTTAGCCGACTTGCAGAGTTGCAGACTTGCAGAACTTAGTGAACTTGCAGAACTTGATTACAATCGACTTGCAGGACTTGACTTCAGAAGTGCAGGACCCGGAGTTTGTTAACTTGATTGTCTTGTTTGACTTGCAAAAAGCTTAGTGTCTTAAGCTTAATAGCTTAAGCTTAAGAAAGAAGCTTAATAGGATCAGCACGGCGCAAATCGTGGGGGGGGGTGTTTTTCTTCACGGTGAAAAACACGGACACCTCCTCTTATACCACGGCGAAAAATTGAAGCTTTGAAGCTTCTTTAAAGCTTCTAAGCTTAGTCTTAAGCCTTTTTGAAGTAATTAACTATGATATTAAGAAAGCTTATCTCTCTGGTTTGATGACTTGATGATGGAGAAGAATGCGTGGTCCTCCACCTATACAGCCTGGTCCTTCGCGATCTGAGAGTAGAAATAGGGGTTCTTGATCGCCAGAAGTCTGCCTATATCGACGGTTCGCGACGAGATTGACTATAGAGCCCGATCGTTCCAGGAGCTCTGCCTTCGCACGAGATGGGTAGTGATTGGAAGCTCTTGATCTCAGCTCCGCTTTGATACCACTGGTGCGCAGATTGGTCGCTATATGCTCACGTAGTGAATCTCGAAAGGTCCCCAAGAACAATGAACTCTACCTTTTTGCACAAAAAACAATGTAAAAGCATGAACGACAAGAAGCAAGAGACCAATTGGGTTCAATCTCCCCCCATGCCTTGTGTGAGTGCTTCACAAAGCATGTATTTTATGTATATTTCCATCTTCATGCTCAATAATAGTCCAATTTACAAAAAATATGACAAGCTTTTAGCTTTTGAGTTTGCTTTCTACAAAAATAGGAAATAAAGCTAATGGACGGTGCCCATAGAGTCTAGCACACCCAATCTCAATGTCCAAATAGAAATAACATATCCGTGCGCATAGGCGCATACAAAATAATAATCAATAATCAATGCCTCAATAGACATGACAAAATATAGGCGTGGCGCCTATCAAAATATAATCCAAAGGTCGAATACTCGCTAGACTCCAATGCTTTCCTCTGCCACTGCTGCTATCTCTACACATCAACTGAAGCATTCACAATCGTTAGTAAAATAATACAATTAAACTAACAAAAGTGAATACCTAGCAGTCTTCAGCTACATAAATAAATCAACTGGTTAGAAATAAATCCTAACCTTAATTTATTACGAGTGCGCACTCTAAACTCATAAACGTTTATTAATTTAATATGTATTTTGCGGAATCACCCGCTATGGAATCACCCATGTACACACTAAATTAATGAAACGCCCAAAAAGGACAGGCGTCCCCATCAACTTCTCGCACAAAGAATCCACTTTGTGTATGAGCCCCGGTCATCTAAGTTTACGGAATCCACCGTAAAACCTTACGGAATCCACCGTGGAATATGCCTCCTGGCATCAACCTGCTACAAATATTTTAGATATATCGAAAAGAGAAGTTCAAAGCAGATCAAGACTTATGTAGAAAAATACCTTGGATATATTGGATGTTAAGTTTTCTCAATGGAGAAGAGTTATCTTTTGATTTATTTCAACAAACAATTGATAAGGCAAGGTCCGATGTAGAGGGATTTATTGCTAAGAGATGTAGAAGACAAAAATATAGAGGAGAATCAAGATAAGCAGTTTGGCAATGAAGATGAAAATAAGGAATATGAATTGACATATAAGCTTGAGCCTAAGATACCATATTATCTTGGTGGATTTATAGAGCTTGACTTGCAATAAAGGTTGGATGAGCTATCATTAGATCCAGTTGTAAAACAACTCTTGGACCAGTGTAGTCTATAGAAGTATGTAGAGAAGGTTGGGCAGGATATCAATTATAGCAAGTGTGCAGAATTTTTGAGGAGCTTCAATGCCAAAATAAGGTGTGGCATAGTGACAGTAAGAAGGGGAGAAGAAGCTTATCAAATAGAGGTGGAGTTGAGCCCTGCGATGGTGGAGAAGGCCCTAGGTTTATTAGCTAGCAGCAGGATTGAGAAACACCCAAGGAAGGATGTGTATAATATGTTGGGGGTGAGCCATCACCAATCCAAGAACAAGAGGGAGATAAAGTCCACAAGGAACAATAGGACAACATTGAGAGAGTTACTAATAAAAAGGTAGAGGGATACATACATGATAAGAAGATCGAGCTCTTGATACCTTATAATCCGAGCGGGAGTGATTGGAGTTGTAATGTGATGAAGATAGATATTAGAATTTATGATCCTGGAGGCAAAATGATCTAGAGTATAATACCTTGGAAAATACATATATGATTTTTTAATCTAGGTGGACTACACTATTGGCCCATCTGGAGGAAATGCAGGTTTAGAAGGGGGTGGATTTCATAAGACTATAGATTCATTAAAGAAAAAGTAAGGAAAATGCAACCATACAAGTATTTTGAATATGTGCTTATGGTGTAGTAGTGAATATCATTATTACATCAGCCAAATACTTGAACAAGATCTTTATAAGATTTTTAGGTACCAAAACTAGTCTAGCAAAATAGCCTAAATTTTCAATATTAAGTTCTAATGATTTAGTGAGAACTTTGGATGGATTCAAATACATACAATGATCAATTTTGAATAGTACAAGTAGTCCAAGACTAAAACTATCAAAAAGTAATATGTTTGATAAAAATTGCTATTTTTGGATACTCAAAGAAGATTTTTGCAATTCTATCTACCATGATTTGTAGATCAAGGTCATTATGATGGTTTTGATTTCATGGATGACTATATTCAAAGTTTATATGACAAGGTTATGGCCAAAACAAGTCATAGATTGTTGACTCAAGGCCTATAGAAAAACAAAAATAGGAAAAGTAAACAGTAAAGGCAAGAAAGGAAAAAGCAAGATTATGTTTACAAAGCAAGATTTTATGTTTAGAAAGCAAGATGTTGAGTTTGTAAAAAAGGAATAGTGTTGTACAAATATAAGCATGGATAAAGGAGAAGGTCATGGTAATTTTTGAATTGAATTCACTTGTGTCTTTGGCATAAAGGATATAATAATCCAATCACTTATCCCAAAAAGCCACTCAAAAGAAGAGTTTCTTAGTTCTTAACCACAAATATTTTAAATATTTTTCAACTCCTTGTATCAATTTTTCTTATAAAAAATACAAAGATCTTTGGTGTCTATTATCATTATTGTTTAATGCTCATCTTGTTGATCAAGATCCCCTAAGGATTGCAACTAAACACACTACCCTTGACAATGTGAAGGCCGTCATAATGGTGCAAGATGGGTGATACATTGGGTTTGGATTCTTCTATAGGAGCAGGTGATGAGAAGAAGTGGTTGATTAAAACTTTTAAGATGTATTTGTAATCATAGTAGAGCTGCATTTAGGGGTGAGGATTTGAATATGGAGTTCTACTCATATGTAGATGGGATCTATGTATATCAAGAAATCACAAAAAACAAAGTGGTAGCAAAGGTGCTTCAAGAAATTGTTAGTGAATTGGGTCAATTTTATGGGCAAGAAATCTCTATCTATCTCAAAAATTATTACATGTAGATAGATTTTTATGGTATTCAGGAAAGCATATGATGAAATACTTTGATCAAATTACAGTGTGTAAATCAAGGATCATGTTCAAGGTGAAACATACCTGACCTAATTTTATTGAGGGAGGGTAGTTTGAGTTAGTAGTCATCTACCAACCTAGTCACTACCATCCGTTCTAACTTTGAGCATGTGGACTTCGATGACTAGGTATTTCCTAGGTCTATCTCGCATGTGAAGCATCTAGCCTCATCCCACAAGGATCGACCTATACATTTCTAAAGACACAACTATGGTTTCTAGCAACAATTTAACATTGGACTTAAAACAAATACATTTAATGAATCGTCCAAGATCAAGGTACGTAAGCATTGCACTTAGTTCAATGAGTGTAAGAAATAAGAGGGAAGTTGAGCATCAACCTCTCTGTCCATAAGACATAGTCTCACATTAGCCCTCTAAAATGGTGCTTAATCAATTCTAAGAATCACTCAGAGGAATGTCACTCTTGTTGATATTTATTCTACTTGAAAAAATCAACCTAGGTAATTGAGTCCACCTAATCACAGGGAACAATTCCATTGAAAGATCATCAACCCACTTCCCATGGTATTGAGACATATTTTAGTATTTTAAACTAGTATGCTACCACGTTATGATGACATATACAAACAACTTCCTTAATTATTGTTTACAGAGGTTTCATTAGCATGCCCCTAGGATATGGATATAAAGCAATCTATTTTAAAAACAAATATTTTTTTATTTTGATTCTCATATATAAAACGAATTTAAAAGGCGAACCAATCCAAAATTGAATTACCATCCTTTCCATGTTCATCCCAAGCCTTCCAATGCTACCTCCATTGGGGTCATACAGGTTTTCAACCCTATTTTTTATTTGGGATTGAGATTACAAATCAAACCAGAGCCTCACAGGTTCTCACCCACACCATAAGGGTAAATCTTCTTAAACAGAAGACCAAACATACCTAAGCGATGGTCAGACACCTTAGGTAGTATACATATACTCCCTCAGTGAGGACAAGAGGAACCGCAATAGCCCCAAGGATGGCATCATGCCTCATTTCCATCTAGGTGCTCAAGCCATGAATGTAATTAATATAATTCTTTTCATACCTTAAAGCAACAATAATCAATTTCTAAATTATTTACCAATCATTCCTTTCAAAATATCTTTTAGTAGATCAAAAACAATTAATAGAACTTTTCTATGATTTCTCAATCAAGGGTTCATGTTCGTGTATTTGCAAGTATTTTATGTGCATGTGAAAGTACCTTATGTCCTAATTTTTCATTCACAAAAGTGTACAAAGTATTTCAATACATGTGAAAATACTATAATGATATAATGAGAAACTAAATTAATTTTCTTTTGTAAGAAGAATATCAATTTACAACTATTTCAGCATTAACCCTAATTTATTTTAAGAACTTTAATAATATTTTAAAAAGTCGTTAACTAAATGATACAATTTTTATCAACTTCAATTTCTAATTTATGAGAATAAATTAAATATAAGATCTGATAATTTGATACCTCGACTATCTTAGATGCTAAATCAGATTTTTTAATGATTTTACATAAACTCAAAGTAATTATAATATTTTTTTGCTACTTGCTTAATTTCAAACTTTTAAACCAATATTTCTAGTTATACATAATTAGTTTTCAATTTTTAATCTCATTCATTTTTACATAATTAGTTTTCAATTTTTAATCTCATTCATTTTTTATTTTTACTTCTAATAAAAAAATTCAAAAATTTTGGATATTTGTTGTATTATATTTCTAATATTTAAATATAAAAATATAAAAGAAAATACATATTGTTTTATTATTTGAAAAATACTTTTTAATTATTAAATTTAATAAAAATTATATAAAAATAAAATATTTTTTAAGTCACATTATTTTTTAGAAATTTGGGATAATTTTGATGATTTATTTGATAATAAAATAATTTAAGAAATAAAATATTATACATTGACCATATTAATGGCTAAAGTTTTGGCATCATGGTACTTTAGCGTCTTGCTATGTTGATACATTTGTGAGGGGCTATCATAGATGGAAAGGATGAGAAAAGAAATGATTCTAAGGTAGGGAGATGGTGCACGAACTCCTGATAACTCCTTGCAGAATTTCATCACCTCTAACTAGTAATTTTCACTCCCTCTCTCAGTAGAGTTAACTCGTTGTCATTTTGTGTTGAAAATGAGAAGAGGGACCTTCCTTTAAATAGTTTCAAGGGGGAGGGGGATTCATCTTTGAGTGAGGTTTTGGTAAGGGAGAACTATTTTTGTTTTATTATCTAAGAGATTTTTCTTGGTTTTTTATAGGAAAGAAAATGTTTTAATGAATTTAGTCCATAATTTTTAACTTAAATTTTTATATTATATAGAAAAAGGGGGAGGGATTTTTTCTTTCCTTAATTTCTATTAAGGGAAGAGGGAAGATTTTCTTTGTTTTTAATTTTTAAAAGAGGGGGCTCATTAATTCATCTATTTTAAAGGGAAAAATGGAGGTTTTGTTTTTTTTAAAGGGGGACACTCATTTTTTAATCTATTTTTAAGGGGGCAAATATAATGTGCTTGCTCTCAATCACTCACTTAGCATGGCATAGAAAGGTGACAATATATATGAAATCAAGGTATACTCCTGTATTATTCAATGAAAGAAACAATACAACATAGACATACCATAGGACTACAGCCTCATGATGCCATAGAAT
This sequence comes from Lygodium microphyllum, assembly GCF_053477565.2. Lineage (NCBI taxonomy): Eukaryota > Viridiplantae > Streptophyta > Polypodiopsida > Schizaeales > Lygodiaceae > Lygodium > Lygodium microphyllum. The sequence goes on from NC_141160.1 coordinate 8,619,563, forward strand.
TTCATCACTAGGTATAGGAAATCATGTGTAAAGTGGAAACCAAGCAGGGCTCAAAGTCATTACTACTCCCTATATAGGTGTTTATGTAGGCAATGCCAAGCTATACCTACAAAGACCTTATAATTATTCCCATACAATGGATAGCTCTTCTTACCAATCTAAGGGTGGTTTTCATTTATGCTCCCGAGGTCTTAACACCGCTCATTCTATCGAGCTGGTCAGTGTTGCCAGTCTAGACTCATTAGCATGTCTTAACACAACCTTTTCTATCAAGCTGTTTAGTATCTACCACACTATGACTTGGGGGTTTAGTACATCTTTTTCTATCAAGTTGGCAAGTGTCTACCCATTAGACTCTTTGCTTTTATTCGTTTTGTTCCCGTCCATCCTCGACTCGATTACATGTGCGAATGAAGGTTTCAAAGTCCTACAATAATCTAAATAATGGCTCAAGGTAAATTTGAAGTATTGTTGAGGTTCTCCTTGAGCTAGGTAGCAAAGGCCTCTTTACTGCATTCAAAACTTGGGTGATGTGGTATGGTCCATAGTACCAATGGTTGAACTTGGAGCTCATATTCTTTAGTAAGGACATATGCTTGGAGCTAACAAGGACCATATCTTCCTTAGTTAAGAGCACCACTTTTCACTTCTTGTTGTCTTGCTCAATCATGGTGATTTTGCTATTTTCCAAACTCTGCTTGGCTATTGCATTTCTCTCTCTCCATTTCCTTAAGAAGTTTTGTATCCTAATCTTCTACTTTGGTGGCTCCTAAGGCTAAGGCCAATGGCGTGATGACTCCTTCCCCTATATATGACTCAAAGGGAGTGTAACCTGTTGTTGCTGAATGAATTGAACAGTTGTAGTGGAACTTGAGCACATCAAGGTATAAGTCCCTATCTTGTTGGTTTGCCTGAGCATAGCTTCTCAGATAGTCCTCAATTCCTTAGTTCACTCATTAGTTTGCCCATTTGTCTTTGGATGGAAGGATGAAGAAAATATGAGTTGGGTTTTGAGTATTGGAGAGTTTTCTACACATGTCGCTCGTGAAGTGACCATCTCAATGTGATACAATGGCTAAGGATGGAAGGATGAAGAAAATATGAGTTGGGTTTTGAGAGTATTGGAGAGTTTTCTACACATGTCACTCGTGAAGCGACCATCTCAATGTGATACAATGGCTAAGGATAGCCCATGTAGATTGAAGATATGAGAAAAGAAGAGGCAGCCCTCAAGGAAGTTACTATTTGTATATCCTCTACATCACGTGCATTCAAGACCTATTTATAAATATCCTTATTTGTGAATTTTTCTAAATAAAACATAACCCTTAAATTCTATTCAATCTATAAATAACCCCTTTATATTACACCATTTTGTATGTAAAAAATGTATAAAAAATGTATTTTTTAAATACCTTATTTTGAACCCATGTGATGCACACATATATTCATGAGTAACTTACCTAAGAGGTGGCCTACCTCCTTGGCTTTTAATGGTGGCTTGCCACGTAGTATAAAGTGTGCTTTCTTGGAAAAATAGTCCATCACTACAAAGATGATGGTGTAGCCATGGGATTCTGGGCATTCTACAATGAAATCCATGCTAATGACGTCCCATGGGTGGCTTGGCATTCACATTGGTTGAAGTAAGCCAGTTGGCTTGGTGCAAGGAGCTTTCACTAGCTGTTAAGTGGGACATGTCTTGACATAGCATATAACCTCTTCCTTCATGTTTGGGTAGAAAAACTATTTCCTTAAGGCCTCTAGGGTCTTGCTCTGACCTTTGTGTTCCCCTAGTTTCCCATCATGTGCTTCACATGAGATAATCTTCCTTAGCTCCACACTATTGGGGATGTATACTCTCTTTCCCACAAAAAGGATCCCTTCTTCTAGTGTATACATGCCATGTCACATTTTATCAACTTTCATTTCTTCTATTAGGTTATGTATCTATTGGGGATGTATAGTCTCTTTCCCACAAAAAGGATCCCGCCTTCCAGTGTATACATGCCATGTCCCATTTTCTCATTTATTGGGGATGCATAGTCTCTTTCCCACAAAAAGGATCCTTTCTTCCGATGTATACATGCCATGTCACATTTTCTTAACTTTCATTTCTTCTATTAGGTTATGCATCTATTGGGGATGTATAGTCTCTTTCCCACAAAAAGGATCCCTCCTCCCAGTGTATACATACCATACCCAATAGCTCCACACTATTGGGGATGTATAGTCTCTTTCCCACAAAAAGGATCCCTCCTTCTATTGTATACTTTGCATGTCACATTTTCTCAACCTTCATTTCTTCTATTAGGGTATGCATTTGCTAGTCTTGCTCTAGGGCCTCCTTCACTAACTCTAGGAAGTTGTTTGCTACACTCAATAATTGCAAATTTTCTTTTTGGCTTAGTGTATTTGCTACCTTGTTTATGGAATCTTGATCTCTATGTCGAATTTTGCCAAGAATTCTAGCCATCTGGCTTGTTTGGTGGACAACTTGGGTTGGGACTTGAAGTATTTGAGAGAGATGTCCACGAAGATGACAACATGTTTGTCTTGTATATAGTTCTTCCACTTTCTAAGGCAATGGATTATTGCTAGCATCTCCTTCGCATGAGTACTCTATTTCTATATCTATAAATTTTTTAGATTCATGGGCTACAAGGTGACCATCTTGCATCAATGCTCCTCCAATGCCATAATCAAATGTGTCTATTAAGATCTCAAAGGGCTTGATGAATTTTGGCACTTTGAGGACAAGATTCTGGCTGATACACTCCATCAAGGCAAAGGTTGCATGTTGATCACTCCCCCATGTAAAATTTCCTTCTCCTTTGGTCATTTGGGATAGTGGGTTCATGAGCATACTGTAATCCTTTAAAAACCTTCTATAAAATACAATGAAGCCTAGGAATTCTCTAACTTCTTGGACTGTTTTCAGGATTGGCTACTTCTTCATAGCTTTGACCTTCTTAGGGTCTACTTTGATTTGTTCCTCTCCTACAATAAACCCTAGGAGTTCTAGCTCTTCACTATGAACTCACATTTTTTTGGCTTTTCATATACTTTGTGTTTCCTTAGCTTCTTAAATACTAACTTTAAATGTTCCTTGTTCTCCTCTAAAGTTTTGCTATAGGTTAAGAGGTCATCTATATATATAATGATAATACACAAGGACAAATTCATTGAGGTACAATCTAAAAATGTCATGAATTAATGTGTTGAAAGTAGATGGAGCATTAATAAACCCAAAGGACATTACAATAAATTCAAAATGGCCATACCTCATGTTAAAAGCAATTTTTGGAAAATCCTCATTCTTAATCTGAATTTGATAGTAGCCTGACCTTAGGTCAATTTTTGAAAACAACATTTTCCCTTGAAGTTTTTCAAGCAACTCATCAATCTGTGGGATGGGATTTTTTTTCAATGGTTACTTGATTCAACCCATGATAATTGATGTAAAGCCTTAAAGCTCCATCCTTTTTCTTTTGAAAAAGTATAAGGGCACCCCACGGTGATTTGCTAGGTAGAATAAATCCTTGCTCTAATAGTTGTTTGAGTTGCTCCTAAAATTCAATGTCTAAGAGGTAGTTCTATTGAATCTTCAAGGAATACGTCTACATACTCACTAAGCCATAAGGGTTCATTGCCACAAGCGAGAGATAGATAAATATATGGCTAGTAGATGGAGAGAGAGAGAGAGAGAGAGAGAGAGAGAGAGAGAGAGAGAGAGAGAGAGAGAGAGAGAGAGAGAGAGAGAGAGAGAGAGAGAGAGAGAGAGAGGGATATATATGTGAGATAAGAGAGTAGTTTGCCATGAGAGAGAGAGAATTCCAGCTCACAGACAGAGAGACAGAGAGACAAAGAGACAGACAGATAGACAGACAGATAGATAGATAGATAGATAGAGAGAGAGAGAGAGAGAGAGAGAGAGGGATATATATGTGAGATAAGAGAGTAGTTTGCCATGAGAGAGAGAGAATTCCAGCTCACAGACAGACAGACAGAGAGACAAAGAGACAGACAGACAGACAGACAGATAGATAGATAGATAGATAGATAGATAGAGAGAGAGAGAGAGAGAGAGAGAGAGAGAGAGAGAGAGAGAGAGAGAGAGAGAGAGAGAGAGAGAGGGATATATATGTGAGATAAGAGAGTAGTTTGCCATGAGAGAGAGAGAATTCCAGCTCACAGACAGACAGACAGAGAGATAAAGAGACAGACAGATAGATAGATAGATAGATAGAGAGAGAGAGAGAGAGAGAGAGAGAGAGAGAGAGATGTTAGATATGATCAATGCCCCACCCTCATTAGGTGCTACCAATGATCCATGGTGCTCAAAGTTGTAAGGCCCCCATTATGAGGAGAAGCCAAATGTGAGCCCGGACATTGGTTGAGTCCTGACTTGTATATCAGATGAGGTCTATGTGACCGGATGGCAAAAAGGTGACTGTTGTGGGTCTAATATTTGGGTTAGACGGAGTGGTTAAGCTGGTAGCAACTCGAGGCACATTGCATTGAGTTGCGTGGTAAGGGAGTTAAAAGGGGCCCCTATTGTGGGGTCCGGGGGCCGCGGAAGCGGCCCCTGGCTGGGGGGTCCCAGGGGGGCCAGCGGCCCCCCTGGCGGGGGTCCGGGGGCAGCGCCCCCGGCCCGATGGTAAAGGGAATATTCCCTGGAATATTCCCTGGCCGACTAGTGGAGGCTCATATGGTAGGTCGGTCAGCAGGCCGACCTAACGACCTTCGCGAGCTATAAAAGCTAAACCCCTTCGCAGCCATCTGACACTCATCTTTCACCCAGTCAGAGTTGTTGTTCCAGCTAGCCTTAAGCTCTTCACCTATCTTCTGTCTAGATCGCCATCTAAGCTTCACATAGTGGAAGCGCACGGGTGGACAGAGCCATCTTTGTATCAGTTGTTTGGAGTTAAAGAATTTTACTGATTCTCCTCTTATCTGTTGTGTACTCTCTATCTCTTTCTCAGATTCTGTTCGCTGCGCCGTGTAATATTTTACATGGTATCAGAGCCCAGGGGGCTCTAGAGATCGGAGAGAGTGCAAGAGGCAAAGGCTTCAACAGCAAAGAGAAACGATGTCGACTCCGGGAAGCAGTTCTGGCGCATCAGGAAGCGGTGCAGGAGGTGGTGCTGTTGTACCGGCTATTCAAACACTGAGGATTCGTCCACCAACCTTCAGCGAAGGCAAGTTAGATGGTACAAACTACACCTTGTGGAAGTTCAAAATTACTACTATCCTTGATTCTTATGAGCTTCTGGAGACTGTGCTGGGGACTGACGCAGAACCACAGCCTACCCCCGACCCATCAAATCCTAGTGTGATGATTCCTCCGAATGCAGATCTTCTACGAGCTTGGAAACGAAGGAATGCAGATGCATTGTGTGCCTTAGTTACAAGCTGTTCTGACAGTGTTTTGACTCTGATTCAGCATACAACCAAAGCGTCAGAGGCTTGGAATGTACTAAGGAGTCAGTATGAAACACGAAACCAAACAAGGATTCAAAACTTGGAGAATCAACTAGCAGCGGAGAAGTTTGCTGAAGGAGAGACGGTTGAAGCATTCATCACTCGGATTAAGAATCTGCGCGACCAGATGGCTGGCGCTGGGATACAAAAGACTAGCGAAGAGCTAGCTCGGAGGTGTCTTCGGATTTGTCCACAAAAGTTTGATGGACTAGTAACTGCCCTTAATACTCAGGTGAGACCTCAAGCTTTGACTTTTGAGGAGTTTTGTGCATTATTAATGGAGGAGGAGTTGAGGCTGAAAGCCCGAGAAGGAAGCAACAATGGAGATGCTGCATTCTCTGCCAATGCAAAAGGCAAAGGTGTTTCCTCCACCAAAAATGATGGTGACAAAAAGAGAAAGGGCGGCAAGAAGAAGTTTCAAGGAGAGTGCTTCTACTGTAAGAAGAAAGGACATGCAATTGCAGATTGTCGTGTCAAGAAGGCAGATGAAAAGAATGGTACCCTTAAAACTAAAGGGAAAGAGACAGCCAATACGGCTGAAGCAGAGTTGGAATTATTCATGGCGACCATTGAGGAAGTGTGCTCCTCGGCGCAAGAAGAATCTACCACTGACTCTTGGGTGTTGGATAGTGGGGCCTCCCGTCACATGACCAACAAGAAAGGTCTATACAGTTCTATGCAGCCTCTACAAGAATCCATCACTGTGACGGTTGGAAATGATGCTAAATGCCCTGCTGCGGGCACAGGTACTATTTCTTTTGTTGCTGCAAATGGTGAAGTCAAAAAGCTTTCAAATGTGTTGTATGTTCCCGAAATCAGAAGAAATCTCTTATCAGTTGCTGCCATAACTGATCTTGGTCATGAAGTAAGGTTCAAGAAGACAGGTGCAGAAATTATTGATAGTGCTGGCACAATTGTTGGCAAAGGAGAAAGGAGGAACAACCTGTATGAGCTAAGTGCTCTTACAGCCACCGCTGGAGTGGGCACAAGTAAGCTTTGGCATGAAAGGTTTGGACACATCGGATTTGCAGTATTGAAGGAGATGCAAAAGCAAGGTATGGTTGCTCACCTACCTACAATAACTGAATTGAAGGAACCATGTGAAGCTTGTATGATGGGCAAGCAACAGAGAAAGGCATTTCCACAAGAAAGCAAGAATAGAGCACATGCTCCTCTAGAGTTGGTGCATGCTGACTTGTGTGGTAAGATGCCTACACAGGCCTTGGGGGGATCTTCTTATTTTATGTTGATTGTCGACGACTACAGTAGGAAGATGTGGGTGTACTTCCTTCGTGATAAGGCTCAAGCTTTTGGTAAGTTTAAAGAATGGCTAATACTTGTTGAGAATGAAACAGGGAAAAGTGTGAAGAAATTTAGAACAGATGGTGGTGGTGAGTTCAACTCAAAGGAGTTTGAAGGCTTTTGCAAGAGCAAAGGGATCAAGCGTCAATTGACGACGCCTCACACACCTCAGCAGAATGGTGTTGTGGAACGCAGGAATCGTACCATTGTGGAGATGGCAAGATGCATGCTAAAGGGCAAGGGATTGCCTAACCATTTTTGGGCTGAAGCTGTTAATACTGCAGTCTACATTCTAAATCGGAGCTACACAAAGGCTCTCAAGGGAAAAACACCTCATGAGGCTTACACTGGTAAGAAACCATCTGTTTCACATTTCAGAATTTTTGGATGTGAATGTTATGCACATGTTCCAGATGAGAAGAGAAACAAGTTACAACCAAAAAGCAGAAAATGTATCTTCTTGGGTTATAGTGATGAGCAAAAGGCTTACAAGTTATATGACCAAGAGGCAAAGAAGATCATCGCGAGCCGTGATGTGGTGTTCAAGGAGGAGCCGCATACAGTGGAGGAGGAGAAGGCAAGGTCTTCCACTTTATCATCAAGCGAAGAAGTAGTCCACTATGAACCTGTCCCGAGAGCTATCCCTATCCTTAAGGAGGAGGAAGCATCATCTTCAGATGATGAGGAAAAAGTTCACCAACCTGACATCACCCCACCGGAAAAGCCATTGCCGCGCTGGGTGAAGCAGCTCTATGACCACAATAATCCTATGCCTGCATCTGTTGAGGAGAAGGCAGACGGACCAAGGAGGTCTCAGAGAATAGAGGAGCAAAGGAGGGCTTCTGCTCACATAGTCAACATGGCCTTGATGGTTGAGATTATGAGAGAAGTAAAGGAGCCAACTGACTTAGAAGAAGCACTTGCAGATCCATCATGGAAGGCTGCTATGCAGGCGGAGTATGACAGCATAATGAAGAATGACACTTGGGAGCTAGTGGATCGGCCAGCAAAGCGGAAGATTATTGGCACCAAGTGGATCTGGAAGGTAAAGTACAAGGCTGATGGTACCTTAGAAAAGTACAAAGCTAGACTGGTTGCCCAAGGATTTTCACAAGTTGAAGGGTTTGATTTTCAAGAGTCATTTGCCCCAACTGCCAGAATGACCACTATTCGCACGGTACTTGCAGTGGCTGCCCACAAGAAGTGGCCAGTGTACCAAATGGATGTTAAGTCAGCGTTCTTAAATGGTGACCTCAAGGAGGAGGTGTACGTGGCTCAGCCACCAGGGTTTGAGGCCCCCCATTCTGAGAACAAAGTGTGTAAACTGAAGAAGGCATTGTATGGGCTGAAACAAGCCCCCAGAGCATGGTACCAGCGGATAGATAGGTTCTTTTTAAACCTAAACTTCAAAAGATGTGCCTCAGATGCTAACTTGTATGTTTACAGGGATGGTAAAAAGTCTGTAGTGATTGTCCTATATGTGGACGACCTTCTTATTACAGGTGACTATGAAGATATGATCAACCAAACTCGAAAGGCTTTGAGTTTTGAGTTTGAAATGACAGACTTGGGCTTGCTGCACTATTGTTTGGGGATTGAAGTCTGGCAAGAGCCAGGAAAGATCTTCATCTCTCAGAAGAAGTATGCATGGGAGATCTTGAAGGCATTTGGCATGACCGAGTGCAAGGAGATAGCTACACCTATGGAGGTGAATGTAAAGTTATCCGTTGAGGATACATCAGCACTAGCAGACATTGGGAGGTATAGGAGGTTGGTCGGCAGTCTAATCTACTTGTGTAACACCAGACCAGATATCAGTTTTGCTGTTGGTGTTTTGAGCAGGTTCTCAAACAAACCTCATGAGAGTCATTGGAAGGCTGGGATGCGGGTGCTCAGATACTTGAAGAAAACTCTTGACTATGGTATCACATACAGTTTCGGAACTTCTCTTGTGGGGAACTGTGACTCAGATTGGGCAGGAGACATTGATTCCAGGAAGTTAGTTTCTGGTTATTGTTTCTCTTTGGGTTCAGGAATTTTCTCTTGGATTAGTAAGAAGCAACCAACAGTGGCATTGTCTTCTACCGAAGCAGAGTACAAGGCAGCTTGTTTTGCTGCATGTGAGGCCGTATGGTTGAGAAGGATTCTATGGCATATGGGAGTGCAGGATGAAGAACCAACTGTGCTGAGATGTGACAATCAGAGTTGCATCGCCATTGCCAAAAATCCAGTGTTTCATGCACGCACCAAACATATAGAGATCCAGTATCACTATGTGCGTGATTTGATGGAGGATGGGATAGTGGAATTGGTCTACTGTCCAACAGAGGAGAATGGAGCAGATATCTTCACCAAAGCACTTACGAAGGATCTGCTTCAAGTTCATCTTCAGAGACTCGGCATTGGGCCGAGGAGATAGTTCACCTATAGGTGGACATTGAGGGGGGGTGTTAGATATGATCAATGCCCCACCCTCATTAGGTGCTACCAATGATCCATGGTGCTCAAAGTTGTAAGGCCCCCATTATGAGGAGAAGCCAAATGTGAGCCCGGACATTGGTTGAGTCCTGACTTGTATATCAGATGAGGTCTATGTGACCGGATGGCAAAAAGGTGACTGTTGTGGGTCTAATATTTGGGTTAGACGGAGTGGTTAAGCTGGTAGCAACTCGAGGCACATTGCATTGAGTTGCGTGGTAAGGGAGTTAAAAGGGGCCCCTATTGTGGGGTCCGGGGGCCGCGGAAGCGGCCCCTGGCTGGGGGGTCCCAGGGGGGCCAGCGGCCCCCCTGGCGGGGGTCCGGGGGCAGCGCCCCCGGCCCGATGGTAAAGGGAATATTCCCTGGAATATTCCCTGGCCGACTAGTGGAGGCTCATATGGTAGGTCGGTCAGCAGGCCGACCTAACGACCTTCGCGAGCTATAAAAGCTAAACCCCTTCGCAGCCATCTGACACTCATCTTTCACCCAGTCAGAGTTGTTGTTCCAGCTAGCCTTAAGCTCTTCACCTATCTTCTGTCTAGATCGCCATCTAAGCTTCACATAGTGGAAGCGCACGGGTGGACAGAGCCATCTTTGTATCAGTTGTTTGGAGTTAAAGAATTTTACTGATTCTCCTCTTATCTGTTGTGTACTCTCTATCTCTTTCTCAGATTCTGTTCGCTGCGCCGTGTAATATTTTACAAGAGAGAGAGAGAGAGAGAGAGAGAGAGAGAGAGAGAGAGAGAGAGATAGAGATAGAGATAGAGATAGAGATAGAGAGATAGAGAGATAGAGAGATAGAGAGATAGAGAGATAGATAGATAGATAGATAGATAGATAGATAGATAGATAGATAGATAGATAGATAGATAGATAGATAGATAGATAGATAGATAGATAGATAGATAGATAGATAGATAGATAGATAGATAGATAGATAGATAGATAGATAGATAGATAGATAGATAGATAGATAGATAGATAGATAGATAGATAGATAGATAGATAGATAGATAGATAGATAGATAGATAGATAGATAGATAGATAGATAGATAGATAGATAGATAGATAGATAGATAGATAGATAGATAGATAGATAGATAGATAGATAGATAGATAGATAGATAGATAGATAGATAGATAGATAGATAGATAGATAGATAGATAGATAGATAGATAGATAGATAGATAGATAGATAGATAGATAGATAGATAGATAGATAGATAGATAGATAGATAGATAGATAGATAGATAGATAGATAGATAGATAGATAGATAGATAGATAGATAGATAGATAGATAGATAGATAGATAGATAGATAGATAGATAGATAGATAGATAGATAGATAGATAGATAGATAGATAGATAGATAGATAGATAGATAGATAGATAGATAGATAGATAGATAGATAGATAGATAGATAGATAGATAGATAGATAGATAGATAGATAGATAGATAGATAGATAGATAGATAGATAGATAGATAGATAGATAGATAGATAGATAGATAGATAGATAGATAGATAGATAGATAGATAGATAGATAGATAGATAGATAGATAGATAGATAGATAGATAGATAGATAGAGAGAGAGAGAGAGAGAGAGAGAGAGAGAGAGAGATGAGAATTCTAAAATCTTGCATGAGAGATCAGGGTGAGAAGAGAGAGAATAAAAGAGAAATCAAGGGTGGAAAGTAGAGGGAGAGAGAGAGAGAGAGAGAGAGAGAGAGAGAGAGAGAGAGAGAGAGCTATCGGTGAATATATGTACTTATTCTCGCACTAGTACTTGATGTGTATTAAACATAGTAGCCTTTCTCTTCATATGGTTTAAGATATAAGAATTTTTAATAAATAACCTTGTATTTTGAATGAATACAATTATAATATGTCAAAAAGTTGAAGTACCCACTTTTTAAACCCCAAAAACTATCTACTTTAAAGTACCAAAAGCATGCCACCTTTATATGCTTATACTCTTACAAGATTGAAATCCATGTGCCATCAACTTTCTGATGTCCATTTATGGAAGAGAAAAACAAGAGCATATTGAATCTCATATTAGCTACAAATATAAGGGCTAATGTAGCACTAGCTATATTAAAAGAAGAAGAGAAGTGGAAAGAGATAAGGCTGAAACTTGTAAAGCTAGGGGAAGATAGAGAGAGAAGGTGAAGGAAAATACAAGGGTACAAAAAGAAAAAACAAAGATGGATGAAAAATAGAATGAGACTAAATTTAAGATTTTAAGAAGGCATTACCAAGCAAGGGATATTCTAACTAGGGCAACAAGAAGAGGACCATAACATGCCAAAGGATTTGCTAGGAAGGAAGATCATTCGCCTAGGTCATGGAGCTATGTTCAAAGATAAGAGAGTGGAAGATGTTGGTGGACCCTAAGGCTAAGGAAAAGAATAGTAGGATCGTGAGAATTCTTATTGTAGATGAAGTGCCTTACCAATTTCTAATTGTGAATGCTTGCTACAAGGACAAGGATATTGGAGAGGCCTATATAGTTGGAGGAGCGCAAGTATGTGTGTTTACACATGTGTATAAATTTGGTATCCAAATGAGTCAAGGATCAAGTTTTTAATTAAGGTTAGGTTATCATTCTCAAATAAAATGTCTAGGGATCATACGAGATCTATATGTCAAGGTTTATGATGTTCTAATGAAGATAAATTGCCATGTAATGTCAATTGGGCTAACAACATTCTCTTTAAACTTAAGAAGACCACGGATTAGAAAATTTGGAGAAATATAAGAGCGGGGGGAGGGGACCAGAACTACCTATAATTGACGAGGCCTTTTGTGGAGACAATTGGCATGACTCTAAGGAAGCCAATAGAAAAGATGATGATGGTGGGGAAGATGGGAGTGAAGAATTGGTGACTAATAGTTTTGGAGATGAGGAAGAGGAAGATGATGAATCTAAGACTGAATTAGATTCTAGCCAAGAAATCTCTTACCTTACATTCTTAATGGAAGGAGAGAAATAAAGTGATAATGAAATATCATGCCTCCTACTTGAAATGAGAAGTAATGGATAAATCCTATGAAAGTTCTTGTGTATAACCAAAGGTAATGGGTTGCTCAAAGACCCTTGTGGGTTGACTCTTATGGCTGAGTTTCATGTTTTTGAAGTTAAATACTTAGAGGAAATGGTTGTGTTGTTAAGATGAGTAGGAATTTCTCAACACATCTCACTAATTGTTTTGATGAGTTTGATATTAACCTTTGCAAGGAGGGGTAAAGGACCTCGTTGGGAAAATGTATAACTTCTTCAACTCCATATAGAGATGATGGTTTGAAGAGTGAGTTTCAACAAGATGATTTTAAAATGAAGATTGACAAAATTTTCTAAAAGGAAACTAGCTTTCTTATTGAGTAAGAAGAAGAGTTGGAAAGCTTGATCTTAAAGGCAATTTTGTTTGACCTATGGACAAAACAGACCTTTGGACTCAATTGATGAGTGGTTGGTTGATATGGAATCTATTTATTATAACAAATGCTCATAAGGACGAATGCTTGAAAATTGGGAGTGGACTGAATATGTGATACAGTTTTGTAAAACAATATAAAACACCTAGAGTTTGTATTAGGAAACTAGTTTTTTTAACTTTGTATATATGTGTGGTGGTTATTGCATGTTTTGATAATAAAATAGATCCTAAGCTACTGATAGAGTAGGACTTCGGATCTCTATTTTTTCTTTGACTTTCCCAATGCATATAACCTCTTTTATTGAGATTTGATGTTGCGTATAGGTTAGAAGGAGCAAGTGAATCCAAGGTTGAACAACAATAACTCGAGGTAAGATATTTTGAATCCTAGCTTTTATACATCACATGAGATTAAGGTCAGAATCACTTTACTACGCATCATTTCCAAGCACTACATTGGGGCCTCTTATATTGCAATTTATCAACTACTTCCATGCGATTAGGATGATCCACTAAATTACACCTTTCTCTTGCACTATATGACACAAGGCCTACTAGGGCTATACTTCACCTAGATGCACATGCATGAGAGTTTGTGCCTTCCCCTAAGCACGTACTTCTTGGCACATTACATTGGGAAAATTTATTACTCAACAGGGACCCTAGATAGAGAAAGAAAGGGGTTAGGTGATTTGAGGGTCATGAAGGTCTTCCACAATTGAGAGAAGGGTTCTATATGATCTTCGACTACATTAGAGTGATTCTGAGGTTATACAAAGATATGCTCTTCAACTACATTAGAGTGCTTGTGAGGCTCTTGAAAAAGTAGAGTTATATTGACTTAAGGGTTTACCCTTGTGACAGTGTTTGCACGACCTAGTCATGCATATTAGACTCATAGAACAAAACATGTGGAGTTATATTTTTGCTTCAATGAGGGGTGAGGTTCTATAGTGTAAGGGACTTATATATAATCATGAAACCTATGTGTACATTTTGCATAGTGCATGGATACCAACGATTGAATAGGTATGTAATTACTCAAAATTTAATGTAAACAAGCTATATGATTACCATGGTAACATATTTATGTTGATTACTATTTACTCTCAGGAGGTTGAAGCTAACTTGATAATCGAAAAAAGTCCACTAGCTTTTTAAGTTCCTCGGTTGGCCCATCAGGCATAATTAGAACCTTGGAAGGCTTTTGAGAAGCCTATATAATAGCCATGTGGGACTGACTAAATATCATTGTTTCTCTTTTATGTGTACCTTCTCTCTCTCTCTCTCTCTCTCTCTCTCTCTCTCTCTCTCTCTCTCTCTCTCTCTCTCTCTCTCTCTCTCTCTCTCTCTCTCTCTCTCTCTCTCTCTCTCTCTCTCTCTCTCTCTCTCTCTCTCTCTCTCTCTCTCTCTCTCTCTCTCTCTCTCTCTCATGTTATGTGGTGTGTGTGGAAGTGGAGGAATATCAATTGGCATGTGTCATGAATTTGGTGGTAGCATGCCATGAGTGGTAATATTATCCTACCACTTAGTATGCACACATGAGTGTATATGTCTAACATGACTCCTTCATAATCCTGATAAATCACATAGCCAATTAAGTTGAATAAAGATACATATGGAAAAAATAGAGAAGAAGAGAAATCGATATAATATCTAATCAAATCTATCGAGAAGGAACAATGGAACTTCACAACATGTACTCCAATATGGAGCTCAAACCTCTAGACTACCCTCGAGCTTATATCATGTACACAATAAGGGATCCCAATCTCACTCTCACTCTCAATCTCATTCACAATCACAATCACAATCTCGAATTGTTGGATAAAGAAAAAGAAAAATAATTGCCTTAATCAATAGTCTTCTATATGAATCTATGAATAGCATATCTTTTTAAATAATGTATTTCTCAAGAAAAGCCCATTTCAACCTGTGCGATATACGAAGTTAGATATGTATACATGACTCTTAATCCTACTTTCAATCTTAATTCTCACAATCAAACTCAACAACCTAAGAAAACATAATTGTACATAACTCAAAAAGGAAAGAAGTAAGGATAGGGACTCCTTGTATCTATGTAGTCTGAACTCTTCTGAAGTAATTTGTAACTTATTTTCATTGTAATTTTATCCAACAAACTCAAAATATGGACATATGGGTACTTAAATTGATCCGAATAGACCTAAACAGCAACATTGGTAGAATTGTAAAATTAGGCTTTTTGTACGAGAAAAGGATGCTTTTAGATGAAGTGTTATTAAAAATGTATTTTTATTTTTCACAACTCATACGTACTATTTTAAACTCTCTAATGTATCTTGTTCTTAAAAAATATGATAATCTCTATTAAAAATATCAAAATATCATTTATAACCAATATGACTATATTTAATCTCTGTAGACTATATAGTTTGAACAATACTACCTATTAACCAGTTTATGGATATGTATTTTGATTAAAGTATTATTTATTTATTATATTTAAATTGATTAGATAATAAAATACACATGATTTATCACACAAAAGGATCACAAAATCAATATAATTGATAATTTTATGAAAAATATCGTTATATTTGACCTCTCTTCAAAAGCTTTATTCTCAAAGCTAAGCTACCTAAAATGTATTAGGGTAGATAAATGACATCCGATTCCTCTTCAAAAACTTTTTTTCTAAACATTATTTATTATTACCAAATAAAATTTAGACTCGTTAAGCTTAAATATCAAAGAAAAAGAAGTTTTAAAAACTTATCTTTTGCATTGCCTCCATACTTATTATGGTATATTGAATGTAGTTGTAGATATTAAGCATTACTTGCAAGGATATTTATATTCAAATCCATATATATCTTCATAAGAGTAGAGTATTCAAATAAAAAGTCTTTGTTATAAAATATTCATAAAGAGTCTTTCCAATAGCTTATATCATATTCATAAAGTCTTCATAAAGAGTTTTCTAGGTAGCTAAACATCTTTTTCATGGTCCTTCACATTTATTCTTCATAAAGTGATTATCAAAATCTTCAAATGAATCCTTTTTAAAAAGAAAATATTCACACTAACTATGATTGATTTAAATTAATCCCACTTTCACTTAGAGATTATATCTAGGCATATCTAGTCAGAAATAACCATTCCCATATTTTTTCTCATTTTCATTCTCATTCAGAGTTGCATATTTTCCAAGATACTTATATGATCTCCCCTTCAAAAAGAGGATCAATCATCTTAATATCTCTCAAAAGAAGTATTAATTATTATTGATAATATAACATCACAAAAAATGTTTGGTATAATAAGATTGAAGCTTTCCATTTCTATGCTTCCATAGTATCCATCATGATGCTTATATATAAGATGATACCATAGAATATGAATAAGCACATTCAAAAGACTAATTCTCTACATATCTCTATCATAATATGTATTATATCTGCATCTATATAATGAAATATCCTTGATATTTCATAATAAGAGAATAGAAATGTTTGTATAATATATAATTTGTAAACTGAAAATCAAACCGAGTTTTCCTCTCTTTTTCTCTATCTATCATAGTTACACGTAGATTGATCCCTCATTGAATCCATACTCAATAACAACCCATTATTTACCAATAAGATTACTCTAGTTTTTTCAATGTACGTAGTAATATGTATTTTGTTAAAAATGATCAATAGATAATTTAAATTTTTTTAACACAAATAACTAAATACACCATCTTTTAATACAAATTTCATTCTATCTCGTTACAAAATAAAGATTATGAAGCAATCAGTTTACTCAAAGCATTTAATTGTAATATCTAACATCTATCAATAATAACTCTATTGAATTTAACATGCTCTACTACATATAATTCATTTATTTAATCTTCTATATGATTCATGTTTCTAAAAGAATGAAAATAGAAATATGTTGAAATTTACAGTATAAGTAAGAGAAGTGAGAACTTATCTATTAAGTGACATATAGCTTGAATATTCCTAAGAACTCATCATATACTGCTCAAAGTTGTCTAAATAGTATGGTTGTATATGGTTCTTACTCTTCTTCTGCAAATAAGTTTTGAGATTTAATACTCCATGAGATGCAATATAAGAATAACCATATAATAAATAATCCTCATAAAGTGAGTTATTATTCATCACTTCTCTCATCCAAAGAAAAGATGTAAATCTAAAGGTTTTACTATCCAAGTTCCACATGAGATGTAAATATATCAATTTTATTATATCCACAATATTAAAAAGATAAATCCATGAGTTACAACAAAAGAGATTAGATATCTCCCTTTCTCCCTCATGCTACTTCCATAATTAATGTGATTAGGGGATGCATTCTATGCAAAAACTAATCCTATGAAATAAAACAATTTCTTAATGACAAAACTCCATTCACTTTAGAGAAACTAAAAAATAATTATCACATCACTATCAAATAAAATATTTACTACATTTAAAAAATAATTATCTTAACCTTGGACCTCATAACAAGAGATTTTAAAAGAAATATTTGTCATTAAAAAACAAATATTCTTATCAAATTTCTCTCTTAAGATTTTTTAAAATAAGAACTTAATTAATCAAGAAATATTACCTCCTTTAAAAAACTATTTCTTACGAGTTAGAATAAAAAATAAAAATAAAAATATATTTTCATAAAAATAAACTATAAATCATAATATCTAACCAATGTAAAAATATGTGTGATAATATTTAGAAAATAAAATAAATAAAAGAGAGAAATATACTTATCTATTTTAATTATCGTGAAGACTTATAGGAAAAATATCAAATCCAAAGACCGCATAATCTCAAATAATCCTTGTATCACTATTGTGTTTCATATAGATACTCTTTTATTGTTTACTTCCTTATTGGTTGTCTATCTTCACTCTCCTAAACATCAACTTCATAGTTAAATCTTCCTTTTATCTTCAAGCCAATTAGAAAATCATTTTTCTTACTAGTAGATTCTCCAACATCATCTTTAAAAGATATTTCTCTTCTCTTTGCTTGTTGTTGTGACCTAGATTGTTGAGGCAGCTTTTCAATCGACTCACCCATATAACTCATATTTGATTCACCTCCTAGATCCACAATGATCTTTGGTATCTTTATAGCTTTCTCACCAACTTATTCTCTTCTCATATCACTAAGAAGATGTTGAATAAATTCTTCTTGCTTCTTGATTCTTTGCTCTAAGCTTTCTATCTTCACATATGAAAATTGCTCTGATACCACTTCTAACATGACTTCTTGATAATCATGATAAGTCACATAGGTAATCAAATTGAATAAACATACATATAGAGAAAATAGAGAAAAAGAGAAACTGATATAATATCTGATCAAGTCTATTGAGTAGAAACAATGAAATATAACAACATGCACTCCAATATGGAGCTCGAATGTTCGGTCCACCCTGCGAGTTTGTATCATGTACATGATAATGGATCCCAATCTCACTCGCGCTCCCAATCTCATTTATAATCACAATCACAATCTCAAATTGTTGGATAAAGATGAATAATATAAATTGCCTCAATCAATTGTCTTCTATATGAATCCATGAATTGCATATCCTCTCAAATAATGTATTTCTCAAGAAAAGCCCATTCCAACTTGTGTGATATACCAAGTTAGATATGTATGCAAGACTCTTAATCCTACTGTCAATCTCAGTTCTCATCAGTAAACTCAACAACATAAAACAAAATAATCATGCATAACTCAAAAAGAAAAGAAGTAAGGACAAAAACTCCATGTAGTTATAATAGTCCGAATAGTTTCGAAGTAGTTTGCAAATTGTTTTTACTATAACTTTGTCCCACGAACTCAAAATATGGACATATGGATACTCAAATTGACCAAAATAGACTTAGATAATAAGATGTAGTAAGTAGAATTGTGAAATTAGGGCTTTTGTAAGAGAAAAATATAATTTTAGATGGAGCATAATAAAAAAGTATAATTTTTATTTTTCATGACTCATACATATTATTTTAGTCTCTCTTATGTATTTTATTTTTAAAAAAATAATATATCTATTAAAAATACCAAAAATATAATTTATAACTAATATGACTATATTTAACCTTTGTGGATTATCTAGTTTCAACAATATTACCCATTAACAAGTTTATAGATATGTAATTTGATTATATTATTATTTATTTATTATATTACAATCAATTAGATCATATAATACACATATTTTTTAACATGAAAGGATCATAAAATTAATATATTTGATAGTTCTACGAAGAGGATCATTAGCCATAAACAATGGATACTAAGCGCTATGTTGCCACCACTACAAGATATAGGCCTTATACTGACGTTAAAAGCGACGAAAATGTAAATAAAGAAATTTACCCTCGTCATCGCAAAAAGCGTCGTTATTGGCGATGCCATAAAACAGTCGTTATCAGCGTCGCTATTTGCATCGGTATCAGCGTCGCGCTGATACCGACGCAAATAACGATGCTTTGCGATGCTAATAACAACACAACAAACTCTAGACCACTTACTATATAGAAAGTTCACACTATAACTAGGAAGAATAGCAATCAAACTAGGAAGAATGTAGAATTTTCTAGTTATAACTAGATAATTTTGTCATCACGAATCTCTTCTAACTAGTAAATCCCTTTTTCTAGATAGTATCTAGAAAGTTGAAGCCTTATCTAGTAACATTATCTAGTAAGTTATTGTATATCTAGTAACAATATCAACATAACTAGGAAATTTTTTTTTCACTAGTCATAACTAGCAAGTACTATCATCTATCTAGGAAATTATGGATAGTCTTTCAAGTTAACGTAGACTCACGATTTTGCTAGGTAAAACTAGTAAATGAATATTAATTTATTTGAAATTTACATTTGTATATTACTCACTTATGAGCTAAGCTTTCGATTTCACACTTATAACTATACTCACTAGTTTGTATAGCCTATGCTTAGTCTAGCCTATCCATAGCTTATATATAGCCTAGCTTATACATTAGGCATAGGATAAGCACATGCTAGGTTAGGCATTGGCTCGATAATATAAAGTAGGAACATTATATGCTATGCATAAGAATACAACTTATATCTGGCATTTTCTAGGCACAAGGTAACCATAGAATAGGATAGGGTTGTGTTAGGCGTTGGCTCCTAGCATATGCTTACCCTATGTCTAAACTCTTCCTAGAATATGCTTAGACTATGTATACACATAGGATTGGCTTATAGTATGCCTAGTATTTTCTTAACTTGCCATATGTGTACCCTATGCCTACCGCTTGTGTATTTATGTTAGACATACCTATGTCTAGCCACTCTATAGCCTCTATCAGTTTGTCTGTATGAGGAGCCTATGCATATACCTTGCCTATATAACTAATCCAATCTAAACCTAAGCCTAAGCTTTAGCTCTACCTTACTACGAGCCTAGCCCTAACACTAACCTTTAATGCAGTATAAGCCTAGTATATATTGAGTCTAATTCTAATTTAAGGTAAAGAATATAGAGAGTAAGATAGGCTTATACATAATGTGTTACTTCTATAAAAATAAGTTGTATTTAGTCATTTTGTGGATTCTCATTAATTTTGACCTATTTGTAGTACAATTCTAACTTTTAATATGTGTGATGATGATCATATTGTGCTAAACAGATGATAATAGGCAATTAATTTGTTTTACTTTTGGTGAGCAAATAACTAGACAAGTATAGAGATGTAATGATTGTAATATTGATCACTAGTGGAGTGCAATGTGAAATTATTACTATTATGGAGATTGTTATCACATAAAACTATTTATACGCTTTAGCTTTAAAGCGATTGTACTCATCTATTTAGAGTGCATTGTTGTCTCTATTTTCTTTTAATTTATTCATATTCATTAAATTTTTCATTAATTTTAAAAATGTAAAGTATAAGGAGATGCTAGTGGAAGACTATGTTGAACAATTCTAAAATGTATTAAATAGGCTTGACCAAAACAATCAATTATATTTGAACAAAAGAAAACTTAAGATGCTTGGTGTAACAACAAATGTGGACCTCACAACATAGCAACGATTGGTTACTTTAATTGAAGTAGTTGTATGGGTGGAAAAATAGCTTAATTTTTTCCTCAAAAGAGTAGAGATGCAGGATCAAGTTCCAACAATGACACCAATAATGATTCTAAAAGACTATTCAAATGAAGAAAGTGATATTTCATATTCTCTTCTAAGAAGAAATATTCTAGTAACTTAGATTACAAGATACTGCATATGTTGAAAGCTTTAGGAGTTTTGGTGTTAGAAAGGCAAGAAACGATGTGCTAGAGTTGTGATAATATTGGTCATGAAGCAATGACCCGGTCCATATATATAATCCAAATGTTAAAGATCCCTTACCACTTGTAATAATACAACTAACAATGGTTCACGAAGTAGTTATAGATAATCAAATGCAAATAGGTTTTAGAGAACCTAGATAGTTTCCAAACATGTCAACATGGAATAGACCCCAAGAACAAATGGAGAGGCAAAAAGCAACTTGTCACTACTACCGAGGCCATGGACATTTCATGGGACCGCAATGTGAACTATGGACTAGGTATTAAGCTAATTGAGGAACATTGATAGCAAGTAATCACAATCAAAGATGGCCCCGCAAAAGCACAACATCTACACTCACTAGCCCCAAGCATTGTTGTTATCACATATTTTCCCGAGGAGTAGGTGCACATACCATGCCTTACCTATTATGATTGTACTGAGTTATGGGAAGAGTTACTTGAAGTACATGTGGGTTAGCACCAAGTCAACAAGTGGATGGTATTCTAGAGTTATATGCTAGATGTGATTGTTCCAATTGCATGGTTGTGGAAGAGTCCAAGAGGATGCAAAAGCAATGACTATTATAACAAGAGCTCAAAGGAAGGGATTAGATTGGAAAACATAAAAGGAAATAAGAAATCAAGCATTACATCAAGTGTGACATTTTCAAGGTAGGACAAACCTATCCTAATAGAGGATCGTGATCAACAAGAGGGTTTTCAAGAGAATCCTAAAGAAATGTAGTTCAAGAAAGCTATTATTTTAAAACTAACAAGTGGTGATGCAAGTGGATTTGAAGCCCTATTTTAGGCATTAGAGTCACTTCATCTCAGCAGCTAGCACTAGAGTAGGTATTGGATCTAATTCTAGGTTTTAAGAATATTCTATTGTAAAATATTAAATAACAATGCAAGGGATTGATTAGCTAAATGCAGTGTCTAGAACCCATTGTCGAGGGCCTTAATCACAAGGATTTGAAGAGAAGAGGTGCAAAGAATAGGGATATGGAAGATTAAGAAGAAAGAAAAGAGACTTAATTTTAGAACCAAGAATCACCACAAGAATTTTTAGAGAAACTTTAGGTTGAATCCTTAGTCAGTAAATGTGAATCAATACATACACTTGAGATAGTAGCTCAAACCCTATGTTTCGGGACAATACTCCAATCTATTTGAGACAATGGCTCAAAAAAAACCCTGATGATGACAAAATCTCTATAATATATAATCTTTAATCCAATCCATAAGCTTCATGTGTCATGATAAAACCCAAGATGCATGTAACAACTATCAAATACTATCAAATGGGAAAGCTTCCCTACTAGTAGAATGCATAGGAATCAAGGAAAACCCTCTAATATCTTCAATATTTGATTTCAGCTATATTCTTTGTGTATTTATAGTAGTAAAAAAGAGTCTTATACTACTCAATATGCATTCAAAATCAATCATGTCCATGCCTATGCCCAAAGTATACATCGATATGGTTCTTATAAGTGGTTCAATACCTTACAGTAGAGATTGAGGGAAAATGATTAGAGCAATAATATGTTGTTTATAACACTATAAAACTCTATCTTAGACTAGTCCAAATTAGTCCTAGATTCACTTTGTTACTCCATTTGATAACCACAAAGCTTCTACCAAGTATATGCAAGAAGAGGCTTCATGTATTTGACTCGATAGCACTCATAAAAAGCAAGCTAAAATTTATTATAGAAATTTTTCATTACTGTGGATAGTGCCCTATTCTCTCCTATTAAGATCAGACCATAAACTCTTCAAAAACCCTTGCTCTAATCTCCCCTTCCCATGTTCTCAATCTCCCTTGTGATTAGCTCCTCTCCTTCCCTTCTCCAAGCATATGACTTGCATGCATAAGCTTCCCTCTTTCCCTTCCAGTTTTGCATTGTCCTCCCCTTTGTCCCTTCATGTTTCTTTCCTCATGCCAACATCCCCCTTTACTTGGCAAAAGAAATTCACCCATAAGGCTCTTCCAAGCTTACTACAAGTTAGATACCAATTCTCCAACTCTAGGTCATAAGTAGGCTACACTTTCTCCAAGCTCTAGCATGACTTACCACTTTCCCTCTTCATGAGAAGCCAAACACTATCCATGCACAGGTAAGTCACTATAGTAGGTAAACTTCTCATAAAAAATCCCATCATATGTGCCCATATGCATGCCATTGAAGTGTTTGAGATACAATCTTTATTATGCTTTTATATTTTGGATATAGGGTCGCACGACATCCACCCCCTCTAAACTTACACATCCTCCAACATGTGCCACACTATGACTCTTCACAACAGGTTCAAAACCCTCTTCATCATCCTCAATATCATCATCATCATCCTCAACATTGTCTTAGATAGTATCTGTAACAAGCTTCTCTTCCTCATATGCATCAAACTCTCTCCTTTTTAAGTCTTTGACCCATTTCCCTACAAGTGTGCCAACGAACTCACTAAGGGAATATGTAGCATTATCATGCATATGCTTAACCACATATGGACTAATGTACCAACATTTATAGTAGTTGTTAATGCATTTTCAGCAACTATATATGTATTGTTTGTTGTAAATTCACCCTTATCATCACTATAAATTCATCCTCATCATCTTTATCCATCATCTCATCTTCATCCTCAATGTTAACCCCAAACAAAGGTTTAAGACCCAAGGAAGGGGGGTGGAAGGCTCATTTTTAACTTCTGTAGAGAGAGAGAGAGAGAGAGAGAGAGAGAGAGAGAGAGAGAGAGAGAGAGAGAGAGCGAGAGAGAGAGAGAGAGAAGAGAGAGCCCAGGGCCAAAGCACGAATTGATCATCGCGTAGCACGGGTGTTTTCCAGCCGCACCAGGTATATGCAAACCTTGCCCCTTGTATATTCTTGCTTTCTGGAACTTGGTGTGGCCTAGCATCCCCAAAACTGTTTGCCATCATCAAGTCGATTTTTGTATTTGGTGGAGTCACAACCATCGGGACCAGATGATGCGATTGATAGAGTCCAATTCCTAGAATCTAACTTGGACCATCGGATTCCAGATAATTGAACGATCTAATTTTGGAAATCCGACCACCCAAACACCACCCAACCCTCCATGGCTCATCTAGTTTGGACAATCAGACAGCCGGGGACTCACGAGAATCAGATGCCCAAAATCGGAAGATAAGGTTTCTTAAAAAGGACATCTGTGTTGGTGTTGCCTAGCTCTATGTGTATTCAAAGTGTGTTGCACTTGCAAAAGGAAAATAAGTGTTTGACAAGTTCCCAGTACCAAACAAAGTCTCTTGAAGTGCCTTGATCACTAGAGATAGGCAAAGCATGGACATGGTGCCGAAGCTTTGAGATGTTTTGGAAACATCTCAAAGGTGAGTGTCTACAAATTTGGTCACCCATACTTGCATTATGAAAGCTTGTATCAAAGAAGGGAAAAAAGATACATACCAAGGTACACAAGCTGGGGCTTATTTAGTCACTTTTGGTTGCATCTTCAAGGCATGTGGATGCATAGAAGTGGCATAGAAGGGCTAAGAAATACACATGATATAGTAGTTGTGGCATTGTATTGGTAGATATGTGCGTTGAACTTAGCTTGCTTGCAAAAGCACAATAAGTGTTTAATAAGCTGCCAACTCCAAATTTAGTTAGCTTACTAACCAAGCCAATGAAAGGCAAAGTTGGAGGCTTTGATCATATATTACACGACTCTTTACATATTGGAGGGATTTTGGAGCGCTAAATATTGGAGGGATTTCGGAGCACTAATTAATGGTGCCAGGTTACCATCATCGATCTAGACAAGATGCTAACCTATCCTAAAATGCACCTTTACTAAACTGCAAGGATAGATGGAATTAATATGATGCTAACTTAAGGGATGTGCATATGCCTTTGTAGATCTTATGAGAACGTGGATCTATTGTGCTACACCTAGTTCCTTAATAAGGGATAAAATGTCTCAATATGGGACTTTCATGTTCAATAGTGTTAGGATGATGTCCTAGGCTTCTTTACTTTCTAAAGGATAGAGATTATAGCTATAAAGTGCTCTTGGTGAGGGGTGTGTGTGCACTACTTACTTAGTGTAATCTATACCTAATTCATGTGTACTTAATACTTTTGGTGACCTAGCCTTTAATTGAAATGACACACAAGGTTTTTCCTTTTAATATGTTCTCACCACATATGTTTCCTACAATGAAAAAAACTTGATAAATCTCATGAGTATCTTCTATTTGCTACTTGAGAAAACATAGCATCTACTCAATGGTAGAAGTCAAGGGTTGATAAAAAGGAACATTACATCTACGTGTATGGTAGAAGGGAAGAAAAACTTTATTCAAGGGTTGGTAGAAGGGAAATAACTCTACCTACCCCTTAATTCCCGCCAACAGATACTTCCCTCTCTTTTATATAGTCTCCATTCTTTCCTTCAACATCATTTTATCCTTCTCTTTTTGTACTATTATATTCTTGCACACTCGTCGCTATATCAGTACTACCTGATCAGTGCCTGATCTGCAGCTACCTGTAAGCCAGAATCGAACGCCTTGATCTGCAACGCCTTCTTCTGCCTCAAATCGAACACCAGGCGCTTCGACGTGCAGTGAGCGCCGCTGTTGCAGGGCGTTATTAATGTGCGCGCACTGCTATATTGCAGTACTAAGCTACCTGGTATTGTAATATACTGCGCGCACATTAAGTAATATATTGTTGCAGGCCGGCATTGCAATATACTGTGCGCGTTGTAGCTTATGTATATGCGCCAGCTGTGAGCAGCTAGGGCGCGCTGTTGTAGGGAAAGCGGGATCGGATCACATCGGATCATGACCACTGCGTCCTGATCTGCATCTGCAAAGATGTGATCTCGACAATAGTTTGCGCTTTTTGTCTGCACATCGACGACGGATCATATCATATAATACCTGTGCTGGAGAAGCAGTCTCGATCAGTTTCCAGCTTTGATATACTAGTTGGCCGGTACTTTGCTGCACGAGGAGCTCCAATGACGTCATCGCTCAGATCAACTGAACTAGCTAGTGCATTGCGCCAGATCTGCAGTGATCAGCGCTGACGTTGCAGGGCGTTGTGCGCGCACTGCTTATATGTAGTGAGCTAGCTGCAGTTGCAGGGCATTGTGCACGCGCTGGTAATTAACGTGTACGGTGAGCTATTGCAGTGCGCTGTGCACGCACTGCTATACTGATCGAGCTGCTGTGATGGGCCCGTGCGCACGCTGCTGCAAAATGCTCATGTGCCCTGTGAGCTGTGCACTGCTGTGAGCTGCTCATGTGCCCTGTGAGCTGCATATTGTGCCCTATGAGCTGTGCACTGCTGTGAGCTGCTCATGTGCCCTGTGAGCTGCATATTGTGCCCTGTGAGCTACTGTACTGCACTGTGAGCTACAGCTGGAAGCTAACGTGGCCGCGGGGTTGAAGCGGGACATCGAGCTGTACTGAGGCGCTGTGTTGGACCAATTTACATCCAGCTTGGGCTTCACAACTTCTCTTGCAGTAGTTGGCCTTTATATAAGCAAAGGTACCAATCAAGTACAAGCCTTTACACTAGCTTTTGTATGATTTTGTAATTTCTCATTGGCTTTTACACTAGCTTTTGCAAAGCTTAGCTTTATTATAGTAATCTAGAAAGTTGAAATTGTAGAAATAGTGAACTAAGATTCCAAGTATCACTTATTTTAGGAGATGTGGAACCATGCTTGAGAGAGGATAACTGTTGTGATGGGCTTTTTGGCCTTAGGGACACGATCTTCCTCTAGAAGTATGATTGGTAGATCTCTCATTGGCTTTTGTCCAAGGTTCTACCAAGTTTGGTTTGTGATATATGGCTCTCTTAGGAGAAAGAGGGGGAATCATGCATTATAGTTATTTTGTTTTGAGAGAGAAGTACATTAAGAAAATTGAAAAAATGTTACAAAATTGGCTTTTTATCATGAAGTCCAATTCCTTCATAATTAGACTCATTCTCACTTCAAGAGATGAAAACAATGTGCATAAGAAGCCTAGTCTCACATGACCTAAGAAGGTTCTTCTAGCTCATTTACTATTATTTAAAAATGAAAAGTAATTTTTAAAACCCCTTATTTGAGACCAAGTCCAATATATATTATGATGGAAACTACTTAAATGATGAGTACTAAGATTAGTTTATGTATAAAGTCTATAGAAGAAGTAGAAGAAGTAGACTTTCCTCTTACAATTACAAAATAACTCCAAGGATAATATTGTGATGATGAAAAAGCACTTAGATTTTGAATACTTAGATGTATGTATGTATGTATGTATGTGTGTGCAAGCTCTCTAGAAGAAGCAAACATCCCTTTTTGTCATTACAAAATAACTCTAAAGATAACAAAGCACAAAGCTCTTTGTACTATATAAGATCTAGACTCTAAGGATCATAGGAAAAAATAAACAACATTATAAAAGTAATATACTCGATTTACACAACACTAGTTGGCTTAGACGGTTGAGTAATCACGCATTATGCAGTTTGTGTGCTTGCAAACAATTGGATGCTTTAGGAAGTTATTTCTTTACAATTTACTACATTCACTTGACATTCTTTTAGTACTACTTGGATGGTAATAAAACAATTTTCAACTAGAAAACTTCAAACTTTGTCTCTTAAAGTATCTACATTAATGAAGCATATAATCTTAGCCTAATATCCATTTGCTTGGATATAAAGGTATGCCTTTGTGATTTTTCTCAACTTGTTTGAAATCGTGTTCGGCTAACCAATCATGTAGTGGCATGCAAGGCATGGTACTAATTATTTGGTCTATTGAGAAGCTGGCCACATCCCTATGAGGATGTCACAAATATAGATCTACATCTTTTTCTAATATAGCTTTTACTAGCATGAAAGAATAACTAGTAGCATGAGATGTCTTTATTCTCTTGGACTTATAGTACTCTAATCTAACGTCTCTTATATTATATAATGAGAAGAGTGTATGGATGTATATATGGAATCTAAAGTGGTGCTTATATTAGTGCTTAAAGAATGGATCTACCTTACAACAAGATCCATGTAGATTGAAGATATGCTTTATTGCTCATATAAGTCCATGTGCAATTCTATCTTATATAAAACATATGTGAAATAACTATTTGTAGTACTTCTTTTGTCAAAGTGTGTATGGACCTAATGAAGGAGCATACTCTAGGGCATTATCCTAAAATTTGATGTGATTGAGTAATTTCAAGAAGAGGGATATGTAGAAAGTTGGCCACTAAGAAGAGGGATGTGATTGAGTAATTTGATGTGATTGAGTAATTTCAAGAAGAGGGATATGTAGAAAGAGGGATATGTATAAAGTATCACTTATTTTAGGAGATGTGGAACCATGCTTGAGAGAGGATAACTGTTGTGATGGGCTTTTTGGCCTTAGGGACATGATCTTCCTCTAGAAGTATGGTTGGTAGATCTCTCATTGGCTTTTGTCCAAGGTTCTACCAAGTTTGGTTTGTGATATGGCTCTCTTAGGAGAAAGAGGGGGAATCATGCATTATAGTTATTTTGTTTTGAGAGAGAAGTACATTAAGAAAATTGAAAAAATGTTACAAACTTGGCTTTTTATCATGAAGTCCAATTCCTTCATAATTAGACTCATTCTCACTTCAAGAGATGAAAACAATGTGCATAAGAAGCCTAGTCTCACATGACCTAAGAAGGTTTTTCTAGCTCATTTACCTTGTGTGCATAGCCATTCAAATCGCCATGTATGCCAAGTTAAGTGCCTTTTGGACTCTTACATTTCTACATTCAACTCATGTACATAGTAGGACACATCCATATTCATAATAGCACACTCTTACACCATGCATTGTCACCTAGGTGTGATCACTTGCTTGGGGATTTAGTCTAGTATTTTAATGGCATACATCTCTACTAGGACCACCCTTTCAGCCTACAACCATTATTGTGCTCGGGAAAGGATAACTGTTGTGATGAGTCTTTTTGGCCTTAGGGACACGATCTTCCTATCCAAGTAGGGTTTTTTAATATCCCCTTTGCTTGTTTGAGGAGATGTCTAACCATGCTTACAACCACCCTTTCAGCCTACAACCATGTTCCTTCTAAGATTCAAGAGTGTTCCACATGGGTGCTATGTGGGTTTGTAAATGTGGATTAGAGTGTTTTTTATGTGCTTCCCTACTAGTGCCTAAGTCGTTTTCTACTTCGCATATGAAACACCTTACAATACTTTTATTTACATAAAGTTTTAATTGAATGGTATTCTTGTGGCACAGATGGCAAGTTCCTCAAGTGATATGAGAAGATGCTCATGCCTCTACAAGTGTTCAAAAACTAATCAAGGATGGCAGATGGTTAGTCGAAGTACTTTCTACCATCATAGCCGCCAAGATTTACTTGGTAATATGCATAGGAGAGTCGGTTTACAAAATCCAAACTTGACTATGGCCGAAGATGAGGAACAATTAACTGAAACTATAGATGGGCCCACAGAGAGGAGACAGGTTTGATGCAATTGCATTTTATATTGTCATGGTGGAAGATATGTTGTTCCTTCTACCTTTGCTATTCATCAACAATTGAGGTTGAAATATCGAGACTTGGGACTCGAGATAGGATTAACGCCGCAGAGCAATGATGATATAATAAGTGATGTTCATGATCATGGAGATCATGCATATAGTGACCCAGATCAACATTGTGAGGATAATGCTAACAATGTTGAGCACTTGGAAGAACATGATGAACATACCCATATACATGAAGATGTTGATCCAAGTAGTGCAAATGTGGATGATACAGAGTCATTACTTTGCATCCAGATACTTGAGAAAGTAATTGAGTTACAAGCTCTTTGGGATAAACATAAAGTATCTATTACAGCTCAAGATGAAATGCTTCAACTTTTGTTTGGTGATATGGGTGGCCAAAGAGTTGGAAAACGAGATAATGAGCCTTTGAAACCAAGCTTGAGTAAGCTCTTAGTTCAATTGCCTGAGACATGGGATGGGACCTTAGATGGAGTAAGGATTCCTGCATGTTGGGAGCAATTGATTACAATGTACAATGGACTTGGAATGATTCAATCTCAACGCTATAAGATTTGTGGAGGTACACGTGATAATCCTCATGAGATAGAGCTTTTTGAGCCTAGTAGAGAAGATCTATATGTGGGAAATGTTGAAAAGTGTTCTTGTCCAGGAAATAGAAGACAAAGCATCTTGAAACGTGATTGCTTAATTTGTTCTTCCAAGTGTCCAAGGTGTCAAAAGCTACGAAAGGATATGCTTTCATTTGACTATTTACCTACTAAGAATCAACTACAACTTTTAGTAAAAAGTCAAAGCTTTTGCCATGGATTTTTACAAATGTGGCGCCACAAAGAGAGATGGCTTGGACAAGCTGTTTCTATGCATCCAAACTCATCCTTTGAATTTTGGGATGGATCAAAATGTCGTGAGGTCCAAGATTTTTGGAATCCAAATGCAGAGTACGAGCTACCTATCATCTGCCAAAACTCAAGGTGTAATACTATGTTTTCCACCTTTCCAAGAAAATCAGAAACACTTCAGCATGGATGGAGCGAACCTACCAAGGAGTATATATTTATATGCAATAAGTGTCGTACTTTGAATAAACACCATCAACAATTATGCAAGATACATATTTCACTAGTTATCTTTTCAAAATATGTATACCAAATCTAGTTGTGAACACATACAATCATACTAGTTATTGCTCTATGCGTATTTGTACTAAATTAATTTTTTATGTAGGGAGAACCTCGAAACTTCGCTCTACTTCTACATTGGGATGGATTCCAAGCTTCTCGAACAACTCAAAAGGATTGTGGAGCAGTAGAAATTATGATTTTAAACGGTGGCAAAAGGTCTAGGGTTGGGATTCTTCATGTATTATTTTTGCCACTAAGTAGCAAAAAGTTGATTCGCAATTCAAGCTTTGCATTCGGGATCCTTTTGAGACCATTAATAAAAGAGCTTGAGGAGTTATTCATTGAGGGAGTAAATGTGTTTTATAATTATCCAATTGAACGTATCTTTGATAATTCTGCTCAACAAACACAATTTTGCAAGATACATGTAATGTTAATGATGGTCACAGGTGATCATCCAGCCCAATGCAAACTTGGAATGTTTAAAGATGGAGGACAATCCTTTTGTCGAAGGGATAAAGCTCAGGCTACCTTGGATAGTAATAACTCATCATTTCAAGGTCGCTATATTTATGATGGAAATAGATATCAAGCTCGGTATCCTCCAGAAAAACGTACCATAGAAGGAATGAAAGAAGCACTTTTACAATCCAAAAAAGCATTCACGCAGATTGAACGAGAATGTATACTCAAGGAAGCAGGATTATCTGAAGAGTCTATAATGTGGAGATTGCATGATCTATATGGTTTCAATTTATCATTGGATTTAGTCTATGATTCAATGCATATTTTTGCATTGAATGTATTCAAAAAATATATAAGTGCTCTTATGCAAGCTGCATCCAATGAGACAAAGAGAGAAATAGATGCTTGTGTTGAAAAAGTATTTTCCCTCGCTCCACAATCCATTCGAAATGGTCGTTGGCCATCCACTCCAAGCAAATACCATGATATTTTTAAGGCAGAGGAGAATCAAAAGTTCATCCAGTGGTGTTTACTGTATATTTTACTAAGAATTTCTGACTTACATAGAGAAATCTATGACTTGGGGATTCTTCTAGTAGATATATCCCATGGGTTTTATAATTACAGTCGCGACAAAGGCTGGTCAAAGGAAAGCATAGAAATGATGTGTTCCCTGCTTCTTTCATGGAGAGTAAGAAAGGAAGAGTCTATGGGGGCAAATTCTTCTCCTCTTGAGCATGTTGCAGGTATGAACCTTTATTAATTGCTCATATCAATTTCTCATAGCCTCTAATAATGTAAACTAACATATTTTATTTACAGGGTTTGGAGAAATACTTGATGATGTTTACAGGCATGGAATGCATGATATCTATTGGTGTTATGAATTTGAATGTAAGGTACTAACATATGTTGGTATCAAGACCAATAAAAAAGACATGGAGATGTCGTACATTCATTATTATAGAAGAATACTATTTACAGAGGTTTTCTCAATATTACAGCAAGACAAGGATAGCCTTTGGCCACATGAGAGGACATTAAAAAGTGTTCATATGTGTTTATCAGTTCCTTCTTTTTTTGAGATAAGAAGTCGTAACAGCACATCATGCCACGCAACACATGAACCTGGAATCTTGGAGGTTTCGTCAGTCAAGAGGGTGAAGGAGCTATGGAGGGAGCTTGAAATAATAAATCAAGATATTGCATGTTGGAGAATGATAAAACAAAAAGGTATAGCAATACGACAAAAGAGAGGAATAATTAGACTACTTATTCAGGAGGAACAAAAGTATGTGGAGCACTATTGGTCTCTTGAAGAGAATTCTCTACAATCCCAACATGTGACAATGTATAAAAAGTTATTGTTCAATGGGGATGTTTATAAGCTTGGGGATGATGTAGTAGTTAAAGTTGATGAGCCTAACACTACTGTTGAAAGCATGGGTCATTGGAAGGCTCGTATTACATCATTTTTTTCAGTTCAATGGAATAGTGAGATCATGCTTTTCTTTGGGGCAGAGTATTATAAACAATGTATCACAGTAAAAGATAATAAAGAGTGCTTACTTATCGAACCAACTACAGGAATGAGTGTGTTACAGAGAGAACGTCTTCCATTTGACTGGGATTGTGTAAGGCCTGTAAGCTCATTATTGCACAAGTGTATGCTTCTCCCTTTCACTAATAAGCTTATTGCTTATGAAATAAAAGATCTCTCATCCAGGACAAGACTGCTTCAAGTAGGTGAAGTTGGATGTATTCCTCCTTGGCTAGAGAAGAATGATATTGTGTTGGCATATATGGATATGAATAACAATTTAACCAAACATGCAGTGATACGTGAAGTGGATAGAGAAAAAAAAGAATGCAAATTAGCATGGTTGGAGAAAGATCACAATCAAAATAACTTATGGAAAGT
The DNA here is from genome assembly GCF_053477565.2 of Lygodium microphyllum. Lineage (NCBI taxonomy): Eukaryota > Viridiplantae > Streptophyta > Polypodiopsida > Schizaeales > Lygodiaceae > Lygodium > Lygodium microphyllum. The sequence goes on from NC_141160.1 coordinate 8,652,670, forward strand.
TTCTATGGAGGATAACTACACGAGGGACTGGAATTGTTGTATCACAATAATACATGGATGGTTGATAAGGAAAAGGAGGAGAGCAATATTACCCTCTGGAGAATTATGTGATTTTCCAGTGTCATGGATATCCTAAATTTATGCAAAAAAGACATGTCTATATAGACTATATACATGCTTATAAATGTAAGTATTTTTTATAACATTTATTTTATTAGATCAATCCAAGTTTCATATATCTCTAAAACTAATATTTACCATTTTGTGAATGATTACTATCTTAAATATTATGTTTATTTGACTTGTATGTTTTTTTTTTCAGGTTATATTTTACGATGGCGTCTAATGAAGTCATGGCTGTAGATACACCAACATATGAGCTGATATTTTTGCCTCCACCATCAAACAATCGCAATCTTAATAAGAAATATGGAAGAAAATATCTCATAGCATATTGTCGTAGTACACAAAACCAAATTTATTGTGCAAATCAAGCTACTGTAAGATGTTGGGCGAAATATGTGGAAGAAAAGTATAAAGATCTGCGACATAAGCTTGACTTGCAACAAGAGATAAAAGATTACATTGAGTCTAAACATCATGAGATTAAGCCACTTGAGTTTCCAGGGGCAACTTATATTTGGAGAAAAGAAGACATCTACCTATATTTCCTTCGAAATATGCAAACAAATAGAAAATTCAAGAAAAAAAAGATGAGACACTTATCAGAGAGCTCCTCTATGGTACACTCTTTTACATGTATTAGAACTTACTTTACTTTTTATGCTCCTTACAATTCAATGTCTTTTACAGAAATCAACTACTTCTATAGTTGGAGAGGATACTATAGGTGATCAAGAAGTTCAACAGGTTTATTTCAAAAAATTTATTTTTATTTTAGAGTGATGTTTTTTAAAATTATGATTTGGTTTACATAAATGTACTGACATAAATTGTACTTTTTTATTATATTTAAAAAAAACATTGCAGCAATCCCAAGCTTTTAACAATGAAGAAAATGAGGGTTTGGATCGTAATGCATGTGGCACAATAGAGGTTTGTCAATAAAACTATGATATGCACCTCATTGATCATTACTTTTTGGAATATTTATGTTTTTTATTTGAATACTGAGTTTTCTTTCAAACAAGATGGAGATAGAGGATGTTTATCGTCCAGAACTACCTTCACATACACAAGATGATTCAAATCACACAAAAAATGACGAGAATTTTGATACGGTGAGCATGATATTTATAATTATTTTTTATTAAAAAATTGGATAATTTTACTAACATGTTTCATTTTCTTTTAAGGATGACATGCTCAAGAATTATAAATCATTTAGCGACCTTCTTGTACATGCTACACAAGTTAGTTATTTTTAATGCTTTGTAAAAATTAAATATTAATATATATCATATTATAATTTAATAATATTATTTTTAAAAAAATTATAGATTGAGGAGAACACTATGTTGGCAAATAATGTTATAGTTCTAAATCGAAAAAGCAAGCGAATCCCAAAGGTACTAAGATATTTCTCTTTCTTTTTATCTCTATAGTTTGGATTAAAAGTTATCTTTACTTAATCAATTTATTTTTATCTTATAGTGGAGTGAAAAGATGAAAGATAACATGAAGGAAATGAAGAAAAAAGCTTCAAGGGATATAGATAATCATAATAAATCCAAGGTATTTTGAGTGTATCTTAAGATAAATATGGATGTCTTTATTTTGGTAATTTAACCCTTTTATGATGCTTAATAGGGGATTGAAAACTCCAATGTGCGGCTAGCTAGGGGCCATGCTAAGACACTTGATAAATCCCAATCCTCTCAGGTTATATGTGTTGTGTTTATTTAGTATACGTGTGTATTGCTAAATATGTAAATATAAATTATTTTTACTAAAATCATTTTTTTGGAATTGTAGAGTATGTTGAGTGAGGTGGATGAAGAAACGATCTTGTTAAAATACTTGGATATTGCTATGGTGGATGAGCTATATACATCATTAAAATCCACTTTTAACATCATTAAGAGAGATCCCACTTTCACTACAAATCGTACAGAGCATAATGTGGATGCCATGAGAAAGGCTATAGTACAGTGGCTGGTGGTTCAAAAACGAGTTATAATCAAAGATACAGTCATTGGAAGTTTAAGCCTAGATGATGTTAATGTAGTAGAATAGGGACAATTTGGATTTCACATTATAGTATGCCACTTTTGTATTGTGGACATTGGCAAAAAATCTATTATTCACTTTTACTTTATTAAAATCACTTTTTAAATAAAGTATTCTTCTATTATTATTTATATCAAACATATAAAAATGTCATTCTATGAGATTTTGTTATATCATTATATGCCTCCTATATGCTAAGTTGTATGATAAAGTTACTACATAGATGTTATATGTTATAATTTCTTATATGGTAACTTTTTCGATGAAGTTACTATATAGATTATTTCTATTTATGAAGTTACTATATAGATTATTTCTATATAGTAAATTAACTAGAAAAATCTTTCTATATTGGAAACTATCTTTCTAGATTGGCAATCTAGTAAAGTTTGATTTTTCCTATATTAGACTCTTTCTAGTTATGTGGAAATCTAACTAGCAAATTCTCTTTTTTTTCCTATATAGTAAGTGGTTTAGAGTTTCTTGTGCAACGCTAATAATGACACATGCAGGTAAATTTTCGACACTAATAGTGATGGTAACAGGGAAAAAAAATTTGTGGCAGGGCAGATATAGCACTATGTGCTTTATTTAGGCCATACAAAATAGTTTCTGCACTATGTACAATACTCGTGTAAATAAAGACAAAGTGTACTTAAATCATAACACTGATATATGAAACAAATACATGATCGCATAATGAAAGCGACTGGTACAATCATGGCAAGATATCACTACTACATAGAAAATGTGTACACAGATCACGTGACCAAAAAAGAAGGGTGTGTGAGCTCCAAGGATCCAAGGGCGAGCTATACATCCTCGCCATCTGAAAGCTCGTCCCGCCGCAAAGGAGCATCGAACGGACTCTACAAAAAAAAAAACAACTACACATCAGTCTACCATACAATAATGCATTCTAATTAAACATGGTAACTACAGATAAGAAAGATGAGTGACTTACAGGGCCGCCACGTCTATACAATTGGTCGATCAATGTAGTGAGACCATGCCTCTCTGCATATCGAGTCTCAAGGCTGGTCGGATCGTGATTTGTAATGGAGTGCTGCAAAGGAAACAAAATACTAACTGTTAGAATCATGATTGTCAGTACAAAGGATATTCCAAAAAAATAAGCAAGCAAAACAAAAGAAAAACTTACAAAGTCCTCCAGATATGTCCTGTGGCCGCCACTCCCAAGATGATGGACCACTTCGGCCTCTAGTCGTGCCCTCGTCGCCTCACGCTGCTGACTCCAACGTCCTGGAGAATCTGTAGCCTCCTCCCTTAGTTGGCGCCAGTCGTTCGTGTCTAGCCACTCCGGCTTTGCAGTCCCACTCTTGATTGCCTTGCGTGTATCCGATCGTCTGTGTGATATATATGCACGCATGCACTCCATCATCCAGCTCGTAGAAAACCTAACTGCTGTGGCTGGAACTAGAAACTCCTCATGCAAGGATGCTAGTATGTAATCCTTGCTCCCCTTCGGTATGTTTTCCCAATGATCTAAGACGTTGTGCTGAAAAACTTGTTGGCACAACTCTCTTAGCGAGCCATCACCCTCCTCCCCTCATCATTCATGATGATGGCTCCCGACCTATCATCGACAAGATAGGCATACCCCTGTGGGGTATGCCTAAGATGGGTCCTCTCCCACCTACGACCACACTCCTGGGCATATCCAGGAGACTCCTATACATCTAGTGTACCAACCGGGGTAGTATCTATCGATGTAGCACCCATAGGGGTGCCACTTGCAGACGGCTGAGCAAAAGTTGGAGTAACTGGAGTAGACGTCCCTACAGGTGTGACAAATCTTGGAGGTGACACAACTCTAGCAGAACGACGAGATGGAGACACCGCGTTCATGCCTCCACACCAGCCACCTGAGCCATGCTCTCTAGAACCACCATGAGAGCGAGGAGTAGTACTTGTATCTCGTGTCGATCACAGGATCACTGCCTTTCTATCTCTGTAGCATCCCCCTGACCCTAAAGCACTCTCTCCCTCTGGCCCAAGTTTGGAACGTCGATCTCGTCTGCTCGAAGCTGAAGCATCTAATCGTGCCAAAGTAGATCTAATAGAGCGGCTTGGCGATGTCCGAGACATCTCCTGGTCCGCCATGTCTCTGAATCTCGCCATCTGATTTGGAGACATGCACGTGAAGATATCTTGTAACTCCTGATTGCTCATCTCTCGACTCATCCTGATGATCTAAGTATCCACAAAGATCACTTGCACATACAAAAAATTATGTTAGCATAATCAATTTAAATCATACAAAGCACAGTAATATAAATCCTTAAAAAATGATATCACTTAAAATGCATATCGTATGTACCCTTATAAGCAATTAGTCAATGAATTGAGTAAGTGGATGCTCCAAGTATGAAGTATCCTATGGTTCCATGTCAATCTCCTGACACGACTCCGCATACACTGGAAGGTTGATAGACATGTCACCACAAAAGGATGAGTCCACCTCATTCTCAACAAAGAATTCTTGGACTCCTGTATTTCCATCATTGTTACCCAATGCTGGCTTCTCTACATGCTCCAAGCTTTCGGTGGCCTCCACCCCTTGCAATATCGACCTCTCTATTTGTATATTTTCCTCTCTCTCCCTCTCCCTCTCCCTCTCTCTCTTCCTCTCTCATTTCCTCTCCCTCCCTCTCCCTCCCTCTCCCTCTCCCTCTCTTTCTCTCTCCCTCTCTTTCTCTCTCCCTCCCTCTCCCTCTCCCTCTCCCTCTCCCTCTCTTTCTCTCTTTGTCTATTATGTTTAATGTTTCCCTCTCTTTCTCTCCTCCCTCTTCCTCTCCCTTTTCCTCTCTGATTGGAGGCATATTTCACGGTGGATTCCGTGCCACGGTGGATTCCGTGAGGTTTTACGGTGGATTTCGTAAACTTTGTTGACCGAGGCTCATACACAAAGTGGATTCTTTGTGCGAGATTTTGGGCATTTCATTAATTTAGTGTGTACATGGGTGATTCCATAACGGGTGATTCCACAAAATACATATTAAATTAATAAATGTTTATGAGTTTAGAGTGCGCACTCGTGATAAATTAAGGTTAGGATTGATTTCTAACCAGTTGATTTATTTATGTAGTTGAAGACTGCTAGGTATTCACTTTTGTTGATTTAATTGTATTATTTTACTAACGATTGTGAATGCTTCAGTTGATGTGTAGAGATAGCAACAGTGGCGGAGGAAAGCATTGGAGGATAGCGTGTATTCGAGTTATCACTTATATTTTGATGGGCGCATACCTTAGGCATGGCGCCTATTTATTAAGGCGTTGGATATTTATTTATTATTTTGTATGCGCATGGGCACACGATTATGATATTTGTATTTGGACATTGTATTGGGTATGCCTGACTCTTTGGGCGCCCGCCCATTAGCTTTATTTCTATTTTGTGCTAAAGCAAACTCAAAAGCCAAAAGCATGTTATTTTGTAATTTGGGCTATTATTTGAGCTTGAAGATGATTAATACATAAAATACATGCTTTGTGGAGCGCTCACACAAGGCATGGGGGGAGATTGCACCCAATTGGTCTCTTGTTCATGTCGTGCATGCTTTCTACCTTGAGTTTTGTGCAAAAAGTAGAGTTCTTTTGTTCTTGGGGACCTTCCGGCGCTCACTATGCGAGCATACAACATCCGATCTGTGCACAAATTGTATCAGAGCCAAGCTGAGATCGAGAGCTTCCAAGTGCTACCCATCTTGCGCGAAGGCGGAGCTCCTGGAACGATCGAGCTCTACAGTCAGTTTCATTGCGAACGGTTAATACGAGTGGATTCCTGGTGGTCAAGAACCTCTGTCTACAGCCTCTGATCACGAACGACCGGCCTTGGGAAGCGGAGGACCACGTCAATATCTCCCTATTCAAGTCATTTTTATCTCAGAAAAAACAGATAATCTCTCATAATCATGAAAGTTTAAGCTTAAGTTAAAAGCTTAAGTAAGCTTAAAAGGCTTACTTAAGCCCACAAATTCGATGATTTTTGAAGGCGGCATCTTAGCGTGAATTACAATGACTGAAAACGCCCCCCCCCCCCCTAAATTTCGAGGTGGCACTCAGATTAAGCTCTAAGCTTAATCAACCAAGTCTCAAGTCACAAAAATCTTCAAGTTGGACAAGTTCATTAAGTTCTGCAAGTCAGCAGAGGTCAAAACTGACTTATGCCAAAAACTCCCATAAGGACTGTTCCTGCGCAGAAGCACTAAACTGCAAAGTTGTTCCCTGGAAGACTCTGTTCACATACGCAGACTTGCTGAACCAGTTTCAGCACATGTAGAAGGTCATACGCAGATTTTACAAAGACTTTAAATCCCGCAACCGCAAAAGTCGAAGACCGTGAAAGCCAAACAAAAATCTATAAGCCTTGTATACCCGACTTTGAGCTATGCTCATCCCGCTAATTGGATTTTGAGAGTGTGAGGTCTTTTGAATTTTTTATAGGATGACGGAACAAAATATGGATGATTTAATTGCTGAAGGCGATCTTCCTGAACCTACGATGGAACAAAAATTGGATTTAATTATGATGCAGCTGGATGAAGAACGAAGAGCACGACAAGCCTTGCAAGTTCAATTGGCCAATCTAAAACGATCGACTACCAACAAAGATGGACCACAACTCGAAGATCTTATCCGATAAACCATCGATGCGACACTCGAAGCTCAATCCATCCACAAAGAAACAAAGATAAGTAAAAGAAATTTCAAATTCCGTACTTTCAATGGAACTCAAGATGGAAAGACTGTTCTTGCATTCATCAGTCAGTTTGATGATTACTTTCATGAAGAGACGTATGCTGAAAAAGATAAAATCAAATGTGTCACTAATCATTTAGTGGATAGAGCATCTCTTTGGTGGACTGTGGTTCGTAAGAGCATAGATTGTCCCACTACTTGGGAGAGTTTCAAAAAGAAGTTTATGCAGAATTTCTTTCCTCCACAACTCCATGAAAAATCCATAAAGCAATGGGACCTTCTTCAGCAACGAGAACGTGAGCCTATTTCCTAGTACACCGAACGCTTTTGGAATGCCTTACTCCAACTACGCATGCTTGAAGACGTACCTGAAGCGACTCACAAGCGCAAGTTTATGTCTAGATTACTTGGGCATTACTACACTGAAGTCAATATGTTCAAGCCTGCAACTCTTGAAGATGCAATTTCTTTAGCTCATGACACTGAAGACAAGCTTCGAGGAAGAGACAAGCGTCTAAAACAATTTCAAGCAAATGGTAATTATGGTTCTAAGCAATTCAATTCAAATTTCAGAAGATTCAATCAAAGTCGATTTCCTTCATCATCTTTCCGTAAGTCTTGGACAAAACCACCTCCTTTGCCAACCATCAAATACCAATCAAAACCCTAAGCCATCTTCACAGCCAAATCCTAATATTCCTAGATTTTCTGCCATTGCAAACAATGTATCTAAAGCCAAACCTATAGTGTGTTACAAATGCCATCAACCTGGACATCTAGCAGCCAATTGCCAATCGAAGAAGCCACCTGTCCATATCAACTTTCTTGGAGCAATGGAAGATGAAGAGCATGAGGAAATGCTTGACTTTACAGAAGATGAGAACGACATTGCTACTCCTTCGGATACTTTACCAGGTATGCCAACTCCACATTCTTTGTTGACAATGAAATGTTTAGTGCATGGAAAGAAAAAGATTATTTTGCATGATGATGGTAGTACACATGATTTTATTTCTGTAAAGTTATTGAAAGAATTGAAATTACAAATTGTTCCTACGCATTATCACATTAAAGCAGCATTCTTAGGCACAAGGTATAATGGAACACAAGAGGTGCATGATTTAGAAATTCAAATTCTGGCATATTTCACGATGGATTCCGTGCCACGGTGGATTCCGTGAGGTTTTACCGTGGATTCCATAAACTTTGTTGATCGGGGCTTATACACAAAGTGGATTCTTTGTGCGAGAAGTTAATGGGGACGCCTATCCTTTTCAGGCATTTCATTAATTTAGTGTGTACATGGGTGATTCCATAGCAGGTGATTCTGCAAAATACATATTAAATTAATAAACGTTTATGAGTTTAGAGTATGAATTCGTGATAAATTAAGATTAGGATTGATTTCTAACCAGTTGATTTATTTATGTAGCTGAAGACTGCTAGGTATTCACTTTTGTTGGTTATTTATTTATTATTTTGTATGCGCATGGGCGCACGATTATGATATTTGTATTTGGACATTGTATTGGGTATGCCTGACTCTTTGGGCGCCCGCCCATTAGCTTTATTTCTATTTTATGCTAAAGCAAACTCAAAAGCCAAAAGCGTGCTATTTTGTAATTTGGGCTATTATTTGAGCTTGAAGATGATTAATACATAAAATACATGCTTTGTGGAGAGCTCACACAAGGCATGGGGGGAGATTGCACCCAATTGGTCTCTTGTTCATGACGTGCATGCTTTCTACCTTGAGTTTTGTGCAAAAAGTAGAGTTCTTTTGTTCTTGGGGACCTTCCGGTGCTCACTACACGAGCATACAACATCCGATCTGTGCACCACTCTCCCTCTCATTTCCTCTCCCTCTCCCTCTCCCTCTCTCATTTCCTCTCCCTCCCTCTCCCTCTCCCTCTCTTTCTCTCTCATTTCCTCTCCCTCTCTCAATACACATGAATTTTAACAAAAACAAGTAAAAGAGAGAGAGAAAACACAAAAGCAAAGCAAGAATGAACAATGCACTCACCGTAAAGGCTCGAAGAAGGGTTTGGCGGCTCCTCTTCATGACGGCGGCTCCTCTTCGCCCTTCGTACACCTCCTCCTCTTCTTCGCGAATGGCAGCGGTGGCGGTGAGAAGCCTTCTTTCTCCCTCTTTTTCTCTTTCTCTCCCTCTCCCTCTCAAATGCAATATGTTCACTTTCCCTTTCGCTCTCTCTTTCGTGTATGCGTGCAAAATAACGCGCTTGAGTTTCGGCCCACATTTTTTTCGTCTGAGTACCGTTGATGTTTGCATCGCAAACCACTGTCGCTATATCTCCATATCCTTGTCGAATACTATATTATGGAATTTGAGAATTCTCATCTAGTTTGGGAATTTCCAATATAGTTAATATTTTGCCACATGATCAAATATTTTTCCCTTACTTGAAAGTGGAGTCTACCCTAATTACTATATAGGTTATCTTTCTAAGTTCCACTTTGAAGCATGGGTTAGGATTTAGCCACATGGCCAAATCTTACCCCTTATTTGAAAGTGGGACTTTAGAGATTCCCAAATTCTCTAACATGATGTTCATGTATGTATATGTTTTACATGTAACCTATCTATTCTATTTAACCTTGGCCTCACTATGCTAAATTTTCTACTAATCATAATGTAACTAATTGAGACATGTGGGACCTAGAAAATGTCATTGTTTCTCTTTTGGGTCACACACACACACACACTCTCTCTCTCTCTCTCTCTCTCTCTCTCTCTCTCTCTCTCTCTCTCTCTCTCTCTCTCTCTCTCTCTCTCTCTCTCTCTCTCTCTCTCTCTCACACACACACACACATATGGAAGGGGAGGACTACCAATTGGAATGCATCATGAATTCGGTGATAGCATGTCATGCCTAGCATTGTTTTTCTATTACTTACTATATATGAATGGGTATGTATGTGTACATGTTTTACATGCGACCTATCTATCCTCTGTAACCTTAGTCTTACTATCCTAATTTCTCTCCTAATCATAATCTTAACCAAGAATATCTCCATGCTTATTTCAATTGCTAATTTTTAAAAGTTTTTTAATTATATTTTTAATCTTAATAATATTTAAAAATCTATTTTAAAAATAAGTAAATTTGAATTAATCATAATAATTATACTATTATTAATATTTAGTTTTTTAATATTAATTTTTTTAAGATATACTATCATTCAAAATTATGATTATATAAATTTAAACTATTGAACAATATTAGCTCTAAATTCAGATATAGAGAAACCACACACACACACACACACACACACTCTCTCTCTCTCTCTCTCTCTCTCTCTCTCTCTCTCTCTCTCTCTCTCTCTCTCTCTCTCTCTCTCTCTCTCTCTCTCTCTCTCTCTCTCTCTCTCTCTCTCTCTCTCTCTCTCTCTCTCTCTCTCTCTCTCTCTCGTGTGTGTGGAAGGGGAGGACTACCGATTGGAATGCATCGTGAATTTAGAAAAAGCATGTCACAAGTTGCAATCTTCTGTTGTCACTTAGTATACATGCATGAGTATGTATGTGTGTATACATACATATAGATGCGTGTCTCCGATTGGTATACACCATGAACATGATATATGCATGTCATAAGGACTAATGAGGTAATCCTTTTTTATCACTCACTATGTATATACATGCACACTCCACATGCACATGCATTCTCTCTCTCTGTGCCTTTGTCTTTGTGTGTGTCTCTCTCTCTCCATTGTTATATATATGATGAGACATTATTAACCATGCTAGCTAAATAGTGAGGAGAGTTCTAAAATAGGCATGCGAGTGCAAAGAGTATTTAAGAAAGTGAAGCAAGACTGAGAAGAACCTTCTTGGTGAAGATGGTCATGGATTATGAAATTAAATAATCACAAGTTTAAAAGCAACTTGAGAAGCTTCAAAGACATAATAAGCTCATTCATTCATTATTATTTTAGGGATGTATTGAAAATACTCTCAAGTATAAATCATTTTACAAATGATGATTTTTCCCTTTTTAAAGAATCTTATTAAAAAATTTAATGATATGTATAAAGTTTGCCAAGATGGAAGGTTAAGCCCACTTTTGTATAAGCACCTATAATCCTCAAAGTAGATAGTTACTACCACTCTATGGATAAAAATTGGCTTGGCCTTCTGTCTTAGTGGACCCTATGTAAACCATCATATATTTTTTATAAAATTTTTTGAAGAGAGAAAAACTATCAATCATAAATTTATTTATTCGTAAGAGTGCATGTAATGCATCAGCATAATAATTATGAGTAGATGGCAATGTCTTTGAAGATTTTTAGACCACACTTGGATTTATAAGTATTTAAGAATACATATTTTTACAATCCAGACCGTGTCTTTTTCTAGGAAATTATTTTTAACTCTTGCTTCAAAATTTTAAATATTCGTTTTGCTATCTTCTCTATTTTGAAACTGTACTCATTAGATACCAATGATTCGCAATCACACAAGCACATGGACAAAGAAGATGCAATGACAATATTCAAATGCCTCCACGAAGATGTTGACTCTTGGGAAAGAAACTATGAAAAAAACAAACAAACAAATAAGAAATAAGAAAATCTATTGGATTTAAAAAATATTAGGAAGTTCTTTCTTATGAAAAATTCTTTAGTATAAAATAATTATATTGTATAAATAGTATTCTTGAGATGAGTCCTAGCAAAAACTAAACCTCACTTGCCTCCTTGGTAGAAATTAAAGAGATTTGAGTTGCTTAATCAAAGATCCAAGTCTAACTTTAATAAATTAATTATAAAAAATATTAATAATAATTTAACTTTAATAAAAATAATAGTGAATATGTATAACTTTTAATTAATCATTAACATTTGTTTATGTCATGGACACCAAGAAATCTAGTATATTTTAGAAACTTCTAAAAGACAAAAAGTTATAGAAGATTCTAGGAAGGATCTAATCATGTATCGAGGCCTTGTCTTATATTAATATTATATCAAGAAATGCATTGCTGTACTTTATCATTTTGTAATGAAGAAAGAATTTATTTTTCTGCAAATTATTCTCTTGTAAGTTGTGAGGCAATAATGTCCTCCCAAGGGAAACAAGAAACCAATGTCGATCCTATGGAGATTGATTTAGCTTATGTCAAGCCATTGTTAGCTCAAAAGAAGTAGTAAATATGTGGTCTTGGATTGTGTTTGCATTGTGGATGACATGATCATATTACTCATTATTGTCCTAATAAAAAACTAGAAGAATGAAGCTATATAGTGCTTAGAGATCAACGAGAAAATCCATATTCATTGTCTTGATACTCTTATCTTGCATCTAAGAAAGAGATTATGATTTGTGACCAACAAGATTCCATTCTCTTGAAACCAAATGTTAACTACAAAAAGAAAAGGGGCCTTAAAAAATAAATGGAATTTATATCATCATTTTATTGAGTCGATATGCAACGTATATTAAATAGTTAAGACTTTGAAGCTATCATTTATATTTGTCAATTCACAGTTAAAGATTGAGGTCTAGAAACATGAATAAAAGCCATGCCTAATCAAAAAGGTCACAAGAGGGACAAGATGACCGAGGTACATGGGAAAATTGTAACCCAAATTTTATTGTATAAAAATGTTGAAAAACAATGAAAAAGACTATTTATGTATGTGCAAACTTGTCTTCTTGATTTCTTGCAACCATTGCCTTAAGAGTGAGAGTAAAGGAGAGGGAGTTGAGAGCTTGTGAGAGAGCGAGGGATATAGAGTGTGAAGCTCTTTGCATGTTATCTTCTTTTTTCCATCCCATCATGTTGAGTGCCTTTTGTGAGCAAGAGTTCATGAGTTGAGAATATGAGAGGGTGAGGGATGTGGAGTGAGAAACTGTCGTATTCTCTTCTTCTCCTTGAGCTCACTGTGGGCATCTACTATCCATCACTACTCTATACCATTACTACCTACAAGTTAAAATAAACCAGTAATATATGAAACTATCCATGGAGCACATAATCAACTAAATATATAAATTAACTATATAATAATTTATTAAAAATCAATCATTTGAATTCTTAATCTTCAATATAAAAATTAAGTGCAATTAAAATTAAGAAATATGCATCACATACAAATGTTATTCCTATATCATTTTAATAACTATATACAATACAAAAACACTATTAATTTTGATGATAAAGTAAAAAATTATAATACAATTTAATACTAATTATAAATTCATAATTCATGTGAGTCATGACATTTAAAAAATATAAAAAAATAATTAAATATACAAGATATTCTAAATATTCATAACTTATTTACCACACGAACATTAGTATTCACATACTTATATTATAATATTACATATTTAATCCATAACTTATCAATCATAAGTATAACATTAAAATATAAAGTACATGTGTAAACTAATAATAAACAAAATTGATGAAGTAATCTTTGCTCCATTAGGGGGATGATATAGTCCAAATAGAATCAAATAACAACCATACCATGAACTAACATTGGCCAAGTTAAGACATCAGCCCATTAAAAAATTCATGCATATTTAACTGTTATTTTCTAGTCCAATGCTTCATATCTAGGATAGATGTAGTCCATGAAAGGACTAAATACCCAATATAAAAAACACTTTGTGATTGTCCCAAAGTTTGTTCAAAATTAAGAATCAAAACTAGCAAACAATCAATGATTACCTCTTACTGTCACTAGAACAATCAAGATACTCTTGAGATCGAGATCTTGCCAAGACTAGCAAAGTGAGAAATGAGGTCAAAATCCTCTATATGTAGTGGATTCTCCAGGGTTTTATGCTCGCCAAATTACCACATAGCTCGATGAGTCGGTTGGGCTACTCAAATACCCAATGGATCCATAAGGAAATACAAAAACCCTTGTGGGTTGACTGATAGCAAGTTTCATACAGTTAATATTTATTTTAATGTTATTAACATAAAGGCATAGATTTAATAGCATGTTATTATTACGAGATTACAAAAACATAATCATGTCATCATGATCCTTGACAAAAACATTAGAATAGGATAGGCACATAATCTTTCAATGCATTCATTTCTTCTTTTTGCACATCGAGTGCCTTTACATACATAATATATTTCAATGTTACATTTTATGTTTGAGCTTGATGTTTTTTGGGGCATATGGTCTATCAACTACAAGCATGCAAATTCTCTTGGGAGGATAAGGATACTGAGAAAGCCCATCCAAAGGGAATAATATGAGGACTTAGGTATGATTTCTCAATCTAATAGCCTTATAAGAAGAGGCATTGGATTGAGTGTAGGTCTATTATTTACACCAAGAGATGTGAATGACAGGATTGCTTCAATGTTTACTTCTATAATTCAGGGCATTTATATAAATTGAATCTTAGTTTTTTTTGTATGTTAATATATTTCTCAGGGAGTCTACCTTATAGAACATGTAAGACACCACATGAGTTCAAGATAAAGGGTATTATATTTAGTAAAATTTATAGGATTATATTTACAAAAAGGTTTTTTAATTAAAATTTAAAAAATCCATAAGCTTAGTCAATTTAAAGGGACCATTTTAGGCCCTTATAGCATGTAAAGAAAGGGTATTTCTTAATATCCTTTGAACACACATTATATAGATGATTTCTTATAGATGGATCTCCCAATATATTTTTTCTCATTTAAAAAATGGATTTAGGGGCCTACTAAATGCATGCAATGCATAATGAATGTTTGTGAGGATATATGTCTACTCTGTGTGTATGTGTGTGTGTTTTTTTTTTCCCATATAAAATCTATTTGTGCTACATGGGTATTTGTGTTTTTCTGTGATTTGTGCTTGTTAATGCATACATGAATGAGAAACGGTGCTAGAAAAACCTATCCAAATAAAACAAAAAAAGAAGAGGCACGTGAAGAGGAAAGATTGTGAAGTTGGCGGAAGGATAAGGAGAGCTCTAGAAGTGTGTTAACTTGAATCCTATAGGGCAACTACCTATTAAAACCAACAATATGTTTTGACCAAGAGGAGGTTGATGACTTGAGATGGAGAAGCTCAAGATTCTAGATTCAAAAATATTCTAAAGGATCAAGTGGACTGCTTTTAAGGGGGCAGAGAGAGTTACCTCTCTAGTATCACATTGAAAATCATTTAGTTTTAGGCCTTTCCTACTAGATAAACAAATAGCCCATATATCCAAAAATGTACATATTTTGGTCTGAAATTTGACAAAAAATAGCCTAAAAATCATGTTTTCTCACAACATTCACCTAATTTTCTAAGCTCTTCACCTTTGATCAACCAAACATTAGCCCACCTATCTACAAACTAAAAATCATGGGGGTCTCTTATTTTTTACCTTGGTGCATGCTTAAGCACAAGGCGATGCCTAATTCCTTTTGGGTTGAAGATGTTAATGTTGCAGTCTACATTGTTCATTAAAACATCAAATGTTTTAAAGTAAGAAATAATCTATCTCACACTTTATAATTTTTATATGATGCACAATTTTTAAATAATAATATGAACAAGTTAAAACCAAAAAGTATCAAAGCATAAAAATATATCTTGTTGGGTTATAGTGATGAAAAAAAGGTTTGAAGATTTTATGACCAAGACACAAAGAAGAGAAATCGATCCATGATGCAAGTTATTTTTCTTTTTCATCAAGGGAAGAAGTAGTTCACTATGAACCTTTCCCAAGAGATATCCCTATCCTTAAGGAGGAGGAAATATCATCCTTGGATAATGAGAAGAAACTTTATCAACTATTGGATGATGTACATGTTTTGAAGGATAAGAGAATCAAGTTGAAACCCAAAAACACTTAATGTCTCACACTTCAAAACTCTTGGATGTGAATACTATGCACATGTTTCAAAGGATAAGTTGAGTAAAAACTAAAAAGTAGACAATGGTAGTTGTTTAGGTTATAGTGTAAGCAAATAGATTAAAAATTTTATGATCAAGAGGCAAAGAAGATCAAAATGATTCATGGTGTGTTGTTCAAGGAGAAGCCACATTCAGTAGAGGAAGGAATAGCAAGTTCTTTCCCTTTGACATCAAGCAAAGAAGTAGTTCACCATGAACTTATCCCAAGAGCTATCCCTATCCTTAAAGAGAAGGAAGCATCATCTTTGGATGATGATGAGAAATTTTACCAACTTACAATCATGCAAGAGAAAAGTACATTATTACAATGGGTGAAGGAACACTATGATAAAAATAATCGTATGCCTACATCTATTGAGAATCTAGCATCATTAGGGCAAAAAATCTTCAAAAAATGTAATTGTAAGAAAATGATTAAGTTGCTAATTAGTTGAGATTTTGGAAGAATGAAACCACCAAATTTGGTTGCTCAGATGTGATTAATGAGAGAATATTGAATTCATTGATGAGCTCAGCCATTAATTGTCCCTCATCTTTAATTTATGTCAGGGTCACCTTTTTTGTTGTTTTTGTCTTCTTCTAGTTATACAAGCTTTTAATTTTTAGTCTCATTTATTTTTTATTTTTTACTTTTAATATTTTTTAAAAAAAATGGATATTATTTTTGTTATATTTTTAATATTCAAAGATAAAAATATAAAATAAAATACATATTATTTTATTATTTGAAAATACTTTTCTATTATTAAATTTAATAAAAATTTAATATAAAAATAAAATATTTTTAAGTCACATTATTTTTTAGAAATTTGGGATAATTTTGATTATTTATTTGACAATAAACTAATTTAAGAAATAAAATATTATACATTGACCATATTAATGGCTAAAGTTTTGGCATCATGGTACTTGAGGGTCTTGCTATGTTGATACAATTGTGAGGGGCTATCATAAATGGGAAGGATGAGAAAAGAAAGGATTCTAAGGTAGGGAGATGGTGCACGAACTCCTGATAACTCCTTAAAGAATTTCCTCACTTCTAACTCGTAATTTTCACTCCCTCTCTTAGTAGAGTTAACTCATTGTCATTATGTGTTGAAAATGAGAAGAGGGGCCTTCCTTTAAATAGTTTCAAGGGGGAGGGGGATTCATCTTTGAGTGAGGTTTTGGTAAGGGAGAACTATTTTTGTTTTATTATCTAAGAGATTTTTCTTGGTTTTTTATAGGAAAGAAAATGTTTTAATGAATTTAGTCCATAATTTTTAACTTAACTTTTTATATTATATAGAAAAAGGGGGAGGGGTTTTTTCTTTCCTTAATTTCTATTAAGGGAAGAGGGAATATTTTCTTTGTTTTTTAATTTTTAAAAGAGGGGAACTCATTAATTCATCTATTTTTAAGGGAAAAATGGAGGTTTTGTTTTTTTTTAAAGGGGGATACTCATTTTTTAATCTATTTTTAAGTGAGAGAATATAATGTGCTTGCTCTCAATCACTCACTTAGTATGGCATAGAAAGGTGACAATATATATGAAATCAAGGTATATTCTTGTATTATTCAATGAAAGAAACAATACAACATAGACATACCATAGGACTACAACCTCATGATGCCATAGAATTTCATCATTGGGTATAGGAAATCATGTGTAAAGTGGAAACCAAGCAAGGCTCAAAGTTGTTACTACTCCTTGTATAGGCGTTTATGTGGGCAATGCCAAGCTATACCTACAAAGTTGTTACTACTCCCTGTATAGGTGTTTATGTGGGCAATGCCAAGCTATACCTACAAAGTTGTTACTACTCCCTGTATAGGTGTTTATGTGGGCAATGCCAAGCTATACCTACAAAGACCTTATAATTATCTCCATACAATGGATAGCTCTTCTTACCAATCTAAGGGTGGTTTTCATTTATGCTCTCGAGGTCTTAACACAGCTCATTCTATCGAGCTGGTCAGCGTTGCCAGTCTAGACTCATTAGCATGTCTTAACACAACATTTTCTATCAAGCTGATTAGTATCTACCACACTATGACTTTGGGGTTTAGTACATCTTTTTCTATCAACTTGGCGAGTGTCTACCCATTAGACTCTTTGTTTCTATTGGTTTTGTTCTCGTCCACCCTCGACTCGATTACATGTGACAAGTGAAGGTTTCAAAGTCCTACGATAATCTAAATAATGGCTCAAGGTGCATTTGAAGTATTGTTGAGGTTTCCTTGAGCTAGGTAGTGAAGGCCTCTTTGCTGCGTTCAAAACTTTGGTGATGTGGTATGGTCCATAGTACCGATGGTTGAACTTGGGGTTCATATTCTTTAGTAAGGACATATGCTTAGAGCTAACAAGGACCATATCTTCCTTAGTTAAGAGCGTCGCTTTTCACTTCTTGTTGGCTTGCTCAATCATGGTGATTTTTCTATTTTCCAAACTCTGCTTGGCTATTGCATTTCTCTCTCTCCATTTCCTTAAGTAGTTTTGTATCCTGATCTTCTACTTTGGTGGCTCTTGAGGCTAAGGCCAATGGTGTGATGAATCCTTCCCCTATAGATGACTCAAAGGGAGTGTAACCTGTTGTTGCTTAATGAATTGAACTGTTGTAGTGGAACTTGAGCACATCAAGGTATAAGGCTCTATCTTTTTGGTTTGCCCGAGCATAGATTCTTAGATAGTCCTCAATTCCTTAGTTCACTCATTGGTTTGCCCATTTGTCTTTGGGTGGAAGGATAAAGAAAATATGAGTTGGGTTTTGAGAGTATTGGAGAGTTTCCTACACATGTCGCTCGTGAAGCAACCATCTCAATGTGATACAATGGCTAAGGATAGCTCATGTAGTTTGAAGATATGAGAAAAGAAGAGGTGGCTCTCAGGGAAGTTACTATATGTATATCCTCTACATCACGTGGATTCAAGTCCTATTTATAAATATCCTTATATGTGAATTTTTCCTAAATAAAACATAACCCTTAAATTCTATTCAATCTATAAATAACCCCTTTATATTACACCCTTTTGTATGTAAAAAATGTATAAAAATGGTATTTTTAAAATACCTTATTTTGAACCCATGTGATGCACACATATATTCATGAGTAACTTACCCGAGAGGTGGCCTACCTCCTTGGCTTTTAATGGTGGTTTGCCACGTAGTATGAAGTGTGCTTTCTTGGAAAAATAGTCCATCACTACAAAGATGATGGTGTAGCCATGGGATTCTGGGCATTCTACAATGAAATTCATGCTGATGAAGTCCCATGGGTGGCTTGGCATTGGCGTTGGTTAAACTAAGCCAGCTGGCTTGGTGCAAGGAGCTTTCACTAGCTGTTAAGTGGGACATGTCTTGACATAGCATATAACCCCTTCCTTCATGTTTGGGTAGAAAAAATATGTCCTTAAGGCCTCTAGGGTCTTTCTCTGACCTTTGTGTCCCCCTTGTTTCCCATCATGTGCTTCATGTAAGATAATCTTCTTTAGCTCCACACTATTGGGGATGTATAGTCTCTTTCCCACAAAAAGGATACCTTCTTCTAGTGTATACATGCCATGTCACATTTTATGAACTTTCATTTCTTCTATTAGGTTATGTATCTATTGGGGATGTATAGTCTCTTTCCCACAAAAAGGATCCCTCCTTCTAGTGTATACATGCCATGTCTCATTTTCTCAATCATTGGGGATGCATATTCTCTTTCCCACAAAAAGGATCCCTCCTTCCAATGTATACATGCCATGTCACATTTTCTTAACTTTCATTTCTTCTATTAGGTTATGCATCTATTGGGGATGTATAGTATCTTTCCCACAAAAAGGATCCCTCCTCCCAGTGTATACATACCATCCCCAATAGCTCCACACTATTGGGGATGTATAGTCTCTTTCCCACAAAAAGGATCCCTCCTTCTAGTGTATACTTGGCATGTCACATTTTCTCAACCTTCATTTCTTCTATTAGGGTATGCATTTGCTAGTCTTGCTGTCAGAGAGAGAACTAGGGAGAGAGAAAGAGGAGAGAGAAAGACTGCAGAGGAGAGAGAAAGACTGCAGGAAGAGAGAGAAATAGAGTGACGAGGAGAGAGAAAGACTAGAATTGGAGAG
Source organism: Lygodium microphyllum (assembly GCF_053477565.2). Lineage (NCBI taxonomy): Eukaryota > Viridiplantae > Streptophyta > Polypodiopsida > Schizaeales > Lygodiaceae > Lygodium > Lygodium microphyllum. The sequence continues at coordinate 8,672,573 of NC_141160.1, forward strand.
AGAAAGACAGGAAAGATGAAGAAGCCATGGAAGCTTGGAGCAAGAAGGGAGAGAAAGATTGTAATTGTATTGATATGTCAAAAAGATCTGGAAAATTACAACTTATCTCCTTATATACCAATGTCAGTGTGACATGGCATATTATCAACATTTTAACTATTTCCAACTTCTTACAATCCATCCCTTCCCAAAAGTTTTTTGTCCTCAAAAACAAACCTAGAAACAAGCTAAAAAGGAGATGGATAAAACAGAGTACTACTCTGTACAGCATTACAAGGGATAAAGGAAAATATTACCTAATACTCAATAGTAGTACTAATCTATACAGGAGGTCAAAATCAGCCTGTAGCCTCCCGGATCAAAAGGAAAAGTTGTATCTTTGCCATGCATAGGATCAACTTTCATAAGATCGAAATCAAATACTCCTGGAAACACGATCATCATGATAGTACTCACTAATAAAGTCTCCATTGCATGATGGTCTTCCAAGTCCACACGCTGTCCATAATCTGCCTTCTTGAACTGAACTTCTTGTTGTTGAACTTCTTGTTGTGGACTCATACCAGAATGGTCTTCAACAAGATGTTCTTCATCATCTTCAACACGATGTTCTTCATCATTTACATCATAATATTCGAATAGCAAGATTATTTTGGCAGACCTTGCACTACATGTGGCTTGGTGGTTACAAAATAGTGGCTTAGCACAACGATAGCATAAGCCCGCAGCATGCAGTTCCCGTATTGTATCACTAGTAAGGTGTCTAACACGTTTAGATTTAGATAGCAATTTACACACCTGTTCATCACCATTAGTCAGCTCTATGATATTTTTGACATGCTGCTCATAGTCATCTTGCTGCTCATGCATAACAGATGGCTGTCCATGCTCATCATGTACAACAGATGGCTGTCCATGCTCATCATGTACAACAGATGGCTGTCCATACTCATAACCATATTGCTCATGCTGTCCATACTGCATATGGTGATAATAGTCCTGCTGCACATCAGAGGGACAATTAGGTTGAGCATATGCAGTTGTTTCCACTGCAGTTTGCTGCTCACATTCATAAGCATGTTGCCTTTGATCATTGATCCCACTGTATTGGTCATAATCACTTGCTTGCTGTTGATCAAAGCTAGAAGTGTACTGATAAGCATAACCATTTCTGTTACATCCATAAGAACTATGTTGCTGAAGAGATGGATGCTCATAAACATAAGCATGTTGACCATAATAACCATTCTGCTGCCAAGGTTCAATGGAATGATACTCTGCATTATGATATGGTACATCATATTTATAAGCATTAACATGCTGTCCAGATGTACTTGCATACTGGTCATATTCATTTGCATATTGTTGCTGTTCATATTCATAAGATGCATGTGGATCATAGTGTGTACCATCAGCATATAAATGCTGTCCATAAGCATGAACATTTGATTCAGGTCCTGCTGTTTTTCCCATAGGAGCAATACACTGTTGAATCGAAACTACAAGTTTGTCAATATTAGCTTTTGTTTGAAGCTGATCTTGTACAAGTTTGTCCATTTTAGCCTGTGTTTGAAGCCAACCTTGTCCAATTTTGTCCATTTTAGCCTGTGTTTGAAGCCAACCTTGTCCAAGTTTGTCCATTTTAGCATGTATTTGAAGCCAACGTTGTTCACTAGAGCTGGAGCTATTGTTCTTAGTTGCTGCCATTGCAGTCAAGTTGAAGAGATATGCTGTTCCTTGAAAAATAGAAGTCCAAATAAGGTGTATGATAGCTTGACTCGAAGGTTAGGATGTCTAGTATCAAGTAGAAATCCTGGTTTGAATTTAGGAGTAGCAATACCCCTCTCTGTTTAAGAATTTCCAGAACTGTCCACAGTAAACTGCTAGTGAACTGCTAGTGAACTGCCAGTACCAAATAGGCTCTAACTCAAGAAATATATGTCCAAAAGAGACATTTGATGGCTCCACTCGAAGCTTATGATAACTAGTATCACTTCCAGTTGTTCCTTTGTCGTTAGAATGATGCTACTAATTTCTGTAGCAACTTTTTCCAAATCTGTCCCTGTTTGGACTGCACCCTGTTTAGCACTGTAATGCCCCTATTTTGCCTCGTAATCATTACCTTTCATCTAGGGAAAGTTGTAAGGCACTTAAAATCAGTAAGAACACTGACTAGACATGCACAAACCCTGCAAATACATCCTTGATACATCCAAGAAGTGCTCTACAAATAGCCCAACTGATCCTTACTACATACTCTCAACCATTTGATCAAGCAGAACCCATAAGCATTGAGAACTCCAATAGTTGCTTCAAAATAGAGCTAACCAAGAAACAAACTCCAATATAGCTTGAGTTGATTGTCTTCTATGGCATAAAACAGAATGCAGATTGTGCTGGGTATGCATTCGCACTTTCAATCGTGTGACAAAGCTTCCTTCTGAGTTTGTGCCTGGTATTTTAACTACCCTAACAGGCATGTCCAAAGTATCACATTTTGAAGAGAATTGTGCAATCATTAAATGTCCAGCAACAACTCGTGGTTGAGCACCCCAGAAATCTTGTCCTATTTTCTGACAGCAGCAACAGCAACAACATCAACAGGCACAACAATGCAACTACAACATTCTGGTGCTATCATGCAGGAGGGGCCTACTATACAGCAACCTGTTCAGCACCAGCAACAGCAGCCAATCTCACAATCAGTACAACTCCAGCAGCCTCAGCCACACCAATCTCTCTGCAACAGTTGCCACATCCACATCCACAACAATCACATGCCCAGCAACTTCAACATCTACAGGCACAGCCTCAGTCACATCAGCTTCAACAGCACCAGCAGCACCAACAGAGTGATGAAGAGGACGAAGAAGATATCGATTTCAATCCACTGTCACCCAGTAGTACAAGAGCACTCTTGAAATTTCTGCAACATGGAGTTCCTCCTGTTTTTCAGTTACTCCAGCATTACCAAGCCTTTTCTTACTTCAAAATCCTGAGCTACACATGCTTGCTGCTTGACATGAATTATATCTGTCCCAAATGCTTTTGGAAACTCTACATTTTCAAGCTGTGATCTTTCAGTATCTTCTGATCCATCCTGAAGACATGTCTTCTGGAAGAATTCTGCAATAAGCTCTTCTATAGCTCCCTTTCTAGTTCAATGCAAGGTGATCTTGAGTATACTCAGTCCATTAGTACAAGTCATTCTGAACTTCTGTCAAGCATTTCTTCTGCAACTGTAGCTCCTAATGTAAGCCTGAACTCAAGGCCAGCAAGGATGTGTTTATGTCTTGAATCTGAAATTGGAAAAGTCTGCTACGCTAGCATCACTTACATTCCGAGCAACAATCTGTCATCCAATAATGTATCTCCTCTTGATGGGCACAACATGAGTTGACACGGGTGGGAAGCTTAAGAGTCACTTAGATTGTTGTAGGCATGGAGAAGCCTCAAAAGGTTCATGAATAGCATCCTTAGATAGAAGCTCTATGTCATCGATGGAGTGCAGGTCCAATACTTCACTGCAGAGTGAGGATTTCTCCTGAAGGCCTGCTCCTGTCGATTGTTGGGAACTCCGGAGAAGACTACACCTACACCCTCGACACTAACAGTGAAGCCTTCTCATTGCGCCTCCAAAGCTCCTGCTGCTTCACGGAGTGCCTTTGCTATATCTTCCATGTGCCGGTGCATCAGGAAGTGGACGCACTGCAGTAGATGCAACATCAGTTCACGTATTGCAGGAGACGGATCCTGCATCTGGAATGCGACCCTCCTGTAATCCATGGAGATGTTAAACCGAGTAATGTGCTGCTAGATCAGAAATTTTCTGCATACATTGCCGAATTCGGACTTTGATAAAACTGGTATGTCTAGATTTGGAAGCTCTTCCATCTCCCAGCAGCAGGACTCCTTCCAATTCCCTGCAGCATCATCTGTAGTACCAGCGGCTGGCCCCATCAACCGCAACCCCAGCTACAAGAATGTGCAAACATCTACCATGTTATCTGATCATGATCGGTGCCAGAAATCCTCCAGCAGCGATGAATCCATGGGCCCACCCGAAAACAGTACCATGACTAACACCACTGCCATCAAATACAAAGCTCAAGTACGATGGACATGAAGCTGTACCTTCCAATGCAACGTTGTTGATTGAGATGGAACTAGTATCTTGGAAATCTGTTGAGACTGTGACAGATGACAAAAATAGTTGTGAAAAAGGTCCTTAAACCTGGGGAAGGATACAAAAAGCCTAATGATGGATCTCATGCACAGATTAGATATGTTGCCAAGCTTGCTGATGGAACAGTTTTTGAAAAGCAAGGTCACGGTGACTCTGGACTCTTTGAGTTTGTTACAGATGAAGAGCAAGTAATTTTAGGTTTGGACAAGGCTGTGGCCACCATGCATAAAGGGAAAATAGCACTTGTCACAATACCTCCTGAGTATGGTTTTGGCAATTTAGAAATAAAGAGAGAGCTTGGAGTTGTTCCACCTAATTCTACCCTTACCTATGAAGTTGAATTGGTCAATTTCAAAAAGGAGAAGGAATCATGGGATATGGACACACCTGAAAAACTTGAAGCTACTAGAAAGAAGAAAGAAGGAGTGCAACAAAGCACGGGCTAGGATATTCTGCAACATGAAGCTAACAGGCAGAGTTATGGAGGACAATGGGACTACTGATGTTCTTACTATCTCTAAGTCAGGAGACAAGATCACTGCAGATAATCTGTCTGAATTGTTAATCAGGAGCGCTTCTGTCTCGAATGGTGAAGGTAAAGGAAGGACAGATGATGAAGCCTAAGCAATGATCTGAACAGGAACTTCTCTCATCTGAGTGATTCTACGGATGTGAATATGCTTTTGGAAGATCTGATGAAGTTGAAAGAAGGAGACCCGGGAGGTGACAGCATGGAGGACTTGCAATATGGCCCTCCCTGCACATCCGATGAGAGAGAGATGGCGAAGGAGCTAACGGGTCTGCGTATGGAGACGATGAAGATGAGGATGAAGACGATGACTCAGAGTCTGACGAAGAGGAGCTTGATGAAATTCTTGTCCAGGAATCTCGCTCCAATGCGGTTTACAACTCCGTCGTCCTCCATGAAAAGCTTGAAGAGATCAGCTGGCCTGGTGACTTAGATTGATTGCAAACTCTAACAGTCACATACAGTGAGCCTGGTGACATCAACATTAACGACGACTTAGCCAGAGAGATGGCCTTCTACACGCAGGCCCTTGAAGGCACCCGCGAAGCTTACACGAAGCTGCAGAACCTCGGGATTCCCTCAACAAGCCCTTCGATCTCGAGGAGGATGACGGGGCTGTGGACGTTGCTGAAATGCTCGCCAACGAACCCTTCCCCCAAGCGAAGGAAGGAGAAGGAGAAGGAGTACGGAATGCTTGCCAGTAGAAAACGGAAGAGGAACTGCGAGGAGATCATCAGCAGAACGTTTTCTGCCCCGCCTATACGCCTTCGTCTATCACAGGAACACCTGCCAAGAACACAAACTCCCGGAGAATGAAACACTTCTTCAGGGGCATCAGGCACGCAGCGGCCATGGGGTAAATGGGCGGCGGAAATTCGAGATCCACAGAAAGGATCAAAAGTTTGGCTAGGCACATTTGGCACAGCAGAAGAAGCAGAACATTGAGTCGGTGAAGAAATGGAGGAAGATGAGACACTACAGCGATTTTGCTCTCTCTTCACCAAAATACCTCCAACCAGAGTTGTGTAAATTCCCAAAAAAAAACTGCCATTAATGCTCCTGCATGCAGTCCTTGTGGTCTAGAGGTGTAAACTCCCAAGAAAGCTGCCATTAATGCTTCTGCATGCAGTCCTTGTGGTCAGGAAGTGTAAACTCCCAAGAAAGCTGCCATTAATGCTTCTGCATGCAGCCCTTGTGGTCCAGAGATGCTTTGGAAACTCCCCTACTGTTCCTGTACTTGTGTACCTGTGACTCAATATTCCATGTAACTAGAAAGTTGTATCTAGGTGAAAATGAGGGACTAACTGGGACCAAGAACCAAGGCTCTGATACCACTTGTCAGAGAGAGAACTAGGGAGAGAGAAAGAGGAGAGAGAAAGACTGCAGAGGAGAGAGAAAGACTACAGGAAGAGAGAGAAATAGAGTGACGAGGAGAGAGAAAGACTAGAATTGGAGAGAGAAAGACAGGAAAGATGAAGAAGCCATGGAAGCTTGGAGCAAGAAGGGAGAGAAAGATTGTAATTGTATTGATATGTCAAAAAGATCTGGAAAATTACAACTTATCTCCTTATATACCAATGTCAGTGTGACATGGCATATTATCAACATTTTAACTATTTCCAACTTCTTACACTTGCTCCAGGGCCTCCTTCACTAACTCTAGGAAGTTGTTGTTTGTTACACTCAATACTTTCAAATTTGCTTTCTGGCTTAGTGTATCTGCTACCTTGTTTATGGAATCTTGATCTCTATGTTGAATTTTGCCAGGAAGTCTAGCCATCTGGCTTGTTTGGTGGATAGCTTGGGTTGGGACTTGAAGTATTTGAGAGAGATGTCTACGAAGATGACAATGTGTCTGTCTTGTATATAGTTCTTCCACTTTACAAGGCAATGGATTATTGCTAGCATATCCTTCTCATGAGTACTCTACTTAGTTTCTATGTCTATAAATTTTTTAGATTATTGCTAGCATCTCCTTCTCATGAGTACTCTACTTAGTTTCTACTTTACAAGGCAATGGATTATTGCTAGCATCTCCTTCTCATGAGTACTCTACTTAGTTTCTATGTCTATAAATTTTTTAGATTCATGGGCTACAAGGTGACCATCTTGCATCAACGCTCCTCCAATGCCATAATCAAATGCGTCTATTGAGATCTCAAAGGGCTTGATGAATTTTGGCACTTTGAGCACAAGATTCTGGCTCATAGATTCCATCAAGTCAAAGGTTGCATGTTGATCACTCCCCCATGTAAAATTTCATTCTCCTTTGGTCATTTGGGATAGTGGGGTCATGAGCATACTGTAATCTTTAAAAACCTTCTATAGAATTCAATGAAGCCTAGGAATTCTCTAACTTCTTGGAATTTTTTTAGGGTTGGCTACTTCTTCATAACTTTGACCTTCTTAGGGTCTACTTTGATTAGTTCCTCTCCTACAATAAACCCTAGGAATTCTAGCTCTTCCACTATGAACTCACATTTTTTTTGGCTTTGCATATACTTTGTGTTTCCTTAGCTTCTTAAATACTAACTTTAAATGTTCCTTGTTCTCGTCTAAAGTTTTGTTGTAGGTTAAGAGGTCACCTATATATATAATGATAATATACAAGGTTGAATTCATTGAGGTACAATCGAAAAATGTCATGAATTAATGTGTTGAAAGTAGCTAGAGCATTAATAAACCCAAAGGACATTACAATAAATTCAAAATGGCCATACCTCATGTAAAAAACAATTTTTGGAATATCCTCATTCTTAATGTGAATTTGATAGTAGCCTAACCTTAGGTCAATTCTTGAAAACAACATTGTCCCTTGAAGTTTTTCAAGCAACTCATCAATCTGTGGGATGGGATTTTTTTTCAATGGTTGATACCCATGACCCACCTCCCACTTCCCTTTGCTCGATCTCCTTGGACGCTTGGACGGGTTCCCGCAGCCCAAGTACCCTTCGCATTCAAGGCAATATAAATGGAAAGCATGTTTTTATCCTTATGGATAGTCGAAACACTCATAGTTTTGTCAATAAATCAGCATTGATTGGTTGAAATGCACCCCTATGGCATTACACCACCCCTTGAAGGTCCAAGTAGCAAATGGAGAATAAGAAATCAACACACATGTATGTCCTGCAGTTCCCTTATGCTTGGCTAAAAATTATGTGGCACAGGGTTGATTGACCTGATTGCCTTGGATATGGGCCCCATTGACATTGTCTTGGGTTGTGACTAGTTAAAACAATTGGGGAAGATTGCTATGGACTTCTCTCAGCTTTACATGGATTTTATGATGCATGGACAGCCTATCCACCTAGAGGGAGTTCAAGATCATGTTGATTTTCAGCTCATTACAGCAAAGCAACTCAAATGGTAGTTTAAGAAATGCTTACAAATCTTTATTTTGCAATTAATTAAGGAAAATTTTGATTAGACCTTTGCAGTATCTCATGGTTCAGCCTTGCAGGCCTTACTCGAGGAATACAATGACCTATTTCAGATGCTTACATCCCTCCCTCCAGAAGACAAGTGGACCACCCACTTGACTTAGAGCCCCATTCCAAGCCAGTGAATAAACCCCCCTATAGACTCTCCAAGTGTGAGCATGAAGAGGTTGCAAAGCAAATCAAGGAGTTGTTAGAGATGGGTTTCATTGAAACGAGTTCTTCCCCATATGCATCCCCTGTCCTCTTAGTCAAAAAAAAAAGATGGCTCCTTTCGCATGTGCATTGACTACAGAGATTTGAACAAAATTACAATGAAGAATCGCTACCCCATCCCGCGGATTGATCATTTGTTGGATGAGTTGAAAGGGGCATGCTTTTTCACTAAGATTGACTTGCGCTCTGGCTACCATCAGATTCGTATGTGGGCAGGAGATGAGGTCAAAATGGCCTTCAGGATTGATTGTGGACTCTATCATTTTCTATTGATGCCTTTTTGGTTGACTAATGCCCCCGCCACCTTTCAAAGCCTCATGAACAAAATCCTGTAGCCCTTTCTATTCAAGTTTGTGCTTATTTTCTTTGATGACATCCTCGTTTATAGCAAGTCATCCACGGAGCACTTGACACATGTTCGAAGGGTGTTTGACATATTGAGAACGCATCGACTCTTTGCTAAGGAGAGAAAATGCATATTCATGCAGACATCTATGAAATACTTGGGACACATTGTGAGCAAAAATGGTATACAGGCTAACCGAAGAAGGTGCAATGTGTTAGAGACTGGCCCACTCCCTCCACCACCACTTCTTTGCATGGCTTCCTTGGTCTCTCTTCATTCTACAAATGCTTCATTAAGCACTATGCCACCATTGCAACACCTTTGGCTGATCACTTGAAAAAGGAGTCATTATTTTGGGATGCCATTGCGGATCATAGCTTCGAAAAGTTAAAGGACATGCTTACTTCAGCCCCCATCCTTGTTTGCCCTGACTTCTCTAAGCTGTTTACCATTCATTGTGATGCCAATGGCCAGGGTATTGGTACAGTATTGTTGCAAGAGCATGGTGTGATTGCATTTGAAAGCCGCAAGCTTGATGAGAAGGAGATGCAAATGAATGTATATGATCAGGAGATGTTGGCCATTCTTCATGCCATCAAGAAATGGCACCACTATTTGTATGGCAACCGCTTCCAAGTAAAAAGTGACCATTGAGTCCTCCAATATTTCTTGACTTAGTCTACTTTGACTCCTAAGAAAAGGCGATGGATGGCAACCTTATAGAACTATGACTTTGATATTTCACACACTCGGGGCAAGGATAATATTGTGGCTGATTCACTCTCTTGAATGTGGGCATGCAGAGTGTCCTCTATCTCAGAATTGCACAGTGATTGGGTTGAAGAGCTTCAAGAGGCTTACTTGTTAGATGATCACTTCAATCACACATTTCAAAAATTACAGCATGGGGTCATGGCTGAAAACTTCTAATATCAGCTTAAGCATGGCCTTATTTGGTCCCATGGCAAGATTGTCATCCCCCACACTTCCCCCTTCATGTAGAAGATCATGGAAGAGATGCATTCTTGCCCCACTACTAGTCACTTGGGTATTTTCAAAACATATGACAGGATTGCCACCCAAAAGCTCTCATTGGAAAGGCTTATGGAGGGATGTCAAGGACTTTGTGACCAAAATGTGTTCCATGCCAACATAACAAGGATAGTACGCTTAGGCCCACTGGCCTCTTGTAGCCTCTCCCTATCCCTGAAGGGAAATGGAGTCACATCACAATGGACTTTATCACTAGCCTTCCTTCGACTAAGAAAGGGTGGAATAGTATCTATGTGGTCATTGATTGCCTCACCAAAGTTGCCCATTTTATCCCCACTAGGATCCAATACACTGCCTCCCAAGTAGCCACTCAATTTATGGAAAATGTCTTCAAGTTGCATGGCTTGCCACAGGTCATAGTACATGATTGGGATGCAAAGTTTACGAGTAACTTATGGCAGACAGTTTTTACCTCTAGACTGAAAGAGTGAACAAATCGCTCGAGACATATTTGAGGCACTTTTGCCATGATGTACAACATAGTTGGGATATGTGGCTTCACTTGACTGAGTTTGCATATAATAACTCAACGCACTCTAGCATTGGAGTTTTCCCTTTTGAGACCTTATATGGGTATAAGGTTTCCCTCCCCATAGTCTTATTTAATGATAAGATCAATCCTCAGAGTCAGGCTGAGTTGGATCGCATGTAAGCTTTACTTCAACAATGAAAAATGAACCTTCAAAAGGCCCAAACACACATGAAACTCTATGCTGATGAGAAACAAAGGCATTTGGAATTCCAAGAAGGGGAATTAGTCCTTTTGAAAGTACCTAAGTCCCGCTACTCGACTCTCAAAGAGGGCAGCAGTAATAAGCTGGTCCACCACTTCTATGGCCCATATTGGATCCTGAAGAGAGTTGGTGACTTTGCCTACCACTTAGAACTCCCCCCTACCACCAAAATTCACAATGTGTTTCATGTCAGGCAGCTGAAACCCTTTGTAGGCTCCTCAGTGGACTATGTGGAAGAAATGCCCCCCATAGATGAAGAAGGCATCACTCAATATATCCCTGAAGCAATCATTGGGTAGCGAGATAAGCACTTATGGTCCTGATCCATTAAAGAATACCTTATCAAATGGCAAGGCCTACCCTTGGAAGAAGCCTCTTGGTACCTAGCAACCTTCATCAATGAATTTCCCTACCTTTGTGAGGCTCAACAGTTGGGAGACTAGCCGATCATGCCCCAATTGACTACCCTATACACACTATTTTAGAATAGTTTTGTACTTGCTCAAATCTCAGGCATAAACATTCTACATATCCTAAAAGTACTCGTCATAACCTCTATTTTGACATGTGGTACGCATTATTTGGAGCAACCTATCAAAAGTTATGACCTGTTTACTTCAACGGGCTGATCCTGGACTGCATGATGTCCCTAGTCTCTACCCACCCAATTTTCATTGTCAAAGGGCTTCGAGTAGTACTCTGCAACCCTCCCTTAGCCCACCCATTACTTCCCTCTATTTATCCTTTTTTAAAGGGAAAAAGGATGTCAAATCAAGTATCTGTGATGGAGCACCGCCCAGGTCAAAGGGAAAACCCATCCTCAAGGTCATAGAACTACTTGTGATCAACATCCTCCGTAGGCTCAGTTGCCTGGTCAATGGGTAGGTCATCCTCCTCAATGTGCCAATCTTCCATGACATACATGCTATGAACTTTGACCTTAGCTGTCTTGTATGAACATTTGGAGGCATGATCAACAGTGTACTTATCTCCACACTTAAAGCATAGGCCATTTTCCTTTCATTCCTTCACAACATCTAGGGAGATGAACCATTGGTTACTGGATCCATGGTACGATGATGCAGTGGACTATTTATTTTCAGCATACTTATTCTTAGCATTAGAGCTCGATGTTGTCCTAAAAGTGCCCATTTTTCTTTCAGCATGGAAGGCGGGGTAAGTGGGTACTTTGGGGATATTATTAGGCATAGAAGTGCCTCGAAAACCACCTCTGTATGGTGTTGATCGTGAAGGAATGTAGGGATGTCCAACACCTTGCTGAAAATGCTCATTCTTACGGCACTTTCTTGCATATCTCTTGGCCAATTTGATTGCATCAAATAGTGTGGTAGGTTTTTGGGCTATGACAGCTGATAGGCTCAGTTCGAACCCATAGATGTACTTATGCAATTTAGCATCGTTGCTAATGCTCTCCACATACATGGTCAAGTTCATGAACTAATTTGTGTATTCACGTATAGTGAGGTTACCACTACAAGGATATAGAGGCATAGCGACGATTCTTTCCGATGCAAAATAGCGGCGTCACTATTTGCGATGGTACTTAGACGAAAAAATACGGGCCGAAACCTGAGCGTGTTATTTTGCGCGAACGAACAAAAGAGAGAGCGAAAGGGAAAGCAAACTCCATCTTGCATTTGAGAGGTAGAGGAAGAGAAAGAGAGAAAGAGGGAGAAGGCAAGCTTCTCACTGCCGCCGCCGCCATTTGCAAAGAAGAGAAGAAAGTGTACAGAGGGTGAAGAGGAGCTGGCGTCGTGAAGAGGAGCCGCCGAATCCATCCTCGGGCCTTTGAGGTCAGTGCATTGTTCCTTCTTGCTTTGTTTTTCTTTTTTCTCCTTTTCTTTTACTTGTTTTTATTAAAAATCATGTGTATTGAGAGAGGGAGAGGAAATAAGAGAGGGAGAGGAAGAGAGAAAAGGAAAGAAGAAACACGAAAGAGAGGGAGAAAACATTAAACATAATAGGGAAAGAGAGAAAGAGAGGGAGAGGGAGGGAGGGAGGGAGGAAGGAAGGGAGAGAGAGAGGGAGGGAGAGGTTGTTGTTATTGTTGTTGTTGTTTTATTTTTTCTTTTCTTTTTTTTCTGTTTGTTGTTGTCGTGGTAGCGGTAGCGGTAGTTGTTGTTTAATTTTTTATTTTCTTGTTTGTTGTTGTTGTGGTAGTCGTACTAGTAGTAGTGATAGTGGTAGTGATAGTAGTAGTAGTAGTTGTTTAATTTCTTCTTTTCTTGTTTGTTGTTGTCGTGGTAGTCATAGTCGTGGTCATAGTCGTCATAGTCATGATTGTAGTAGTAGTAGTAGTAGTTTTCTTATTTGTTGTAGTAGTAGTAGTTTTTTTTTCTTTTATTGTTTATTGTTGTTTAGTTTTCTTGTTTTTTGTTGTTGTTGTAGTTTTTTCTTCTTTTCTTGTTTGTTATTGTAGTAGTAGCAGCAGTAGTAGTTATTGTTGTTTTTTCTTATTTTCTTGTTTATTGTAGTGGTAGTGGTAGTGGTTTGTTGTTGTGATAGTCGTAGTGGTAGTGGTTATAGTGGTAGTGGTAGTGGTAGTGGTTTGTTATTGTGGTAGTCATAGTCGTAGTCGTAGTCTTGGTTATAGTAGTAGTAGTAGTGGTGGTGGTGGTGGTGGTGGTGGTGGTGGTAGTGGTGGTGGTGGTGGTGGTTTTCTTGTTTGTTGTTGTTGTTGTAGTTTTTTTTCTTTGAATCTTGTTTATTGTTATTTAGTTTTCTTGTTTGTTGTTGTTGTTGTAGTAGTGGTAGTAGTAGTTTTTTTTTTCTTTTCTTGTTTGTTGTTGTTGTTGTTGTTGTTGTATTTGTTGTTGTTGTTGTTTTTTCTTCTTTTCTTGTTTATTGTAGTGGTAGTGGTAGTGGTAGTAGTAGAGAGAGAGAGATGTTTTGTTAAAGGAAATGAGAGAGGAAGAGGAAGAGAAAAAGGAAGAAGGAACGAGAGAGAGAGAATAAACATACAACATAATAAAGAAAGAGAAAAAGAGAGAGAGATGGAAGGAGAGAAGAGAATGAATGGATAAAAAACAAAGAGAGAGTGGTGGCGAGGTCCGATGAGATCTGGTGCAATACCACGAGACGAGAAACACTTCGACATATGTTAATTTGTGGGTGGATGGAGACTTTATATACATTAATTTTGCTGAGTTATAAGAGAAGAAATCCCTCCTCAAACAATTTAAGAAAGAAAAAAAGAATGATAACAAAAACAAATTGTTTGTCGTAATGTAGACCAAATGGAAAACGATAAAGGTCATGATGTTCAAGATCGCGAGGCGTATCTTAATCAGCGTGTCCCATGTCCTTGCTCTGTCGGAAGGACCTGCTTTACAGGGATTATGGCATGGAGCTCTTGGGGAAGAGCATGATGATGCAGTGATGGTTGAGAATGCTTCTGTCAATCTGCAATTGGAGAAAATAATTCAGCCTATGCAGTATGAAGATGATGATACTCCTATTCTCATTCCTCGCAGCCATTTTTCACGAAGTCATTGGGCTAGAGCAACCACTGAGACGGTGGTAAGGATTGGAGAGAAACAGATTCCTTTGGTTGCTTTAGTCGATCATGGTTCCGAGATTAATCTTATTGCTCGAGGTGTTTATGAGAGTGGCAAGTGGCCTATGGATGCAGAGCATGGCTAGCACATGAGAGCCGCCAATAATACTTCTGGTGATATGTATGCTGCTTGTCCGAGTATCAGAATTTCTATTGGTAATGTTGAAGAGGATTATCATTGCTTTGTTCAGGATTCTTGCTCTTATCCGATTATTCTTGGACAGCCTTTCATTATAGAAGCAAGAATGGAGATGAAAGTGATGGATGACGACTCAGCCTATGCACGGATACGCAGTAAGGATGGTATGCGAGCTATTTAGTTTATGACTGTTGGGGTAAATCATCCGAGAAACAAGGACTCCTTGCGTGAGGCACCACTACCTGCGAAGGAGTTGGATTTTCATTAGGTACCGCTGTCTTGCGAGACGCCAGTGGTACGGAGCGGAGAAAAGAGGAGATCTCGCCTCCTGGTAGCCAGTCTTTCTCCACTAATTTTGTTGGTTTTTCTTCAGATAGTTCAGTGAGTTATCAGAAAATTTCAGATTTGCCTAGAGCTGCCAGGCAATACATTGGTCGTAAGGAGAAAGAGTTGAAGATTGCAGGTATTTTGCAAGCAGAAGAGCATATAGATGGATTGTATGAAGGGATGTCTTGTGCAGATACATTGTTTGAGATGAGAACAATGCTGAAAACTGATGTATGTAAGGGTTCAAAGATCATACCTGTGAAAACCTTGGATATGTTTCAGGAAATTTCTGATTTTGTGTTGAAAACAGAGTTAGAGGCTGAGAAAACTCAGCAAACTGAATTTATGGCTGATCTTGATCAGCTTACAGAGTTGCAGAGGGCTGAAACCTTTCAGCCAACATAGTTAAATGCTGGAAAAATTCAGCATATGGAGTATGAGGCTGCACCCATGCAGTCCATAGAGCCGAGGGCTGAATCCATTCAACCAACAGAGTTGAATGCTGAAAAATTTCAACATACAGAGTTTCAGGCTGCACCCATGCAGTCCATAGAGAAGAGGGCTAAAATCTTTCAGCCACAACCAACAGAGTTGAGAGTTGCTGAAAATTTGCAGAAATTACAGCAAAGAAAAGAGTGCCTGACTGATGCCAAGGTTGACACGAAGTATAAAACAATTGATAAGAAGGTTAAGCCGGTTGTTGCAGGGCCGCTTCCTCCTGATAGTGATGAGCAGATAGAAAAAGCTATGAAGCAGGCTATGTTGAGAGATCCTGCAAATATTGGACATAAATTTACAGCTAAAACTCTTGCAGAATTGAAGATTGGAAATGATGATTTCTTGCTTCTAGTGGAAAAAGAATGTTTTAGAGAGATGCTTGGACGTCATGGTAAGGCATTTTCTTTCTTTCCTCATGAAATTGGTTGCATTAGTCCCGAATTGGTTGCACCTATGGTCATCTTAACTGTCCCTCATGTGCCATGGAATATACGTCCTATACCTATGCCTAAAGCACACTTGCCAAAGTTGATAGAGTTGTTGAATGAGAAGATTAAGATGGGGATTTTGGAACCCTCTTCTGCGCCTTATTCTAACAGGTGGTTTACTGTACCAAAGAAGAATGGTACTTTGAGGTTTATTCAGGATATGCAGCCCGTGAACAAAGTGACAATTAGGAATGTGGGAATAGGTCCAGTTGTGGATGAATTTGCTGAGGCTTTTGCAGGACGAGCCATCTATTCTCTAGGTGACTTGTATTCAGGTTATGATCAGTTTCAGCTTGCCTTGGAAAGCAGGGATATTACTACTATGCGGACACCTATTGGTCTTGTGAGGATGTGTACCTTGCCTCAAGGTGCCACCAACTCAGTTGCTCATATGATGAATGCTATGCATAGAGTTCTACGAGACTATATTCCGCAGTATACCATGCCTTTCCTAGATGATGTGCCTATTAAGGGTTGTGCAGAAGAAGAAAAGAATGAAAGTCTTGATTTGCGAGGATGTAGACAGTTTGTGGCTGAACACTTGGTTGCTTGTGAGCAAATATTGACATGATTAGAGGAGGTAAACTTGACTCTTTCAAGGCTGAAATCTGTCTTTGGTGTTAATGAAGTCATCATAGTTGGGCATATGGTTGGTTATTATGGCAGGAAGCCTTCATCTGCAAAGGTGGATGCCATAAGCAGGATTGCAGAGTATTGCTCGACTACTTCAGAGGTGCGGAGATTTGTAGGAGCTTGTGTATTTTACATGATTTGGATTCCTCATTTTGCTCACATAGCAGATGTTCTCTATCAGCTGCTTCGAAAGGGGCAGAAATTTCATTGGGATGAGAAGCATTCGAAAGCCATGCATAAACTCAAGAAGCTGTTGCAGTCAGCTCCTACTCTTCGCAAGGCGGATTATCAGTGTGGACGGCCAATCATGTTGATAGTTGATACTAGCTCTTTTGGCATAGGTTGGGCAGTGGGACAGGATGATGCTGATGGAAATAGATATGCAATCCGTTTTGGAGCTAAAGTTCTTAATGAGCGGCAGAGGAGATATCCACAGATTAAAAGAGAGTTGTGGGGAGTAGTCACTGCACTGAAGTGTGATAAAGGGTATTTTATTGGAGCTTCAGTTGTTGTGGAAACAGATTGTTTGCCTTTGCTTGGCATGATTACTAGCTGCTCGACTCCAGATATAGCGATGCTTCGGTGGATTGCCTATATGAAATCATTGAATCCAGAATTTCGACACATAGCAGGGAAAGATAATCCAGTTGCTGACATGCTATCTAGAGCGAGATATGAGGATGAGGAGTCAATGCTTGCAGAAGATGATGAGACAGAGTTTGCAGCTTCTGTCCTTGTTCATGATTGTCATGTATCTACTGTTGAAGCCTTTATTGAAGAACTTTATGTTGACGAGTGGTTGCAAATTGGACAGTATCTAAGTTCATTGACTCAAAGAGCTGATTGGACAGATAATGAATTCAAGAAAATCAGAAGGAAGGCTTATGGGTATTTCTTGAAAGATGGTTTTCTTTGGAAGCATCCAAAGAAGAGAGGTGGCCTACACTTGAGAGTAGTTTGTGATGTAGCGATGCAGATACAGATTATGCGAGAGTTTCATGAGAGCTCATGGGCTGGTCATAGAGGTGTGTGGGCTACCTATGAGAAAATCAAAGAAAGATACTGGTGGAAAGGGATGTATAAAGATGTTTCTCACTTTGTGGAGACTTGCAGGGATTGCCAGCTTTACTCTTTAGTGCGACATCGTGATGAGTTGCATCCGACTTATCCACTATGTATGCATTATAAGTGGCTGGTAGACTTGGTTACTTTGCCATGGGACTTTGGCAGATGAGATATCTTGTCTTGGCTAGGGAGGATCTTACAAACTATGTTGAAGGCAGATCTTTGCGGATGAAGACCACCACTACAGTATGTAAATTCTTGTTGGAAGAAATATTTTGCAGGTATGGATGTATAGGCAAGATTACAGCTGATCGTGGAGAGCTAGATGCAGACGAAGCTAGAGAATTTTTCACGGCTTGGGATTAAGTTGGCTCTTACTACTGCCTATAATCTAGAGGGAAATGGCAAGAGCGAAAGAGGACATCCGCCAATAGTTAAAGCATTGGCAAAAGCTTGTAGAGGTTGAATTGGAGATTGGCCGAGATTATTACCTTTTGCATTGTGGGAAGACCGCTCTACACATAGCGTGACTACTGGATATATGCCTGCAGAGTTGATGTATGGGCAAAAGCCTGTCATGCCTACAGAAATCTGTGCTCTCACGTGGAGTGTTCTTCCATGGCATGAGAATTTATCAAGGGAGGAGCTTCTAGCTCTTCGGATTCGTCAACTAGAGAGAAGGACAGAAGATGTGCAATTTTAGCAGTTGATCGTTTGAAGGCAGCCCGACTCAGAAACAAGGAAAGGTTTGATTTGAGGCATCGCTTGAGGCCTAGAGCCATAAAAGAAGGAGATTGGGTTCTAGTCTACGACAGTAGTCTGGAGAATCAGCATAGTAGCATGAGAAAAATGGTTCAAAGATGGTTTGGACCGTATGAGGTGAAACAGGTTTTTGGTAATGGTACCTATGAATTGGCTGAATTAGATGGAACAGTATTGAGGGTGCCCATTGTGTTGCTGGAAAACGAGTCAAGATTTTCAAGAAAAGAGAAGATGAAGAATATTCACTTGAAGCATTGGCAGAAGAAGAGCAGGTAGAAGAAAGTCAAGCAGAAGAAGCAGAGAATATGGATGATAAAGATGATGGAGAAACAGGTCTACTAGAAACTGATGAAGGACTTGACCTGTTTGTGGACTTGAATGATCCTGGATAGTGGCCTCATCCAGAGGATGCGCAGGTTTAGAGGGGGTGGATGTCGTGCTGTTGCGCATCCGAGCTGTATACACCTCCATTTTTTTTGTTGTGCATTTGTGTTATTTTTTCGCGTGTGATTCATTGTGTGAGATGCATTACGATAACCTGCATCCAATGTATATATTCTATTAGTGTGTGTGTGTGATTTTGTTTGGATGCATGATGTGTGTGTGTTAGAAAAATATGAAAAACTGATGCCAAAGGACATTATCAAGCTGATAATTTTAATGATGATCTCTAAGAAAAGTGCAGGAATTGTGGAATCAAAGGAAGCTTTGTGAAAAGCCGATCATCAAATGAAATAGAGTTGAAGGAAGTCTCTCAAAAGTTGCTTAAGCGAGTAAAGGAATCCTTCAACGGGTTATTGACAGCACTAGTGAAGCACCGAGGGAGCATTTTTCCACCCAATCCTCAAGGCCGAAGTCAAAGTTTGTGCGCAGATCACTCATTGTAAAGCTGACTGTTAATGGGGCAATTTATGACTCCAAAGATACCCTACGTTAGTCCTCAAGGTCAAAATTAAAGTTAGTGCATAGATCACGTAAGGGTGTAAAGGAACTAACTTGTCAAAGAGGAGTTCTTTTCCCCGCTCAGCTAAAAGAGGAGAAGGAGAGACTAATTTGGTCTGAACTATTTTTGGAGGGAAAAAGCATCCTCTGCAAGAAAACAATTTTTTTTTTTGGTGGCGGATGAACGAGTCATCCAAAAAAAGGAAAAGAAGGTCTATGGCGCCCTGGGTTCTCTCCGTGAATGGATGGAATGGAATTACAGGACAAATGTAAAAAGGCAGAGGAGTTTTTTTTGGTATCGGGCAGGAGATGAGAAAAGGTTTTGTGGTCACCTGCTCCTTCAACCTGTTGGCACGTCTCTTGAAAAGAATCTATGATCGCATCAGTTTGCGGATTTTTGAATTTGTGTCATGATAAGTGAGTATGGTCGGAAGCGAGTTCGTAGGCTCAGGAATATGTAAGACGGAGCTTCACTTTCTGAGCAGACACATAGTAACCTTGCTCACAATTCTAGAATCGTGCAATATGAAACAAGGATTGTCTCCAACTGCGCGCCTACAGCTTCTATTCGGCCCCAATGTTTCGATGGCCATCAAAATTCCCTTCTGTATGAGGCCAAGGGTCTCTGATTCATCATTGTCTACCTGAACTATATTCCTCCTTCAAAGCCCTTCAAGCACAGAGGCAAGGACAAAAAAGAATAAGAAGTACGGGACAGATGGTACCTAGTTTTTTTGGATCGTAGAACAGAGTGCTACACATGTCACATCAACTAGCAGTGGGAAGTCATCAGAGGTATTGGCTTGGTTTGATTTGCATGGCAACACATCATCTGGTTTGCAAAGGATTGATGCAGAGCAAGCAATCAATGTTCCTGATGAGGGCATACTCAATTCTGTCAATCCAGCAGCCAAGTGGGCAGTAGAAGGGACAGGAATATTAATAGCAACTGGTTTGCTGACTGTGACAATAACTTGGCTTATTGCTCCTCGGGTTAATAAGATTTTCAGTCCGGAAAGAATCTTTGGCCAGGGGAGGAATGATTTTTATCTATGAACATTGGTTTCTCAAAATATATACCCTAGTGCTCATCAAACCATCCAGTATTGGTACATGTATTATGTAGTGTCTGTTTAGTGAAAAAGATTGGTGATCCCTCAGGAGCTAGCGAGGTAGAATGTTCTAGCTCTATAAAGGATGATGTAGAATCTAAAATCAGTAAGGAAACAAATGAATTGACCGGAAGGGAACAGAATGCTTTGGATCAAGGTGTATCCACCAGCCAAGGTACTGCCTGTACAGAGACGGATAAGCAGGAGCCTGCTGAGGTATGCAGAGTTTGTCAGTGTGCTGATCCAGACAAAACTGGAGAAGCTGCTCTTAAGGCATTACGTATCTCTTTATCCCTTCATGCTCTTCATGAAAACACAAGTAAAGTTGCTGAATCTATATTTGAAAAGAAACTTGAAGGGGGTAAGGACAAGTCAAAAGCTAATGGTATTGACGACGAACATTCGACCACTCTTGCTGTTGACATTGGAGATGATTTAGAAGCAGGCTCTGTAGACTCTCTTATTAAGCTGGTGCATGCAGGAATGATCTTGCATTGGCACACTATGCATGTGCATTGCGATGGTTTCTGAGCAGGCCATGGTATGTGAAGTATGTGGAGACAAAATTTCGAAGAAGTGACTTTGAGGAGCAGGGTGCACAGCCTGTTGTAACTGATTTTTGTGCACGAAAGAGGTGGCTTATCTGGAGTATCTGAATCCTCCACATATACATGCTATGAGACATTCGTGCATAGTTCTGGAAGAAGAGGTCGTGCTCGCAAACAGAGAACGGCTATTCTTATGCATACACAATTCCATTTGTGAACACTTGATACTCTAGAACGGAGTTGGGTTGCAGGTTCCAGCTCATAGATCCTTTCAGCTCTCTGGATCTTCTAAAATCTTCTGTTGATCAGGCAACTGCCAAGTTACAGAATGTACATGCTGATGTGAAGTACATTTTTCTTCCTACTGCTAAGAAACTGCTTTGAGATCCCATAAATTACTGGTTTTCCGTATTTGAAAGAAATCTCTGAGAGCATCAGAAATCAGATGTGTTGTACTCTACACTAAAGGACATGCTTGGCTGAATTATTAGTTAATGCCCATTATTCTGTTCAATGTAACAGTCATCATACACCTGAATGTAAACAGTTTTTGAGATACTTCAGATTTTTTTGAACATGAACTTCATGTAACTCACTTGACAAGGAATATAGTGAACTTTGGCATCAAACATTCGACTTCTTCTTATTAGTCTCTTCACTTGTTGCAACTTGAATTCCATGTTCAGCAGTCCTTACATGAAATCTATGACACCGGGAAACGAAGAGTGCTTAGGTAAGTAGGCTTCCATTCTCGTTGGTAATATCTATCATAGCTCGTTCAAGTTTGTATTCGCTAGATAAAGGTGTTGAGATAGGTCTAGTTACCTCAAGTTATCATACATGTCCATTGTGTGAACCATAGTTAGACTCCCAAAGGTCATGAACCATGAAGAAGATGGTATATCAAGAACAGGCCACTTTCTTGCCAGAGGATTATGAACTCAGGGAATGTTTTCTTGGACGACCTCCAGCACATATGAATGCCCAAAGCTGGTACGAGCTGAAAATGGTCCACACGGAGTCACATCCAAAAGGAATGCAATGGTTCTCAATTTTTTACGAGTTGCCATATTGGACCCACTTATAGATCAACAACTTGTTCGATCCCATGCATATTTTCAAGAACGTGGGAAGCTTGCTATGGGACCACATCACAGGAAAGAGAGACACTGTAGGGGCACGAATGGATTTGAAGGAGATAGGCAAGATGGAGGTGCTTTGGCCGCAGTCGAGTGTTGATGATCGCTTGCATCTACCTCACGCTCCTTGGGTTTTATCCACTAAAGAAGAGTACATTGTGAAGCAAATAGTCAAGTCTATCCGCACTTCGATGGGTATGATGTGTTCTCTCAAGTTCGCATTTTCTAAAGACGACCAATTATCAGGGCTAAAATCCCATAAGATATGTCAGGTTTGTACTATGAATGGATTGTAAGTGGCCTGTGTATTTTTCTATTTGCAGTGTAGTCATTGTTCATAATGCTTTCTTGTTTGATGCAGTTTCTACTACCGATCGCGATCACAGGATGCCTTACTCTAGAAATATGCGGGGCGATTTACAGGTTGTCGACTTTAGTGCAATGGATCTCACAGAAGGAGATTAATATGTCCTCTATTGAATCTGCGAGGCGGGGAGCAGTGGAGACGGTCTATCTTTTTTAGAAATACATGCCTACCAACATGCTCACGATACAAATCCACCTTCTTGTGCATCTTGTAGATGAAGTGGAGATTGCTGGACCTGTCCATATGCGATGGATGTTCTTCTTGGAGCACTTCATGAAAATCCTGAAAGGCTTTGTGTGACAACGAGCTCGGCCAGAAGGTAGCATGGCTGAAGGTTAGTAATTGGTGTCTGGGCGCTAGTCCATATTTCACAATGGCTACCAATAGTGGATTCAAACAATAGTATGCTATGGTCGTTGAAGGACGATGATAGACTGATCGGAGATGTGGTGGTTGGAAATGGGGTAGAAAAAAAAGGATGCTGCAATGGAGGAGAAAGTGAATCGCTTTTTTATGTTGCACCATGCCTCTATGGAGACGTGGCTCACTAGGTATCAACAAGCTAGGAAAGATCGAGAGGAAGCGCGATCTGAATTTTGACGTAGTACGCGCCATCGACCAATTCGATATCCTGAGGGCATGGAGGAGATGACATGGTTTATGTCAACGTGATGGTTGCATGGATCTTTGACCATAGCATCTCGCGAAGGGGCGGAGGTCTCAACCAAGGAGTGGGAATTCTCGAGGAGATGTAGTCCAAAGGTGATGACATGTTTAGGGTTTGTCGTATCTATATTTTATATGTGACAACTAATTGAGTGTTTCAATGTACAGTACAAAATATATAGTCCAGTGTGGTTACACGGACGACATTTTTGCATGGAGCATATTGATAAAATGCGCTCCACAACAGATTGTGGTATCATGGCAAGGTTCGAGCAAGAGAGTTGACGATGAGCAATGGATCCAAACATGGTTATAGATGAGATGGAGTATTTTGGGAACTTGTAAAGTATTATCACGGTGGATTACCATAGCTTCTCCATGATCCTATTTGATGTGCAGTGGCTCAAAGTGGTACTTGAAGGAGCTGGAGCAACAATTCAACGAGGTCCATTTGGATTTCTCAAAATAGATTTCGAAAAAAAAAGGACGGATTTGCGCAACATGTTTGTATCGCCGGCCCATTGTGAATAGGTGCATGAACTCATGTGTTTTTTAATTGTATTACGACATGGTACATGTCACAATAGTTAAATCTCTCTTGTACGTGATTGTGAACATGTAATTTTCTATCCAAACCCCCGACAACCTCGATGGTGGTACATTATACCTTCAACTCCCTGAAGTGTGAGAGTATATGATCAAAGCAATGTTCCAAGCATAGATGAGGACAATATGCAAATAGAGGGGTTGATATTGCAAGGGGTGGAGGCCACTGAAAGCTTGGGGCACGTAGAGGAGCAAGCATCAGGTAACAATGATGGAAATACAGGAGTCCATTGAGAACGAGATGGACTCATCCTTTTGTGGTGACATGTCTATCGACCTTCCAGTGTATGCGGAGTTCTGTTAGGAGATTGACATAGGACCATAGGGTACTTCATACTTGCAGCATCCACCTACTCAATTCGTTGACAAATTTCTAACATCAATTTATATTGATTATATACAGGTGACCTTTATGGATATTTAGATGATCACGATGAGTCGAGGGACGACGAGGAGCTACAGGAGATCTTCATGCGTATGTCTCCAGATCAGATGGCGAGATTCAAAGATATGGTGGACCAGAGCTGTCACGGACACCATCAGGTCACTCTATAAGATCTACTTTGGTGCGCTCTAATCCTTTAGTTTCTAACTAGACGAGGTCGATGCTCCAGACTTGGTCCAGAAAGAGGGAGTGGTTCAGGGGGATGTTTGCAGAGATCCGAATGCAATGAGTCCACGGTTGACTCGGGATACAGGTGCTACTCCTCACTCTCATGGTGGTTTGAGAGAGTGTAGCTCAGGTAGTTGCTGTGGAGGTACCGATGCAATGTCTCCATCTAGTCGTTCTGCTAGAGTTGTGTCACCTCCAGGATTTGTCACACCTATGGGGATGTCTACTCCATTCACTCGGGCTTTTTCTCAACCGTCTTTGCAGGTGGCACCCCTATGGGTGCTACTACAAGAGATACTACCCCGGTAGGTACACTAGATGTACAAGGGTCTCTTGGGTATGCCTAGGAGCATGGTAGCAGGTGGGAGAGGACCCATCTTAGGCATACCCCATAGGGGTATGCCTACCTTGTAGATGATAGTTCAGGAGCCATCATGATGAATGATGAGGGGAGGAGGGTAATGGCTCCCATGAGAGAGTTGTGCCAACAAGTTTTTTGGCACAACGTCTTGGATCATTGGAAGAGCATATCAGAGGGGAGCAAGGATTACATAGTAGCATCCTTGCATGAGGAGTTTCTGGTACCAGCCACAGCAGATAGGTTTTCTATGGGCTGGATGATGGAGTGCATGCATGCATACATGTCACATAGAGGATCGGACGTATGCAAGGCACTCAAGAGTGGGGCTTCAAAGCCCGAGTGGCTAGACACGGACGACTGGTGCCGACTCAGGGAGGAGGCTACAGATTCTCCAGAACATTGGACCCAGTAATGTGAGGTGGCAAGGGCACAACTAGAGGCCGGAGTGGTCCATCATCTTGGGAGTGGCGGCCACAGGACATATCTGGAGGACTTTGTAAGTTTTTCTTTTGTTTTGCTTGCTTATTTTTTTGCAATATTCTTTGTACTGACAATCATGTTTCTAACAGTTGTATTTCTTTTTCTTTGCAGCACTCCATTACAAATCGCGATTCCACCAGCCTTGGGACTCGATATGCAGAGAAGCACGGTCTCACTACATTGATCGATCGATTGTATGGATGCGGTGGCCCTGTAAGTCACTCATCTTTCTTGTCCATAGTTACTATGTTTAATTAGAATGCATTATTGTATGGTGGACTGATGTGTGGTTGTTTCTTTTTTTGCAGAGTCCGTTCAATACTCCTTTGCGGCGGGACGAGGTTTCAGATGGTGAGGATCTGGAGCTCACCCTTGGATCCTTGGAGCTTGCATACCCTTCTTTTTTGGTCACGTGATCTGTGTAGACATGCGATCATGTATTTATTTCATGTATTAGTGTTATGATTTAAGTACAATTTACCTTTATTTATACGAGCATTGTACACATTACTGAAACTATTTGGGCCAAGCTACCCTTCCATTAAAAAAAAAAGCCATGTTATCGTCGCTATTAGCATCGCAAAACGTCATTATCGCCATTGCTATTTGTGTCAATGCTGATAACGATGCTGATACCGACTGTTCTATGGTATCACCAATAACGACATTTTTTGCGACAATGGGGGCAAATTTCTTTATGAACATTTTCGTCACTTTTAACGTCGGTATAAGGCCTATATCTTGTAGTGTACGTTGGTCAAGAGTGTACCATCATCTTGCCAACTGTTCTTTTTCCACAAGGGACACGAAAACTTGGACCATATGCATTTTAAAATCTTCTCAGTCAATGAACTGATGATTCTCTCGATTGATATAGTGCCACCATGTGTGGGCAAATCCTTCCAAGTGGAGAGAAGCAAAAAGTATTTTCTGATTGTTAGTGCGGGGGTAGATATTGAAGTAGGACTCCAACTTGGACATCCATTCCTCCAAGTCAAATGGTGAGGAGGATTGCCCATTGTACTTTGTTAGGATGACCTTATAATGCAGATCATTGGGGCCATGCTGCCCATGAAATCCTTTATGTCCATACATCCCATGGTGGCCATACATGCCTTGCTGTCCATACATCCCATGTGGTGCATTAAGCCCATATTGTCCATTATAACCATGCTGTCCATGATTGCGAGGCTGGCCATTTGTACCATATTATCCTTGATGGGGATGATTCACATGGGGTGCATGGGGGCTCCTAGGGAGAGCGGGGGAAATCCAAACCACGGTGGGAGAAGGCCTCAAATGGATATTGGCTGCATGGTGGACGGGGGAATTCAATAGGGGCTAATCATGCATATGAGAGGGTTCCCCGATCTCATAGGTAGAAGGGGAAATTCCCTTAGCACCAAGTATACCTTGTGGACCATGCAATGGTTCCTGATGTGGAGGATGTCTAGACTCATGCCTAGAGTCATTGGTCTTCTCTTGGGATGAAGCGATCACTAATTGAGAAACAAGAGTAGTGAGCTGCTCCAAGGTTTGTTGAGTCTTCGAGTTTGAGATAGCCATGTGCTCGATCGCTTCATCAAACTTGGACATCATTTGGCAGTGGTTGGTGACCATATCATTATGTCGTTCCATATGACGGAGCTCATGTTGGCAGAGGGTGTGATTGAGAAGGGTGTACGAGTCTGTTTTAGGCATTTCCTCCTATATGTCCCCATGGTAATCTTGCAATGAGCTTGGTTCCTCATTCATGAAGGTTTGGGAGTCTCTAATCTCCCTCTAGAGTTCCTCTTGGGCCTTGCATCTAGATGTAGTCCACAGGACCTAATGTCAGTAAAAGGGGCATAACTCTTTGTCGAAAACTCAGATTGATGAGGTTTTGGGCTCAAGTCGGAGGGGAAAAAGTCCTCTTTGAGATGAGCTATTAAAATTTGTGACAAAAAATTATCAGAATTTTCTGTAATGGGTTTACTGTGCCTATCATGGAGCTGTCTGCACCTTGTCCACAGTGACCCTAGTGCACATAAATGGGCATAACTTTCAAACCGTAGCTTTGATTGGGGAGATTTTTGATTCAAACTAGAGGGGACAAATCCCTCTTTGAGGTGATCTATAGGGTTCACTCCCAAATTTAAAATAGATTTTTCTGCAATGGGATCTTCTTGAGTGTCTTGCAGGATTGTGACAAAAAACACTGCATGTCCCTTAGTACCAAGGTCTTACATGGATAGAGCATTGTTCAAGGGGCCTAATAAGCCACATCAATAGCATACTAAGTAGACTGAGAATAATCACAAGCATCATTGTATACACATCGGCTTTTCCATTAATGCATAAGTACATTCACTGCCATGCATCTCCTTTGACTGCGTGCACTTCAAGTGTCATATATGCGTGCCATTAGCATTATGGGGTATCCAAGAGGGATTATTGGGTCAGGGGAGTGGAGATCATGGAAGTACCTGCACCCGCATACAAGTATCAGGCTCCAGATAACTGGAAAGTGGGAAAAGTTCCCTCCGGGTTGGGTTGTTTACCCCTTCAAGGTCTTAAGTGGTAAGGGAGGGTCACCTCTCTTTTGTCTTACCACCATGCTTGGCATCAACCTTTTTCCTCAGCCGGAGTATACATAGCAAACATTTTTATTAAGCAATCAACATGAAATGCATTAGGAAGAAGACATTTGGCCTTTTCATGAGGTGCAAGGAATGAAAAAGGTTGGGATAGGGGTTACCTTGGTAGTCCAATGACTCACTAGCTGCTACTCACCCAATTTACAATGGCTATTATTTGTTTTGGACTCATCCAAGATCACAAGACCAAATGGGGGTTAATGTCAGCCATTACAATAAATTTCAAGAAGAGGTATGATGCATGCACATGAAGATGATTGAACTATTAACCTATGCAATCTTGAATCTCTCCAACAATGGATTAAGCTCGACAAGTGGCTAAATTGAGAGATTAAGATTAGATTGGCAGGGAGGGGAGGGCAGCAAAAGAGGAGAAGGTCAAGAGGGCTGGGGGAAGGTAGGCAAAACAAGGAACAATAGCTCAAAAAGCATTGCGATTTGCGGGTTGTTCCTTGGGCCCTGTTCTTGGTTGTGCCCCTCCACAAGGGTGCTGCCCTTGTTCAGGGGCAAGTGGGAAAGGCTCCTGGAACCTTAGATGGGGACTCCCATGGCTGCTTCAGGGGAAAAGAAGAGTTCTTCTCTATTGTGTGGCTATGGCAGCTTGCGTGGGAGGAGAGAGAAAGGGGTTGGAGAAAAAAGTAATTGAGGTTTTGCCCTCTTCCAACTCCTGGGACTCTAAACTTGGCCTAGAACCCTTAAAATTTGCAAGAAAAGAAGTGATGACCTACTATTTTAACAGTTCTACCTCGAGATATGTCCGAGTCTCCAGTCATAGCTCCTGATTGCTCCAAAAAGCTGAAGTTAACTGTAGTCCATCTTGCTGTACCTGTACTTGTAAGCTGAGTGACTAGCGTTTTTGGGATTTGAAAAGGAAGAAAGGGGAAAGGAGAAAAGGACCAAATCCTAAAGCTTTGATACCACTTGTAATGAAAGAAGCTAAGAGGAGAGAGAATAAGAGCTCAGGAGAGAGAAAGAGAGCAAGAAGAAGAAGGAAGAAGACTAGAAGAAGAGAGAGAAAGAGAGAAAAGAGGAGAGAAGGAAGGAGGAAGCCATGGAAGTTGGAGATGAAGGTGAAGAGTATGATCTTGATAATAATCGGTTGCCCTAATCTGGGGCTTTTACACCTTATATACCCCGATCAGTGTGAGGGGGTGTCTAAACCCTAGTCGGTGTGTATCCCCACTTGTTACAAATATTATCTTCAAAATAGATTGTTCAATACTATAGAAGCTTCCCTTCTCACAATCCTAACCCTATGTCCATCAAAACAGGCTCATAGGCTACTATTGATCATGATGACAATCACTTGCACAAAAAATGTTCGAATTTCTTAAGAGCCAAGAGCTGCCTATCCTTTTGATGCTAGAGTCCTTTTTCTAGTTTGCCCTACTATTGACATAAAACAATGGCTCCCAATCTTTGCTTTAATTTCTTGGTCCATACTCAAGGGATCATAAGTGGAATGTGAGAAAAAGATGAATCTTATCATGTATGTACTTTGATGCTACTAGGAGCTATGATAGGTTCATCATTTGTATCTATTCTATTCTCAAAACTATTGTTTTTAATTTAATACCACCTATTTCATTGCCATGGTGGCCTACTTTTCCTTTGTAGCTCCCTCCCTTTTCTTTGTTCTTTTGTAAGCTCCTCCTCTTCTCTCCCACAAACTCCCCTCAGTGTTCTCCTTTTGCAAAATTTGTACCTCTCTTTCTACTAGCTCAATATGACCTTAAAAAACCCCTTGCTAGTAAGACACTCCCCTTTTTTTTGTTACTATTCTTTCGATGCATCATCCAGGTCTGACATTCGCAACACTCTTTCCAATAGAATGGATGATACCAAAGCCTTCAAAACCAAGTGTTGGTGTATCTTTTGCTAATCAAGTCAAATGTCTAGAGTGGATGGCAAGTAGGTTTATGGGATTAATTAGATGAAGTTCTATTTCCATGATCACCTTCCCTAAAGCTACTTCTAGTAAGTACTGTTTTTTGAATAAGCTTTAATTCACCCTTAGGTTCCTCTAGACAATAATCCTATCAAACAATAGCTTTGTATATTATGGTGTACGATCATCTTTACCAAAATCCAAGCACAAATCTACCTAAGACTAAGCCAATAAAAATTCCTATGATGTATTCGCCTTTAGGACCAGCATATTGCAATGATCCTTCTCTTATTTTTTCTCCAAGAGCAAGCCACATCCCTTATCCTACCCCACAAGAAATTTCAAACTCCTCTTTTTTCTAGAGCTTCCTCTTCTATGATATGACTGCAAGTGGTCCCCTACGAGTTTAGCCCCATGACATTCAAAATTGCCTTCTTTTCACATGAAAAAATACTCTTTGATGATCCAATGTTCTAGCAATGTGGTTGCTGCTTCAAACCCTTCATAGGTTCAACACATGTTCTTCTCTATGAAATAATCATGCCAAAGATAAATCCATATATCTATTGGTAGTTGTAGCTTATTATCCTCTCTTTCATCCCATCTTAGACTTGCAAATTATTGTAGCCGTACCTATTCCATAAAGGAGATGTTTCAATCTTCTTAAATAAAAATAAGACATCCAAGTTAATATCAGAACTATAGCTCCCATTAGATGGCAAGGTTGGGACTTCAATTTCTTTGCATTGATGACATCTTCTAGCTCCAAAAAAATAGTTGTAATCAGGTCCAAGTCTAAGTTGCTGAGAAGGATCAAAATACACCAACCCTACCAAATAGCAAAGTTCTAACATGTTTAGAATTGACAGAATGATATGCTAACATTGTAGGTATAATAGTTACAGCCTATTGAAAGTAAAACCTACCTAAATAGACAATTGTGGACAATACTTGGCAAAAAAGGGAATATTTATATATTCAAATATCTCATACAAAGCATCATGGTCTCATGATGAGATCATACAAATCACATTAAAAAATCAAATTAATGAATACATTCAAGGGTGTAAACCACTCAGAAATACAAGGCATAAGTTAGATGATCATGGTTGCCATTGCAACACTACAATGAAGCTAAATGTGAATGTATGAAGTTGTATATATGAGGGTGCATTAGCACTATACTAATGTAAGATACAACCTTAACTATTATCATCACAACCATTGGATGTAGCAACAACCCTCATCACTTCCTCTCTACTCCTTATATAGCCTTTGCTACATGTAGTGTCTTGAAGTCCTCCAGCCCTGACCTTCAATTAGCTCATCACCTCTCATTAATCCACCATTGCTAGGGCATTACCACCAACATTGATTGTTACTTTTAGCTGCCAATCTACCCTATCCATCTTTCATCTAACAATTGTAGCATCTACCTTCCTTATTTTGATCAACATAGTACAATTGATTTGCATAGCAATTGATGCAAAGAGGTGCTTGGAATTTGATAGATGTATATCTGATATACATATGTTCTTAGTTCTATACCCTACTCTCCAAGTCCTTGCATTAGCATGTGCACATATGTTGAGAAATAACAAATGATGTATGCTCCAGGAAGAGATGTCCTAAATCCCATATGCACAGTGAGGAGAATAGAACAACCTAGCTTCTATAAAGCATTGTACTTGACTATGGAATGAATACAATATCATGATGCATCACACTTTCAATATCTTGTTAGTGTCAGTTCATTACACAAGATTGTCTTTATGAGTCCAAGCTAATCTATCTTGGAACCTAATTCACTTGTGTAATAGCTGGTCTCTCTTTATCTATGACAACATGAACATAGTCTTCATCTTCCAACCTCCATAGCTACCATGCTCTAGATCTATGATCATTAACATGGTATTAGAGCCCAGTCAGGCATGGCTTAGCTCATCTCCATCTCTTCCCAGCTTAGGTTGAGTGCTGGATCTCATCTTCAACTTCATTTACATTTCTACCTTCAATAAAGTTTCCATGTCAGCCATAGCCAATAGT
Source organism: Lygodium microphyllum (assembly GCF_053477565.2). Taxonomy (NCBI): domain Eukaryota; kingdom Viridiplantae; phylum Streptophyta; class Polypodiopsida; order Schizaeales; family Lygodiaceae; genus Lygodium; species Lygodium microphyllum. Next base: position 8,703,970 of record NC_141160.1, read on the forward strand.
ACCATGTCAGGTTGAAGCTTCTATATCTCTCTCCATAGGCCAAATTTCTCTAGACTTTCTTCTGGAGAAGTGTTTCTTTGCTTCTAGATCTCCTCCCTTGCACTTTAATCAGTGACATTGGGCAACTATAGCCACAGCATTGCCTATTTTCAAAGTTGTTGCCATATCTGTGTCTGTGGACAGCAGCACCTACCTTACTTGGAGGAGTTGGATCTCCACATATAGGCTATATCTCTCCAAGCTCTCTTCTAAATAAACATCCCTAAACTCCCTATGCTTCTACCTGGCACATTACAGTGGTTACTTCTTGGCTCCAGCATTAATAAAAATCATTGCACTACCCTGAAATGCACCTACTGATCATTGGTACACTTGTACTCCATGCACACAACACAATGCTCACCAATAACATAGGGCTTTGGAAGCTTGGGTCATAAGATTTTTCCTCATCAAAAAATTTGTGATATGAATGCGCTTACAAGCTGCATCAATAAAAAAATCAGTCACCTGCCTATGTAAGCCTAATTCCACCATAGCTCATTTACACTAAGAACTCATAAAACTCCTCATTTTTCTCACTGCAATGTCTACCGCCTTGATCTGAATCTGAACTCAGTCTCTAGCAAATACTTCAGCAAGAGGAAGGTTTGAGAAACCCAAGCATCAACATCAAGATTAACATCAAGATCTTCATTCAAGACATAGTATCTATTGATACTCAAATAATGCTTCTTGGCACTTGAGTTTTCAACTTACTCAAAAGTAACTCACCTTCTGATTCATGTTTCCAAGATTATCCTCAATTTGTGTAATGATATAAAGTCACATTGATCAAATCCCTTGTAAATCTCAATCTTCTTGTAAAAAGGTAGACAATGCCCGAGAATTATCGTGGTAAGACCTCCTCCTAAAATGACTGAACTAGAGCAGGTAGCAAAGTTTAATGGTGAAGGTTTTCATGCCTGGAAGGAGACAACCATGTACCATATCATGAGGAAAGACCTTTGGGATCTCTTTGAAGAAGATGATGTAGATGACAAGAAAGAAGATGCTAAAGAGGAAGATGTTGCAAAAGACCAATCCAAAACAAAGGCATGGAAGAAGATGAACAACAAAGCTCTAGGTATTATTTCCTGGGGTCTATCAGATGATGTATTACACCACATCAGGGATACAAAGAAGGCATGGGAAGAGCTTGAAAAGATCTTTGGTACACAAAGCAAAGAACGCAAAGGTAAAATTACTTATGTAGTTTTTAAAGTTGGATGTAAAAGACAGCTCATTTATGATTGTACACATCAATAAGTTCAAGAGCCTTAAAACTCAGTTAGCAACTCTTAAAAAGAACATTGATGAGGATGAGGCAATAGTAGTGCTACTTGCCACTATTAATCATGAACCATATGAGAACCTTGTTTCAATACTAAGTAATGTTCCCAGTCTCTCACTTAAGGATATTGAGCACTCTCTCCTTGATGAAGAGAACAAACAGAAGAACAAGAATAAAAAAGATCATATTCCATCATCTAGGGAAAATTGCTTATACACCAAAGGAGCTACTAGACTCAAAGGAAGAGGTTGAGGATTCAACACCGACAAAAAAAGTTGGATGACATGTCATTATTGTGGTAATATTTGCCATATAGTGAGTGAATGTTTTCACAAGAAAAAAGTACAGCATATGCAAAATGACCACCACTAGAACCAATTCATGAATGAAGAAGAAGAAGAATATGCTTCCGCTACCATCAACAACTCTGACAAATTGTTTTAAGGAAAATTTTCCCATAGTGGATCTCTATGTTTCCCTTAGTGGATTTTCTTTGTAAAAACCCTTGCCAAAGATGTAAAGTTTCAAGCTTTAACTTGACTAGGTTGCCTATGAGCTAGTCTCCTAGGCCATGTTATCATGTAGGGGAGGGAAAAGCTAGCAAGTGTAGGGGCTCATCATTTGAGGGGGGGTGTTGAGAACTAACAAATGATGTATGCTTAAGGAAGAGATGTCCCAAATCCCATATGCACTATGAGGAGAATGGAACAACCCAACTTCTATAAAGCATTGTACTTGACTATGGAATGAATACAATATCATGATGCTTTGTACTTTCACTTAGTATCTTGTCAGTGTCAGTTCATTACACAAGACTGTGTTTATGAATCCAAGATAATCTTTCTTAGAACCTAATTCACTTGTGTAACAGTCGATCTCTCTTTGTCTATGACATTATAAACATAGTCTTCATCTTCCAGCCTCCATAGCTGCAATGCTCTAGATCCATGATCGTTAACAACATACAGTCCAAATAAACAATGGACAAAGATCTTTGTCTGAGGCTAAACACAGTAATAGAACTTGCAATCCCATCTTTCTACAAAATAGACACTTGAGGCAACAAGAAAAAAAGGGAAGACCGGTCTTCTGATGAAGGACAAGAAGCATGCGATGATGATTATCATTTTAATTTTACTAAGTGCATTAGAGAGGTATGCTTCACAATACCTAGAGGATCTAATTATCAGGTCTAGTCCAATGAAAAGATGCCTAAAAAATAGGATATGATTCCTCATCTTCCTATCATATATTTCCTATAATAGCCTTAACTCTTCATGCTTTGCTTAGGGAACTCTATCCAAAGGGCTACATTCGATGGCATTTTTCATTTGCATTGCCACATCTAATGGTCTCCAGGATGGGCCAGCTACCACCAAGTTTCTTGTAGGTTTTGCAAACAAATACACACAATATGCTTAAGCAAACATGTGCATATATGTAATTCAACACACATCGCAATTGTACTTATGTATGCATTCAAGTAGTACATCATCATTCTTACACAAACACATACTACCAGCATTAAAAATAAAAACCCACCAAATCACATATCAAAACTAATATTAATGAGTACATTCAAAGCACCACCATGTGTACGCAGTAGGCCCTCAAAAACCCATTATATGTGTGTGTGTGTGTGTGTGTTTTTTTTTCTTTTACACACACACACACTTAAGATAAATGCTAAAATATATAGGGCCTATTATCATTCCTTGCTCCTAGGAGAAAAAAATTGCCAATATTGTTGATGTCCTTGGTGCTCAAGCATACTGTGCTTTTGAAGAAATTATGCAATCTAAGATAATGTCATGTTGCATATCAAACATTTACCAAAGTAATATCTATGTATTGAAATGTTTCGTGTCTATCTTGTGCTCATTGATCCTTGAAAAATGCACACACATAAGGTTCATTGATTAATTAAATCCTTTTCTCTCTAGAACTTGTCCTCTTAGTTGGAAGATGAAACTCCACTCTACCTTAACTTGCAAGCTCTCTTAATAAAAGTAATGATAAAAACTCTAACTTAAGTTGAAGTATCCCTTCATTGTCCTTGCCTCTCCCTTTCCCCCTTCTCTCTCTTTCCAAGCTTCCTAATGAGTGTACTATTTTCCCAACATGTCATGCAAGAGGTGTGTGCTCAATTGAAGGTGAGAGCTCTCATGCACATCCTTCTAGGTTTGTTTAGAATAGGTTCGTGGGCCACATCCTATACAATGCAAAAAAATGGTGCATCTCAGTGCTTTTATCCCCCCTTTACATGGAAGTAGTTTGAGAAGTAGGGGTATACAAAGCCCTAATATGCATACAAGAACTCAGTGTTGTGTAGTATCCATGGCCCTTGTTTCCATGTGCGTTAAGTGTTTAGAGAGCTTTGCATCTTTTCATGTCACTCAACCTTCTAATATAGCTCCTTATTGTCAACCTATAAAACATCTAATCTTGACCCAATGTATTAGGAATTTTACACTAGAAAAGACATACAAACTTCTAGCCTATCAAAGAGGTTAGGTTTTTTTGGATTATTAGAACAAAAAAAACCTACCACATATGCAAGGAAAGTTCTACATCCTAGCTACTTTATGTAGACTTGGGGTTTTTTTAGATTCAATGAAATTGCATGACAATGTCAATTGAAAAAGTTTGAGAAAAGAGAGATAGATTTCTATGAGCTTGTAGTGTGTAAAGCAAAATTATTTTTCCATACAATATTGATGGATAGTGACATGTAAAAAATACACACATGGAGTATAGATACTTCTTTTATGAATAAATTTATGTGTTTTTAAATTTTTTCATTTTATGAATGTATATTTGTAAGACTATCTTTTTTAATATTCCCTTCTTTTTAACTCACATGATGCACATTTTTATACATGTAACTTACTCAAGGCCTAATATGAAGAGGCATCAAAGCCACCATAGCATCCCTTGAGAACTCATCAGTGTCACTATCACTTCAATCTTCACTTCAAGTCTTGGTCAACTACTTCCTCTATTTCTTGAAGCTATTAAGATATTTCATTCTTCTATTTCCAAGATTGAAAAACTTCCCCAATATAAACATTTATCCATCAAAACACTTACAAAAGCATACAAAAGGCAACGAAAGGCATATAGATGCTCAACAATACACTACAAAAGGTTTACAAAAGCCATAAAAACTAGATAGATTAAACCAAAACCAACTCAAAACATTAAAAATCATCCAAGAACGCAATATTAGTGAATTTGGGAATCTCCCAAATCCCATTTTTTGAATTCTAAAAAGCTGGCACCCGGATAACATGCCCATAAGTTTTTTCAAAACCATATTATGTGACCTATCATTGGAAAGCGCTTGAAAAATGGAATCTATTAAGCTATAGAGTGCTCAATTTGGAGTTATAATGTTCAAGTTATGCCAAATCGAAAGATTTGACCATGTGTCCCAAACTTATGGGAAATTCCCATATTCCCCAATATGGAGTTCAAGACACTATCAGCCATTCCTCAAATCACTCATTCACAATCATATTCCTTTAAGTAGAGAAAATAAATCAAAATAGACAAAAAATAGACCCATCAGAACCAAACAGACACACCACATAACCAATCAGTATATTATACCTCAACTAAAAACCATCATGAGCTTCTCAAACCTACTCAATTTATCTCAAGACACTTCAAACTACTTCAAAACTATCCAAAAACTAATCAATCAAACAAAAATCATCCAAAAACCCAACAAAAAATAGTAAAAAATATAGTCATTTCAACACTCAACATATTCCCATATTTAATTAGAAAGCATCCTCACCACCTTGAAAAAAGAGAAGAAAAGCTCTAAATTAACTATTATCAATCAAAAAATTTAGCTCAATTGACCCCTTCTAAGAATTTGCATCTAGCAAACAAGTCTGACAAAAGTTAAATGTCTTTAACTCATCCTAAAAAGATAAAATCTTGATAAACTTGTAAAGGATATAATAGATTTCTTCATTGGTCCATTCTAATTCCTAAACAACTAGGCAATTACCAAAGAACCATAATCTCAATTAGATTCGTTAAACCATGACCCTTTGATACACAACTCACACACCACATACACATTAAACATATAACAATCACCTGAATGGCACCTCTAGAAAGCATAATATTTAATTATAGCTCAACAAATGGAGCCCCAAAAGGAACACCAAGAAAATAGAGTTTCTACCACAATAAAATATATATTGTATCATCAACAACCATCTCTTTCATCTTTTATATGTCCACAACAAGGAAAACAACACCACAACCAAGAAATCTATATGCATCTTCATAGAAACAATTCTCCCATGGCTTTAACTTTAACAAAATCCATTATATTATTCATAGAATCATTTGATAGACATGGAAAAATAATAATAATACTCCACTTTGAATTGAAAGATATCACATATGATTCATCTTCAAAGATTCCATAGCTTTCTCTTACAATCTCTCATAGGTAGATACATTGTTTGACATAGAATTAGTTCTCTCTCTCTCTCTCTCTCTCTCTCTCTCTCTCTCAATAGTACATCATCTCCTCACAAAAATAATCAATAATAACTCATAATAACCCTTATTTGGTTGTGGATGCCCCTTCCAAAAGGTGTATCTAATATGAATGGTCATTAGAGCCACTATAGCGACTCTTCATAGCTCATCACTATCACTTCACTCTAGTCTTCTCTTGAGTCTTCAGCAGCTACTTCTTCCACTTCCTTGAGCTCTTTTGAACTTACATTCACCTCTTTCCAAGACTATAAAACTTTCCCAAAGTCACAGATACATTCCACAGAACACTTACAGAGGCATACTAAATAGAACAAAATAGGAATAGAGGCTCTACACAAGGCTCAATAGAGGGTTACAAAAGGTCAACATAAAGCATCAGAACCACATAACTCATACTAAAACCATTCCAAAATATCAAAAACCATTCAATAAGCTTTCAAACAACCTCAAACTTCATCAATAATTACTCCATGCTTCATACAGAAGAAATATAGAACAAAACAGAAGCTAAATAGAAGCTATCAGAACCTCAATAAAACCTATTAGAACATCACAGAGCCTCATGTCTCTACTGAAAAATATCATGACCTTCCAAAATATAATTAATCACATCCAAAACACTCTTAAAAATTTCCAAAACAACTAAACATCATTCAAAATCCATCAAAAATCAACCACCATTAAGCCCTCAAAAACAACAAAAATCAAGTCATTTTAGCATTCAACATATCCACACACTTAAAAAGGGAGCATCCTCATGACCTAGGAAAAAGGGAATACCAGTTAATCAGAGATCTCAACTTAATCTTCCTTGGCATCTTCAATAAACTAGCCAATCACGACCCCAACTTATAACATGTATCTAATAAAGAATACAACAAAAGGAAAACCCTTTATCCATTAACACATCTTATAAACAACGACTAATCATGACAAATTCATAAAGGATATAAGAGGTTTTTCATCTTTGTTTCTTAAGCTATCCATAAACCATCACAATCACTGCAAATCTTCAAAAATATAGCTCTCAAACAAATCCAATATTCAACCACCATGAACTCATCACTTATGAATTAACACAACACAAACACAAAACACCCATTTTAATGGCACCTCCAAAGGAGAGATATAGTATTATGAATCATGAAAGATACATGCAGAGGTATCAGTGAAGATGATCCCTCTTGAAGGCTTGATGATTTCGAAAATGATCCATGGATAAGGATTCATCTACAAAAGTTTTTGAAGGACTCTGGAAAAATTGAAGACAACACATCCTCTCTAGCAAGACAACGTATCTGCTAGACAGATAAAAGGCATGAAAATACGATACATCCATTTGTTGGGAATCAATGTTCACATTTACATCCATACATAACTTTGGAATGGCCTTTGGATCATTATGTGAATGCCTATACATATATGCTAGGGTAGTATCAAGCAAAGTGAGTTGTCAATCTAATTGAAGGATTTGTAGACTATGAATATTGTTGAGAAAAATGGAGATAATTTTGATATGCTTGAGTGGCAATCATCCACTCCCCTGGAATTAATGGCCAATTAATTTTTGGTCCAGTAAGAGAATCAACTAAACTCCATCCTCTTCATCTGGGAATCTTCTTATCAAACCATGCATACCCACTAACCAACTGAGGGCATTGAGTAATAAAAGTAGTAGGAGATGGAAGAGGAACTGGTATAAGAGGATGAAGAGATAGGTACGCAAAATCATAAAATGAGGAATGGGCTAAAGAGGGATTATCTAAAAATTTAGGCGAATCTATTAAAAAATGTATTAATTGATAGGTAGAAAAAGTAGAAGGAATATGTATGGATGGTGAAGGACAATATAGAAAAGGGGAAAATACTTGATCTTCAATGAAAGAACAATAAGTAAAGATTAGAATTTGAGGGGCACCCTAAGATTGAAAAATAAGAGGTAAAATAACTGTTGAGTTGGATTTATAATGGGAAAAATAATCATCATGTCTATGAGCCATTTGTTGATAATAAGATAAACTAGATGAATTGGTGGACCTAAGGCAGATTGGCAATGATAAGCATCAAAGAAAGATGAATCCAATGGATGTTATTTGGAAAGATAGGCTAAAAGATCAACCCTGAGTTGGTTAATGTTCTGCATGTGAATAGAGGCTTTTATTCTCTATTTGATTTAGGATCACAGAATCAATAATTGTATGCCATGAAGTTTCAGGGCAATCAACCACTTTGGAGAAATAAGATTGAAATATCTCATCTATCCACAACTCCAAATGTGTGACAAATGAGGCAAGTTGTAGGACCACATCTCCAACATACCAAGCTAGATCTTCATCGTCTCAAATCAGCAGATCACCTCTCAAATACATATAAGACATCATCATTGTATCCAAAGTCACAGAGTCTTCAAAAAACATTTAGACGACTTCAGTTAATAAGTTAGAAGACTAGGTCCCACTCCATCCATCCTTTGGAAGAGATAGATCCATCATTGAGAGCTTAATATAGAAGGCCAACTTCTGTAGCTGCTGATAGTGTACAAAAAATGAGTGATCTGGAGGAACATACTACTAGAACTACTCAAATGAAGACCATAATAAGTCAATCTTGGACTGCCTTTCCACTTTAGCCTAGAACAAAGGGCATAATGTGGCTTGCCATTGAAGAATTGCCAAGTTTGCAGGGGACAAAGAAGGAATAGGTTGCACAATAGGAATCTATGAAGAAGAACGTGATTGAACCAACTGATCATTAAGTTGCTAAATTTAAATGTTGCTTTGTTCTACGGTGGTGTTCACTCATTTAAGCTCCTCTATCTGGGCAGCTATCAATGCTTGAAGCTCTTGATATTCCTTCAACAATCTATCACTCTCCTCAGTCACATTAACCATTTAGGATTTAGTGTCAGTCAACTGAGTGTGCAAACTAGAAATTTCCATTTTCTAAGCATAAATGATCTTAGTCTGTTGCTCCATCTGGGTACAAAGATCAAAAAATTGTTATGGAGCAGAAGCTCGCTCATCATTTGCTTTAGTCTTCTCTTATTTGGTATGTTGAACTTTGTTATGGTAAGAAGAATAAAGCTTCTAAATATAGAACACAATATTAGTGAGTTTGGGAATCTTCAAATTCCCATTTTTTGAATACTAAAAAGGTGGCACCCAGATAACATGCCCATAAGTTTCTTAAAACCATATGATGTGACCTATCATTGGAAGGCTCTTTAAAAATGAAATCTATTGAGCTATAGAGTGCTCGATTTGGAGTTATACTGTTCAAGTTATGACAAATCCAAAGATTTGACCATGTGTTCCAAACTTATGGAAAATTCCCATATTCCCCAATATGGTGTTACAGGCAGTCATCACTGAGAGCTTAATAGAACTCTATATGTCTTGACATAAGAAGGGAATTGCATCTCCCGCTTCCAAGCCTTATACAGAAGGAATGGAAATCTCCATAGTACCATCACAATGTGCTCTAAAAAGATTTGGCATTGTGAGGAAAGTTAGCAATTGACTGCTAGAGTGAACAGGAATGGAGATTGGAGGAGGAAATGGGGCCAATTCAACCACTTGTTTAAGGCATTTCCTATAAATCACCACAGGAGGGATAGGATCAAGATCTTCAATGAGAACATCAGTGTGTTTAGTAAGAGGAGGAGCTTCTAGTGGATCAACTATCAAGGTAGGAACTTCCTTCGGAGAGGCAACATATGCCAAGAAGACAGAAATGTAGGAACTAAATGTAACATTAGTTACATTACCCCTTGTGGCTCTAACAAAGTGTTGATACAACTTTGAAAAAAGATAAGAACTCCATTCAATAGTTATACCTTTTAGCACCATTCTAGAAGTTGTAAAAAACTCCTTTGAAAGGTAGTTAGAGGGTGTCTTTGTAGGCATAAAGCTGTCCTCAAGAAATTGGCATAGTTGCTTCCACACAAGATTAGAGATCATAGAGAGAATGGGGGAATACACACAAAGGTGGAGGCTGAAAACAGTTTTTCCTCTTCTTAGTTGTGTAAGCCAAAAACAAGTCTCATACAAAGAAATAGAAGAACCCTATATATGGGTCTCAAACCAAAGACAACTAACTAAGGTGGCATATTAACTGAGCCACGAACTAGAGTAGATAAGGATAGCTGTCATCTAGCTATTATTCATGGGCGGTGTACCAACCGCATCTGCAAAACTGACAAGCCGGTGACATAAATACACAACGGTCACCCTGGCGTATCACGACTGGAGCTCGATATCTCAACACTCCCCCTCAAGCTCAATCCCAATTCCTGCACACCAAGCAGGTCTCTGACCTTGCGCAACTTCTCTACGCCCAATGCCTTCGTGAATATGTCAGCTACCTGATCCTCTGTGCTGACATAAACTAGATCAATAAGACCTAGTAAAACCCTCTCCCGCACATAGTGATAATGCACCTCAATGTGCTTTGTTCTAGCATGATAGACTGGGTTATTTGCCAAGTGTATACTACTCATGTTGTCACAATAAATGACAACTGGCCCATCTGTAGGCTGATGCATACCATAAAGTAGCTTATGCAACCAAGCTACCTCACATGCAGCCATTGCTGCACCCCTGTACTCGGCCTCTGTGCTCGACAAGGCAACTATAGGTTGTTTCTTGCTGCTCCAAGTGACTGCATCACTCCCAAAAGAGAACACATATCTACTAGTAGATCGTCTATCAGAAATACTACCAGCCCAATCAGCATTAGTGTATCCATGCAGCTGTATCTGAAACCCAGTCTCATAAAATAGTCCATACTGCAATGTGGACTTCACATACCTGAGTATGCGTCTAGCCGTATCCAAATGCGGTTTCCTTGGAGCCTGCATAAACTGACTTACCAATCCAACAGCATAGCTCAAATCTGGCCTGGTAATAGTCATATAAATCAAACTTCCTACTATGTGTCTGTACATAGTAGGGTCTTCCAGAAGCTCACCTACATATATGCTCAGCTTCACATTCTGCTCCAAAGGAACTGAAATAGGCTTACAGCCTGTCATCCCATATTTGGACAGCATGTTCAATCCATACTGCCTCTTCAAGAGCTGTATCCCACTTGGTGATCTAATCACCTCAATGCCCAAGAAATAACACAGCTCTCCCAAATCCTTCATCTCAAACTTCTGCTTCAATAGCATTTTCACATGAAGGATATCTTCATCACTGTCACCTGTCATAATCAAATCATCAACATAAATGACAAGTAGCATAATACCTTTCTCTGTTTTTCTCACATAAAGTGAGAAATCTGCCTTGGAAATCTAAAAGCCAATAGTGACAAGATACTGTCCTATCTTGTCAGACCATGCTCTAGGTGCTTGCTTCAAGCCATACAAGGCTTTCTTCAACCTGCAAACAAACTCAGGATGAACAGCATGCACATAACCTGGTGGCTGCTCCATATAGACCTCTTCTTGTAAATCACCATGCAAGAAGGAATTCTTTACATCCATCTGATGTAAAGACCATCCCTTTGATGCAGCCATAGCAATGACTGCTCTTACGGTTGCCATCCTTGCAACCGGACTGAATGTTTCTTCATAATCAATGCCATATGTTTGTGCATACCCCTTGACTACTAATCTTGCCTTGTATCTATTCAGAGAACCATCTGCATTGTGCTTCACCTTATAAACCCACTTACACCCAATTGCATTCTTACCTTTAGGCAAATGTACCAATTCCCATGTAGCATTTGCTTCCAAGGCATCCATTTCTTCATCCATGGCTTTCTCCCATTTTTCTTTTCCCATGGCTTGCTCAAAAGAAGTGGGTTCTGGTTCCTGTAACACTTTGACCATATATGCATAGTGAATGGCTGTAAATCCATCATATTTCAGACTATCCACAAGATACCTAGCTCTGGTAGACCTGCGCAAAGTAGGTTCACTCCCAGGTGCTCTCAAAACATCCCTGGTCTTCCTTACTCCAGGTGTAACAATAGAAGGAATACCCAACTCATCATCAATGCTCTGTTCTGAGCAACTGGATTCACCATCCACATAAGAGTGACCTCCATTCACATCAAACATGGGCTGATCAACCTTTTCTTTTCCTTTTCGTGATACCTACATAACACTATCTGCATTGCTTTGAGAAGATTCTCCTGATCTCAATCTGCCTGTCCCCCATGGCGAAGAATGTGAACCACTGCTAGAGGATGCTCTAGGTCCACTAATATTTTGTGACTGCTGCTGTGAATTCTGTGCAGCATTACCATTTTGTGCATCTACATCAACAATCACATTTACTAGTTTATACCAGCTACTCATCTCATCAAAAACAACATCTCTGCTCACTGTAAACTTACGAGTAGAAGGGTTATAGCATCTATACCCTTTTTGCTGCAGAGAGTAACCAATAAAGATGCACTTCTCAGCTTTTGGATCCAACTTGGATCTCAACTCATCTGGCACATGTACATAGGCAATGCAAACAAAAATTTTCAAATGAGAAATATTTGGTTTCCTACCAGTATACCTCTCCTCTGGAGTCATCCCATGTATTGCTGCAGTGGGAGTCCTATTCATTATGTAGACTGCTGTAGCAACTGCTTCAGCCCAATAAAAATCTGGCAGGTCTTTTTCATTGAGCATGGCACGAGATACCTCTCCAATATGCCTATTTTTCCTTTCTGCAATTCCATTTTGTTGTGGGGTATGACTGCATGAATATTGCTGTTTTATGCCATGCTCCTGCAGGAACCTTGCAAACTCATTTAAGAGGTACTCTCCCCCTCCATCTGACCTTAGGGATTTTATTTGCAGGCCTGTTTCTTTTTCAACCATAGCTTTAAGAGTTTTGAAATGCCCAAAAACTTCACTTTTCTTTTTCATAAAATACACCCAAACGTTTCTGCTATAGTCATCAATAAAAGTGACAAAATAATGACAGCCTCCAAGAGATGCAGCTTTAGTAGTCCACACATCAGAGTGGATTAATTCCAATGGCTTCTTACTCTCTTGAACATGTCTAGGAAATGGTTTCCTTGCCTGTTTTCCAAATTGACAGGCTTCACATACCTTATACATTTCTGCAACCTTGAATTTAGGCAATCCTGCAACAATATTTTGGGCCTGCATTGATTTAAGTCACTGTACATTAACATGACCAATGCGTTTATGCCATATATCAATATCTGCAACTACACCGGTCCCATGTGCAAACATTGCTGCACTCAATTCAGGCATGTTTGCATCCAACGTAAACATTCTGCCCTTCTTCTTTCCTTTTGCTATCAAGCGACCTTTATTTTTCATATCCTCAACAAAGCATCCATGAGGATTAAATCTGACCTGCAAGCCCTGCTCAACCATTTGACCAACAGAAACCAGATTCTTGACGATATTCGGGACATGAAATACATCGGACATGTATTTCTTTTTCCCATCCTGCATAGACAAAGGAATTTTTCCAATCTGCACAATAGGATGTGCAGTATCATCACCAGTCTCCACAAATCCTGGTTTTTCCATTTTCCTTGCATCCTCCATCCATTCTGCATGACCTATCATGTGGTTTGATGCACCTGAGTCAACATACCATACATCGTTGCTTTCTTCTGCACTTGTCACAGAATTATTCGAGTGCTGTACCATAAACAAATGCTCATTTCTATCATCACCCTGTCTACTAGAAGATGCATAATTCCCTTGTTGCAGTTTTCCATTCATGATATCATTCTGCTTTTTATAGCAGTCTTTAGCTATATGACCCATTTTACCACAGTAGTAGCATTCAACATTACTGTTTGCATTTTGGCCTCTTTGCCATCCACCACGACCTCTTTGGCTCCCCCTGCCTCTAGAGTTACCACGTCCTCCTCCATAGGACTGGTTTTCTTGAGTTTGCTGCATATTCTGATTTCTACCACGGCCTCCAAATCGGCCTCCTCTACCTCTGCCTCTACCTCTTCCAGCATTTGAGTAGAAGACAGCTTCCTTTGAAGTTCCTCCTGAAAAAGATACACCACCATTTCTCTGCTCCTTAGAAATTAGAAGAGCAATCAACTCCTCAAAATCAAGAAATCTTTCACAAACTGAAATGGATGTCCGAAACTGTGCATAATCCTTTCCTAGACCATTCAAGGTCACAGAAACTAAATCATTATCTTCCACTGGCGACCCAATGGAAGCAAGTGCATCTGTAATCTTCTTCACCTTCATGTGGTAGTCATTGATGCTCATACCTTCTTTTTGAACATTGTGCAACTCTTGCTTGAGCTGCATTTTCCTAGCTTGCGTATTTGTGCTATACATTTTTGACAAAGTATCCCATACAGCCAGTACATAACTTTCCTGGCTCTCTCATGCCATGCTTTAAATGCCTGCATTTGCTGTTGATTGAAAACATCAGGAAGAACTGGTTCTTCTTCATTTCCTACAACAAATTCCCAATATCCTTTTCCCATAAGGAAATTCGTCATTCTAAACTTCCATGCTTGGAAGTTGTTCTTGTCAAGCTTTTCAGTGACAATCTGTGAAAGAGAATCAGACGCCATTACAGAACACTGCAAAAAATTCTGTCACTGCAAAGAACACAGCTTCAGTCTTATAAGGGCAAATCTGCAAAACTGGCGAAAGTGGTATTTGACCACACAGTCACTTCCTAGTGACGATTTTGCATATACAGGAACCAATGATGATTCTGTAACTCCCAATGTCTCTGCACATGAGCATACGATGCAATATCTGTGGTAACTTTCCACCGACCTATAGAACAGTGGTCGCACAGCATAAAACAATGCTTTTTCCTGAGTGCGTGCAGAAAACTTCCGCCTCCAAAACAGGCCCCGAAATGGCCTCAAATCAAAAAAATAGGGTCGCCAAGGGCTAAATCCCTTTTCACAGCATATATTGCCCTCTTGCTTCACCGCGAAGGGCGTCTCAACCTGAGACGATGTACTCTTGCAATTTTCGGCTGTGCTGCCTGCAAAGATCTGCTCCCAAAATAGAAAATGAAAGCAACACTGCTCCTCTTACCAGAACACCGCGAGCTTGGCTTGCTTTCTTGAGCTCCTTACCACGAACAAGGCTCTGATACCATGTCAAGATTGTGGGAGAGAAGGAAGGAGTCTCACTTGAAGCTTTCTTGCTTGCACAATGGGGGAATACACACAAAGGTGGAGGCTGAAAACATATTTTCCTCTTCTTAGTTGTGTAAGCCAAAAAGAAGTCTCATACAAAGAAATAGAAGAACCCTATATATGGGTCTCAAACCAAAGACAACTAACTAAGGTGGCATACTAACTGAGCCACGAACTAGAGTAGATAAGGATAGCTGTCATCTAGCTATTATTCATGGGCGGTGTACCAACCGCATCTACAACTGACAAGTCGGTGACATAAATACACAACGGTCACCCTGGCGTATCACGAGTGGAGCTCGATATCTCAACAAGAAACTGATCACAGATAAATGACAAAAGACACTAGATAAGACTCCACTGTTACCGACTATTAAGTGATCACAGATAAATGACAAAAGACACTAGACAAAAACAAAACCATTATATTATAAACATTTAAAGGAAAACGATAGTTCTTTCTTCTCCATTAGTTAAAAACTATTAAGTGTGAAACAATGTTTTTCATCATAACCCCAACTTCAAACCTTGATGCAAATTCATTTATTAAAAATTAAGTGTGTGTTTTTAGCACTATTTGTTTAGTGCATGCACTTGTGACAACGGGTTCATTTTTAAACAAACTTAGATGTGTATGTAGCACACAAAGCACATGGTAAGTGAACAACGAGATTATTTTAATTTAAAAATATGTGTATTTAGCGTGGACACACATGAAAATGTGTGTGAATTAAAGTTTTATTTAATAATTAATCGTGATTTTGAAAAAACCAAAAGTAAAAGAAATAGAAAAAGAAATATTTGGTAGGAATATATATGCACTAAAACTTGGTGCACTTGTCCACTAATGTGATGCAAGCATTGATTAAATGCAAACGCAATGAAAGCCAACAAGTAGGCCGACTAGCTCGAAAGTTGAGGACATAAGCTAAAACTAAAACACCATATGCAAATTTTCAACTTGCGTTTAATGTGGTGATTAAATTTTCAACGACGGATTTTTGCTAATTTTTAGTAATTTTTTAAGGATTTTATAAAAATTTTACGAAACTTTATGGTTTAATGAGATTTATTTATGTTTTTTTATTTTTTAATGGCATTATCAGTTGTTGGAAATTGTTGGAAATTTTCAAAACATTTCTAATAATTGTTAGTTATTTTTTTAGACTTTTTCTTATTTATTTTTTAATTTTTTAAAAAAATCTATATGTTAAGAATAGTAAAAAACATGAATGAATTTGAGTTTAAATTTCAAGAATTTTTTGGATTTTTTAATTTTTATTTTCATTTTTCAGTATTTTAATGATTTTTAAATTAATTTTTACACATTTTACTAAAATTTTAATGAATTTTGTGGGTTCTTCTAATTTATGGAAATAAAATAATCAAAATCTGTACAACAAGGTACTTGACAACACTTGCGTACGAATGGCAACTCTGTGGCATGAGCAAAACAAGACACCCGTCCTCACGTGTGAACAAACGCTTCTAATATGTAGAAAATCCAAAACCTGCACTGACCTGGGGGGGGGGGGTAGGGTATTGTTGCGTTGTGTGTTCCATCTTTTGCAGTGTGGTCTAGGTAGGAAAGGGGGCCTATGGGGGGGTAGGGGTGTGTCTTTGGGGGTGGTGGGAAGGGGGGCCTGCAGGGGGGGTTTCTGTGGGTGGGGGGAAGGGGGGACCTGTGGGAGGGAAAGGGGGGTTTTTGTGGGTGGGGGAAAGGGGGAGTGAAGGGGTGGAGTAGGGGGAGAAGGCAAGAAGGCTGAAGGGGAGCCAATGGGAGGGGAGAGGGAGGTGGAGATGGCTGGGGTGGCAGATTCGACAAGAGGGTGGTGGAGGCATTGAGGGAGCATGCTAGGGTGGCAGCAAAAACGTGCTGGGGCGCTGGGTGGCGTGGAGGAGGAGGCTCCATGCAACGGTGGGGAGAAGGGAGCGGCGAGGGAAGAGGAGAGAAGAGGAGGAAGAAAGAGAAGAGGAGGGAGGAGGAGTAAGAGGTGGAGAAGGAGAAGAGGAGAAGGGAAGGGAGGAGTAGGAAGAGAGGGGAGGGAGCAAGAGTACCAGGTGGAGGTGGGGAAGGAGAGGGGAGAGAGAAAGAAAGAGAGAGAGAAAGAAAGAAAAAGAGAGAGAGAGGAGAGAGAAGAGGGAAATGGGGGGTGAGGGGACACGAGAGGGGTAGATAGGGGGGATGGTATTTTTTTTCTAAATAATTTAAAAAATAACAATAAGAATAAGAAAATTAAAAAAAATGTCCCCTCATCCTGCGCGCATGCGCGAGCGGGGGGTAAAAAAATCTATGTTGTAGGGAACAAAGGAGGGTGAGGGTATGCATAGGGAGGGAGGACGGCATGATGAATGTGCCACACACATCGAAAGACAGAAACGAGGGTGTTTGCGCACAAAATCGTGTGACGTCGGGATACAAAAGTAGACAAAAATTCATTTCCAAAAATCAGCCCATCGAAACGAAGTGCGAAAGAAAGGAAAAATATACAAAACAACGTGCTGAGTAGGCCTATCACATCATAATGCCATTCGAATAGAGATAGAACCCATTCACGTGGAAAAAACCAAAAAAACATAACTGAAACAAGAGAGAAAAATTAATACAAAAAGATCCAACAATCAAAACCCAACGAACTGAACGCGAAAAATGTCCATAGGAAGAGGGCAGTCAAGATGGAAAAGGTCATGAACGCGGTTTCCCGGGGGGGTGATAAGGCGCATTCGCATGGGAAAAACCACAAAAACACAAATAAAAACAAAGTTAGAAATTAATATGGAGAAATTTTTGCATCGAAACAAAGGGCAAGGAAATGGAAAAATGTAAGGAGAAGTGGTTGGAACAAGTTTGTGTGGTCAAATCGCAGTTTCGATGGCGTTAGGGGGCATTCAAATGGGAAAAAGGAAAAAAAAGAACATAAAAACACATGGAAATTTTAATAAAATATAATCGATAGACATGATCAAGATGATAGAAAAAGGGAAATCATGCAAGGGACCAAGCCAGACATGGCTATTCAATCAAAATGAAATTCGGAGGTGACTAAGATAGGTTCACATGAAAAAATAGTTTTTAAAAAACACAAAAATACCAAAAATTACAAAAAATTTAATAACAGACAAATCGTACATAGAAATAATAGATAATAAAAAGGAAAAATGTCCAAGGGAAGGTATAGGTCACGGTTGTCCCATCAGATCGTTGTTCCGAAAAGAAAAAGGCACGTAAGGTTGGATGTGGGTTTCGGTGAACATAGGATGCATTCATATAAGAAAATCTCAAAACAAAGGATAAAGGGAAACAAAGAAAGAACAATCCCAAGAGCAGGGTAGAAGAGGACGAGTGGGTGGGGAAGGGACCCCATCAAAGTAAAATCAGGGCATGGCATACATGCATGAGAAAATTGTGGTACATGTTGTGAAAATGCACAGGATGTATGACATGGCAATGAGCTATGGTGGATGGAAGAGGAAGAATGAACTCATGATGACAAAGACAAGTAGAGACAAACTGTGATACAAGCGAATTATGTTCCAAGATGGCAGCTTGGACTCATAAACACAATCTTGTATAGGACTGACAAAGACAAGACACTTAATTGAAAGTACAAAGCATCATGACATTGTATTCATTCCATATGAAAAGTGGTAGTCAAGTACAATGCTTTATAGTTGCTGGATGGGTAGCACTTTTCCCTCTCTCTGCATATGGGATTCAGTTTGCCTGCATGTCCTAAGCCTAAACTGCCTCATACAAAGACGCCACAGTGGGTGTGATTGTGAATATCTCAACACCCCTCCTCAATCACAACTAGAAAGTACAAAGTGTGTAGAGGCTTTAGTGAAGGCAACACCTACAAAGTGTGGGCCTACCATAAACATGGCAAAACTCTAGAGGCTATCACAAAAAGCCTAAGTGTGGGTACCACAAACATGATGGACATCCAGAGGCTATAACAGGGGCCTCACAAAGTGTACAGAGGCTGTAGTACAAGGCTACACGAGGAGTTTACAAGTTTATGTTCGAAGCTTTAGGGCTAGGCAATACAAGGCTAAAAATTTCTATCTCAATAGAAGGATTGATGAGGTTTGTCCTTCTCCTGGTGGTCTTCTTCTTCTTCCTTTGCTCCATGGTCTTCTTATTCTTATTATTTTTCTCTTTGATCTTTTGATCCTCTTCTTCTAGGTCCTCCTGATCTCTCATCGACTTTGCTTGCATATGCATTAGTCTTCATGTCCATGTCCCCCTCAAGCAAAGGTATCATCTTTGAGGTAACGGAAATGACTTCAAAATATTCTAATAGATTCATTGATAGCTCTTTAGATCAACTGAAATCGAGGAATTTTAAGGATATTCAAGAGGCCAACCATCCAATATTAGATTTGGGGCTGAATTTGTCTTTCAAGGAGTAGGGTGCAGGCTAAACTCTGAATAAACCAAGGGGCAATTGGTTTGGAGGCTTGCTGGTTAGTTTTGACAGCAAGAGGCATTGGGATTAGCAGAGGAGATCAGAGGATCTTAGTTGTACTTCTTCCATTTGCAATATAATATAAAGAAATGCAAAGGGCACCAATTTTGGGGCCAACAGGGTATTCAACGGCCAAGATTAAAGTGGTAAAGTGTGCATTTTCAGTTTACGTGAATGTATGCTTGTTGCAATTAGTGCTTAATCATGTTAATTACCATCCTATCCAACGAGGAAGGTTGGTTTCATTCCTCCTCAACAAGAGGCCAGTTAACTCCACGAATGTATCCATCGCTGTAGGTAGAACAAAGAAGTCTTCCATATAGTGTTGATAAGCAACATGAGTCATGCTACTCTTCATGAAGTGTATCCACATAGAAATCTTCTAGCTTGTCATTGACATGACTAGAAATTAGTATCCATAACTGAGAATAACCAACAATGAGTTGATCTTTGTATGTGTCAAAAGACACGAGCAATGGTAGTGTAGTATCAAAAGATACTAGTTTGAAATTTGATGTTTGTTGCTTGATTTTGACTTGATGATATTCAAAAAATCTTCACAACTTCCATTTCTTGCTGATTTGAGTGGTGAATCTTGTTGGGTTTCTAGTGTGATAATAAATCACAGTGACAATAAGTTTCTTGGACTAAGAAGAATAAATAAATGATAACAATTATGAGCTTTTGGTGCTTGTGGCTATGGAGTCCCCTTAGGGTTTGTAGGGAGACGATTGGTTTTTTACTTTCAGCAGTATCATGGAGATGATCATTTGCTGAGATACTTGGTGAGAAGATAGCTTGGGTAGTGGGCTTTCAAAGCCCTATGGTTAGGGTGGATATCGCATTGCACACAGAGAGAACGGCCATACAACTAGATGACGGGTTGTAGACACACATCGATCACAAATTTTGACAATGCTGGGCTATAGAAGGGCCAATGTCGGGGGCTGTTCATGCCAAGATGAAGCACTTTGGGTTAGGAAGAGGTCTACAGAAGAAGGCTTGAAGAGATTTTGCCTAGAATGAGAGATTTGGGAACTCTAAGACAAGTGGGTGCATGCTGGCTATGGTTGCCAAGCAATGCAAGATGAAAATGAGTTGAAAATGAAGTCATGGGGGCTGATAGTGAGCTAGACTGAGGTAGAGAGGAACCAAGAGAGACTGGAGAGATAGTGCCATGCCCGGCTGGGCTCTGATACCATGTGGAAATGTGTGGGATCTAGGAGATGGAAAGGAGCTATGGTGAATGAAAGAAGAAGAATGAACTCATGATGGCATAGACAAGTAGAGACAAACTGTTACACAAGTGAGTTAGATTCCAATATGGCACCTTGGACTCATAAACACATTCTTGTGTAGGATTGACAAAGACAAGACACGTAACTGAAAGTACAAAGCATCATGACATTGTATTCATTCCATATGAAAAGTGG
The DNA here is from genome assembly GCF_053477565.2 of Lygodium microphyllum. Lineage (NCBI taxonomy): Eukaryota > Viridiplantae > Streptophyta > Polypodiopsida > Schizaeales > Lygodiaceae > Lygodium > Lygodium microphyllum. The sequence goes on from NC_141160.1 coordinate 8,724,846, forward strand.
TAGTTAAGTACAATACTTTATAGTTGCTGGATGGGTAGCAATTTTTCCTCTCTGTGCATATGGGATTCAGTCTACATGCATATCCTAAGCCTAAACTGCCTCAAATAGAGAGGCCACAGTGGGTGTGATTGTAAATATCTCAACATATACATGAGTGTATACAAAGAGAACGTGCAGGAATGTGTCCCCACACGTAAGAGTGTACCAAGAAGGGTGAACTAAGGAACAAGGACCTAGGATTGGACAACAAATCAGACGCTGACGTCCCCACACTTAGAACATGACCATCACTGATAAATAAAAAGTGTAGGGTTAGAAAAACTTGGCCCATGTTGCAAAAAGTCGAGGGGGATTGTCGATGTCACGTGCTACATCACAGTTGGCTATTTGCAAGAGGTACCAAAGTGCCATCACAACATAGTGTCTAGCGTGGTAGGGATGACGTAGTAACACCTAGGGAGGTGGCATTGTTGATGAAGTCACGAGAAATCGTCGATGGCAAAGAATGCATCACGTCTCTCATAGTCACTCAAATTGGAATGAAAGAACAATCACTCATCCCACAATGGACATCATTCGATTGAATAATGATGGAAACCTAGTCTCACACCCAGCTTAGAAATTAATCATCAAGGGAGATGGTTAAGAGGGAGTATGCCAGTGTGCAGAGTTGATAGTGCATTAGTACATCCAACCCCATCTAGCATAGGTGCAAGCAGGAAGGCCAGGGATCCTTGTAGTGCAGTGTACAGAACAGGGAGACATGTCCTATGGGGATGGTAGAGACCCACCTCGTGTGTGCATAGGGAAATAAGAACATACTTGACTCCAAGTGTCGTAACATCCAGCAATTCACAGCTCTCAATAAGTGTATGAGGAAACATCAGTCACGCTCAACCCCCCCACCCCCTTGCTATCTCACGCTTTGTTGATAGATATAGAAGGGCATCCCATTCCTAAAACCCATTGATGTTATCCTCACTATCACTTTTGCAAAGGTATATGCCTTGTGTACAATTGATGGTGCAACTCTGCATCTCACCATGTGTCGGTATACAGTGCAAGAAAGAAGGCCAGGAAGCCTTATAATGTAGTGTGTAGGAATAATTTTGTGCTTTGTGCATTGAGAGGCCCATCCCATGCATGGAATGCTCCATTCACACATCTCACCTCTCTGTTGCATATAAAGGGCAAGGGCTAGTTACTCACCCCACCCTCTGTCTCACACTCGATTGATGAATACAGAGAGTAGCCCATACTCACATCCCCATTTGGTTATAATGAAATCTCACATTGCTCTAAGTGTGTCGATGAAGATCAACTTCATCTTGTTGATGATGTCAACGTGGATTGGTTAATGAAGAGGCCCGGGGGGTCCACTAGGGTTTACTGTATGGTACCACGTGACTATAAGGGAGGGGGTTATTTAAGGGAAGGAAGGTACATTTTATAAGGTAAGGTCCCATAAATAGGGGATAGATAAGGGGTATTTTCATATATTTCTTGCACGTAGGTGACGTCTCCTTATTATACTAGTGAATCCCTCGTGTGAAGAGGCATACCCAGGGAGGTAGCCAAAAGTACGGTGCTTGGATTGCACGTTGGAAACTTAGTCTATTGTAGGAGTCAGAAGCACTGCTGAGGTTACAAGATCTAAAACACCAAGGGAGGTGGCTCAAAAACTTCTTCTGCAAGAGTTCAACTAGAGATTTGGCGGTTGTGGACCGTGGGGTGTTACCACCTTTTCCACAACTAGCTTCTCGTCCAAGGATATGTGCCACCTTTTCTTGAAACGAGGCTTGTTATGACATGGAATTTCTTCCTTTTCTCCCATGATAGTTTTATTTTTATTTTTATTTTTTCTTTTGTTTTCTTTTCTTTTTCCCTGCTCCTGAGGGTGTTTCCACCTTTTCTCGAAGAATAGGTCGGCATGATAGGGACGAAAGTCCTTTTCTCCCATGATCGATATATTTTTACTTTGTTGTTTTTGAATGGTAGAATGGCTAGAATGCCATGTATCAGAACCATCCTCACCACCTCTGATGCATCATATAGAAAGGAAGCCAAGGAAGAGGGGAAGGTGGCTATGGGGGGCTAATAGAATGAAGCCACATCATCAAGATTAGCAAAAGGGTTATCATGAGCATTAGGTAAAGTTGTATCGACCATCATGCAACAAATGAGGGAGCTATCAACGGTGATTGTCAGGATCCCCAAGAAGGGTAATTCTTCTTGAGGCGATAGCCATTAATCAGGAAGGGATCATCTCAAGCATCGACTATTTGGACTTGGACCAAGCCATTAGGATTGACGGCACAAGTACCTTATAAGGGCCCATCCAACATTGTTGAACCTTGCTTGGAAACTTGCCAAATTGTGAATCATAGGCTAGGACTAAGTTACCTTCCTTGAAATCCTTTTGCTTTGATGAAGTTGTTATGATAGGCCTTTCTACGAGCTTGTGTGGCTTCTATGCACTATAGGGCCATCTTGCGAGTCTCATCAAGACATTCCAAGTGCAAGAGATGGCGTTGCAGTAACTCGTCATCTCCTAAGCGTTCTTTGATAGCCACACGCAAAGAGGATAGCTCAAGTTTAATAGGAAATATGGCTTCTATTCCATAAACTAGCTGGAAAGGGGTTTGTCCTGTAGCAGCCTTATGGAAGGTTATGTATGCCCAGAGGGCCTCTGTAAGTCAATCATCCCAATCCTGATGATGTGTGGCTATTCTTCTTGTCAGAATCGAGTAGAGGATGCGTTTGGTAAATTTGACTTGGTCGTTGGCTTTGGGGTAATAGGGTGTGGACTTACGATGATGGAACTTGTACAATTTTGTCAATTCTTCCATAATCTTGTTAAGGAAGTGAGTACCTTGGTATCACTGATGAGCTCTAGGGATTGCCAAAATGGGTGACGATGTTCTCGTATAGGAACAAGGCCACACTGTTACTATCATTTCACTTCAAAGCTTTAGCTTCACACCACTTGGTTATGTAGTCTGTACAAACCAAGATGTATCTATTCAGTTTCCTTCTAGTTGGTGGATCAATGGGATCCATGAAATCAATTCTCCACTCCTCAAACAACTTTAGGGGAAGTATAGGTTGTAGGGGCATAGCATTAGATTTGGTAGACTTTCCCATTCGACTGGCATCACAACATTTGTAGTAGTCATAGGCATCTTTGTGGAGGGTTGGCCACCAATATCCTACAAGTAAGCCTTTCTGGCTGTCGCTTCTCTTGCGAAGTGTCTGCCACAAGGCTCATCATGGCATCCTTTCAACACAATTCCAACCTCATCTCCTGAAACACATCTTCACAAGACCTCATCTTTTCTTTTTTTGTACAGAGCACCACCTAATAGGGTGTAGGGGGCTAATTCCAATAGAAGCCTTTTTTTCTCACAGCTCGAGATGCCAGGGAGATACTATCGGGTTGCCAGGAGATTGGCTATATTTGTGTACCATCATGTAATTGTTTTGACCAGAAATAAGGAAGCATGAGGAAGGTCTGGATCATCTTGCTCTTCTTCATATCGCTTTGAGGGATTTGTGATAGATGATTAGCCAAGACATGAGAGTGACCATGTTTGGTAACCACTTCAAAGTCAAAATCTTGAAACAAAAGGAGCCATCTCATCATTCTTCCCTTCACATCGGCCTTGTTCATCAAGAAGGACATGGCTTCATGGTCCACATAGAATTTGAAGTGCGTCGATAGTAGATAGAGTCAGAACTTCTCCAAGGAAAACACCATTGTGAGGCACTCAAGCTCCATCATTGTGTAGTTTCATTCTCAATGGATTACTTTTTGGCTTGCATAATAGATAGGTTGATCTAACTTTGAGGGGCCCTTTTGGCATAAGACTGCACCTAGGCCTTCAACTGATGCATCAGTGCTGTGCACATGGGACTCCTTCATCCAATCAGGAGGCTGTATGATGGGTACTTCAATCAAACACTGCTTTAGGGTGTTGAATGCCTTGTCACAATCATTGGTCCATGTAAAATCTACATCTTTTCTAAGGATTTTACACAAAGGGGCTGCCTTTGTTGCAAAGTGTGTAATGAATCTTTTGTAATAACCCACATAGCCAAGAAATCCCCTCAATTGTTTAAGATTAGTTGGGGATGTTAAGGTAGAAATCTTCTCAATCTTAACAAGATCTGTTTGCTATCCCCTTTGCAGAGATAATGTGGCCTAGAAGAACTCCTGATGAGGCGCCAAAAACACACTTGTTGGGGTTGAGAAACCCCATACTCTCGATATCTGCAAAGCACTGGTCTAGGTGTCCCCAATGCTCACGGATTAGGCTATAGACATAGAAGTCATTGAGATACACCTCAATCAAGTCATGTAGATGGTTTTGGAAGGCAACCATCATCACTTGTTGGAAAGTATCAAGGGTGTTATAGAGTCCAAACGACATCATTTTGTAAGCATAGGTTCCCCATTCTATTGTGAAGGTCATTTTGGGTTGATCCTCTTTTGTGATTTGGACTTAATTGTATTCACTGAATCCATCCAAGAGGAAATAGAGCTCATGGCCTACCACTGTGTTGAATAGTTGGTCGATGAAAGGGATAGGGAAATGATCCTTCTTGGTCTTGGAGTTCAATTTTTGGAAGTCCACACATATTCACAGTTTTCTATTATTCTTGGATACTGCCACAATGGGGGAAACCCATTCACTATTAGCCACTAGATAGACAAACTCAGCTTTAAGGAGCTTCAATAATTTGGCTTTCACTAGGGCAGAATAATTTGAATTCATACAGCTTTATCTTTGCCACAAAGGTTTGGTATTAGGCTCTAGGTCAATGTAATGTTAGCATACTATAGGATCAATCCCCTTTAGATCTTTGCATGACCATGCAAACACATCTAAGTTCTCCTTTCGTAGGTCACACAGGACCACTAGTTCTTCTTCTGGAAGATTTTGATCCACTTTCAAATGATATTCAATCCCTTCAGCATCCTCAAATGTTAGTTTTTTTCTCCTTCCACATCACGGATGAATGCCCCATGGACTACTTCTGGATGAATGCTCTACTGGCATATAGCAGGGAGAATCATATATCCATGCTTCTATCTCATTGTCATAGGTGATTTTAAAAGTCAAATTGGGTTCAGGAAGGAGGTATTCTCCCATGAACAAAGACTTTGCTTGCTTCATTTGCTTACAGTGCCCACTGCTAGGGATTGTGCCTCTATTTTCTTGGGAAAGATCTGTTTGACGGCCTCTTGATCTCCTAATGTACCATCCATCACATAATTGAAGGAGTCTATTTTACAACTTCGATAGAATTCGATCCATTTCCTTTTTGTGATCCATACAATTTCACTTTGTTAGGTCCTCTGCCTAGGGTTAGGGTTCCTTTAAACCAGTCCATCCTTACTCTTGCTTCAAAAAGCCAAGGTCTTTCTAACAATAGAGGATATGAGGTCCTGTAGGAATTTGGTTTGACTACCATTTATGTTAGCCAATAATCCCTTCTGACAAGGGTTGTCTTTACATATGGAAGAATGCCCAACTGTTTGAACCTCCTTGGACCAAATTCCCTAGTGCATTGTCATTTTGGATTCTAGCAAGTTGAATCTTGCATTTTCATCTTTTCTTTCTTCATTTCTGCATCTATTTCGAAGAGTAGATATCCTCTGTATGTTTCTTCATCAAATATTATGAACAAAAGGCTTTAGGAATGGTTGGTTTTCAGGTACATTCAATTGCTAAATGTCCCACTTAATGGCACTTGCACAAGAAGGAAGGAAGAGCAAGAAGTAAGAAGAGAGCAAGTTTTGCTACACATAAGAATGAGCAACTTCATTCATTTCTTGACTTTTATACATGCCCTTATCCCCTCCTTGGGCAACCATCCCCTTTTTGGTCTGGTCTTTGCCTATTCCTCTACTCTCTTTTTTTCTACAATCACATCCATAAGCTCTTTCTTGATACTTGCGATTGAGTTGGACAAGGAGTCCTTTGGATTTTCACCTCCTAGAGTACTTGTAGTAGGATTTTGAGAAGCTTCTATAATCACTGCATACATTGTACTCTCCCTTAAAAATGGGCAATGGGACTACATTTGCTAGCTTGTCATAAATATTTTGAGGATGGAATTGACTAGGAAGGGGACCTTGAGTTGCCATCGGGACTTTTGTAAAGAGTTATTTTAGGGCGTCAAAGGAGGCTTCTACTGCAAACTTGTTCTCGGCTTTGATTTCTGCCTTCTCTCTTCTCACGTACCTCTAGACTCATTCTAGTGCTTGCCTTTTGATTGTGTCATTCATCAAGGAGTTGACTCACCCAATTGGTTTGTACTTAGTAGAATAGAATCAAAGGGATCTTCAATCTCTAGAGGACTCTCTTGCCAACATCTTTTGTACTTCCTTCTTTTCAATGTCTATGAATTCACCTTTTAGATTGCTACTACAGAGGGGAAGATATTCCGTTCTAAAGGTATCAAAACTCATTCTTCTGAGGAACGTTGTGCCATCATCATAGTAATGCTAACTTTTGATGGTTTCAATAGTGTATGTTGAGAAGAAACTCTGTCTACCAACTTTCAGTGGATTGCTAATTGGACAAACAAGAGATTTTCAGTACACCATGCATCCCACATGTCCTGCTATTGAGCATCCAGGAACAAATTCCAACTCTTTTATTTCTTGTTTTTGTGAACCTCCATTGACCCATGACTAATGAACCTTCTTCACGATCTCCCACTTGATGACGCTTGGAAACTTCTCAATGAATGCCAAATCTCCCATGGATGATCATTCTCTCTGTTTCTGTACCTCAATTTGTTTTCAAACAGTTTGTTACCAATATGCATGTCTCTGTTGCCTCAAACACAGGGAGAGGAAATAGTCCACCACATAGAGCCTACATCATGATGGTAATATGTTTCTGCTACTGTGGAATGAACTTATTGTAGAAAGTGGATTTGGAAATAAGAATCTCCAATTCTTTAGTGGTTGAAGGAACTTTGCAAACTTCTATTGAATTCTTCTCTTCTTTGCAATGCCATTTCCTTCATTTTCAACCTCTTCTGATGCTTGTTGATGGCAGTGTTCCCTGACTAGTGCACACAAAAAACATCGAGCCCCAAAAGAAAGAGAAAGAAAATAGAGTTTCTACTGCAAGAAAATCTATCTTATATCATCAAAAACTAACTTTTTCATCTTTTATATGTCCACAACAAGGAAAAAAAATACCACGAACAAGAAATCTACACGCAGCTTCACATAAACAATTCTCCCATGGATTTAACTTTAACAAAATCCATCATATTCTTCATAGAATTCTTTGATAGACATGGAAAACACAAAATAATACTCGACTTTGAATGGAAATATATCACATATGATTCATCTTCAAAGATTCCATAGCTTTCTCTCACAATCTCTCATTATAGATAGATACATTGTTTGTCATAGAATTAGCTATATCTGGCTCTCTCTCTCTCTCTCTCTCTCTCTCTCTCTCTCTCTCCATCAATAATACATCATCTCATCACTACAATAATCAATAATCAACTCATAATAACCCTTCTTTGGTTGTTGTTTCCCCTTCCAAAAGGTGTGTCTGATATGAAAGGTCACCAAAGCCACTATAGTGACTCTTCATAACTCATCACTGTCACTTCACTCTAGTCTTCTCTTGAGTCTTCAGTAGCTACTTCTTCCACTTCCTTGAGCACTTTTGAACTTACATTCACCTCTTTCCAATATTATAAAACTCTCCCAAAGTCACACATGCATTCCACAAAACACTTACAAAGGCATACTGAATAGAACAGAACAGGAATAGAGGCTCTACAGAAGCTCAACACCACAAAAGGTTACAAAAGGTCGATAGAAAGTATCAGAACCACAAACTCATACTAAAACCATTCCAAACTATAAAAAATCATTCAATAAGCTTTGAAAAAATCTCAAACTTCATCAATAATTACTCCATGCTTCATATAAAAGAAAAACAAAACAAAACAGAAGCTAAATAGAAGCTATTAGAACCTCAATAGAATCTAGCAGAACATCACAAAGCCTCATATCTCCACTGAAAAACATCGCGAGATTCCAAAACATAATCAACCCCATCCAAAATACTCTTAAAATTTTTCAACACAACTAAACATCATTCAAAATCCATCAAAAGTCAACCATTCAATCCTCAAAAACAACAAAAATCAACCAAAAAAATCAAATCATTTCAGCATTCAACAACAAAGATATATCAACCATCAATGGAGTGTATCATGCTTAAAATCTTGATGATTTATAAATCTAACTATGGAAAGTGATTTATCCACAAATGTCTTCTCAGGTTTTTAAAAGAATTGCAAATAGTGCATCCTCTCCACAAGTACAAGATATATGCTTGGAAGACAAAGAGTATGAAAATACAATAAGTATAACCTTAAGTTTTAAACCATTAAGGGTTGTTCGCATACGATATTTAGTTATGGCTTTACTTACATCTTTGTAAAGTTTATATAAAGAAATTATTGAGAGCTACTCCGACTCTTCGAAAGGCAGATTATGAGTGTGGGAGACCTATTGTGCTTACTGTTGATCAAGGCACAACCATTTACCCTTGAGCATCCTCCATCTACGATACTTGAACACTAGGCATAAAGTTTGTCGTGCGACAAAGTACCTGTAATTGGAAAGGAAAGTTAGTCGATTCATCCCAAAGTAAGATAATAGTCAACTAAGAGAGAAATTTTTTACCTGAAAGCCATGTCCCTTGTTGTGATTCGACACTCCACTGTGTCAAGACTGTGAGTTATTTTTTATGTCCAAGTTTTGCCTAGAATCCTTGCTACATAATCCTCTGATGTATTTTTAATTGCGTACGTGCTTTTGGTACGTCTCCAACCCTTACATTCCTTGAATATGTGTGCAAAAATTGCAATCGGTATGAACCAGCTTAGATGTACATTCTTTGAGCCGATGCTTGGCTTCATAGAATTCAATATGTCTGCTAAAATTTTTATGCTACACATGTGCAAAATGTCACTACACAATGGCCATTCTATGCTATTGAGATTCAATATGTGCATAGACTCAAGGGTTCCATATTCTCGACTGCCCTTGGGTAATATGTACTTGGAGTCATAGAAAAAAACAAGGTCCTCTGCGAGTTGCTTAGCTGTACGCCCCTCGAAGAGCAATCTACCAATTTTGAGGTGGTAACACTTAAAAGAACCAGTGAAACTCTTAACATTTTGCCACTCACAGCAATCCGAAGGGTATACTTCTGTAAATACAAGACAAGTTGTTACATAGGTATCATGAAATTTCTCATTGAACTCAATGAGTTGCAAATACTTACTGTTTGCAATGTTTCGTTGAAAGGGCACAGTGGGTGCAATATGTATTTGTTTTTGCATGAATACATGTTGTACAAACACCTCCATTACTGTTAGAATATCAAGCTCATTTAGTGTGTGTTGACCGACATGAGCTGGACACAGCTAGTCTAGCCATAGTAGTTAGATACATTAAATAAGTCGGTGCCTTTGGTGTGAATGGTCTTATGACCGTAGGTTGTATCTTTCACTATTGAGTGTGGTATAAATAATAGAGTGTGAGAGAGGAAGCTGGTTTGCTTCACTCTATCTGTCATCTATCTGCCTCTTTGAATCTGATCATGGTATCAGAGCCATGAATGGGCTCACTGGTGGAATGCACTCAATAAGAAGACTTGAAGAGTGAACTGAAGAGCTGGAAAAAGAAGAGGACTGACTGCCATTTCCATCAAAGGTCACACTAGAGGTATGTACAGTGAAGCATTGGAGTCTTCTGGCTTGAAGAAGGGTTGTTGCTTGCTGAGAGGTCCTCCAAGGACTGATTGAGCATCAGTGAGTGTATCATTGTCATGGTAATGAGCAAGATGTGCAGCATCACAGATCTGTTCAGCCAGCGTGTTTGCGCCTGTTTCCAAGCTGAACTCCATGGCTGAGATTCAGCACATGGACTGCTTACCAAGGCTCTATTGAGCATTACCAGGAGTGTAGCTTGTCTGGAGATTCACCAAAGCTCCGTTGAGCATCAACAAGTGGGCAAATCTGATCTGAATGTACTCTGAACAGTCTGTGTGGACTATGCCTATGAACAGGCTGCTCTCATTGGCTGAGATTCAAGGAGTATAATACTTGTCAGGTGGCATAGAGCTTGGATGCATACCAAGGAAGGTTCTTGAAGGGTCTATCCTACTATTGCTCTTGTGGGAGCTCATGTGGGAGCTGTAATAGAGGTGTACAGATCTGAATACACAGGGCTGAACTGTCAGTGAACTTACAGTGACATTGTACACTTGGGAAGCCTGCATATTTGGATGCTCTTTGGCATGTACATTGAACTTGGATGTAGCACTTGATGCTTGGTAGAAGACATGTCATACTTCTTGGGTATTTTTGACATAAGCTTGGAGCTTGAAGTGGCTTGATCTGAGAGCCTGTGATAGGCTGAAAATTTGAAAAAAATTTGCAGACATAAAGCACAAATTGGTTATTTCTGAAGAACTAGTTGGCTGGGTTTGTTCCACAGGTACTTGAAGACTCGGTCTATGACTATTGAATGCTTGAGAATTGGAAACAGAAGTAATGCAAATGGTTTATGGATATTTGGGACTGAAATTAATCCAGGTTGCCAGTGCATTGGCTGTTTGAAATCTGGGAATTTATTTACAATGTTCATATATGCTGGTTATATACTGTTTTAAGGTTCTATGCCTATGCATGGGTTGACACATGTACTAGCAGTAATCTATGGAAGTTTGGGACATGTATGACATGTATACTACTTAGTTTTGGGTTTGAGATCACTGCTGGTCACTCACAGAAGTACAGTTTTCAGACTGCATATATGTACCTTGGCAGTGAGGTTGCAGGAGTTCAAACCGAAGTGGATACATAGTATTTGCATTGACTGCTTTACTCACAGGTTAAGCCACTTGGTGTGAGCTGTTTTGGACTGTTAGTGGGCTGAAATACCCTGGTTTTTTACTGCAATTAATTGCAGAAAACTGTCATAAACAGTTCCGGGTTGAAGTTGAACTGTTAAGAAAATCTTGGTTTGCAGGTAGTCAGGCAAGGTCTGCAACATGGCAAATGCTGATAGAACTGATAATGTAACCCAGATTGTGGGAGAAAAGCTTGATAGCAACAATTATGCAATATGGAAGTTCCGCATGGAGAACTTTCTGATAGGCAAAGGATACTGGGACTTAGTGACAGGTGTTGAGGCTGAACCTGAAGTTCCAGATAGGAATCCTACAGCTGATCAAAGACGAGCACATCGAGCTTGGATGGAAAGAGCTCGCAGAGTTTTACATTGGCTGTCATTATGTATATCGGATGCTATGGTGATGCAGATCATGAACTGTAAATCCCCAGCAGATGCATGGAACATATTGGTCAGGTACTATGGCACAACTACGAGTGCCAGGAAGATACAACTGAAGCAAAAATTCAACAACATAGAGAGGAAGAACAGATCCATACAGGACTATGTCACGGAGATTAAAACCTTAGCAGATCAGCTCGCATCTGTTGGCTCACAGGTAGAAGATGAGGATATGGTTGCAGTGACCTTAAATGGCTTGGGTCCGGAGTTAGTGAGGAACCCACCACTGCGCGCCAAACTTGTGACAAGAGTGACCAGATATTCTTGGCAAGCAGCTCTAAGAACAAGGATGCAGTTTGGGAGCACGAAAACCCAATCAAAAGGAGTTAGTGAGGAACCCACCACTGCGCGCCAAACTTGTGACAAGAGTGACCAGATATTCTTGGCAAGCGGGCAAGAAAGAAATCGATGTCGGGCCGATTCCACAGTAGTGGTACAGAAGAAACAATTGCCATTCGAGATTCTACGCTTGGAAAGGGCCGAGGCAAGAGGAAGACCACCAATCATTACCTGCCAAAGAAAGACCTTGCATTTGAAAGGTGTCTTATTCAAGCAACCCTCCATCACCGTTGCCTTCCACCATGACTGCGATTTCCGCAATCCCCATACAGTATTAGCTTTCACAGCCAACCATTGATGATCTTTAATGAGAAGATGATACACCTGATTAGCAGAGGCCTTTTCCAGACTCAACCGGCCTGGAAGGCCCCGGTCCTGCCAAGGACGATCCAGAGCCAGGGCAGGAAAGGGTTGCCTACCTCGAAGCGCCAACAAAAGCTGTTCCCATAAATCACGGTATCCGCGCGGGATCCTGAAAAGTATCCAAGCAGTACGAAACGAGGCGAGGACATTGCGAGTGGCAAGGCTAGCATCCGCAACCGAAGTCACACCCAAACAGGCCATGTGGTTAAATCTTGGTCTAAGCTAATGTTTGTCTTCCCATGAAAGTAATCTCGAGATTGCCAACAATTCTAGTTGAAAGGAGTTAGTATGCAAGTGGTCCCCCACAGGATGCCAACGAGCCTTTTGGAGCACCACATTCCGGGAGCCGACCAAATGCAGTAACAGAGAGGAAGAGGGACTAGAAAATCGAGAGTCTACTAGAGTTGTTGGCAATCTCGAGATTACTTTCATGGGAAGACAAACATTAGCTTAGACCAAGATTTAACCACATGGCCTGTTTGGGTGTGACTTCGGTTGCGGATGCTAGCCTTGCCACTCGCAATGTCCTCGCCTCGTTTCGTACTGCTTGGATACTTTTCAGGATCCCGCGCGGATACCGTGATTTATGGGAACAGCTTTTGTTGGCGCTTCGAGGTAGGCAACCCTTTCTTGCCCTGGCTCTGGATCGTCCTTGGCAGGACCGGGGCCTTCCAGGCCGGTTGAGTCTGGAAAAGGCCTCTGCTAATCAGGTGTATCATCTTCTCATTAAAGATCATCAATGGTTGGCTGTGAAAGCTAATACTGTATGGGGATTGCGGAAATCGCAGTCATGGTGGAAGGCAACGGTGATGGAGGGTTGCTTGAATAAGACACCTTTCAAATGCAAGGTCTTTCTTTGGCAGGTAATGATTGGTGGTCTTCCTCTTGCCTCGGCCCTTTCCAAGCGTAGAATCTCGAATGGCAATTGTTTCTTCTGTACCACTACTATGGAATCGGCCCGACATCGATTTCTTTCTTGCCCGCTTGCCAAGAATATCTGGTCACTCTTGTCACAAGTTTGGCGCGCAGTGGTGGGTTCCTCACTAACTCCTTTTGATTGGGTTTTCGTGCTCCCAAACTACAGGGTCAAGCAGCTACAGGGTCAAGCAGCTCTAAGAATAAGGATGCAGTTTTTTATTCGAATCAGCGTGGTCGTGGTAGTCGTGGTAGAGGCTATGGATCTGGCAGAGGAGGCCAGCAGAATGCATCCTATAGTAATAGCAATCAGCAGTCATCAAATGCAAGAGGTAGTGGAAACTTTCGAGGCAGGGGGAGATCAAACTCCCATGGCAGAGGCTCATGGCAGCAGTAGCGTCAGTCAGACAATCCAAATAAGGACAAGGATTGTCACTACTGCGGAAAGTATGGGCATATTGCAAAGGATTGCTGGAAGAAGCAGGGAAATCAGAAGGGCAAGCAGCATGGACATTATGCTACGTCCAGTCAGGTAGATGACTCTGGTGATAGACTGTTTGCCATGCAATATGTCAAAGATAAGGCTGCTCAAAAATCATCTGATGATGTAGTGTGGTACATTGACTCGGGGGCGTCGAATCACATGACCCCTCATGGTGATTGGTTCACGGATATGGTGGCTGAAAAGCATGGCTATGTATGCACAGGTGATGACACGCAACATAGCATTGAGCATAAAGGCAAAGTGCCTCTGGTTGTACATGATGGCAGGAAGAAGAATCTTCATGATGTTTTGCATGTTCCTTCGATTACGAAGAACCTATTGTCTGTGGGTCAAATGACAGAGCAGAACTTGCAGGTTCGCTTCAATAAGCATGGCTGCTTTATTGAAGAGTTTGGCAATGGATGCAAGTTGATCGCGAAAGGCCATAGAAATGGAAGAATGTTCACTCTTGATGCTACACTGCCAGAGCTGAATTCCGCTATGTTTGCTCAGGGTTCTGGCACTATCAGGGACTTAGAGATTTGGCACAAGAGAGTGGGGCATGTCAATTTGCAGAGGCTGCAGACCATGCAGAAGAAGCAGCTAGTAACAGGGCTACCTAGATTCCAATATTCAGATATTGGTCATGTCTGCGAGGCTTGCCAGTTTGGTAAGCAGTCACGATTGCCGTTTGTCAGGCATGTAAGACAGAGTACACGACCACTGCAGTTAGTGCACTCTGATGTTTGGGGACCAGCTCATAATGCATCTATGGGGGGTTCCAGATACTATGTATCCTTCATTGATGACTACAGTCGATATACCTGGCTTTACATATTGAAAACAAAAGATGAGGTCTTTGCTGTTTTTCAGAAATTTAAGACACAGGTTGAGAAGGAATTTGAGTGTTACATCTCTTGCTTGAGATCTGATAGCGGTGGGGAGTATGTCTCCAATGAATTTGCTGATTTTTTGGCTGAAAATGGCATTCGTAGGCAGCTAACCTGCAGCTACACTCCGCAGCAAAACGGAGTAGCTGAAAGGAAGAACAGGGTTCTAATGGAAGCTGCCAGGGCCATGATGAATGAGAAGCATATGCCGCTTTACTATTGGGCAGAGGCTGTTGTGACAGCCGCATATATTCTGAACAGGACTCCCACTGCAGGCATTCATGACATGACACCGTTTGAGAGGCTCTATGGCTATAAGCCGGATGTAAGACACATGAAGGTCTTTGGCTGTCTTGCTTATGTGCACATTCCAGATGAGAAGAGGAAAAAGCTGGATCCCAAAGCGCATAAGAGTGTGTTCATTGGATACTCGCAGGAGAAGAAGGCATACAAATGTTATGATCCCTCTACCAGGGAGACTTTGGTAAGCAGGGATGTCATCTTTGATGAGCTGGGCTCTTGGTATGTCTCACCAGTTGCAGTGCCATCCGATCTGCCTTCCACTCATGTCTCTATAGTTGATATGCAGCAGAGCACTACTATGACAGGCCCTATCAGTCAGACAGTATCCCCATGGACAGGGAGATTGAGGAGCTCACCGTCCACTGACACGGGTATGTCAGTGAGGGGGAGACATGATGTCTTGGACAGCAAAGGAAAAGAGAAAGTTAGTGAGGATGGTATGATGACACCTGGCAGAATGACTTCGGGCTATGAGTCTAGTGATACTTTAGATAGCAAACTTGGTATTCCGACTGTCTATACGCCTGGCACGAGGCAGAATAGGTACATTCCGCCTCATGAGAGAGGTGAATCGAGTAGTGCACCACAGCCTAGACGATCGCAGAGGGTCAGATACCCTGTTGACAGGTTGACGTACTCTGGTTATTCTGCAAAGCATTATGCATACATGACAAAAGTGATGGAGATCAAAGAACCAGGTACTTATGCTGAAGCAGCAAAGGATGAAAACTGGTGCATGGCTATGGACGAAGAGATGAAAGCCTTGGCTGAAAATCAGACTTGGGATTTGGTACCACTGCCTGAAGGGAAAAAGCCTGTTGGCTGCAAATGGGTTTACAAAATCAAATGTAAGTCTGATGGCAATGTAGAAAGGTACAAAGCAAGGCTGGTCGCTAAAGGATATGCTCAGCAGTATGGCTTGGATTATGATGAAACATTCAGCCCGGTTGCAAAAATGGCAACCATACGAACTATTATTGCCTTGGCTGCTGCAAAAGGCTGGAAATTGCAGCAGATGGATGTTAAGAATGCATTCCTCAATGGTGATTTAACAGAGGATGTATACATGGTTCAGCCGGAAGGGTATGAGCACCCTGATTTTCAGCATTATGTGTGCAGGCTGAAAAAGGCACTGTATGGGCTGAAGCAGGCTCCGAGAGCCTGGCATGCTAGGATCAGCAGTTACTTGCAGAGTCTTGGATTTGTTGTTGGCAGGGCTGATCACAGCCTGTTTACAAAGAAGACTGACAGTGGCTTGGTAGTGCTGGTCATATATGTTGATGACCTGATAATCACTGGAAATGATGACATGGGAATTCAGCATGCTATGAAGATGCTGAAATCTGAATTTGACATGAAAGATCTGGGAGATCTGAAGTATTTCTTGGGTATTGAGGTCGTACCAGCTGAAAATGGCTTATGGCTGATGCAGAAGCACTATGCCATGGAAATGCTTAAGAAGTATGGCATGGCTGAATGCAAACCACTGGATACACCTCTGGACCAGAATGTAAAGCTAGACATGAACACTGGGGCTGAAGTAGAAGATATGACTATGTACAGGCAGATGGTCGGCAGTCTGATTTACTTGACCATCACTAGGCCTGACTTGAGCTATGCAGTAGGGCTGATAAGCCAGTTTATGCAAAAGCCGAGAAAGCCGCACTTGGATGCAGTTAGACGCATCATGAGGTATGTTAAGTCCACTGTAGACTATGGGCTGTTCTATGTCAGAGATAAGCCCTTGATACTGATTGGATACATAGATGCAGATTGGGCAGGATGCTCAACTGACAGACGATCTACGAGTGGCTATGCCTTTGGCTTTGGTAGCGGCATGATCAGTTGGAGCAGCAAGAAGCAGCCTACGGTTGCTTTATCTAGTACTGAGGCAGAGTACAGGGGGGCTGCATTGGCAGCATGTGAGATTGCTTGGCTACTCAAGCTTATGGCTGACTTGGATATTCAGGTTGATGCTCCAGTGAAACTGTTATGTGATAATCTGAGTAGTGTACTCCTGGCCATGAATCCAGTTTACCATGCCAGGACAAAACACATAGAGGTACACTACCACTTTATTCGTGAGATGGTCCTTGCAGGAAAGGTTGATCTTATGCATGTGAGGACTGATGAGCAAGTAGCAGATATCTTTACCAAGTCTCTGGGTAAAGATAAGTTCTGTGGTTTTAGACAGCTACTTGGAGTACATATGTTGTCTTGAGCTTGAGGGGGAGTGTTAGAATATCAAGCTCATTTAGTGTGTGTTGACCGACATGAGCTGGACACAGTTAGTCTAGCCATAGTAGTTAGATACATTAAATAAGTCGGTGCCTTTGGTGTGAATGGTCTTATGACCGTAGGTTGTATCTTTCACTATTGAGTGTGGTATAAATAATAGAGTGTGAGAGAGGAAGCTGGTTTGCTTCACTCTGTCTGTCATCTATCTGCCTCTTTGAATCTGATCAGTTACAAGGTGAGAATCAACATTCCTTTGTCTGAGAGCTAAAATTTTACCCTTCCAGTGCTTTGATACATCTGCAATTGCAAATGCTTTCACCCTAAAAGCTCCCTTCATACTTGGATGCATATGTACCCAAGACGAGCGATGATACGTATCAGTGATCCAATTCCCTTCTTCATCTTTTCTATTATGTACTTCTATCAAGAGAATGCTTGTTCTTCTCTCAGGCATTATAACCTATGCATTAGATGTAAAGAAGTATGTATTAACCCCTAAAGAATAAGCATTTTAAGTATGTCCAGTAATCATCAATATGCCATACAAATCAACATGGCATTAAGAGATGTTTACACTTTTATAAACAGACATGACATCGATATCGAAACGCATGTGGATATATACATCAACACAAAGCATAGATTTAATTTCAAGACATCACTTTAATTATACCATTTACATGAAATATAATGAAAAGAATAGCACAAGAATACTCAGAGAATTTTGCCAAAATAAATTTTATTATAATGAAGAGGAGTCTGATTTGACTCAATACATTGTATGAAATGTGGGTATTATAGAGTAGTTGTTACAAGGATAGCAGCCACATGGCATGCAAATCTTAATAGGCACATTGGATTGACACTTGAGATATTCTAAGACTCAACACATTGTGTGTTATATGGATGATATGATACAAGAGTTTCATGGATCATTGCCAATTGGCATGGAGATCCAAATGGACACATAGGAACAATAAAGCAGAGGATTTTTGAACCATCGACTTCCAGTAGATCCATATCATCCAACACAAAGGAATCACTCACCACATCAAAATAGTTTATGGAGAATTATATGCTTCATCTAAACCTTGTACAATACTTGCATGTACAAAAAAAAAACCTGCATGAATCCCTTTTAACAAAAATACTTGCATGAATCCCTTTTAGCAAAAAATATCTAGATAACTGCATGAATAGAAGCAATACAAAACAGGGCCACTTTACCTATAAGCTAATTTGCTAAAGATAAGATTGAATCATTGCTAATCAAAACCCATTGCAAATTATGGACATAAGAAAACATCAATCCCATCAAATATAAAAGTCACTAATTAAATGAATAATTTTTGGCACCACAAAATATGGTAGATTTACCTGTAAATTGAGCTACAGAATCTCTGCTCTACCTTGTGTTAAGTGCTGCAACAACAATTGATCCTTAAGTTAGAACTAGCATCAAACCCTATTGTAAAGATAGTAGAAAAGGGATAATGCAGAGAGGAAGAAAGAGATACTTTGTGTGAGTACGCAAGAGAGAGAAAGAAATGAGCACCTATCCAATCTTGCCCAAATTGATCTCTGTAAAAGACAATTTTGCAAGAGTTAGTATTTACATGAAGGTATACTAAAAAAACAGTAGAAAAGAGGAAACATAGAGAGAGAAAGAGAGAGGGAGAGAGAGATAAACACTTATGCAATGTCACCCAAAATGATCTCTGCAACAAAACAACAACAAGGGTTAGAACTAACATTGTGTTGTATTGAAAAGATACCAACAAAAATAAAACCAAACAGAGAGAGAGATTAACACCTTTGCCTCTTGCTCTAAATAAACTATATAAGAAAACAACAATTAGAACCAACATCAAATTCTATTGAAAACACAACATAAAAGAGAAACAACACATAGAGAGAGGGGGGAAAGAAAGGAGAGAGAGATGAGCACCTCTGTCTCTTGCCCCAAACAACCTCTACAATAAAACAACAACAACACTAAGAAACGACATCAAACCCTATTGAAAAAATAGCAAACAAGAGAAAATGCAAAGAGAGATGGGCACCTATGTTTTGCCCAAAATCTGGAGCCGCATGGAGAAGAAAGTGCAGAGGTAAGCAGAACACTCAAAACCCTAATTACTCTCAGCAGGGAGCTTCAATGGAGACAAAAATTCACGAGTATAGAGAAGAGAGGAAAAGTGGTATGTTGCTCAACTTTTGGGTCAAACTGATTTCGTGAGAGGGAAAAAAACCGAAATTGAAAACTCTCCAAAAAAAAGGGGGGAAATACGAGGTGAGAGAAACTCAAATTTTTTTTACTATTCATTCTCCCTTTTTTTAATCCCCCACTATCCCTTTTTTTAATAGAAAACCCAAGATTTGGAAAGAGAAGATTCACCCTCCATGGATATCAACATCTAGCCTTCCTATTGGACAATCCAAAAGGCCTACATCTTAAACTATATTATTTTTAAGGGCCCATTTGTGAGTTCATTTTTTTCCTAATGTTTTTAAGAACTCTAAAGTGAGAGGCCAGGAAATGGTATTCGAGCCTATGAAAGGGTCAATTAAATCATTTGAGAAATTATGTGATATACTTTTAGATGAAAATAAGAAAAATATTCCCATGACTTAGGTCTTGGGGTAGCTTATACAAATTCAACAAGAGTCATATAACTCCATCAAAGAGTGCACAAGAGCCTTTGATAGCATCTTACAGCATTGGCCAAGAAAAGTCAGTAAATTTACTAGAAGATGTGCTTGCTAAACTCTTTGTCAGTGGCTTGGAAATAAACATGCAGTTCCAAGTTAGGATGAGATACCCTAAGTCATTGAAGGAGGCAAAGGTTCAAGAAGATGATTATGAGAGATATATTCAGAGGTGTTGGGAGAGCTATTGGAGTTTCCCCTGCACCCTTGAAATTCATAAGGATTGGCAACATTTGTTGAATGTTAGGCATGCTAGACGTGCAAATGAGAGGCCTACTAGGGAGAATTCTAGTATTAACTATGATGATAACAAGACCTATGAACCCTGGCATCCTTGTGCATCCAATCTTATGTTCCAAAGCCATGAGCTAGATGAAAATTAGTGTAGACCTAATGAGGGAAGCAGAGTGATTAAGAAACCCATGAATGGTCTAAAATTGGAACAAAATTATGTGAATGAGGTGACTTCCCCCCCCCCCCCCCAAAACAAAGCTGATATGTGCTATGGTGTGGAAGCCATCTCACCTATTGGAAGTCCAAGTGACAAGAAACCTAGGGTTTGGGATGTTACAAACCCATTTAGGGTTGGATCTAGTAAAAGCATCCAATTTAGGGGAAGTGTTAGGTTACAAGTGAGCCAAGATAGATCAATCATCATGGAAGAATGTACAAATAGAAGAAGTGGTAGCATCCATTCAAGTCATGCAATCATAAAAAGGAGATGGGTTTGGAGGCCCAAAACCTCTAAAAGGAGATGGGTTTGGAGGCCCAAAACCTCTAAAAGTGTGGCTGGTGAATTAGTTGAAAAGCAAAGAGTTCCAATTGGTCAATTTCTAAGTGAATAAGACCAAATGTCATAATGATACATCTATCAATGTGCACCACTCCGGGATGCATCATCCAAGTGATGGTCCTAGGATTGAAATTGTACATACTTTGGGCCCTAACAATGAAATATGTGATAATCCAAATAGCAAAGATTTCAATGAGCATAAATCTATGATTCTCCCTATAGGAGGGTACTCTAGAAAGGTTGGATGATCACTTTGTTGGAATGAGAATCAAGATGGAACATATGAGCCCAAGGAGGTAATTTGTTTAGCTAATAGCACACAAAAAGAAATAGCCCATATTGATGTTTTATCAATTATGGGAAGGCTGGGACTTGTGGATATACAAAAATTCCAAGATTAAAACTCATTGATTGAATTATAGTGAGCTAGCTTGCATATGTGGCATGAGGCTATCCCTTGCATTTTGTGGCATTTTGGCTAGTTTGACATGGATACAATGTATATTCCAAGAAAACTGTGTGTTTGATGAATTAAAATAGCTCATTCTCTTATGGCCAAGAGGGCCATGTAAGTATTTATTTAGTGTGGGTGCGATTAATATTTTCTTATCTTAGTGTTGTACTAAACCACATGTTTGATGGAGAACCTCAAGGAATCCTCTTGCTACGCAGATGCTTCTTGTGGCCAAGTTGAGGTGATATCCTTCCTTTACCAAAATTTCCCTTTATGCTGAATGGTCATGTGTATGCGGGGAAATCTCTTCTTTTGGAAACTAGCATTCAAGGCATGAAGAACCAATGTTAGGTTATATATATCTGGGGAGGTTTGAGTAGTTTTTTGCCTCTTGTAAAGACATTTTTGAGAACTCTAAGAATTGTTTTAGAATGTAGCTAGCTTGCTAGGTAGTTGTTTCTAGGAGTTTCTATTAGTTGTGAGCCAGCTAGAGAAGCCTACTAAATAAAAGAAAGAGAAGAAACAATGCATATATTTGAAGACTATAGTATATGGAGGTGTGTAAAAAGGGGTTCTAAACCCTAAGCAAAAGGGGAAAAAAATGAAACGAAAGAAAAATCTCATAAGTAGATGCTCATTGCTATGCAGAGGCATGGTAGGTTCCTAGGATGAGTTTGGCCCAAGGCCAATGCCTTGTCTTCGTGGGGGTTAGACACAGTCAAAATAAATAAGGATGGTTGGAGCAAAAATAAAAGTGAGCACAAGAAAAAGATTTCATGATGCCTTAAAAGATCTTGGTAGGTTCTTGGGTACCAAGTCAGAACCTAAGGCTGATTCCCTACTCTCCTTGGGTCACTACACTTAGCTCCTTCCTTTTTACACTCTCGAGTATAAAGTCCAAAAGTATTAAAAAGTGGTAAAATTAAAAGGATCTGAAAATGCAAGATCAGGCTATAGGAGTCTTCACCTACTAGGAGTTCCTAGCTCGACTGTCCTAGGCTTGGTAGATAGGTCAGACCACCAGTTATTAGAATGACTCCTTTGACAATTATTTTTAGCATGTATTTGTTGGAGAAGTTGGTTATCAACTATGTTTAGATTTCTATCAAGTTATACTTGACCTATCCCTTGTGGATCTTCATGCCTTAATTTGATTAGGGGGTAGGGTGAGAGTTGTTCTTGTGTTTTCTTTTTTGAAGCATCTTAATGCTCTTTATGGTTGTTGGATGTGCAAGTCATCATGCATTCAATGGGCTAAGTTTCCCTATCCTGTGTGGTCACCAATGAAAGTGGATTTTTGCAGCCCAATTTAGAGCGTAAAAGCGGCCCAAGAGACGTACAATAGCAATTTTTCATGGAAAATAAAATGAGTGTGAATTGATGAGTTTGAGTTTTTCTAGATATATTTCAACACTAGGAACCCAATGCACGTCTCCGTTCATTGATCAGAGTCCATTTGACTCTCCATTTAATCTCAGCAAGCTTTTATGTTATAAAGGGGCTATTGGATTTGGGAGTGTGAAAGAGTACGATAGAGGCCAAGTTGATAGATTTCAATGCCACGAAGTCAAATGTTTAGTCTATTTGCTATTCTAAGCTCATTTGGCCCTTCGTCATTGCCACGAATTCAGTTGTCCAATCTATCTGCGATTCTGAGCTCATTTGATCCACAATCGTCAGAACCACTTTTGGGCAATATGAACATGAAAAAATAAAATTTATTAACTTCTAATACTAATGTTAAGCTTAAGGGCTTTATTAAAAATTATTTTCCAGCATGGAGAAGGGGGGACACAAGTTTTTTGACTCCTCCTCAATTTGGATAATTATGGCTTTTCAACCAGATCGATTGATCAAAGATGGAAGGCATATCATTGATCTACACATTGAGGGCTTCAATTTGACTATATGCATGCACAATATGACACAAGGAATGAAAATCTCTAATTTCAATATTTCTCTCTCCTCCCTCTCTCTCCTCTTGAAGGTGGTTTATGCGCAAGTAGATGGAAAGAGATTGAAATGAATACCAGTTGTTTAGCTTGTACTGCATAGTGACAAGATCATGTGGATATTGAGGAATAATGGCCATCATGGTTTGAGGATCAATGAGGGTTCAGTGAACTGCTAAAAAATGCAAATAATAATTCCTAAAATTCAAGAAAAGGTGGTAAGATATTTTTCAATGAAAATTCAAATCTTTTTTAACAATTTATGATGTAATTCTCATTCATGTGCAACATAAGTTTTTATGATGCTTAATTGCAACATGTTTGAGAGCTCTGTGTCATGAAATTTAGAATCTGTGCTCGTAATCATGAGTTATTAACAATTTTTAAACTTGAAAAGTGTTTTTTGTTATCTCGAGCAATCAAATTGTGTTCATGTGAGGTAAAATTAAATGTTCTAATGGATTAGAGTATGACTTAATTTTTTGACTCAAAAAACTTAGAGATATATAGCAATTTTTTTAAAATAAATCATGAAAAATTAAGAAAAATGGATTTTATATAGAAAAAATGGATTTTATGTGCCAAAAAATTATAATAAATTATAAATGTGTTTGTGGATGTATGATGGACCTAAGAAATGACATTTAGCCTTGGCTTATCTCCATTTCCATATTATAATGCATGATTTATTATTTTTTAGATAAGAAAATAATATGAAGACACCTTTACACCTACAAGCACAAGCATAACATTAAACAATAGGGAGGGGAGGGGATCATGAGTACCAAATATAGAATGATATCTAATTTTTATAATGCACTTTACATATAGGATGCATTTATTTTAAAAGTTAAAGGGTTTAGTAGCACGAGTATACTCAGTGATGTCCCCTATGCAACAAAGCTAATATGTTAGTAGTATAAAAATCATGAAAAGAAATGGTTGTGTACATCCACATTGTTGATTTCATGAAAAAAATTATTTGTGCACTCGTGGGCATTCACTTTTGCATGTTCCATCCCATATACATGGTATCAAATGAGTATCAGCTCCTAGATTGCATAGCGCTTGGTTTCCTAAATGTTGACCCACATTGAGAGCATGAGAAGCCTCAAGATGTAAGTTTCATATGCTTGTTTCTTTGGGGCCTGATTATGGTAAGGATTGAATAATATCCTAAAAGGAACATTAAAAGAGTGGACTATGTTTTGCATGTGCTTTATGTTGGAATGGTGCATCTTGGGGCCAATCCTCGAGGTGTACGAGAATTGTAGTAGTGGGGCCCCAGTAATCAGCTAGGGGGTGCTCCCTATGTATATGCTATGAGATGCTAGGCACCATTATGTTTGGGTACTCCCTATGAGGAGTTAGGAAGGGATTCATTGGACTGTAAATAGTACGAACACATGCTTAAGTTAGATCAGTGTGTGTAGTCTCCAGACGCTCCTAGATGTGCATTATATCCAACTGTAGACCAAAAGTAGAAGCATGTACCGCCGCATAAGTATTTCGGACAGCCAAATCTTCCAATAACTTCTACATACCTCCCTTTCCAAAATTCAAAGCAAGAGGCAATCCCGTTTCTTGTGCATGGATCTTGCCATCTTTCCGAAAGATAAGCTGTCGTGCCAAGGCCTCCTGATAGGCAGCACAACCCTTTCTCTCATGCTGCAAATTGTCACACCACATACATCTTTTTCCAGGCTTAGGGGCTACTGCCCGTCCCTTTTCCTCTTGTCCTTTTTCATCCAATTTGGCAACCTTCAATTGAAGATCCCGCATCCCTTTGACCAATTCATCTAAGACATCTTCCCTAACAGAGGAAACAATAGCAGGTATAGCCATAGGGTTAGCCACAGAAGCGGGTGGCTTACTGGATACTTCAACTGT
Source organism: Lygodium microphyllum (assembly GCF_053477565.2). Lineage (NCBI taxonomy): Eukaryota > Viridiplantae > Streptophyta > Polypodiopsida > Schizaeales > Lygodiaceae > Lygodium > Lygodium microphyllum. The sequence continues at coordinate 8,749,592 of NC_141160.1, forward strand.
CTTACCTGTAACAGTGGGCAAGCTAGAGACATGCAATCTTTCTCTTCTTCTATGCTTCTTTACAAGCACAGTAACAGCTTCCTTGACATGTCTCCACTCTGTTTTCAAACCTGTCTCTGTAGTTTGATCCTCCAACAAATCATCAAGCTTCTCTTGAAGCTCAGGATCAGCTGCCTGTAGAAACAATTCAATTTTTTGGCTTGCAAGAGCTTGCTGTTCTGCAAGATCCAACTGCTCAAATCGACTTTCAAATTCTCTTAATAATTATGTAGCCACAAGACCCTTATTGGGTTGTATAACCCATTCCTGAAAAGTCTTGCGTATAATCAAACTGGTGTCGTCAATGTAAAATTATTCCTTGAGTGTCTTCTTGAAGGCTACCCAGTCAGCATCCTGCAAGTATAATTCAATAATTCATGCTTTCAGTTCATGAACAGTAACACGTACAAAATATTGGCTCCATGCAGATTGAGCCACTCCAAAGAATTCCATCTTCTGAGCATAGGTATGTACATATGCAGATACATTCCTGCCATTGAATAACTTCACCTCATGCTCAACTTCTTGCAAAGCATTCATCACAACACTTTCTATTTGAGCTAAAGCTTGCATCACCTATTGTTGTTGTTGTACCTGCATAAGCATATTCATATTTTGCACCAGCTGTTGCAAAACATCACTGGAGATTGTATTCGAAGGTTCTCCCATATTATCTTTCCTTCTTCTGTGATGACCTTTCACATCGGGTTCACCAATGTTGGAGGGGTTTTTGTCGAAAGGTTGAATCCACCGAGGATCAGAAGTAGAAGGAAGTAGAGATAGGAGATGGAAGAAAAGATAGAGAATACCCAAGTGGTAAACACGACAAAAACAAATCACAATGAATTGAATCAATATGAATTGAAAGAACCTGAAATCTTTGCACTACTCAGAAGCAATCTCCAGGGATTAGTTCTCCTGGAGACCAAAAACGTGGATTAAAAAAATCAGCTCTTTCTCTGCTGTTCGAAACCCAAATCTGATGGCTTCGTTGGCTCCGAAATGGGGGTAAAACCGCAGGACACGGACACTTGCTCATGGATCTCCTAGATCACTCCTTCTTCCTTCAGTTCAATCTGCAGTTTTCAGCCTATTTATAGCAATCGCGACACGCGCGATTTCGTCAATTTATCTTTTTTATGAAAAATATCCTAATTGGCTGAAAAAACAACTAGATTTTTGCATGCCATCCTAATCTAGAAACTTTTTCTAACTTTTTTGGATTTTTACAATAAATAATATAAAAAATAGACTAAAATTATCCAAAAATCTAGTATTTTCGGATAATCCATGCAACTCACACTAGTACTAATGGCTCAGATCACATTGACTCTCTAGATCAATAGAGAAGTCGGATGATGATGCATTCCATAATTTTTCACACTGTGTCCTCATATATCATGAAGCTTTCAATCATATGAGTGAATAGGTCATGTCAAAATTTTTGAAGGATATGTCTTGTTTGGGGTGGTTAGTGGTCATGTGTATAAGTTGATAATTTTTTCAATCTCTTATGTATTTTTGTTTTGTTGTTTTGTAAGCATATTTATTTTTTTATATCGTCTATGTGTCTTGTTATCATTTGGATGGCACCTCGACCCATTCAATATGTTTGTGTGGTCCATAGAGACTATTCACCATTGTTGAAATCAGATCTTATTTTTAAGGTCAGCCTTTTCAATTTTGTGGCTCTTTCATTGCCACTAATTCTAGATGATCATGCTCTATGTGATGAGCTTATAGCAAGCGGGCTAGTTCTATTCAAGATACCACTATTATGATTACACCCATAGACTTTGGGAAAAAATTGTCTCTTCCTTACTGTGGAGAGGCTTTGTTAGTAGCTTGTCAACTCTTAGCTAATGAGGACATTATCAAGATATTGCAAAAACAAACTTGTACCATCCTGGATCCTAACATTCTTACCGCCTCAAGTATCTCGATGGCAATGATCTCGAATCTATTTTGGAAGTTATTTTGTCAATTGCTCTAGGGTATGTTTATACTTGCCAAGACTTTGTCCAATTAATTGTCTTAGGATTTGTTCATTGCCTCTACAATAGTACTCAAAGATGTGGTTGAGTGGAGTTCATACATTTGTACAAAAATGGATCATTATCTTGTCAAGGTCACTATAGGTAGTATGACTAATGTCACTATGGGTTGTATTTGTATTATTTTTAGATATACTCCATCCACACCAAAGAAGTTCCATGACCTTCTAAAAACCATCCAGTAGTTTCTCCTTCTATAGAAGATTTTGAACCCATCCATGAAGATAATGATTCTCCTCCTCTAGTGATCCAAAGAAAGCACTTAAAGTGTGGGCTCAAACTACTCTAGTTTTGATTCCTCTAGTGTCAATCCTTGCTACATCAAGAAGTGCTCTTCTTGCATTGCTTACATCTACAAATTTATTTAGGGCACATAGAGATGGTTATATGGAAATATTAGTTCCTTCTCTACATCACCTGTGGTAGTAGGTGATTCCATTCCTTTCTTGTGTAAGGATATTCAAAGATCCATAGAGATATGAGTTACTATCTATATTCAATAGTCATATTCCTCTTTTTATGAGGAGATACAACAATCCAAGGAGGATTTATGCAAGGCTAATACAAATATTGCCTCCATTAAAGTCACCTTATCTAACCTATTTAAAAAATGAAGTAATAAACTGGATTGTTAGAAGCCTAAAAGGCAGAAATATCCTCTTTGCAAGCCCAATTAACTGAAGCAAAAACTTAGATAGATGCTATTAATGAGGAAAGAGATCGTCTTTCTAATGAAAACCAAGAGTTAGAAGCTTTAATAAAGTAGCACAAGCAATAGAGTTATAGTAAAAAAATGCCAAAGTTGATAGTCAGAATACCTAGATCAAGGAGTTGAAAGAATAATTGACTTAGTTACGCTCTGTTTTGCCAAGTCCTAGTGTATCCCCAATGCCTTCTTCATGAGATACAGACTTGCTTGATCTCCAATATAATGCAATGCTATGTCCACTATTTCGAGCTAAGGTGGAGAGGTTATAATCTAGAATGAAACTTTTGAGTAATGTATGGAATATATCTCACTAGATCACTCCTTTTTTGTGCATTGTCAACAATACAAGCTGCCCTTTTATATTAAGTTATCCACTAGAGATTTGTGTCCTCCAGAGGATAGATGGAATGGTGTTGGTCCTTTTATCTCCTTGTGGAAGTGGTTAAGATTGTCTTTGGAGCCTTTTTTGTTAAACCTGATACCATGTTGATGTCTTACATGTATACTCGAGGTGACCTTGTAATCCCAAAGGATAAGGACTTATCTTGGTTTGTGGAGATATTATTTTGCAAGTTGTCCTTCATGTTTGACATGTGCATATAAGAATAGATTAGATTTTCCAAGCTTATTCATTCAAAGTGTCCAACTGTCCTAAAGTTTCTTGGCATCCAATGATAGGTTTTATTTCCTTCAATCCTTGACAATGAAAAACCTTTGTAGGTCTACAAAATTCTAACCAATTGTGAGAGGACCTTTTAACCCATATTACATAATCTCCTTTTGATATATTCTTATTTGAAGCTTACAATCATTGCTTTGTTTTAGGTTCAATTGGTATCTTCACTTGTTTATTATCAAACAGATGGCCCATAAATTTGATTTTTATTTGTCTATATATCAATCATCTCTCCATATTATTCCATCTCTTCTTTTTCAATATCAATCAAACCCCCAAATTCCTATTTCTACTCATTCTTATTTATTGTAGGTCATGTTTTCTCACCTTCTCCTCCTTGTCCTTCACTATCTACTATACTCCTTTTTAATTTTCCAATAAATTTCTTAACTCCTTTCGTATCAGATTTTGTTGAAGTGCTTGAATCTCCATCTTTAAGCCTTTATTCTCTTTATGATTTTTCATATATGCCACTTTATCCTTTAATGCTTGTTCATGTTCCTTCTTCTACATGTTTCATTCCTGATCCACATCAGTTAGCTAGTAGCCACTTAGGTTTTGATTTGTAGAAACCTATACACAAAGGATGGAGTCTAAAATATTAGTTGACAAGTCCCCTAATCAATTGGCTAGTCATTCTAGTGGAATGGAAGACTCCTACATAATATTATCAGAGTTACTTGTAGTTTGCCCAAATATATTAGCAATCTACTGATCCTTCAGTCAGATTGGCTGCTCATTTTGCTTGGTACTTAGCATACATGTATCATCATTATCATATTATGAGAAGCAAATCCCTAAATTGTGTCTTAATGCTAATATTAATATTGATCCCCATCTGATTAACCAAATCATGTGTGTAGGATGCACAGGGCCTTGTATGGATTAAAGCAAGCACCAACAGCATGAAATGATCATATTAGTATGTATTTATAGCAACTTGGGTTTTAAATGGGACATGCGGACCATAGTCTATTTATAAAAAATACATAGAAGGGATATGTATTCTTAATGATTTATGTAGATGACTTTATCATCACTGGAGATGATGACCATGGTATTGTTGAAATTAAATCCATATTAAGGTTGAGTTTAAGGTGAAATATTTGGGAGAGCTAAAATATTTTCTTGGGATTGAGGCTGTGTCTACACCTCAAGGAATCAAGTTGCTATAGAAACAATATGCTTAGGATATGTCATTGAAGTATGGGATGATGAACTATAAGCCCATGGAAACACCATTGGATTAGAATGTCACACCTGCAATTGATGTTGGAAGTGAGAAAGAGAATACCACTATGTATAGGCAGACGGTGGGTAGCCTAATTTATCTTACTATCACATGTCTTGACCTTAGTTATTCAGCGGGACTGAGTAGTCAGTTTATATAGAAGCCATGCAGACCTCACTTGGATGTAGTAAGGAGGATTACACAGTATGTGAAGTGTATTGTTGATTATGGGCTATTTCATGAGTTTAAAAAGCCACTTGAGTTTATAGGGTACATAGATGTTGATTGGTTGGTTGTGCATATGATAGACAATCAACTGGTAGTTATGCTTTTAGTCTTGGAAATAGTATGGTTAGCTAGAGCACTAAAAAGCAGCCTATAGTTTCTCTCTCTAGCACAAAGGTAGAGTATAGAGATGCAACATTAGAGCTGCATGTGAAGTGGTTTGGTTTGTGAAATTGTTACATGACTTGGGTATATAGTTGGACAGGAAGGTCACAATACATTGTGATGATATGAGAAGTGTATTATTAGCCAACAACTTAGTCTATCATTCTAGATCTAAGTACATAGAAGTTCATTATCATTCTATCAAGGAAATGATACTTGCCAAAAAGATAGATCTATTCATGTGAAGACTAAAGACCAAAAGTAGCTAACATATTTACCAAATACCTTGGTCAGAGACCTATTTTCATATGTTGTATACTTGACTTAGACTTAGTATCTTTTGTGTGTTATAGAGTGAATGAATGATGGAAGAAGAGAGAGTTCATTGCTCTTTGTTCATGGCTCCCATTTTGGTTTGTCTCTTCCCCTCTCTTTGAAAAATAGGGAGATAATAGAGAAGAGAGAGAATAGAGATCAAAACAAATGAACCTTTATATATATATATAGATCATGGTGCATATATTTTAAAAAATTATATTTAATTTTAACCATTAAATATTCAACTTATAAAGATTAAATAATTAACTAACAAAACAATCTAACATCTAACAAATGCCCCAAGTTGCATATCATCCATGAACTCCTCCAAGGTATCCTTAACTATTTTGTACTCCTTGCTTTTTGGTTTCAAAATCCTTCTTAAAGTGCCTCACACATCAAAGCACAAATCGCTCCACCACATCGCATCTCCTACATTTGTCACTGCAAACCTTAGCCCAAAAGGACTTATCATCACTTTGGTGATTCGCACAACCGACTCTTCATTTGTCAATAGTAGTGTAGGCCATTGAATCAAACTCATATTCCATGAGAGCTTAGTGATTTCAAGTAGGTCCACCTCATGGTTACTTACTAAGACTTCCTCTCTAAAGTGGGTGATTATCTCATTCCAAAATGTGTGGGCCTTAAGTATGTTAGACTCAAACTTTGACTTGTAGTTTTTGCCTAAGCATGTCATAATTGATACATCAATGATGTTAGCATATCTCTATGTCGGGTCTGAGCAAGTTATAACTTTGTAGTTCCACAAAGTTGGGGTAGTCCAATTTGCACTTGGTGACCACAACTCGAACTTTGACTCAATTATATTAGTTTAGCCAATGTCACCAACCAGAATGAGAGGGAATCCTCCAAAATGAGATGATCTTCCATTTCTATTTGTAGACTAGGAACTAAGAACTCGAAGGGCATCATAGCATCCATGTCAAATGCTAATTTATACATAGTCAATCTAGTTGCCACATTAAAAGATGACTAGAGGGTAGGTGAAACCCTAACTTACTAAGTGAGATTTTAAATTATACTTTGAGCCCTCTTCTCCATCTTGTGAACACTTACTAAGTAATATTTTTTTCTTATACTTTAAGCTCTATTCTCCCTCTTTTGCACAATTTTCCATGCTGCTACTTTGATATTCTTGTCGAGATGTAGAGAGAGAAGATATGTAGATACTTACCTAGGTGCCTACTTAAGGCCAAAAAGGCTCTTTCTCAACTTGCACACTAAGTGTTCCCTAGCTTTTTCCTTAAATCCCTTAAGCTTATATATATAAATCTCATCATGCAAGTCCCCATGTAGAAAATCCATCTTTACATCCATCCAATAAAGGTTTAGCTCAGCAAAAACCAATTGTTTCTTGGCAACACTTGAGGAATCTATCTTCTCCTTCTTTGAACATTTTGTTTCAACATGAGCATCATTGCTAAGAAGTGGTTGCTTAATTTCTTACTCTTAACTTGATGACTTCTTGGATATTACTAGTTCTTCATATGGATTAGCATTTCCTTTAGGTTGTTACACATTAGGTTCATGTGTCACAAGAGCTAGATTTTTAGTCACTAATTGATCCATTTTTGTCTCCTCAAGTATTTAGGTCATTGACCTAGATTCATATTTCAATATCTTTTTCTTTCTCTTTGATTTTGAAGAGACAAGCAAAATGATTGGTGAAGGTGATTATGCGGTTGGTTTTGGCAACTAGATCTAATGATTTCTTATATGAAATGCTTGAACACACATCAACACTTTGGAAGCCAATTGTAAATTTGTGCTAGCTCTCCATCAATGCTTTTGATTGTATGCTCTAGGTCTCCACTTGCTTATGAATGCAATTATATTCCCAATATCTTGAGAAGTTGTTGTTGTATTCCTAAAAGCTTTGTCCTCCCTTTGGTTCCAGGAGGATTCACACTAAGTAGTTCTCTCATATCCTAATGTGCCATGAGTAGTTTTGTCAAAACTCTTTGATCGTCCTCTCTAGGGTTCTTATGTGACTTTGAGGTGAACGTTTTACCCTTCCCTAGATAAGAGACAAGGTTGCTTGTACTACAGGTAGGTAGAGTCAAGCTCAAGTGTATGTGATGTGCTAGGTAGTCCACTTCACATTGGACATATCCTCTTGATTTGGAAGCATATAGAAAGCTATAGGCATGCCTTTATTCTCTACAGTCGAGAGAAGTTTTCATCTTCCTTGGAGGGAATATGGCGATCCTCCATAAGTGTTGATAGTTGCATTTGTTAGGACAAGTTTAGGTTGTTTGATCTTAGTCAAAACATTATAAATCAAGATGTTGTAATCCAAACCTTTGTTTATGAGAGCATCAATTAAGAGCTCTTGTTTGGTAGTTAATTTGACCTTGAGATATGAAGAAGGTGTTAGCTCTTCATCGTTTGGGTTAATGTTTGTGGCTTTGACCTTTTGAATTTTAGGCTATGTAGATCTAGCTAAGATGCCACCCGAAGCCTTGCATATGGGCCAATCATGATACATGTGAGTGATGCCACACTAAATGCATCTAAGTTGAACCTTTGGGAAGTTATCTACCACCATGTGGTCCGTTAGCTATGGCCTTATTTCGTGAGTTGCTAGCTTGATTAGCTTGCTAATGGATAGTTGGATGGGAGTATACACTCTTAATTGACTTCTAGGGGTTCAGGACTCATAGACTTCATAGTCTATTCTACTATTAATCATGTCAATTGAGTATAAGGATCTTAATAGCAAAGTTGCAAACTCTTTGACTCTTCTTGCTAGAATCTCTAGAATCTTGACTCTTCTTATATCTCTCGACTTTGTTTCTTGGAGTTTCTATCCTTCAAGTTTACCTCTCTTTGGTCAATCTTCCTTGTGATTGTGCCCTAAATGCAAGTGATGAAAATTATGGGCTAATTGAGTGGATTCTCCTCTCCATTGCTTCAATTTGGGTGCACTCTGATACTTGAAACTATTTGAATCTAGCTAAGACACTTAGCAACTTGTTGAATAGCATCTTACTTATCAAGCTCGTACAATGGCTGGTAGTGAGCACTTGATGGTAGCTTGGTTTGATGATTCCCCTCTCCTCCCCAACCTATAGTGTGTCCTATGCCTAGATGTGGAAATGATTGTTGTGGTTGTGCACTATGATCCTAAATTTCCCTGGGTGTGGGAGTGAATTAGTGTGTGGAATGTGAACTATTTGGTGGAAGCAAACTCCTAGGGTCTAGCATAGAAATCCTAGTGTAGAAGTGCTAGTGTAGTCCTAGGCCTAGAGGTGCTAGTATAGTCCTAGTGTAAAAGGGCTAGGCTTGTGCTAGATTGGGGTTAGTGTCCTAGTGTAGAGGTGCTAGTGGAGAAGTCCTAGCCTAGTGTAGAACTACCATGCCTAGTGTAGTGGTGGAGGTGCTAGTGTGAAAGTCATAAGCTGGTGTAGAAGTGCTAGAGCTAGTGTAGTGTAATGGATGCATGTGGGAATGTGGGTGTGTTTGTGTGTGGGGTGTCAAGTAGTGAAATGGTGTGTGAAGATATGTGGGGCGTAGGTGTGTGAAGCATGAGTTTAAATTGGTGTGATATATGGGTGAACATGTTTCTATGTATGAGTGTGTTTGAGATATATGAATGCACGAGTATGTGAGTGTATTCACTAGGTTTAGTGTGTGTACAAGAGACCTACCTAGTTCCTAGCATGTGCATTAGGCAAACTCTAAATTGGTGCTTTGTGTTACGTTGTAAGTTATTGTGTGCACTAGCACTAAATAAGCAACAAACCTACAAAATGTTCCACTAACCTAAGTGTGACCCAACTATTCTAGCAATAGCAAACCTAGATAGTTGATTTAGAAGTATTCTTGAGTGGTGATCATGAGGATCTTGAACTTTGATGGAAGCCATTAAAAACACAGCCTTTCCATCCTCTCTATCCCTTGTATCGAAGGCCTTATTAAGGTATCTATTTGATTCTTACTACATTTGGCTTGAGAGTCAAAATACCCCATGTCATCAATACCTAGGAGTCAAAAGATCCCATACTAAATTTGGGTTGCACTCCATTTGTATGTTCTAAGATCAATTTACACACACTTATGGTAGCCACAAGCTATAGGGCTAGGAACAAAAGTATGAAGTGTGTTTGTGAATGTGTGTGGATTTAGAGTGTGCTAGGTAACATATCATATAGAGCATGTGGGATGTGAGAGTGTGTATGTGTAAATGCAAGTGTGGTAGTGGAATAGTAAAGAGTACATGGGCTATGTGTGTCTAATTGGGTTTAGTGTATAGGTGAATGCAATGTGTGTGAATGTGTGAATGGTTATAGAAGAGAGGGTATGTGGTGTAGGGAGTGAAGGAATTTTGGATACATAGGTTTAGTGCCACTTTAGTGTTTAGTGTGTATGGGAGTGGTAAGGTGGTGTAAGTTAGGTGGTGCAAGAGGTCGGGGATGCAAGGAGTGAGGCGACGCAAGTCCTAGGTGTGATCTAAGGTAGTCCAAGTGGTAAGTGGTGCAAGCGATGAGGTGGTGCAAGTCCTAGGTGTAAGCTAAGGTGGTGGAATTTCTAGGTGGTGCAAATTGTGAGGCAATGAGATGGTGCATCCTAGGTGGTGCAAGTCCTAGGTGTGAGCTAAGGTGGTGCAAGTGGTAGGAGATACAAGCGGTGAGCTTGTGCAACTCCTAGTGCAAGTCCTAGCTGGTGCAAGGCCTAGGTGTTGCAAGTCCCAAGTAGTGTCAAAGGGGTCTAAATAGATACCAAGTGGGTCCCTTTGTTATTTGGTGATGGGCTTGCATCATGAATCTCAAATCACTTTATATGTGGCAAATCAATTGTTGAACAATCGACGTATTATTGAAGGAGTTGGAGACTCATATTAATTTAGAAAAGTATAAGAACAATCGAAAAAACTATCAAAGTACTGAGGTATCTTAATAGATGGGAAATTGTGAATGAAGTGAAAGGTGAAAGGTTTGAATATTTAATAAATGTGTTTTAATGAAAAACGTTTTTTATTTTCTCCAAATTTTTCTTTTCAATCCTTGTTTTTTCATTTTTATAAAGGTTTCAAATTAATTAGATTATCATTTTAATAAATATTTTAAATATAATAATAATGAAATAAATATATTCACTATACACGCATTAAACATATGCAATATGTATAGTACAATGGTGATATATTTCAACTTTTTTTACATCTCTACTCATTCCATCTTATAAGTTTTCGATAAAGTGAAAGTATGACAACGTTAAAACTAAACATGTCTACTTATTCAATCTATTCAACCTTTTGTAGCATGCTCATGTTCGAGACAAAAATATGTAAGGCTAAAACCTTATGCCTTATTTTAAAAATTTATTATTTGATTATATTTTATATAATGGTATTTCATATTAAAAATAGCGGCCAAAATATTTGTCCACAATGGTATTTCCTATGAAAAATGCAACCAATATTTTGTCTAAATGGCCACTTAATCTTTTTGTTTTTTTATAAGGACTTCATATAGTTTGTAAAAACCTAAAATTGAACCTATGACCTTCCATATGGTACAACACAACCTTACGTAGTATGCTAAGCCTTCCAAACAATAACAATCATAAACCTATCTTATTTAGAATCAATCTATTTCATTGGCATGGGCAGATCTATCACTTGCCAAACATCTTTGGTGACCAATGCCACATGTAAAGGTTGTTTTTCTCTCACATGGCCCCATCACAATAAATGAAAATTACACTCTCTTGAGATCTGTCAAGAACGGTGTGAGAGGTAGGCGGTACAAGTCTTAGGTAGTGTAGTAGATGGTGTGAGTGATAAGATGATGCAAGTGGTGCGATGGTGCAAGTTGTAATTGGTGTGAGTGGTGAGGTGGTGCAAGCTGTAAGTTGGTGCAAGTCTTGGATGACTTGAGAGGTAGGTGTATGTGTCTTAGGTGGTGCAAGTCCTAGGTGGTGTAAGAGGTAGGTGTTGTAAGGGGTCAGGTGTGACTATAGAGGTATAGGTGTATCAAAGTGGGGTGTAAAGTGGTGAAATGGGACATTAGGAAAAAAATGAACTCATAAATGGGCCCTTAAAAATAATATAGCTTAAGATGTGGGCCTTTTGGATTATCCAATAGCAAGGCTAGATGTTGACATCCATGGAGGTGAATCTTCTCTCTCCAAATCTTGGGTTTTCTATTAAAAAAAGGGGTAGTGGGGGACTAAAAAAAGGGAGAATGAATAGTATACAAAATTTGAGTTTCTCTCACCTCCTATTTCCCCCTTTTTTGGAGAATTTTCAATTTCGGTTTTTTTCTCTCTCACGAAATCAGTTTGACCCAAAAGTTGAGCAACATACCACTTTCCCTCTCTTCTCTATACTTGTGAATTTTCGTCTCCATTGAAGCTCCCTATTGAGAGTAATTAGGGTTTTGAGTGTTCTGCTTACCTTTGCACTTTCTTCTCCATGCAACTCTAGATTTTGGGCAAAAAACAAGTGCCCATATCTCTTTGCATTTTCTCTTGTTTGCTATTTTTTCAATAGGGTTTGATGTCGTTTCTTACTATTATTGTTTTTTTATTGTAGAGGTTGTTTGGGGCAGGAGACACAGGTGCTCATCTCTCTCTCTCTCTCTCTCTCTCTCTCTCTCTCTCTCTCTCTATGTGTTGTTTCTCTTTTATGTTGTGTTTTCAATAGGATTTGATGTTGGTTCTAATTGTTGTTTTCTTGCAGAGTTTATTTGGATCAAGAGGCAAAGGTGTTAATCTCTCTCTCTGTTTGTTTGTTTTTTTTGTTGATATATTTTCAATACAACATAATGTTAGTTCTAACCCTTGTTGTTGTTTTATTATAGAGATCATTTTGGGTGACATTGCGTAAGTGCTCATCTCTCTCTCCCTCTCTCTTTCTCTCTCTATGTTTCCTGCTTTCTACTATTTTTTCAGTATACCTTCATGTAAATACTAACTCTTGCTATTGTCTTTTGCCGATATCAATTTGGGCAAGATTGGATAGATGCTCATTTCTTTCTCTCTCTCGCATACTCACATACTCTCTCTTTCTTCCTCTCTGTATTATCCCTTTTCTACTATCTTTACAATAGGGTTTGATGCTAGTTCTAACTTAAGGATCAATTGTTTCTGCAGCACTTAACACAAGGTAGAGTAGAGATTCTGTAGCTCAATTTACAAGTAAATCTGCCATATTTTGTGGTGCCAAAATTTATTCATTTAATTAGTGACTTTTATGTTTAATGGGATTGATGTTTTCTTATGTCCAACATTTGCAATGGGTTTTGATTAGCAATGATTCAATCTTATCTTCAACAGATCAGCTTGTAGGTAAATTGGCCATGTTTTGTATTGCTTCTATTCATGCAGTTATCTAGATATTTTTTGCTAAAAGGGATTCATGCAAGTATTTTTGTTAAAACGGATTCATGAAGGTGTTTTTTTGTACATGTAGGTATTGTAAAAGGTTTAGGTGAAGCATATAATTCTCAATCGACTATTTTGATGTGGTGAGTGATTCCTTTGCGCTAGATGATATGGATTTGTTGGAAGTTCATGGTTCAAAAATCCTCTGCTTTATTGGTCCTATGTGTCCATTCGGATCTCCATGCCAATTGGTAATGATCCATGAAACTCTTGTATCATATCATCCATATAACACACAATGTGTTGAGTCTTAGAATATCTCAGGTGTCAATCCAATGTGCCTATTAAGATTTCCATGCCATGTGGCTGCTATCCTTGTAACAACTACTCTATAATACCCACATTTCATACAATGTATTGAGTAAAATCAGACTCCTCTTCATTATAATAAAATTTATTTTCGCGAAATTCTCTGTGTATTCTTGTGCTATTCTTTTCATTATTTTTCATGTAAATGGTATGATTAAAGTTATGTCTTGAAATTGAATCTATATTTTGTATTGATGTATATATCCACATACGTTTCAATATTGATGTTTATGTCTATTTACAAAAGTGTAAAAATCTCTTAATGCCATGTTGATTTGTATGGCATATTGGTGATTACTAGATAGACTTAAACTGCTTATTATTTAGGGATTAATACATACTTCTTTACATCTAATGCATAGGTTATAATTCCTGAGAGAAGAATAAGCATTCTCTTGATAGAAGTACGTATAAATAGAAAAGATAAAAAAGGAAATTGGATCATTAGTACATATCATTACTCGTCTTGGGTACATATGCGTCCAAGTATGAAGGGAGCTTTCAAGGTGAAATCATATGCAATTACAGATGTATCAAAGCACTCGAAGGGTAAAATTTTCGCTCTCAGACAAAGGAATGTTGATTCTCACCTTGTAATAGAGGCATTTGTACAACATGTATTCATGGAAAAACAAATACATATTGGACCCATTGTGCCCTTTCAACGAAACATTGGAAACAGTAAGTATTTGCAACTCATTTAGAATGAGAAATTTCATGATACCTATGTAACAACTTCTCTCGTATTTTCAGAATTATACCCTTCGGATTGTTGTGAGTGGAAAAATGTTGAAAGTTTCACTGGTTCTTTTAAGTGTTACCACCTCAAAATTGGTAGATTGCTCTTTGAGGGTCGTACAGCTAAGTAGCTCGCAGAGAGGACCTTTGTATGACTCCAAGTACATATTACCCAAGGGGAGTCGAGAATATGGAACCCTTAAGTCTATGCACATATCAAATCTCAATAGCATAGAATGGCCATTGTGTAGTAGCGACATTTTGCACATGTGTAGCACAAAAATTTTAGCAAACATATTGAATTCTATGAAGCCAAGCACTGGCTCAAAGAATGTACATCTAAGATGGTTCATACTGATTGCAATTTTTGCACACATGTTCAAGGAATGTAAGAGTTTGAGACGTACCAAAAGCACGTACGTCATAAAAAATGCATCAAAGGATTATGTAACAAGGATTCTAGGCAAAACTTGGACATCGAAAATAACTCACAGTCCTGACACAATGGAGTGTCTAGTCACAACAAGGGACATGGCTTTCAAGTAAAATTGTTCTCTCTTAGTTGATTGTTATCTTACTTTGGGGTGAATCGACTAACTTTCATTTTCAATTACAGGTAATTTGTCACACGACAGACTTTATGCCTAGTGTTCAAGTATGGTAGATAGAGGATGCTCAAGGGTAAATGGTTCTGCCTTGATCAAGACATGCGTGAAAGTGTAGCTGTGGATGTTACTGTCATTTTTTAGGGCCGCGAGCCCCAAGTGTTGCAAATGGAGGACGATTGGCCCTTGAGTATAATGTGCAAGGAAATTACAATGTTAATGCAAAATCCACCTGTTAGCTTCTATGTTAAACTAGATGGCAGGAAAATTCAAAGCTGAGCTGAGGATACTGTTACAAGCGAAAAGTGTGTGGCTTCACATATTTTAGAAATTCTAGAGTCTCGCTAAAAATCCAAACACCACAGATTGTAATATCCAATACCTATAAATTTTTGGATTTTTTTGGCCAATAGAATATTGTCACTTTCAAACTTGCAATATTTAAAAATTATGGTATTTATGCAAAATCATACACTTGTTATACACTTTCCACATCAACACATTTACATATACATGTAAACTTTACAAAGACATAAGTAAAGACATAACTAAATATCGTATGCGAACAACCCTTAATGGTTTAAAACTTAAGGTTTTTAAGGTAGAACTAGTTTAGTTCTTGTTTCATTGTTTCATTTCACACTTTCCGTCTTCATCTCTTTATATCCACCACATCCCTCCTACCTGCTACGATGGATGCTCATGCACACTTTGATGAGTGGATCCACGAGAATATCTTTGCCAACCAACGTGATGAGATATTCAAAGTTTTCTCTAAGAACTTCAACCTTGAAAGCGGGCTCTCATCACTAGATCCCCCCCTTCAGGTTTTGGAAGACTTTGTGAGCACCATTGCTACATGCACATACTCCATCGAGGGATCCGACATGACTTGGGTGCCTTTAGAACAGCTCATGGTATTTCAGGCAAGGAAGAATCACCAAAAAGTGGTGAGCTCATGTGGATCCATCGCATAGAGTATGCATTGTTCCCATGGAAAGTGCACCAGGTACATCTCCTTTGGATCTCATGGAGTGTGATTGCGCATTGGAAATCTACCTCCTTGCATTGGATACACCCCTAGAGGAGGAGAGCAATGAAGATATAACTCCATAGGTTGTTGCTATCACATTCACAGGAGAAGAACCGATTGAAGAGCTCATAAATCTTGAAGAGGAACATTGGATGGTGGCAAAGCAAGGGTTGGCTCTCATGGCGCCATCTTCTTCAGATCAGCCACAAGTCGATAAACCCAACCTTGCCTCCCCTTGACGCCCATTAAAGTAGATGGTGTATAATACTTGCTTCTATCAGATATGTTGCAATACTTGGAAATGAAGGAAGAAGAGCTGTTTTTCATCCTAGTCAGGGATTCGATGGTAGACCTGATTGATTATGATTACATGGATGTACATTCGACGATGGCACAGATTGGAAGATATGATGGCACAAGCTTAGATACTGTGAGTGCCATCATAGTAGCAAAGGAGCATATTATCTCTGTTGAAGAAGATTACCTTGTGCCGGATGCTGATTTTGAAGCACTACAGCATGATCTGTTCGGACCAAGGCCCTAGCTTCCTACCAAGGAGCTTGTAGATCCCTCTACCCAAAGAGGTGTCTCCTTGACACATAAGGAAATGAAGATACAAGATGATCTAGAGAATGTGATATTTCTAACTACCATATATTTTTATGTGATGAAACTTGATGATAGGGTGCGTCGACCCCCCTGGAGTCCACTGGTGAAATCTTGGCAAAAAATGATGCATACAGCTACCCTATCCAAAGTTTGGCGTCTAGGGCCACTTTCTCGCCCAGAAAGTGGCCCTAGACGCTAGACTTCACATGCATCTTCCTTGTTCGAAGTTTGGTGTTTGGGGCCACTTTCTGGCGTTTGGCCAAGATTTCATCGGTGGACTCCAGGGGACCCAATGCACCCTACCATAAAGTTTCATCACTTTTTGATAACTCTAGGTTAGTCACTAAATATATTATTTGATTTGACTTTGTCATTCAGGACATAATATATATAGATGAGTTTGCATCAAGGCAAGGATGAGCTCGACATGCGGATCGATAGAAGGATTCAGCTCTAAAGGAGTATATTAGCAACCTTGTTGTAGATTTAGTGGTCTTCCATAGGAAGTGCTCACTAGGAGGGTAAGAAATAATCATGAAAATTTGAGCTTTGACCAAGTTTGGACATTGTCGAGCGATACCTATGACATCTAGCTTGGATAAGGTGGTGCTAATCAACCGGTTAAAGCTTCTTTACTTTTTTGAAAAAAACGTGTGGTGGAGCAATGTGTGTGCTTGCTACATTAGGTGACCTTGCTAAAGTGTCAGATCCGCTTCTCCTGGAGAAAGAGCTAAAGAGGGAGCACATCATTTTTGAAGCAAAGAAGGAACTTATATTTTCATTGGAAGTTTGCCCCTCCTCTCCACCGATGAAAAAGCTAAGGAACAATTGAGAGTTCTTGTTGGCTATCGGCTTTTTGTATCTACCATCACTAGCATCCATCACATGTATTTTTCTTGATGAATATAAGATAATTTACTATGTCCCTATAAATAAATATTTATTAAATAAATGTTTGGTTCGTATAAGTGTGACAATAATGTATGGTACATGAATGACTCATTCGCATACCTTAACATAATTCAAGTAGTACTGCACTTGGGATTGTGTAAGTGTAACGATAATGTGTGGTACGTGAATGACGCATCCGCATACATTAACATTATTCAACGCGTAGTATGGCACTTGCGATTGTGCATAAGCAATAACATAACTTGTATCTATATGTATTACTACTTTCGATGCTTTTGTACGTTAAACAAAAATTAAGAGTCGTGCATTTCAAGAAACAAAAAAAAAAACTTTACTCAATTATTTGAATTCAGTACACATCGCATGAGATATTATGTATATATAAATAAATATTCCAATGTGGCAGAGTATAAAAAAAAAAATGGCCTTCCAAGATGCTATGGTGCTATAACACTCATTACAAACCTTGCATCATTAATCTAGTAAACTATGGTAGAGTACCCTTGCCCTGTCGAAGCCGAATGATAAAGTTCATGTCTTTATCTGTGATTGTGACATGCTTTGCATGGATTGCCGCAAGCTGTGTATTATCAAACAAGTCGATGAGAAACCCCTCTATAGCTATTTGTAGGGCCTCCATGGCTGGAGCAGTCCACCTTCCTGCTGGTGGGCCATCCCTCATTCGCGCCCAAAATCTTCCCATCCCTTTTAGCTCCAAGTCTTGCATGACTTCTCGAATAACCTTATGAAAAGAAATTTTCGGGATGATAAGCTCGTATCCGCGTTAGATTCTCCTTCTCTCTCAAAGGGCGACAGTGCCCAGTTTCCATCTCCTCTTCTTCTTTGGTGGTCCTTGTGCTCTATGGGGAGCTATTGCTGCACTAGAGGAGGCTCCACCTTGTGCTCCAGGTGGCGGGCCTTGGCGTGAGGTCTTACTGGGGCCAAAACGGTGACATTCTTACTTGGTGCGTGCCATGCAAGCTCGAGGAGGGCAAGACAAAGAAGAGACACAGGTTGGGGATGTGAAAATGGAGGAAGCAAAGAAAGCAAGATGTGAAAATGAGAAGAAGAATTAACTTTTAACCCATTTAAACCCCAAAATCCGGTTAATGCAGCTTCATACACACTGTCCATCGTGTGATCGTAAATCCATAACCTTTTTCCCTAGGAAAGTGGCTCCAAATGCCAGTCTTCGGACCAGGGGTCTGCATGTATTTTTTTTTCATTTTAAAAAAAGGGCTCTTGGCCACCTAATGAGTGCACCTGTGAAGCTTCGTCGCATTCCAATACAGTTTAGTATTTTTAAAATTATCCCACACCAAAATTATGGATGGATTGATAATTGATAAATCAACATCGCGGCTACTGCCCCTTAGAAACTTCCCACCACATAGACTATACACAGGCATCAGGAGTATAGTCTATAACAAGAAATGGAAAATTTTTGCATGTTTTTCTATTGAAATTTACAGTGCTAACAAAAATTATAAGTAAGAATTGAAAATACAGTGAAGATGCACAATCAAAGTTGAGAGGGAATGACAAGTGTAAATTTTTAATTCATATTTTAAGGGTGCATACAATAGTTTTGCATTCGGACATAGTCATATGTCCAATGTACGAGGATAACATTATGCCAAAAAATATAACATTACAAACTATGTTCATTCCATTGGAACGAATGCATCCTTCACTGCTTGAAGATTTCTTACAAGTTGGAAGTCCTTGGGAGTTACAGTGATGCGCTTTGCATGTATTGCACAACATTGAGCATCAGTCATCAAGTCCACTAAAAAGGCCTCTGCAGCACAGTGTAAAGCATGAAAATATTCTTTTGTGAAGCGATCATGTCTATCCTGACCTTGTGCCAAAAACCACCTCCTTCTTTCTGTGCAATAGAGGTCTTGCACAATCTCGTGAACAAGTCTCGAGAAGCTCGCCTTCGGAATGATGAGATCAAAGAGTATAATACCTCTTGATTTCTCTCAAGGCCACTGTACCTGGCTTTCACTTGCGTTTCTTGTGGGGATGCTGAGGAGGACCCTTGTGAGGGCGGCTTGAGAAAGGTGGGTTAGGTTGAGAAGGGGGTGCATCCGAGCTAGTAGATGCTCCAAGGGGCTGAATATGATATGGGGCTCAGAGCGGAAGCTTATTTGCAACTACCTTAGACCTAGCCATCTTTCCCACACAAGAGATGTGAGAACTCAATGAATAAGATAGAAAGTGAAACCTCTTTTATATAACCCTAAATTGTAAGACTCATTCACATAGATGCACACTCCCTCTTTCTCTCTTAAACTATGAATTGCATTCACACTGAACACATTGTTCATCTTAGTATCTTAGCTCTCTTTGAACCCATTTATTGCCTTGTTGAAGACTTGTTTTTAGCCACTTGGCATGGTTTTCTTTGGTACTTGAGGCTTCATAACACACTCTTTTAGTGACACGATGTGATTCCATCATGTCTACAGTCGATTCATCAATACTTTCATTTGCTCTCTTTTGTGAGAGTTTAGCTTCATCCGCTACTATAATCATATACCATGAAGATAGCAATTGGATCCTTGGATTGCTACCATTCACCCCTCCACCATGATCAATTTTTCTTTGGTACGCACCATGCGCTATCCAATGTGAATTTTCCATCCCTTGCGTGGACCAAATTTTGATACTTCCCTTTTCTACAAAGTATGGCCCATGTGCCTCAAGGATATGCTACAAAGACACATATCACACATGAGTAAAACTATGCTCAATAGTTTATACAGTTCATATAATTTTAAAATATTAAGTTGGTACGCACCATGTAATGTGTGATAGAGCTTTTGCCCCATGCTTCCACCATGTTTTCATAGAAGCTATGCATAGCATTGATAAATTCTTGCTTATCTTCATTGTTAAACACCATCTTGCAAAGTAAGGGAGCCAATTTGTTAAGACTTATCCAAACCTTAGCTTTGTCCAATCTTGTTTTTCCTCCATTACTTTGATCAAGAACTGTAAAATGTAACTTTTTCCACCCATCGTAGTCATGTGGCCTATGAACCATGATATTCCATTCCTTATTGATAGGTGCTGAGAGAAACTTCCTAGCCTTTGCTCCTCCAAAGCAAGGATTTTTTGGCAAGTTAATAGATTTTTCTGATCTCTTCTCATCTTTTTCAATCGTCACTTGATGCTTGTGTAGCCCAATTTCTGATAGCACTCACTCCACATTCCTACACGTTACAATGGCTTCTTTTTCTCGTTGCATCCTATAAGCAAAGCAAATGTATTCATATACAAGTTTCTCCATGATTTTGACAAAATCATGCAATGAACAAATGTGAATACAATCCAATGGAATGTTAAAGATGGGCTTCCAAGTGGGATCTTTTCTATTGCGCGTCGGTGCAATACTTGTCACCCTTTGCTAGTTCTTCTTTCTATCCTTTCCTTCCACCCTCTTTGTCAAGCAATATAGGCATGGATTCTTTGTATTTGCACCATTGGAGATTCCACACATGCATTTTAAAGTTTTCAAGTCTCCTGCAAGATGACATTTAACCAAGTATTGACCATATCCTTCAACCGAGAGAATCTCATCATGTTCATGATGATTGATGATTCTTGGAATGCTTGTATGCATAAAGAATAGCTGCATCACCTCAAATGTTTCCTTAGGAACTTCAAATGCAGCGAGCCACCACACATCATGCTCAGATTGAACACTAAAGTTCCTTGGGTTGTTCTTGTGAAATTGTAAAGCTCTATTCATCAGAGTTACACTAACTGTTTCAAGCTTTACTCCTTTGACGACCTCACTTTCATCTAATTTTATAACAAACTGCAATTTACCATTACTTTCCTCAACAGACATATTGTAGTACATTACCATTTCCGATTGCACCTTGTATAAATCTAAATAGTAATTATTGAGTTTGGTGAACTTCACCTCATATGCATTTTTGGTCCCAACCTTTAGTGCTTTCACGCATTGAACACGCATGGGATCTCCTATCAGCTCCAAAACCTTTGTATTAACTTGCCTTTGGGCCTCTATTAACTTTGAAGGTTGAGGAAGAGGCACGATTCTATCTCTTCACAGCACACGACCAAACCTAGCCTTCACACCTTTGAATATCTTTGAGTAAGTCATTGTGCTAATACCAACCATGTCACAAATAGATTGTGCATCCATAGCTGAGAACTCATTTGACACATCTTTTAATGTGCACACAATCACTTTTTTCTTTATAGCCTTAAACTTAGGATTGCTCAAAGTGTTTTCCAATGTACTTGCCTTTAGCAATCTACTAATACACGATCCAACCTCACCCTCACCTAGGTTCTCTTTCTGAGCTACCTTACATGCTTTGATACATCACTTCCACTGGCCACTATTCACAATTAACTCATTGATTGGATTCTTCTTTCGTTTGCGCTCCTGTGTTAGCTTGTTGTTGATCTTTCTCAAGTCATCCAATTGTGCCTTTGCCTCCTCATATGAGATACCAATGTCATGGCTAGTATCCTGCATTGAAATAATTTGATTGTTTTGTTGAATTATAGTGTCATTCAATTGTACCACTTGTCCTATGAGCTATTTTATATGAAGTTGATGTGCAACAATCACATCATAGCAATTTTTTATGGTTTCTTGGCAAGTTGTAAATACTTTGAATGCTTGATCATTGAGCCACCTAGTATAATCGAGTAACCCATTTTCACCCTCGCACACATACTTCAGCAAATTTGTGATTCTTGAGAAATGAAGGGAGCTTCAAGCTCAACCCCTAAGACCTATAGACCGCTTATTTGTCAAGTGTTTCAAGCCAAGCGGCCATGGCTACCTCTCACATAGCCGATGCTCCCTCCCTACCTATGGGGTGTAGTGAGCTTATCTTGATGCTCGATGGAGTACCCTCCTCTCTCGTGCATGCCAGTAGTTCCATGATCCTTGAGGCAAGCTTAAGCAACCTCAATCCCTCTCCAAAAAGCTCCATCCTCCATAGCCGCACGAGACAAGAGAAGAGTAGAGAAGAGAAAAAGATGAAGAGTGGAGATGGGGAGCTTCTTCTCCTCGATCCCTCACTCTCACACACTCACTCCCTCATTCCCTCTCTCAAGCACAAGCAAGAAGGCAAGAAGAAGAAAAGAAGAAGAAGAAGCTTTTTGCCACACACAAGAATGAGCTTCTCATTCACTTTTCAACTTTATATACATGCCCTACTTCCCACGGGCGGTCATCCTCAATTTTTACATGGTCGACCATGGCCTAGGCCCTTTTTCTCCATTCTTTCACTTCCTAGCTAGTCCTACCGCCCTTCTAAGTTCACAATTTGCACAAGAGGGAGCCCGGCGCTCTTTTACAAGAATTCGAGAGTGTCTTTGCATTTAAAAGTGCACTTTCTTGCTTTTAACTCCTCCAGACTTCGGCAGCTGTGCCTTGGACTTTTGGCGGTTATTCCCCTACTTTTGGATTTTTTCTAGACTTATTATTCTTCTAGGCGTCTTCTCCATACCTGCCCTACACCTTTTCCTGCTTCTCAAAATTTTCTATTTTTTAGTTTTTTTCCTGTTTTTGCTGGTGTTGCAATAAACATTACCCCCCACCTAGCCAAGTGCCAGTCCCATGGCACTGATGGGTGGTAGCTTGGAAGGTGGTAGTATTGGTGGCCGGGTGGCCTCTTGAGTTTGTATACATGCCCTTGTCGAGGATGGTGTTGGAGGGACTCATCCTTGAAGTTGAAAATGGTGTTGAATTGAGTCCCTTTGGAAAGGTGTCTTAACAAAGATCTGCTTTGTCTAGACACATATGTGCCCTTAAAATTGAAAACAGTATTGGGGCAGATCCATTGGTTGATGTCCTTTCTCCTTGATACAGCCCGAACTTAACCTACAAGGAAAAAAGTATGCACTTCCTAAGGGGGGTGTTTGCCTCTCCATGGTGCGTGCAGTACACGTGGTGGTGGAACTAGGAGTTGGTTCAAACCTTGGGCAAGCCTACGGTGTTGTCCCACACTAGAGGACCCAGTTCATGCATCGTCATGGGCACGATGCAGAGCTTAGGGTGACAGGTCTAGTAGTCCTGCCCTTGATGTGCCCTAAGCATGGGGTGGGGAAGGGACTAGGTGGGAACCCTAGGTGCAGTGAATATGGCATTCAAGATGTTTCATGGGGAGCTCAAACCTTTACTTTTCTCTTTCTTGCACCCTTTTTTTTTTGGATGACTTATTGATCATGGCTGGGATTGGAATATAAAAAGATTTCTTATGCTGTATTCCTATCATCCTCAGATGGCCCACGAGGTGGCCTCAAGCACTTAGTCAAAAATGCGCAGCTTTGCAGATATTCATTGATGCTAGCTCTTACCTTCAGAGGTGTTGATGACAAAAAGGGATGGTTACACCTCATGAAGCGGGTATCGCTCATGTCCTCTAGGATTTTTGTGCAAAAGGAGGGGAGTAAGGTTGCCCTCATCATGAGCCTAGCCATGGCATGACTATCGATGCCTAAGTTGATATTAAAAAAAAGCGGGGGAAGGTGGGCTTCCTCAGCTGCATGCTTTTGCTTAAGTAAGAACTTAATGAGCCTAAGGTAATTACAGGTTATTATAAATACTGGGTCTGGACATGAGGAGAAATCCTCGAGGAAGCGATTGATGGATGGAAGGATATCCTCCAATCTAAAAACCAAGCATCCCTCGGGAGTCTATGCATTGACGTTGTAGATTATTGGGAAGTCAAGGGCCTCATGCAGGTTCCTATCATGGTCGACTCCATGTCTACAAGGATAAGGCATGTAGATGGGGTCTTTCCGCTCTTCAGGCAATGAGCTGTAAAAAGAAGTCCAGGCATTAGAGTTGGTATCCCAAATCCTCCTCCTCCACTGCGGCTACGCCTCATAGTCTTGGACGATCTTGGGAACTCGATTCACTTTGTCTTGCCAATAATCTGCTGGTTCCTGCCTCCATCTGGTAACCGCAATGTTTCTCTCCTCTATCCATTTATTGGCAAGGTCATTGGCCATTCTGTTGATTCTTGCCACTGTCTCTAGGGGTAGGCCACGATCCAAAGCTCGTGGATAGGAAAAGGACAGCTCAAAGGGTCGTGTCTGGAAATCCCCTTGTTGCCATATAGCCAACTCCTAAGACTAGTTGACGAGATGGGGATCCTTGCGTATAGGCATAGTCTCTTCAAGGAGTTGCTCTGGCTGTACTCTCACTCTCCTTTGGGCTTGCTCCGCAAGCTCTTACCTTCTTCTTCGGGCTGCTATTATGCGTTCAGGAATTTGTGCCCCTTTTGGCTCTTCCGGTGGTGGCAATTCAGGCAGGGCCGGACTGGGCTCTCTATGTTGTTCTTCCTCAAATTCCTGCTCAAAGTCCGGTCCCTCTTCCGTGGCTTGCTCTATCGCTAGTTGGTCTTCAGGTGGTGGCTGTTGCACTTGTCCTTCAAACCCTAGTTCCTTGAGCTCGTCAACGGAAAGGCTCGCTTGCCATAGGTAACTGTGTTGTTGTGCCGCAGTATTGTCTGTGCCGGTTGGAAGGGTGTGTTCTTGAAGGCCATATCTTAAGGCACGAGATGTCAATTCTAACTTCCTCTTCATCCTTTCCATTGAGTCCTCACCTTCAACTTGGGTGACATTCAGCATCGTGCTCAAGAAGGCTTGTCTCTGAGTGCCTAAGCACACTTTGGGAGCCTCTACTCTTGATTTCGCAAACATTCTTTCGCATTCAGCTGCCAGGCGTTCTGTTAGTCCATACACTCTTTCAAAGTTGTGCTGCTCCCATTGATTTTCCTTTTCTTCCATATTTTTCCTCCCCTCCTCCATTTCTCAAGGCAGCATCATTACCACCTTGCTCCTTATTCACTAAGTCTAGCATCTGTGTCTTCTCCTTATTGCGGCGGTTCAGCTGCTCTTCTACTATTTTTCTTCCTTGTTCCACAATGGTAGACTGCAGTTCTACCTCTGTGAATCTCTCTAATAGCTCTTCCTGGATCTAGTCGCGGCTTTCTAACTGTGCAAAATGCAGTCTTGTTTCTGTTATTTCCATAGCCATAAGGGCTTCCACTTCAATTTTTGTGTTTTCCAAGTCATCTTTCAGCTCTTGTGTGCTTCTTCCTATGGCATCCTACCTTTCTTGCTCTAGGACTTGGATCTCTCTTTTTAGTCTTCATTGCTCCTCTATTTCATACCATAGCTGGAATGCCATGGCATCCTCTTGCTCTTGATGTTGCCCTTCCGACTTGTGGCTTCTTCCTGCCAGTGCTTCTCCAAGCGAGCGGTCCTTTCCATTAGCTCATTATACTATTGAATTAGCATTTTTTGACTGTTTAGAAGAGCTAGTGCATCATGTTCTTCCTCCTCCAATCCTCGCCTCAAATTATCCTTGCTCTCTTGAGCTTCCTTGGTCTTGGCATCCAACTGCTCTTTTAGGGCTTTAAGCTCTTTTTGATGATCTATAGCTTGCTTGGACACGTTGAGCCTCAAAGCTATCAAGGTTTCCTTTTCAACATCCAACTCTCCCAAGGCTGCTTTCTTCTCCTCTCTCGCCTTGCTCAACTAAGTGAGGAGTTTAGCCATGTATGCATCATAGTCTGCTGTTGATGGCACTGTAAGAGGGGCCGTGGTGGTTGATGCTTCCAGATTTTGCCGCTTTGGATCTCGCCGTGTTTCTGCATCTGCTGTGGCTGGTTTCTTTGTTCCTCCTTCGGGGGCAATCTCCATCACTTTGTTAGCCAAGAGCTACAGCATTGCCATTAATTGAGCCGTGTCCACAACTGGCACTGACTCCTATGTCGTGGTGGGTGTGGTTTTAGGTGGGAGTGGCACAAGGGAAGAGGGGAGGGGGTGCACTGGGGCTTTGCCCTTTCTTGCAACCATCGGGGCTATTTTTACACTACCACTAACTCCAGCCTCATGATGCAGGCTCAGTGGGCTCATCTCTCCCCCTCCATGGGTCTCTTCTACAGACTTGTGAGTTGCCTCTGCCAAGTCCACAGCTTCCTTCCTCCTCATTTCTTCGGCTTCATCTTCAACTCTCCTCTTTCCTCCTCCTCGGCTCTTCTTGACTCTTCTCTGATTCTTTCAAATTCTTCCTCTTCTTTTCTCCTTCATTCCTCCTCCATTATCTTGGACTCTTCCTCTTCTTTTCTCCTTCATTCCTCCTCCATTCTCTTGGACTCTTCTTGTGCTCTTTTCAACTCAGCTTTCTCTTCCTTGCTTATCTTTTCCTTCCTCTATTTTTGGATCTTGACAGTCTTCGCCTTTCCCTGTGTCCTAGCTTCAGCTTGAGTGGATGGTGCTTCAGGCACTTCTCTATCACTCATGGTGCCTTCATTGGATCTGTCTTCCTCATGGTGCAGTGGCTGTGGGAGGGTGCTACTATCTCTTCAATTCCCCCTGCTTCCTTGGTAGCCTCGTGAATAATGGTTGTTTAGTACACCACTGTATTTGATGGTAGAAGCCTTAGCAGAGGACTTCTGTGAGCTAATCTCACTGTAGAGGCTGGGCACTCTCCTCCAGATTCTACTGTACCCGTAGCAAGGGCCTTTGCTGTTGTTTCGATGGTCTTTATGATGAACCCGTTCCAATCCACTTCTTCAGGGGACCCTGTCGCTATGCTTTCCAACACTGAGACACTGATTCTACTCATCAAATCATTGTATCTCTATCTTGAGAAGAGGGCGTGGACCATCTTTTCTTGCATCTTTACTTTCAGGTTTAGGATGTCTACCAAACTTACTCCATCCACTTTCTGCACCTCACTCCTATTCATTCCCAGCATGGCGTATACGTCTCTTCTATGATACTTCACCGCCTTGGGGGCCAAGCCAAGGGCCTTCTCCACCACTTTTGCATTAAGCAATACCTCCACTTGGTGGGCAACATCCCCTCTTCTTACTGTCACTATGCCACAGTTCCTATGAGCATCAAAACTCCTTAGGAACTCTACGCAAGAGCTGTAATCCACTGATTGTCCCACTTTCTCCACATACTTCTGGAGGGCACACTTGTCCACGAGTTGCTTTACTGTTGGCTCCTCTAGGATGGCTTCTTCCAAGTTTAGAGAGTGCTTGAAGGTGAACTGATTAAATCCTCGTGTCTCCACACCTATCCCGTACTTGGCCTGTTCTTCTTCCATGAACGGAAGCTTACCGCCTTTTTCCTATCCTGCCATTGTGGGTACCTGCAATGCAACAGTACTCATAATTAGTGTTGATGGGACAGGCAAGACTGAATTATGAAATTATGAAATAATTGAACAATTAGAAAATTTGCACGAGAACGTGAAATTTGAGAAATAACACACTGAAAGAAAAGACACGAATTTTCCAAGTGCACTTTTCTCTTAAGTTTTTATGTGTAGCTCAACTCTTCATTACGTTTTTCCTTTGTGTTATGTTTTCTTGATCACCTTATGATCACCTTACCCCCTCCCCCTCGTGGGAAGATGAAGATCCTCCTAGGATTGAATAGGATGAGGCAAGGGCATTAAAGCACAGCGTGGTGTGTTTAATTTGACAACAACC
Organism: Lygodium microphyllum; assembly: GCF_053477565.2. Taxonomy (NCBI): domain Eukaryota; kingdom Viridiplantae; phylum Streptophyta; class Polypodiopsida; order Schizaeales; family Lygodiaceae; genus Lygodium; species Lygodium microphyllum. Next base: position 8,777,145 of record NC_141160.1, read on the forward strand.
ACACTGGTAGAAATTTGGGTTGTATTCCAATTGGGCATGACGGTCAAGTTCATGTGGTCTAATGGATGCTTATGTGATATACGTTAGGACATTGTGTAGCACATCGCCAGATTCAAGGTGGCTAGCAATGTGTAGCTCTTTGTTTGTAAGGACTTGGTCGATGTAAGGATGGGCCAATAAATGGTCGTCTAGTAGTTTGTTACATAGGATGGCCATAACCCTAAAAGAAGTAGGAGCTACGTACGTGGGGTCATATTCTGTAGCCTTGATTGCACATCTTTGCTCAGTATTCATCATAATTTGGCAACCTTTTTGTTCCCATTGGAGGCATAAGGCGTACCATTGATGTAAGAATGAAGAGGTAGAGTTTGCAAGACTTAAGAGCTCTTCAAGCTCTTGGATTGGTGCAGAGCCGGTAGGCTTTTGGTATGAGGTCAACATCCTGTCGATGATTTCTTGCTCCTTTGAGACTTCACCATTAGCGATAAGCTCAGCTCCAACCTGAGGGAATCTGATGGTCATGAGCTCATACTCTTCCCAGGTGCATGGTAAGGTACGGACTTCAGAAGCAAGTGGCTCATCAAGAAGGCCAAGGTCTAGCTGCTCATAACTTTGGGTGAAGGTTGTGAATGTGTTGTCCATCATTTTAATGCAAGTAACCAATTCATCATCTAAATTGGCAGCAAGGTCCTTGGCCATAGCAAGAAATGAGTGTCACTCATATGAAGGCCTAAGACTTGCTGGTGGCTGCCATGGAATAGAACTAGATGGATGCATTAGCGATGATGTTCCGCTAGATTGAGCCTTAGGAGGAGCATCTGTGTGTCCTGCGGCTCGAAAGATGTGAAACCTTCATCGTGACCTGCTTTGAGCATGCAATAGTTGGTCATGCGATGATTGTGGGACATCTAGCTATTGCGTAAGTTGATGTGAGATCTTGAGAGACATCGTGAGTTCAGGAGGTTGCATGAGACTGATTGGTAGAGTCTCTAGAGACTTTGCGTTGGCATCAGTAGTGGTTGGTTTAGAGTCAGTGGGTTGTGGCTTTAGCCGATAGATGGGCTTAGGTTTTGGGACTTGGGCCTTTGTAGTTGTCATAGATTTGATAGCTTGGGTCTTTGGTATGGCTGGTTGTTTAGTGAACGCATTGCTTGAAGTAGGTGTGGCCACAAGTTGTGTAAGGGGTTTGTTCTTAAGGACTACTGTCTTGGGCACCCAGATCCAGTTGTTGCCTTCATAATATCCTTGAGCATGTAATAGGTTTATGAGGACCCATCGTGGCTTACGGGTGCATTTACAGCTTTGGCATCTAGGTTGGTTTCTAGGCTTTGCATGGGTGTTCCTAGGTCTATGGGGTCGTATTTGCTTATTGTGGAAAGGCTTGCCTTGATGTTTAAGTACCCATTGAAATGTAGGTTGCTTAACCTTAGGGGTGGGTTTGGTGGGGTGGTGTTTTGTGAGTTAGGTGGGATATGACACATCACGACCCCCCTCCTTATCCTTTGGCATGGTCTTCTCTATTGGTGGAGTGGTGATCTTGGAGGGACCCGCACTGCCCTTGCTGAAGTTGCCGTGACGTACACATTTCCTATGGCAAGGTGGATATGCTACAAGTCGTAATTGACATAACAATGGGTTTTTTTTTCGAAAGTGCGCCCTGGCAGTAACGCCTTGTCTGCCTCTTCGTGTTGGGCAACACATAGAAGATGATTTGCAAACTTTCAGACTCAATAGAGACAACGACTTGGCACTTTCCAAGGAGTGCATAGGATTCGCCCCCAAATGGGCTAAGTTAAGCATTAGTTGGCTGCAACTATGGTTGACCAATGATGGTCCAATGAGCATGGGTTAGGATATTGAATTTGGCTCCCTCATCGATCAAAGTATCAAAAGAATGTGTCTTTTGGGCTATGGCCGTGATTCATAAATAAGCTAGAGCAACAACTTTCTCATCATCCTCTATCTCGGTGATGGTTGTAATGCAGACATGGACAGGGGCCTCTATCATAGGGGGCCCATGTAAAGGATGTGTGGGAGGATAGTACTTCTTCATGTGACTGCCATTGAAAAAGCCTATGCCCTCGCCTTCTAGTGTTTCAAGTTCGACATTGCTCGTCCTACTAATGGCACACGCTCTAAAAGGTCCTAACCATCGAAACTTCATTTTCTGCTTATGGCCCTTCACAGAGTACAACAACACAAGGTCGCCTTGGTCAAAATCACATTATTTGACATGCTTGTCAAACCACATCTTTCTTTGTGGCTTTTCACAGATTAGAGCATGGGTGGCGATGAGTCTAGTTTCAATGACGCGTTCCAACTCAATAAGACAGTTAGTCCAAGCCTCTTTCCCTTCCCAATTTTCTTGCACTACTATCCTTAAGCTAGGGATAAAAAATTCTAAAGGTAGGATAGCCTGAGTTCCGTATGTTAGCCTGAAGGGTGTTTATCCCACAACCATTTCATAGGCTATTTGATAGGCCCATAAAGCTGCCATGAGCTTGTTATCCCAATCACTCCGAGATAGTATGATAAAGACTTCCTATGGATGATCAAGAAGGTTGAGGCAATCACCTCATTGATGAAGTGGGTGCCCTGGTCACTCACTATCTCAATAGGGCAACCAAATCTCGAGATGACCTCCTCCCATAAGAACTTTGATGTGATCCTTGCATCATTCTTCCTTGTGGCTCTTTCTTCAGCCCATTTCATCAAATAGTCAGTCGCTACAATGATATATCGAGCCTGTGAATACTGGGCCGTAGGACTAATAGATCTGATGAAGTCAATGCCCCGTTTCTCGAAAGATTGTCGTGCTATTATAGGGGTCAATTCCATTTTGTCCTTCCATGTGGGGACCTTGTTCCTTTGGCACTTATCAGAGTGTTTAACAAATCTAGCTGCGTGTCACGGAATAGCGTGGGCCACCACAGTTGAGACTGCAGCATCTTGCGGGCTGTCATGTCTCCATTAAAATGCCCCCCAGCGATTCCAGCATGTGCCTCTCTCATTGTGTCATGCATCTCATGTTCGCACACATACTTGCATAGCAACCCATATTTCCCCAAACTATATAGTTGGCTAGCTAAGCTTGGCCTTCACAATAAGCCTCCTAAGCTTATGGATGATCTTCACAATAAGCCTCCTAAGCTTGGCCTTCTCGATAGGTCTCTCGGGTAGACCGTGTTCGAGCACATGGACGACATCGTTAGTCCAGTATGGCATTAAATCAGCCTTGAATAATTTCTTATCTGACAAGCCAAAGAGATGCACGTCTAGAAGATTGTCAATTATTCCTTGTCTATGGCTTCACCTGTGGGTATGCGGGACATGTGATCTGCCATGTAATGTTGTTTCCCTTTGCATACAACCACAGAGAATTCAAACTCTAGAAGAAGCAATAACCATCATGCAATGCATCCTCCTGTAGCACAAGATTTGTTCACTAGATAGTGCGATGCTTGATAGTCAACTAGAAAGGTGAAGGGTGTGGCCAAAAGATAATGTCTAAATTTCTTAATGGCAAACACCATGGCCAGCCCCTCCCTTTTCATAGTGGAATAGTTCATCTTCGTGTCAGTGAGCTACTTGCTAGCACATCTCACTGGGTAATCCAGGTTGTGTTCACCAGATTGGCACGTAACAGCTCCAATGGCAAACTTAGATGCATCTATATGCACATGGAACATTCTAGTCCAATCTAGGGCTTGTAAGATGGGTGTGATTGTAAGAGCCTTTTTCAATTCTTCATAAGCACGTTAGCATTATTCAGTCCACTCGAACAAACTTAGAAACTTGTACAATGGTCTTGCAATCAGTGCATAATTCAATACAAAGTGCGGATAGTACCCTATGTGTCCTAAGAAGCACTGAACACCCTTATAATTGTTGTGGGTGGTGGCAAGTCGACAATAGCCTTGATCTTTGAGAAATTAGTGGTGATGCCGTTCTTGGACATCACGTGCCCTAGGATGCATCCGTGTTTCACCCAAAATTAGCACTTCAGGGGGTTCAACAAAAGACTATAAAGTCAACACCTCTCAAAGACTGCTCGTAGTTTCTCTAAGTGTTCCGCCTAGCTAGAGTGTACGCATAGATTGTCCACAAACACCTCTAGCTTGCATTTGAGCATGTCTTTGAAGATTATCCATATAAAGCATTGGAAGGTGTGTGGGTAAGGGCGTTGTTTTACAAGAATAGTGTCAGGGACCATAGGGATATTGTGGGTCACAACCCTGGGGTTGACCCCCTTAAGTTCATACAGAGACCAGGCAAACACGTCCACATACTCTCGTAGGAGAGCAACAAGGTTAGCCTCCTCATCCTTGGTCAAGTCTTCTGCTATAAATACATGTCGAGGCTTCTCACCTTCCCCTGCCAGATTGACTTCCTTGGCTTTGGCGGATCCCTCAATAGGCTCGCTAGTGTGACCCTGCCTCTTTGCTCCTAGCAGGACCACCACTCTATCACCCTTCTTGACCTTAGTGAAGTGCTTGGGTAGGTCCTGTGGTTTCTTCTGTCATTCTGCGTCTGGCTCTTTTGTTTGTTTGTTTCTTTCCTCCTTTAGTCGATTGCACCTTAGGTAGACCAGCAAGTCCCCCTTGGTGCATTTGGTTTTGGATGGCATGGGCATTTCAGGGTCGCTCTCCGTATTGGCTTCACACTCCAAGTTGAACTCACAGGCCTCATTGGAGGAAGGATTCTCCCTGGGTGGTCTTAGTTCAGTAGGTGCGTCTGTCCTAAACATAGGTACCACTGGTGGTTGGGCAATTCTAGCCTGCTCATAATCCACCACCCCTATGCATTCCAACCAAGAGCGATCGCAATCCAATCTCATAACTCCTCTCTTGATCTCATATATATTCGTTTCTTGGGGCCTCAAGTCTGCTCTTATGTGCTCTATCACCCTTCCATCAGTATCATACTCCACGGTACCCATTTCCTCCTCTCTTTCCTCACTGATGGAGGAACAATCCTCATATTCATTATCAGAACCATCACTAACTGGCTACTCGTCGTCTCCTGGGTCCTCCTTTCTAGCCTCTTTCTCATCACTGACTAGAGCCCAATGGTACAACAAGTTCAAGTCATGAACTTTGGTCCACTTCCACTTGTGCTTACCTAGGAGGTCTTTGAGGGGCAAGAGATTAGTGAAAGGATTGCCTTCCAATTTTCATGTCAAATACTCTAGGGTCTCTTGGAGTTCTAGCTTATTATTTGGGACATGGAAAGTAATAGGTTTGGGCCCACCACACGCACTCCTTGCCATCATGCAGAGTGGTACTGAGTGTTCCTCATCTAGTGTGCACATGGCTTGTGCGGCTTGCTTATACTCCTCCTCATCGTCCGAGAATGGGAGATCGATGGTTACAAGGACATGCATCCAATCTCACCCATCCTTAGGGCAGGGGATATACTTGGTCAGCAGCCCATATGATGTGGTTGGTTGCGTGTCACCCCTCAATGTGGCTAAGATGGCATCTAGATCAACAGGTGTTGTCTTGCAAGTATCCATCTCCACCCTTACTACTTCCTTCCAATCCCCTAAGAAGATTATACCATTGCCCTAGTCCTCGATGACTCGTGCATTCCTCATTCGGGGTCGGCCTAGTAGGATGTCGTAGTCCACTCCCTTCATAACAATGAAGTGTAGAGAGAACTAGACACCTGCAATCTTCACTGACCAATTCTTTAAAACTCCAAATGGCCTTACCTTCATTCCATTTGCTAGTGTGACATTGAACCTAGCAGTCTTGATGGGAGGGTTTCCCCAAGTTTGCAAGACTATGTGGCTCAAGACACTAACCCATGCGCTTGTGTCTACGATTCCTTTCTACATCATGTCTCCTAGGGCCAAGATAGGTAGCACTGCATGCATCTCGGTGCCCTCCCAAAAAGCATTTATGCAAATATTTAGGCATTGAGTGCAGCGTCAAGCTCAATATCTGTGTGACTGCATTGTGCTCATGGAGGTCAACAGTCATCTGCTCAGTTGCTTCCTCCACCTAGTGCTTTAGTTCCAGCCAAAGCATTGGATGCTACCTAAGTAGGTCTCCTAGGCTCAGGGTTATTGGGGTGGTTACTAATGTCATGAGGAGGTTACTCGTCTTTTGTCTCTCCTCCATTCCCACACCTCTGGGCCATTGGCTTTGGGTGTTTTGCTGACCTATGGCTGCTAAGCTTCTCCTAGGTGTGGTGCTGCCCATGGCATAGGCGCATGTCTTGACCTTGATCAAGAGAGTGAGACTAGGGATAACCTTTTCAATCACCTCCAATTGGCGCTTCGAGCAGGGGTACTCCCCTACCTTAGCACTCTCCTTCTCTGTTGTTTTTAGAGCGATGGTTTTAGCCTCAGCATTAGTTACCTTCCTGCCACTTGCTAGCATCGTCTCTCCGTCAGTTTTGAGAGTGATCTTAGCGTCGGTATTTTTCTTTCTCCACCTACAACTCTTCTTTCCTATTGAGGTAGCATCTAGGTTACTAGGCCCAGGCAGTGATATGCTGGCGTGCCACATTTTTGAATGTGTCATGACATGCGGCGGGATGGGTGTATCCTCGCTGTCGAATGTAAGTCAAATGTCTCAACCCCAAACAGCCCCAAAGGTACTGATGGTACATTTCCTGAGCTCGAAGACAGATTTTGTCTAGGGCATGCTCTAAAGAGATGGGTGATGCCGCACTTGGCACACCTGAGATTAGCTCTCTTCCTATTAGCTTGCTCTTTTTCTGGGCATCGTGTCGATATGTGACCAGGGTGACCACAAGTCCAACACACGATTGGATCTTGGGTTGGCCCTGAAAAACCTCTGTCTCTTCCCCTTCCTAATGAGATCACCGGCAATAGTTGATAGTCCATGAGGACCGGATTACCCTCTTCATCATATGAGATGTAAGGGTTCACATATGACTCCTCATCATTGGGCTCTTCCACGTAGTGGATGGGAGCATCACTCGGTGGATGTGTCACAGAGGGTCTAAGCGGTTTGGGTATGCCAGTGGGATTGATCTCTAATCTAGGAACGATTGGCTTTGCATCATTAGGTGCTAGAAGGGCCAATGGGGCTCCTCTTCCGAATAAGTTAGGCATCCTATTCCTGTAGTATGGTGAGTTGTATTGCTATGCGTAAGGAAACCTTCTTGGCAATCAACATTTCATTGCGTTGTAAGGGAACCTTCTCTTCCAAATAAGTTAGGCATCCTATTCCCGTAGTATGGTGAGTTTTATTGCTATGCGTAAGGGAACCTTCTTGGCAATCAACACTGCATTGTATCGTGGCCAAACCTTCCGCAATTTGCATAAGGCCTGGATCTTGGATCCTGGCACTCGGTAGGGCTATGGTTGCCTCCATAGTGCACACACAGGACATGCGGTCTAGTGGGTCTCTTTACCAGCTCCTACAACCGTGCTAGCTCCATCCTAACTTCAGCTAGCTCTTGGTCTTGTGCCATGCTCTTGCCCTTATCCTGCATGTCAAGGGCTGATCTCTCGCTATAGGTTGTGGATTTCTCTATGGTTCTTTGGCTAGAGCCATTTGGATTAGAGCTTCTAGCGCTTCTCTCCCTAAGCTGGTCATCTACCCTTATTGCCTCGTCGAAAACCCTAGCAAGCACATCTCTCTGCAAGCTCTAGTTGCTTTCCAATGCCTTGTAAATTTCCTCGCTACAGATTCCGTTTATAAAAACGATAGAGACCGCTCTCTCGTTTGGTCATTCGTTGGTAGGGATTCTCTTATACAAGCTACATACATGAGTGACGTAGTCTCTAATGTCCTCTTTGTCCTTCTGGATAGTCGGACTATGAGATTGTCTGAATACCCTGTCTCTAAAAATCTCTTGATGAAGAGATCCTTCAAGCGATTGAAATCTGTTCGCTCTCTTGCGTCTAGGCTGGTGTACCATGTCCTTCCCTTATCACCTAAGCAAAGCCCAAAATCCTGTGAGCATTGGGTAAGGTCCGTAAGACCGTTTGCTTTGCAAACCTGCTCGAATTGCTCCACAAAGCTATAGGGGCCATTACTGGGTTGGTACTTGTCCAGCTACTTGGCCATTGCAGGGATCTTGTTGTGGCTCCTTGCCCCCTGCATGACTCCTAAAGCCTGTGAGTAAGGATGTGGCTAGCGTAGTTGCACCCTATTTTGCAGTTGTGTTGTCTATGAGCTGTTTGGTGACAAGCTCACTCAGCTTCAGGTATGCCTCTAGCTCCCTCTCCCTCTTTGCATTTGGCCCTGTCGTGGTCTTACCAGCTAAGGCTAGAATGTGTCATGTCTCTGTTAGAATATCAAGCTCTTTCATGTGTGTTTGACCGACATGAGATGGACACAGCTAGTCTGGCTAGATCAGTTAAGTACATTAAATAAGTCGGTTCTACTTCTATTGTGAATGGTCTTTATGACCTTAGGTTGTATATGCACTAAAGTGTGTGCTGAATGAATAATGAGAAGAATGAGAGAGGAAGCATGTTGCTTCACTCTATGTGTATTGCTCTCTATCTACATCCATGAAAGCTAACATGGTATGAGAGTTATGAATGGGCTCACTGGTGGAATGCACTGGAAAAGAAGACTTGAAGCTTGAAGACAGAGTGTATCTATGAAGAAGAAAGGCTGCCATTGTTACTCTATCAAGGTATGTGTTAGGGTTTATGCATTCTATCTATGCAAGAGCTTGCTATAGCTTGTTGGGCAGTCTCTCAGGGCATCATTGAGCACTAGAGTGTGCTCTATGATCATCATTATCATCGAATTCTACTGCTGCATACTCCAGACAGGTCTGCATGTTTGCGCCTATTGTGGCTGAAGACATATTTGACTGCAAAACAAGGCATTGGGAGCTTATCAAGCAATCTACATCTTGCATATACACCTTGGAAGGTGGTTGAAGGTCTTGGCATACTAATACTTGGATGTGTGCTTAGCTATGAGCTACAGATCTGATTTATAGATCTAAAATAGGAGCAGTCCAATTGTAAATAGTGATAGGGCAGCTAGTATTTGATCTTGGTTGGAGCTTGAAGCTCTGTGACATGCTTTATGGACCTCATTGGAGCCTAGGAGCACTCTGGAAGACATATGTATCAGTTCTCATGCCTTTGAGCTGAAATTCCTTGAAGAAAATACTCAGATCTAGAAGTGTAAACAGGCTCGAAACCTGTCTCAAAACAGTGGGCAACAAGCATTAGCTTCCATTGAAGCATTACATAACACTTGGCTGGCATTTGTCATATGTATGACATGGGATATGTCTGCTAGAGGTTTTATGGATTGAGTTGAACATTAAGTGATCATGGAAGTTGAAGTCTAAGGCTAGTAATTACTGCAGTGACATTGTCTTAGTGGTTGCAAGCAGTAAATGCAATCTATGACTTGGATTCGTGAAGACAGGATGCCTATAGTTACCCGAATGCTCATGTATTGAACCTAACACTTCAAAGTGAATGTCTGATGTGATTTGAGGCTATTTTGGAGCTGGATAGACTTTGGTTTACTGAGAAGTTACTGATTGCAATCTATAAGCAGAAGGTTTGACACTTATACCTGCTATCTATGCACTGACTTGTGCCCCATTGGTTATGCTTGGACTGCTACATGTACTAGCAGATGTCTATGAAGGTTTGGGACATATATGACATGTATATCACTCAGTTTTGGGCTTGAAATCACTGCTGGTCATTCACAAAATTACAGTTTTCAGACTGCACATATGTATCCTGGCAGTGAAGTTGGAAGAGTTTCAACTGAAGTAAATGCATTGCGTTTGTATTGATTGTTTTGCCTACAGGTTAGGCCACTTGGTTGTGGGTTGTTTTGGATTGTCAGTGGACTGAAATACCCTATTTTTTACTGCAATTAATTGCAGAAAACTGTCATTAACAGTTTCGGGCTGAAGTTGAACTGTTAAGAAGATATTGGTTTGCAGGTAGTCAGACAAGGTCTACAACATGGCAAATGCTGATAGAACTGATAATGTAACCCAGATTGTGGGAGAAAAGCTTGATAGCAACAATTATGCAATATGGAAGTTCCACATGGAGAACTTTCTGATAGGCAAAGGATACTGGGACTTAGTGATAGGTGTTGAGGCTGAACTTGAAGTTCCAGAAAGGAATCCTACAGCTGATCAAAGACGAGCGCATCGAGCTTGGATGGAAAGAGCTCGCAGGGTTTTACATTGGTTGTCATTATGTATCTCAAATGCTATGGTGATGCAGATCATGAACTGTAAATCCCCAGCAGATGCATGGAATATATTGGTCAAATACTATGGCACAACCACAAGTGCCAAGAAGATACAATTGAAGCACAAATTCAATAACATGGAGAGGAAGAACAGATCCATACAAGATTATATCACAGAGGTTAAGACCATAGGAGACCAGCTGGCATCTATTGGTTCACAGGTTGAAGACGAAGATATGGTTGTAGTGACTTTGAATGGCTTGGGTCCTGAATACAAGTCTTTTGACACTTCAGTGTCTGTGCGGGCTGAAATGCCTGACTTTAATGAGCTGGTTGCATTATTGATTCATGAAGAGGTGAAGCTTGGCTTGGCTACAGGGTCAAGCAGTTCAAAGAATAAGGATGCAAATTTTTACTCGAATCAGCATGGCCGTGGCAGCCGTGGTAGGGGTTGTGGATCTGGTAGAGGAGGCCAGCAGAATGCATCTTATGGTAATAGCAATCAGCCGTCATCAAATGCAAGAGGTGGTGTAAACTTTCGAGGCAGGGGGAGATCTAACTCCCGTGGCAGAGGCTCATGGTAGCAGCAGCGTCAGTCAGAAAATCCAAATAAGGATAAGGATTGTCACTACTGCGGAAAGTATGGGCATATTGCAAAGGGCTGCTGGAAGAAGCAGGAAAACTAGAAGGGCAAGAAGCATGGACATTATGTTACGTCCAGTCAGGCAGATGACTCTGGTGATAAACTATTTGCCATGCAATATGTCAAAGATAAGGCTGCTCAAAAATCATCTGATGATGAAGTGTGGTACATTGACTCAGGGGCGTCGAATCACATGACCCCTCACGGTGATTGGTTCACGGATATGGTGGCTGAAAAGCATGTCTATGTATGTACAGGTGATGACACGCAGCATAGCATTGAGCATAAAGGCAAAGTGCCTCTTGTTGTTCATGATGGCAAAAAGAAAAATTTCCATGATGTATCGCATGTCCCTTCAATTACGAAGAACTTATTGTATGTCTGTCAGATGACGGAGCAGAACTTGCAGGTTAGATTCAATAAACATGGCTGCTTTATTGAAGAGTTTGGCAATGGATGCAAGTTGATAGCTCGTGGTCACAGGAATGGCCGAATGTTTAGTCTTGATGCTTCTTTGCCAGAGCTGAATTCAGCTATGTTTGCCCATGGTTCTGGCACTGTTAGGGATTTGGAAATATGGCACAAGAGAGTGGGGCATGTCAATTTACAAAGGCTGCAAAATATGCAAAAGAAACAACTAGTTACAGGTTTACCCAAGTTCCAAAATTCAGATATTGGTCATGTATGCGAGGCTTGCCAGTTCGGTAAGCAGTCACGATTGCCGTTTGTCAGGCATGTAAGACAGAGTACATGTCCATTGCAGTTGGTGCACTCTGATGTTTGGGGGCTAGCTCATAATGTATCTATGGGAGGTTCCAAATATTATGTATCTTTCATTGACGACTACAGTCGCTATACTTGGCTTTACATATTGAAAACAAAAGATGAGGTCTTTGCTATTTTTTAACAATTTAAAGCACAAATTGAGAAGGAGTTTGAATGCTACATCTCTTGCTTGAGATCTGATAGTGGTGGGGAGTATGTATCAAATGAATTTGATGATTTCTTGGCTGAAAAAAGCATTCGTAGGCAGCTCACCTGCAACTATACTCCGCAGTAGAATGGAGTAACTGAAAGGAAGAATAGGGTTATGATGGAAGCTGCTAGGGCCATGATGAACAAAAAGCATATGCCGCTTTATTATTGGGCAGAGGTTGTTACGATAGCCGTATACATTCTGAACAAGACTCCCACTGCATGTATTCATGAGATGACACCGTTTGAGAAGCTATATGGCTATAAGCTAGATATAAGTCACATGAAAGTCTTTGACTGTCTTGCTTATGTGCATATCCCAGATGAGAAAAGGAAGAAGCTGGATCCAAAAGCGCATAAGTGTGTTTTCATTGGGTATTTGCAGGAGAAGAAGGCATACAAATGCTATGATCCCTCTACCAGGGAGACTTTGGTGAGTAGGGATGTCATCTTTGATGAGATGGGCTCTTGGTATGGATCACCAGTTGCAGTGCCATCGGATATGCCTTCCATTCATGTATTTATAGTTGATTTGCAACAAAGCACTACTATGATAGGACCTAGTACTCAGACAGTATCCCCATGGACAGGGAGATTGAGGAGCTCACCGTCCACTAACACCAGTATGTCAGTGAGGGGGAGACATGATGTCTTGGACAGCAAAGGAAAAGAGAAAGCTACTGAGGATGCATCTAGTATGATGACACCTGGCAGAATGACTTCTGGCTATGAGTCTGCTGATACTTTGGACAGCGAACTTGGTATTCTGACTGTCTATACGCCTGGCACAAGGCAGAGCAGGTATATTCCACCTCATGAGAGAGGGGAATCGAGTAGTGCACCACAACTTAGACGCTTGCAGAGGGTCAGATACCCTGTTGACAGGTTGACATACAGTGGTTACTCCGCAAAGCATTATGCTTACATGACAAAAGTGATGGAGATTAAAGAACCAGGTACATATGCTGAAGCAATGAAAGATGAGAACTGGTGTCTAGCCATGGACGAAGAAATGAATGCCTTGGCTGAAAATAAAACATGGGATTTAGTGCCACTGCCTGAAGGGAAAAAGACCATTGACTGCAAATGGGTCTACAAAATCAAATGCAAGATAGATGGCAGTGTGGAGAGATACAAAGCCAGGCTGGTCGCAAAGGGGTATGCCCAACAGTATGGACTTGATTATGAGGAAACATTCAGCCCTGTTGCCAAGATGGCAACCATACGCACTGTGATTGCCTTGGCTACTGCTAAAGGCTGGAAATTGCAATAGATGGACGTTAAGAATGCATTTCTTAATGGTGACCTAGCAGAGGATGTCTATATGGTTCAGCCGGAAGGGTATGTACACCCTGATTTTCAGCATTATGTATGTAGGCTGAAAAAGGCTTTATATGGGCTGAAGCTGGCTCCGAGAGCTTGGCATGCTAGGATCAGTAACTACTTGCAGAGATTGGGTTTTGCTGTTGGCAGGGCTGATCAGAGCCTATTTACAAAGAAGACTGATAGTGGCTTGGTAGTGCTGGTCATATACGTTGATGATTTGATAATCACTGGTGATGATGACTTGGGCATACAATATGTTATGAAGATGCTGAAATCTGAATTTGACATGAAAGACCTAGGAGAACTAAAGTATTTCTTGGGCATCAAGGTAGTTCAAGCTGAAAATGGTTTATGGTTGATTCAGAAGCACTATGCAATGGAGATGCTGAAGAAGTATGGCATGGCTGAATGCAAACCGTTGGATACACCTCTTGATCAAAATGTCAAGCTGGACATGAACACTGGGGCTGAAGTAGAGGATGTGACTATGTACAGGCACTTGGATGCAGTTAGACGCATTATGAGATATGTTAAGTCCACTGTAGAGTATGGGTTGTTCTATGTCAGAGATAAGCCCTTAATATTGACTGGATACACAGATGCAGATTGGGCAGGTTGCTCATATGACCGTAGATCTACGAGTGGATATGCATTTGGATTTGGTAGCGGCATGATTAGATGGAGCAGCAAGAAGCAGCCTACAGTTGCTTTGTTGAGTACTGAGGCAAAGTACAGGGGTGCTGCATTGGCAGCATGCGAGATTTCATGGCTGCTCAAGCTTATGGCTGATTTGGACATACAGGTAGATGCTCCAGTGAAGTTACTATGTGATAATCTGAGTAGTGTACTCTTGGCTATGAATCCAGTCTATCATGCCAGGACAAAACACATAGAGGTACACTATCATTTCATCAGAGAGATGGTTCTTGCAGGAGGAGTTGATCTTATGCATGTAAAGACAAATGAAAAGGTTGTGGATATCTTTACCAAGTCCTTGGGTAAAGATAAGTTCTGTGGTTTTAGACAGCTGCTTGGAGTACAGATGCTGTCTTGAGCTTGAGGGGGAGTGTTAGAATATCAAGCTCTTTCATGTGTGTTTGACCGACGTGAGCTGGACACAGCTAGTCTGGCTAGATCAGTTAGGTACATTAAATAAGTCTGTTCTACTTCTGGTGTGAATGGTCTTTATGACCTTAGGTTGTATATGCACTAAAGTGTGTGTTGAATGAATAATGAGAAGAATGAGAGAGGAAGCATGTTGCTTCACTCTGTGTGTATTGTTCTCTATCTGCATCCATGAAAGCTAACAGTCTCGTGCACCTCTAAGTCTTGCCGCAATTTCCTTATCCTTTCCTCATGGTTATACGCCATGATACTCTGCAACACTTTCCTAACTACATTCCTCTCTTCCTCAAGGCTTGTAACTAATTTCTCGATCGGTCTGCCATGGATCACGGTCCTTGTTAGCTGGTCATATTGATCGACCATACGCTGCAATTCGAGTGGGAATTCGCCCAAGTCCAGCTAGTCATCCTCTCAATCCACGTCTGCTCCTGACATTTTTGCAGCCTCTCGCTCCACCAAGTTGTCGATCAGTCCAATCAGCTTGGGTAGCAACTTGCCCTCAATCCTATCGTCTTTGAACTCGTCGGTGTCTTTAGGGTCCTATTAACGGGGCTCTGTGGCACCCAGCTACGTCTCAGGGTCTGCTCCTTTTGGTGGGTTCTTTGTATTATTATGATTCTATGTGAGTTCCTTGTTATTGAAAGTAGCTGTCAAATTTATTCACACTTGTGCTTAGTGCTTTTTAGTGCACAGTGCCAAATCAGGATTTCTCCCTTTTAGTGCACTTTAAATTATGAAATCAGCGTGGGGTGCGAATGCAAAATAAACAATGCAGTTTTCACTTTTCCCCCTTTTGTTTGTAGTCTAATATGGCTCTAAGCGCATTTCTTGGATGTCCTCTCGTGTTGTCTAGGGTCTACGTTGCACACTCTACACTTCTTCAAGGCCGGATTGGAATCTAAGGGTCAGTTTTAGCTCTAAACCTTGTCTGTTCTATGGCTTGCTACTAGAGGCTGACTCTAGGCTGCCCACGTGTGGCTTCTTCAAATTTTGGCTTTTGAGAGCCGAGTTAGGTACTCAAGGATGTTTGGGGATGTGTTCGGAGTGGCCTTGGCTTGAGGAGGTGGCTCACTTACCAGTTTAAAATGTTTTGTCCTAGTGGTCCGATTCTGGGAGTCGGATTGGGTGATCCGATTGGTAGAGTTGGACTGTCCAATCGAATCGGGTGGTCCAAGTCTCAAAATGGATCCTACTCAAAATGGGTCCTATTGGCACGTGGCAGGGTTCGACTAGCAGATTCGGATGGTCAGATCGCATAGTTGGTCCGATCGGACCGAGTGGTCTGAGTTTAAGGTGGTGCATCCAAGTCAGACGGTCCGACTGGTAGAGTGGTCCGACTGGTAGATGGTCTGACTCTGAGAGTCAAATAGTCCAAGTGTCCGATTTTGGGACTCTCAGTTGTGCTTGTTTGATCTGGTAGATGGTTCTTGATACAAATTCCAACTTTCCAGATCAAACAAGCACAACTCAAAGAAGGTAAAGGAATACCTGGACTAGCTAGGCAACATCAAAATGACTGGATCAAATCTGCACTCACAGTCTCTCTCAAGCTCTCTCTCTCAATGTCTGACTACAAAATGAGGTTTCCCCTAACCTTTTGAGCCTCTTATTGCCCTTCGCTCAAGTCTCCTTCAACCTTATGGTTGCCCCTCTTGCACCCATCTACTCAAGATTTAGATTTTATCCCCTTTTCTCCCAATTTTTAGCATGTTTTCAGTAGCAGAAAACCCTTCTCTTTTCCTTGTTTCCTTGGTTCTAATCCTATCCAAACGCAACAAAATAAAAAATAGTGGGGTTGAGGTTGATTTATCTACTTGCATACTCAACAACAAACCAAAATACTTACTTGTTCTAAATATCAAACCACCTAAATCTCCTATCTATCTCAAGCATTGGTTTGGGTCAAAAACCCTACTTCTATGCTCGATTCGAAGCACGCGGTGCTCAAGGCTTGATTCCGTCGGTCCTGGTAATGGAACCAAAATGAAGGGAGCTTCAAGCTCAACCCTCAAGACCTATGAACCGCTTATTGGTCAAGTATTCCAAGCCGAGTGGCCATGGCTACCTCTCACATAGCCAATGCGCCCTCCCTACCTATGGGGTGTAGTGAGCTTACCTTGATTCCCAATTGAGTGCCCTCCTCTCCTGTGCACGCCGGTAGCTCCACGATCCTTGAGGCAAGCTCAAGCAACCTCAATCCCTCTCTAACAAGCTCCATCCTCCATAGCCACGTGAGACAAGACAAGAGAAGAGTAGAGAAGAAGATGAAGAGAGGAGATGGGGAGCTTCTTCTCCTCGATCCCTCACTCTCACACACTCACTCCCTCACTCCCTCACTCTCACTCACTCCCTCTCTCAAGCACAAATAAGAAGGCAAGAAGAAGAGAAGAAGAAGAAGAAGCTTTTTTCCACACACAAGAATGAGCTTCTCATTCACTTTTCAACTTTATATACATGCCCTACTTTCCACGGGCGGTCATCCTCAATTTTTACATGGCTGGCCATGGCCTAGGCCCTTTTTCTCCATTCTTTCACTTCCGAGCTAGTCCTACCACCCTTCTAAGTTCACAATTTGCACAAGAGGGAGCCTGGCGCTCTTTTACAAGGATTTGAGAGTGCATTTGCATTTAAAAGTGTGCTGTTAACCCTCAAATGAATGAAGGTGGAAAATCCGGAAAAGCTAAATAAGAAGACAAGGACAGAGACCAAGGCAAAGAGAAATGGAAGACAAAGACGCACAAGGAGAAGAGTCCTAAATAAGGGAGAAAGGCACACAAGGAAAAGCGCAAGTCAAAACTTTTGTAAAAGAGCGCAAGCGCATCATGGTTTAATTCAAGGAGCGTCGGGCTCTCGTGCAATTTGTAAATGTAGATGGGCGGTGGAAAGGAAGCTAGGAAGATAGAAGGATAATGGGAAAAAGGGCCTAGGCTACGGCCGGCCATGTAAAAAGGGGAAAAGGGGATGACCGCCCAAAAGGGATTTAGGGTTTTGTATATAAAGTTGAAAAGTGAATGAGAAGCTTATTCTTGTGTGTGGCCAAAAGTAGCTCTCCTCTTCTTCTTCTTCTTCTTGTTCTTGCTTGCTTGAGCTTGTGCTTGAAAGAGGGAGTGTGAGAGTGTGAGGGAGTGAGTGTGTGAGGGTGAGGGACCGAGGAGGAGAAGCTCTCCATCTTCTCCTCTCTTCTTCTCTTCTCTTCTCTTCTCTTGTCTTGCTCGCGGCAATGGAGCTTGGAGCGTGGAGCTTGAGGATGGAGCTTGCTTAAAGCTTGCACTTGGATCGTGGAGCTACCAGAGTATGCGGGAGAGGAGGTAACTCGAACGGCATCAAGGTAAGCTCACTACACCCGTAGATATGGATGGCGCGTCGGCTATGTGAGAGGTAGCCATTAGTGCTCGGCTTGGAACACTTGAAACAATAAGCGGTTCGAGGGTCTTGGCGGTTGAGTGAAAGCTCCCACATTTTGGTTCCGTTGCCGGGACAAACGGATTCAAGCCTTGAGTGCTTGCACACTTCGAATCGAGCATCAAAGCAAGGGGTTTCCCCCGAACCGGTGCTTGAGGTAGATAGGTAGGAAGCGAGGGGGTTGAAGATGGTATTGGATCTCCTTGGCAAGTAGGTTTGTTGCTTTCTTGAGATTTATGTTGTTGCTGTATAACAAGCTAAAACAGGGAAATAGGGGACCAGATTCAAGTTTCTGGGGGAGACAGTGGCAGGGAACTAGCTGTAAGGTTCTGCAGTGCTGGGAAAGGACCTTAAGAGGCCTGGGAGGCCAGGATAGACCTCAGTTCCTTGGTTTGCCTTGTGTGAGAGAGAGAGAGAGAGAGAACTTCTGGTTCACAGGACGAGGAAGCGCTACCCCGATC
This sequence comes from Lygodium microphyllum, assembly GCF_053477565.2. Lineage (NCBI taxonomy): Eukaryota > Viridiplantae > Streptophyta > Polypodiopsida > Schizaeales > Lygodiaceae > Lygodium > Lygodium microphyllum. The sequence continues at coordinate 8,795,252 of NC_141160.1, forward strand.
TCTAGGCGCCGGCGATTCGTGCTGCTCCAGGTGAGTCTGGTGTTTTTCAACAAGTGCTCTAATGAGATCTAGAAGGTCGGTGGTGATTGCGTGCAACAAACAGTAAGAAGGGGTCAAACACGTGGGAATCGCGCCCGCCGCCGACGCACTCGGACCAACTCGTAGTGGTCCCATTCCCAGAATTGGACCACCCGAGTTCGAGAGTCGGACCGTCCGATTTTCGAAATCGGACCGCCCGACTGAGAGTGAGTCAGACCAGTCTGGTTTGATTCCCAGAATCGGACTAGCCCGATTGGACCTGCCACATGGCACTCGGCCCACTCGGACCAACCCGTCCAATTTTTGAGAATCGGACGCTCGGACCAACCTGTCCGACTCGGACCACTCGGACGCAACCGTCCGATCGGACCAACCCCGTCCGATCGGACCAACCCATCAGACTCAGACACTCAGACCAGCCCGTCCGATTTTGGAAATCGGACGCTCCGATCGGACCATCCTGTCCGATTGGAACACTCGGACCAGCCAAAATCGGACCACAGTCCAGAATCAGACCGGTCCGACTACTAGAATTGGACCACCCTGTCCGATCCGATTCCCAAAATCGGACCACTTTTTTTATTTGAGTCCTAGAATCGAACGTGACCAAAATCGGACCACTGGGCCGATCGGACCAACCCAAAATCGGACGTCCGATTCTGATAATCGGACTCCTGAAAATCGGACAAAAAACTGTCAAAATCGGACAGGTATCTAGAACACAAATTTTGACACATCTAAACCCGAGATTGATCCCAAAGGCTACGCAGAGCTAAAGGAACATCACAAATCCATCACTGGGCTAAAATTTAGAGCACGTAGTTCAAAATTTGGCTATAAACGGTCCTCCAAATTGCATATGGCATCTACCGTAACGGCCCTGCGGGCCGGGTGGGACTGCCCCCCCGGACCCCCGCAGAGGGGGCTCTACCCCCTTCGCACCTCCCCCGAGTAGGTTGAGAGAAAACTGCGCCATGATAGGTCTTCCAAATTGGACCCTAGTGAAGTAATGGCTCTACACGAGCATGGATTCTCACTTGCAAGAGAGCAGCCAAAAGCCCATACCCGAATAGAGACAAACAGAGATCCTAGAACCTCAATGGGCCCATCTAGCCAACAAGGGCAAAAAGGCCACACTGCAAAAACACATACATGTTGTATTCGGACTACATCTAGTCAAAGCAGAAAGCAACAACATCAAGCTGCAATAGCGAGAATGACTAGATATGAAGACAGCAATGGAGAGTCCACATCTGATCGTGTAGTCGAGAACTCAAGGGCATCTGTTAGAAGGCTTAAATTTACAAGCCAGGACCCGGAAGATGAAGACATATTACCACCTGCTTATCTTAGGGTCAAACTCACCGCAAAAAGAGAGCATACTATTGATGCTCTGATTGATGAAGGAGCAGATTTTAACATCTTAACCTATAAATCATGGACCCTACTAGGCCAACCAGAGCTCACACCGACTAGTGCAACTCTTAGCCCTTATGGGGGACACCCACAAGCACTCATAGGGAAGTGCAAAATCCTTGCGACAATTGAAACGAAAAGCTTGCCTATCCTATTTCATGTTCCTCCAAATAGTGCTAGTAGCTGCGGGAGAGAAACCCTCCTAGGAAGACCCTTCAAAAGGGCGACCAAGTGTGAGGCCGACTATGTAGCACAGAGGATACACCTGACACTACCGGGTGTGAGGATAGTCACAACCTTCAGCAAGGGTGACCTCATCAAACCTCAAGGGAAAGGCAAGCAAGATGCTGACATAACAATCAAGCCTACTAACGAGAGCAAGGACTTGTTGGAAGAGTTAATCCAAGCACAGGTCGAACAATGAGAACCAGTGAGCCCGAAACAAGAAGGTCAAGAGATAATGCCAAGGACGGGCTTTGGACTTACAAGTATCGTAGGAGACCCCAAAAGAAGCCCAAACCTTATAGATGCAGGCATCGATGGAGGGTCAGCACAACGCCGCGATGGATATCCAAAGCGTTGCTACGTGCTCAAGGGTACTACGCAGGTACCAATGGATTTGGGTACTAAAATCCCCTGCTAAACCGCCTCTATCAGCTGAAGGCTAAAGTGCATCAAAAGCATGGCATAGGAGGAAATCTAAGAGAAACTATAGGTCTTGAGGCAAGAAACCAGACATGAGTGTTCAAAAGAAAGAGCCACAGCCTAGCATGCTTAATAAGCAGATGTCATATGTAGCCATTGAGCGTGCACAAAAGCCATTAGTGCCCAAAGAGCCTTTGATTTCCCAAGGGGAGAACAAGAATCATAGGCACAACATTACTCAAGGCAAGGCTGATCACTCAACAAAGCAAATGGCACAATCGTCTAATAGCCTCAAGCAAATCATTCAGCCAGTGCCAAGCCCACCTAAGAGTCCTAGATCTCCTACATCCTCTTCACCTAAATGGGCACGGAAAGCACGGCAGCAGCAGCCTCATGTCGCTGCTCAACCTACACAAATGAACGTGCAAAGGCCAACGAAAGACACAACCACTCCTGATCGCCCTAGGGACTTGACACCACAATCCACCAAGGGTAGCCAGCCCACTAAACTAGCTGCTACTACTTCCAATCAGAAATCACAGCAGTCACAGCCCTTGGCCGTGACAATGCCCCTTGTGGAACATGTCCTTAGTAGTTTACCTGTGGAGGAGGTGTCGCAACCAACTTCCTCGACAACTCCAGCACTTTCAAAGTGCCTAAAGCCTAGGACAGAGGAGTTAAACTCAAGGGAGTTGGTTGAAAAGCTAGACTCTCCTAAAAGAGCGGTAGTTGTGCCCTCACAACCGGGCAAGGCTATTCAGCAAACCACGGCTATGTCCCATAAGGACACACTAGAGAAGGGAAATGCTGAGGCCCGACCAAGCACATCAACGGTCGATATAGCCCAGGGTCCTAAGATGTTAGATGCACCTGCATTGACCAAGAAAAAGAGGAGAAAACAACGAAAACAACAACAGTTGCAGGTGGTTGTGGACCCCAAGAACATTGAGATGAAGGGCACTAGAGAGCTTATGAATAAAGCATCGAGTCCATCCACCAATGAACCCACTGATGCCTCTCCTAATAGCGGTGAAACCTTAGACACATCTGTGTGCTCTGACAAACCAAAGCAACAGTTGCCATCAATAGTTGCTTGCAAAACTCTATCCACTGACAATAGAACTCACATTGATCAATCAAGAGTGGATACAACGCTGTCACAACAGGGTGACAAATCTATACCAGTCACATCCGAGAAGAACCATGACGAAATACCAACAAAACCTCAGGAGAAACGTGAGAACCCCAAGAGCATAAGAAATCCTAGTGTTGACCAATATTGCTCATCTAGGCCTGAGCCCCCAGCCATGCTAAAGCCTAAGGAAACTCTTAGAACTTTGCATGAGATAGCAACCAAGCAAGCCCTCGTTGAACATAGAAGTGTCATAGAATGCTTAATTGAGTTGGAGGCTAAGCTCAAAGTGGTCGCGCGTGTCTACGTCCTTGCGGACATGGGCACAATCCCCAGGGAGCAGCTTGGAGATTACTTGACCTTTCCTTTATCATGGGAAGAACAAGAACATCTTAACGGGCACTACGACAGGCTCCTGCATGAACACATGCAACTCATCCCTAACGAGGAGGCCGATGAACTGCGCTTAACCGTCATGTTCAATGAAGTGCTCTGCCAACCGAATCTCGTAGACATAGAGCTACTAAAGCGACTATCAGCAAGCCAGAGTCAATTTGAGCAGCGTTGGTGCGAAAGCCGCGTTGTAATGGCCGAAATAGGGGCTCACGGTCTCAGAAGAGCGATTGGCGGTCTCAAAGAGACCCAACCTATGTGGCACCGACTTCCCTTCGGGTGCTGACTGACATTCAGGGTATGGACTTAGCTGGAACTCGCCAAGAGAATGCTCTGTTTGATAAGGTTCTCACTGAGGAGGAGTTACATATAGCCAGTAGACTCGGACAAGGTTCCATGCTACTCGATGTGGCAAAATATCTATCGGTATTAAGTAAGCTGCCACGAATACTAGATGCGTGTGCCACACTCCGGTACAACCCTGAGTTCTACACTTGGTTCTTATCCTCGTGAAGTGACATGGATTCATAAATATGTATATAAATAAACACTGCTTTTTGTGTCACCGTGTATAAACAACGTCAACACACACAAGCAATGAGAGTCAGGCACAGGGAGAAGAGTGGGGTCAGATAAACTAAGCTCCTCAAGTCCTCCTCTCATCACTCATTTAAAAGTCTGTGACCAGCCCCACCTCCAGGTAAGAGCATGCAACCCACATTGCCGCCATAGGAAGCCTTGACCAACAACTTTGATGGTGTAGACAGGGTGTAGTCCCTTCCTATACACCTTCTTCCCTTTTTGGTCTATCCTTCCGAGGATGTACCCTATCCCACTCCACGACAACTAGTCCACGCGACTTAGCATAAACTCCGCTAATGACTGGAGGCAACGCGAACATCAGCATGGGGGCCATTCCTCTACAACAAACACCGCATGCCTCACCCCTCCCCTTCTTGTCATATGCGCTTCATAAACCACACTCAAATCCCTTCCATGCAAACAGTTGTATCCTGTATCAAGGTCTAAACCCTTGGGTTGCATCTTGCAGGCTCCCAGACGAAACACATGGAGAACCATGGACACCTGGCATGCAAGGATGCTCTTCGCAAGAGACGGGAGCATGTGGCATGCACCCCTCCATCGGAGCGCTACGTGCCCACCATCAAGAGGTATGCCAAGAAGCGAGGCCCTAAGCGACAATGTCCTAGGCGAAGGCCGAAGAATCCTCGAGTCAAGGAAGCCGAGATTCAGAATGCGCAACAGGTGGCAGCACTAGTGGCACGAACCCCCAGCTCACGCTTGGGCACCAGGTGCTCACGAAGTGACAAGGCGTCCAGGGATAGGGCAGAATTTAATGAATTGTTTAAAGACATTTTGGAAATGGTAGCGGCCCGAGACCACACCATTCATGTCCCGATCGACATGTTCCCTGTCCAGCCTCACGGGAGCCCCGCATTAGCACCGCCCCGGTTGCCTAGCCAACCGGCCTCACCCCGCCTAGTACCTATCGACTAAGCTCCTATGCTGTACAAGTGGCTTGGCAAGTCATCATGCCATAACTTTTTGTTTTTGATGAGTAAAGGGGCAAGATCCCCACTTGTGTACACTTCCTTCACCTACTGTTAATGTATGCGACCTTAACAAGTAATGGGATAGGCATCATAGCATTGTGAAAAATTTGTCTTAACATGATTGCATTGGTCCGACGTACTTAAACCAAGCGAGCATGTACTCTCACGAAGTGATAAGTTGATGCAGAATGACACAGGTCAATGTCTAGAAGTGTTTTATATCCAAGTCACCACAAGACCACCAACCCCACAAAGAACCATTATGGAGGAAGTGACAGGAATACCAAGAAACATAAGCCATGACGGAACTGCCACTGGATGAGAACCCAAAGACACCTCTGCAGAAAAAGCACATATTGCAACTAAGCATGGCCAAAGATTACCTCCTCCTTCTTGGCCAAACTCTATGTTGGGCAGGAGCCACGCTCTCAACAAGGGCGATCATCTCTTCATCATCCAGGATTCAATTCGCAAGATGCTCTGCCCTTGTCCATGCATAGCTCACTCCAAGTGCTACCTCAAGTGTTCGATGTCTCACATGTTACAAAGAGGTTTGCAAAATCTCAAGTGTATCTCTTCATCTCAACAATAGTTCCTCTAGCATCAAGGCTGGTGTCACAATCATCTCTGTAATATCAATTCTTCATAGCCTTTGAATCCCAACATTTCTCAATCCAAATGAAAGGCTAACAGTCTCAATGTATGGCATTGATTGTATTCATTTTTCCCACAAAAAAAAAAGAAATAAAGAAATAAAGAAAAAAAGAAAAAAAAAGAAAAAAAAGAAAAAAAAGAAAAAGAAAAAGAAAAAGGAAAAAAAAGCACGCACGATCACGGCACCGCACCTAGGGGTCCTCAAATTAGGTACGTCTAGTGACCTTGGTCAGCTGGCTCCGTCCCCCTAATCCCCTAGCCCTTTGTACATCCCCCATAATTGTTCAGGGCACATTAAGGGCAGGACAAACCTAGGGAGCTCGCCTCGCCTATGGTTAGACCTGTCACCCTAAACCACTTGCACAATTCTTTTGCACTAATCTCAATGCCATTACAATCCACAGTGGTAATAAGCAAGGCATGAAAGACAATGGAAAAGTACACCATACCTTTCATGCACTATAGGTAGTCACTAGCTACCAAGAGCTAGACATCAAGGAGCTCACTTATGCTACATGGCCTTGACAAGACCATAATGATGTCTCAAGCAATCTTCAAGTGTACTCCCCGTCTTCATCGACAAATTTTTCCATCAACTTAGCCCCTTGCTTCACTGATTGCTATACAAGGAACTAGGCCGATAGTCTTCTAACTACATAATACCTAAATATGCACGTGTACACACTTAATATTCACACTATAACCTATACACGGTTTGGGTCCTCAAGTGCAAAACAATACTCCAGGCTTGCTTAGAGTTTGACCTGTCTCCCAAACTATTCAAAATATGTCTTGTGCACGATAAGAAAACTAGCACTACCCCTTAAGGAGAGACCACATGCAAGGTTTTCCAATTGTAGGTATAAGGTGTTGTTCGCTCTTCATCAAACTCTGACTACTTATCCCTTACCATCCGACAAGCCCGCAAAGAATCGTCATGTGCAGAATCCCCAACAAACTACCACTTGTGCTGGCCATCAATGCAATCCCCAACACAAAATAGCCCTACCGCCAACTCCAACAACCTTCCACCAGCCACCTTGGCCACCAACAGGCCCCAAGGACCTTCTACCACACCACCACCAACACTCCTCCACGGAAACCACTAGCGTCCTTGTCACCCACGACGTTGGTGCATGCTACAGCCTGCTACCTACGACGATGAGTGCCATGGGACTGGCACTCGTCTAGGAGGGGGGTAATGTTAACCCTCAAACGAATGAAGGTGGAAAATCCGGAAAAGCTAAATAAGAAGACAAGGACAGAGGCCAAGGCAAAGAGAAATGGAAGACAAAGACGCACAAGGAGAAGAGTCCTAAATAAGGGAGAAAGGCGCACAAGGAAAAGCGCAAGTCAAAACTTTTGTAAAAGAGCGCAAGCGCATCATGGTTTAATTCAAGGAGCGCCCGGGCTCTCACCCGTGCAATTTGTAAATGTAGATGGGTGGTGGAAAGGAAGCTAGGAAGATAGAAGGACAATGGGAAAAAGGGCCTAGGCTACGGCCGGCCATGTAAAAAGGGGAAAAGGGGATGATCGCCCAAAAGGGATTTAGGGTTTTGTATATAAAGTTGAAAAGTGAATGAGAAGCTTATTCTTGTGTATGGCCAAAAGTAGCTCTCCTCTTCTTCTTCTTCTTCTTCTTCTTGTTCTTGCTTCCTTGAGCTTGTGCTTGAAAGAGGGAGTGTGAGAGTGTGAGGGAATAAGTGTGTGAGGGTGAGGGACCGAGGAGGAGAAGCTCTCCATCTTCTCATCTCTTCTTCTCTTCTCTTATCTTCTCTTGTCTTGCTCACGGCAATGGAGCTTGGAGCGTGGAGCTTGAGGATGGAGCTTGCTTGAAGCTTGCACTTGGATCGTGGAGCTACCGGAGTGTGCGGGAGAGGAGGTAACTCGAATGGCATCAAGATAAGCTCACTACACCCGTAGATATGGATGGCGCGTTGGCTATGTGAGAGGTAGCCATTAGTGCTCGGCTTGGAACGCTTGAAACAATAAGCGGTCCGAGGGTCTTGGCGGTTGAGTGAAAGCTCCCACATGTGCTTTCTTGCTTTTAACTCCTCCAAAATTCAGCGTTGCATCTTGGACTTTTGGCAGTTGTTCCCCTACTTTTGGATTTTTTCCAGACCTATTATTCTTCTGGATGCCTTTTCCATGCCTTCCCTACGCCTTTTCCTACTTCTCAGATTTTTCTATTTTCCCACTTTTTTCCTGTTTTGCTGGTGTTGCAGTAAACAAGAAAGTTGGAGGTCTATTGTTTTAGGGGTCAATTGGGTAGATTCCCCCATCAACTCACAAATCCACTTGTTTCAATTCCATTTGCCTATAACTCTACAAATCCTGAGGGTTGACACTGGTAAGCTGGGTTGTTTTGAATAATGGGTCATATTCAACCTCTACCTCAATATGCAGCTCATTCTTTCATGTATTCATTTTACTATTAATAGAAACGGGGAGCCTACTTGGTTGTCATAGGAGCTAGAGTGGAAATGCACAAAGAGGCATACAAAGGTGCAAGGGAAAGGAGGGTGTAAGTAATTCGGTCTGTTAATGAAGGTTGCATAAACACAAAAAAGAGGTCACAATAGAGCCATGAGAGAGTATAGATATGGGGGAAATTAGCTCTGAGGGTAGGGATGTCCAAGACTTTTCATATTTTAGATATTTCTATTTTACCTCTAAAAACATCTCCAAAAAACACGAAATTTGACTAGTTGTTTTTTTTTAAATACCAAAAGCTAGAATATAAAAAATCCCCAAAATATCTTAAAAGGAACTTTCAAAATTTCATTTTCCTTGTTCTCGATTAAAAAATCAATTACCTCATATCTACTAATAATTTTGCATTGACAATGAAGCACCACACTCCCGTAACTAACTCCTCTTTGAATATAAAATTTGGTTGAAAAAGACTTCTTGAATGAGGAGAGAGAAGGAATCTGAGTATATCTTTGTAGATAATATAAAAAAGAAAAAATGAGATTGCAAAAGTGGAGAGAGAAGAGGATTATTTTACTATTCTTCTCTCCTCTTTTCCTTGTTTTAAGGAGGAGAGAGGGGGGCCAAAAGGTCCCTTTGTGAGTTCATTTTTTTCCTAATGTGTGTGTGTGTGTGGGGTGTAGATGTATGAAGCATGAGTTTAAATGGGTGTGATATGTGGGTGAACATGTTTCTATGTGTATGAGTGTGTTTGAGATGTATGAATGTGTGAGTAAGTGAGTGTGTTCACTAGGTTTAGTGTGTCTACAAGAGACCTACCTAGTTCCTAGCATGTGCATGAGGAAAAATCTGAGTCGATGCTTCTTATTATGTTGTAACTTATTGTGTGCACTACCACTAAGTAAAAAAATAATCTACACAATGTTCCACTAACCTAAGTGTGACCCAACTATCCTAGGAGTAGCAAACCTAGATAGTCCATTTAGGAGTATGCTTGAGTGCTGACCATGAGGATCTTGAACTTTGATGGAAGCCATTAAAAACACAACCTCGCCATCCTCTCTATCCATCTTATCATTAAGGCATCAAGGTATCTATTTGGTTCTTACTACATTTGTCTTGAGAGACAAAATACCCCATCCCATCAGTATTTAGGAGTCAAAATATCCCACACCAAATTTGGGTTGCACCCCATTTGTATGTTTCAAGATCACTTTACACACACTTATCAACTGTTCTCTAGTTTATTGTCTATTCTATGGTGCATTAGAAGCATTAAAGTTCAATTAAATTGTTTATTCTTCACACCATGCCTCCCTTGACAATTGCCACTGAACCTCATGCAACAAAAGCATTAGGGAGAAGAAGGCTCTTTGTGCTCTCCCTCAACAGTTGCCACTGAAGTAGGTATCTCTATTCTCTCTATTCACAATTACTGTTGAATCAAACCTCTAACAAGTTAAGCAAGATAGGTTTCAAGTCTACTCACATGGATTTATGATGCCCAGTTACATGATGGTCTGAAGGGACACACACACACACACATACACCCACACCCACACACACATACGCGCACATGCACACGCACACGCACACGTACATGCACGCGCACGCGCACACGCATGCACATGCACACACACACGCACACACGCACGCACACACACACACACACACACACACACACATGAGAATTGAACTTGTCATGTTGCATGTGGAAAGAGAAGCAAACTAAAATGAATTTTATTAGATGGGGCTTCAGTGGGAGCTATATTGATAGGAGTAGGGTGGAGGTACCATTTACTAGTCATGATGGCAAATGAATTGCATTCTTGTTGGTGCTTTTGTTAAGTTTTCTATCACGATTTTTGCCATTTCTTTTGACCCAACCCTAGCTATTTCATGACGTTACCATCTTGATAAACTAGGAAAATGGCTAGTAGAGCATGTGTTGGCATCATCTCACCAACCTTGAGGTGCCATGGTCTCTTCCATTTGCTAGTTTGCTCAATCCTAGCCACCTTTTGCTCCTCCTCACTCACCTATTTTTATGCATGCCAATAGTCTAGATAGGCCTTCTTCTCCATATCCCCTCCCTTAGCTCCCCCATCCACTTCACCCACATGACATCATTGTGATTGTTGGATTTTCAAATTGGATAGCAAAGGTGATGTCTAATTTTTAAATGTGACAAGTTCAAAGATGATGGTGAAACTTTAAAACTAACAATGTCATGTATATTCTATTTTTTCTTGTTCTACTAGTATGTTCATGCTTTCTTTAGGTGACATTCGTAGCCATTCACTAAAAAGCATGCCTTTCTCACCTTTATTCTAGTAATAACATCATGCTTTCTCTAGGTGACACTCATAGTCATTCTCTCTTTTGTTCTACTAGTAAATTCATGATTTTTGTAGGTGATCCATATAGCCATTCACCAAAAAGCAAGGCACAAGTTGAGGCTTGACTAAAAATCTTGAATCATTATAAGTGTTTTATAAGCTGAAGTTTGGCAAACATGAGCTTAAAAATGAGCTTAAGAGTGAGCGAGTGAGCTCACAGATGATGACATTTAAGTGTGGCAGTTACAAATATCGATCTAACAAGTAACACTAGAGTGAGCTTGATAATGACAATTTTGGATATCTTTGACTTAAAAATCTAAATCAAGAGTTTGAGGCTAACAAATATAACTTTGGCGACTCGAAATCAAGTTGCCTCTCTTTAAACATTTTCAATCACTTTTAAGTTGTTGTTATAGTTTTGTTTCCTTTTAGTACTGAGCCATGATGTTAAATCTTACCATAATTTTAAGATTATGAAGTACTCAATGTGTCTACATATCTGTGACATACCCGCTTCTTGAGACATCTAGCATGATTTAGTAGTCCATCGAAATAATTTTTCTAAGAAATGCTACTTATGGAACTCTTCTGAATTACACGAGGTTTACTGCCTAGACTCTCTCAAGTCTACTTTGCAATGGAAGGTCTTGGCCATTTTCACGAGGATGAATCTAATTTTTGGTTTCTAAGTAAGTTAAGGCGTCCTATTTGGGATATTCTTCTTCGAGAAACTACTTGCACTAGATTGCTCAAACCAAAGCTCATTTATATCTCACTTTTCTCAAGGAGAGTGGGAAATGAGGGGGAGTATATTGACCCCTCTACTTGAAAGGCAAAGTCTCACTCCATTTCCCTAAAACAATGCATATTCAAGGTCTTAATTATTTCTAGGGATCAAATTTGTATACTCTCTAATGTGACAAACTTGTGAGAAGCTCTCAGCCTACCAAGACCACCTTGCCTTAGGGCGAATCCATTGGAATCATGCCCTCTTGCTTCCCTCGATTGGATAGTTTTACTTATCTACTTATCTAACACATTTAAGTTATACACATAAAATTAGCTTTCCTAATTAATACTTTTAATCACTGTGTTTATTTACATAATTTAAAATGACAACACACAAAAAATGAAAATAACCCTTTTCAAAGACAACTTCTTTATATAATAGAAATTTATTATATAAGTGTTCATCTTCCATCCATATGGAAGAATAGCATGAAAGCCTTTATTTCTCCAAGATTTCCATGCCGAACTAGTACTGAGGTCTCAAGAAATCCATCCTAAGTCATGTAGGAGTTTACACAATTCTTAGAACTTTAAGAGTTTACTTGCTAGAGCCCCCCTAGCACCCTCAACTTTGTTTGCCCAAAGATTTTCTATGAAGTGACCTCTCAACATCGAGATTGGTCCAAAAACTCTTTGAGATGGCCATTTGTTCCCCCTTGGAAAAGGGACCCATAATAACTAGCATTGGGGGGGGGGGGGGTCTAGTGCACTTTCCTTTTTATCATATTCTAACTTAGTGTATTAGAAATTTTTATTATTCAATCAATTTCCTAAGTACATCAAGTTAAAATTATATGCATTGTTACAAACACAAGTAATTTTCTTCAAGTAATGTTTCTAACAAATAGAGAGGTAATTGAGCAAGATCTTATCTTAGAGGCAATCCCTCTTCCAACTCGGCTCTCTTTTAACTCTAGGGGTTTTTCTAGTTCTCCTTCAGATTTGACATTTTTAGGTCCCCTTTTTCAAACTTTGATCAACATTTCTTCTTTAGATCTTCTTCTTAGTTTTTGTTGATCTTTGTTTGCAATCCTTTCGTTCATAACCCTTGTTCAGGATTGGTCACTTGATCACATTAGAAATCTAGGATTTTATCCTAAAATATGAGATTTTATTGGATCTTGAAAATAATAGTGAAATTTTATTCCTTAAGAAGTACTCCTAATCAACAGTTTTTAGTCTTCTACTTTAATTGTTGTAATTCGCATAAAATACCCAAATAAAATATTTTTTAATATCTATAGATATTAAAGGAATATTTATTGGTATTGAAGATATTCGTAAATCCAAAGAGAAATATCTTCGATACAATTTTTACCTTCCCATACATTCACATAGTTTGTGAAAGCTAAAATAATTATTTAAACTTGTATTAGGGCTTACATAATTTATAAATACAAAAAGATTTTTTCTTAACATAATTGTTTATTTATAAGCAACTTAAGATAATCTACTCAGTACAATGTTATGCAATTTATCCTAACTTTATATTTTAACATTATAATTTAATAATCTTTACTTTTCCTATCATTTACTTTCGCTATAGTTTCTTTACCATATCGAAACTTCTTTATTCACATTTCTGGCCATGTATTGAATGAACATTAATTTGTGAAGGCACCTAGTCTTGTGTTGCATATGATGGCATGTTGACCACGTTCGCAATCGCATTGGTAGGTCTTGCACTCCTTGCTCCAGAATACTATCTCTTTGAAGCCATTGCAAGGAGAGGTTTACGGCACTAGCTCCAAGCTTTGATAGTCTTGAACACTAAATGGTTTGGCAGCTCCTTTTACGGAATCAAGACTTTGCTAGGAGAGAAAGGACTTGTGTCAAAGTACAAAGTATAAAAAGGTAGAGGAGATCCTTGCTAGCTCTAGTGGTGTTGTCCTTATGCTTTTAAAGATGATCTCCTCTTGCTTCTTCGTCTCACTCCCTCTCTTTCTTCACTCTCTTCCTCTCTATCTTCCTCTTCTTTTCATCTACTCCTTTTCTTCTTATCTACTTTCTCTCTTCCCCCCTTCTCTTCTCCTCCTCTTCTCTTCTTCTTTACCTTCTCTCTCTCTCTCTCTCTCTCTCTCTCTCTCTCTCTCTCTCTCTCTCTCTCTCTCTCTCTCTCTCTCTCTCTCTCTCTCTCTCTCTCTCTCTCTCTCTCTCTCTCTCTCTCTCTCTCTCTCTCTCTCTCTCTCTCTCTCTCTCTCTCTCTCTCTCTCTCTCTCTCTCTCTCTCTCTCTCTCTCTCTCTCTCTCTCTCTCTCTCTCTCTCTCTCTCTCTCTCTCTCTCTCTCTCTCTCTCTCTCGCGGCATCAATTGGCACATAGGATAATGTTTTTTCTACCCTTTCTTAGCCTTTTGCTAAGGTTTTTATAGCCTTATCTAAGAATAGCAATGATCTTAGCAATGGCAAGTGGTAGCATGGAGGTTTCAAGATCATTAAAAAATGATGGATGGCATCAAGTGTAAGGTTTATTACATGTAAGGAAGATCTTTCTAATATTTTTATTTGGTCCTAGTCCTTTATTATGAAAAAAATTGGGGATGTTTTTTATATAGGGTATCCTCATCTATCCAAGTGGCATCTTCCCCAAGATAGTCTTTCTTCCATTGGATGAAATATTCCCTAACGGCTCTGTTTCTAAGGATCCATTCTCTTCTATCAAGAATATCATCAGATTGAAGCTTAAGGAATCCTTGTCTTGGCATTACAACTTGTTGGTCATCAAGAACATGATCAAGATTGGGTACACAATACTTTAGAAGGCTAGCATAATATACATTGTGAACTTTCAAATGTTTAAGAAGTTCTAGTTTATAAGCATTGAGTCCTAGACACTTGAGAGTTTTATATGGTCCATAGGACCTTGGGCTTAGATTCTTGTATTGTCCTAAGGATAAATAGATCTTCTTAGGATGAACACAAAACAAAAACCATGTCCCCTTGAGAAGATTCATTTTGTCTTCCTAGATTAGCATATACTTTCTATCCATCCTTGGCAACCTAGATATCTTGTCTAATAGCCTTAACTTACTCATCCATTTCTTCCAACATCCTCTTGAAAACTTCTACATTTAAGGTAGGGTTTGAAAAGTTCAATGGGATTAGGCACTCTTGTCCATACAAAGCTTGGAATGGGGTCATCTGGATGCTTTGATGATAGGATACATTATAAGAAAACTCCACCAAAGGGAGGTATTGTATCCATCCCTTAGGCTCCTTACATAAATAAGATCTAATTATATCTTCAATGATTTGGTTGGCTCATTTAGTTTGCTCATCAATTTGAGGATGATAGGCAGTGTTGATGGGTACTAATAGCTTCAAATAAAAATTTTCAAAAATGAGAAGTGAAGAGAGAATCATAATCTAATGATTCTTTTAGGAAATCCAAGTAGCCTAAAACTCTCCTTCACAAAGATCCTTGCAGTATGTGAAGCCTTGTAGTTAGTTTTAAATGATATAAAATGAGTAACCTTAGTTAGCATATCCACAATGACTAAGATTGAATTGTATCCTCTTTGGACACAAGGTAACCCAACTGTAAAATCCATGTTAATAAGTTCTCACTTAATTTGTGAAATGTCAAGTGGTTGGAGCTTTCCTAGCATCTTGATGCACTCGACCTTGACCCGTCGGCAACTTAGGTATTTAATGATATATTTAAGCACATCTCCTTTAAGCTTTTTCCAATGAAATCTTCTTCTTACTGTGTTGAGAGTTTTTTCATAGCCTAGATGTCTTGAGAAAGGAGAATCATGGGCTTCCCAAAGTATCTTCTTCTTGACAACTTGAGTTCTTGGAATGCATAGCCTCCTCATGAAATAGATAAGTCCTTTTGTGGAGAAGTTCAAATACTTGAATTTGAACTTAGGGTCTATCTCTTTGGATTGAAATCCTTTTATCATCTATTGGTATCTTGGGTGCTTACCTACTTCTTCCTTAGCCCTTCGTATGATTGGATTACTAGGCATTAACACCATTACTATTAAAGACCTTTCCTTGAAAGGTTCTTCTATGATAAGGGAATTGAGAAATGCTTTGTGACTTAGGGCATCTGCAACGGCATTCTCCTTTCATGGCCTGTACTAAATCTCAAAGTCATACTCCTACAAGACTTTAATCCATCGTCATTGCCTCATGTTCATATTAGGTTGAGTAAAGATCCTTTTGAGACTTTTATGGTTGGTGAGTAAGGTAAACTTGCTACCAAGAAAATAGTGTCTCCATAGTTTGAGAGTATGAATTACAATAAGTAGCTTTAGATCATGGGCAGCATAGGTCTTCTCATGAATCTTTAGCTTCCTAGAAGAGTAAGCTATCGGATGGCCTTCTTGCAAGAGCATACAATCTAATACGAGGGAGCTTACCTTAGTGACAACTTTAAATTCTTGGTTCAAGTTGGGTAGTTTTAGAATAGGAGCTACGACTAAACTCTTTTTAAGCTTCTCAAAGCTAGATTGTTCAATGAGATTCCATACAATGGAAGTTTGCTTCTTGAGTAAGTTAGTCAAGGGTACGGTAATCAAGGTGTAATCCTTGATAAAAATCTAATACCCTCATATCAAGCCCAAAACACTCTAGACTTCCTTAACTATCATTGGGGGTGCCCATTCTTATAGATCTTTAGCCTTGGTAGGGTCTACAACAATCCCTTTGTTAGAGACTATAAACCCAAGATATATTATCTACCTCTTACAGAAGGCACATTTCTTCTTCTTAGCATAAAGCATGTGTGTCTTCATTATTTCAAGGACAAATTGGAGTTGCGATTCATGATCTTTCACTTGACTAGAGTGAGCAAACTTTCACATGAAATTGCGAATCCATTATATGCCACTCAAGAGGCCATAGAAGAAATCCTTGATCAATAGCAAGTTACCATCATTAACATCACTCCTGACTGTTCTTTTCTATCATCTATTCATATTCCATTCTATTCATTGTAGTTCCTCTTGCCCCCCAAAGATCATGTTCCCCCTTTTGCTCACATCGCACTAGACCAAAGTGTTTGTATTAAGAAACCCTCTAGTCCATTTATAAATGGAATGCTCCCAAAACCTCAGTGGCTCCATTTTGTATAGTAAACTCTTTTCATATCATCTAGAGAGTGTAAGAGTCCTCAAATATCTTCTAACCATGTGGTTGGACCAATGGCCTTCTGTTGAGATTCAGCAATCACACTCACTGACAGCCTCTTTGTATGGAGCTTCAGGGCCAAGGACATGCAGGCTTACCTATCCCATATGCACAGTGGTGCCTACTGCAGTTTCCTACTTTCCTATAAAGCATTGTACTTGCTTCATTTTCTTAATGCAATGATAGTACTCTTTTCTTATCAGTAAAGTGTCAGTGTCATTGTCCACATACACAAGATTGTATTTATGAGTCCAAGTCTCAATCTTGGAGCCTAATTCACTTGTGTAACAAACTGTGTCTTTGACTCCTCCATCATGAGTTTACTCTTCTCCTTTCATCCACCATAGCTGACTGCCATGTCCTAGATCCCGCTCATTTTGACATGGTATCAGAGCACAGTTGGGCATGGCCTAGCCTCGTCTCTGCTCTTCCAGCTCTTCTTTATCTTTCCTCAGCTCGGCTTGAGTTCATGACTTCACTCCCAACTCCATACTCACTCTACCTTCAATGAAGCTTCAATGGCTGCCATAGCCTGCAGGACCCTGCCTCCTTGGAGCTCTTAGATCTCTTGAACCAGGCAATATCTCCCCAATCTCTCTTCTGGAGGATCATTCCTTGACTCCCTGCGCTCCTTCCTGGCACATCACAGAGGCACATTGGCGACTGACAGCCCTAGCATTGCAAAAATTTGTCGTCATTGTCCAGACTGTGCCGTTGCTGTTCGTACGTCGAATTCCGCCTGCACACATCGCGATAATGATGAAGATCATAGGGCTTTGATAGGCCTTGGAAAGAGCTACATTTCTATAAAAAATGTTTTGGAAATGATCAACCATAGCTCCTACAATCTGCAAAAAACCAGGCCCCTGTCTCAGAAACCCTAATTTCACCATAGCCAAAATCTCCCAAGCTCATTTTTCTCTCATTTTCTCACTCCTGCCACTAAACCAAGCTAAAGCCCACTCTGATCTACTGTCCCAGCACCAAATCAAGGAGAGGAAGGACCTGAGAAGACTGAAGAAGGATCAACGACCTCGAGCAAGGAAGATTCAAGCTCAACATCAAGTCTCTACATAGTGTGTTTTCACACTACCATTACTTGTGTCTCTTGACACATTGTAATCTGCTCCTTCACCTGTAACATCTGAGAATCTTGGTACTGATTTGCTATTGCTTTAGCTATCCAACATGGGAAAAGACTCTCCAAATGCTCGGTTCAAGGAATTCGGGTTTCACACTTGGCAAACCCGCATCAAGCTCATTCTGATGAAGAAGGGTCTTTGGGCCATTACCAATGGCAAAGAGAAGAAACCTCGGGATGCGGACCTTGCAGTTACTTGGCAGAAGAATGATGACAAGGCACAAGCCATCATTAAACTGGAATTGGATGATAGCTACATCCATCATGTGGATGCCTGTGACACGTCCCATGACACTTGGGACAAATTGGATACCTTATTTGGTGCACAGTCAAAGTCATCTAAGTATGGTCTATTGATTGAATTTTTCTGACTTGATATGAAGCCTCATACATCCCTGGCATCCCATATGAACTACATGGAAAGCGTGCTTACTCAACTTGCAGGGATAAAGCTAAAAATGGATGAAGATGTTTGCATTGGTGTCTTGTTAAAAAGTCTACCTCCTGCTTATGATAATGTATCAACCACTCTAACCAATATGCCTGATCCTCAACTTGTTGACATTAAAGCCTCTCTGCTAGAGGAAGAAAAGAAACTTAAAAGCAAAGATCTCTCTAGAGAAACCCTAATGTGACTTTCCTTTAAGGGAGCACAAACCCAAAACCTAATACGACTTGCCTAAAAGTAAGCACGAGCCCAATATAATCTAATATGGCCAAACGAGAGTGTTTAGAGAGGAAATATACTTGCTTGGGAACAAACTAAGCCAAAACACCAAAACCATGAGCACACGTGGACCATGATGAGCTACATAATGCTAACACCCTCTCTCAAATCATGGGTGGATACTACACACATGTATATAGTGATATAATGAAATGGAAAATATCCTTAGACATCTACCATTAGCCAGCACCCTCATAAGAACCTCAAGATGACCACAATATGCCCTCACCACCACAACTACCAAAGAAGCTTCATCATCACCATACATCCAACATCTCAAAAGAGCCGCTAGAGAGCGAATTGGCATAACTACTCCCTTGCTAGACATTGTCTTGAAAGAAGCACCAATGTCAATGTAGCTCTTAGGCATACCTTGATCATAGAAAATGAACATAGAACCATCTCTATCTTGCATGCAAAATGCTCCAATAGAATCATAGCATGCCATGGACTCCCTACCTTCAGCCACCTATTGAGGTCTGCCATCATGTGAGATCAACTAGGAGAAACACAACTCGTTATCCCAAACATCTCATCATGGACCTAGAGGCAACAAGCTCCAATGTTTCCTTTCATGCTAGAGTATATCTATGTCAGTGAAATATTTTGCTCCACTATACCCACTCACTATCCCTCTCTAGCTTGGAACACATGAGGAATGCATGCAACTATGGCTATGGAAGCTTCTCCATTAGGGGTTCTCCCCTAAGGTCCATATGTATCTTCTATACTATCGTAACAACTTGCAAGGATCCAAAAGGCTTACCTTTATGTGTTAATTTCTTGATGCTTATGGAGAGAGAGAGTCTTGCTAGATTTCTTTCATTAACATTGAAATATTGTCCCATGTTATCATCAAGTGTGGTACATAAAATGCAAGATACTCACATAATTTCTCAAGGTTGTATCATGTAGGAAACCTATATGGTGATACCATATTAAAATGATAGCAAAGTTTATTGCAAGCTACTTGCTTTAACTACTACAAAAGGGTTTAATTAAAGGACTATTGCATTTTAGAATACCAAGAATCATTGCATGCAAGCCACAACCAAATAGAAAGTGTAGATTAGATAAGAGAGCATCCTTAGAGGACGATTTGAAGAAGGAGATATGATAAAAGCGATTTCTTTAATGTGTATCCTACATGGCATAGTTGTGGCAAGACTCCATGTTATATCTCTATACAATGAGCATGCCAAAAATATCAAATAAATTGGTCAAAGATTACTCAAGAAGATATGACATTTTTATTTGAGTGGTCTGGGTTATGCTTGATGATCCATCAAGGATTTTCTTGAAATTGCTCCTATAATTGGTGGGACAAGAATGTGCAAAGGAGGAGAAACTTACCAAAATAGATGCTCATCACACTCAAACAAATATGCAAACACAAAATCATAAAGAATGTGAGATTTGATGTGGAAAGTGCATGATCTTGTAATATTGTAAGCACATACTATCTTCCTCAAGAGAAGAGCTTAGTAATCGAGGAAGATAGTGGATTAGCTCTCTCTAAACCCAAAAGCCATTTCCACAAATTTTTATTTGACCCATTGTGAAACCTCTCTTTTAGAGGATATTTTCCCATGAGAAACATGAAAAACAATACCAATAGCTTAAAGTACTCAAGATTGGCTAGGTCTCTTCGTGAGGATTGACTCGTCACCTAAATTATATATTTGATTGAACGTTTTGGGCTTCAAAGAGGATATATTTGTTATTAATGAAACTTGTAAAAGTACAAAAAAATTAACTAGGAACCTTTGTAGCTAATTATTTTTTGGTGATCCTTAACACGCGTGCCTTGAGAAACCAACCCATTTGCCTTGGGGCTTTGATATCTAGCACATTTTCTATTACAATACTTCTAATCTAAATTATGCTTGATCATATGTAAGATGAGAAATGTCTCCTTAAACTCTAACATGATTTGGGATAATCAGAGTAAGTCCAACAAGCTTATGCATGTGAGAAAATGAGAAAAGCCTAACCTTACCAATATAGAATACCACATCATTCTCCATAAGTTTTATATGTTTCTTTTGAGGCTAATTATGTTGAAGTTTTCCATAAAGATAGATAAGTATGTTGATGCTCATTTAGGACATTACCCTTATGGAAAAGAGGACCCTTTTCATCTCTTTTTGCAATGCACGTGCTCTAGAAATGTGTGGATAAAGATGCACAAATGGCACACACCATAGGTGCCTAATTTCAAATAAGTATTGAACTAGGTCACATAATTTGCAATATTAAATTTGTTATCAATATAGTTACCTTCATAGGCTTGTTTCACAACCAAATAATCTTCAGAGGAGTAAGTAGAAGAGTTTTGCCAAATTTCATAAAAAGAGATTAGAAGAAATGTTGTATTATTGAGTTACCACTTAGTTTAAGCCTAATTTGTTTGATGACCACTTCCCACAAATTATAGCTTAGTATGACTATTTGTGATCTCCCATAAAGTATATATTTTAGATATGGATATTTGTAATTTGTGAGAATGAATTGTGGGGAACCAAATTCCCTAGCTTTGTGGCCTACAATTCCCCTTGCTATGTTAGATGGGAAACGACATTCCCTAGTTATATGACATACAAATCCCTAGTTTAAGATGTGGGGAATGAAATTCCTTGGTTATATATAAGGAAATCATACATGCATGCCTAGGATTCCCTACCATGAGATGTGGGGAATGTAATTCCCTAGTTATACATAGGGAATTCATATATACATACCTCAAAAAAATAAGAGAATTTCCTACATTTCATGAGTTTTTTTACGTAGGCATTGTTCCAAAGCTCCTTGTGGGATAACGTCCAAAAAGACCAAAACAAAGTCATCAAGATATGGCCAAAAAATATCTTGCATTAGCATGTTTAATATTACAGATGCATTGATTAACCCAAAATACATTACACTGAATTCGTGATGGCTGTACCTTTAATTGAATGCATTCTTTGAAATGTCTTCTTCTTTGATCCATATCTAATAATAGCTTAATCGTAAATCAATCTTTGAGAAGATATTTGCACCTTGAAGATGGTCAAATAATTCATCTATCCTTGGAATTAGATATTTGTTTCAATCGTCACTTGATTTAGCCCACGGTAGTCAATGTAGAGATAGAGGGTTCCGTTCTTCTTCTTTTGGAATAGCACTAGGAATCCCCATGGTGAATAACTCGATTTGATATATTCTTGGTTCAAAAGTTACTTGAGTTGGTCTTTAAACTTAATGGCTTTTGAAATGGACATATATAGGGTTGCTCTGCGATTGGTGCAACTCTTGGTCTTAGCTTAATCTCATGATCAGCTTCTCTTAGTGGAGGAAGTTCTATTAGCTCTTCGGGGAATACCTCTGCATATTCCTCTAGACAGGATGGTTATTCATCAGATTCTTTTCCTTTCGTAATCTTATTAAGTTTGATTAGATAGCCAGGTAGTCATTTTCTCATCCCCTTCATGATGTGAGAAGCTTTAACTAGTTGAATTCTAGGGTTTCCAAGTTTTCCTTGAGTAGTTACTAACTCTTCTTTTTGATCCACGAATGTGATTTGACCTTCCTCACAATGAATGTGAACATCATTGGGGATTAACCAATCTATTTCTAGCAAACACTCATAAGCTCCTAAATTCATGACTCTAAATCCCATGTTGGAAAGATTGCCTCCTAAGTTAAAATCTAGTCTTCTAGTCTGTTGAATAGCAATTGCCTCTTTTTCATTTATCAATTCCACTAATAATTTAGATGCAAGTTTACTATTAACTTCTAGCCTCTTTACACACTTCGATCATATAAATGAGTGAGTGTTTCTGCAATCAATCAAAATTTTAAAGCTTTAATCTTGGTAGATTGCTGGAGTCTAGAATATTGAGAACTAGTGATTACAACCCTTGTTGTTGATAGCAACATGTACCATTTCTCTTTTCATGTCTAGTTCTAAAGTGGGATCTTCACCTTCATCTATTCCTTTGTTCCTTCCTTCGAAGGCTACTCTAGCACCCTTTCTCTTGGTAGTTGAAATTGGGCCAATTCTGGCTATGAAATTGCTCTTGGTAGATTGGTTTCCCTAACTTCAAACATTGTCTTTTGAAGTAGCTGCGTTCATTGCAATGGAAACATCTTGGTAACTCCTTGTTGGTTGATTGTAGGTATGAAGTTTTCAAGTGCACTTGTATTGGCCTTCTTCCTTTCCATGATCTAGTTGTCCTAAGATCCTCTTGGTATATCATCCTAGCCCTTTGTATGGAGAACTTTGTCTCTAAAATCTTCCACTCTTGGATATTGATTGAAGTTCCTATATAATGGGCCTTGTTCGAATTAATTTGTCTTGTAAGTCAGATGGGCACATGGCTTCAAGACAAGTATCTAGTAGTGCGTTTAGTCTATGACAAAACTTTGACACGTATGTTGTGATGTCCATGGATGGGGTATACTTCAAAAGAGACACAAATCTAGAATACTATTCATTTTCAATGTGTATTACAGTGGTGGGAGGTATCCCCCGCATATGGCTTCCTTTAGCTTGTCCCAAGTGATGGTTGCTTCCACAATCTATTGGTCTTACACCATTTTTTCCACCAAAGTTAGGCTTCATTGCAACTCTAGTGTTGCTATCATTGCCTATAATTTGGAGGAACAGTTCCTATAGCAACAAAGTAATCCTCCATAGATTCGATCCAAATTTTTGCTTCAGATTCGACATCCATTCCTTTACTATCAAACTTGGATAGTTTGATTTACTTGAGAAGAAAATTCTTGTCTTGCACTTTGCCAAGGTAAGCATCAATATGGAAGGCACAATGCCTTGGTTTTGTTAACATTTACAAGATTAGTTGCACGTCTTGAGAGCTAATAATATTAATTTTGTCTCTCTTTAAGGTATTCTTTAATACTTGAATCTACTAAATTTTTAACTTTTTAGCATATGATTAGTATGAAGTACATAATCTTGGTAAAATTTATGACTCTCTTATTATTCATGTGTCGCAATAAGGCTAATTAGATTTCTTTATTACATCGAGTAGATAGTTGGAATCAATTTAGGAAGATTTTTGGGTTCCAATGGCTTTAATTATGAAATTCAAATACATAATTGGTTTTATAGGTTGGGGCTCGTCAAATATTTTTAGGATTTTGTATTTTTGAAAAATATTTGAAAAACTATATTTACAATATTTGTGGTAGTACGAGTGTCCTAAAATTACAATGTGCAATTGGGAGAATTTGGAGCACTTCATCATAAAGGTAATGGTTCTCGTTAACTCACTCTCCATCTATGTTGAGGATGGGATTTAGCATGATTCTTCAGAGATGAACAACTTGACTAGTTTAAGGTCTTCCATCCACTTGATTCTCTTCAAGTTGTTTTGAAGGTAGGCAAATTGATCCACATTGATGAAGCAATAGACTTCGCTTTACATCCATCAATGCTCCCAATATAATTCGAAGGATTATACATATGCTCCAAGATCCTATGGAGCAATTCTACCAATAAAAATCAAGGGATTGCATCATCGAGGTAAACATTGCTCAGAATATTAAGAATTTTTGGCAATTTTTATTATTCTAAAAGAGATTCCATTGATTGTTAGAAGCGAATTATTCTTGCATCGAATGCTTCTTTAACAATGTTACAAACAAATCTTCCTATATATTAGTTTTATTTTGATCTAATGCCACGAATGGCATGCCCACTTGAGACATCTACTATGATTTAGTAGTCCATCGAGATCATTTTTCTAGGCAATGCCACTCAGCACTCTTTTGAATAATAGGAGGTTTGCTTACCCAAACTCTCTTAAGTCTACTTTGTAATGGAAGGTCTTGGCCATTTCCACGAGGATCAACCTAAGTTTTGGTTTCTAAATAAGTAAATATCTCCTATTTGGAATCAACTAGCCTTTGTCTTTGAGTAACTACTTGCACTAGATTGCTCGAATGTAATTCATTCAAGGAGAGTGAGAAACGAGAGGGAGTATATTGACCCCTTCGCCCGTAAGGCAAAATCTCACTCCGCTCCCCTAAAATAATACGGAGTCAAGGTCCTTATTATTTCTAGGGGTTAATTTTTCCTACTCTCTAGCATGTCAAATTTGTGAGAAGCTCTCAGCTTACCAAGACCACCCTACCTTAGGGAAAATCTGTCAAGAATCATGCCCAATTGGTTCCCTTGGTTATTGGATAGTTTTAGTTATCTACTTATCTAACACATTTAAGTTGTACACATAAAATTGGCTTCCTTAACTAATCATTTTAATCACAATTTTTGTTTAAGTAATTTAAAATTACAACACACAAACAATTAAAAAAATCATTTTGAAAGATAACATCTTTATTTAATGAAATATCTTATACAAGTATTCACCTTCCGTCCATATGGAAGAATGGCATGAAGGTCTTTATTTCTCAAATATTTTTGTCCCTAACTAGTAATAGGGCCTCCAAAAATCTATCTCGAGTCACATAGGAGTTTGGATGATTCCTAATTGTCTAAGAGTTTAGTAGCTAGAGCCTCCCTAGTACCCTCAACTTCTCTTGCCCAAGGATTTCTTACGAAGTGAGTTCTTGCCATCCAGATTGGTCCAAAAACTCTTCGAGAAGATGCCAATTTGTTCTCCCTTGGACAAGGGACTCGCAATTAGCCTTGGGGAAGGTCTAGTGCACTTTTCTTTTTAGCATACTTAGTGATTAGGATTTTTGATTATTTAATCAAATCCGTAACTACATCAAGTTAAACTTGTATGCATTGCTACAAGCACAAGCAATTTCTCTCAAGCAATATTTCTAACAAACATAGAGACAATTGAGCAAGATCTTAGCTTAGATGTAATCCCTTCCAACTTGGCTCTCTTTAACTCTTGGTTTCTCCCTAATTCTCATTTGGATTTGATTTTTCTAAGTTTCCTTTTTAAACTTCAATTAACCTTCATTCTTTAGATCTTCTCCTTAGCTATTGTTGGTATTTGTTTGCAATCATTTTATTCGTAACCCTTGTCAAGGATTGGTCACTTGGCCACATTATGAATCTAGGGTTTATCCTAAATTGTACAAATTTATTGGATCTTGAAAATAATAGTGCAATTTCCTTCCTTAAGGAGTACTCTTCCATAATTCTTTATAATCTACTTCAATTGTCTTAATTCACTTTAAATACAAAGAAAAAGCTATTTTCTAATGTTTATAAATATTGAGGTAATATTTCTTGATATTTAAGAAATTCGTAAACTCAAAGAGAAATATCCTTGATACAATTTTCACCTTCCTTGCCATTCACATTGTTTGTAAAAGCTAAAAGAATTATTCCTAATGCAAGTTTCACTTGTCCTAATGCTTTCATAATCTATGAATGTAAAAAGATTTTTTCTTAATGCAATTGTTTGTCTATAAGAAACTTAAGATAATTTATTCATACGATGTTATACAATGTATTCTAAATTCGTATTATACAATTCTAATATAATAGTCTTTAGCTATCCTATCATTTCTTTTCGCTATGTTTCTTTACCATATTAAAACTTCTTTATCTACATTTCTAGCCATGTATTGAATAAACATTATTTTGTGAAAGGACCTGGTCCAACCACGTTCATGACCGCATTGGTAGCTATTGTTCTCCTTGCTCCAGAATACTGCCTCTTTGGGGCCATCACGAGAAGACATTTGTGGCACTAGCTCGGTCTTGAACTCTAAATAGTTTGGGGGCTTCTTACGGATTGGAGATTTCACTAGGAGAGGAAGGACTTGTGTCAAAATACAAAGGATAAGAAGGTACATGAGATCCTTGCGAGCTCTAGTGGTGCTCCCTTTGCAATTTTTAAGATGATCTCCTCTTGCTTCTTTGTCTCACTCTCTCTCTTTCTTCACCTTTTTCCTCTCTATCTTCCCGTTTTTCTAATCTACTAATCCTTTTCTTCTTGTCAACTTTTTCTCTTCCCCTCGTCTTCTCCTCTTCTTCTCCTCTTCTTCACCTCTTCTACTCTCCTCCCCTCTTCTTCTCTTCTATTCTCCCTTCTCTTCTCTTCTTATTGACCTCCCTCTCTCTCTCTCTCTCTCTCTCTCTCTCTCTCTCTCTCTCTCTCTCTCTCTCTCTCTCTCTCTCGTAGCAAACAACTAGCACACACGATTTAGCTAGGCTTTTATAGTCGTAGCTAAGGCTAACAATGGCCTTAACAGCGGTGGGTGGTGCCATGGAGGCTTCGGCCTCATTAAAAAAATGATCGATGGCACAGATCTCGAGGATCTCGGACAGCTCGTAGTGATGATCGTGAAGGAGATCGAGTGGTGATAATATCGAGAGGGTGGTGACATGTCCAATTGATGACAATTTTGTCTAATTCTTTTTGAAAATTGTTTCTAAGGTTTTTCAACCTTACTAAATGTATTTGCCCCCTTAATCCTCCCCCCCATGTGCGGTATCGGTCCATTACAACATCCAACTACATGTGAGAACCAAGCAGGAACAATAGTCTAACCTCCTTGTTGAAATGCATTTCTCCTTATATCCACCTATTATAACTCTTTATGACTATTTTAAAAATGTAAAAAAATGTCAAGACTAAGTGCTGGCTATTTTTCTCCTTGAGACCAAGTCGCAAGTGTTAAAATTGATCATTCCACTTACAACCTTTTTCATTTTAGAAATCCTGATGAGTCTCGTCACTTCATGAAAAGGGCGATCTTCAAGTTTTCTTCCATACTACAAAGGTGCCAAAATTTTGAATTTGTGCCAAATTTCCTAAATGTGTCTTCTAACTTTTTCTTTCTTTCCCTCACCCTTCTTCACCCCTTTGTTTATCCATTGGATGGATCATGGGACAAAAGTTATTAGTTTTTCTTGCAGATTGCTCCATGCAACATGTGGTAGCTTCAAGCTTGTCCATGTCGCCATCCCGAGCGGGAATCACAAGGAACATTGAACACTATTCTATATAGTAAAAAAAGAGAAATTTTCTAGATAGTTCTCAAAGTATCTAGAAAAAGTCTCAACTAGTAAAAGTGGAACACTTTACAAGTTAGTGATATAGTAAAACATTTCTATATAGAAAATTTTTAAAATTCTAGTTGATGATGTAGTAAATTATTCCTAGATGAGAAAACTAGTTGGAATCATAGATATAGTAAAATTTTCCTACATAAGAAAACTAGTTGGAACCATTTATACAACAAAATATTCTTGTATAGAATTAACAATTTGAACAAAACTATACTACAAGTTAATTAGTAGAATAAAAATGATAATTTTTACCCATACATGGGAAAAAAATCCAACTCACAGATAGGCAAGTACTACCAGTCAAGGATAGACAAGGTTACTGTATGCTCACGTAGTGAATCCCGGAAGGTCCCCAAGAACAATGAACTCTACTTTTTGCACAAGTTACAAGGTAAAAAGCATGAACGACAAGAGCAAGAGACCAATTGGGTGCAATCTCCCCCCATGCCTTGTGTGAGCGCTTCCCAAAGCATGTATTTTATGTATATTTCATCTTCATGCTCAATAATAGCCCAATTTACAAAAATATATCAAGCTTTTAGCTTTTGAGTTTGCTTTTACAAAAATAGAAATAAAGCTAATGGACGGTGCCCAAAGAGTCTGGCACGCCCAATACAATGTCCAAATAGAAATAGCATATCCGTGCGCATAGGCGCATACAAAATAATAATAAATAATCGATGCCTCAATAGACATGACAAAATATAGGCGTGGCGTCTATCAAAATATAATCCATAGATCGAATACTCGCTAAACTCCAATGCTTTCCTCCGCCACTACTGCTATCTCTACACATCAACTGAAGCATTCACAATCGTTAGTAAAATAATACAATTAAACCGACAAAAGTGAATACCTAGCAGTCTTCAGCTACATAAATAAATCAACTGGTTAGAAATAAATCCTAACCTTAATTTATTACGAGTGCGCACTCTAAACTCATAAACGTTTATTAATTTAATATGTATTTTGCGGAATCACCCGCTATGGAATCACCCACGTACACACTAAATTAATGAAACGCTCGAAAAGGACAGGCGTCCCCATCAACTTCTCGCACAAAGAATCCACTTTGTGTATGAGCCCTGGTCATCAAAGTTTACGGAATCCACCGTAAAACCTCACGGAATCCACCGTGAAATATGCCTCCTGGCATCATACCGCCGGGGTGGGATAGCAATTGACCTCAATTGTTATTAGCTCAATGTGGAGCTAACAGAGTGGGGAAAGCATTTAAGTCTCTAGCGTGCATCCATTGTGCTTCTTCTATAGGATGGTTCTTAAATTTAACTAGATATCTAGAATACCTTCGGCCAGTTCTAGTGGTCATAAAGTCAGTGTCTATAATAGCTTCTGGTTCAAGTATTTCAGTCTCTTCCTCTAATAAAGGTGGGTTTTCATAAACAGGGTGTACCGGTAATTGGCCTCTAAATGGTCTCAATAAACTAATGTGAAATGTATTGTGAATTTTCCAATGAGATGGTAATTCTAACTTGAATGCATTGTCATTAATTTTATGAATGATTCTAAATGGTCCATAGAATCTAGGAGCTAATTTGACAATTGGATGTCTATCTACACTTTGCAGTCTACATTTTTCTATTCTCAGCCAAACATAATCATCAACTTTGAAATTCATGGCTTGTCTTTTCTTGTTGGCTTGTTTGGTATATGATTGCTGGGCTTTAGCAATCATATCTTTAACCTCATCAAAAATACTGTTATGCATACTAGTAATATCATCAGCACTCTGAATTCTATTTGACAAAGATGCAACAAGTGTAGATAATCTATATCCATAAATCACTTCAAACGGTGCTTTCTTTGTAGATGTGTGCGGTGTATTGTTATATGCAAACTGTAATAAATGCAAATAAATGTCCCATGTTTGAGGTTTAGAGATAGTATATGCACGTAAAAGATCTAGAATGGTGCTGTTTGTGGCTTCTGTTTGTCCATTAGTTTCTGGATGAAATGCAGATGAGAAATCAATCTTTGTGCCTAGATTAGCAAACAGAGTAATCCAAAAGTTGTTACAAAATCTAGAATCACGATCTGAAATAATAACTTTTGGCAATCCATGGTTAGTAAAAACAGTTTTCAAAAACAATTGTGCTACTTGTGATGCTGTTAAAGTTTTCTTACATGGTATGAAATATGCTTGTTTACTAAATCTATCTACAACTATCCAAATCATATCATGGTTAGATTTAGTATTTGGTAAACCAGTAATGAAATCCATAGAAATTTGTTCTCAAGGTTTAGATGGAATAGACAAAGGCATAAGTAATCCATACTGTTTACCATGATGTCTCTTAACTCTTTAACAAATCAAACATTCAGAAACAAAGTTAGATATATCAGCATCCATATGCCGCCAATAAAAATCTTCAGTTAACATACGTAAGGTAGATATGATACCTCTATGACCTTGATATGGGGGACAATGAATTTCATTCAAAACAAAAGATCGGAATGGAATAGTAACACACAGTCTCTTTTCATAAAACATAAATCCATCATTATATGACAATGAATCAATAGGAATGAAATTATTTTGAACTAATTTATTCCAATCAGAATGAAAAGTAATATCCTGGTGATATGTATCTTTCATAGCAATCAAAGAATCAAAAGATATGACAGAAATATTATGAATTGCAGGTCTTTTACTCAATGCATCAGCCACTACATTTTCTTTTCCGGGTTGGTATTGAATGATAGGATGAAAACTTTGAATAAAGGAAGCCCATTTGATATGACGGTCAGAGATTTGAGGTTTTCTAAGTAAATGTCTAATACTTTGCTGATCAGTCTTTATCATAAATTCTGAACCCATTAAGTAGTATTTCCATTGTCTTAATGCTTGTACAACTACTAATAGTTCTTTGTCATATGTGGAATATTTCAGCTCAGAGGGTTTCAGCTTACAACTAGAATATGCTATAGGATGATTGTCTTGCATAAATATAGCTCCTATTCCTAATCCACTAGCATCGGTCACTACTAGAAAGAATGGTCTATTAAAGTCAGGCAAGTGTAAAACAGGGGCATTGGTTAATGCATGTTTCAGTAAGTCAAAGGATTTGTGTTGATTTTTGGTCCATTGATAAACAATTCCTTTCTTCAGAAGTTTGGTTAATGGTAAAGCAAGTAATGAAAAATTACGTACAAACTTCCTATAGAAACTAGCAAGACCAAGGAATGAGCGTAACTCATGCACGTTTTTAGAAATAGGCCAATTCAATATTGCATCAATTTTCTTAGGATCAATTTTAATTCCATCAGATGATACAATATGACCTAAATACTCAATTTCTGTCTTAAAGAATTCACTCTTTTCAGGATTTGCATACAGTTGATTTTCTTTCAATAACTGAAAAACCAATGACAAATGCTCATAATGTTCTTTCTCATTTTGACTAAACACCAAAATATCATCAAAGAAAAAAATTACACAATACTGATATTTCAAAAAGATACGGTTCATCATTTTACTAAAGGTTGCAGGTGCATTAGTCAATCCAAATGGCATGACCAAAAATTCGTAATGACCAAACTGTGGTCTAAATGCAGTCTTGAATATGTCAGACTTATCTAGCCTCACCTGATGATAACCAGACTTAAGATCAATTTTACTAAATATAGAAGATCCTTGCAGTTTGTCCATAAGGTCATCAACTCTAGGAATATGATACATATTCTTTACAGTGATCTTATTTAAAGCTCGATAGTCAATGCACATACGATAGGTATTATTCTTTTTCTTGACTAACAATACAGGTGCACCGAATGGAGAACTGCTAGGTCGAATCAAACCTCTATTTCGTAATTCCTCAACTTGACTCTGGATTTCTTTTTGCTCTATCTGGTTATGCCTATATGGTGCTTTTCAAGGTGGTTGTGTGCCAGGGATCAAATCTATCTTATGGTCTTCTGGACGTGAAGGAGGTAAACTTGGTGGTAGGTCTTCTACAAAACAATCCTTAAAATATGCAAGAAATTCCTTATGCCTAGGGTGCATATGATTTTCCTTTACTTGCAATTCATTCACCCAAATGAGATAGGATTTACTACTCTTGCGTAATGCACGTTTAGCTTGAGTATGCGAAAGCAGTGGAAAAACATGAGATGCATGCATACCATATAAGATAATAGATTTTCCTTGAAAATTAATATTCATTGTGCGTGTGGAATAATCTATATCTGGGTTATGCTAGTGTCGCCAAGGCATTCCTAAAATAATGTCACTCGACTGTAACGGAACAACTAAGAAATTTCTTCTTTCAGTGTATAAACCAATTTGAATCTCTAAGTCTTGCACTTCCTGTGTGCCATTATACCTAGTGCCTAAAAATGCAGCTTTTATGCAATAATGCGTAGGGACAGTCTGTAATTTCAATTCTTTTACCAATTTTGCTGAAATGAAATCATGAGTACTACCATCATCATGCAAAATAGTCTTTTCCTTTCCATGCACCAAACATTTCATAGTCAATAAAGAATGTGGAGTAGGCATACCTGGTAAAGTATCGAAAGTAGTAGTAGTGTCGTCCTCATCTTCAGTGAAATCAGGCATATCTTCATGTTCGTCTTCGTCCATGGCTCCAAGGTAGTTGATATGAGCTGGTGGCTTCTTTGAATGACAATTTGCTGCTAGATGTCTAGGCTGGTGGCATTTATAGCATACTATTGGCTTGGCTTTGGTTACATTGTTTGCAATGGCGGGAAGTCTAGGTACATTTGGATTTGGCTGTGGAATAGGCTTAGGGTTTTGATTGACATTGGATGGTAATGCAGGTGGTTTTGCCCAATTTTTGCGAAAAGATGATGAAGAGAAATGACCTGGATTAAATCTTCTAAAATTGGAATTGAATTGTTTAGATCCATAATTACCATTGGCTTGGAATTGCTATGGTCGTCTGTCTCTACCGCGTAGCTTATCTTCAGTGTCATGAGCTAGTGAAATGGCGTCTTCAAGGGTAGCAGGCTTGAACATATTAACTTCAGTGTAGTAATGTCCAAGAAGTCTAGACATATACTTCCACTTATGTGTCGTCTTTGGTACGTCTTCAAGCATGCGTAGCTGGAGGAGTGCATTCCAAAAATGCTCCGTATACTGAGGTATAGGCTCACGATCCCGTTGTTGAAGTAGATCCCATTGCTTGGTAGCTTTCTCATGAAATTGCGGTGGAAGGAAATTCTACATGAACTTCTTCTTGAAATCTTCCCAAGTAGCAGGACATTCTATGCTCTTGCGTACTACAGTCCACCAAAGTGATGCTCTGTCTACCAAATGATTAGTAACACACTTGATTTTATCTTTTTCTGCATAGGTTTCCTCATGGAAATAGTCATCAAACTGACTAATGAATGCTAGAACAGTCTTTCCTTCTCGTATGCCATTGAAAGTACGAAATTTGAAACTTCGTTTACTTATCTTTGATTCCTTGCGAATGGTTTGAGCTTCAAGTGTGGCGTCGATGGTACGTCGAATCAAATCTTCAGCTTGAGGTTCTTCTTTGTCGGTAGACGCTCTTTGTAATTTTGCCAATTGCGCTTGCAATGCTTGCCTAGCCTTTCGTTCTTCTTCCAATTGCATCATGATTAAGTCCAGCTTTTGCTCCATCGTAGGCTCAGATAGGTCGTCTTCAGCCATAAGATCATCCATATGTGGGTCCGTCATCCTGTAAAACTCAAAAGGCTTTTCTCACTCAAAATCAGGTTAGTGGGATGAGCGTAGCTCAAATTCGGGGTTACAAGGCTTATGTGTTTTTGGATATTTCTTTCTCAATCTTCAGAAAATCTGCAATTTTTCCTTCTTCGTATGTTGAAAATGCTTCAGCAAACTGTGTATGGGTAGAATACCTTCCAATGAACAACTTTGCAGTTCGGAGTTTCTGCGCAAGAACAGGCCTTCTAGGAGTTTTGAGCACAAGTCAGTTATGACTCCAGTTGACTAGTCTGACTTGCAGAGTTGCAGACTTAGGTGACTTGCAGAGTTGCAGACTTGCAGAACTTAGCCGACTTAGTGAACTTGCAGAACTTGATCACAGTTGATTTGCAGAACTTGATCTCTGAGGTGTGGGACCTGGAGTTGTTGACCAGATGTGACTTGTCTTACTTGATTAAAGCTTAATGGATTAAGCTTAATTGCTTAAGCTTTGAAGGGGGGGTTACTTCAGAAAAAACGGCGCAGTCATGGGGAGGGAGGGGCGTTTTTTTCACCGCACGAGATTTTCGGGTATCCTTCGATACCTCACGGATCAATTGTTGAAGCTATTAAGCTTCTTTTAAAGCTTATAAACTTTAAGATTCAACTTTGGAAGAGATAAGATATGGAGTTTCTCACTGTTTGCCCACGACCTGTTGATAGAGATGAAGGAGTGGTCCTCCGCCTGTACAGCCTAGTCCTTCGCGATCTGATGACAGAAACAGGGGTTCTTGATCACCAGAAGTTTGCATGTATAGATGGTTCGCGACGAGATTGACCGTAGAGCCCGATCGTTCCAAAAGCTCCGCCTTCGCACGAGATGGGTAGCGATTGGAAGCTCTTGATCTCAGCTCCGCTCTGATACCACTGGTGCACAGATCGGTCGTTGTATGCTCACGTAGTGAATCCCGGAAGGTCCCCAAGAACAATGAACTCTACTTTTTGCACAAGTTACAAGGTAAAAAGCATGAACGACAAGAGCAAGAGACCAATTGAGTGCAATCTCCCCCCATGCCTGTGTGAGCGCTTCACAAAGCATGTATTTTATGTATATTTCATCTTCATGCTCAATAATAGCCCAATTTACAAAATTATATCAAGCTTTTAGCTTTTAAGTTTGCTTTTACAAAAATAGAAATAAAGCTAATGGACGGTGCCCAAAGAGTCTGGCACGCCCAGTACAATGTCCAAATAGAAATAACATATCCGTGCGTATAGGCGCATACAAAATAATAATAAATAATCGATGCCTCAATAGACATGACAAAATATAGGTGTAGCACCTATCAAAATATAATCCATAGATCGAATACTCACTAAACTCCAATGCTTTCCTCCGCCACTGCTGCTATCTCTACACATCAACTGAAGCATTCACAATCATTAGTAAAATAATACAATTAAACCGACAAAAGTGAATACCTAGCAGTCTTCAGCTACATAAATAAATCATCTGGTTAGAAATAAATCCTAACCTTAATTTATTACGAGTGCGCACTCTAAACTCATAAACGTTTATTAATTTAATATGTATTTTGCGGAATCACCCGCTATGGAATCACCCACGTACACACTAAATTAATGAAACGCCCGAAAAGGACAGGCGTCCCCATCAACTTCTCGCACAAAGAATCCACTTTGTGTATGAGCCCCGGTCATCAAAGTTTACGGAATCCACCGTAAAATCTCACGGAATCCACCATGGCACGGAATCCACCGTGAAATATGCCTCCTGGCATCAAAATGTTTTTATTGAAATAATTCTGATCAGGTCAAAAAATAATCCACAAAATTCAAGTCACATTAGGGTTGTTTAGAATATTGCAATTTCTAAAGCAAAAGAAGCCAAACTTGGAGAATTGTTGAGAAACCTATAAACAAGTGGTTGGTAAAAGCACATCACTTGTACTCTCAAGCTTCCTCTCAAATGGCAAATAGATTAGCAACTATCATACAATTAACAATCTAGAATCACAATTTAGAAACCTCCTTAACCATTGGTCCTTCTCACTCGTTAGGGCAATCCTTGCTTGGCAATTACAATTTCCAACACAAGCAACAACACTTATTTCTATTCTTTTTGGGATTATGAATAGGTGTATCACTCTTCAAACATTTAACATTCAGTATACCTTTTACCAAATTAGCTTTCTCAATCGCGCTTCATTGTGATTGGTTTCTACACTCTTAGCCTCTCTTAATTTTGAAATGAAGGCATTCCAACTACCCTATTTAGCTCCCATTCTATTGATAAAGCTAGAGCATGTTCTGCTAATTGCAATATAGTGGTGGTTAGCATTTTAATATTTCATGAGATCCAAACACAACCAATAGACCCAATTGGAGAAACTTGGACAATCAATAGTTTTGGCATCCATTGGCTTGGCTTCTAGCAATCAACAAATACTTTTAAATCCCACTAATGCTCACAAGACATCTACACACCTTAAGGGTTGTATAATTTTTTTGTGATGCTATTTAGATTTTTCAATCCTTCAAACACTTTCCACGGGCAACACAATTTTTCATCATTTAATACAAAAATATCTTACTCATTTGGCTTGATGGCATATTGATTCACACCAAGACTTGGAATGAGCATCTTCAAGCGCTTCATGATGTTATTCATCCTCTTCTAGAAAAAAACCCTATGAATCCAGTTCAATTCTCTTCCATGAGAAAACACTCTTGAAGCATTATTCATATTGTAATGGTGTGAATCTACGAGCCATAAGCTTTTTCAAAATGAAAGCAAATATAATCGAGTTTCATGAGAATATAATTCAACAAATCAATATAATCCGCGCTTGAAGTAGCCTCCATTTCCTCCATGTTGACCCAGCATTTTCCTCTACATCCTTCTCTTCCTTGGCATGCAAATGGTTTACCTTGCACATATCCCAAACATTTGGCCTCGGTCAATGGTGCTTCCTACTAGTAGAGTTGTCACAAAACGTACTTTTACCCCCTATTGAGGTCTTCATTTTAATCAGCCATCCAACTAGCATGTCTCCTGTAGAAGCTCCTAAGACTATACAATTGACTTCCCTTATTTTTGCAACAGTAGTCCCTTCTTCTAGCAGCTCTCAAAAATCCGAACTGTTACAACAAGCTCTCTTCACAGGTAGCTACTAATAATCTAATTGCTAAAGCTACAACTCCAGACCTTTTCCAAGCATGCAAACATAGCTCACATGGCAAGTAGCATGGGCCAAATGATTTTCTGAATCAAGGGCCTTGCTAAAAAAAACTAACAACTGTCAACAGAGCCACTATGATGGATATAGGTAAGTTAGCTAGTTGAGAAGTTTTCACCACATTTGGCATTATGATTCCAAGGAACAACACACTGCCATACTTGATAATAGTAGCACACATACCTTTATTGCTTTTTTCAATTTTAGCAGCAGTAGCCTTTTTCAGTCTTGTGCTATTTATAGA
Source organism: Lygodium microphyllum (assembly GCF_053477565.2). Taxonomy (NCBI): domain Eukaryota; kingdom Viridiplantae; phylum Streptophyta; class Polypodiopsida; order Schizaeales; family Lygodiaceae; genus Lygodium; species Lygodium microphyllum. The sequence goes on from NC_141160.1 coordinate 8,831,825, forward strand.
ACCAGCAGTGATCCCACCAAGGAGAGAGCATCTATTGCAATGTTTCCAAGGTCCACACTTTGCTTCTCAGTAGTCATATCCTAGTTGATATGAAACCCTTGACTAGACTCTTTGTTGGTATTAAGTGAGCAACAAAGACTTACACAATGAGCATTCTAAAGCTATACCATAAAACCATCATGTAATGTTACCCGGTGTTCTTTTAATTTCAAGCATTCTTATTCCTTTGCAAGTAGTGAGCCACCAGGCACGGACTCAACTTCAAGCGGGGATAGTGTTTTAGTTGATGTAGGTGCTTTGTTCTAAAACCATACAAGACAAATGACTTAACATACTAGCCAATCATGTTTCAATATAAGACTTGTGGTAACCTTCCATGAAAATAACATCCAACCTTTCATGCATTCAAGTATGTCCTATGCAATCCCAAGCATTTTTAAGTTTTTACTTACAAGTTCTTTAATAGCACTACAAACCCTCCCAAGGTCACAAAAGAGACATTGTTAAAGAGGCTACAAATACCATTAATCTCCCTCTCAACAGAGAACTTAACAATTTCTAAGAAGCATAGGCTTGAACAATACTAGAAAAGTACCTGGCCTTGAAAAGTTGTGAGTATCCTAAACAAAGAAATTATGATCGACATATACAACAGCTGGAAAAACCAAAACATCTTGTGTAAGAATAGTGATTGAAGAGAAACCTTACCAATGTATTATCAAAACTGAAGCACTTTATGCCTAGCAACTTTAAGCTTCTTCTCAGTGTACGGACTCACTAATGTTATCTCAAAATAAAACTTACTAAGCTTGTGCGATGTTGCAAATCGTCAAGCAACATCATCAAGATATGAGATCCCATTTACATTATGTGTGGCAAGGTAGGAGCATGTGTTTGAATCTGTCAAGTCATGGAATCCAAATGGTGTTGGTCAAGGAAAAGTTGCAGCAAGTGCAAGAGACTCAAGCATGAAAATCCACACAATACCATCGTTGCATGCACAAGCAACATCCAAACTTGAAATGGATAAACCATGGTCTTGTCAAACCTGCAATGAGCAAGTGAAACTATTGTTGATGTCTGCAGATAGGAAACCACAAAGAAATCCTTGCTTGCATCAGAGGATACCTTAAGATTAACCCATTTTTTCAATGCAAGTCCATGATGTAGAAGGCACTGTATTCTTGTTGAACATCATATGTTAGGAGAGAACTGCACACATGAAACACCATATTAGTGCAATTTCAGCGCAGCTAGGCAAGACCCATCGGTTACATCCCAAATACAAAGTAGCTGGTTGATGCCCAGACTAAAACAACAAAAAACCACCCAACTTAGTGCTAGGAAACCTCTAGCCCTAGAACTCTCTACATAAGGACTTTTCAACTAACTATTGGTGGGGGACTGAAATCACAGTCATTTTGTAGATGATATATACCTCTCCAAAAGTAACAAGTCAGCCTGCATCAAGTGAATAAGCAACACATGCCAATGCTTTTGGAGTCATTGTAACATCGCCCTTTGCAAGGTTGCAAGCCCATTTGCATTGCCAGTTGTGAGCCCAATAGCCTTTTTTAGTTGAAGCTGAAAATCAAGAACACATCATTGATATAAAAAACTTAGTAAAATCATTTTAGGGAAGAAAACACAAGCTTGTGCCACTTCTTTGGGTCTTCTAGTTGAGTTATCAGAACACACAAGTTTGTGATTTGACAACCTCAATATACAACAAGTCAGGATTGATAAATATAACATCACCATTGAAATATGCAAGTTTGTCTGCACAAACACCAATACATTTCAAGTGCTTCTCGTTCGTTTAGCTTCATTCTCTCGCTGAATACATACATTCTTATGTTCCAAGAATTCCTTAATTGTCTAGATTCTCTATGTACATGGCTTCAAATGTGTACATATGCCTAATTAGAATATCAATAATGGCAATCGATGCTACCTTTTCAAAGGATTCAGGGCGGCGAGCTTTGTGCTTGAGAAGCCTCATGCTATGGGATGAGGAGTCTGTCTGGAAACAGCTATGACCGCAAAGGAGCTGGTTATGCCATAGCAATTCAGAAAAGAAACAAACAAGGCTTTCTTCTCGCTATTGCAAAACTGATTGCAAGGAAAGATGGAGGAGGCATGCTCAGCGTAGGTGGAAAAGGTCGTCGATTGCAGTGAGACAGTTCTGATCGGAATCCACGCGACAGGACAAAAATGGTGTAGTAATAGGCATGCTCACCATAGGTGGAAGAGGTCGTCGATTGCAGGAGGCATGCTCATCGTAGGTGGAAGAAGTCGTCGATTGTAGTGAGACAGTTCTGATTGGAATCCGCACGGCAAGACAAAAATGGTGTAGTAATAGGCAGCAACAGTAGCATTGCCCTACCTGACGAAAGGAAAAATGGCGTGATGCTAACCATGGTTCAAAACCAAACCCAAAGATAAGTTAATCGAATTCGCTCAAGGGTGTGTGGGTAGCCATGGAAAGGGATAACATTAAGGCCACTAAAGCCATTATTGCAACATTAAGGAAATCCTAACACATGGCCACTCTTCTTGTGCATGCAAGAGAGCTTATTGGAAAACGAGAATTTGGGGTGGTTGTTGGTGACAATGACCAAAATAGAAAGAAGAAGTTAGTAAGTGAGAAGACAACTATGGAGTTAGATTATGTAGCGGTTACTCTATTATAGTGTCGTGCCTCCTCATCTAAGTTGGTTGTCCAACATAAGTGTGTGGGTTGGATTTCTTTCCTTGATATGCATGTCTAGTTGGATGGTGTACTGCATGCTCTTATAGAAGTACTAGGGCATATTTTCTATGTGCCTACTATGGCCTCCTCCTATGGTACTCTTAGACCATAAAGAAAAACTTGAATCCTTTGGGAGAGGCATCAAGAGCCATCAAAATGTATGGAGGTGTTTCACCCTCATGGGCTTGAAATGGCTTTGAACATTAAATTTAAATATTTTCCAAATGCAGGTTACATCTACAGAATTGGGAGGGCATTATGCTAAGGATGATCGTTGAGGCTATTGAAATCTCTTGCCATAGTTTAAAACTTGAATATACAAAATTTAGGAGAGTTCCTGAGAAAGCATGAATCATGAAAAAAGCAAGAGAAAGTACTTGACACAAGATTGGGCACAATGCCTCCTCTAAAACCCTAAGAGGTCCTCTAGTAGTCAATCAAAGAGTCCCCACACAACATTATCCAATCTTTCCTTGGGAAACAATGAGCTTAGTTGGACATGAATTTTGGTTCTACTTCACAAGGACATCATATGTGATGGTAATCCCTTACATCAAATTTCTTCAAGACAAACAAAGTTTTAGCCCTTTTAATCCAAAATAGAAACTGAATAGGATGTGTACATGCACCCCATGACGATAATTTTAGGTGCCTGATATTTAATAAGGCCAATAATGGATTATATTTTGGAGTTTTTTATTTTTAGTAGAAATATACATGTTTCTAAAAATCTGCATTGAATTCATTTTAGCTTAGTCTAGTATAATATTTTGTTAGATGTAAATACTACTCGAGTCCTATTCTTTAGACTTCAAACATAGTAATCCGTAGTTTTTTTAATAATCAACCTTATATTAATAATAATCCAATAAGTTTACATTGGTTGAACTCTTACCTTGCAATGTGAATCCTAAGAATATTGATTTAAACCTAAATTTTACTTATTATTTTTTATAACTTCCAATAGACTATTAAGTTTATATGTTTATATTAGATAGGTTTTGTTTTTTCATGTCCTTAATGGATCCCAAATAACTTTCCTCACTATATTATTGTTCATAGAGATAGATTGTGATCCTTTGAATTCTCATAGGCAAGCAGGCTGTTGGTTTGGTAGACATGGTTTAAGCAGCTATTAATGACAAAAGGCTTGAAGAAATCCTTGACACATCTGCTGGAGAGTGGGCGCTCCTTGAAACTTTGGAATAAACAAACTTGGTTGTGAAATGTGCAAAACCAAGATGAAGAGACCATGTCTTTTATTTTTGCCTCTGCTCCACCTCCTCCTCCCCCTCCCTATCTCTCACACCAAACTCAAGTAAATACACAATAAGGGCTTATGCCCCTTACATACAATGTGGGCGAGGAGCCACCTAAATAGGAGGTGGACGACAAGACATTTACACATATGCAAGTCTATTTATGAGCTTTCCTTTAGTTTTTCCTCTTAGAACCAGTCATAATAGCGCATGGGAAGGTATTTTTCCTATATTCCTTAAATGATTGGTATAAATCTAACAAAGCATGGTACGAAATTTTTATCCTCTTTGGGCAACTAATATTCCCCATATGGCTTGAAAAAAATTTGTACTCTTTCTATAAGGGTTGTAATTGGACTTTGTAGGACATGCTATGGTAGGGTGGTTGCTTGATAGGGCATCCCTCAAACCCAAATCCAAAGGACCAAGTTTTTTTCAAGTGAAAAAGTCCAAATTCCAAAAATATATAAAAAAGTAAAGTTCATCTTTTGCATCCCTAAGGTAGACAATCATTTTGGAAATTAGTCTTGTAATCTCAAGTAACAATAATAGAATGAAAAGCAATAAATAGTTAGCTCAGAATCCTTATGTGATCAACCATAAGTTGCAAGAGTTGATATGGTATCTTCTCTCTATTTTCAATTCTACTCAACCATCTATTTGTATAAATTCACCATATAACACACAAGCATTGTCTCTGGCATACCAAGGCACAAGCATTTTATATGTTTCACTTCAATTTACATTAAAGAAAAATGTTGAATTGAAGTACCATATTGACTTTTGTTAAAAAGTAATTTAGGTTCGAGCCTCCCTTCCTCTCTCACCTTGGCATTTTATAAAGAAACACAATTAAATTAACATAGTCCCTGATATTGTTGCACTAGCATATATTAGAATATGCTTGTGAACACTCACAAATTATCTAGGTTTTTGGAAATATGAATACCAATTCATGACCAATATATGGTAACTAGTTTTTTTTAGATATGATTGGATGAAAATGCGAATGTGTGTGTATGGTCAATTAGGAATAGCTTTTCTTTGATTGAACAAGCAAACTATTAATATATAGATATGACAACTAGAATGTATCCACAACTAAATACTATGTGTTGAGGTACACACACACACACACACACACACACACACACACACACATAGAGGAGTTTGCAAGACATCCATTGGAGGATTTTTTTTCTCATCATTAGTCATCTAGTGAAGTGGCTGATGCAACCAAAAGCCTCTATTCCTCCTCTCCTTTAGTCCTTCTTGATGGTTGCAATTATGGTTACATATATAGCAGCCTCCAATTTCCACGCATGAGAAAGTAGTGAGAATGACGATGTAGATACCACTATTTAGTCTCAAACCTTGGGTGAATAATTCTTCAAAGCATTCTTTGAAAAGCTCGCTCATCCCATGCTAAGGACACTTCATGGTTTTTGGAAAAAGCAATGGAATTGTTAATTTGTGATGAAAGTCCAAAGGCATATCTGCCATCTTATCGTAGGTCTCGACCCATTTTGCAACGTTTAGGACCACTTGCCATGCATACACAAGTATTTTAACTACTTTGAGACTTTGAATACTTATTCTTTGGCTCAAACAAGAGAACATTTGCCTAGTAGAAGACATCTAAGTTAAGTTTCTTCATCTTCACTTTCACAAGCCATGCTTTAATGAATTGCCCATGCATGTGAGGACTCAATTCTCTTTGAACATGCCAAAAAAAAAACACGTGCTTTTCGTGCAAGTGTAGGAACATCAATCCCCCCCCCTTCTTTGCTATGGAAAGTTGCAAACTCTCTTTGAAATCTTGCCCAACTACTTTCACTAAAGTTTGGCACTATTGTTAAAAAAATTATCATAGAAGTGAGAATCACCCCAATGGGCATCCCAAATACTTAAACCCTTGCTACAATTCCACTACTTTGAAGATTGGCTCCCTTAGCCACTTTGCTAGCTCTTTCAATCCTAGGCAAATAAACTTGTTTTTTCTCACACTAGTCACCACCCTAGAGAGTTCTGAAAAACTTTCATACATTTTCATCAATACATCTACTAATTGCTTCTCTACTTGCACAATGTTGGAGTTCTGCCAAATAATTGGGAGACCAAGTGTTTTCTTTTTGGTATAGGAAGTCCATTGGTTACTCCATGTTGCACTTTCAAATCCAAATTCCTAAGCAACAGGTTGGTGATTATGGCAAAGAGTAGTGGGGCGATGGGACACCCTTTCCCATCAACCTCTTTACCTCAGATGGAGTTAAGCATAGATCATTTACAAATACATCCTAAAGAGATTGAAATATCTCTACAAAAATACCATGATTCCTCTTCCATCATCTATGGTAGTGATGAGCTTTTGCTGCTTCTTTTGCTCCATCAATTTATAAAATTAATTACTTGGAGCCTCACCCATAAGATACCATTGCCCTTCAACTAAATTTTTGCAACTTCAACTTTATGTTTTTGCAGATCCTCAATTGAATGCTCCACTTCTTTGAGAATTTGATAAAACATCCCATCATCAAAACACTTAGTAAGAGCCATAATAATATGCTCCCTACATTCTACTAACATACACCCCTCTTTGAAGTCTATCTTGATCTTTGTCATACCTCTTGGCAATGTCAATGATGATAGCTATGGATCTCATCTAGTTCTAGATTGGGTTAGCCATTGGATTGTTGGTTTGTTTCCAACAATCCTTCAATTATGGTTTGAATCCTTCCATTTCTAGAGAGGAGGTTCTGAACCCAAATAGAGATTGGCTTCCATCTCTTTCTCCAACTAAATTGATCCTTCTTAGATGGGCTTCCTAGGCACCTCACATTCCAAGAGATCATAGAGAGCCAACTAATCAACATTGTATCTTTGTTTGAGCCTCCGTAATCCTGAATAGAAAAATATACTTATCAATGAAACACTTGCAAGTAAGCTGTTCAAGGGAAAGGCTTTCCTTCTCACCTCCATTAAATGCCAAAGACTTTGGTGGTTGAATTTCTTTATTTCCATCTTGCTTTAACTTTGGCATCTCTAGGATTGACTGATAATTGGGTTCCTCCTTTTGAGGGTTGTTTGCTTTCATAGATTTAGCCTTCTCAATCTATGAGGTTTTTACTTTTTTCTTCTTTTGTGACTATGTTGCATGAAGTTCTTCCTTATCTTCAATATTTTCTCCTTGGGTGCTTCTTAGCTCCATGCCTTTTTGGAAATTCCTTTGCAAAGCACCACATTCTTTGCATATGAAGCATGTAACCAAGAAGAGAGAGAATTCTACATTGATCAGTGACTCAATCCCATTAGAATCATAAAGCTAGAGCATCTCAAGGATCTTCTTCTTCTTATCCCAAATTATGAAAGGCCGCTTGCTCCACCAGCTGATGTTGTTTGTAAGAACATAGAGCCCTCTACCTAAAGCTTCTACTAGCACATTAACTTCTCCATCTAGTAAGGGAGGAAGTCCATGAAAACTAGCCCATATTGGGCATTCAATTTGCAATATCTCCTCAGGAACAAAATCGGCATTCCGTGAGACCAAGTAAATAAGGTTCCCTTTCAACCAAAAAAACTGAACCCAAAACCCAATTTATTTTTTCTTTAGATGAAAGCAAGACCAAAAAGAAACCTATTGACAAGCACAACAATGTTAGCACTAGTTTGACCCAAAGGTGAACCAAAACCATCTAGCAAACTCATCCTCAAGGGGGACCTTCCCTTAAAATACATGTACATGTCACATAGAGAATACTTAGCATAGCTTTACCGAATGCACGCCAACAAGAATACTACTCATGCACACATCACTTGCTTTCCAAATTCCATGGTGACTCTCTTCTTCTCACTGAAAGATTTCTAGTCATCCCACACCTTATTCTCTAGCTCTTCCATGTTCCTGCTAGCAATGACAACATTAGCATAATCCATCTCCATCCTATATTCATATTTCTTCTATTGCTTTATGTTTGTGCTCTATGTTCCATCATCTCTTACTCCTCATGCACCCCCCTAAACATGCTACATGCATGAAAGAGGGATTGTATAAGTCACATGTTAGTAGGAAATGTTGGTTTTAGTGCACTTAATATAGCTGCCCTAGTTAATAGACTATGTGCCATGATCATCTACTAAGAACTCCCCTTTTCAAGTTTCCACATACTCATGAGGTTTGATGCCATTCATTTAAGGAAAAAGCTATTACAATTTCAAGAGTTTCTATTTTGCTAATGGATGGGTGTGCTTCTAGTTTGTAAGGGGCTCAAATAACTTTTGATAACTGTTTGTGATGTATTGATGCTAGGTATATTCAACACTTGGAGGGGAATTTTAGGGTAATTTCAAGATTTAGAGCCATGTCATTGAGTTGAATTGAATGAGACTCTTCTTTGTTTTAATGTGACAATGAAATATTTTGGATACAGACAAACATATACATTATAAGTGTGTATCCACATTGTCTTATTTGAGATTGTCTACATGGTTGATGGTTAAGCCTATCAATTGTGGTGTGTACTACTTAGCATGACTACATTGGATATTATATACAAAACAAATTTGGTTTAACGTGCATAAACATTATACTATTCATAGCTTCATAAAATTTTCGAGTAATCATGGCTGTATTAGGCACTATATACAAATTCATCTCGCTTTACCATATAGAGACTTATTTTACTAGGTATAGCTTCACATTTATCTAGTAAAATGAAAAACCTAGTTCCAATTTTAAAAACCCTAGTTACCAACTAGAAAAAATTCAGCATTTACTAGATACAACTTACAAGTCTATTTACCATCTAGTTCAGTGTCTAAAGTTCCTTGTGAATCCCAACGTACAGAACCTTACAAGTAGTGTCCAGAAACTACGTGCCCAAGCCAAGTTGTGAGAATGATGCTAGAGAAGATTCGGTATTCCTAGTGTCGATAAGAAGTTTAGATTTCAATTTGGCGTTATGCGAATGATGCTAACGAAGATTTGGTATTTCTAGTCTCGATATTATGTTTAGATTTCGATGGACAGTTTGGCTGGATCGTCGCCAATCGAGTTTAGATGGATCGTGGCCCGATTGGCAGTGCTGTCCATGCACATAAGACATGTTGAAGCCGAGCCCGAGCGGCGGCACCAAAGCTTTACACAATTACGATGCGTGCGGGCAATACTTGAGGATTACGAATGACGGGAGGACGCAAGGTCGATCATAACATTGACAGGAATTGATGTCAATGATGAGACCGCTAGCTGCGGCTTCCCTGCTCCTACTTTCCTGCTTAGTAGGCCCTGCATTCTCTCGGCACGTCTATGACTTCCAAGGCAAGAGAAGCAGAGTAAACTTCACGTCCCCTAATCGGGGCCTGAGGCTTAGGGTGTCGCACATCTATGACAGGGACTCACCAATGCTTCCCCCGGAATGTGCGGCGATGAGCATCGAGGACGACGATGGTCGCCGAGAGGCGTGCGTATCAACACACCGCATGCAGCGATCCTTGCTGGTACGAGCGGGGGGCTGGGTGACGACGGACGTGCGCCGCAAGGGCTTCAGCGGTGAGTACTACGTCGACGTACAGGCTGGGGAGCCGTCGCAGCGGCTGTACCTTAGCCTGGACACTGGCAGCGAGCTGACCTGGATCCAATGCAAGCCCTGCGGGCCCTGCTACCCGCAGATCCTGCCCGTCTTCAACGGCAGGCGCTCCTCGAGCTTTGAGCTCCTCACCGTCGACAATGCCTTCTGCCAAGCAGTCCAGTCCACGCCCTATGGCAGGGGCGCCGACGAGGACTCCTGCGTCTACAGAATCCGCTACGTGGACGACACCACCTCCGACGGCAGCATTGTCGCTGACGACCTGACACTCTTGGACTTCGAAGACCCCAACGCCGGATACCTCACCCTGAGCCCCTTCGGCTTCGGCTGCGGAACCGCCAACGTGCTTGGCTCCTTCAGCCTCGCCTCGGGCGTCCTGGGCCTCTCCCGCGGGACGGGCTTGTCGCTCCCCGAGCAGCTGTCTGCCGTCGGAGCAGGCGGCGACTTCTCATATTGCCTCGTACCGCGTGGATCTCCGAGACCCAGCTCCGGCTTCCTTTACCTGGGAGACGGCGCCGTGCCGGATGGAGTCGATGGCAGCAACCCCTTCCTCGACACGCCTGCCACACTCTGGTACGTAGACGTGGTGGACATACGCGTCAATGGTAGCCCCGCCGGCATCCCCGACGGATCACTCGACTACGACCCGGTTTCGAAGGTGGGAGGGACCATCGTGGACTCGGGCTCTTCCCTCAGCTATCTCACCGCCGCTGCCTACACCCCTGTGCGCGACGCATGGAGGGACGCTCTCAATCCCATCCTCGGCCCCCCGCAATTCACGTACGATATCCTGGATACTTGCTATCCCTACCCGGACGATGTCGATCCTCTTCCCGAGTTCTCTTTCGTCTTCCGGGATGGCTCCCTCTTCACTCCGCGTCCCTCTGGTAACATTATCCTCCTCAAATCTAACACGGGGACCCGGGTCATGTGTTGGCCTTTCGCCCCCATGGCCGACGGGGTACCCGAGTGCCTTATCATTGGCGCCATCTCCCAACATTCAATTCATATGGCCTTCGACGCACAGAATTCACAATTGCATTGGCTGTACGACGCATGTTAACAACTCGCTGCAGGCTGAGAGTTTCCACCATGGTAACTTATCGCTAAAGCAATTAGCCCCGGTAACTAACAGTATCAAGTCGATCCTTGTGATGAATATGGTCCTGGCCATTGTGTTTTTTAAATGTATTGAATATTTCACTAATATTTTTTAGATGGAACATGAAGCCTACATATATATTGACATTAAAAAGACATGAGGAATCTATCATTGCAAAAACATGAAGAATACATATCATTGCAAAGTTTAGTACATTGTCTGTTTTAAAGTTTTTCAAAGAAGATTTTGACTTATTTTTGAAACTTGAAAATAGGTACTAGAGTTTCACGAACATTATTGCTGATAAGTTTCACCATGTCATCACTTTCGTGTTTGGTCAAATCACATCTAATTGCATTGGCAATGACCTTTTTTTGTCTTGGACCATATTTTGATTCCATTTGTAGAACTGATAAGTTTTTATTTGCCATGAAATTTAAAAAAAATAATTGTGTTAATATAAGCACATTATATGCCTACATACATGCATGTGTGTGTGTGTGTATAGACACACATGTGGGGTATAAATGTGTGTCTATACACATGTATGTATTTAAAATTATTTTATATTGTTTATATGTTTTCTACGTCTACGTACATATGTATATACTCTTTAAAACATAATGTGTTAGATTATTATTTTGTTAAAATATTAAATTAAAACTTGTGATTAATGTATAAACAAAGTTTATAACATATTTTTCTAAAGGTACATATTAACTATCAAATAATATTAAAATTATAATCTAATTTAATATATTAATTATGTCTCTTCAACTATAATATTTTGAATGTATTTCGAAAAATGGATAAACATATTTCAAACTTTGATAATGTCATAGTAAATTAATATACTATTTTCAAATTATATACAATATTTTTTAGCAAATAATTTTCCAAGTCTTAAAATAATTTTGTACGAATATGTACACATATATTTATATCACATATGTACTATAGAATGTAATGTAAATGTTAGAGATTTGCACCCATATATAGTATCAAAGACATTAATACATAAGCAATTATTATTAATATTAGCATATAAAGGAATGCTTAAATTATTACAAGTACATTTAATATAATAGAAAAAGATTAAAAAAGTGATTATTAGCAATCAAAATTCATAGAAATCAGCTAATCTAGCTGTGCAATCTAGAAGTTATTGTTATATTATGCCCTAATGAGTTTTGCAAACTTGATTTTTATCTTTATATTTTGTAATTTTTAATATATAAAGTATATTATACGTGATTCAAATAGTTAAATTTTTAATAAAATAGATTAACTTGTTAATATATAAGATGCTCCTATATATAATTGTAGTTTTTGTTATTTTACTTTGTTATTTATACAAATTATTTAATATTTTTATTAAAAATATATATTTTTATTATAAAATACATTTATCATTTATTGATTACAAGAAGAGATGCATTTTAAAATATAAATCATAAGTATTTCTTGCCATTTGTATATGTATTATAATTATTACATTCTATTATCTGATATTCAAAGACAACTTGTATCGATGAAAATTTCAAAAATACAATCATAATAATGCGTTTTATTATTAATTTAAATTAAATATGAGGTCTATATTTTTTCTATGATGGTTTACTACTATTAAACATTAAATATTTTTTATTTACACCAAAAATCAAATTTAGATCATTATGAGATCTATGTTTTTACACTTTAAGAAACATTTTTAAACTTATTTTATTACTCACGAACAATGAAAGGTACGTAACATTTTATTTAGATCAAAATGCTATTCGATCTTAAAATAACCTATGTTTGTATTATAGACTATATGCATCTTTTACCTTACTGAAATATGAGGGCTATATTTATACTCTATGATTTTATTTTCTAAAATAAATATTTCTTATTATACTTGGATGCTACATTCTCATAGATTCAAAATCAAATTTTGGTTATTATAAAATCTAAATTTTTACACGTTTGTTTCTAAAGAAGTAAAACCGCATAATATTTTTTTTGAAAAAAATATATTATCAACAAAGTATTTTAATAAGGTTTTATATAAAAAATAAAATATTTGATTTTGAAAATATATTTTTTAAAGCTTTCATGTAGATTTATTTTATAATTTGAACATCTTTGTTATTTTAATAATTTAGCACTATTTTTATTATATGTTATTATCAAGAAAATAAGAAATCAAAATACGTTTTTATCAACTACAATAGATTATTAAGCTTGTTTAGGCAATACTTTATTTAAGTTTGAAAAATAGATGTATGCAAAAAATTATTTAGACGTAAAAACTTTTGAAAATTTCAATCATCTATCGTAAAGAAGGAAGCTTTATTAGCCCATCTCTTTCATATTTACTGGATTCAAAATTATGTATCTCCTACGTATCATTTGAGTTCAAAAGAACCATTATCCAATTTTCAAAAAAAGTAGTAGAATTGATATAAGAAATACCTGATCATGTTGAGGTTCATTGTTATAGTCACGTGCTTAAAGTTTGGAAGGAAAGTTCTCTCATTAGGTTGAAATTATTAATTTATTGATTTAAAGTTAGGCTTGTTTAATGGGCCTTAATTTGCATATTACGTAATATTTGTTGCATTAGTTTAATATTTGTCTTCCACTTGTTTTGGGAATTCAATACTTTCAAATCTATGTACAACCATATACAAGATGGCTCTTTAAAAATAGTATGTATGTCTAATTAAAGTTGAAGCAAACTCTATTTGATAGGAAGTGTGAGATGAATCTAGGTATTATACGTATTTCGCAACCAAACAAACACTTGCATAAACTAGACTGTAACCCACCACATTAAGCCAACTTTTCATTTTTTACTACACCTACAAGCTAATGCCATATAGACATGCATGGCTCTCTACTGAAACCATGTATTACCCAAGTAACTACATCACTTATAGCTAGAAAATGTTAATTTCTCAATTATATTGAGACACATCTTGATCTTAGTCTTCGTGATGATAAGCTTAAAAGCCAAAAAATGTATATAATATTAACGAGCAAAAATTTTAGTGGGTACAATAGGTGAAGCAAAGGAGGAGGCCTTATTGGCCCACTTCTCTTACACTTTACTCAATTCAAAATTATCCCATTACTAAGTACCATTTGAGTTTAAAGTCAATGAACATGATTCAATTTTTAGATCACTAAAATTATTACTTAATTATGTTGACGTTCATTATTACAATCAAGTGTTAAAGTTTGCAAGACTAAAGTTTAATATTAATCTTATGTTTACTAAATCGAACAATATTAAATCAATAGCTTTTATTGAGGTATTTAAACATATGTTTATAATAAAACATATGAAGTTTGAGATCCATACAACTCAAGAGATGTACATTATTTAAGGCTTCTTTTCATGTATGACTCTAACAAATTGAAAGGATTTATATTGTTTAAGAAATTCAAGAGATTTGTATTATTTTAGTTTTTCAACTTTGCAAACAACTTTATCTATATTCAACATATAAAAATAGTCTATTTGGTTAAGAACTCAAACAAAATAAAATATCATATACCATCCTCAAACATCTAAATATTCTTATATAAATATATAGAATTTATTATGTATAAAATGATGTTCAAACAATATTTTTATTAAAGCATTTATATAAATATTCATAATAATGTATGTTAATATTTAAATCCTATACATATAATCCCGTTTTCTTATTAGCAATATGTATCAGTATATTCTGTATCATGACATTTTCAAACTTCCCATCATCGTATATGCAAACAAAAAATTATCAAATGTATAGAAATTATAATGTAAAATAATAAATTCACTCATTATACGTATAGTGTCTTTATTGTAAAAACATCTTATGATATCAAAAGTTTAAAATTTTAGATTCATATATAAAGAAACACGTAAATCTATTTACAAGATATTTATTCATTAAATGAAGCAACATTAAGGCATTTATTTTTATCTGAGTGTAATCATTATGTATGTGTGTGTGTGTGCATCTACGTGTGTTACTGTCACTTTAGATAATAATATATTAAGCCCTCATTGAATTATCTCATAAAAATATAAAGTATTTATAAGTTTCAACATAATAAACTCAAAAATTTTTAGGTATTTCTTATTTAATAGTATACTAATATAAACTCATATGTTTTTTCTTATTACATAAGAAATCTTTATTTATCAATATTAACATGTTTAAAAGAACCTTAGTATTGCATCATTTCTTTTAAATAAATTGAAAGTAAATTTCTTATTAGTTTTAGTTATTAATATCAATTAAATATTATTAATTAAATATTACAATATATTTAATTAAAATATAATTATATGATCTATTTTAAAATAAGTTGTTTAATTATACTTAATTTTACATATAATCTAAATTTTGTAAGACTACTTGAATTGAATAGACTTCATACATCTTTTATATAATTACTTAAATTTAATAGAACACATATAATAATATACCATATATACAATCAATATCAACAACTATTAATTTATATTTCAAAATTAAATAATATTGCTGTGAAATTATCATGCAATGGAAAAACCATGCTAGAGTTTTTCAAAATTATATTTACATGTTAGAAAACATATAAATTTATGCTTGAAAATTTATATTTCTTTTTTAGATATGTTAATAATATATTTAGTTTCAAAATTGATTATATAATCATATCCATTTCTATGATATATATGCCCTTTATAATCATGTGAGTATAATAAAATCAATATAATTTTTATTCAACTCATTAAGCTTATTAAAAATAATCTAATATATGAATATATGTATATACAATATAAACAATTGTTAATTCAGGATCCCAATAAATTAATAATGCTTTAAAAATAATATAAACCATCATCATAAAAAATAAAATTTAGTAAACATACAATATATATGATCAATGAAAGCAATTTATTTTCAAATTAGAAAACTTTTGAACAAAAGTACTAAAAAAAATACAAAAACTTCATTACGTTTTTATATCGAATTGAAAAACATAAAAATTGAGTTACAAGTATAATTATTTGGTGCGCAGATCGGTCGCAGATAGCTCACGTAGTGAATCCCTGAAGGTCCCCAAGAACAATGAACTCTACATTTTTGTACAAAAAACAATGTAAAAGCATGCACGACAAGAGGCAAGAGACAAATTGGGTTCAATCTCCCCCATGCCTTGTGTGAGCGCTTCACAAAGCATGTATTTAATGTATATTTCCAATATTCATGCTCAATAATAGCCCAATTTACAAAAATATGACAAGCTTTTAGCTTTTGAGTTTGCTTTCTACAAAAATAGGAAAATAAAGCTAATGGACGGTGCCCATAGAGTCTGGCACGCCCAATCTCAATGTCTAAATAGAAATAACATATCCGGGCGCATAAGCGCATACAAAATAATAATCAATAATCGATGTCTCAATAGACATAAGAAAATATAGGCGTGGCGCCTATCAAAATATAGTCCAAAGGTCGAATACCCGCTAGACTCCAATGCTTTCCTCCGCCACTGCTGCTATCTCTACACATCAACTGAAGCATTCACAATCGTTAGTAAAATAATACAATTAAACCGACAAAAGTGAATACCTAGCAGTCTTCAGCTACATAAATAAATCAACTGGTTAGAAATAAATTCTAACCTTAATTTATTACGAGTGCGCACTCTAAACTCATAAACGTTTATTAA
The DNA here is from genome assembly GCF_053477565.2 of Lygodium microphyllum. Lineage (NCBI taxonomy): Eukaryota > Viridiplantae > Streptophyta > Polypodiopsida > Schizaeales > Lygodiaceae > Lygodium > Lygodium microphyllum. The sequence goes on from NC_141160.1 coordinate 8,848,223, forward strand.
TTTAATATGCATTTTGCGGAATCACCCGCTATGGAATCACCCATGTACACACTAAATTAATGAAACGCCCGAAAAGGACAGGCGTCCCCATCAACTTCTCGCACAAAGAATCTTCTTTGTGTATGAGCCCCGGTCATCTAAGTTTACGGAATCCACCGTAAAACCTCACGAAATCCACCGTGGCACGGAATCCACCGTGGAATATGCCTCCTGGCATCATACCCCCGGGGTGGGATAGCAATTGACCTCAATTGCTATTAGCTCAATGTGGAGCTAACAGAGTGGGGAAAGCATTTAAGTCTCTAGCGTGCATCCATTGTGCTTCCTCTACAGGATGGTTCTTAAATTTTACTAGATATCTAGAATACCTTCGGCCAGTTCTAGTGGTCATGTAGTCAGTGTCTATGATGGCTTCTGGTTCAAGTATTTCAGTCTCTTCTTCTAGTAAAGGTGGATTTTCATAAACAGGGTGGATAGGTAATTGGCCTCTAAATGGTCTCAATAAACTAATGTGAAATGTATTATGAATTTTCCAATGAGATGGCAATTCTAACTTGAAAGCATTGTCATTAATCTTATGAATGATTCTAAATGGTCCATAGAATCTAGGAGCTAATTTGACAACTGGGTGTCTATCTACACTTTGCAGTCTACGCTTTTCTATTCTAAGCCAAACATAATCATCAACTTTGAAATTCATAGCTTGTCTTTTCTTGTTGGCTTGTTTGGTATATGATTGTTGGGCTTTAGCAATCATATCCTTAACCTCATCAAAAATACTGTTATGCATAGTAGCAATATCATCAGCACTCTGAATTCTATTAGACAAAGATGCAACTGGTGTAGATAATCTATATCCATAAATAACTTCAAAAGGTGCTTTCTTTGTAGATGTGTGCGGTGTATTGTTGTATGCAAACTGTAATAAATGTAAATGAGTATCCCATGTCTGAGGTTTAGAGATAGTGTATGCACGTAAAAGATCTAAAATGGTGCTATTTGTGGCTTCTGTTTGTCCATTTGTTTCTGGATGAAATGCAGATGAGAAATCAATCTTTGTGCCTAGATTTGCAAACAGTGTAATCCAAAAATTGTTACAAAATCTAGAATCTCGATCTGAAATAATCACTTTTGGCAATCCATGGTTAGTAAAAACAGTTTTCAAAAATAACTGTGCTGCTTGTGATGCTGTTAAAGTTTTTTTACATGCAATGAAATATGCTTGCTTACTAAATCTATCTACAATTGTCCAAATCATGTCATGGTTAGATTTAGTATTTGGTAAACCAGTAATGAAATCCATAGATATATGTTCCCAAGGTTTAGATGGAATAGACAAAGGCATTAGTAATCCATACTGTTTACCATGATGTCTCTTTATTCTTTGATAAATCAAACATTCAGAAACGAAATTAGATACATCTGCATCCATATGCGGCCAATAAAAATCTTTAGTTAACATGCGTAATGTAGATATGATACCTCTATGACCTTGATATGGGGGACAATGAATTTCATTCAAAACAAAAGATCGGAATGGAATAGTAACACACAGTCTCTTTTCAAAAAACATAAATCCATCATTATATGACAATGAATCAACAGGAATGAAATTATTTTGAACTAATTTTTACCAATCAGAATGAAAAGTAATATCTTGGTGATATGTGTCTTTCATAGCAATCAAAGAATCAAAAGATATGATGGAAATGTTATGAATTGCAGGTCTTCTACTCAATGCATCAGCAACTACATTTTCTTTTCCAGGTTGGTATTGAATGATAGGATGGAAACTTTGAATGAAGGAAGCCCATTTGATATGACGGTCAGAAATTTGGGGTTGGCTAAGTAGATGTCTAATGCTTTGCTGGTCGGTCTTTATCATGAATTCTGAACCCATTAAATAATGCTTCCATTGTTTTAATGCTTGTACAACTGCTAATAGTTCTTTGTCATAAGTGGAATATTTGAGCTCAGAGGGTTTCAGCTTAGAACTAGAATATGCTATTGGATGGTTGTCTTGCATTAGTACGGCTCCTATTCCTGATCCGCTAGCATCGGTCACAACTAGAAAGAATGGTATGTTAAAGTCAGGCAATTGTAGAACAGGGGCATTGGTTAATGCACATTTCAGTAAATCAAAGGATTTCTACTGAGTTTCAGTCCATTGATAAACAATTCCTTTCTTAAGAAGTTTTTTTAATGGTAAAGCAAGTAATGAGAAATTACGTACAAACTTCCTATAGAAACTAGCAAGACTAAGGAATGAGCGTAATTCATGTACATTCTTAGGAACAGGCCAATGCAATATTGCATCAATTTTCTTAGGATCAACTTTAATTCCTTCTTTTGATACAATATGTCCTAAATATTCAATTTCCGTCTTAAAGAATTCACTCTTTTCAGGATTTGCAAACAATTGATTTTCTTTCAGTAATTGAAAAACTAATGATAAATGCTCATAATGTTGTTTTTCACTTTGACTAAACACCAAAATATCATCAAAGAAAACAATCACACAATATTGATATTTCAGAAAAATACGGTTCATCATTCTACTGAAAGTAGCAGGTGCATTAGTTAATCCGAATGGCATGACTAAGAATTCGTAATGGCCAAACTGTGTTCTGAATGCAGTCTTAAATATGTTGGATCTATCTAACCTCACCTGATGATATCCAGACTTAAGGTCAATTTTACTAAATATAGAAGATCCTTGCAGTTTGTCCATAAGGTCATCAACTCTAGGTATAGGATACCTATTCTTAACAGTGATCTTATTTAATGCTCGGTAGTCAATACACATACGATAAGTATTATTCTTTTTCTTGACTAGGAGCATAGGTGCACCGAATGGGGAACTGCTAGGTCGAATTAGGCCTCTATTTAGTAATTCTTCAACTTGACTCTGGATTTCTTTTTGCTCTATTTGATTGTGCCTATATGGTGCTTTGCAAGGTGGTTGTGTGCCAGGTATTAGATCAATCTTATGGTCTTCTGGACGTGAAGGTGGTAAACTGGTGGTAGGTCTTCTGCAAAACAGTCCTTAAAATATGCAAGAAATTCCTTATGCCTAGGGTGTATATGATTTTCCTTTGCGTGCAGTTCATTCACCCAAATGAGATATGATTTAGTATTCTTGCGTAGTGCATGTTTTGCTTGAGTATGCGAAAGCAGTGGAAAAATATGAGATGCACGCATACCATATAATGTAATAGATTTTCCTTGAAAATTAATATTCATTGTGTGTGTGGAATAATCTATATTTGGATTATGCTGGTGTCTCCATGGCATTCCTAAAATAATGTCACTTGACTGTAATGGAACAACTAAGAAATTTCTTCTTTCAATATATGAACCAATTTGAATTTCTAAATCTTGTACTTCTTGTGTGCCATTGTACCTAGTGCCTAAAAATGCAGCTTTTATGCGATAATGCGTAGGTACAGTATGCAATTTCAATTCCTTTACCAATTTTGTTGAAATAAAGTCATGGGTACTACCATCATCATGCAATATAGTTCTTTCTTTTCCATGCACCATACATTTCATAGTCAACAATGAATGTGGAGTAGGCATACCTGGTAAAGTGTCGGAAGTAGTAGTAGGATCATCCTCATCTTCAGTGAAATCTGGCATATCCTCATGCTCGTCTTCGTCCATAGCTCCAAGGTAGTTGATATGTGCTGGTGGCTTCTTTGAATGACAATTTGCTGCGAGATGCCCTGGCTGGTGACACTTGTAGCATACTATTGGCTTGGCTTTGGTTACATTATTTGCAATGGCTGGAAGTCTGGGTACATTTGGATTTGCTTGTGGAATAGGCTTAGGATTTGGATTGACAGTGGATGGTAATGCATGTGGTTTAGGCCAATTCTTGCGGAAAGATGGTGATGAGAAACGACCTGGATTAAACCTTCTGAAATTGGAATTGAATTGTTTAGATCCATAATTACCGTTGGCTTGGAATTGCTGTGGTCGTCTATCTCTTCCGCGTAACTTATCAACAGTGTCGTGAGCTAAGGAGATGGCATCTTCAAGGGTAGCAGGCTTGAACATGTTCACTTCAGCGTAGTAATGTCCAAGAAGTCCAGACATATACTTCCGCTTATGTATCGACTCTGGTACGTCTTCAAGCATGCGTAGCTGTAGGAGTGCATTCCAAAAACACTCTGTATACTGTGGAATAGGCTTACGATCCCGTTGTTGAAGTAAATCCCATTGCTTGATAGCCTTCTCATGAAATTGCGGTGGAAGGAAATTTTGCATGAACTTCTTCTTGAAATCTTCCCAAGTAGCAGGACATTCTATGCTCTTGCGGACTACAGTCCACCAAAGTGATGCTCTGTCTATCAGATGATTAGTAACACACTTGATTTTATCTTTTTCGGGATAAGTTTCCTCATGGAAATAGTCATCAAACTGGCTAATGAATGATAAAACAGTCTTTCCTTCTCTTATGCCATTGAAAGTGCGAAACTTGAAACTTCGTTTACTTATCTTGGATTCCTTGCGAATGGTTTGTGCTTCAAGAGTGGCGTCGATGGTACGGCGAATCAAATCTTCAGCTTGAGGTTCTTCTTTATCGGTGGACGCTCTTTGTAGTTTTGTCAATTGCGCTTGCAATGCTTGCCTAGCTCTTCGCTCTTCTTCCAATTGTAGCATGATTAGATCCAGCTTTTGTTCCATGGTAGGCTCAGGTAAGTCGTCTTCAGCCATAGGATCATCCATATGTGGGGTAGTCATCCTGTAAAACACAACAAACCTTTCTCTCTCAAAATCAGGTTAGCGGGATGAGCGTAGCTCAAATTTGGGGTTACAAAGCTATGTATTTTTGGGTATTTCTTTGTATATTTTCAGAAAATCTGCAATATTTCTGTCTCCGTTTGCTGAAAGTACTTCAACGAACTTGTAGATAGGTAGAACAGCTTGTTGCGAACAACTTTCCAGCTCAGAGTTTTTGCATACGAACAAGTCTTCTAGGAGTTTTAAGCACTAGTCAGTTCTGATTTAGTCTGACTTGCAGAGTTGCAGACTTAGCAGACTTGCAGAGTTGTTGACTTGCTGAACTTAGGCCGACTTGCAGAACTTGCAGAACTTGATTTCAATTGACTTGTAGAACTTGACTTCAGAAGTGCGGGACCTGGAGTATATCGACTTGTGTGTCTTGTGTAACTTGCAGAGAGAACTTAATGACTTAAGCCTAAAGGATTAAGCTTAAGCTTATTAAGCTTAATGAAGGACTAGCAGGCGACGTAATTTTTTCGTGGGGGGGGACCGTTTTTTGGCCGCACGGAAATTTCGGGGGGGTCTTCTGATACGTCGAAGTGAGTTTTGAAGTACTAAGCTTCCTTTAAGCTTATAAAGCTTGATAATTGAGCTTTTGATTAAGAAGATTAAGAATTTTTCCTCACTGTTTTCAATGACTTGATGATGGAAGTGTATGAGTGGTCCTCCGCCTGTAGAGCCTGGTCCTTTGCGATCTGACAGTGGAAATAGGGGTTCTTGATCGCCAGAAGTCTGCCTGTATCGACGGTTCGCGACGAGATTGACTGTAGAGCTTGTTTGTTCCTGGAGCTCCGCCTTCGCCCGAGATTGGTAGCGATTGGAAGCTCTTGATCTCTGCTCTGCTCTGATACCACTGGTGCGCAGATCGGTCGCAGATAGCTCACGTAGTGAATCCCTGAAGGTCCCCAAGAACAATGAACTCTACCTTTTTGTACAAAAAACAATGTAAAAGCATGCACGACAAGAGGCAAGAGACAAATTGGGTTCAATCTCTCCCATGCCTTGTGTGAGCGCTTCACAAAGCATGTATTTAATGTATATTTCCAATCTTCATGCTCAATAATAGCCCAATTTACAAAAATATGACAAGCTTTTAGCTTTTGAGTTTGCTTTCTACAAAAATAGGAAAATAAAGCTAATGGACGGTGCCCATAGAGTTTGGCACGCCCAATCTCAATGTCCAAATAGAAATAACATATCCGGGCGCATAAGCGCATACAAAATAATAATCAATAATCGATGTCTCAATAGACATAACAAAATATAGGTGTGGCGCCTATCAACATATAGTCCAAAGGTCGAATACCCGCTAGACTCCAATGCTTTCCTCCGCCACTGCTGCTACCTCTACACATCAACTGAAGCATTCACAATTGTTAGTAAAATAATACAATTAAACCGACAAAAGTGAATACCTAGCAGTCTTCGGCTACATAAATAAATCAACTGGTTATAAATAAATCCTAACCTTAATTTATTACGAGTGCGCACTCTAAACTCATAAACGTTTATTAATTTAATATGCATTTTGCGGAATCACCCGCTATGGAATCACCCATGTACACACTAAATTAATGAAACGCCCGAAAAGGACAGGCGTCCCCATCAACTTCTCGCACAAAGAATCCTCTTTGTGTATGAGCCCCGGTCATCTAAGTTTACGGAATCCACCGTAAAACCTCACGGAATCCACCGTGGCACGGAATCCACCGTGGAATATGCCTCCTGGCATCATTATTAATATAAAACTAAATTTAAATATATTCAATTATTAATACATAAGGTTTCATAATTATTTTTTTTAATTTTGTGAAAAAGTGATATATATCGATGATATTTAACGTGAACAGTTATACTTGAGTATAACTTTCATTCAATGCTGAAAAATATATATCAAATTTATATAATGATGTATAACACCAAGGAAAAAAAAATCAAGTTCTAATTAATGAACATCGAAATACAGATTTCACATAAAAATATAGTTTTTATTTATTTATACATAAGAGCCCTAACATTTATAATAATTCACTTAAGTTTGACTTATTTAAACTCAAATAATAAATGGATATAATAATTTAAGAGAACATTTATATACAATCCCATATAATAAATCTTATATAAAAATCACAAAATTTAAATCACATATGCTAGAACTACATCTATAATAGAAACAAAGTAGGAAAATAATAATATTTAAAAGCTAATGTTAATTTAAAATTTCAAATATAAACATGATCACAATTTGTTGAGAAATTTAACTTTTAAGAAATAAAATAAAATAAAGATTAGATATACCTATAATTAAATAAATTGAATTATATATTTTTCAAATAAATAGTTTAAATTTTCATGTATATTAAATAAAATTTAATATATAAAAATATAAAATAAATTATGAATCAAAATACCTTAAAATAAATATCTAAAATCTAACCAAGTATAATAATTTCATTATTTAAGAAATAACAATAAAGAAATTATCTTTTTTACATTTATTCTTTGAAAAAATTCCACAAAATAAAAAATTAATCAATAAATAAAATCAAAATTAATTTAACAAAATAAGTAATATATATAAGTAATAATTGTTACAAAAGTCATCTCTCTCTCTCTCTCTCTCTCTCTCTCTCTCTCTCTCTCTCTGTGAACTAAATGAGATGGCTTGAGCTAATAACATTCTTTTTTCTTTTGTGCCAACAACTAATATAAAAAGAGAGAGAGAAAAAAGAGAGATATAGAGAGATGGAAAGAGAGTGAAAAAGAGAGATTGAGGGAAAATTTAAAATAGATAGCGAAAGAGAGGGAGAGAGAAATAGAGAAATAATGAGAGAATGAGAGGGAGGGGAAAGAAAAGTAGAGGGAGAGGGGGGAGAGAGAGATAAAGAGAGGGAGGGAGACATTACTTCTCATGTCTTTGTTTTTTAAGTTTCTTATTTTCTCTCTTTACTTTTATTTGTAGAGAGATGCATTGAGTGAGAGGGGGGAAGGAGAGAGAGAGAAATAGAGAAGAAGGGATGGAGAGAAAGAGAGAAAGGAGAGAAATAAAAAGGGGGAGAGAGGGGCTTCATGAAAAACAAAAAGATGGAGAGAGAAAGACAGAGGGATGGAATGAGAGAGAGAGAGAGAGAGAGAGAGAGAGAGAATGAGGGAGAGAGGGGGGAGAGAGAAACAAAGAGAGATGAAGGGAGGGAAACAAAGAAAGAGAAAGAGGGGTGGGGAAAGAAATAGAGAGGGAGGAAGGGAGTAGAGAAATAGAGAGGAAGTGCACTTCATAAAAATTAGAGAGAGGAAGAGGAAGAGAGAAATAGAGAGATGGAGGGAGAGTGAGAGAGGGAGGGTGAGGGAGATAAACAATGAGGGAGAGAGGGGGGAGAGAAACAAAGAGAGATGAAGGGAGGGAAACAAAGAAAGGGAAAGAGAGAGAGAAAGAGGGGTGGGGAGGGAGATAGAGAGGAAGGAGAGATAAAAATAGAGAGGCAGAGAAAAGGAAGGGAGAGAAATAGAGAGATGGAGGGAGGGAGTAGAAATACATGAGATATAAAAATAGAGAGGGGGAGACAGAAGGAAGGGAGAGAGAGGGAGCTCCATGAAAATCAAAGAGAGAGAGAGAGAGAGAGAGAGAGGGAGGGAGGGAGGGAGGGAGGGAGGGAGGGAGGGAGAGAGGGGGGAGACAAATAAAGAGATAGAGGAAAATAGAAAAACAGTGAGAGAGAGAGAGAGAGGGGGGGCAAAGAGAGTTATAGAGAGACAGAAGGAGATAGAAAAAGAGAGATAGAGGGAAATAAGAAAAAAACGAGAGACAAAGGGAGGAAGAGGAAAAGAGAGATGGAGGAAAAGAGCAAGATAAAGAGAGGGAGAGAGATCTTTCTTTCCATTTCTTTGTTTTTTAAGTTTCTTATTTTTTCTATTTACTTTTGTTTGTTAAGAAAAGATGGGAAAGAAATAGAGAGGGAGGGGGACACTGAGAGATGGAGGGAACGATAAGAATAGAGAGCGAGAAAGAAAAGTAGAGACTAAAATGGGGGAAGAGAAACAATGAGGCAAAAAAAAGCATATTGTCTACTATAGCATAGACGAAATGCTAATGGCCGTGACATCCAAGATCATGAGACGTATCTCAATCAGCATATCACATGCCCTTGGACTCATTGTCACTACAAGATATAGGCCTTATACCGACGTTAAAAGTGACGAAAATGTAAATAAAGAAATTTGTCCCTGTCGTCGCAAAAAGTGTCATTATTGGCGACGCCATAGAACAGTCAGTATCAGCGCCGTTATCAACATCGCTATTTGCGTCGGTATCAGTGTCACATTTACCGACACAAATAACGACGCTGATAACGATGCTTTGTGATGCTAATAATGACGCCAATAATGACACATGTAGGTAAATTTGCGATGCTAATAGCGACGGTAACAGGGAAAATTTTTATTTTGGGGCCATACAAAATAGTTTCTGCAGTGTGTACAATACTCGTGTAAATAAAGACAAAGTGTACTTAAATCATAACACTGATACATGAAATAAATACAGGATCGCATAATGAAAGTGACTGGTACAATCATGGCAAGATATCACTACTACATAGAAAATGTCTACACAGATCAGGTGACCAAAAAAGAAGGGTGTGTGAGCTCCAGGGATCCAAGGGCAAGCTATACATCCTGGCCATCCGAAAGCTCGTCTTGTTGCAAAGGAGCATCGAACAGACTCTGCAAAAAAAGAAATAACTACACATCAGTCCACCATACAATAATGCATTCTAATTAAACATGGTAACTATGGACAAGAAAGATGAGTGACTTATAGGGCCGCTGCATCTATACAATCGGTTGATCAATGCAGTGAGACCATGCCTCTCTGCATATCGAGTCTCAAGGCCGATCGGATCGTGATTTGTAATGGAGTGCTGCAAAGGAAACAAAATACTAACAGTTTGTTAGTACAAAGGATATTGCAAAAAAATAAGCAAGCAAAACAAAAGAAAAACTTACAAAGTCCTCCAGATATGTCCTATGGCTGCCACTCCCAATATGATGGACCACTCCGGCCTCTAGTCATGCCCTCGCCGCCTTGCGCTGTTGACTCCAATGTCCTGGAGAATCTGTAGCCTCCTCCCTCAGTCGGTGCTAGTCGTCCTTGTCTAGCCACTCGGGCTTTGTAGGCCCACTCTTGAGTGCCTTGCGTGTATCCTATCGTCTGTGTGACATATATGCATGCATGCACTCCATTGTCCAGCCCGTAGAAAACCTATCTGCTGTGGCTGGAACCGGAAACTCCTCATGCAAGGATGCTACTATGTAATCCTTGCTTTCCTCTGGTATGTTTTTCCAATGATCCAAGATGTTGTGCCGAAAAACTTGTTGGCACAACTCTCTCATGCGAGCTATCACCCTCCTCCCCTCATCATTCACGATGATGAATCCTGACCTATCATCTACAAGATAGGCATATCCCTCTGGGGTATGCCTAAGATGGATCCTCTCCCACCTGGCTGCGACCACACTTCTGGGCATATCCAGGAGACCCCTATACATCTGGTGTACCGACCGGGGTAGTATCTATCGCTGTAGCACCTATAAGGGTGCCACCTGTGGATGGTTGAGAAAAAGCTGGAGTAACTGGAGTAGACGTCCCTATAGGTGTGACAAATCCTGGAGGTGACGTAACTCCAGTAGAACGACGAGATGAAGATACCGCGTCCGTGCCTTCACATCAACCACCTGATCCATGCTCTCTAGAACCGCCACCAGAGCAAGGAGTAGTATCTATATCCTGAGCCGACCACAGGCTCATTGTATCCGTATCTCTGCAGCATCCCCCTATCCCTGAAGCACTCCCTCCCTCTCGCCCAAGTCTGGAGCGTCGACCTCGTCTGCTCGAAGCTGAAGTATCTGATCGCGCCGAAGCAGATCTAATAGAGCAGCCTGACGATGTCCGAGATAGCTCATGGTCTGCCATGTCTCTGAATCTCACCATCTGATCTGGAGACATGTGTGTGAAGATATCCTGCAACTCCTCATCGCTCATCCCTTGACTCATCCTGATGATCTAAGTATCCACAAAGGTCACCTGCACAGACAAAAAATAATGTTAGCATAATCAATTTAAATAATATAAAACACGGTAATATAAATCTTAAAAAAATGATCTTACTTAAAATGCATATCTTATGTACCCTTATAAGCGATTAGTCAACGAATTGAGTAAGTGGATGCTCCAAGTATGAAATATCCTATGGTCCCATGTCAATCTCCTGACACAACTCGGCATAAACTAGAAGGTCGATAGACATGTCACCACAAAAGAATGAGTCAACCTCATTCTCAAAGAATTCTTGGACTCCTGTATTTTCATCATTGTTACCTGATACTCGCTCCTCTACATGCTCCAAGCTTTCGATGGCCTCTACCCCTTGAATATCGACCCCTCTATTTGCATATTGTTCTCATCTATGCTCGGAACATTGCTTTGATCATATACTCTCACACTTCGGGGAGTTGAAGGTATAACATACCACCATGGAGGTTGTTGGGGGTTTGGATAGAAGATTACCTGTTCACAAATACGTACAAGAGAGATTAAACTATTGTGACATGTACCATGTCGTAATACAATTAACAAACAAATGAGTTCATGCACCTGTTCACAATGGGCCGGCAACACAAAGGTGTCGTGAAAATCCGTCCATTATTTTTCAGAATCTATTTTGAGAAATCTAGATGGACCTCGTTGAGCTGTTGCTCCAGCTCCTTCAAGTACCACTTTGAACCATTGTACATCAAATAGTATCATGGAGAAGCTATGGTAATCCACCGCAACAATACTTTGCAAGTTTCCAAAATACTCCATCTCATCTATAACCGTGTTTGGATCCGTTGCTCGTCATCGGCTCTCTTGCTCGAACCTTGCCATGATACCACAGTCTGTTGTGGAGCGAATTTTGTCAATACGCTCCATGCGAAAATGCAGTCCGCGCGACCACGCTACACTATATATTTTGTACTGTACATTGAAACACTCAATTAGTTGTCGCATATAAAATATAGATACAACAAATCCTAAACACGTCATCACCTTTGGACTACATCCCCTCGAGAATTTCCACTCCTCGGTTAAGACCTCTGTCCCTTCGTGAGACGCTGCGGTCAAAGCTCCATGCAACCATCGCATTGACATAAACTGCAGCATCTCCTCCATGCCCTTGGGATATCGAATCGGTCGATGGCGCATATTACGTCAAAATTCAGATTGCACTTCCTCTTGATCTTACCTAGCTTGCTGATACCTGGCGAGCCACGTCTCCATAGAGGCATGGTGAAACATACAAAAGCGATTCACTTTCTCCTCCATTGCAACATCCATTCTTTTTTCTACCCCATTTTCAACCACCACATCTCTGGTCAGTCTATCATCATCCTTCAGTGATCATAGCATATTGTTGTTTGGATCCACCGTTGGTAGCCATTGTGAAATATGCACTAGTGCCTCAGACACCAACCAACCTTCAGCCATGCTACCTTCTGGCTGAGCTTATTGCTGCACAAAGCCTTTCAGGGTTTTCATAAAGCGCTCCACGAAGAACATCCATCGCATATGGATAGGTCCATCAATCTCCACTTCATCTACAAGATACACAAGAAGGTGGATTTGTATTGTGAGCATGTTGGTAGGCAGGTATTTCTCAAAGAGACAGACCATCTCCGTTGCTCCCTGCCTTGCGGATTCAATAGAGGACGTCTTAATCTCCTTCTGTGAGATCCATTGCACTAAAGTTGACAACCTGTAAATGACCCCGTGTATTTCTAGAGTAAGGCATCCTGTGATCACGATCGGTAGTACAAACTACCACAAATGAGAAAGCATTATGAATAATGACTACACTCCAAATAGCAAAATGCACAGGCCACTTACAATCCATTCGTAGTACAAACCTAACATATCTTATGCCAATCATGAGATTTTAGACCTAATAATTGGTCTTCTTTAGAAAACACGGACCTAAGAAAATGCATCATACCCGTCTGAGTGTGGATAGACTTGACTATTTGCTTCACAATGCGCTCTTCTTTAGTGGACAAAACCCAAGGAGTGTGAGGTAGCTGCACTCGACTGCGGCCAAAGCGCCTCCATCTTGCCTACCTCCTTCAAATCCATTTGTGCCCCTATAGTGTCTCTCTTTTCTGTGATGTGGTTCCATAGCAAGCTGCCCACGTTCTTGAAAATATGCATGGGATCCAACAAGTGGTTGATCTATAAGTGGGTTCAATATGGCAACTCATAGAAAACTGAGAACCGTCGCATTCCATTTGAATGTGACTCCACGTGGACCATTTTTAGCTCATACCAGCTTTGGGCATTTATATGTATTGGAGGTTGTCCAAGAAAACCTTCCCTGACTTCATGACCCTCTGGCAAGAAAGCGGCATGTCCTTGATATACCATCTTCTTCATGGTTCATGACCTTCGGGAGTCTAACTGTGGCCCGCACAATGGACATGCATGATAACCTGAGGTAACCAGACCTGTCCCAACACTTCTATCCCGTGAATACAAACTTAAACGAGCTATGATAGATATTACCAACGAGAACAGAAGCCTATTTACCTGAGAACTCTCCGAATCCTGGAAAGTCATGCATCGTCCACATGAGAATGGCTCGAATATTGGCAGACCGTCGACCATCGCACTTGCTCATATCTTGCACGATGACCCCCTCCTCCCACAAAAACTTAAGCTCATCAACTAATGGACGAAGATACACGTCCATATTTTTGACTTTGTAGCGACCGAGGACGAGTAAGCTAAGAATGAGATGTCATTTCTTCATAGAAAGCCATGGAGGGATATTGTAATTGACAAGGACTATAGGCCACACACTGTAAAAAGTTGAGCGTAGACCGAATGGGTTCACGCCATCCATTGCAAGACCAAGCTGAAGATTCCTTGGCTCTCAAGAAAAGCCCGGGAAGGTAGAGTCAATGTGACTCCATGCGCGTGAATTTGCTGATATTCATTGAACTCCATCTGTGGACCTATTTTGGCATACCACGTTGTCAAGCTCGCAATGCCAGACGTACGAAACATGTGGTTTATGCAGGGGATAAGCGGAAAGTGTCTAAGAACTTTTTGAGGGATAGTCTGCCCTTGCAAGTCCTGTCGATACCTGTGAGAACCACACTTTGGACATGTCTCCATAGTCTCGTATTCTCCTCAAAATAGTATGCAATCGTTGATACATGCATGGATGTTGTTGTAGTCCATGCCAAGATTTTGTAAAACATGTCGTGCATCATCACGAGACTCAAGCATGGTATTTGAAGGTGGTAATATATGATACTTCAATAACCTGAAAAAAATCATAAAACACCTTGAAAAAGCACAAATGTTTTCAATGATAGTGGCGAAAAGAAATCAACAAAGCATACGTACAAGGTACTTGAACAACTCGGTCATACTAGCATTGCTCCATCCGTATTTTGCTTGCACACTTAGGAGTGCAAGCAGTGTCTTTAGGTGAGATACTCGGCACCCATCATATAATGGTATGGATGCTTCCTCTCTAAGCGGATCAAAAGTCTCGACATCCATGGGAATCAATGGATTGATCATTGCCTCCATCTCAGGCTCCAAGATTGTAGGTAAGTCTGGAAGGTTGTCTGTCTCCTTTAGTATTGACGGTATAGATTGGCTAGTACCTTCCAAGTGGTGGATTGGCTTAGGCACTCCATCCATTGCATGCCCACGAACTCTTCTAATTGGCCGCAAAGGGTGCACTCCTCCTTGGGACGAAACGTCACCTCCGTGGATAGAAAATTTGCCAGCTATACCCAATCTTTTTGTATATGGTATTCAATTATAGCTTGCGAGTACAATGCATGATTGATATTAAATTTTCTTACTGTTTACTAAAAATCCAAGATCGCCTGATCAATGATCTTAGATTGAAACTCGCCGAAGTTTCATACGTGCTCTATAGACAATTGACGTTTTCGTCTAATTGCCAGCTTGCATTGAGAGCAAGGACATGGGACACGCTGATTAGGATACGCCTTGCGATCTTGAACATCAAGACCTTCATCGTTTTTCATTTTGTCTATGTTACGACAAATAATTTATTTTTTCTTTCTTAAATTGTTTGAGAAGAGATTTCTTCTCTTGTAACTCAACAAAAATTAACATATGTAAAGTCTCCACCCACCCACCCACAAATTAACATATGTCGGAGTGTTTCCCGTCTCGTGATGTTGCACCGGACCTCACCGGACCTTGCCACCACTCTCTCTTTGTTTTTTATCCATTCATTATCTCCTCTCCTTCCATCACTCTCTCTTTTTCTCTTTCTTTATTATGTTGTATGTTTATTCCCTCTCTCTCGTTCCTTCTTTTTTCTCTTCCTTCCCCTCTCTCATTTTCTTTAACAAAACATATATCTCTCTCTACAACAACAACAACAACTACTACTACTACTACTACTACTACTACTACTACTACTACTACTACTACTACTACTACTACTACTACTACTACTACTACTACTACTACTACTACTACTACTACTACTACTACTACTACTACTACTACTACTACTACTACTACTACTACTACTACTACTACTACTACTACTACTACTACTACTACTACTACTACTACTACTACTACTACTACTACTACTACTACTACTACTACTACTACTACTACTACTACTACTACTACTACTACTACTACTACTACTACTACTACTACTACTACTACTACTACTACTACTACTACTACTACTACTACTACTACTACTACTACTACTACTACTCCTACTACTCCTCCTCCTACTACTACTACTACTCCTACTACTGCTGCTGCTGCTGCTGCTACTCCTACTACTACTGCTGCTCCTACTACAACAACAACAACAACAACAACAAACAAGAAAAGAAAAAAAACTACTATTACTACCACAACAACAACAACAACAACAAATAAGAAAATTAGACAACAATAAACAAGAAAACAAAAATAACCATTACTACAACAACAACAACAATAACAAAAAATAAGAAAATCACTACTACTAATACAACCACGACTACGACAACTATGACTATGACTATGACCACGACCACGATCACAACCACGACCACGACTACGACCACGACCACGACCACGACCACGACCACGACCACGACCACGACCACGACCACGACCACGACTATGATGATGACCACGACTACGACCACGACTACGACTATGACTACGACCGCGACCACGACTACGACTACAACGATGACAACGATGACGACGACGATGATGATGACTACCACGACTACGACCACAGCCACAACCATGACCATGACCACGACCACGACCATGACTACCACTACCACTACCACTACCACTACCACTACCATAAACAAGAAAAGAAGAAAAAACAACAACAACAACAACAACTATTACTACTACTACTACTACTACTACTACTACTACTACTACTACCACGACCATGACCATGACCATGACCACGACCATGACTACGACTACGACTATGACTACGACTACCATTACCACTACCACTACCACTATAATAAACAAGAAAAGAAGAAGAAAAAACAACAACAACTACTACTACAAAAAAAACAAGAAAAGAAGAAAAAACTACTACTACTACTACTACAAAAAACAAGAAAACTAAACAACAATAAATAAGAAAAGAAAAAAAACAACAACAACTACTACTACTACAACAAATAAGAAAACAACAATCTCTCCCTCCTTCTCTCTCTCCCTCCTTCTCCCTCTCCCTCTCTTTCTCTCTTTCCCTATTATGTTTAATGTTTTCTCCCTCTCTCTCTCTCGTTCTTTCTTTCCTTTTCTCTCTTCCTCTCCCTCTCTCATTTCCTCTCCCTCCCTCACCCTCACCCTCTCCCTCTATTTTTCTCTTTCCCTATTATGTTTAATTTTTTTCTCTTATCTCCTCTCCCTCTCTCATTTCCTTTTCTCTCTTCCTATCCCTCTCTCATTTCCTCTCCCTCCCTCACCCTCACTCTCTCCCTCCATTTCTCTCTTTCCCTATTATGTTTAATGTTTTTTCTCTCTTTTTCTCTCTCCTCTCCCTTTCTCATTTCCTCTCCCTCCCTCACCCTCTCTCTCTCTTTCTCTCTTTCCCTATTACGTTTAATGTTTTTTCTCTCTCCTCTCCCTGTCTCATTTCCTCTCCCTCTCCTCTCCCTCTCTCAGTTCCTTTTCTCTCTTCCTCTCCCTGTCTCATTTCCTCTCCCTCTCCCTCTCCCTCTCCCTCTCTTTCTCTCTTTCCCTATTATGTTTAATGTTTTTTCTCTCTTCCTCTCCCTCTCTCATTTCCTCTCCCTCCCTCTCCCTCTCCCTCTCCCTCTCTTTCTCCCTTTCCCTATTATGTTTAATGTTTTTTCTCTCTTCCTCTCCCTCTCTCATTTCCTTTTCTCTCTTCCTCTCCCTCTCTCATTTCCTTTCCCTTCCTCTCCCTCTCCCTCTCTTTCTCTCTTTCCCTATTATGTTTAATGTTTCCCTCTCTTTCCTCTCCCTCTTCCTCTCCCTCCCTCTCCCTCTCCCTCTCTCATTTTCTCTCCCTCCCTCTCCCTCTCCCTCTCTTTCTCTCTCATTTTCTCTCCCTCTCTCAATACACATGAATTTTAACAAAAATAAGTAAAAGAGAAAGAGAATACAAAAGCAAAGCAAGAAGGAACAATGCACTCATCGTAAAGGCTCAAAGAAGGGTTTGGCGGCTCCTCTTTGCCCTCCGTACACCTCCTCCTCTTCTTCACGAACAACGGTGGCGGCGATGAGAAGCTTTCTTTCTCCCTCTTTCTGTCCCTCTCCCTCTCAAATGCAAGATGTTCACTCTCCCTTTCGCTCTCTCTTTTGTATATGCACACAAAATAATGCACTCGGGTTTCGGCCCCCGTTTTTTTCGTCTGAGTAGTGTCGCATTTGTGATGCTAATAGCGACGCCGCTATTTTGCATCGAAAACCGCCATCGTTATACCTCCAAATCCTTGTAGTGTGTAAGCTAGAAATTTGATTAAAGCATCGCTTCAATCAAAGATCATTGATAAGGAAATCTTAGACTTTGAGCTAATGGTAAGAAAAGTGTGTACCAATTATGCTTTATGTCTATACTGTAATTAAATATCATATACAATAATATTAGATGTGGCCTAGAAATGTCTATAGAGAGATGCCATTCTGTCACTCGCAAGGAGGAATGTACTGTGGCATGTAAGAAGAGTTCATGGGTGTGCAATGGATGGAGTGCATGAGCTAATAAACCCCTTAGAGGGCACGCTGCTAACTACGCCCTCGATACTAGAAGAGTGGTGGGCCTTTCAGACCTTCCTTCAATCTTGAAGCCCGAGATGGAGGCAATGATTGATATATTGTACCCATGGATGTTGAGTCATCCAATCCAGTGAGATAGGAGACATCCATACCATTATATGATGGGTACCGTGTATCTCTCTTAAAGAAGCTACTTGCACTCCTAAGTGTACATGCAAAGTATGGATGGAGTGATACGAATGTGACCAAGTTATTCAAGTATATACTATGCTCCTTTTTCTTTTACTCCATTATAAAAATGGTTTTTTGCTCTTCAAAGGTTCTTGCATTTTTTTTTCGGTTGCTAAAATATCACATATTTCCACCTAAAAACATGATGCCTGAGTCTCATGATGATGCACAATTGGTGTTATGAAAGCTTGGCATGGACTACAATAGTATCCATGCATGTGTCAACAATTGTGTGATGTTTCAAGGAGACTACAAGACTATGGAGACATATCTGAAGCATGGTACTCGCATGTATTGACAAGAATTACAAGAGCAAACAGTACCTCAATAGATTCTCAGACACTTTCCACTTATACCGTATATATATCACATGTTTTGTATGTCAAGCATGGAGAGCTTGATATCATGGCATGCGCAAAATAGATCCTCAGATAGAGTCCAACGATTATCAATAGATTCATGCACACGGAGTCACATTAACTCAACCTTTCTAGGCTTTGCACAAGAGACAAGGAATCTTCGGCTTGATTTTGCTATGAATGGTGTGAATCCATTCGGTTTGGTCTTCGCTCAACTTCGTAGAGTGATAACCTATAGTCCTTGTAAACTACAACATCCTGCTATGGCTTTCTATGAAGAAAGGACATATGATCCTTAGCAGCTTGCTCATTCCTACATGTTATAAAGTTAAGAACATGGACATCTATCTCTATCCATTAGTTGATGAGCTCAAGATTTTATCAGAGGAGAGGGCCGCTATGGAAGACATGAGCAAGCATGTTGGTTAGTGGTTCCACTAATACACAAGCCATTCTTATATGGACTATGCATGACCTTTTGAGATTCAGAGAGTTCTCAAATAGATGAGCTTATGTTCTTGTTTTTGATATTTAACATGGCTCGTTCATGTTTGTGTTGACTAGATAGGGATATTATGACAAGTCTGGTTACATCCGATTATGATGCATGTCCATTGTGTGGACCATAATTAGACTCCCGAAGGTTGTAAACCATGAAAAATATGGTATATCAAGAATACGTTGCTTTCTTGCTATGCCACCAAAGGGCTATGAATTGAGGGAAGGTTTTCTTGGACGACCTCTAATACAAATGAATGTCCAAAGCTAGTATAACTTGAAAATGGTCCATGAGGAGTCACTTCTAAGTGAAATACAATGGTTCTTAATTTTCAATGGGTTGCCATATTGGACCCACTTATAGATCAACCATTTATTGGATCCCATGCACATTTTCAAGAGTGTGGGTAGCTTATTATGGGACCATATAAGAGGAAAGAGAGTCACTGTAGAGGCATGAATGGATTTGAAGGAGGTAGGTAAGATGGAGATGCTTTGTCGAGCTCTAATGGTCACTTGCAACTACCTCCAGCTCCTTGGGTCCTCTCCATTGAAGAAAAGCACATGGTGAAGCAAATTATCATGTCTATTTGGGTTCTCTCAGCTTTACTTTTTCTAAATATGACTAACTAACATGACTAAAATCCCATGATTAGCACAAGATATGCCAAGTTTTTCCCATCCTTAATAGCAAGTACAATCAATATTTCACTATTTTGTGTCAATTTGATGTTTGTAATGCTTTAAATTTTTTTCAGTTTGTACTACTGATCATGATTGCGAGGTGTCTCACTCTAGAAATACGTTTGATAATTTATAAGTTCTTGAATTTAATACAATGGATCTAACAGTAAAAGATCAAGACATCCTCTATTGAATCCGAAAGGTGGGGAGTAGTGGAGACGGTCTATTTCTTTGAGAAGTACCTTCCCCCCATGAGCATGCTCACGATACAAACTCACATCCTAGTATATCTCACGGATGAAGTGGAGACTATGGGACCCATTCATACCCGATGGATGTGCTTCTTGGAGTGCTTTATGAAAACCCTAAAGGGCTTCGTGCAAAAATGAGTTTGTCTAGAAGGTAGCACGGCTAAAGGTTGGCTAGTGTTGGAGATATTAGTGCATGTTTTGGAGTGGTTGTCAGCTGCTAACGGTGGATTCAGATAATAGTATATTATGGATGCTAAAGGATGAAGACAGATTGACAAGAGATGTGGTGGTTAAAAATGGGGTAGAAAAGAGGATGGATGGTGCCATCGAGAAGAAAGTGAATTATTTTTGTATGTTGCATCATGCATCCATGGAGAAGTGGATCATTATAGGTACAAGCATGGCCATAAGAGAATGAGAGGGAGCGTGATCAGAATTTTGGCATAATATACGCCATCGACTAGTTTGATATCCCAAGGGCATGGAGGAGATCCCACGGTTTATGCCTATGAGGTGGTTCTATAAAGCTTTACCATAGCTTCGTGTGAAGGGGTAGAGGTTTGTAGAGAGAAGTGAAAATTCTCGAAGGGATATAGTCCAAAGGTGACTGCATGCTTTCTTTGTTGTCATATCTAGATTTTATAAGCAACAACTAACCTAGTCATTTCGGTATACACTATAAAATCTATAGGGTAACGTGGTCATGCAGGTGAAAATTTTAAGTTGAGCACATTGATAAAATGTGTTCTAACAATGGACTATGGTGTCATGGAAAAGTTTGAGCAAGAGATCTGATGGCGACCCACAGGTCTAAATATTATAGTTGATGAGATGGAGTATTTTGGTAACTTTTAAAGTGTTATCTCAATGGAATACTATAGCTTCTCCATGATCATATCTGATGTATAGTCATTTAAAGTGATATTGAAAGGAGCTGGGACAACTGTTCAATAAGGTCCATTTGGATTTTTGAAGGTAGATTATGAGTAAAGATGGAATGATATGCACAACATGTTTATCTTGCCAGGTCATTATGAACAAGTGCATGACCTTTTTTGTTAATTTTTCAACGACATAAAATAGTCACAAATGTTGATTTTCTCTTTATGACATACTTATATGTGATATTGAACATGTAATCTTCTATCCAAATCCCCGGTAACCTCGTTGGTGGTATGTTGTGCCATATCAATATCTTAGAGCATAGGAGTGTATAATAAAAGCAATGTCCCCAACGTTAACAAGGAGAGTTTGTAGGTAGAGGGGTTGATGTTGAGGGGGGTGGAGGGCAAGGAGTGCTTGGAGCATGCAGAGGAGAGAGGCACAAGTAATGTAGATGAAGAGATAAGAGGCCAAGAATTTTTCAAGAATGAAGTGGACTTCTCTTTCTATGGAGACCTATGTATAGACCTTCCAAAGTACGACAAATTATGCCAAGAGGTTGACATGGAGCTGTAGGGCCAATTGCATTTGCATCCTCTTGCTTAGTTCATTGACAATTCTCTTTTAAGGGTACTTTAGTATATGTGTTTTAATTAACATTCTTTTTTGTAGAGTTATATTGTCATGCTTTACCTAAATCCTTATATTAATTACACTAACATTGTTTTGTGTAGGTTATCTTTGATAATAACCAGGGAGAAGGATGAGTGGAGGGATGACAGATGAGGAGTTGCAAACGATCTTCACGCATATGTCTCTAGATTAGATGGCCCGCTTTAGGGATATGGCAAACCAAGAGTTGTCTCGGTCATTGTCTTTGACCATTCTGCACAACCTACCTCAGTACGCTCTGATGCTTCAATCTCTAGTAGGCGGAGTCAATGCTCTAGAGTGGCCCTAGAGGGAGGCACAAGTACACCTCACTCGATTGGAGGATGGAGTGATTCTGGAGAAGTGTTGCAAAGATTTATATGTTGTGACCTCACAATCAGTCGCTACTCCTCCCTCTCGTATTGGTTCCAAAGAGGGTGGCTTAGGTGTGTATTGTGGAGGCACCAATGCAACATCCCCATCTCATCAATCTAGTGGAGACTTATCACCTCCTGGGTTTATCACACTTGTAGTAGGGATGTCTACTTCCATGAATCCAAGTTTCACTCAACCGTTTGTATAGGTGGCACTCCTATGGGTGCTACTACGAGAGATACCACCCCACATGTATGCTAGATAGACAAGGGTCTCCTGGTGGTTATGCCCAGAAGCGTGGTTGTAGATGGAAGAGGGCGCACCTTAGACCTACCCCAATAGGGTAGGGATACCTCATGGATGATTAAATAGGTACTGTGATCATGAATGATGAGGGGAGGAGGGTGATGGATCACATAAGAGAGCTATGCCAATAAGTATTTAGGCACAACATTTTAGACCATTGGAAAAATATACTAGAGAGGAGCAAGGACTATGTTGTAGCATCCTTGCATGAGGAGTTTTAGGTACTTATATGACAGAGAAGTTTTCCACAGGATGGATGATAGATTGTATGCATGCATATATAACACATAGTCGATTAGATGCACGCAAGATAATCAAGAGTGGCATCTCAATGCCCAAGTGATTGGATGCAGAGGATTGGCAGAGACTCAATGAGGAGGCCATAGACTCTACAAGATGATGGGGCCACAATAGCAGGAGGTAGCAAGGGCACGATTGGAGGCAAGGATTGTGCATCAACTAGGGAGTGGTGACTATAGAACTTATTTGAAGAAATTTGAAAGTTTTTTTTTGTTGTTCTCACTTTCTTATTTGAAATATTTCTTGTTCCAATAACCTTATTTCTAACAATGCTACTTTGTTTTCTTTGTAGCACTCCATCACAAACCATGATCCTAGAGGTTTGGAGACTCGACATGCAAAAAGAGACACAGTCTCACTGCACTCATCGTCGATAGATTATATGTGCACGGCAGCCCAGTAAGGCAAGGCTCTTTCTTATTTGCAATCATTATTATTTTTAAATGTATTATTTATTGTGGATTAATCACTGGTTATTTATATTATAGATTCTATTCGATGCTCCATTGCATCGCGAATGAGCTCTCGAATGGCGACGAGACCATAACAGTCATTTGGATTCGTGGAGTGCACATCCTTTTCTTTTTTGGCCTTGTGATCCATGCAAGCTCTTTTTATGTAGTATTCCTTGGATATATTTCTTATCCTTTGTATGGACTCGTATTTTGTGATATTTATAGATACATTTCTATGTTTGTTTTGGACTCTCCTCTCTATCGTTCCATATAGTTTTATGAATTGTCACTATCACTCTTATACTTATTTGAATATTGAATCAACAACCTCTTTTTCCAATATCTCATGATGTATTTTTCTTGATGATAATTTAATATTCAATTTATAAGTACTTTATAGAATATTGTTCATCACATAGTGCTAGAAGGTGGCAGGGAAGCATGCTACCCTATCATCTATTTTTTTTTCTTTGTAACCATTGCTAATTTACTACATGCATCTCTAGTAGCACCAGTATATACATTGATAGTGACAAATCTGTAGAGACATATATATCGTCACTTTTAGCGAAGATAGGGTAATTTTTTAGATGAATATTTGCATCGGTTTAAATGTTAGTATATAGCATGTATCTTGTAGTGTACCCTTACAATAGAATAAAAGTAGTTGTATTTTTTACTAATACAATATAAGTACTTTGCAATATCCTACACTTATGATCTTCTAAGTTTTTGCTAATTTCAAAATTGTCATGTACTCATGCACATTATTCTAAATTTTGGAGCATGTTTATGTATATTTTTATTTCTTAAAAAGGTGCAAGCACCCAAATTTCCATCGAGAAAGAAGAGATACCTTCACTAATTTGTATTTTTTAAATGTGTATATATGTATTTTAAAATTAAGATAAGAAGCTACACAGTAATGCCCACAACAGATGCATTCAGCCTGCAAACATGCGCAGTTTACGCAGCCTGTCAGACTCTTCCAGCAGCATGTGGTGAAGGTAATAATGATTATCACAAATGTGCTCAATGATGCTCCCAAAGAGTCCCAGACAAGTCTTCACCACTGCCATGAAGCATGGAATCTCACATGAACAAATGCATACCTTGGAGAAACAATGGTAGTCTATTTGGTCTTTGAGAAATCTTGATCTTCAACTCCTGCAAGTCTTCTTGACTTCCTCCTGCTCTAGAGAGCCCGCCTAGCATGGCTCTGATACCATGTTGAGATTGAGAGAGGCAGAGACAGAGTGAGGAGCAAGCATGCTCTCTTCTTCTTCCATTCATTATCACCTATCCACACACATAGAATAAGTGTATACAATAGTACTAAGGTCCGTATGACCATTCACATTGGGTCTAAGACCACCGACTTATTTAATGACCCACACTTGCTAATACAGCTAGACAAGGCTAATGTCAGTCATACATACTAACAAGAGAATAATATGAGTTTGATATTCTAACAGGTAGAGCAGGTGAAATTTGACCCAAGATGGGAGAAGGCCTCAAGTGGATGTTGCCGGCATGGTGGATGGGGGAATTCAATAGGGGCTCATCACGTGTATGAGAGGGTTCCCCGATCTCATAGGTAGAAGGGGAAATTCGCTTGTGTCAAGTATACCGTGTGGGCCATGTGACGGCTCCTAATGTGGAGGATGTCTAGACTCATGTCTAGAGTCATTGGAGTCATTGGTCTTTTCTTGGGATGAAGCGGTCACTAATTGAGCAACAAAAGCAGTGAGTTGCTCGAAGGTCTGTTGAGTCTTCGAGTTTGAGATAGCCATGTGCTTGATTGCTTCATCAAACTTGGACATCATTTGGCGGTGATTGGTGGCCATATCATTGTGGCGTTCCATTTGACGGAGCTCATGTTGGCAGAGGGCGTGATTGAGAAGGGTATACAGGTCCGTTTCAGGCATTTCCTCATGTATGTCACCATGGTAATCTTGCACTGAGCTTGGTCCCTCATTCATGGAGGTCCGGGAGTCGCTAATCTCCCTCTGGAATTCCTCTTGGGCCTTGCTTTTGCTTTTCTGGCCAGCCATTTGGATGCAGTCCACAGGGTCTGCTGTCAGTAAAAGGGGTGTAACTCTTTGTAGGAAACTCCGATTGATAAGGTTTTGGGCTCAAGTCAGAGGAAAAAACGGACTCTTTGAGATGAGCTATTAACATTTATGACAGAAGATTTACAGTGCTTGCTGTCCTGGAGCGATCTGCTTCTTGTCGATAGTGACCCCAATACACAAAAATGGGCACAACTTTCACACCGTAACTCTAATTGGGGAGGTTTTTGATTCAAACCAAAGGGGACAAAGCCTTCTTTGAGGAGAGCTATAGGGTTCACCCCCAGATTCAGGAAAAAAAAAAATTGCAATGGGATCTTTGTGATAGTCTTGCAGGACTGTAACAAAAAACACTACATGTCCCTTAGTACCAAGATCTTACATGGATAGAGCATAGTTCAAGGGGACTAATCTGCCACATCAATAGCATCTTGAGCATACTGAACATAATGCTAAGCATCATTGCATACCCATCAGCTCTGCCATTAATGCATAAGTACATTCACAGCCATACATCTCCTTGACTACATGTACTTCAAGTGTCATACATGGGTGCCATTAGCATTGTGGGGTATCCAAGAAGGATCATTGGGGCAGGGGAGTGGAGCTCATGGAAGTACCTACACATGCATACAAGTATTGGGCTCCGGATCACTGGGAGGTGGGTAAAGTTCCCCCCGGGCCGGGTTGTGCACCCCTTCAGGATCTTAAGTGGTAAAGGAGGGTTACATCTCTTTTGTCTTACCACCTCACCTGGCATCGGCCTTTTTCCTCAGCCGGAGTATACATGGCAGACATTTTTAATAAGCAATCAGCATGAGATGCATTAAAAAGAAGACATTGGGCCTTTTCATGAGATGCAAGGAATGATAAAGGTTGGGGTAGGGCTTACCTTGGCAGTCCAGTGACTCACTGGTTGCTACTTACCCAATTTACAATGGCTATTATTCATCCAAGATCATAGGACAAGTTAGGGGGTTAATTTCAGCCATTATAATGAATTTCAGGAAGAGGTATGATGCTTGTATGCAATCTTGAATCTCTCCAACAATGGATTATGCTCAGCAAGTGGCTAAATTGAGAGATTAAGATCAGAATGGCATACCTCTTTAATGCTTGGGAAGACCGTTGAAGCATGAATCATCATGATGCCGCTTGCTCCATTGATCAAGTCTAGTTGTTGGTTGGGCATCCGTGGAAGAGTACTTCAGCATTTGAATGCTCCAACTTATGAAGAAGGCTCCCATGCTTATCCCCGAGCTTGAACTTCAAGAATGGGAAGATTCAAGTGAAACTTTCATGGCTGCCTACAAGGCTCCCATGCATGCTGAACTCAATGTCTTCATCCGGACAAGAGAAATCATTCATGGGTTGAAGTGCTTGTGGAATATAAGCTCTCAAGGTCAAGGATGGCTTCAACTTGAAGAATCCATGGCTGCCCCAAACTGTGTCAAACAGTCCAACTGTTGTCCACCCTGAAGGTTGAATCTCGGGGTCAAAAGTGCCAAGAGGAAAGAGAGAGATCAGCTGAATCAATGCCCAGGAGTGGTAGGGAGTGGCTAGACAACAGTGAAAGAGTGGCAGGAGGGCTGGGGAGGGGCAGGGTAGCCAGCGTAAAATGCATCGAAAATTGTGGGGCTATCCTGCAGGCCTTGTGGGCACCAACTCCCCCCAGTCCACTACTTGATTAGTAGCTTGGGGGTCAGTGAAAGAGTTCTGGGGCTGGTTGATGTTGGGGAGCACCCTCAGGTCAGATCTTGGGGTTTCTTTGGGCTGGCATGCATGGCAGCTTGCAGGAGAAGAGAGAGAGAGAGAGGACTGGGGCAAAAAGTGACTGAGGTTTTGCCCTCTTCTAACTCCTAGGACTCTAAACTTGGCCTGGAACCCTTAAAATTTGCATGAAATAAAGTGAAGACCTGCTATTTTAACGGTTTTACCTCCAGATATGTCTGAGTCTCCAGCGATAGCTCCTGCTTGCTCCAAAAAAGCTGAAGTTAACTGCAGTCTTTCTTGTTGTACCTATACCTGTAAGCTGAGTAACTAGGGTTTTTGGGATTTGAAAAGAGAGAAAGGGGAAAGAGGAAAAGGACCAAAGACTAAAGCTCTGATACCACTTGTAATGAAAGAAGCTAAGAGGAGAGAGAATGAGAGCTGAGGAGAGAGAAAGAGAACAAGAAGAAGAGGGAAGAAGAATAGAAGAAGAGAGAGAAAGAGAGAAGGGAGGAGAGAAGGGAGGAGAAAGCCATGGAAGTTGGAGATGAAGATGAAGAGTATGATCTTGATAATAACTAATGGCCCTAGTTAGGGGCTCTTACACCTTAAATACCCCGGTCAGTGTGACGGGGTGTCTAAACCCTAGTCGGTGTGTATTGTTACAAGCTCCCCCTCCCTCTCTAAAGCTTACATGGTTTTCTTGAAACTTGCATCTCACTGAATTGTTGATTTAACTTGTTTTGCTAGTTATTACTAGTAAGTCCCAAACCACAACCACTTGAAGAGGATTTTCCACATCCCTTCCTGAACTTGAGGAAAACGCTTGGACCTGTACACCACTTCTTTCATATGATTCGCCTTGCATGTTGATCTCTTTGGTGATCACGAGAATACCAAC
This sequence comes from Lygodium microphyllum, assembly GCF_053477565.2. NCBI lineage: Eukaryota > Viridiplantae > Streptophyta > Polypodiopsida > Schizaeales > Lygodiaceae > Lygodium > Lygodium microphyllum. The sequence goes on from NC_141160.1 coordinate 8,876,001, forward strand.
TCATCAAAATCTGGAAATGGCTTTCGTATATATACAAAAGTGACAAATGATTTTCAAACCTTCTCATTATTAAGGCTATCCAAAGTAGATATAACCAAATCATCATCATCAGATATTACATCAATCATTTCCAAAGCATCTGCAATGCTCCCCACCTTCAAAACATACTCATTGAGAATCATTTTTTCTTTCTTCAAAGTATTCAACTCTTGCTTAAATTAAATCTTCTGTGCCTTTTTATTTATTGAAAAAATGTTCTCAAAAATTATCCAAGTTATATGTGAAGTTTCTATATTTCTGATATGGATCAACGAATGAAAATAGCCAACACATCACCTTTTTGTCCTTTACATTCCATTATTTGCACGCCTTTAATTCATCTGCAATCTCACAGGGTTACTCAGCTCTAGCTCCTTTTCTTCGCCACTTGAAACAAACTTGTAGAGGCATTTTCCAATAAGGAAGTTCATCACACGGAACCTCCATGATGGGTAGTTGTTCCTTTTTAGCTTCTCAATGATGGGGTTTCCATTGTTCTTTGCCATTATCAAAAAAATGATACACAACAGCAAGCAAGTATTTGGTAATATTTCACAACAAGTGCATAGCAATACACCAAGTAAGCAGTTGTAGGTAGGTGCAACAAACTAAATATAATAAGTGATAAGTTAGTGACTATGTGAGGATCATAATGATCACTAATGTGCTAACTGTAGATGTGAAGACTCATCTAACCAGGTGGTCCTTCACCAATATGCACGTGTTGAGCTTGCCATCTCACCATTTGATGTATTTTGGCTTCATAATTACAATACTCTTTATGATTATCTATTTCACAATAAAAACACGTGTAAAATTGCCATGTCTTTTTCCACACTTTACTCTCAAGGCCTTTAGATTCTACGTGGATACATAATTGCAACATTAATTTTTGGATTATGGATCCATCCATAAGTTTTAATACAATAGTTTCAAAGATACCTTATCATATTGGGATGTGTTAAAACTTAATATGCATATCTGCTAGGTGCCTGAGAGCATATTTAAAAAATTTTGAAAAAAAAATATGAAGGCTCTTGTTCAAAGTCTACCACACCTGGGGCCATTTTTCTATTAGGAAAATGGTATCTTCTACAAAGTTTGACATCTGGGGCCATTTTCTTGCCAAGAAAATGGTCCTAGATGGAAACAAAATAGTCCTAGATGCGAGACTTCCAACCAATGCTTTCTTGGTCATTTTTCTTCATATTTGTCATATTCTAATAAAATATTATGGCTTTATAATCATATGATGAACCATGCATGTTACATTGTACTATATATAGCCAATTTTAGGTTTTTAAAAGATAAAAGTTCAATATTGTTCTCATTTTCATCTAGCACTTTCATTTTTTCTTTGTTAGCTTTCTCCTCATCTTCCTCCTCTTTTCAATTCCTTGCACATTGGGCTTGCATGGTATACACCAAGCAAATCACTTGCCATAACCCCATCAAGTCAACATGTGTAGTGCACCCTAGGGGTATAGCTATAGCAAGTGCAACATCCTCTAAGAATCCATGCAGATCTCCACTAAAGAAGAAGAGAAGATGGAGCTCAAGAAATCTTTGGGAGATCTTACAAGATTTGTAGCAAAAATCCCTAGGAAAGTTTTGGGACCAAGTGATAGATAGTCCAATAGCATGTAAGTGGACCGCTATACCAATGCAAGTCTTGTAGATGGTGGAAGCTTTTATTTTGATTAAATTTAATTATTATGTTTATTTAATTTCTACATTTAGTCATTAATAAGTGTACTTTAGTGCATGCATCCCACTACATGTTATCATGCTAATATGAATTACATACAATTGCATAGGGTGTCACTACACATTGTCGTACTAACACAAATTACGTATGATCAAATCAAGGTTATATTATTATGTAGACAAGTAACATGCATCTACCTAATTAGTTCTTAGTCACGATAACTATATGTACCATGTTTCATATAGTGGAGTTGTGTTATGATATTGTATGAAAATGTACCATGTGATATCACATGTAAATACTTATTAGTACATCACATTATTTTTAGATGCATGTGCATCACACCTTAATTTATTAAATCTAGAATTATTCACAAAAAAGTAGTTTGTATTAATCGAATAAGATACAACAAGCTTAGTCATATATGTATATCAATGTATATATATACACACATGGGTATACATATGCATATCCATAAGCCTATATGTACCAGTATGTCATGTGATGTCATTAATCATTTTATACTTTGATATGCTACGTATATGTATAGACACATGCATACACATAGGCTACGCATGTGCGCATAATGTATATATATGCATATAGATATAGGTATTCATATGTCTATGTATATACCTTGTCATGTGATTCTATGTCTATAGATTGAAAACTTATGGGATAAATGTTAATGATTGGATCTCATTTGAGTGCTTATGGGAATTTTTTGCATTTTTAATACTAAACTTTACTTTGTATATGTGGTTAGATGTCAAGATGTTTTAAATTCGGTTCAACTAATGTATTTAAAATTTTAATATGCATATATCAATGTGCCAAAGTGATGCTTGCTTAGTATATTGACTAATCTCATATGGGAATCTCCTCTCTCTCTTTCTCCCCCCTCTCCGACACATGGGTGTTTGTGTATGCATGATATTTAAAAAGAAATTGTGTATATATATTTTTAAAAAATCAATGTAAAGTGTGAAAATACACAAGTAGTCTATCAGCTAATTTTGGAGGGGAGATGCATTCCTTTCCTCCCCTTATGCTCGGTCACAAACTGATCTATGGCTTATAAACAAGCCTTGGCAAGGTTGTTAAAGACTTGTGGCATGCTAATGCTTGACTGGGAATGAGATATGAGCTATGAGAGTTGACTACAGATCTGAAATCTGTCCCAATTTGCTGTAGAGAGAGAGTATTCAGCAGGTACATGACTTTGGAAAGAGCCTTGAGCTCATAGAGATGCCCAAAAAGGGTCTACTGAAGTACATACATGCTAATGCAGACATATGTCTTGGATGTTTTGCCTGTAAGCTGAAGATTATTGATCAAGTATACTCAGATCTGAAGCATTTACTTGGTTGGAAAACTGTCATGAATCTATAGATAGCAAGCATTGTTTACAGTGGAAGCATTACATGACATTGCTTGGTTCATGTCAAATGTATGACTTGGGATATGTATACTGAATGTCTGGAGGACTAAGACAAGCATTAAATACTACTGAAAAATGAAGCCTGGAGTTGGAAATTAATGCAGTTACATTGTCTTGGCTGGGTACAAACTATAAATGCAATCTATGACTTGGATTTGTGAAGACGGGATGTCTATGGTTACCCGAATGCTCATGTATTGAACCTAACACTTCAAAGTGAATGTATGACATGATTTGAGGCTGTTTTGGAGCTGGATAGACAAGGTTTTATTGAGCATTTGCTAACTGCAATCTATGGGAAGGAAGTTTGACAGCTATACTTGCTGTGCCCATATGGTTATGTTTGGACTGCTACATGTACTAGTAGCTGTCTAGAGTGGGGCATGTAAATTTGCAAAGGCTACAAATTATGCAGAAAAAACAGTTTGTTACAGGTTTACCCAAGTTCCAATATTCAGATATTGGTCATGTATGTGATGCTTGCCAGTCTGGTAAGCAGTCAAGGTTGCCATTTGTCAGGCATGTAAGGTAGAGTACACGTCTGTTGCAATTAGTGCACTCTGATGTTTGGGGCCTAGCCCATAATACATCCATGGGAGGCTCGAATTATTATGTGACATTCATTGATGATTACAATCGCTATACTTGGGTTTACATTCTGAAGATAAAGGATGAGGTGTTTGTTGTTTTTCAGCAGTTTAAAAAGCAAGTTGAAAAGGAATTTGACTGCTATATCTCTTGCTTGAGATCAGATAGCGGTGGGGAGTATGTGTCAAATGAGTTTGACAACTTTTTGGCTGAAAATGGCATATGTAGGCAGCTTACCTGCAGCTACACTCCTCAACAGAATGGGGTAGCTGAAAGAAAGAACAGGGTCTTGATGGAAGCTGCTCGTGCCATGATGAATGAGAAGAAGATGCCGCTCTATTGTTGGTGGGCTGAGGCTGTTATGACAGCCATGTATATCTTGAATCGGACTCCCACTGCAGGTATTCATGAGATGACACCATTTGAGAAGCTGTATGGCTATAAGCCGAATGTAAGTCACATGAAAGTCTTTGACTGTGTTGCTTATGTGCATATTCCAGATGAAAAAAGGAAGAAACTGGATCCAAAAGCTCATAAGTGTGTTTTCATTGGATATTTGTAGGAGAAGAAGGGATACAAATGCTATGATCCCTCTATCAGGGAGACCTTGGTGAGTAGGGATGTTATTTTTGATGAGATGGGTTCTTGGTATGTATCATCGGCTACAGTGCCATCAGATATACCTTCTATTCATGTATCTACAGTTGATATGCAGCAGAGCGTTGCTATGATAGGACCTAGTAGTCAGACAGTATCCCCATGGATAGGGAGATTGAGGAGCTCACCGTCCACTGATACCAGTATGTCAGTGAGGGGGAGATATGATGTCATGGACATCAAAGGAAAAGAGAAAGTTATTGAGGATGTATTTGAGATGATGACACCTGGTAGAATGTCTTCTGGATATGAGTCTGTTGACACTTTAGAAAGTGAACTTGGTATTCCGACTGTCTATACGCCTGGCGCAAGGCAGAGCAGGTACATTCCGCCTCATGAGAGAGGGGAATCGAGTAGTGCACCATAGCCTAGACACTCACAGAGGGTCAGATACCCTGTTGACAGGTTGACATATAGTGGCTACATTGTAAATCATTATGCTTACATGACAAAAGTGATGGAGATCAAAGGACCAGGTACATATGCTGAAACAGTGGAAGATGAGAACTGGTGTGCAGCCATGGATGAAGAAATGAATGCCTTGGTTGAAAATAAGACATGGGATCTTGTGCCACTGCTTGAAGAAAAAAAGACCATTGGCTGCAAATGGGTTTACAATATCAAATGCAAGTTGGATGGCAGTGTGGAAAGGTACAAAGCAAGGCTGGTTGCTAAGGGGTATGCCCAACAGTATGGACTTGATTATGAGGAAACATTCAGCCCTGTTGCCAAGATGGCAACCATATGCACTGTGATTGCTTTGGCTACTGCCAGAGGCTAGAAATTACAGCAGATGGATGTGAAGAATGCCTTTCTTAATGGTGACTTAGCAGAGGATATCTATATGGTTCAGCTAGAAGGATATGTTCACCCTGATTTTTAGCATTATGTATGCAAGCTGAAAAAGGCACTGTATGACTGAAGCAGGCTCCGAGAGCTTGGCATGCTAGGATCAGTAACTACTTGCAGAGGTTGGGATTTACTGTTGGTAGGGCTGATCACAGCCTATTTACAAAGAAGACTGGTCATGTATGTTGATGATTTGATAATCACTGGTAATGATGACTTGGGCATACAGTGGCTTGGTAGTGCTGGTCATGTATGTTGATGATTTGATAATCACTGGTAATGATGACTTGGGCATACAGCATGTAATGAAGATGCTGAAATCAGAATTTGACATGAAAGATCTAGGTGAATTGTAGTATTTTTTGGGTATTGAAATAATCAAGGCTGAAAATGGTTTATGGCTGATGCAGAAACATTATACCATGGAAATGTTGAAAAAGTATGGCATGGCTAAATGCAAACCATTGGATACACGCCTTGATCAGAATGTCAAGTTGGACATTATCAGTGGAGTTGAAATTCAGGATGTCCTTGAAGTAATCATTGGGCAACGAGATAAGCAGTTACGATCCCGATCCATCGAAAATACCTCATCAAATGGCAAGGCCTACCCTTGGAAGAAGCCTCTTGGCGCCCAACAACCATCCTCAATGAATGTCCCTACCTCCGTGAACCCCAACGACTGGAAGACTAGCCAGTCATTTCAAGTGCTTCTCGTTCGTTTAGCTTCATTCTCTCGCTGAATACATACATTCTTATGTTCCAAGAATTCCTTAATTGTCTAGATTCTCTGTGTACATGGCTTCAAATGTGTACATATGCCTAATTAGAATATCAATAATGGCAATCGATGCTACCTTTTCAAAGGATTCAGGGTGGCGAGCTTTGTGCTTGAGAAGCCTCATGCTATGGGATGAAGAGTCTGTCTGGAGACAGCTGTGACCGCAAAGGAGCTGGTTATGCCATAGCAATTCAGAAAAGAAACAAACAAGGCTTTCTTCTCGCTATTGCAAACTGATTGCAAGGAAAGATGGAGGAGGCATGCTCACCATAGGTGGAAGAGGTCGTCGATTGCAGTGAGACAGTTCTGATCGGAATCCACGTGACAGGACAAAAATGGTGTAGTAATAGGCATGCTCACCATAGGTGGAAGAGGTCGTCGATTGCAAGAGGCATGCTCACCGTAGGTGGAAGAAGTCATCGATTCTAGTGAGACAGTTCTGATCAGAATCTGCGCGGCAAGACAAAAATGGTGTAGTAATAGGCAGCAACAGTAGCATTGCCCTACCTGACGCGGTTACTCTATTATAGTGTCATGCCTCCTCATCTAAGTTGGTTGTCCAACATAAGTGTGTGGGTTGGATTTCTTTCCTTGACATGCATGTCTAGTTGGATGGTGTAGTGCATGCTCTTACAGAAGTACTAGGGCATATTTTCTATGTGCCTACTATGGCCTCCTCCTATGGTACTCTTAGACCATAAAGAAAAACTTGAATCCTTTGGGAGAGGCATCAAGAGCCATCAAAATGTATGGAGGTGTTTCACCCTCATGGGCTTGAAGTGGCTTTGAACATTAAATTTAAATATTTTCCAAATGCATGTTACACCTACAGAATTGGGAGGGCATTATGCTAAGGATGATCATTGAGGCTATTGAAATCTCTTGCCATAGTTTAAAACTTGAATATACAAAATTTAGGAGAGTTCCTGAGAAAGCATGAATCATGAAAAAAGCAAGAGAAAGTACTTGACACAAGATTGGGCACAATGCCTCCTCTAAAACCCTAAGAGGTCCTCTAGTAGTCAATCAAAGAGTCCCCACAACATTATCCAATCTTTCCTTGGGAAACAATGAGCTTAGTTGGACACATGAATTTTGGTTCTACTTCACAAGGACATCATATGTGATGGTAATCCCTTACATCAAATTTCTTCAAGACAAACAAAGTTTTAGCCCTTTTAATCCAAAACAGAAACTGAATAGGATGTGTACATGCACCCCATGATGATAATTTTAGGTGCTTGATATTTAATAAGGCCAATAATGGATTATATTTTGGAGTTTTTTCTTTTTAGTAGAAATATACATGTTTCTAAAAATCTGCATTGAATTCATTTTAGCTTAGTCTAGTATAATATTTTGTTAGATGTAAATACTACTCGGGTCCTATTCTTTAGACTTCAAACATAGTAATCCGTAGTTTTTTTAATAATCAACCTTATATTAATAATAATCCAATAAGTTTACACTGGTTGAACTCTTACCTTGCAATGTGAATCCTAAGAATATTGATTTAAACCTAAATTTTACTTATTATTTTTTATAACTTCCAACAGACTATTAAGTTTATATGTTTATATTAGATAGGTTTTGTTTTTTCATGTCCTTAATGGATCCCAAATAACTTTCCTCACTATATTATTGTTGATAGAGATAGATTGTGATCCTTTGAATTCTCATAGGCAAGCAGGCTGTTGGTTTGGTAGACATGGTTTAAGCAGCTATTAATGACAAAAGGCTTGAACAAATCCTTGACACATCTGTTGGAGAGTGGGCGCTCCTTGAAACTTTGGAATAAACAAACTTGGTTGTGAAATGTGCAAAACCAAGATGAAGAGACCATGTCTTTTATTTTTTCCTCCGCTCCACCTCCTCCTCCCCCTCCCTATCTCTCACACCAAACTCAAGTAAATACACAATAAGGGCTTATGCCCCTTACATACAATGTGGGCGAGGAGCCACCTAAATAGGAGGTGGATGATAAGACATTTACACATATGCAAGTCTATTTATGAGCTTTCCTTTAGTTTTTCCTCTTAGAACCAGTCATAATAGCGCATGGGAAGGTATTTTGCCTATATTCCTTAAATGATTGGTATAAATCTAACAAAGCATGGTACGAAATTTTTATCCTCTTTGGGCAACTAATATTCCCCATATGGCTTGAAAAAAAATTGTACTCTTTGGGCAACAAAAAAATTCACTCAATATGTCCTTGAAGTAATCATTGGGCAACGAGATAAGCACTTACGATCCCGATCCATCGAAAATACCTCATCAAATGGCAAGGCCTACCCTTGGAAGAAGCCTCTTGGCGCCCAACAACCATCCTCAATGAATGTCCCTACCTCTGTGAACCCCAATGACTGGAAGACTAGCCGGTCATGCCCCAAATTAGAAGCAAGGAAACTACGCATTTTCTTAGACAGAATGAATATAAAAATGAGTATCTATTTGTTATGCAACATATGATGAATGCCATTATAGGAAAGGGAGCACATGATGATGTATAGTATGTTGATTTAGGTGCACCTAATCATATAACTAGCCATGCTCAATGGTTTGGAGAGATGCAATATTTAAAATCTAGGTTATGTATAGATGGGTGATGATTCATGCCACCCAATTTCACATGTTGGAAAGGTTCCCTTGTCCTTGCATAATGGCCAAACTAGGAGTTTGTCGAATGTATTACATGTGTCATCAATCACAAAGAATTTAGTGTTTGTTGGCCAAATGGTAGAGCAAGGGTTGCACGTTCATTTTAATGCAAAATGTTGTTTTCTAGAAGACTTTAATGATAAGTGTAGGTTGGTCGCAAAAGGAAGTAGAGTTGATTGCATGTTCACCTTCTTAGATACTGAAATTCTTGCTATGAATACTGCCATCTATGCTAAAGACAAAGAAGTGGTTGGCAGACATTGAAATATTGCATAAACGTATTGGACATGCAAATGTGCAAAGGTTGAAATTAATGCAGTCCAAAGGATGCGTTACATGTTGCCTACTTTTAGAGTTGTCGAATTTCATAAAGTGTATGAAGCATATCAATTTGATAAGTAGGAAAGACAATTTTTTTTGCATGATAGAGATGTGGGAAGAAACATACTTGATGTTATGCATAGAGATGTTTGGGGGCCTACACAGAACATATCTTTTGGTGGTAGTAAATACTTTGTCATGTTTATTGATTATTGTTCAAGAAAGCTATGGATATATTTGTTAGATATGATCAATGCCCCACCCTCATTAGGTGCTACCAATGATCCATGGTGCTCAAAGTTGTAAGGCCCCCATTATGAGGAGAAGCCAAATGTGAGCCCGGACATTGGTTGAGTCCTGACTTGTATATCAGATGAGGTCTATGTGACCGGATGGCAAAAAGGTGACTGTTGTGGGTCTAATCTTTGGGTTAGACAGAGTGGTTAAGCTGGTAGCAACTCGAGGCACATTGCATTGAGTTGCGTGGTAAGGGAGTTAAAAGGGGCCCCTATTGTGGGGTCCGGGGGCCGCGGAAGCGGCCCCTGGCTGGGGGGTCCCAGGGGGGCCAGCGGCCCCCCTAGCGGGGGTCCGGGGGCAGCGCCCCCGGCCCGATGGTAAAGGGAATATTCCCTGGAATATTCCTTGGCCGACTAGTGGAGGCTCATATGGTAGGTCGGTCAGCAGGCCGACCTAACGACCTTCGCGGGCTATAAAAGCTAAACCCCTTCGCGGCCATCATACACTCATCTTTCACCCAGTCAGAGTTGTTGTTCCAGCTAGCCTTAAGCTCTTCACCTATCTTCTGTCTAGATTGCCATCTAAGCTTCATTTAGTGGAAGCGCACGGGTGGACAGAGCCATCTTTGTATCAGTTGTTTGGAGTTAAAGAATTTTACTGATTCTCCTCTTATCTGTTGTGTACTCTCTATCTCTTTCTCAGATTCTGTTCGCTGCGCCGTGTAATATTTTACATGGTATCAGAGCCCAGGGGGCTCTAGAGATCGGAGAGCGTGCAAGAGGCAAAGGCTTCAACAGCAAAGAGAAACGATGTCGACTCCGGGAAGCAGTTCTGGCGCATCCGGAAGCGGTGCAGGAGGTGGTGCTGCTGTACCGGCTATTCAAACACTGAGGATTCGTCCACCAACCTTCAGCGAAGGCAAGTTAGATGGTACAAACTACACCTTGTGGAAGTTCAAAATTACTACTATCCTTGATTCTTATGAGCTTCTGGAGACTGTGCTGGGGACTGACGCAGAACCACAGCCTACCCCCGACCCATCAAATCCTAGTGTGATGATTCCTCCGAATGCAGATCTTCTACGAGCTTGGAAACGAAGGAATGCAGATGCATTGTGTGCCTTAGTTACAAGCTGTTCTGACAGTGTTTTGACTCTGATTCAGCATACAACCAAAGCGTCAGAGGCTTGGAATGTACTAAGGAGTCAGTATGAAACACGAAACCAAACAAGGATTCAAAACTTGGAGAATCAACTAGCAGCGGAGAAGTTTGCTGAAGGAGAGACGGTTGAAGCATTCATCACTCGGATTAAGAATCTGCGCGACCAGATGGCTGGCGCTGGGATACAAAAGACTAGCGAAGAGCTAGCTCGGAGGTGTCTTCGGATTTGTCCACAAAAGTTTGATGGACTAGTAACTGCCCTTAATACTCAGGTGAGACCTCAAGCTTTGACTTTTGAGGAGTTTTGTGCATTATTAATGGAGGAGGAGTTGAGGCTGAAAGCCCGAGAAGGAAGCAACAATGGAGATGCTGCATTCTCTGCCAATGCAAAAGGCAAAGGTGTTTCCTCCACCAAAAATGATGGTGACAAAAAGAAGAAGGGCGGCAAGAAGAAGTTTCAAGGAGAGTGCTTCTACTGTAAGAAGAAAGGACATGCAATTGCAGATTGTCGTGTCAAGAAGGCAGATGAAAAGAATGGTACCCTTAAAAGTAAAGGGAAAGAGACAGCCAATACGGCTGAAGCAGAGTTGGAATTATTCATGGCGACCATTGAGGAAGTGTGCTCCTCGGCGCAAGAAGAATCTACCACTGACTCTTGGGTGTTGGATAGTGGGGCCTCCCGTCACATGACCAACAAGAAAGGTCTATACAGTTCTATGCAGCCTCTACAAGAATCCATCACTGTGACGGTTGGAAATGATGCTAAATGCCCTGCTGCGGGCACAGGTACTATTTCTTTTGTTGCTGCAAATGGTGAAGTCAAAAAGCTTTCAAATGTGTTGTATGTTCCCGAAATCAAGAGAAATCTCTTATCAGTTGCTGCCATAACTGATCTTGGTCATGAAGTGAGGTTCAAGAAGACAGGTGCAGAAATTATTGATAGTGCTGGCACAATTGTTGGCAAAGGAGAAAGAAGGAACAACCTGTATGAGCTAAGTGCTCTTACAGCCACCGCTGGAGTGGGCACAAGTAAGCTTTGGCATGAAAGGTTTGGACACATCGGATTTGCAGTATTGAAGGAGATGCAAAAGCAAGGTATGGTTGCTCACCTACCTACAATAACTGAATTGAAGGAACCATGTGAAGCTTGTATGATGGGCAAGCAACAGAGAAAGGCATTTCCACAAGAAAGCAAGAATAGAGCACATGCTCCTCTAGAGTTGGTGCATGCTGACTTGTGTGGTAAGATGCCTACACAGGCCTTGGGGGGATCTTCTTATTTTATGTTGATTGTCGACGACTACAGTAGGAAGATGTGGGTGTACTTCCTTCGTGATAAGGCTCAAGCTTTTGGTAAGTTTAAAGAATGGCTAATACTTGTTGAGAATGAAACAGGGAAAAGTGTGAAGAAATTTAGAACAGATGGTGGTGGTGAGTTCAACTCAAAGGAGTTTGAAGGCTTTTGCAAGAGCAAAGGGATCAAGCGTCAATTGACGACGCCTCACACACCTCAGCAGAATGGTGTTGTGGAACGCAGGAATCGTACCATTGTGGAGATGGCAAGATGCATGCTAAAGGGCAAGGGATTGCCTAACCATTTTTGGGCTGAAGCTGTTAATACTGCAGTCTACATTCTAAATCGGAGCTACACAAAGGCTCTCAAGGGAAAAACACCTCATGAGGCTTACACTGGTAAGAAACCATCTGTTTCACATTTCAGAATTTTTGGATGTGAATGTTATGCACATGTTCCAGATGAGAAGAGAAACAAGTTACAACCAAAAAGCAGAAAATGTATCTTCTTGGGTTATAGTGATGAGCAGAAGGCTTACAAGTTATATGACCAAGAGGCAAAGAAGATCATCGCGAGCCGTGATGTGGTGTTCAAGGAGGAGCCGCATACAGTGGAGGAGGAGAAGGCAAGGTCTTCCACTTTATCATCAAGCGAAGAAGTAGTCCACTATGAACCTGTCCCGAGAGCTATCCCTATCCTTAAGGAGGAGGAAGCATCATCTTCAGATGATGAGGAAAAAGTTCACCAACCTGACATCACCCCACCGGAAAAGCCATTGCCGCGCTGGGTGAAGCAGCTCTATGACCACAATAATCCTATGCCTGCATCTGTTGAGGAGAAGGCAGACGGACCAAGGAGGTCTCAGAGAATAGAGGAGCAAAGGAGGGCTTCTGCTCACATAGTCAACATGGCCTTGATGGTTGAGATTATGAGAGAAGTAAAGGAGCCAACTGACTTAGAAGAAGCACTTGCAGATCCATCATGGAAGGCTGCTATGCAGGCGGAGTATGACAGCATAATGAAGAATGACACTTGGGAGCTAGTGGATCGGCCAGCAAAGCGGAAGATTATTGGCACCAAGTGGATCTGGAAGGTAAAGTACAAGGCTGATGGTACCTTGGAAAAGTACAAAGCTAGACTGGTTGCCCAAGGATTTTCACAAGTTGAAGGGTTTGATTTTCAAGAGTCATTTGCCCCAACTGCCAGAATGACCACTATTCGCACGGTACTTGCAGTGGCTGCCCACAAGAAGTGGCCAGTGTACCAAATGGATGTTAAGTCAGCGTTCTTAAATGGTGACCTCAAGGAGGAGGTGTACGTGGCTCAGCCACCAGGGTTTGAGGCCCCCCATTCTGAGAACAAAGTGTGTAAACTGAAGAAGGCATTGTATGGGCTGAAACAAGCCCCCAGAGCATGGTACCAACGGATAGATAGGTTCTTTTTAAACCTAAACTTCAAAAGATGTGCCTCAGATGCTAACTTGTATGTTTACAGGGATGGTAAAAAGTCTGCAGTGATTGTCCTATATGTGGACGACCTTCTTATTACAGGTGACTATGAAGATATGATCAACCAAACTCGAAAGGCTTTGAGTTTTGAGTTTGAAATGACAGACTTGGGCTTGCTGCACTATTGTTTGGGGATTGAAGTCTGGCAAGAGCCAGGAAAGATCTTCATCTCTCAGAAGAAGTATGCATGGGAGATCTTGAAGGCATTTGGCATGACCGAGTGCAAGGAGATAGCTACACCTATGGAGGTGAATGTAAAGTTATCCGTTGAGGATACATCAGCACTAGCAGACATTGGGAGGTATAGGAGGTTGGTCGGCAGTCTAATCTACTTATGTAACACCAGACCAGATATCAGTTTTGCTGTTGGTGTTTTGAGCAGGTTCTCAAACAAACCTCATGAGAGTCATTGGAAGGCTGGGATGCGGGTGCTCAGATACTTGAAGAAAACTCTTGACTATGGTATCACATACAGTTTCGGAACTTCTCTTGTGGGGAACTGTGACTCAGATTGGGCAGGAGACATTGATTCCAGGAAGTCAGTTTCTGGTTATTGTTTCTCTTTGGGTTCAGGAATTTTCTCTTGGATTAGTAAGAAGCAACCAACAGTGGCATTGTCTTCTACCGAAGCAGAGTACAAGGCAGCTTGTTTTGCTGCATGTGAGGCCGTATGGTTGAGAAGGATTCTATGGCATATGGGAGTGCAGGATGAAGAACCAACTGTGCTGAGATGTGACAATCAGAGTTGCATCGCCATTGCCAAAAATCCAGTGTTTCATGCACGCACCAAACATATAGAGATCCAGTATCACTATGTGCGTGATTTGATGGAGGATGGGATAGTGGAATTGGTCTACTGTCCAACAGAGGAGAATGGAGCTGATATCTTCACCAAAGCACTTACGAAGGATCTGCTTCAAGTTCATCTTCAGAGACTCGGCATTGGGCCGAGGAGATAGTTCACCTATGGGTGGACATTGAGGGGGGGTGTTAGATATGATCAATGCCCCACCCTCATTAGGTGCTACCAATGATCCATGGTGCTCAAAGTTGTAAGGCCCCCATTATGAGGAGAAGCCAAATGTGAGCCCGGACATTGGTTGAGTCCTGACTTGTATATCAGATGAGGTCTATGTGACCGGATGGCAAAAAGGTGACTGTTGTGGGTCTAATCTTTGGGTTAGACAGAGTGGTTAAGCTGGTAGCAACTCGAGGCACATTGCATTGAGTTGCGTGGTAAGGGAGTTAAAAGGGGCCCCTATTGTGGGGTCCGGGGGCCGCGGAAGCGGCCCCTGGCTGGGGGGTCCCAGGGGGGCCAGCGGCCCCCCTGGCGGGGGTCCGGGGGCAGCGCCCCCGGCCCGATGGTAAAGGGAATATTCCCTGGAATATTCCTTGGCCGACTAGTGGAGGCTCATATGGTAGGTCGGTCAGCAGGCCGACCTAACGACCTTCGCGGGCTATAAAAGCTAAACCCCTTCGCGGCCATCATACACTCATCTTTCACCCAGTCAGAGTTGTTGTTCCAGCTAGCCTTAAGCTCTTCACCTATCTTCTGTCTAGATTGCCATCTAAGCTTCATTTAGTGGAAGCGCACGGGTGGACAGAGCCATCTTTGTATCAGTTGTTTGGAGTTAAAGAATTTTACTGATTCTCCTCTTATCTATTGTGTACTCTCTATCTCTTTCTCAGATTCTGTTCGCTGCGCCGTGTAATATTTTACAATATTTAATGCAGAAAAAGAGTGATGTATTTGAGCACTTCAAAACTTTCAAGGCTGCTCTTGAAACAAAAACATGTTTGAAAGTTAAGTGCTTAAGATCAGATGGAGGGGGAGAGTGCCTCTCTAATGAGTTCAATGACTTTTTGAGGTCTCATGGGATAAAGAGACAGTTTACTTGTAGATATATCCCACAGCAAAATGGGGTTGCAAAAACAAAAAATAGATATATTGTAGAAGTTGCACGAGCATTGATGGTTGAAAATAATATGCTAAAATATTTTTGGTCTGAAGCTATTCATACAGCTGTCTATATTATGAATAGAACTCGCATAGCTACAATTCATGGAATGACCCTCAAAGAATGCTTTACAAGCAAGAAGCTTGATGTGCCACACTTGAAAGTGTTTGGATGTATTGCATATGTACATGTGCCTGATGTGTTGCAAAAGAAGCTTGACAAGACTGAAAATTTTATTTTTATTGGATACTCTTTAGAGGAGAAAGAGTATTAGTATTATAACCATGTCATAGATGAGTTCAGAGTGAGCATTGATGCTATTTTTTATGAGATGAGCAATTGACATGTATCTAGTGGTGATGCATTGGATAATGATGATGATCAAGATAGCTATGTGTAGCAAGAAAAGTAAGAATCACAGAGCCTTAGTGGATCGAAAACATCATCAGGTACTAGCTTCTATAACTGATCTTAGCTATGAGTGAGGTTCATTAAGAGAAGTGCAAAAATTATTGTCAATGATGGCAAAGTTGTCAGCAAAGGAGAAAGGAGAAACAACCTGTATGAGAGCTAAGTGCTCTTATAGCCACCACTGGTCTAGGCCTAAGTAAACTTTGGATGAAAGATTTGGTCATATTGGTTTTGTAGTATTGAAGGAGATGCATAAGCAAGGTATGGTTGCTCACCTACCTATATAAGTCACTAAAATGAAGGAACCATGTGAAGCTTGTATGATGGCCAAGTAATAGAGAAAGCCATTTCCACACGAAAGAAAGAATAGAGTAAAGGCTCCTCTACAGTTGGTGCATGTTGACTTGTGTAGTAAATGTTGGGGTAAAGGCGCCTCCGCCGTGCCACCCCGTGTATTACTACACTGATAGTACCCGCCACTGTACACTGCAGGTGGCGGGCACCCATCACCGTCACACATATTCTTTATTCTTTCACTGATTAGTGAATAAAGGAAGGCTCGGTCACACATTGTGACTGTTGGAGTTCCCATTTGTCTCTCTCTCTCTTTTCTTGCTCTTGCTCTCCGCCATAGCTCATGCATGGTCTTTCACTCCCTGGCTTCCCGAGCACCCTTCACTCCCTGGCTTCCCGAGCACCTTCCCGGCCTATTGAGGCACCTTCAAGGCATTGGTACTGAGGTATTTGATCATTCTTTCAGGGTTTTATTTCAGTTTACAGATTGCAAACAGCAAGGGCAGCCAACCCTTGAAGCTTATTCCCCTCATATTGTGCCTTACACCTATCAAGGCTCAAAGAGGCTTGTCATAGGCCTTTGATAGGCCCTTCTTGAGCCCCCCATTACCCCCTTTCAACCCACGTGGAGCAGTAGCAAGTTCAGCACCAACAGAGTAGATTGTACCATTTTTCTAGGCTGTTAGCACTTGTCTACTTCAGCTCCATACTTGGCCATTGCTTCTTGCTCTCTACCTTGATAAAGAGGGCTATTAGACTTTATGTTTGATGTCATTCAAGATTTGGGCATTGGTCTTGATCATTCAGGACTGATTTCTTCAGATTTGGGACTGTCATAAACTGTCATAATAGACTGAAAATAGGGCAGCAACATTGGCATTGGCATTTGTTGCTTACACTCCATTCCGGTTGTGCTATTTGATGCCCGTATGCGGCCTACTTGATGCCCGAATGTCTTGGGAATGTATGCATTCGATTTCCCCATGATTTGGCATTGTTGTTGGGCTGGAAATTGACAGTTTTGGACTGTTAAGAGCTGTTGTACATGAGCGGGCTGAAGCTCATTTGTCACATGTAATGCTTCTCTATCGATACCGAATGCATGCTATGGGTTATGCCATGATGTATTACACTTTGCGGATCGACTTAGAACTCATGATCGTGATTCCAAAATGCTTTTGAGCATTGCATTTGCTCCGTTGTTATTGGTTTGTCATTGGCAGTTTGGCCGACTTGACTGGCATTTGGGCTGCTTATGCCTATTGTTTGTACTTGACGGATAAGCTCTATGCATTACATGCTTTGGTTCGTGGTTGATGCCTCTTAGTTCGTCCATGCTTGACAGATATTTTGGAGCTCCAATTTGGATGTTTTGAGCACTTCCCACTCACAGGGATATTGACTTTGGGTTGCTACTAGATGTATTGACTTGACAGAGATCTTGCCATTGGGATTATGTCTTGCTCAATGGTTGCTACGATAGTTGCTTCATGTATGTCATGCTCTCTTGGATGCGTATGATGCATTGACTTGGTCACTTGTCACTGGTACTTTTTCTTGAGTTGTTTGAGATCTTTAGCTCGCCTATACGCCATTTGTCCCAGTGGGAGCATAGTGTATGCATGACCCGACTTTGAGCAGTTCATGTCTTGGAGCAGCTTACGACTTTGAGCAGATGTTTTTTGAGACTTTGGGATTACCCTCCGACCTTTGGATGTTGCATTGATGTATGTCTTGGTCTCTAGATTGCTTATGAGCTGAATCTCTTGCTTTGGATCCGCTTTCATTTTGGGCAAACACCTATTTGTGTCAGGTTTTGGCAGTTGAAGGTACATCTTGCCTAGATTATCTGGGGTGTGCCTCTTACTGGCAGATACTATTTGACATGTCTCGGTGTTAAGCTCATGTATTTTCACTGTCATTTGGCTTTGCTTTGTCCTTTTCATACCCACTTTGGACCTAGCACTATCTAGTTGACTTAGGATCTAGTTTTGAGATAGTTTGCTCTCATTATTGCAGGTCTGCAATTTATTACAGCAAGCATTTATTGGTGGACTGAGCTGTATTTTTCATGCTGAAATGTCCTGATTTGGTGTACTGTACCTCGTGCTTGGTGGGCAGCAGCTTCTCAGTCAGTTTCCCAGTCATTTTACCTTGGATTTAGTGGTTTTTTGGTTGTTTACAGCAGAAAATAGCAAGTAGTTTTTTGAATTGACTCTGCATTTACAGTCTGCATTATGGCTTCATCTTTGACTGATAATGCCATATTTAATATCACGAAGTTGGATGGTACCAACTATGGCTATTGGAAGAGCCAGATTTGGCAGGTCTTGGTGCAGAAGAACCAGGTAAAGCCACTTTGATTGAGCGGGCAGAAGCCTGCAGGTATGAGCAATTATGACTGGTTTGACTTGGATGCATACTGTAAGTCCACAATCATACTCTCTCTGACTGAGCAGGTTCATTACAATGTAGTGGATGAGGCACAGACCACATGGTAGTTATGGGAAAAGATCAAGAATCTTTATGATAAGAAGAGCCCGGCTAGTCAGATGTATTGGCTCAAGCAACTCATGGATTTGTGCATGAAGGAGAATGCGACGATGTCTGCTCATTTGAGCTAGTTCCATGTGATCTTGAAGAATCTGACATCGCAGGGTATCACATCTCTCGATGAGGTGACCCCACTCTTTTTGCTTGGGACTCTTGGAGAGTCGTGGGATGTCTTTCGTAGTGCCTTGTGTGCTCCTACTGAGCTGAAATTGTCTAATGTAGAGAGTGTTCTTCTGCAGGAAGAGATCAACAGGAAGAACTTGGATGCCTCTCGTGTTTCTCATGCTTTGATAATTAGAGGCAGGAATGACAGAAATGACCGTGGAAATGGCCGTGGCCGTGACTCTCAGAAGGGTCAGGTCCAAATCTCGTGGAAAGTCGCGTAGTAAGTCGCGTGGGTGCAATGCTAATGTCACTTGCCATCATTGTGGGAAAAAGGGCCATATCAGACCACAGTGTCATGAGTTGTGCAATGAGAAGCGCAAGGACAAGGGGAAGGATAAAGTGCATGAAAAGTCTTCTGATCACAATATTGTACCTGTGAAGTCCAGTGTAAAGATCGAAGAGATCAATGTTACGCAGACTGAGGAGCCATTTGACGGTGATGACTTTATCTTGGCAGCTAGTTCATCTGTGACAGCTCATAGTTGACTGAGACTCCTAGCATATATGCACAGTGTTGGCTTTTGGATTCAAGCGCGTCTTTTCATGTGATGCCTTATCATGAGTGGTTCCACTTCTACCGCACTGTATCAGGGTTAGTCAGGCTTGGAGATGACAGGTCTTTGGCTATTGTGGGCAGTGGTGACATACAGTTGCAGTTTTCCACTGGCAGTTCTTTTGTGCTCAGGGATGTACATCATGTACCTGCACTTACGCGCAGCCTTATGTCTGTAGGTCAGCTGGATGATGCAGGGTTTCACATTGGTTTTGGAGACTCTGCCTGGAAGATTACTAGAGGCAGACTTGTACTGGCCAGAGCTGCCAAGGCTGGCAGCCTCTATCCTCTTGTAGTGGATGGTCCTATAGTTGATCATATTTTGTCAGTGGGTTCTATCCCACATATATCACTTTGGAATGCCCGTTGGGGGCATATGTCTTTGAAGGGAAAGAAAATGCTTTCTGGTTTGCAGTATCTTCCGCCTTTAGACTATGCATGTTTTGACTTGTGTGATCATTGTCTTTATGGTAAGCAGAATAGGTCTATGCATAAGAAATCGCGTAGGCCATGCATGAGTGAGCCCTTGGCTTTGGTGCATTCCGATGTTTGTGGGCTCATGCCTTGTATGTCTATGGATAGTGCGAAGTACTTTGTTACCTTCATTGACGATTTTTCTAGGAAAGTGTGGGCTCATCCCATAAAGTAGAAGTCCGATGTCTTGGCAGTCTTTCAGCGTTGGCTTGCTCTTGTTGAGAACCAGACTGGGTATAGGTTGAAATGCCTTAGGACTGACAATGGGGGAGTGATGACACCTAAAAGAAGCATAAAAACAAGGAACAAAAGAATCCAAGCATGCATCATATTTTCATTTTTTGTCAAGAGAATAATACTACATTGTTACAAAATCACTAAAATACACACCTACATGAGGGGGCCACATCCACATCCACATCTACCATAATAAATAAATGGTATGCACAAAAGTGTTACGTGCATGTATTTGTGAAGGGTAGGAATACTCAAAATTAAAGGCCAAAGGTCTTATAATATCAAATGTATCAAAGTCAAAGAAATAATAAAAATACGAAGGGGTGTGCTTTTTGGGGAAGAGGTGGGGTGGAGTGCACGAGTGGTTATGTGCCTCTTTCCCTCCCTCTTTCTTGTCAAATCGCACATTCTCTTTTTGGTGGTGCAAAAAGTTGTTCTCTCTCCTCTCTCCTCTGTCTTTTGTGCAGAAATTCTTCTTTTCCCTTTTGTTCTTGCATAATGGTTGAATCTATGGATGAAGATGATGAAGATAACAAATTAGTTCATTATTAAGTGGAAGATTTATGGTTTCTTTTCAGTTTTGAGATTAATGGCTCAGCCATGTGCATAGATTTTGCATGCTTCTACCTTGGTTTCATGTTCATTTTCTGCCGTGGGAGGGTTGCTGTCATTTTGGTGCGTAGCCGGGGAAGAAGCTGATCTCAATAACTACAACTTGAGAGAGATTGTGGGACAACAAGAAATGTTGATGCTACACTAAAATGAGAAGCTGGTGGCAGACCAACAGTATCAAGAAGAAGAAAGGGTCATGATAAACTTCTACTTTATTATTGGAATATATGATAGGAGATGGCCCAGGGCAGGATAAGGTTTAAATAGGTTTTCATGGCGGAGAGAGAAGAAAAAGAAAGACAATTGCAAACAACAGAAGGACCGCAGCCCTTTCTGGCCCTTTGTGTGCTCAAAGGGGTTTTGATAATTACACTCTACCTTAAAGATTAAAGAGAGAGAGGAGGAGAATTCTACATGGCCGTCTCTTCCTCCTTCACAAAAGCAGGAGACATTCAAAATAATCCAAGTTGCAAACTGGTTTTCCTCCAGGAGACAAATGGAAGTTGAGGCTATCAGTCAAAAGAAAAAGCAATAGGATAAAAAGAAGAAAGAAGAATAGAAAGAAGGAAAATGCAACAGTAATAACAGGACGAGATGGCACGAGGATTCCCTTGGCCATAGAGAGAATACCGAAGAAGAAGAAGAAGAAGAAGAAGAAGAATACTTCTCCCTTCCTCTCCGTGTACTATCAGGCCTCCCGCTTCTCTTTGTCTCTCTCTCTGTCCATGTAGTCAAGCAGGTCGATGCTGCACCAATAAGTCCCAGAAGAAGAAGAAGCCTGTCTTGATGTGTCATCATAACCATAAATGAATCATAAGAAGAGATCATTAAGTGCAAAGATTGTCAAATCCAACAACCAAATTTGTTTTTGCATTAGTTTGGTAGAAGAAGAAGAAGCAGCAGAAGAAGCAACGACATCAAATCCCCCCTTTCTTCCTTGTCATCTAAAATCTCCTTTCTACGTGGCATCCCTTCCAAATTCAAGATCTCGTCTACAGTAATATATTATATGGATATTATCAAACGAATTCCATAAGACGACGAAAATATTGCGAAAACCAAGAAGAAACAGAAAGAAGACGAAGCATTTGATGTAATGAAGAGGAGCAGGTCTTATGCCACCATAAGTGTTCGAAGAGGCAGAGCGCACCTTGCACCCCAGTTTCCGCATGGTTGCCAACGTTGAATTCTAGCCTTATGCATAAGCTTAGAACCAGCACAAGATCGAGATGAAGAAAAAGATGGGGGTGAACAAAAAGTGAGAGAGAGTGAGAGAGATTGACGGTGCTGTGGCACGCCTCTGATGCCCTCTCTTTTTCATCCATGGTGGCCATGGCGTGGATTTGCAACTGCCACAAAACAAGGAAGATAGGGTTTATTATCTATTTAATTTTTAAAAAATCAATAATGTTTAAAAAAATCTTAATGTGCTTATCATTTTAGTGAAAGAGAGTGATGAGTACCTTTAAGCTTTCCAAAGAAAAACCTCACATTTTAACAAGCTCGAGTCCCATTCAGGCTGGCTGTCTATTTCCCCTCTCTCACAAAGAACCTTTGTTGCATCATCACAAACGAGCAAGTCATTAGGCCACCTCAAAGAGAACACATCCAACCTTACCACCATCTACCCTTCCATCTCAATCCTTGTGAATTCTATACCTCCCATTTCCATCCTCCACAAGATGGCAACCTAGATTTTGTCTCCCCCCTGTACACATATGTCCATAGCAAAGATACAGTTTAATTGAAGCACCACCATTTTTAAAAGAAACATATCCTTCAAGAAAATAAACCCTTTTATAAGCCACAACAACTAAAGCCCAAACACGCACACCCTAAAGCTTCATAACTTTCAAAATCTCTCATCAAAATTCAAAATGAAAGCCATTTTCCAAAGGTGTAACTCTTTATTAGAGTTATATCCTCATAGCAAATAATGCTAATAAACCCCACCTCACATATAGAGATCCATAACAAAACATGTATAACCAAATCCTTTTCCCTCAAGTGCTCTTTGAGCTATATGATAGTAGGAGTCATCCTTCTTCCTCCATTGTATGGAGAAGTTATTCTTATGGATCCTTATTGAAGACAAAACCCTATCTTTTCAAAGACTATAAAAATTTTTCAGTGTGGGAGTATTTGAGGCAGGGGTTCCCTTACTCTGGTGGTCATGGCTTTGGAGTCCCATACCCTACCATGGCTAGGCCTCATCCTTATGATTGAAGTTGTTTTACTAACAATTTTGGAAGTTGTTTGTGTTAGACAGTGGTTCTTCTTTAATGAGGTTCGCGAGGACGCTTCACATTTCAGTGTGGGAGGAATATGATGACACCTAAAAGAAGCATAAAAACAAGGAACAAAAGAATCCAAGCATGCATCATATTTTCATTTTTTGTCAAGAGAATAATACTACATTGTTACAAAATCACTAAAATACACACCTACATGAGGGGGCCACATCCACATCCACATCCACCATAATAAATAAATGGTATGCACAAAAGTGTTACGTGCATGTATTTGTGAAGGGTAGGAATACTCAAAATTAAAGGCCAAAGGTCTTATAATATCAAATGTATCAAAGTCAAAGAAATAATAAAAATACGAAGGGGTGTGCTTTTTGGGGAAGAGGTGGGGTGGAGTGCACGAGTGGTTATGTGCCTCTTTCCCTCCCTCTTTCTTGTCAAATCGCACATTCTCTTTTTGGTGGTGCAAAAAGTTGTTCTCTCTCCTCTCTCCTCTGTCTTTTGTGCAGAAATTCTTCTTTTCCCTTTTGTTCTTGCATAATGGTTGAAGCTATGGATGAAGATGATGAAGATAACGAATCAATTCATTATTAAGTGGAAGATTTATGGTTTCTTTTCAGTTTTGAGATTAATGGCTCAGCCATGTGCATAGATTTTGCATGCTTCTACCTTGGTTTCATGTTCATTTTCTGCCGTGGGAGGGTTGCTGTCAGGGAGAATATGTCTCATGTGCTTTTGAGCAATTGTGTGATGACAGGGGTACTAAGCGTCAGTTGACCACCCCTTACACCCCACCCCAGAATGGTTTGGCTGAGCGCATGAACATGACTATTTAGGAGCGTGTGTGCTCTATACTTAGCCATGCAGGCCTACTATAGAGCTTTTGGGTTGAGGCAGCTAGTACGACAGTGCATGTCATAAACCGATCGCCTTCTAGTGGTTTGGATTTCCAGGTTGCAGAGGAAGTTTGGGTTGGTAAGCCATCCTCTTATGCGCATCTCCATGTCTTTGGATGTGAGGCATTCTGCCATGTGCCCAAGGACAAGAGGAGTAAGTTGGATCCAAAGAGCATTAAATGCATCTTTCTTGGCTATGGTGATTCAGAAGAGATGGGCTATCTCCTATGGGATCCGCAGGCGCGGAAAATAGTACGCAGCCATGATGTAGTTTTCCATGAACACAAAATGCATAAGCAGCTTGAGAAGGTGGTTGAGATCCGCAGAGTGATCTTTCAGGAGTAGCCTCGGGCTCCAGCACAGTCAATAGTACAGCCTGCAGCAGTTCCTACACAGGGCCAGGGTGTTGGACAGGCAGTTGGGCAGGCAGCAGAGCCTGTGGTGAGACAGTCTACTAGAGATAGACATCCACCTGATCGCTATGAGCCCTCTATGCAGTATGTCTTGTTGACAGATGCAAGAGAGCCTCTCACCTATGATGAGGCTATGTGCAGGGGTGATAGTAACTCCTGGGAGAGGGCTATGCAGTAGGAATATGACTTGGGATCTTGTTGCCTTGCCTAAGGGCAAAAAGGATTTGCCATGCAAATGGGTCTACAAGCTGAAAAGTACCCCTGGGCACCCCAAGCCGGCCTATAAGGCTAGACTTGTAGCTAAGGGTTTTAAGCAGGAGCATGGAGTTGACTTTGATGAGGTCTTCTCTCCTGTCATCAAGATGACTACCCTACACTTGGTCTTGTCCTTGGTCGCGCAACTTGACTTGGATATTTATCAGATGGATGTTAAGACTGCATTCTTGCATGGGGATTTGCATGACGAGATCTATATGGAGCAGCCTACGGGCTTTGCAGAACATGGCAGGGAGCACCTAGTGTGCAAATTGAAGAAGTGTCTTTATGGCTTGAAGCAGGCACCTAGGGAATCATATCATAAGTTTGATGCCTTTATGCAGTCACAGGGCTACAGCAGGAGTGCTATGGATCCGTGCCTTTACAGAAGAAAGCCCGTGATGGCAGTTTACTGATTTTGGTTCTCTATGTTGATGACATGCTGATAGCAGGGAAAGCTCATGCAGAGCTTGATGCTCTGAAAGCTCAACTCAAGAAGAGCTTTGAGATGAAGGATCTGAGATAGGCTTCACATATTCTTGGGATGCGCATTAAGCGTGATAGGCATCAGGGGATTTTGTATCTCTCACAACGGGAGTATATCCATAAAGTCCTTGAGCGCTTCCGCATGTAGGACGTAAAGCCTGTGGGCCTGTCCTTTTCCTTCTCATGTGACGATTTCACAGGCCGATTGTCCACAGACAGATGAGCAGAGGGCCAAGATGGCCAAGATCCCTTATGCATCAGCAGTGGGCAATCTCATGTATGCCATGATAGCGACTCGTCCAGATATTGCGCATGCAGTTGGTATTGTGGCGTGTTATATGGCTACATCTAGCAAGAAGCATTGGGACGCCGTGAAAGGTATCATGAGGTACCTGAAGGGCACTGTAGATATGTCTATATGCTATGGCAGCCAGGATACAGGGGTTGTGGGTTACACTAACTCTGACTATGCAGGACATGCAGATAGTAGGAAGTCCACTTCTGGCTATGTGTTCACTTATGCTGGAGGGGTTGTTTCTTGGATGTCCAAGGTGCAGAAGTGTACGGCTTTGTCTACCACCACTGAGGCCGAGTATGTTGCAACCGCTGAGGCTTGCAAGGAGGCTATCTGGCTAGGCCGTCTTTTTCTGACCTTGGGATTGATGCTATTCCTACATTGCATTTGGATTCTATGAGTGTCATTCATTGGCTAGGAATTCGGTCTTCCATGCGAAGACCAAACATATTGAGGTGAGATATCACTTTATTCAGGGTGTCGTGGAAGACAGGTCTGTTGACCTTGTCAAGATCTCCACTGACATCAATCCTATAGATCTGCTCATGAAAAGCCTCACTACTGAGCGCTTTGCCTTCCTTAGGAGATTGATGGGCGTTGGATGAGATGTTGCCTTTCCTCATCCCTTGTACCTATGTACATTTGTACTGTCTTTTCTTTTCTTTTCTCTCTCACTAGGGCAGATTTTCCTTTAAGTGGGAGGTTGTTAGGGTAAAGGCGCCTCCATCGTGCCACCCCATGTAATACTACACTGACAGTACCTGTCACTGCACACTGCAGGTGGCGGATGCCCGTCACCATCACACTTATTCTTTATTCTTTCAGTGACTAGTGAATAAAGGAAGGCCCGGTCACACATTGTGACTGTTGGAGTTCCCATTTGTCTCTCTCTCTCTTTTCTTGCTCTTGCTCTCCACCATAGCTCATGCATGGTCTTTCGATCCTCTCATCCCTTTCAGTAAAATGCTTACAAAAGCCTTGGGAGAATCTTCTTATTTTATGTTGATCATTGATGACTACAATAGGAAGATGTGGGTATACTTCCTTTGTGATAAGATTTGAGATTTTGGTAAGTTTAAAAAATGGCTAAAACAGATGGTGGTGGTGCAAAGTTCAACTCAAAGGAGTTTGAAGACTTTTGCAAGAGCAAAGGGATTAAGTATCAATCAATGATGCCTCATACACCTCAACAAAATGGCATCGTTGAATGCCAAAATTGTACCATTGTGAAAATGGCAAGGTGCATGCTTAAGGGAAAGAATCTCTTTTGGGTAGAAGCTATTAATATTGTAGTATACATTCTCAGTCGGAGTTAGACAAAGGATCATAAGTGCAAAACTCCTCATGAGGCCTATTTTGATAAAAAATCATTTGTCTCACATTTTAGAACTTTTGGAATGTAAATGTTATACACATTGTTTCAAGGGATAATAGAAACAAGTTAAATCCAAAAAGCACAAAATGTATCTCCTTAGGTGATAGTAACGAGCAAAAGGCTTACAAATTGTATGACTAAGAGGCTAAGAAGATCATAGTGAGCTGTGATATGGTGTTCACGGAGTAGCCATATCCAGTGGAGGAGGAGAATAGAAGTTCTTCCACTTTATCATCAAGCAAAGAAGCAATCCACTATGAACGTATCCCAAGATCTATCCATACTCTCTGTAATAGAGTAAAAATACCTTAATGCATTAGCCAATATTTAGCCTACTAGCGTTAAGTATAAAAGGCTAAGTTGTAACTAGCCAAGGATCTTTTTGGCCATTTCTAATGTTTCATATTTGAGGTCTCAACCTCCCACCATCTAAGAGGATGCATACTCTTGTCCACCATAGCTTGGGATGTATACCATGCTGTAGCCTCTTATGAACTGATTCTCAGCCCATTAATGGTAATATCATCTCAACCTAGCCACCTTGGCTATGTTTTCTTGGAAAATTAGTCTATTTCTTTGTATTTCTAGTTTATTTATTTATTGTGAAAATTAGCTTCTTTACATTGGTATCAGAAAAAACATTTGATCCAATGGGAAGGTCATTTTTATGGTGAGTTTGGTTACAAGACTAGTCACATGGTAATTGGAGGAATAAGAATTAGTCACATGACTTGGCAAAGTTAAAACTATGACTAGTTAAGGTTCTTTGCAGTAAGTTGAGACTAAATTTGAGGATCTTGAAGAAGGCTTGGAGAAATAATGGTGGATTCAAGGTTATTTTAGTGGCTCTTGGTCAATTTCAGGCCA
Source organism: Lygodium microphyllum (assembly GCF_053477565.2). Taxonomy (NCBI): domain Eukaryota; kingdom Viridiplantae; phylum Streptophyta; class Polypodiopsida; order Schizaeales; family Lygodiaceae; genus Lygodium; species Lygodium microphyllum. The sequence continues at coordinate 8,903,339 of NC_141160.1, forward strand.
TTTTGAAGGTTCTTGGAATAATAGAGTCTAAATAGGGCTTGAAAGAGTTAAACTGCAGTTACTTTTTGAAGCAGGATTCTCTTTCCTCTTTCCAAGCTTCCTTGTGAGAGCTTTCATGGAGTCCTCTTCTCATATCTCTTTTCCATGGCAATCACTTCTCATGCTATCTATACAGGTAGATTCCTAATATCTTAAGAAACCTGTAGACTACCATTATGCTTAATCTTTGGCTTGATTCTCATCACGTGATGCAAGAAGATGTCCTGGATAGTTTGTGTTGATTTTCAGTAAACTCTACTCCTCCAAAATCAGTAAATGTTGTCATGGGATTTTATGTTTACAGTGTAAAAAAATGGAGATGCTATGGATCATGTAGGTCTGCATACTTGGTCTACAGGAGGTTTAGGATAGGTCACACGATAGAATGCAGTGAATCTTGAAGTTCATTTTTTCTTGGAAGTCACTAAGTTCAACAAGTCAACTAGGTTTGAGCACGTGATATGGAATAAGACCTGTTAGTGACTTAGGTAACTAAAGAGTATCTGTGTGAAACTTTAGGGTTGTGTGGGATTGGACAGGGAGATCAACATGATTTACGCCACAAATCACAGGCATGAGCTGCAAGGACAAAGTTGGACCATATGTGGAGCTATCAAGGGCATGGAAGTGGAGTTCCATTCAAAAACGGGCAAGAGGAAGGAGGGGAAGGTAAGGTGTGCCTATTGTATGCATTTTGGGGAAAAAAAGAAGAGCTATGGTGCTGTCCTGGATAGGAAAGAACAGGAAATCCATGACCAGCAAGGTTTCTTCTTATTTCATATTCATTCACAGGGCTTTTCTTGATGCCCAAAGCTTAAATCTTGCTCCTAGGATCTAGTGTACAATTTGGGGCAACCAAAGGAGTGATTTTTCTTGGTTATGGGCTATTTTGGACTGTTCAAATTTGTCATAAACAAGGAGACCCATACTCCACTCAATTTGGAAGAGTTTGCAAGTGATCTAAATGCATGTATGTATTGGATACGGCCCGATAGGGATTTGTCAGAAGTATTTGATATATGTCCTAATTGTAAATGCTTCTACCACTATTAGATTGAAGCTACATGTACTTTTGAGGATGTTGAAATAATGATGGATTTATCTCTATCTACATCTCCTATTTTCTCTTTTGTCTACTCCTCTCCTTGAATCTCCCTTCACCCTATATAGTCACTTACCCCCGTGGTAGACTTTTGACCCCAAACGCTCCAAACATTGTTGTGTGAAAGATGTGGATCTAGAGTATGGCAGATGCTATGGTGGATGGAAGATGAAGAACAAACTCGTGATGACATAGACAAGTAGAGACAAACTGTTACACAAGTGAATTTGGTTCCAAGATGGAAGCTTGGACTCATAAACACAATCTTGTGTAGGATTGGCAAAGACAAGACACTTAATTGAAAGTACAAAGCATCATGACATTGCATTCATTCCATATGAAAAGTGGTAGTCAAGTACAATGCTTTATAGTTGCTGGATGTTTGGGTAGCAGCTTTCCCTCCTTGTGCATATGAGATTCCTACAACATGCATGTCTTTAGCCCAAAACTGCCTCATACAAAGAGGATACATTAGGTGTGATTGCAAATATCTCAACACCCCTCCTAAATCACAACCAAAAAGTACAAAGTGTCTAGAGGCTTTAGGGAGAGAAACACCTGCAAAGTGTGGGCACACCATAAACATGGCAAAAACACTAGAGGTTGTCGCAGAAAAGGCTAAGTGTGGGTACCACAAACATGATGGACATCCAAAGGCTATGAGACAGGGGTCTCAAAAAGTGTACAGAGGCTATAGTACATGGCTACATGAGGAGTTTACAAGCTTATGATAAAGACATTTTGGGCTAGGCATTATAAGGTTGGAAAAAGGTCTAGTAAAAAATTGGGTCAAGGACCGTTCGACCCTTGCAGTTTTCAACATTCCTTTTGACATAGATATTCGATTCATTGTAGATGTCGATGTAGTCCAGCTTGCTCTTATTGATCATGTACTTGTTCTTCACTTTTCTTGCCACTTCAAAGTCTTCATGAAATTTTTGTTTCTTTTGGTCTTGTTCTTCTAGGTCGTCCTAATCCGCTTCTTCATTGACTTTTCTTGCATATGCATTAGTCTTCATGTCCATGTCCCCCTCAAGCAAATGTATCATCTTTGAGGCAATGGAAATGAATTCAAACTTTTGCACTTTCATGCCTTCAAGGTCTTCAAATGGATAATTGATAGCATTTGGATATAGGCATCTCCATGTCTTCATGTAGGTGGAGTAACATCTTCTATGTAGTGTAAATGGGCCATAAGATACATTTTACTCTCCATGAGAAGCACACACTTAAAAATCTTCATGTTTGGCATTGAAAAGAAAAAAGAGTTGAAAGCTAATGTGTCAAAAAACACAAATGAGGGTAGTGCCAAAAGACACTATGAGAGTATCAAGAGACACTATGTTTTGAAGATGATGATTCTTGATGCTTGTTTGTTGCTTGATGTTTGATGTGACCCCTTCAACTTGAGTCCCCTCCTTGCTGATGTGATGGAAAAATCTGATCAGTAGATCTTAGTGGCAGTAGTTGGCTTGGCCAAATAGATTTTAGAATGGAGTAATGAAAGAAGCTTGAAGATATGGTGTTGATGCTACTGCTTGAGGTCTTCAAGACTTCAAAACAAATCTTCAAAATATCCAAAATATTTGTCAAGACTCTCAAATCAGTGTTGCCTTGATTTGTTTAAGTGGTAGGGGAGAGAAAATGAAAGAAAAATAGAGCTTGAAGTTGCAATGGCTATGGAGGTTCTCTGTCTAGGGTTTCCTGGCAGCCAACTAGTTTTTTGCTTGGCACAACGTGTACAAGCAATTAATATGCAAACCCTCTGAGTTGAAAGTAGCTTACATATGGAACTTTAATAGCCCTATGATCACAGGTTGGATTGCGCTATACAAAGAGAGGACGAAGCGTACGACAGTGAAGGAGACACAGTTCTAACAATAGCAACAAATTTTAGCATTGTCGATGCATAGAGTACACAATGTCGAGCTATAATGTGTCAAGATGATGCGCCTTGACTTGGGAAATAACTTCCTAGAAGAAAGTGTGTTGAGATAAGGCTTGTAGGAGGAGATCAAGATGCTCCAAGTGAGCTAGGTATAACCTAGCTATGGAGTCACACAAGGCAAAAGCTGAGAAAAAAAGCAATGCTAAGCTTGAGTTAGGGCAATGTTAGGGTTCTATGTGATAATAAGAAGCCTTGGGAGTCAAGGAATAAATATCTAGAAGAGATCTTGGAGAGATATGTTAGATATACTCAATGCCCCACCCTCATAAGGTTCCACTAATGATCCACAGTGCTCAAAGTTGTAAGGCCCCCATTATGATGAGAAGCCATATGTGAGCCCGGACATTGGTTGAGTCCTAACGTGTATGTCAGATGAGGTCTATGTGACCGGATGGAAAAAAGGTGACCATTGTGGGTCTAATATTTGGGTTAGATAGAGTAGTTAAGCTGGTAGCAACTTGAGGCACATTGTGTCGAGTTGCGGGGTAAGAGAGTTATCAAGGGCCCTAGCCAATGATAAAGGGAATATTCCCTGTCCGACTAGTGGAGGTGCACATGGAAGGTCAACAGACACATGGGCACATGGAAGGTCAACAGACACATGTGCATATGGAAGGTCAATAGACACATGTGGATATGGAAGGTCAATAGACACAGGTGCATATGGAAGGTCATTCTTCATGTTCCAGCTAGCCTTAAGCTCTTCATCTATCTTCTGTCTAGATCACCATCTAAGCTTCAGAGTGGAAGCAAACGGGTGGATAGAACCATCTTTGTATTAGTTGTTTGGAGATAAAGAAATTTTGTTATTCTCCTCTTATCTGTTGTGTACTCTCTATCTCTTTCTCAGATTCTGTTCATTGTGCCGTGTAAATTTTTTATATGGTATCAGAGCCCAGGGGGCTCTAGGAATTGAAGAGTGCGCAAGAGGCAAAGGCTTCAACATCAAAGAGGAACGATGTCATCTTCCGAAAGCGGTTCTTGCGCATCAGGAAGTGGTGTAGGAGGTGATGCTGCTATACTAGCTATTCAAACACTGAGGATTCGTCCACCAACCTTCAACGAAGGCAAGTTAGATGGTACAAACTACACCTTATGGAAGTTCAAAATTACAACTATACTTGATTCTTATGAGATTTTGGAGACTGTGCTAGGGATTGACATAGAACCATAGCCTACCCTCGACCCATCAAATTCTAGTGTGATGATTCCTCCGAATGCAGATCTTCTACGAGCTTGGAAAAGAAGGAATGCAAATGCATTATGTGCCTTAGTTACAAGCTATTCTGACAGTGTTCTAGCTTTGATTCAGCATACAACCAAAGCATTAGAGGCTTGGAATGTACTGAGGAGTTAGTATGAAACACGAAACCAAACAAGGATTCAAAACTTGGAGAATCAACTAGCAGCGGAGAAGTTTGCTGAAGGAGAGATGATTGAAGCATTCATCACTTGGATTAAGAATCTGTGCGACTAGATGGTTGGTGCTAGGATACAAAAGACTAGCGAAGAGCTAGCTCGAAGGTGTCTTTGGATTTGTCCACAAAAGTTTGATGGTTTAGTAACTGCCCTTAATACTCAGGTGAGACCTCAAGCTTTAACTTTTGTTTTGTGCATTATTGATGGAGGAGAAGTTGAGGCTGAAAGCCCAAGAAGGAAGCAACAATGGAGATGCTACATTCTCTGCCAATGCAAAAGGCAACTGTGGTTCCTCCACCAAAAATGATGGGGACAAAAAGAAGAAGGGTGGTAACAAGAAGTTTCAAGGAGAGTGCTTCTACTGCAAGAAGAAAGGACATGCAATCGCAGATTGTCGTGTCAAGAAGGAGATGAAAAGAATGGTACCCTTAAAAGTAAAGGGAAAGAGACAGCCAATACAGCTGAAGTAGAGTTGAAGTTATTCATGGCAACCACTGAGGAAGTGTGCTCCTCGACGCAATAACAATCTACCACTGACTCATGGGTGTTGGATAGTGGGGCCTCCCATCACATGACCAACAAGAAAGGTCTATATAGTTCTATGCTGTCTCTACAAGAATCCATCAGTTTTTCGGTTGGAAATGATGCAAAATGCCCTGCTGCAAGCACAGGTACTATTTCTTTTGTTGGTGCAAATGGTGAAGTCAAAAATCTTTCAGATGTGTTGTATGTTCCTGAAATTAGAATAAATGTATTATGCTGCCATAACTGATCTTGGTCATGAAGTGAGGTTCAAGAAGACAAGTGCAGAAATTCTTAACAGTGCTGGAAAAATTGTTGGCAAAGGAGAAAGAAAGAACAACCTGTATGAGCTAAGTGCTCTTACAGCCACCGCTCGAGTGGGCACAAGTAAGCTTTGGCATGAAAGGTTTGGACACATTGGATTTGCAGTGTTGAAGGAGATGCAAAAGCAAGGTATGGTTGCTCACCTACCTATAGTGTGACTAAATTGAAAGAACCATGTGAAGCTTGTATGATGGGCAAACAACAAAGAAAGGCATTTCCATAGGAAAGCAAGAATAGAGCACATGATCCTCTAGAGTTGGTGCATGCTGACTTGTGCGATAAGATGTCTACACAGGCCTTGGGGGGATCTTCTTATTTTATGTTGATTGTCAACTACTACAGTAGGAAGATGTGGGTGTACTTCCTTCGTGATAATTCCTTCGTGATAAGGCTCAAGCTTTTGGTAAGTTTAAAGAATGGCTAAAAATTGTTGACAATGAAACACGGAAAAGTGTGAAGAAATTTAGAACAGATGGTGGTGGTGAGTTCAACTCAAAGGAGTTTGAAGACTTTTGTAAGAGCAAAGGGATCAAGCGTTAATTGACAATGCCTCACACACCTCAGCAGAACAGTGTTGTGGAATGCATGAATCGCACCATTGTGGAGATGAAAAGATGCATGCTAAAGGGCAAGGGATTGCCTAGCCATTTTTGGGATGAAGCTGTTAATATTGCAATCCACATTCTAAATCGGAGCTACACAAAGGCTCTCAAGGAAAAAACACCTCATGAGGCTTACACTGGTAAGAAACCATCTGTCTCACATTTTGGAATTTTTGGATGTGAATGTTATGCACATGTTCTAGATGATAAGATAAACAAGTTAAAACCAAAAAATAGAAAATGTATCTTCTTGGGTTATAGTGATGAGCAGAAGGCTTACAAATTATATGACCAAGAGGCAAAGAAGATCATCGCGAGCCATGATGTGGTGTTCAAGGAGGACCCGGATACAGTGGAGGAGGAGGAGGCAAGTTCTTCCACTTTATCCTCAAGCGAAGAAGTAGTCCACTATGAACCTATCCCGAGAGCTGTCCCTATCCTTAAGGAGGAGGAAGCATCATCTTCAGATGATGAGGAAAATGTTCACCAACCTGACATCACCCTACCGGAAAATCCATTGCTGTGTTGGGTGAAGCAGCTCTATGACCATAATAATCCTATACGTGCATCTATTGAGGAGAAGGCAGATGGACCAAGGAGGTCTTAGAGAATAGAGGAGCAAAGGAGGGCTTCTACTCTCACATAGTCAATATAGCCTTGATGGTTAAGATTATGAGAGAAGTAAAGGAGCCAACTAACTTGGAACAAGCACTTGTAGATCTAGCATAGAAGGCAGCTATGCAAGCCGAGTATGATAGCATAATGAAGAATGACACTTGGGAGCTAGTGGATCGGCTAGCAAAGCGGAAGGTTATTGGGCACCAAGTGGATCTGGAAGGTAAAGTACAAGGCTAATGGTACCTTAGAAAAGTACAAAGCCAGACTAGTTGCCTAGGGATTTTCACAAGTTGAAGGGTTTGATTTTCAAGAGTCATTTTCCCCAACTGCCAGAATGACCACTATTCCCACAATACTTGCAGTGGCCAGTTTACCAAATGGATGTTAAATCAGTGTTCTAAAATGGTGACCTCAAGGAGGAGGTGTACGTGGCTCAGCCACCAAGATTTGAGGCCCCCCATTCTGAGAAAAAAGTATGTAAGCTGAAGAAGGCATTGCATGGGCTAAAACAAGCCCCTAGAGCATGGTACCAGCAGCAGATAGATAAGTTCTTTTTAAGCTTAAACTTCAAAAGATGTGCCTCAGATGTTAACTTGTATGTTTACAGGGATGGTAAAAATTTTGTAGTGATTGTCCTATACGTGGACGACCTTCTTATTACAGGTGACTATGAAGATATGATCAACCAAACTCGAAAGGCTTTGAGTTCTGAGTTTGAAATGACAGACTTAGGCTTGCTGCACTATTGTTTGGGGATTGAAGTCTGGCAAGAGCCAAGAAGGATCTTCATCTCTCAGAAGAAGTATGCATGGGAGATCTTGAAGGCGTTTGGCATGACCAAGTGCAAGGAGATAGCTACACCTATGGAGGTGAATGCAAAGTTATCCATTGAGGATACATCAGCACTAATAGACTTTGGAAGGTACAGGAGGTTGGTTGGCAGTCTGATCTACTTGTGTAACACCAGACTAGATATCAGTTTTAATGTTGGTGTTTTGAGTAGGTTCTCAAACAAACCTCATGAGAGTCATTGGAAAGCTAGGATGCGGGTGCTTAGATACTTGAAGGAAACTCTTAACTATGGTATCACATATAGTTTTGGAACTTCTCTTGTGGGGAATTTGACTCAGATTGGGCAGGAGACAACGATTCCAGGTTTTTGGTTATTATTTCTCTTTAGATTCAGGAATTTTCTCTTGGATTAGTAAGAAGCAGCCAATAGTGGCATTGTCTTCTACCGAAGCAGAGAGTACAAGGCAGCTTGTTTTGCTGCATGTGAAGCAGTATGGTTGAGAAGGATCCTATGGCATATGGGAGTGTAGGATGAAGAACCAACTATGCTGAGATGTGACAATCAGAGTTGCATCGCCATTGCCAAAAATCCAGTGTTTCATGCGCACACCAAACATATAGAGATCCAATATCACTATGTGCGTGATTTGATCGAGGATGGGATAGTGGAACTGGTCTACTGTCCAACAGAGGAGAATGGAGTGGATATCTTCACCAAAGCACTTACGAAGGATTAGCTTCAAGTTCATCTTCAGAGACTTGGCATTGGGTTGAGGATATAGTTGACATGTAGGTGGACATTGAGGGGGGATGTTAGATATGCTCAATGCCCCACCCTCATAAGGTGCCACCAATGATCCATGGTGCTCAAAGTTCTAAGCCCCCATTATGAGAAGAAGCCGTAAGTGGACCCAGACATTGGTTGAGTCCTAACTTGTATGTCAGATGAGGTCTATGTGACCGGATGGCAAAAAGGTGACCGTTGTGGTCTGATCTTTGGGTTAGACAGAGTAGTTAAGTTGGTAGCAACTCGAGGCATATTGCATCGAGTTGCGGGCTAAGAGAGTTATCAGGGGCCCTAGCCAATGGTAAAGGAAATATTCCCTAGAATATTCCTTGGCCAACTAGTGGAGGTGCACATGGAAGGTCAATAGGCACATGGGCACATGGAAGGTCAACAGACACATGTGCATATGGAAGGTCAACAGACACATGTGCATATGGAAGGTCAACAAACATAGGTGCATATGCAAGGTCATCCATCATGGCCTCCTTCACAAGCTATAAAAGCTAAACCCCTTCACAACCATCTATTATCCATCTTTCACCCAGTCAGAGTTGTTCCAGCTAGCCTTAAGCTCTTCACCTATCTTCTGTCTAGATCGCCATCTAAGCTTCACAGTGGAAGCACATGGGTGGACAGAGCCATCTTTGTATCAGTTGTTTGGAGATAAAGAAATTTTGTTATTCTCCTCTTATCTGCTGTGTACTCTCTATCTCTTTCTCAGATTCGGATCAGTGCACCGTGTAATTTTTTATAAGATATGCCTCTACAGAAAGTTATGGAAGCTCAAAGGCAGGGATGTGCAGACTGCCTATGGCTGCCAAGGTGGAGTAAGTGGAGATGAGCTCATTAGTTGTGGACTTGAGATGACCTAAGGTTAAGAGGGACTAAGAGAGTAGAGAAGGGAGTCATGCCATGCCTGACTGTGCTCTGATACCATGTAAAAGATGCGAATCTAGAGCATGGTAGATGCTATGGCGGATGGAAAATGAAGACCAAACTCATGATGACATAGACAAGTAGAGACAAACAGTTCATACAAAGAGGCTACATTAGGTGTGATTACAAATATCTCAACATGGTGAACCTGACGTGAAAGTCAGCACAATAGGGGTATGAAGATGGGGGATTCCACAGGTTCAAGTGGTGGTGATGCTTTAAAACAGAAGATTGTTGAGATTGAGAGAGGCAAAGACAAAGAGTAAGGAGTAAGCATGTTCTCATCTTCTTCATTTATTCATACTCACATAACCACACACAAAGAGTAAGTGTATACAATAGTACTAAGGTTTATAGGACCATTCACACTACGTCTAAGACCACCGAATTATTTAATGTCCCACACTTGCTGATACAGCTGGACAAGACTAATGTCGGTCACACATGATAATAGGAGAATAGTATGAACTTGATATTCTAACACTCCCCCTCTCAAGCTCAAATCATCTAATGAACTCCAAGTAGTTGTCTAAAACTACTAAACTTATCTTTACCCAAAGACTTGGTAAATATATCTACAACCTGTTCATCAGTCTTCACATGCATAAGATCTACTCTCCCTGCAAGAACCATCTCTCTGATAAAATGGTAGTGTACCTCTATGTGTTTTGCCCTGGCATGGTATACTGGATTCATTGCCAAGAGTACACTACTAAGATTGTCACACAATAAGGTCATTGGAGCATCCACCTGAATATCCAAATCAACCATAAGCTTGAGTAGCCATGAAATCTCACATGCTGCCAATGCAACACCCCTATACTCTGGCTCAGTACTAGACAATGCAACTGTTGGTTGCTTCTTGCTGCTCCAGCTGATCATGCCACTTCCAAAGCCAAAAGCATAACCACTCGTAGATCTGCGATCATATGAGCATCCTGCCCAATCCGAATATGTGTATCCAACCAGTTTCAAGGGCTTATCTCTCATATAGAACAACCCATAATCTACAGTGGACTTAAAATATCTCATAATCTGCCTAACAGCATCCAAATGTGGCTTCCTAGGCTTCTGCATAAACTAACTTATGAGCCCAATTGCATAACTCAAATTCGGCCTAGTAATGGTTGTAACGTGTCCACTAGTATCATCCAAGACACGTCTTAGCAATCCATCGGAAAGGATGTCTAGAAAGCTCCGCCCGGCACTCCCATGGAAAGTTATGGGGTTTGCAATCTAGGGCTTTCCGCGTCTGTCATGTAGCGGAAGTATTCCGGCCGTTCCCACTTAGGATTGACCTGAATTAGGGTTTTCCTAATTGGCCATTTCCTAACAGCAACTAGCGTCGGACCCAAGCAAACTACTTTACGCAGAAACGCCAGGTTCGAAGCGGATTCACGCTGCACTTGGTTCAAGGAGAATGGGAAACGAGAGGGATGCAAAGCTCAACCTCTTTGCCATAAGGCATAGTCCCATTCCGTTCCCCTAAAACAGTGTAAATCGGGTTTAATCATAATTCTAGGTCAACGCTTTTGTTGTTCTTGTCCTTTGACGATCATCCCGCTGTTCCTCGTGATTTGAGAAAAGTTCCCAGCCAACCGGGACCACCCATCCGTAGGACGGACCTATGGCCCATCCTCCGCACTTTCATCGGGTTGTTTTAGTTATTTAATTACCTAACACATTAGTTGGACAGGTAACAGCCAGATTCTTTAATTAACCCGTTAGGCACTGGTTCCTTCACGTAATCTTATCACTTGACATAGAAAAATAATATCAAAAAAGCTCCTTATTAACATGTCATCATATTTATCTTGAAATACAAAGAGTCCAGCCCGTAGGCTTATCCACAAACTACCCGAAGGCTATCTAGCAATCCACAGGGATCACTAATCCAAGTTTCCGCCCATAGACTAGTATGAGGGCCTCGAGATCCAATCCCGAGTCACGTTAGCCTCTTGTGCAGGACCCGGAAGGCAAGGGATTTACGGCCATATCCCCCCTGGCACCCAAGCATCCTCCTGCTCCAAGTAGCGCTCAACGGAGAGACCTCTCGCGATGGGTTCGGTCCACTTTCCTGGCGCAGTCAACAACCCCCTTGGTTAGGGTTAGGCAGGCAGTCGGGGGTAACTGAAGCTACCTCTCCCTTCAGGCCTTCCACCTGAAGTATAGATATTCATTTATCTTTTAATTCATTGGTCAAACAAAGCCAAACAGTGCTCTAAAATCTGTAGCAAGCACAAACATTTCCATTGATCGTTTTTGTTGGCAAACTGCTAAGGAATGAATCCTCCCTTTTGAAAGGAAGGAATGAATCCTTCCTTTCGAATGCGTCTAGCACTCGATCCGGGATAACTTGCAACTTGGCAAAATCCCCTATATCCTGGGTTAGGGCATACCCTATTAACCGGACTTGGTCAAACCCTAAGTTTATCGGTTGGTCTTTAGTTTCCAAACAATCTTCCTTACTCAAGAAGGATACTAAATTAGGATGATTATTCATCCTCTTGCAAGATAACTTGCGTAAGGACATGCCAACTTCATTGCGAGAACTTGGCCATTCCCTTGTGATCCAATCACAAGATCATATGACTCCGCACTTGTTGCGCAAGTGCTGCATCAAACTATGAGACTATGGAGTCACGAAACAATCTGTTTCAAGTTCTTTAAGCTAACGTCGTTAGACCTAGGGTTTCCAAGCTTCATCTTTGTAAGATTCTCAGGGACAAACCCTAGTTCCTTTTACGATTACAATTCATTGTCCCTACATTCAGTGAATGTGGGCAAGTATTTAAGGTATAGGCGTTTCTTGGAATTTAACTCATTCCCAACAAGTATTTCGCAGCTTAGGTGTTTTAAGTTTATGTCAATTTGGTTAACTCTAGAAGATAATTTTGAGATTACTTCCACATGATTTGTTGTCTATGCGTAAATTGATTTTTCAATCCTAAACTTTATCGATTTGAGGTTATGTTAATTCCGAATAATCTTCCTACACTTTGCGAACAAAATTCATGCTAAATAAGCAACCTTTTACTTGATAATTTATGCTGTTGACAAACAATATTTTCCTAGAGTTTATGCATCGTAAGAATCATTTCATGCTTGCACTTTCCATGATGATTCATTGCAAAGAGGATATGGATTAATAGTACCAGATGCAGTTTATACTTCTAGGCTTAATCGAAGTATACTATTTCAATGGATAATAATCTAATCTTATAATTCATTTCAATGCATAAACTATTTGCTAGAAATGATTTTATGCTTTCTTTATTTTGCATGTTTCATTAAAAGTATTAATGACTAAGTTCCTTCGTCGTGAGCATCTAGGACAAAAATATATCCTATTTCTAATAATTAACCTTTCAAGATTGAATTATAACAATATCAAATAATAATTAGGAAGGAAAACCTGGGCTTGGGGTGAGATATCCACATGGATGCCCGGAGATGACCCTCCTGCGGCTACGCCTTAGACTTTCTTAGGAGGCATCGTAATTGTAGTTTTCGGACGTGGAAGTAGCTTTACAACTCCTCCTTGGAATTCCACTGTCGCTCCCTTGCACCGCCCGTCGAAAGTAGTTTTTGGAAGGCTCCCTCCTTGAAGTCGGGGATTCGAAAGGGTGTTTCAGAATCTTTTACGACTAAGACCCATTGAAGCCATGGGGAAGGCTTAATGGCCTTTTAATGACTCGTTCAAACGAGGAATGAAAAGGGATGGAAAAGACACAAGGTGCGGGAGAGAACTCCAAGGGAATATAGTAATCGTAAAGGTTATAAGTAAGGTCGAAGGACCCTTAGGTCAAACTTGGAGGAAAGGGGTTTCAATACGCTGCAAGGGGAGGGGCTAGGGAAGGTTTAAACACGGAGGAAAGAGGGGTGGTTCCAAAGCCAAGGGATAGGGGTTTAAGGGATTAACATGGGGGGTGTGGTTTCAGGATGCCCAAGGAAAGGGTTTAAGGGTTAATACACGAGGGGTGTGGTTCCAAGGAAAAGGGGGCTTAAGGATTTATAAAATATAGAGGGCGGTGGGTTCCAAGGCCCAAGAGAAAGGGGCTTATAGGGGTTAAAACCAGGGGAAGGGGGGGTGAGTAGTTTTGAAGCCCAAGGAAAAGGGGCTTATAGGGGGTTACAATCGGGGAGGAAAAGGGTTTTTAAGGCCTAAGGGAAAGGCTTAATGGGTAAAACATGGGGGTTCTAACACCCATTAGAAAGGGGGGTTTAGACACCTTAGGGGGGGTGTGGTTTCAAGACCAAGGGAATGGGGGCTAAGAAGGGCCCCCCTTTGGAAGCTTCTAGAGCTTCCCACGTGGCCAAACAATGACTGGCGATGACCAGCAGCTCTGGGTTGCGCGGACTGATGGCAGGGTGATGCCGTCCTGGCTCAGCGACAGTTCAACATCCCTCGTCAAGGCAGAGTGGCGACGAGGCGGCTTATCCCTCCCTCCTTCCACTAATTGCAGGGCGGCAGTGAGTCCTTTCGATTTCTACCCTTCCGTCCCTCCTCTGATCTTGCACCTACACGGCGGCCTGGTTTAAATAGGAGGGGAGGGGGAATCCTCCCTCTCTTACACGACAACATGCATGGCCCGAGCACCTACATGGGTGCCAGCGAGCTACATTCTGTGTCCTCCTTCCCCTCCAGCGCGATGTCGGCTGGGGGAGGAGGGGAAAAAAAATTGCTTTTATTTTATTAAAAGGGTTTTTATCCGTTACGATTTGTTACAATGGTCAAGTAGATTAGACTTCCAACCATCTGCCTGTACATAGTCACATCCTGAATTTTAGCTCCAGTGCTAATGTCCAACTTGACATTCTGATCAAGGGGTGTATCCAATGGTTTGCATTCAACCATGCCATACTCCTTCAGCATTTCCATGGCATAATGTTTCTGCATCAGCCATAAACCATTTTCAGCCTTGATTACCTCAATACCCAAAAAGTACTTCGATTCATCGAGATCTTTCATGTCAAATTCAAATTTCAGCATCTTCATTACATGTTGTATGCCCAAGTCATCATCACCAGTGATTATCAAATCATCAATATATATGACCAGCACTACCAAGCCACTGTCAATCTTCTTTGTAAATAGACTGTGATCAGCCCTACCAACAGTAAATCCCAACCTCTGCAAGTAGTTACCAATCCTAGCATGCCAAGCTTTCGGAGCCTGCTTCAGCCCATACAGTGCCTTTTTCAACTTGCATACAAAATGCTGAAAATCAGGGTGAACATACCCTTTTGGCTGAACCATATAGACATCCTCTGTTAAGTCACGGTTAAGAAATGCATTCTTAATGTCCATTTGATGTAATTTCCATCCTCTAGCAGCACCCAAGGCAATCACAATGCGTATGGTTGCCATCTTGGCAATAGGGCTGAATGTTTTCTCATAATCAAGTCCATACAAGTGGGCATACCCCTTAGCAACTAGCCTGGCTTTGTACCTTTCCACGCTGCCATATAGACCCATTTGTAGCCAATGGTCTTTTTTCCTTCAGGTAGTGGCACAAGATCCCATGTATTATTTTCAACCAAGGCATCCATTTCTTCATCCATGGCTGCACACCAGTTCTTCTTTTCCACTGCTTCAACATATGTACCTGGTTCTTTGATCTCCATCACTTTTGTCATGTAAGCATAATGCTTTGTAGTGTAGTCACTATATGTCAACTTGTCAACAGGGTATCTGACCCTCTGTGAGCGTCTAAGCTGTGGTGCACTGCTCGATTCCCCTCTCTCATGAGGTGGAATGTACCTGCTCTGCCTTGCGCCAGGCATATAGACAGTCAGAATACCAAGTTCACTATCTAAAGTGTCAATAGACTCATATCCAGAAGTCATTCTACCAGGTGTCATCATCCCAGATACATCCTCAGTAACTTTCTCTTTTCCTTTATCCGCGACATCATATCTCCCCCTCACTGACATACTGGTGTCAGTGGACGGTGAGCTCCTCAATCTCCCTGTCCATGGGGATACTGTCTAACTACTAGGTCCTATCATAGCAGTGCTCTGCTACATATCAACTGTGGATACATGAGGAGAAGGCATATCCGATGGCACTGTAGTCAGTGATACATACCAAGAACCCATTTCATCAAAAATAACATCCCTGCTCACCAATGTCTCCCTGGTAGAGGGATCATAGCATTTGTATGCCTTCTTCTCCTACGAATATCCAATGAAAACACACTTATGCACTTTTGGATCCAGCTTCTTCCTTTTTTCATCTGGAATATGCACATAAGCAAGACAACCAAAGACTTTCATGTGACTTAAATCCGGCTTATAGCCATACAGCTTCTCAAACGGTGTCATCTCATGAATACCTGTAGTGGGAGTCTGATTCAAGATATACATGGCTGTCATAAGTGCCTCAGCCCAATAATAGAGCGGCATCTTCTTCTCATTCATCATGGCACGAGCAGCTTCCATCAAGACCTTGTTCTTTCTTTCAGCTACTCCATTCTATTGAGGAGTGTAGCTGAGGTAAGCTGCCTGCATATGCCATTTTGAGCCAAAAAATTGACAAACTCATTTGATACATACTCCCCACCGCTATTTGATCTCAAGCAAGAGATATAACAATCAAATTCCTTTTCAACCTGCTTTTAAATTGCTGAAAAATAGCAAACACCTCATCCTTTGTCTTCAGAATGTAAACCCAAGTATAGCAATTGTAATAATCAATGAATGTCACGTAATACTTCGAGCCTCCCATGGATGCATTATGGGCTGGCCCCCAAACATCAGAGTGCACTAACTGTAGAGGACGTGTACTCTGCCTTACATACCTGACAAATGGCAACCTTGACTGCATACCAAACTGGCAAGCATCACATATATGACTAATATCTGAATATTGGAACTTGGGTAAACCAGTAACAAGCTGTTTTTTCTGCATAATTTGCAGCCTTTGCAAATTTACATGCCCCACTCTCTTGTGCCAAATTTCCAAGTCTCTGATAGTGCCAGAACCATGGGCAAACATAGCTGAATTTAACTCTGGCAAGGTAGCATCAAAAGTAAACATTCTGCCATTCCTGTATATCAACTTGCATCCATTACCAAACTCTTCAATAAAGAAACCATGCTTGTTGAATCTAACATGCAAGTTCTGCTCCAGTAGGTTCTTCGTAATTGAAGGAACATGCAATACATCATGTAAATTTTTCTTTTTGCCATCATGAACCAAAAGGGGCACTTTGCCTTTATGCTCAATGCTATGCTACGTGTCATCACCTGTACAGACATAGCCATTTTTTTCAGCCACCATATCAGTGAACCAATCACCATGAGGAGTCATATGGTTCAATGCCCCTGAATCAATGTACCAAACTGCATCATCAATGCATTTTTCAGCAACTCTATCTTTTACATACTGCGTGGCAAACAATCTATCTCCTGAAGTATCATCTGCCTGACTAGATGTAGCAAAATGCCCATGTTGTTTGCCTTTCTGATTGCCCTACTTCTTCCAGTAGTCCTTGGCAATATGCCCATACTTCCCGCAGTAATGACAATCCTTATCCTTGTTCAGATTGTCAGTGTGAGAAATGCGGGATCTAGAGCATGGCAAAGACGGAAGCTATGGAGGATGGAAGATGAAGACACTACTCATGTTGACATTGACAAAGAAGACAACTGTTACACAAGTGAATTAGGTTTCAATATTGAGACTTGAACTCATAAACACAATCTTGTGTAGGACTGACAATGACACAGGGACTTGACACAAAGAGACAAGTACTATTGCATTATCATCATATGAAAGTGATAGTCAAGTACATCATTATATAGGATTTCTTAGTAGCATACTTCATCACTGTGCCTATGGGATTTGTCTCTCTTCCTAGAATGAGCTACATCTTCCTAGCCTAGTTTTTCCATACAAAGGGGCATACATAGGGTGTGATTGGCAGATTCTCAACACCCCTCCTCAATCACAACCTGAAAGTACAAAGTGTGTAGAGGCTTTAGTGAGAGCAGCACCTGCAAAGTGTGGGCATACCACAAACATGGCAAAACACCAGAGGCTGTCGTAGAAAAGGCTAAGTGTGGGTACCATAAACATGGTGAACATCCAGAGGCTCTAACAGGGGCCTCACAAAGTGTACAGAGGCTGTAGTACAAGGCTACATGAGGAGTTTACAAAGCTTATGAAAGGAACATTAAGGCAGGTACAATGCTTTTAAAACAGAAAATGAGAGACAAGGACTGATAGGCCCTTGTGGTCTTTTTCAGCATATGATTTCTCTTTGTCAGCATGGAAAATCTTCTTGTCTTTCATCTTTGGTTCTTCAGCTTTGAATGATGTGGTCTTTTGGTCTTCATGGCTAATCTTCTTATTGTCCTTCTTCCTTTGCTCTTTGATCTTATGGTCTTCTTGGTCTGGTTCCCCATGGACTTTGCTTGCAGCTTTAGTCTTCATGTCCATGTCTTTGTCCCCCTCAAGCAAAGTCATCTCATTCTTCATGATGGCCAAGGTAACTGGAGTGCGTTCAAAAACTTTAGATGGAATCATTGATTGCACTTTAGTATGAGCAATTCCATGTCTAAGTAGATCACAAAAATCTTCTATGTAGTGTAGATAAGTCATGTTACTTTTCATAAAGTGTATCCACATATAAATCTTCTTGGTTATCATAGATATGACCAAGAATCTGCTTCAATTCTGTGAGTAAGTGGCAACCAAATTGATCTTCAATGTGTCAAAAAACACAAGTGAAAATAGTGTTAAATCAACACTCTTAAGTATCAAGGGATACTAGAGTTGAAGATGGTGATTCTTGATGCATCCTTTGCTTGACGAACCCGTTGTTTGAGTCCCCTCCTTGATGTGTGGCACTGACTTTGGTTAACTTGAGAAACTTGGAACTTGAAGTGAAGTTGAAGCTTTGGAGCTCAAGTCTATGAGAGGTCTTCAAATCTTCAATGGGTCTTTAAGTGCTTCAGAGATCTCCCCTCCTTGATTTGATGGACAAATGTTGTTGGAGACTAATCAAATCAGTGAATCAAAGTGGCAGGGTTTAGCTTGACTCAAGCCAATGAGGAAAATCAAGTGAAATGAAAGCTTGAGACAAAATAGCTATGGAGTCCCACAGTTAGGGTTTTCAGCCTGACTGGTTTTTCTACTATATCAGCCCACAAACACGATCACCCGGTGTCAAACGCGAGCTGGAGGTAGCTTAGGTCTTGGGCTTACAAAGCCCTATGGTTGCAGAGTGAATCGCGGATTGTGCGTGGAGATCCAGCAGTACGACTGAAACAGGTGCAGATTTGATCAGCGAGCTCGAATTTCCGCAATGTTGGGCTCGATGATGAGCAATGTTGGTGTTTGTCGTGATGAGGAGCAGCGCCCTGGCCTAGGGGAGATATTCATAGAAGAAATCGACTTACAATATGGCTTGTGGAAGGAGATCAGGAAGCTCCAAGAGCTGTAGATTCTGTCTGGCTATGGCTGCCAAACAGTGGCTATGGGGTTCAAGTGAGAGATTGGAGCCAAACACTCACACTGATTTGGATGTGAGCTGGATAGAGGTTGAGAGGAATCAAGAGAGGCTGGAGAAGCAATGCCATGCCCAACTGGGCTCTGATACCATGTGAGAAATGCGGGATCTAGAGCATGGCAAAGACGGAAGCTATGGAGGATGGAAGATGAAGACACTACTCATGTTGACATTGACAAAGAAGACAACTGTTACACAAGTGAATTAGGTTTCAAGATTGAGACTTGAACTCATAAACACAATCTTGTGTAGGACTGACAATGACAAGGGACTTGACACAAAGAGACAAGTACTATTGCATTATCATCATATGAAAGTGATAGTCAAGTACATCATTATATAGGATTGCTTGGTAGCATACTTCATCACTATGCCTATGGGATCTGTCTCTCTTCCTAGAATGAAGTACATCTTCCTAGCCTAGTTGTTCCATACAAAGGGGCATACATAGGGTGTGATTGGCAGATTCTCAACAGTCAGATGGACGCTGCTGTTGCCAGGAGCCTCTACCTCTAGGGCTAGATCTCCCCCTGCCTCTAAAGTTTCCACCACCTCTTGCATTCAATACCTGTTGGTTGTTATTACCATAGGATGCATTTTGCTAGCCTCCTCTGCCAAATCCATAGCCTCTACCACGGTTTCCACAGCCCTGTTGATTGGAATAGAAAACTGCATCCTTGTTTTTAGAATTGCTAGATCCTGCAGCCAAACCAAGCTTAACCTCTTCATGGATAAGCAATGCAACCAGCTCATTGAAATCAGGCATTTCAGCCCGCACAGACACAAAAGTGTCAAAAGACTTATACTCAGGCCCCAAGCCATTCAAGGTCACAGCAACCATGTCTTCATCTTCAACCTGTGAACCAACAGATGCCAACTGATCCGCAATGGTCTTAACCTCTGTGACATAATCCTGTATAGATCTGCTCTTACTCTCCATGTTGTTGAACTTCTGCTTCAACTGTATCTTCCTGGCACTTGTGGTTGTGCCATAATACTTGACCAAAATGTCCCATGCATCCTTAGGAGAGCTGCAGTACATTATTTGCATTACCATGGTATCTGAGATACATAAAGAGAGCCAGTGCAAGACTCTACAAGCTCTTTCTGTCCAAGCTCGGTGTAACCGTCTTTGATAGATCTGGGAGCTCGGGTTCAGCTTTCGCTCCAGTCACCAACTTCCAATAGCCTTTCCTTATTAAGAAGTTCTCCATGCAAAACTTCCATATGGCATAATTGTTACTGTCAAGCTTTTCCCCCACTATCTGGGTTATGTTGTCTATCCTTTCTGCATTTGCCATGTTCTAGACTTTACCTGACTACCTGCAAGCCAACAAGTATGACTGACCAAGTTCAATCCTCAACTGTTTATGACCGTTTTCTGTAGTTAATTTCAGTAAAAAAACCAGGGTATTTCAGCCCAGTGACAGCTCAAAATAGTCCACAAATCTATGGTCCAACTCATAAGTATAACGGTCAAGACTTATGCTTTGGAATTGCTTCAACTTAAACTCCTGCAACCTCACTACTAGGATAAATACATGCAGTCTGAAAACTGTAAACTGTTAGTCACCAGCAGCTTATTCAAAGCCAAGACTGAGTCATACGCATGTCATACATGTCCCAAACCTTCATAGATAGCTGCTAGCACATGTAGCAGTCCAAGCATAACCATACGGGCACAAAACAGTGCATAATCAGTAAGTATAGGTGTCAAACTTCTTGCTCATAGATTGCATTCAGCAAATTCTTAGTAATGTCAAGCTTTTTTAGCTCCAAAATAGCTCAAAAAACATGCCAAACATCCACTTTAAAGTGTCAAGGTCACTGCATGACCATATGGGCACCCATAAACAAGATGTCTTCAATAGCTAGCTGCATACATTGCAATTATAGTTTGTACCCAGCCAAGACTCTGTAAATGCATTCAATTTTAGCTTCAAATTTCAAATTTTTTAATCATGCTCAATGCTCAATTCAATGCTCCAAGCATTCCTAGATATATTCCCAATAGCACACAATTGTTAGAGATCAACAGTGTCATAGCATGCTTCAATAGAAGATGGTGTTTGCTGCCCGCATTCAATGACAATTTTCAGCCTATCAATAACTTCCCAAAACTGAGCATTTCAGTCAATAACTTCAGTCCATAACCATATCAATCAATGCATATGTCTTCACAAATATGTATATGCTCAACAGACCCTTTTAAGCATGCCCGGAAGCCTCAATCTTTTACTTACTGTCAAGTACTTGCTGAATATTCACTGTACATAGTAGTTTTGGACAGATTTTAGATCTGCAATCAACTCTCATAGTTCATATCTCATTCCTAGTCAAGCATTAGTATGCCACAAGTCTTTAACAACCTTGCCAAGGCTTGTTTATAAACCAGAGATTAGTGTATGACCAAGTACTGGCATGAAGTACAACAGATGTATTCAGCCTGAAAACAGGCGCTGTTCACGCAGCATGTAGATCTGATTCCAGTAGCTACTGTTGATGATAATGATGATGATAAACACTCAAATATGCTCAAGGGTGCTCCCCAAAGCTCCCACAGAAGCCTCAAACACTAACATGAAGCACAGACTCAATCTGACCAAAATGCATACCTTGTTGCACAGACAATAACAGTCAATGGCAGTCAGCCCTCTTTTCTTCAATAACCTGTGTCTTCACTCCCGAATTCTTCACTCCACAGAGCCCAGTCATGGGTGCTCTGATACCATGTTGAGATGAGAGAGTTAGGATAGAGAGTAAGGAGCAAGCATGCTCCCATCTTCTTTATTTATTCATACTCACATAACTACACACAAAGAGTAAGTGTATACAATAGTACTAAGGTCTGTAGGACCATTCACACTGGGTCTAAGACCACCGACTTATTTAATGTCCCACACTTCTGATACAACTGGACAAGACTAATGTCAGTCACACATACTAACAGGAGAATAGTATGAGCTTGATATTCTAACAATGATTACTTTGTTGTAGCAACAATAACAATAACAATTGTTGTTACAATAGCAGATGCAAACTCGACATGAAGCATAAAGAATTGATTCCTTAGCTATGAATCCATTACAGGCAGTGGGACATGAATTGAAGTAGTCTAAGGGTCAAAATATTTTGGCATTCATCCGGATGTATGAAGAAAAGATGTTGTTTCATGGGGTACCACAGTATGCATGGAGTCAGTATTTCTTCCATTTGGCCATGCATACATTGCATGATAGGATTAATGAACTACATAGAAGAGATGTTGATTGGGCACCTTTTAAGAAAGCTTTGAGAAAATAGTTTTTCTTGGAAGATGCAGGATTGGTAATAAAAATATATTTACAAATTGGATTGAAAATCCCAATAAAGGGTTGTTGATTGATATAGCTTTGCTCTGTAAATTTGAAAGTCGGTATACACAGTTGAACACTGATGAGCAACAATCATTGGAGAGTCAAAAATTTGATTTGTTTTTTAAGGTTGTAGATCTTGTCTTATAGGAGAAGCTGACTGATCATTTAGAAGATGCCTCTTTTGAAATGGGGTTGAAATCATATTGGGCTAATATAACCGAGGCAGTGCATATGTTGGTAAAGAGAGAGCGGATGAAATCAAGACGGGGTACAGGTACTACCTGTGCCAATGCTCAAAAGGGGGTTGAAATTGCAGCCCAGGGGCCTGTGGCTATGGTGGCAGAACAATCGGCTATATCTACTGGCTAAAGGTGATGTTCTGGATGAATTAATCAAGGGTATGCATGATTTGAGGCTGAATTTGACAAAAGACTCACCAGTCCCTCTTTTGTAGCTCATTTTCTGATGATAGACTATTTTAAAGTTTAACATGTGGACTTGCCTTATGTTCCCACCATAAGCTCCTAAACTCCTCATGTAGCCTCTGCACACTACAGCCTCTACACACTTAGTGAGGCCTTGTAACAGCCTCTGGCTTTGTATGGTTGTTTTTTTGTCTCTTCCATGTCTACACTTAGCAAGGTTCTACTCACAACAGCCTCTGTATACTCAGTGTCTTTTACGGTTGTGATTGCAGAGGGGTGTTGAGAAATGTGCAATCACATCCATCATACCCTCTTTGTATGGGACAAACAAGGCAAAGAAACAAACTGCAAATAAAGCCTTAGACTAGGTCATGTATGCACGGTTTATTAAAACCACGATTGTTGAATACCATGGTCCCTTTCCACCTATCTCCACCTACCAATACCACCTATTGTAAGCCTATAAAAGACACTCATCCCACACTCATTTACTTAGTCATTATCAACCAATTGTACTTGCATTATGCTTGTATAATATTAGTTGTTCTTCCTTGTCAATGCTTTTGCATCATTATGATTATCTATTTGCTCATCAGTGATCCTCCATAGCATGCATTCTCACACTCATTTAGTTAGTCATTATCAACCAGTTGTACTTGCATTATGCTTGGATAATATTAGTTGTTCTTCCTTGTCAATGCTTTTGCATCATTATGATTGTCGATTTGCTCATCAGTGATCCTCCATAGCATTCATTCTCAGTATTTTAATGTGAGAAACCGTCTAGGAAACTCTAGGACTCTTTGCTAGTCACTCTCTCTAACATGTGCTTGGTGTATGACAATGGGTAATTATCTCTTTTTGTAGCTGCATTTACCTTCTTATAATTGACACACACTCGAATCTTCCCATTTTTCTTTAGGACGATGACTATGGTTGAGACCTAGTCCGTGTGTTCAATTTTGTAGATGAATCCTGCTCTCATCAATTTGTCAATTTCTTCCTTAACAGCGTGAGTGTGCTTTGGATTTATGGGACACAATCATCATTTGACTGGTGTTATGTCACATGTCATGGGTATGTTGTGAGTCACTACACTCAAGTCTACCTATTTGAGCTCTTTTAGGGACCAAGCAAAGATGTCTACATACTCTTGCAAGAGATTAATGAGACTTGCCCCATCTTTCTCAGCCAAGTCAGCAGCTATAAAGACAAGTCATAGGGTCTCCCCCTCCTTGGATAAATTGACCTCCTTGACCTTGGCAAGTCCCTCAATGGGTTTGCTTTCTTGCAATTGTCATTTGGCTCCTAGCAAGATCACCACCCTATCTCCCTTTTTGAACTTCCTGAACCGTTTTGGTAGGTCTTGCAATTTTTGTTGTTCCTCTGTCTGTGTTTCTTTTCTCAGCATTTGTCATTCCTCCCTTAATCATCGGTGTCATAGGTGAATGGGTAGGTCCCCCTTAGTGCATCTAGTCTTGGGAGGCGAGGTATTTCAAGATCACTATCTAAGCTAGATTCTGATTTGGAATCAAACTCTCCATTTTTGCTAGAAGAGGGGCTCTCTCCTGGTGGTCGTAGCTCCGAAGGAGAGTCTGTTTGTGGCAGTGGTGTATCACTTGGTTGAACTAGGCCTGCTCCCTTGCAATCAATTGCACATGTGCAGTCCTCACGTCTAACTCCATCTCTAAGTGTACTCTGCTTGTGTGGTCTGGGGTCTACTTGTATTTGTTCGATTACATGCCTCCCCAGCATCATACTCTAGGATATTGACTTGTTTTTTGCTCTCACCTAGTAAAAGAACAACATTCCTCATACTCATCATTAGATCTGTCTTTGTTAGGTTGCTCTTGAACCTCCTGGTTCTGACTACTCCCTTCTTGTTGATTGAGAAGTAAGGCCCAATTGTAGTTCAAGTTCAAATTGTGTACCTTGGACCATCCCCATTTAGACTCATCCAAGAGATCTTGAAGTGGCTTAAGGATCATCGTTGGATTGCGAACCAACTTATTGGTTAAGTATCCTAAGACCTCCTGGAGCTTACGTCTATTGCTTGGGACTCGGAATGCAACATGAGTGGGTCTTCTATGTAGACTCCCGGTCATCATGTAGAGTAGTACTGAAGGTGTGTCCATGAACTGATTAGTTGCCTTAACTACTTGTTCATACTCCTCAGTATCTGAGAACGGTAGGTCAATGGTAGCCGAAATGTGCATCCAGTCTCATTTGTCCTCAGGGAATGGGATATACTTGGTAAGGGCTCCATAGGATCCCCTAGTCTATCCATCGCCCTTCAGCATGGTGGAGATGGTGTCTAGGTCTACTGGGGTAGTCTTCCAAGTGTCCATCTCCACTCTCACAGCTTCTATTCGATTGCCCAAGAAGATAAGACTGTTGCCCCAGTCTTCTATGAATCTCACGTTGCATATATCTAGGGTCGGCCTAGCAAGATGTCGTAGTACACTCCCTTCATGACAATGAAGTCAATAGAGAACTGGATCCTTGCGACCTTTATTGGCTAGTTTTTTAATACTCTGAATGGCTTCACCTTCATTCCATTTTCCAGTGTGACGTTAAATCTAATAGTCTCGATCGATGGGTTGCCCCAAGTTTGGAGTATCGCATGGCTTAGTACACTCACTCCTGCCCCTGTGTCCACAATCCCCTTTCTAGTGACGTCTCCCACTGCTAGGACTCGCATGACTCCATGCATTTCTATGCCTTCCCAAAAGGCGTTGATGTGCCGGGATTTAGGTATAGAGTGCGGAGTCAGGCTCGATATTTGGGTTTCTACATTATGCTCGAGAAAGTATGTGGAAATTGGTTCATTTGTTTATTCAACCCACTGCTTAAGCTCCCATCATAGCATTTGGTGTTGCCTAAGTAGGTTGCCTAAGCTCAGAGTTATGGGAGTGGTCACCAGTGCATTGAGAAGGTTGCTAGTCACTCGCCTCTCTTCTAGGTCCGTGGTTCTCGGCCAATGGCCTTGATTATTTTTCCGGCTTGAGACAGTTAGACTTTGTCTAGGTGGTTCCGCTTGTGGTTTCATTGCCTCCCTTGGTTTTGGTTGTGGGGGAGAGATTGGGGTGCCTATGCTTTGAGAGATCGTTGATCTCATTCTCTAGTATGGGATTAGAGCCTTTTAGGTGCTCTTGGGCCTCCCTTACCCATTCTTTCACCTTCTTGATGGTTTTAAGTTAGTAATCTGGGTTGGGGTACTCCCCAACCTTAGCATTTTCCTTTTTAGCCGTCTGAGGTGCCTACATCTCATCTTTTGCGTCAATGGCTTTCCCTCCAACTGGTAGAGACATGGCACTTTTGGTTTTGAGGATGACCTTAGCGTTTGGTCTCCTCTTCCTTTGTCTCTAGCTCCTCTTTCCAGCTGAGGCTATGTCAAGGTTTCTAGGCCCTGGCAATGATATGTCGGCCTGCTTCTTTTGCGCATGGGTCATGACATGCAACGGAATAGGTGTGGCCTCCTCGTCGAGTGTCTTGACACTGAACAATCCCAATGGAACTGATGGCTTGTTTTTCTAACTAGAGGATGGTCTCCACCTAGGGCAATCGACAAAGAGATGAGTGATTCCACACTCAGTGCATCTCAAGTCTGCCTTATCTCTGTTTGCTTGTTCTCTCTCGGGGCAACAAGAAGAAAAATGTCCTAGGTGACTGCAACTCCAACATATGATTGGTTCTTGGATTTGCACTCCTAGGCCTCTGCCTCTTCCTTTACTCCCAATGCCATCACTGTATTGGTCGATAGCCCATGAGGATAGCATTGCCTTTCTCATTGTATGACACGTACGGGTTTACATAAGGCTCATCATTGCTAGGCTCGTCCACATAGTGGACTGGAGGGTCACTCGGTGGATGGGTCATGTAGGGTCCAGGTGGTCTAGGGATACTTGCAGGATTTATTTCCATCTTAGCGATGATCAGTTTAGCATAATTTGGTGCCGGAACAGCCAATGGGGCTCCCCTTCCAAAGGAGTTTTGTGGCATGTTCGCAAGATGGGGTTGATCATAAATTTGTGGGTATGGAAGCCTCCAAGGTGATTGACAATGCATGGTGTCATGGCCAAACCTACCACAATTAGCACAAGGTTGTGACCTAGGGTCCTAACACTTAGCTGGCAAGTGGTTTCTGCCACAATACACACATTGAACTTCTGGGCACATTGGTCGTCTCATCATCTCCTGTAGTTTGGCTATGTCCATCCTAATCTCTGCTAACTCTTGTCCCGAACTCAATGCCCTTTGCTTTGTCTTGAGTGCTTGAGTCTATTCTCTCACTTGGCATTGAGGCTCTCTCGGAACTCTTGACACTGGACTCTTTCTGATTCAATCCTATGGAGCCTCTTTCTTGTTAGAATATCAAGGTCATGTTACTCTTCAGTCAATCTATCTTTATGTGTGTGACCAACATTAGCTGGATACCATTGTACATGTGTGTGACATTCAATAAGTCGGTGTAGTCAATGACTTAACCACAGTTAGTCTTGGTTAGTCATACCTATGTGTGTAAGTCTCTTTCAGTTAGTATGATGGAGAAAGAAGAACAACAATGAGCTGAGGCTCATCTTCCGCTCCACTTTGTGTCTCTCCCTCTCTTCCAACATGGTATCAAATCTTGAATGCCTAAAGCCTGAAGACTTGGTAGTGGCCATTTTACATCAAGACATCAGATCTGAAGAAAACGTCATCAAAGGAGACTGTGCCTGCAGCCTTTTTTTTGCAAAAGCTATATCTTGTTTTAGAAATGGTTTTTGGAGAAAAGGCCCATGCTTCCTAATCGTTTCAATGTGGTCTACAACTTTACAATTTTTTTTTTCAAAATCCTCATAGATTTTGAGATATTCAGCACAAATATGTGCAGACTGGTTGATTACTACATTAAATAGCAGATGATTCCAAGGCACTGGTGGCTTTTATCCTAACAATGTATATGCCCTTATCATTATGCATTTGAGCATGATATTGGAGTGCTAAATGCTTAGTTTTGGAGCTTATTTGCAGGCTAAAAACAGTGAACTAGTTGCTATCCTGAATTTAGAAACAATATACCTATAGGGTTGAAGTATTTGTGATGCTTATTTGCTACTCACAAATGCTTGGATCATACTACTTGAGTGGTAGATACTTTTTGGGATATTGTGAGTGCTGAAAGTCCAAAGTTTGGATTGATTTGCTGTTGGTTATACCAAGGTAACAACTGGTTATTGTCTGCAGGAAGGATACCTATTATCTTCACTTGACATACATGCAATATATTCTGACCAGTTGAGCATGTATCAACTCCTGCATAGAGTGGCAACTGAATGAGATGTTTTGGGGCTGTTTTGAGGTCTGAATAATCTTGTTTTAATAGAGAAAATACTGTTGGTTATAGCAATGGGCTGCCTGTATTTGGTACTGCTACTTGCATACAGTACAAACATTGATACTTGTATGGACATAGTTTGTTTGTAGGATGTTTTGCCACTACCATAGAATGTTTTGAACTGTTTTGAGCTTGGTTTATGCTCAGTTGACTGTGTTATTTCATTGTTGGAATATAGTTTACAGCAAGCAGGTTGCTAGGAAAAGTGTCTTGAATTACATGAAATTGTCCTGAATAGCAGAAAATTGGACTTGAACTATAGGAAAAGTAGTCAGATATTTACAGGTTGTATACATCACTAAATACCTAAGCTGCAACTATGACAAATGCTCAAGGCACTGACAATATTACTCAAATTGTGGGAGAAAAGTTGGACAATTTTTTTTAAACTTTATGGAAGTTCTGTATGAATAATTTTTTGGTTGGCAGAGGTTATTGGGACTTATGTACAAGTGATGAGGCTGAACCTGAAATGCATGAAAGGAATCCGACAAATGATTAGAAAAGGACTCATAAACTATGGACTGAGAGAGCATGCAATGTGTTACATTGGTTTTCCTTATGTATATCAGATGCTATGGTTATAAAAATTATTGGATGCAATTCTCCAAAGGATGCATGGGACATACTCATGAAGAATTATGAAAATGTGACACATGCAAAAAAGATTCAGCTAAAGAAACAGTTCAATAACATGTCTAGGAATGGTAGAAGCATTCAGGCCTACACTACAGAGATTAAGAACATAGTGGATTAGCTTGCCACCATTGGATCTTCAATGTCTAAGGATGATATGATTGCAATGACATTGAATGGACTTGGCAAAGAGTATAAAGCATTTCATATGTCTATTGCTGTGAGAGCTAAATCCTCTGATTGGGATGAGCTAATTGCTTTGATGTTGCATAAGGAAGTTAAGCTTGGGCTGAATACAGGTTTTAGTACGTCTCAAAGTAGAGACACTATTCTTTACTTTAGCCAACGTGGCAAAGGTGACAGAGGCCATGGCTCTTTTTGAGGTCAAGGAGACACTCAAAAACTTTATGGACAACATCAGCAGAATGCCTGGCATGGCACAAATACACGGGGCTAGCGTGGATCTGGCAGCTTTAGAGGCAGGGGGAGATCACCCCATGTTAGAGGTGGTGGATCTCTTTCATGGTAGTCAAATGATCAGTCAAACAGAGATAAGGAATGCCATTACTACCGCAGATATGGACACATTGCAAAGGATTATTACAAGAAGAAGTGAGATATGAAGGGAAAGGAAAAACAATATGGGCACTATGCATCTTCTAGCAGTGCTCATGATGAGCAGGTTGACATATTGTTTGCCATGTAGCATGTGTCTAAGAATGCATCTAGGCAAAACAGAGATGAGAGATGGTACATTGATTCAGGGGCTTCAAATCATATGACACCCCATGGAGAATGGTTTGATGAGATGGTTGTAGGTTTGCATGGACATGTTTGTACTAGGGATGACACCCAACATACTATTTAGCATAAAGGAGTTGTACCTTTGTTGATGCCTGATGGCAAGAAAAAGAGCCTGCATGATGTACTACATGTATCTACAATAACCAAGAATATTTTGTCAGTTGAACAGATGGCAGAACAGAATCTGCAAGTGAGAATTAATAGAGATGGATGCTTTGTTGAAGAATATGGTAATGGCTACGAATTGATTGCTAGAGGCCGAAGAGATGGCAGAATGTTTACTCTTGATGCGTCAATTCAAGAATTGAAAGCAACCATGTTTGCACATGATGATGGTGCTATACAAGATGTTGAGATATGGCATAAACAAATTGGCCATGTGAATGCACAAAAGCTGAAATCTATGCAGCAGAAGGAGATTGTGCTTGGACTGCCTAAGTTCAAGTATCATGACTTTGAACACATGTATGTGATGAATGTCAATTTGGAAAGCAAGCACGGTTTCCATTTATGAGACATGTATGGAATATCTCAAAACCCTTGCAGTTAGTACATTCTGATGTATGGGGTCCATCTCATAATTCTTCATTTGGTGGTGCTCATTACTATGTATCCTTCATTAATGATTTCAGCATGTATACTTGGCTTAACATGCTGAAACATAAGGATGATGTGTTTGATGCATTCAAGGATTTCAAGAAGCATGCTGAAAATGAGTTGAGGTGTAAAATTTCATATCTTAGATCAGATGGAGGTAGAGGTTATGTCTCTAATTACTTTGACTAGTACCTTGCTAAACATGGGATCTGAAGACAATTAACTTGCAGCTATACACCATAGCAAAATGGTGTGGAAAAAAGGAAAATAGGATACTTATGGAATCGGCAAGAGCTATGCTAAATGAGAAGAGTTTGCCAAATGGTTATTGGATTGAAGCAATAGTGATTGTTGTCACCCCTACACCAGGGATTTATGATGTAACTCCATATGAGAGGTTGTATGGTCATAAGTTGACATTTCACACTTGAATGTATTTAGCAGCATTGCATATATGCATGTTCTTGATGAAAAGATGAAGAAATTAGATCCTAAGGCTATCAAGAGTGTGTTCCTTGGTTTTGCACAAGACCGGAAAGCTTACAAGTGTTATGTGCCATCTACACATGAGACATTGATTAGCAAAGATGATGTTTTTGATGAGCTGGCATCGTGTATGGTAATCCTATTGCAGTGGCTACTGATGGATTAGCCAGTACTAGTAATGCTAAAAATATGCCTACATTGAGTACATCTTTGAGTGGTCCTATAGGTGATGGGTCACCTACAGTAAGTCCTTGGTCAAGATGCTTGCAGAGTCGTACTTCTATGTCCACTGACACAGATATGTTATTGAGGGGGAGATTGGATAAGGGAAAATAAAAGATGCTTGAGGATGTGACAGGTCCACTTACAGCATGTTATGAGTCATCCAACAGCGACAATTTGGATAGTGAGTTGGGCATTCCATCTATTATGACACCTAGAGCAAGGCAGAGTTGTTATGTACCACCTCATGAGAGGCAAGCTCAAAGTAAGCCATAGTTACGGAGATCTGAAAGAGTCAGAAAACCAATTGACCAGTTTACATACACTGGTTATTCAGCCCGCCATTATGCATATATGACTAGTGTGACAGGTTACAAAGAACCTACAAAGTTTGATGATGCAGTTATAGATGATAATTGATGTGTTGCCATGGATGAGGAGTATGCAACCCTAGCTGAAAATGAGACATGGGAATTGGTTGAGTTTCCTGAAGGCAAAGTCCCCATTGGCTGCAAATGGGTGTACAAGGTTAAGTGCAAGTCAAATGGTTTGTTAGAATGCTATAAGGCTAGGCTAGTTGCAAAAGGGTATGTGCAGCAGTATGGCATTGACTATGACAAGACTTTTAGTCTAGTGGATAAAATGGCAACAGTCAGAACTCTCATTACTTTGGCAGGATGCAAAGGATGGAAATTATGGCAAATGGACGTCAAGAATGCTTTCTTGAATGGTGATTTGGTTGAGGAAGTATATATGGAGCAACTTGAAGGCTATGTTCACCCGAACTTTCCTACACATGTATATAAGCTAAAAAAGGCTTTATATGGACTGAAACAAGCACCTAGAGCATGGAATGC
This sequence comes from Lygodium microphyllum, assembly GCF_053477565.2. Taxonomy (NCBI): domain Eukaryota; kingdom Viridiplantae; phylum Streptophyta; class Polypodiopsida; order Schizaeales; family Lygodiaceae; genus Lygodium; species Lygodium microphyllum. The sequence continues at coordinate 8,934,709 of NC_141160.1, forward strand.
TCGGATCAGTAGTTATTACAGAAACATGGATTTAGATTGGGTAATGCAGATCACATTTTGTTCACGAAGAAGACAGATCATGGATATGTATTTCTAGTGGTTTATGTAGATGATATTATCATCACTGGAGATGATGGAGGGCATTACTAAAATTAAATCATGTTTACAGGCTGAATTCAAAGTCAAAGACCTTGGTGAACTAAAGTATTTTCTTGGGATTGAGGTAGTCTCTACACCTCAAGGTATATGACTGTTGCAGAAGCAGTATGCTCATGACATGTTACAGAAGTATGGTATGGCTGAATGCAAGCCTATGGAGACACCTCTTGATCAGAATGTCAAGCTGCAAATTGATGTTGGGAATGACATAGAGAATGTGACCATGTATCGACAGATGGTGGGCAGCTTGATATACTTGACTATTACCCGTCCTGACTTATGTTATGCAGTGGGGCTGATTAGTCAGTTCATGCAGAAGCCTTGTAAACCACATCTAGATGCAATCGAGAGGATCATGAGATATGTAAAGGGTACTATAGATTATGGGTTGTTTTATGAATATGGAAAATCTCTTGACTTGACAGGGTTTATTGATGCTAATTGGGCTAGTTGTGCCTATGACAGGAGGTCAACCAGTGGTTATGCATTTGGATTGGGCAGCAGTATAATTATGGATTGTTTTATGCATATGGAAAATCTCTTGACTTGACAGGGTTTATTGATGCTGATTGGGGTAGTTGTGCCTATGACAAGAGGTCAACCGGCGGTTATGCATTTGGATTGGGTAGTAGTATGTTGGCAGAGTAAGAAACAGGCTACTATTGCATTGTCTAGTATAGAAGCTGAGTATAGAGGAGCTGCCTTAGCAGCTTGAGAAGCAGTTTGATTGATGAAACTGCTCAAAGACTTGGGAATACAGCTGGAAAGTAGAGTGAGATTGCATTGTGATAACCTCAATAGTGTTATGTTGGCTAGCAATCCTGTCTACCATGCTAGGTCCAAACATATTGAGGTTCACTACCATTTCATCAGAGAAATGGTTCTTATAGGGCAGATTGACTTGATTCATGTGAAGACTGAAGACCATGTAGCAAACATATTTACCAAGTCTCTTGGTAGAGAAAAGTTCATATATTTTAGACAACTACTTAGAGTTTATCAAATGGTTTGAGCTTGAGGGGGAGTGTTAGAATATCAAGCTCCCATTACTCTTCAGTCAGTCTATCTTTATGTGTGTGACCGACATTATCTGATACAGCTATACATGTGTGTGACATTCAATAAGTCGATGTAGTCAGTGACTTAACCACAGTTAGTCTTGGTTAATCATACCTATGTGTGTAAGTCTCTTTTAGTTAGTATGATGGAAGAATAATGAAAGAACAACAACAATGAGCTGACGCTCATCTTCTGCTCGACTCTGTCTCTCTCCCTCTCTTCCAACATTTCCTTGAGCTAGTCATCCACTCTAATAGCTTCTTCAAAGAACCTTGCCAGTCTATATTGTTTCAAGCTTGAGTTGCTAGCCAAGGCTTTGTAGAGCTCCTTGCCCTATATTCCATTGATGAATACCGTGGATACTGCCCTTTCGGTTGGTCTCTCACCCAAGGGAATTCCTTTGAAGAGGCTCCTTATGTGGGTCATATAATCTCGAATGTCCTCTCTCTCTTTCTACTTGACATTCATAAGCTGCAATAACAGGTTATTGGAGTATCTAGGTTTGGAAAATCTTTTAATGAAGAGATTCTTCAAACCATTCAAAATAGCATGCTCCATAGCATCCAGACTTGTGTACCAGGTCGGACCCTTGTTGTCTAAGCACAGTCCAAAGGCTTTGGAGTGTTGAGAAGGATCAGTGAGGCCGTTGGCTTCGTAGACCTGCTCAAGCTGCTCCACGAAACTGTATGGGTCACTGGTAGCTTGGTATTTGTCCAGTTGTTTCGCTACCACATGGATTTTCGATTGACTCTTAGAGCCTTTGTTGACTCCCAACCCCGTCAGTAGCAATGTTACCAATGCTGCAACACTTTCTTCTGTGTTTGTGTTATCTAGCATCCACTTTGTCAAGATCTCGCTCAGTGTGAGATCTCCTTCTAGCACTCTCTTGCTCTCTGACCGATTCCTGCCCGCTAAGGCTAGTACTCTCTAGATCTCTTGCATTTCTAAGCTCAAGCGTAAGTTCCTAGTTTCCTGATTGTGATTGTATGTAGCCAGGCCTTGCAGAGCCCTACGGGCCAGTTTTCTCTCTTCCTCTAAGTCTGCTATGATGTCCTTTGTTGGCCTACCCTGGTGTTCTAGCCGGGTTTGAGCGTCCTATTGGTTCACTAAATGTTGGACAACCTTAGGAAAGTCTCCTAGGTTAAGCTCCTCGTTGCCTCTACGGCCTAAGCTGCCTCCTTCCATGTCTAGGACTTCCTGTTCTGCCAAGTTGTCGATAAGGTTGATAAGGCTAGGCAAATCCACTTCTGCGGTACTGTTTGTCCTTGTTGCATTTAAATTTTTAACAGTGTTCTCCGCTTGGTTCTACCTTTAGGGATTCGATATCCCTTCAATGTCTTTGAGTCTTCTCTTATTGGTGGGTTCCTTCAAGTCCTTAGGTCCACATGTGTTCCTTGTTACTTACAATCAGCCCTCAACTTACCCTGACTCTGTGCATGTGTGCTATTTTCTATGCACTATGCAAAATCAGGCTTTTAGCTTTCCTTAATTGAGCTTCGAGTGGTGGAATTCAGAGTGAGTGAAAAAAAACAAAGTGTGCATAGCTCCGGTGCTCTTGTCCACAGGTTGGCTTGACATGGTCGTGTGTTTAGTTCATGTGCTATCTCATTTGACTCCGTCTGGGTTGAGTTGGGGTCTTGCAATCATCCCACAACACCAAACACCCTTTTAGACCATTCAACCACAATCTCTAGGTTTGTAACTACGTGTGAGGAGTTTGGTAGGTTCTTTCAGTGTGGGTCACGCTTCTCATTTGCCGAGTTTTGTCGATTTTCCAAATTCTCTCACTCAAGCTGTGTCCAATTTACCAGTGTCCGATTTTGAAAATCGAAAGTCTGATTTACTAGTGTATGATTGTGGGGATCAGACAGGTTTGGGTCTGATTGTCACAGTCAGATAGGTGTGTGTCCAACCAAACAACTCAAGCTGGGGATGGTCTGATTATGGAATCGGACAAGATAGGTTGGTTTGACTCTATGGTCCGATCATCATGATTCGACGGTCTGAGTTCGAGTGGTCCGATTCTTGTGCATCTGATTTTTGTGCACCCGATTTTGGGAATCAGACATCCGATTTGACAAGTGTTTGTTTTTTAGAATGGTCCAATTTTGAAAATTGGAGTGGGTATGTCTGATCGAACAAGGCTACTAGTCTGATTCTATGATCCAAGTGTCACGATCGGATGGGTCGAGCGTCCAATCGGATGGGTTGTGTGTCCGATTATGGGTTGTCCAATTTTCAAAATCGGACAGGGTGTTTGATCAGACCAAGTAGGGTTGTCCTAGTGGTCCGACTCTGGGAATCGGACAAATCCCTCAGTCTGACACTGTGAATTGGACATTGTGAGGGCATCCTATTCTGCCAGGGCTGAAACGTGTGTTGATCACTTATTTGTCCAAAAATCTAAATGTAGATGTTGCTAGTAGCTACTAGGACTTCCAAGAATCAAGGAGTATAGGCCAAGGGCTTTCCATACTTGAATGTCACTAAAAGTCCCGAGATGCTCTGATCAATCTGATGCAGACATGGACCTACAAGATCCCTCACACACACACACACACACACACACACACACACACACACACAAAGCTAGAACTATAAATAAGGTTTTCCATGGTCACCTAGGACCTTAAGCCTTCACTAGCCTGTACCTTAGCCTTCCCAATCACTTGACCTTTGACTCCAACACATCTAAGCACTCTTTTGTTTTCATTCTCCCCTGTTATTGCCCTATTCAAGACTATTTTACAGTAGTAAAATTCAAGCTTCCCTCTCTGATTTCTCCTACCTATCCTACTCTAAATGCAACAAAATTAAAAAGAAGGGTACTGAGTGAATGGATTTCTCCTACTGAACCAATCATCAAAAACCAGAAATACTTACTTGTAGCATGGATTAAAACCTAGAACCTCCTATCTATCTCAAGCTCCAATTCAAGGGTGAAACCCTTACTTCGATGCTTGATTTGAAGCATGCAAGCGCTCAGGCTTGAATCCATTGGTCTCGGCAAAACGGAATGGGACCAAAATGTTGAGGAGCACAAGCTCAACCGTCAAGACCCACAAACCGCTTATTGTTCAAGCATTCCAAGCGAGCACTAATGGTTATCTCTCACATAGCCAACACGCTATCCCTCTCTATGAGTGTAGTGAGCTTACCTTGATGCTCGATTGAGTTGCTTCCTCTCTCAAGCACTCCAATAGCTCCACGATTCTTGATGCAAGCTCAAGCATCCTCAAGCCTCCACCTCCAAGCTCCATCCTCCATAGCCACGTGCAAAATGAGAGAAGAGAAGAGAAAAGAAAAGAAAAGAAGAGAAGAGAGAGGATGGTGGATAGCTTCACCTCCTTGATCCCTCACCCTCACCACACACTCACTCCCTCACACTCTCACACTCCCTCCCTCAAGCACTCACAAGCAAGCAAAGAGAAGAGAATGAGAGAAGAAGAAACTTCCACTTTGCCACACACACCAAAAAATGATCTCTCATTCCTCTTTTGAACTTTATATACAAGGGCCTAAATCGCATTTGGGCAGTCATCCCCTTTTTACATGGTTGTCTATAGCCTAGGCCCTTTTTTCCATTGTTCTCCTATCTTCCTAGCTTCCTTCCTATCGTCTATCTATATTTACAATTTTCACAGTGCTCTTAAAATAAATCACGGTGCGCCTTGTGCTCATTTACAATATTATTGAGTTTTTCTTTTTCTTGAGCGCCTCTCCTTGATTTAGGACCTTTTTACACTTGTGTTTTGCGATTTTTCTTGGCATGCATTTGTTCTCCATTCTGCTTTTGCCTTGGCTTTGTCTTCTGCTTTAGATTTTCCCAATTTTCCACCTTGTTCGTTTGAGGGTTAACAGTCTCAAGTGGACCTTGGGAAAAATAAATTGATCACAGCGACAGTCATGACCCAAAGCCCCAAAGTTGACATATGGATAATGCAATGGTGGGCATGCAATCTAACATGCAAAGGATGACCTCATATGCGATAGTGAGCATCAATGTAGAGACAAAACAACATGCAATTAAAGGCTAAAAATGGAAGAAGTTTAGTGCATGTGGGGACAATGTCTTTCTAAAAGAGTTGACACAATTGCCTCATAATTGTGAGGTGGAGCATGAGATAGAGCTGATTTTAGGAACTCAACTAGTATCCAAGAGACTATACAAGATGTCTATGCCTAAGGCCATTGAGCTTAAGGAGAAATTGAGGAAACTCATAGAGCAAGGATTCATCTACCCAAGTAATTTACCTTGGGGTGTGCTAGTTCTTTTCCAAAAGAAGAAGGATGGATCTCTTAGACTTTCCATTGATTTCAGAAGACTAGACCAAGTGATGCTCAAGAATAAGCATTCTATACCTAGGATTGATGAACTTCTAAATTGCTTGCACAAAACTTAGGTAATTTCCAAGCTAGATCTAAGATCCAAATATTACCAAATCAAAATTAAGAGAATATTCCAAAGACTTCCTTTAGTACTAGATATGGTCATCACTAATTGTTAGTCATGCCATTCGAATTGACTAATGCCCTAGAAAAACCAACCAATGCCATACCTAGATGACTTTTTGATAGTATTATTTTATGATGTATTGGTATACTCCCAAGTCATTAGACAATCATTAAGGTCACTTAAGGATTGCATTGCAAAAACTTCATTGAAATCAGCTATATGTCAAAATGAGCAAATGCAAATTCTTTCTGATGATATTAAATACCAAGGGTACATCGTCTTTCTGGATGGAATCTCCATAGATCCTGCAAAGGACATACTAGATTTGTCAATCGCTAAGACAATCAAGGAAATTTGAGGATTTTTGGGACTAATAGGATAGTATTGAATCTTCATTAAGGATTATTCCCTCATCGTAGCACCCTTAACTAATCTCTTGAAGGAGGACATTATGATCATATGGATTATTGATTGCCAGAAAATATCAATAAACTTAAAGAAGTTGTAACCACTAACCTAGTGTTGAAGCTCCCCTAACTTTACCCAACAATTTCAAGTAATCACTAATATAAATGGACTTCCAATCAAAGGGGTGCTAGTACGAGAAGAAAGACCAATGGCCTAAACTTTAAGGAAACTCAAGCCTTATGAGTAAAACTATGCTATTCATGACCTTGAGCTACTTGCATTGATCTATGCCTTGAAATTATGGTGACGTTATCTATTGGGAAGAAGGTTCACTTTGGTGATAGATCATAAAAGTTTTAAGTGGATTTTCACCCATGCTAACCTAAACATAAGGCAAAGGAGATGGATAGAGACATAGTAAGAATTGAATTTTAAAATCAAATATTGACCAAGAAATACAATGTTGTTGCATATGTCTAAAGCTAAAATGTTTTTCTTAATAGTATTGATGAGGTTCAAAGCTTAAAAACCATGTCCATACATGATAATCTTGTCCTCAAACTTGTACACCAAGCTATTTCTCAAGATAAGAAATATGAGGAGCTCATGACTAAAGTACTTCAAGGCAAAAGTTGTCAAACATAATAACCTTTGGCTGGGCAAGGAGCCCAAGACGGCCATTAATTAGTGTGTCCCAGACAAGGGCAAGAATTACCAAGGTTCGAAGCTCAGGGGATACCCTCAGATTTCTTGCTAAATTGGGCAGGACTTGCCTATTTGGGAACAGCGGTCAGGTGCACCATGAAAATAGGCCTAGAGACCCGATTAGAAGGTGAGAAGAGGGTATATTTGGTTGGGAGGTGAGTAAGACACATAGGAAATCTTCTTCTCTTTCTCACATTTGGTATCAGAGCACGTAGGTTTCTAAAAAAATATTTGGGGGTTTTGTTACGACCACACAGGTGAGATAAGAGATATGAGGAGCTCATGACTAAAGTACTTCAAGGCAAAAGTTGTCATACATAATAACCTTCGGCTGGGCAAGTAGCCCAAGTCGGCCATTAATTAGTGTGTCCCGGACAAGGGCAAGAAGTGCTAAGGTCCGAAGCTTAGGGGATACCCTTAGATTTCTTGCTAAATTGGGCAAGACTTGTCTATTTGGGAACATCGGTCGGGTGCACCATGAAAATAGGCCCTAGAGACCCGATTAGAAGGTGGGAAGAAGGTATATGTGGTTGGGAGGTGAGTAAGACACATAGGAAATCTTCTTCTCCTGTTACCTTCAAGGTCTTCTTGGCCAACAGTCCATCCTATCCCAATGGGACTTGTATCCACAGTAAGGATGATGGGTTGACCATTTGAATAATCAGCCCTTTTGAGAGTGGGGGCTGAAATTAACAACTTCTTTAGTTTGTGTACAATGAGAGTGTGCTCTTCCCCCCAAGAGAATCTTTGGCCTCTTCTTAATAATTGATAAAGATTTTCAGCGACATGAGCAAAATGTGGTATCCATATGAGATAGAATACGCATGCGCTAAGAAATCTTCTCACCTCTGAGATATTTGTGCGTTATTCTTGCATTCTGCTGATGGCATCTATCTTGATTGGCGAAGGTTTACGTCTATAGGGGCCACACAGATGTCCGACCACTAGGACTTCTTCTACTCCAAAAATTGACTTAGATCCAAAAAGGGTAAGATGTACCTCTTCTAGCCTTGTCAAAATCTTGTCACAATCATAAATATGGTTAACTACAAATGTCTTGTAGCCATCTTCGTTAAGATCCTCATTCTTTTCATTGACTTCGTATCCCTTGATAGGTACATCATCAAGAAATGAAAGAGTAAGTTGTGGAATAAAGTCCCTTACGACTTTTTGCATGGCATTCATCATATGGGCTACGAAGTTTGTTGCACCTTATGGTAGAGTGTACATGCGGACCAATCCAAGAGGTGTCTTCATTGTGGTAATGTCTCGGCTTTCTAATGAAAGCTGAAATTGGTCATATCCTAAATATAGGTCTCCCGTAGAATAAATTGCTCTACCTGCAAAAGCTTCAGCAAACTCATCACCAATTGGACATAAACCACCATTTCGGATTGTGACACGATTAGCAGGCTGTAGATCTTGAATGAATTGTAAGGATCCATTTTTCTTGGGCAGCACGGTAAACCATCAATTTGAGTAAGGTGCTGAAGAATGTTCTAAAATCTTCATTATGATCCTCTCATTTAGAAGTCCCAATAATTTGGGCAAATGCGCCCTTGGAACGAGAATGGGCTTGAGGTTCCAAGGCACATGTGGGACCGTAAAAATGACCATAGGAGCCACAATATTTGGATCCACACAGCCTATTTCACTTGGCTAAAATGCAAAAGCTTTTCCATGTTTCATTAGCATTTGCATAAAAGAGTGTTTTTTAGCTGGTGAAAGGAAAGAATTTTCACCTATTTTGAGCTCTTTTATACTTTCATATGTGAACTTGTGACCAATGTTGGAAGGATAACGAAGACTTGGCTAATTTGCTGCCCTATCAGCTAGCCCTTCACTTTTAGGAGAGGTAGTAGGATTGACTTTCTTATCCACCATCTTGTATTTTGTCTCCACTTGCACTTCAACCTTGTTGAGTAAACCAATGTCTTGTTGCTCAACAAATTCTTGAATTGTTTAATAAAAATCCAATGTACATACTTCTCTATGGACTGATTTTCAGCCCGATTTTCTATATGAGCAGCTGCATATATTTCAGTCAATGTGTCAGTAGTAATCAGTCCAAAAAAAAATCCTGAAATATCTTTATTTTCAACCACCATGTCATAAGTTTTCAGCTCCCTTTTTACATGACATAAATATTTTCTTTCAGCTTTAGTCATGACTGGAAGAGACTTATAACAACCCATACTATTGGCTATACATACATACAGATTTGCTAGAGACACAGTTTCTGTAGCATAAGGAGATTCAATCTTTTTACATGACCCACTTCCATAGCCTCCTTTTATAGTAGTGCAACCCGAAAGCCCTTGAATTCTCACGCATTAGGAGGCACAGGATAATCACGTAGTCGATCTCTATTTCGATGATGGTTAACACACACATTAAGAAATTGAACAGCTCGTTCATTATCCTTGCTCGAGCATAGGAAGAACCATCATCAAGAGCCTTTTTTTCCAAGCGGGCTTCAAAAATGTAAGGTTGCCCAGGAATGATAGGACAACTACAAGAGTCTTGAACAAAAAAGTGAAAATTGTCTTTTATGTCTCCAATAGTTACTTGCACATTAGGACATGCACTATATAACTCTCCAGAAGAGTTGTTTACAGCTCTCATTTGCCAACCTAGATCAACATCTATGGGCCATCTGCCACTTTCATAGAGACTCCTTGCCATGACGTTTATCTCCAAACTATGGTCTAAGAGTGCAATACATGGTGTTTCTTTTTCTCCAATTTTGACGATAGTCTCAGTTGTTGCTCTTGCCCAATGTGTATGCGAGTAGTGACTGCTTGGAATGAACCAAGCCTCTTCCTCCTCATGCATGTGCTGTAGACGACATTCTTTTTGAGAGGTGGGCTGCCCAACTGGTTTGGACTAGCCGACCATTACATTTTTAGCTTTCACTTCTTTAATTTTTGCATTCATGCTTTCTTTATCTTTAGTTTCAATTGCTACAATTAATTCTTTAACTGCTTCAAGATGAATTCCTTATGAAGTTAGCTTCTCTTCATTTTGCACAAAGACTCGAAGAGCTTGTAAAAAAGCATGCACTATTTCTTCAGCATCATCACCAAGATATTTCCTTTTTCTTTTGATTACATTAATAATTACATAATGGAATTCACGTTTGGCAATTCCAAGAATTTTGCCTAAGGTGAATTCAATTTTTCTTCCCAGAATTCGTTCTTCTAGGACTTGTTTGAGATCAGTTTTGCAAATTCTATGTCAGACTGCAATTTGTAGCCTGGGTGCTTGCCTTTCTTCTTTCCTTCAGTTTTCTTTATTTGTGGTGCAGCTTCCATCTCTTGATCTGGGGTTATATTTTCAGCAAGCTTTGGCTATTCAAGCATTCTTTTAGTTACCCATTTCGAAGGTTAGAAGAGGAAGGCCCTAGTTCATATTCTCTTCTTCTCTTTTCTTCAATCAAGACTTCTTTATGATTGACGTCAAAAGGCAGAAAAAGAATCTACCAGTTCTTTCCAACTAGTTATTCCTCGAATGCACTGACTGGTGTTAGTCAAATCATCTTTGCCTACTTTGCTGCATTCCATTTGATCTAATAAATGCATCCATACTTTAGATTGCACATTAGCTTTACATGCTTTCAAATTTGATTTAATTGGCTCAATTTTGCAACCCATAGGTTGCTGCATCAATTGCTGTGTAGGCTTTTTTTACAACTAAATCTTCTAATCTTTTCTCAATTTACAGGAATTTGGAACATGAGATATCTAGCGCTTGCTAGAGAAGATCTCACAAATCAAGTGGAAGGTAAAGCCTTGACAACAAAGACCACTCAACCTGTTTATAGATTTTTACTTGAAGAAGTGTTTTGCAGGTATGGCTGTGTTGCCAAAGTAACTGCTAATACAGGAGAATTGGATGCCGATGAGGCTCGTATTTCTTTGCTCAATTGGGAATCAAGCTATCTCTTACATCAGCCTACAATCCTAAAGGAAATGGTAAGAGTGAAAGAGGTCATCAATCGATTCTCAAAGCTTTGGCAAAGTCTTGCAGAGGGAAGATGAGACAATGGCCTAAAATGCTTCCATTCGCATTATGGGCTGATAGAACTACCCATAGTGCAGTGACATGTTATATGCCGGCTGAACTAATGTATGGGCAGCCACCTATTATGCCTATTGAGGAGTCTATTATCACATGGAGTATCTTGCCTTGGGATGAAGGCATAAATAGAGAAGAGCTGTTGATTTAGTGCATAAGGCAGCTTGAAAGAAGGCCAGAGGATGTCAAGACAGCCATTGAAAGGCTGAAGGCAGCGAGGTTGAAGAATAAGAAGAGGTTTAACAAGTGTCATCTGTTGAGATGACAAGCTCAACACATGCGGACATTAATGAAGGACCGCCTAGTTAGATGGATCCACACATCTACACAGCACATCGGTGGTCATTATGACTCTCACATGGCCACTGACTCATTACTTATTATATTTAGGTTGTTACACCTGTTTACAACTGGCATAGTTATAGCGCAAGTCGACTAGTATAGTCGTGTTAAGGGCTAATTTCCACCCTTAATATACCAAACAGATACAGAACTTCCATACCAGATAATCAGAATCTAGTTCTGAATGTTGACAATCTAACTTCTCAGATACACATTCTGATCACGACACACTATTCATTATTCACTATTCATCATCATTAACCTTATCCATGAAATCAGATAATTCAGAATATAGCACAGAGAATTAAATACACAGACAAAATCAAGTAACATTCTTTCATTGTCAAGAAAGCATGACTGTCTTCTACAGCAGCGCATTCCCATTCTCTCTTCCTTCCACGAATAGTTACATCCAAAAAAGGTTCATGACTCTTCCCAAAAAAATACATCCAACTGATGCCTTTTCATATCTAATACTTCCTAAGGCTCAAACTAAGTACTAAATAATAATAGATAACCCCTAAGGTTATGCCTCTAACACTGGCACACCCGGTGGATACTATTTTCCCAAAATAGTTGACCCGGACCCACAAAATCCCTTGATCTTGCTGTCTTCAAATTCTGCTCACTTTTCAGTACTAGTTTACTTTTGGTGTATCTTCCATCAGCTATGCTTCCTCTATGGAGAAATCCACATTTGCATCTTGCACATTTGTAAAAACAATATCCTGTTGAATTGGTACATTATAGACATCTCCAACAGGAATAATTGCCAATCTTTCCTGAATCAGATTTTCTTCCTGAATTACTTTCTCACTGTCTTTCTTCACTTCCTCAGGCTCCAAAGTATCTGAAAAATTCTTCTCATTAGAAAAATCCAATAACCATTGCTGAATATTCTTCCACTCCTCTGATTCTGACACATCAGTGCTCCCTCTAAAAACACTTCTGTGTTTACTAACAAACTGAATCAGTGCTTTGAATTTGTCTTCATAGTCTTCAGATTTCTTCTGAAACAAATCTGCCTTTCCTCTCTGAACTTTCAAAGCTTTAATCTGTTCTTCCAAAATTTCTGAATCCAATTTTTGAATTGTCTGGGTATGTTTTTGCATTTCCACTGTACTCAACAATTACTTATTTAACATATTCAGATTAGCTTCTGTTTCTGACTCATCCTTAATCTGAATCATGCCATAAGGTTTCTGCATTACCCCTTCCATCTTTTTCTGTATAGAATCCCAAACCATATCTCCATTTTCCAATACTTCATTGACCAGATGATTCAAATCATTTCCTGTCAAGAATACTGCATCTACATCGACTTCATCTGAATCAACTGAACCTTTTAATTGATTCTCCACATCCTCCAACACCTTTAGTCTGTCCTTCAGCACACCACATTCTGCCATTAACCTTGTGTTTTCTTTTGACAATTCAGTAAGCTCATTGTCAAAGGTTAACTTCAGATCTTTTATCCATTCCCTCACTGTATTTGCTTTGATTTCTGCTTCTGACAACTTCTGTTCATCATTACAATGGTCTCTTCTTTTTCAATAATCTGACTTCTGAAAAACTCTCCTAATTCTTGAATTTTTTGTGACAACACATCAAAGTTCACATTTTTAGCTCTTTCATCTTGCATCATAGACACCAATGCTGTATTTGAATCCTTCAACATCTGAACAGTCTGATTTAAGTTGTGAGTATGAACTTGCTGTTTTTCAATGAACACCATAAGTTCCTGTAGTGATTTAACATCCAATGAAGCTGTCAAATTCTGCTGATCCTTCTTATCCACATTTACTGAAATGTCCAAGTCTTCAATTTTATGTTTCCCCATCAAAACATCTGATTTCTTCACTAAGTCCGTTTCAGGCTGTACATTTTGCTCCTCTTTCTGCTTTTTGCCCAATCTGATTGATATTTTCTTCACAGGAATCCCCTGTAATTGGCCTTGCCTGCTAATAGGTCTTTTCTGCAACTGACTTTTCAAATTTGTCCCCCATTCACCTGTTTCTTCAGTCTGAATTTGAACTTCACTGCCCTGATCCACAGATTCTATTTTCTGATCATGCTTCTGACTTTCAACTGTTGTCTCTGTCTTTATCTTCTTGGTTGGTGGTTCTGACTCATCAGGCACAGAAGTAGAGATAGAAGTTCTTCTTGTCACCCTGTTGTGACAATGTTGTATCCACTCTTAATTAGTCAATGCGAGTTCTATTTGTTGGTGGATTGAGTGTTGCAAGCAACCGTTGATGGTAATGGTTGCTTTGATTTTTCAGAGCACATGGATGCATCTGAGGTTTCACCACTACTAGTAGAGATGGCAATGGGTTCATTCATGGGTGGAATCAATTCTTTATTCCTCAGCTCTTTGGCACTCTTGGTCTCAATCTTCTTGGGGTCTACAACCACTTGCAACTGCCATTGTTGTTTTTGTTCTTTTCTCTTCTTTTTCTTAGGTAATCAAGGTGTATCCCTTAAAGACTCGAGACCTTGAACTAGGTCACTCATTGATGTGCTTGGCTGGGCCTCACCATTCTCTTTCTCTAGTCTGTCCTCATGGGACATAGCTACAGCCTACTGAACAGCCTTGCTAGGTTGTGAGGGTACAACTGCCTCTCTTTTTGGAGAGCCTAGCTCTTCAGCTAATTCCCCTCCGTTTAGTTCCTCATTTGATTGCATTGGCAAGTGCTTTTGGTTGGGCATTTTACCCAAACCAGAACTTGACAATGCTAACTGAAAAGAATCCACTTTGGCCCCCTCAAAAATCATTCCTAGAATGGCTGGAATTTTGCTATTAGGAGATTGCTTTCTTTTGTCTATACCATGTACTTCCATAACCAATCTGTTGTACATGATATGTGCCCAATTGAACATAATGCCTGATTCTACAGCTACCAGTAAACCAAATGTATCTTTGCTCATGTAGTCGAATTTCACCAGAAGTAAGATATGCAGCTCCAAACTCAGCAACCATCTGCTCATCTGATGCTTTGCTCCATTCTGTTTCTCCTTCCATTGGCAATTTAAAAACTTTGGCTAAAAACTCAGGTGTCACTTCCTTATGACAGGAAGGTACATCAGCTGATTGCAAACAGGCCAACTGAGTGGGTGCATAAATGTTCTGTTCATACTTCTCCCATGGCAATCTAGCATACTCAGTTAGCTTCATCTACTCCAGCTATAAAACATTATCTTCCTGCTCAATATTCATCTGAACCTGAAAATCCTGTAAAGGATACATCAATTTCAAGGCCAAATCTCTCGCGGCACGCGGTTTCATTTCATAATTGGTAAGATCCTCCTCGCTAGCATCTAAGTCATTTACATCAGCCTGTGGTAATTTCTCCTTACCACGAGCAGAACGCCAGACTGGCTCATCAGCCATCTTCTCTGGTGAACTGAGTTTTCTCCTCATAGCGAGCAGCTTCGGAAAGAAAATAACTCACAAACAAGCACTGAGAACGAAGTAGAAGTATAGCAGAACGCTCAGCAGAACGTCACAGAAAACACTAGGCCTTGAAAATGCAGAACACGAATGAATCCTTTGTGCGCGAGTAGACTCTAGTTCGAACAGCCGTTTGCATGCGCCAAACTTTGGAAAACCCACCTCAGCACATGTGAAGACTTGACGTTTGCCATCATCTCTTATTCTCCTTATAATGCCCTTGTCACCCCAGTCGGTTTCAACGATAGAATAATAATATTGTCCTTCAAAATTAGAACATGAGATCGCTCCCACCAAGTCACATTGCACATCTCTAGTGTCGTGAAACACACTAGGCAAGAATTTCTTCAACTGGAAACCATTAACAGGTTTTTTAAGCAAATTCCCCTCCAAGTCAGACAAAATAAATGTTCCCTGACCAATGTCTTGAAAAATTGTGTATGGCCCCACATACCTGAGTTTGAGCTTCCCAGGATGTTTGCCCAATTTGGAATTGTACATCAGAACTAAATCCCCTTCCTTCAAATTTTTCTTCTTCAGATATTGGTCCAACCATGCTGACCTCCTATTCTGAATCACTGTTGCCACATAAGCACTATGAAACCTATCTTCATCCAAAGTCAACAACTGATTTAATCTGTGTTGCAATGACTCATCCTGTGGCAATTTGTGTTGCACCGCCACCCTCAAAGATGGCACAATGAACTCCATTAGCACTACAGCTTCCTTTCCATAAACCAATCTGAATGGTGTAGGCCCTGTACTAACTTTAAAAGCTGTTCTGAAAGCCCAAAGTGCTGAATTGAGTTTCAGATCCCAATCCTTCCTGTTTTCTGCAACTGTCCTCTTCAAGATCTTGACCAAGATCTTATTGGTACTTTCAGCTAACCCATTTGCCTGTGGATGATATACAGAAGACAACTTGTGACTAATCATATGAGTTTCAGTCAGTACTCTAATCACCTTATTCAGGAAATGAACTCCCTGATCTGAAACCAGTTCAATGGGACACCCAAATCTTGTCATAATATTGTTGTACAAGAAGGAGGCTACACTCCTGGCCTTGTTATCCTTTAGAGCCACAGCTTCCACCCATTTAGTACAGTAATCTGTTGCAACCAAAATATACCTGTTTCCTGTGTTTTGTGCAGCTGGCTTAAATGGACCCATGAAATCCAAACCCCACTTGTCAAATGGGCCTAATGGCAAGACAGGGTTTTGAATCATCCTATCCTTGTTTTTAGGGTAACCATCCCTCTGACACTTCTCACATGTCTTGGCAAACAAATGTGAATCCTTAATAACTGTAGGGCACCATAGACCACTCTGAAATATTTTTCTGTTGGTTATTTCACCTTAGAAATGTCCTCCAGCATCTCCTGTATGTGTCTCAGCCAACAGTGCAGTTTGCTGACTATTAGGAACACATCTTCTGAGAATCTGATCCACTCCCTTCTTATAAAGATACCCTCCAATGACAGAAAAAGTGCTGCTTCTAAGTACCATCTTCTGTAATCTTATGTCATCCCTTTAGGAAACACTCCCTCTGAAAGATAATTCAACATTTGATCATACTAGTCCTCTGATCCAGTTGGTTGAATCTGAAATAGATCAGCATCAGGTAAATCATCTGAAATTCCTTCTGGAGGTTCTCCTGTCTCCAACCTGCTCAAATAATCAACAACCAGATGTTCTCTGCCTGGCCTATGAACAATAGTATAATCAAACTCCTGTAGTAGCAAAATCCATCTTGCCAATCTATCAGTTGGTTCAGGCTTGTTCACCAAATAAATGAGGGCTTGGTGATCCACATGAATAACAATAGGATTACCCAAAAGATAGTGTCTGAATTTTCTTAATGCAAATATTACACCCAAACATTCTCTTTCAGTCACAGAATAATTTCTCTCTGCTCCTGTCATCACCTTGGAGGCATAATAGACTGGTCTAAACCAACCTTTTTTCTCCTGCATGAGCACTGCTCCTACAGCTATATCAGAAGCATCTCCAAAGACATGAAATGGTAGACTCCAATCAGGAGGTTGCATAATAGGAGCCGCCTGTAACATCTTTTTGACTAATTTGAATGCTTTCTCCTGTTCTTTTGACCAAACAAACTGAACATCCTTCTTTGTCAGCTTAGTTAATGGCACACAGACATGAGACAAGTATTTCAGAAACCTACTATGCCACTTAATCTGTCCCACAAATATGCTTAACTCCTTCAGATTAGTTGATTCTTTAGCCTTCTAAATTGCTGCCATCTTTTTAGGATCCACCTGCATTCCTTCTTCTGAAATAATATGGCCCAGTAAAATACCCCTTTTAACTGCAAATGCACATTTGGCAGGACTCAGGCTAAACCTAGCCATTCTGCATCTTTCAAAGCACAATCTGAGATGTTTCAAATGATCTTCTATCTTTCCAAAAACACTAAAGTCATCCAAAAATACCCTCATAAAAGTTGTCAAAAATGGAGCAAAAACCTCCTGAACCCATTTCTGAAATGTGGGAGGAGCATTCTTCAACCCAAAGACCATAACATTACTTGCATAAACACCCCATTCTGTCACAAATGTTGTTTTCTCCCCATCTTCCACAGCCATAAGTATCTGATTATAGCCACTAAAACCATCCAGAAAACTATACATCTGATGTCCTGCAACAGCATCCAGCAATGTGTCCTGAAATGGTAAAGGAAATGGATCTGTTACAGTTGCTGCATTGAGTTTCCTGTAATCCACACAGATCCTGAGTTTGCCATTCTTCTTAGGTACCACCACTATTGGTGACAACCAAGTAACTTTCTCTAGAGGATAGATAAACCCCACTTTCAATAACTTGTCCAGTTCCTCCTTGACAGCTTTGGAATAATTAGGATTCATCCTGTATCTTTGGGAGATAACAGGAACAACATCCTTTTTCAAATTATTCCTATGCATACAAAAGCTTGGATCTACACCCTTCATATCAGTATAAGTCCAGGCAAAAATATCCTTGAACTCCTTGAGTAGTTTGCCTAGATCTGTTTTAAACTGTCCCTGTGCATGGACACTGACTTTCATATTAGGCTCCTGTTCAGAACCCAGATTCATATCCTGTAGGTCATCTTCTTGTACCCTAGCTGTTTTAGCCATTTGTTCCTCAAAAGCTTTCTCTGCTTGTAAGATCTGCTGAATATGCATCTTCTCTTCCTCCTCAGATAGTTGCTTATTCAAAACTTCCTCCACGTCAAGGGCTTCCTGTTTAATTGGAACCTGTTTTTCAGAAACTGTAGATTTTCTTTGTTCCTTCAGGTTTTCCAAAATTCTGACAACATCAATGTCAAACACAGGTACAATTGATTCATTCACTTTAAGAAAAGCATCCTCTTCATCATCCTCTACTTCTCCAACCATGTTTATACCCTGTGCATACAAAGCTCTAGTGTCTTTTGGCAAAACAACACTAGGTACCATATTTAGATGAATTCTCTTCTTTCCCTTCTTGATTGTTACCCTTGCAGCACCCCAATCCTGTTTCACTTTAGCCTGCTTGAACCAAGGCCTTCCCAACAGAAGTGGATAGGGACTATCCCCTTCATCCATCTTGAGCACTACAAAAGTTACAGGAAAGGTCAAACCTGAAATTGTGATTTGCTGATTCCTGAGTATTCCAAGAGGTTGGATCCTTCTCTGATCAGCCATCTTCAATTGAAATGGAGCTTCTTCCAATTTAGGGAGATTAAGCTTTGTATATAGAAACTCAGGTAAAATATTCACACCTGACCCTCCATCCAAAAGTGCTCCCTGTATTTCCTGATTCTGATAAGTCACAGTGATTTTAGGAACTTTATAGTCCACATCCTCAGCTTCAACTTGACATACATCAGGCTCACCAGCCTGGTCATCCTCCCCAGCAAGGCTTTTAAGCACCTGTCTTTTAAATTCAGGCACTAGACTCAATATCTGATCCATAGTGACTGTGGTATTCTTAAGGACTTCTGCTGTTAGCTGAGCCCCCTTGGCTTCCTATTGCAGAATCTCCTCCTGAATATCCATGTGCTTGCCTGTCTTCTTGCCTATCAAATCAATACTCTCCTTTTTCTGCTTTTTCTGAATCAAATTCAGACATTCCTGTCTGACTTGTTTCTGTGTATCCCAAAAATGAGGGTTTTTCATCTCCTTATGAGAGACAACAGGGTCGGTAACATACTGTGCCCCTAATCTGGTGACTACCAAAACTGGTGCTGCTGCTTTTTCAGGAACACCTTCCATCTGCATACAGTTAGAACAATCACAATGATGCTGAAATAAGCCATGCTTAGTTTTCTGATTCTCTTGCCACCTATCTTCAGAACTTTGATTTGACTCTTCCACAATCACAACATTGGCTTGTGGAGGCCTCTTCTGCTGCACTTGTGCAGGCTGTCTCTGATTATTGTATCTAATAATAGGTATCCCCCTTTCTTCCCTATGCTTGCACCACAGAGGGCAATTTGGACCTTGCCTATGCCCTATCTGAGCACAGTAGGTACATGGATCTTCAGGTCCTTGTAGGTTGGGTGGCACCCAATTGTTCCTTCCTTGAAATCTTCTGGGGCCTTCCCCTCCTCTGTTCCTGTCTGGTTCCACAGCATTGACAGCTGGTCCATTAGCTCTCTGTGCTGATGGTCCAGGATTTGACCTGTTATTAGGATTATACCAACAGTTTGCATCTGTATGTCCCTGTTTCTGACAAGTGTTGCAATAGGGTCTCTCCTTTTTAGTGGAAGTAGAGATTCCCATACTCTTCAATGTTGCAGCAATCTGCTTGCTCAAATTTTGCACCTTGGCTTTGGACTTACCATTACCATTCTTATCCTTTCTTGTTTTGCTCCTACCTTTATGTTTGTGCTTCCTCTTCTTTTTCCTGCTTTTAGTCTTCCTGTCCTCTGTATCAGAACCCTCTGAATCTGAATCTGAATCCTCATCTTTTGAATCTGTGTCTGAGTCAATCTCTGAATCTGAATCTGATTCTGTATCTGAGTCTGAATCACTATCCTGTTTCTTCTGCTTTCTGTATTTAACACTTCCCAATCTTTTCTCTGCTCGTCTGGCAGTTGTTACCAATTCATTGAAGCCTCTTGCTCCCCCAGGGATGTCTGTACTTGCTACTGCAGTTCTGAGAGTGTCTCTCAAACCATTACAGAAATATTCCCCTAACATTTCATTAGTAGGTCTCTTTGTTGGTGCCAGCCTCCCATTCAAGTCCAAGAAATGCTGTGCATAATCCTCCACCAGGAGCCTCTTTTATTTCATTGTTTTCAGTTTTTTCAGGATATTAGTTGGAGTCTTCCACCTCCTGAATCTTGACAAAAAAGCTGTCTGCAAAGCTTGTGTGTCAGGAAAATGTGCTGCACCATACTGTATGAACCAGTTCATGGCCTTACCCTCCAGTGTGGCAGCAAACTACTGCTTCTTCACATCATCCCCATACAATACTCCTAGTCCACTTGCCTCCCATTTTGTGCTAAATTGAGCTACATGGGCATCAGGGTCTTCCTTCTTGGATTCACCCTTGAACGTGGCAAATTTAACTCTGAGATTTGCTGGGTTAATAGGTTGTGCCAATGGTGCTGGTATTACTGTTGCTGCAGTCTGTTTCCTGATCACTGGTTTAGACAATGGATTAAATTTCAGCTTCCTCCTTGTCTGTTTATGAATCTGAATTAGTGCCATTGCACCCAGGAATCTGTCTCTGTCCCTTTCTTCTGATCCTGGTGTGAGTGGTATTGCCTGAACAACATGTTGCTGAGAATCCTCTGCATTTCCTGATCTCCGACTTGGTCCTACCTCCTTTGTCTAGGCTTCCTGATCACTCAGATAACCCAAATCCAGGGTATCAACCTAACTTCCACTATTTGACCTTTGATGCTCCTCTGTTTTTGCTTCTCTTCCTGTTCTAATTTGGCCTGTAACCTGGTATAATAAGGTCCAAACCCCTCACCTCTGTACTTTTCAGCAGACATGCACTACACATCTTCAGGCTTATCTATCTTCAGTTCCAAGGGAAACAATACTCACAGCAGTGCAGACACACCCATAGACTTTAGACCAAGGCCCCTTGCACTTTCTAGGTGCATCCCTCAAGTCATATGAATGCTGAAATCTGCATAAGCACTGTTCTGTAAAATATTACACGGCGCAGCGAACAGAATCTGAGAAAGAGATAGAGAGTACACAACAGATAAGAGGAGAATCAGTAAAATTCTTTAACTCCAAACAACTGATACAAAGATGGCTCTGTCCACCCGTGCGCTTCCACTGTGTGAAGCTTAGATGGCGATCTAGACAGAAGATAGGTGAAGAGCTTAAGGCTAGCTGGAACAACAACTCTGACTGGGTGAAAGATGAGTGTGAGATGGCTGCGAAGGGGTTTAGCTTTTATAGCCCGCGAAGGTCGTTAGGTCGGCCTGCTGACCGACCTACCATATGAGCCTCCACTAGTCGGCCAGGGAATATTCCAGGGAATATTCCCTTTACCATCGGGCCGGGGGCGCTGCCCCCGGACCCCCGCCAGGGGGGCCGCTGGCCCCCCTGGGACCCCCCAGCCAGGGGCCGCTTCCGCGGCCCCCGGACCCCACAATAGGGGCCCCTTTTAACTCCCTTACCACGCAACTCAATGCAATGTGCCTCGAGTTGCTACCAGCTTAACCACTCCGTCTAACCCAAAGATTAGACCCACAACAGTCACCTTTTTGCCATCCGGTCACATAGACCTCATCTGATATACAAGTCAGGACTCAACCAATGTCCGGGCTCACATTTGGCTTCTCCTCATAATGGGGGCCTTACAACTTTGAGCACCATGGATCATTGGTAGCACCTAATGAGGGTGGGGCATTGATCATATCTAACATGTTCTCCCCAAAACCTTTCCCAGGCTATTTCCAGAGACTCCGTAGGGAATAACTTAAAATGTTTGAATTTTGCCTTCCACACCAGCCCTTAAACTTTTCTGCCAAGGTCTCCAGGCAACTTAGGAAAAGCAACATTCAGAAATGTCGGATTATACAATTGAATCGCCTCTTGCTCTGTTTTCCAGTACTCAAATTCGTGCAGCAGGGCTTGGGAACATTCTTCAAATTCCTCTTCCACAGTGGTCCAGTGCTTGAATTCCTCAAGCCAAATTTCCATTGCCACCTTGTTTGTTGAAACTTAATTCCTCACTAACGCGGTTCATTCTCTGTATCTCCGCCTATCGCCCAATGAAGATTTGCAGGATCGCCAAGTGTTAAGGGCTAATTTCCACCCTTAATATACCAAACAGATACAGAACTTCCATAGCAGATAATCAGAATCTGGTTCTGAATGTTGACAATCTAACTTCTCAAATACACATTCTGATCATGACACACTATTCAATATTCACTATTCATCATCATTAACCTTATCCATGAAATCAGATAATTCAGAATACAGCACAGAGAATTAAATACATAGACGAAATCAAGTAACATTCTTTCATTGTCAAGAAAGCATAACTGTCTTCTACAGCAGCGCATTCCCATTCTCTCTTCCTTCCACGAATAGTTACATCCAAAAAAGGTTCATGACTCTTCCCAAAAAAATGCATCCAACTGATGCCTTTTCATATCTAATACTTCCTAAGGCTCAAACTAAGTACTAAATAATAATAGATAACCCCTAAGGTTATGCCTCTAACAAGTCGGTTATGCATTGTTTGACTTAGTAGGCCACTTTCCTTTATGTTGTATCTTATCTATACTTGGTGTACATTGTAAAGAGTGTGGAAGAAGAAGAAGAAACCAGCAAGAAAGCGTTTTGGCCTCTATCTCTCTTCTTGTCTCTTGAGTGAGCTTCTCCTTGTGCATTCTGTGTGTGTTCGGCACAGCATCTTGAGCAAGTCCCCCACCACGCGATTCTTGACATCATAGACTCCGTCCAAGAGCTATCCAAGAGAATGATTGGGTTCTTACCCATGATAGCCGCCTAGACAATCAGTATAGTGCTCATAAGAAGCTAGCCAAGCGATGGTTTGGACCGTATGTGGTGAAGGTAGTACATGATAATGCTACTAACACTTTGGCTGAAATGGATGGGACCATGATCAAGATACCAATAGCCAGCAAATGTATCAAGCTCTTCAAACGAAGAGAGTCTTCTACTTATGAGCTTGATGACTTGGATGTGAGCCATCTACTTGAAGAAAAGGAAGAAGAAGAAGAATTAGCATATGAAGATGAAGATATATCAGAAGAAGAGCCTCCTTAACCTACAAATTCATGAAGTGGCACATGCTGGAGGATGTGCAGGTTAGGAGGGGGTGAATGTCAAAGGGTTTTCTATTCATGGCATAAAACATGGAGTTCTTATGTTTGTAGAAGAACTTCATTAGGATCCACATAAGAAACTTTCATACATAATTCAGTCATTATTCCCTTACATGTGTCTTAGATGTCATTTAATCTCATAAGTTCCTTTGTAACTTGACATGCAATTTTTAGTTTGTATCAAGAAAAATGGCAATGATAGTGTATATGAGGACCTTCAACTTGATCAACAGGTGGTAATTGATAGTTTACAGGTTATGTCACATTGGTTTATGAAGTTCATTAGCTTGGAAGATCCAACTTTTGTCAAGAGCACTCCAAAGTTGACTAGGTCCACACGTGTGAATAGGCTCTCCCAAAGCTGTCATAAACAGGGCAGACATTAAAACTCATTCATTTGAAGGGGTTTCTTAAAATCTAATCACTTCCTTGTGTAAACAATGCTCTCGAAACAATAGGGCATTGGTTGAGATTGTAATGAGTTTGTATACATTTTTGAGTCAAGTTTGAGGGCTAGAAATTACTGTTTTAATGCAGGGCTGAAGTACATTTATGGTTCTATTGATGCATTTTTATCATCCTTTGGACTCTATGTTAGTTGTAATGAGTTCTTTGTCTCTATACCTTGTATCTTGAAGTCTCAATATATGTATCTTCATGAAATGGAGGGCATTAGAGCTTGAATTTGTTGTAGGAAATGGAACAAAATTTGATATAGATCTATGCATAAAACTCATGGTTATTGATGTAATCAGATCCAAGTCTATTATGGTAAACTTGTATGACACGGATATGTAAGATATTGGTTACTCTCTATCTCATCTACTCTCTCCATAACTCGAGAATCCATCAAACCCCAATCTTCTTCCTCTCTTCCCTTTGAATCTCCCACTCCTCTTCTGCTCTGAACCCTGGTGGTAGACCTTCGACCCCCAACACGACGACAGTGGTAAACCCGCTGTGAAGGTCGGTTGCAGAAGAGAAAGCACAATGCGAGAATCATCAGGTTCAGGAGGATATGCCTTGCAACAGTTGGTTCATTTGATGCAAGAGAACCAACAACAACAATTGCAATTTCAGCAGAGCAAATGCAACTGCAGCAACAACGGAGGCAAGATGAAGAGTGGAGTGATGCTGCTGCCATTAAAGCTTTGGAGACAGTTGTGCAAGAGCTAAGCAATTTAATGGGCAAAATGTGTCCTCTTTTATCCGCCTCTATACTGACAAGATGGTCTTCTTTGGGGTCCCTCATCATGCTTGGAGTGGATACTTTGCCCGTTTGGCTGTGTATGGCCTCCAAGACCGGATTCATGGTCTTTTCCAGAAAGATGCCGGATGGTCTGCATTCCAGAAGGCTCTTCGAGAATAATTCTTTCTTGAAGATTTTGGCCTCATGACGAAGAAAATCTTTACTAAATGGGTTGAAAACCCCAATAAGGGACTAGCTGTCACACTGCTCTTCACCGCGAATTTGAAAGAAAATTTGCTCAGCTAGATCCTAATGATTAGCAGAGTATGGAGAGCTAGAAGATTGAATTGTTTCTAAAGGCTATGGATCCTCTTCTTCAAGAGAAGCTGACTGATCAGCTTGAAGATCCTGACTCTGAGACAGGATTGAAGATTGCTTGGGGTGATGTCACTGAAGCAGTTAATATGATTGCTCGGAGAGAGCGGATGCGTCTAAGGTGGGGTTCTACCTCTGCACCATCTGAGTCCATAAAAGAGCATGTTCCTATATCTCGACCTCCTGTTTCTATGACCGAGCAACCAAGAAATCCTGTTGTTCCACCTCCAAAGAAGGATTTCATGGACGAGTTGATCAAGAGCATGCGGGATCTCCATCTTAATCTAACGGAGATTAATTCCAAGGTGGAAAGGCTTGATGTGAAAGTGGAAGAAAGAGGGCGGATAGTTGCCCAAAGACCCATACGAGAAGGCTTCAAAAGACATTGTATCTGGTGTGACATCCTACATCATGATAAGAGGGAGTGCAATGCATTCCCTGAAGTTGAGGTGCAAAAATTAGTATTTTGGAAGGATGGTAAAATTCATGCGACCAAAACTGGGCTTCCTCTTGAGCAAAATTTTGGTAACGGTGGCATGAAGAAAAGACTGGAGGATTTGGCAACAAGAACAGCCTATGCAGCTATTGATGCAGCTACCTATGGGCTACAAATCGAGCCAACCAATGAGATTGTTAAAGCATGTAAAGGTAATGTAAAATCTAAAGTGTGGATGAAGGCCTTAGATCGCATGGAGCAAGGAAAGGCGTCCAAAGATGATTTGACTATGGCTAGTCAATGCATCCGAGGAAAAACCGAATGGACCGAGCCGGTTGATTCATTTTCGGCTTTCACTCGGTTGGCTGAAATCAATAATCAAGAAGTTGTGGTAGAAGAAAAGAGAAGAAGATGTTGTGGGTCCCTCCTCTTCAGGGCCAACCAAACGTGTGACAAGAAGAAAACCGAATCAGCAAATGGCTGCTGAAAATCCACCACCACTGCCAGAGTATGTCATGGAAGATGCCCCACAAGCAAAGAAGATGGAAGGAAAAAGAAAAGACAAACATCTCGGCTACAAGCTGCAGTCTGACATAGAGACTGCCACGGATCTCAAGTGGGTTCTAGAAGAAAGGATTCTTGGAAGCAAAATTGAATTTACATTGGGTGAAATTTTTGGAATTGCAAAACGAGGATTTCATGATGTAATAATTGATGTAATTAAATGGAAAAGACAATATGTTGGTGAAGAAATTGAAGAATCTATGCATGCTTTTTTGCAAGCTCTTCATGTGTATTTGCAGGACGAAGAGAAGCTCAATACTCAAGGGATTCGATTGGAGGCAATCAAAGAATTGATTGCAGCCATAGAAGCCAAAGATGAAGACATCTATGAAGTTGAAATTGAAGAACCTATTGCAGAGAATGTTATGGTGGGGTCTTCTCTATCCAAAGAGCAGCCCATGCATAAGAAAGAAGCTCGTCTTCACAACATGCAAGAAGAGATTGACGTCATTTTATTCCAATTAGTCACTACTCCCGTACCCATTGGGCAAGGGTGACTACGGAAACCGTTGTCAAGATTGGAGAAAGAGAGACTCCATGCATTGCCCTAATAGACCATGGTTTGGAGATCAACGTCATGTCAAGAAGTCTCTATGAGAATGGCGGATGGCCCATAGATGTGGACCGGGGGATGGTGCATGAGAGCAACCGATAATTCTTCTGGAAATCTCTATGCGGCATGTCCTTATGTACGGGTTACTATTGGTGATGTAAAAGATGAATTTCATTTCTTTGTTCAAGATTCTTGTAGCTATCCTATCATTCTTGGTCAACCTTTTATTTCTGAGTCTCGTTTGGAGACAAAGGCCCTTGATGATGGTTTATCTTATGCTCGGATAAGAAGTAAGGATAATGAAGTTGTCCAATTTCTAACTGTTTGTATAAATCATCACGGGAATAGAGATCGATTAAGCGATCATCCTGTGCCTCCTAATGCCCGAGAATTTAAGGGTTTTCGGGCTGCACTGCTGTAAGTGGAGGCTATGGCAGTGCTTCATGTAATAAAAATTTTCCTCCACATGTAAAGGGGGCTATGTCAAAGACTGATTTGCAGGTATTTACATCCAACAGTGTGGGCTGTTATAAATAGTTTTCAACCATGAATAGGGTTGAAAGAAAGCATTTATGTCATGTGGAATGGGAGGTGAAGCAAGTTGATATTTTGGTTGAAAATGAAGTAATTTGAGGACTGTTTTATGGGCTGATTTATAATGATACAGTGGCTAAAATACATGCAGCTGTTCATGAAAAAAATCAGGCTGAAAATCAGTCCACACATATGCACATTGCATAGTTATGACATAATTCAAGAATTTGCTGATCATGAAGCTTTTGGACAGCCAAACAGGGATGAGGCAAGAGTAGAAACAAAGTACAAGACATTTGACAAGAAGATCAAGCCAGTGGCAACTCCACTAACTCCCAAAAGTGAGGGATTGGCTAAAAGGGCATCCAAACAGCCAAGTCTTCGTGACCCCAAAGATATTGGTCACCAATTTACAACTGAAAGATTACGTGAGCTAAAAATTCGTGAAGACTCTTTTCTCTTGCTAGCCAAAAAGCAATATTTTATGCATATATTGAAGAAACATGGAAAGGCTTTTTCAATTCAGCCTCATGAAATTGGCTATGTGGATCCAAGTGTTGTGGCACCAATGGTGATTTTCACGGTTCCACACATCCCTTGGAATCTTAAACCAATTCCGGTACTAAGGGCTCATTTTCTCAAGTTACTGGAGCTTTTAAATGAAAAGATAAAGATGCGAATATTGGAGCCATATTCAGCTCCGTATTCTAACCCATGGTTTACCATGCCTAAGAATGGATCTTTGCGATTCATTCAAGATTTATAGCCTGTCAATAAAGTCACTATTAGAAATGTTGGTTCGGGTCCAATTGTTGATGAATTTGCTGAGACTTTTGCAAGTAGAGCAATTTATTCCATGGGTGATTTATATTTGGGCTATGACCAATTTCAGCTTGCTTTGGAAAGCTGAGACATTACCACAATGAAGACACCTCTTGGTTTACTCCGCATGTGTACTCTACTCCAAGGAGCTACAAATTCAGTGGCTCACATGATGAATGCCATGCACAAAGTATTGAGAGATTATATTCCCCATTTTACTCTTCCTTTCCTTGATGATGTACCCATCAAAGAATGTGAAATTCATGAGAAGAATGAAGAGCTCAATGAGCTTGGATGCTGCAAGTTTGTTTCTGATCATATTAATGATTGTGCTCAAATCTTGTCTAAATTGGAAGAAGTCCATCTTACTCTTTCAGGAGCTAAATCTATTTTTGGAGTTGAAGAAGTTCTTGTGGTTGGGCATATGTGTGGCCCATATGGCCGAAAGCCTTCTCCAATCAAGATTGATGCCATCAGCAAAATACGAGAAATATGCACAAATGTTTCCGAGGTGAGAAGATTTCTTGGAGCGTGTGTTTTCTATCTTATTTGGATCCCACACTTTGCTCCTGTTGTTGAAAATCTTTATCAACTGTTAAGAAAAGGCCAAAGGTTTATGTGGGAAAAAGAGCATACTCAAGCTATTCAAAAAATTAAAGAAATTGCTGATTTCATCCCCCACCTTGAAGAGGGCCGATTACTCTAATGGACAGCCTATTATACTCATGGTAGACAAAAGTCCTATTGGGATAGGATGGTATGTTGGTCAAGATGATCTTGAGGGCAACATGTATGCAATCTTCTTTGGAGCGAAGGTTCTTAATGAATGTCAAAGAAGGTATGCTCAAATTAAAAGAGAACTTTGGAGAGTTGTAACAGCATTGAAGTGTGATCGGGAGTACTTCACGAGTGCACATGTAGTAGTTGAAACAGATTGTCTTCCACTCTTGGGCATGATTGCCAACTCTTCCACTACCAACATAGCTATGCTAAGATGGATAGCCTATATTAAATCCTTAAATCCTGATTTGAAACATATTGCAGGAAGAGATAATCCAGTTGTTGACATGCTTTCGCATGCCAGATATAAAGATGAAGAAGAGATGATGGATGAGGAAGTAACAGAGTCTATATTTTCTGAAAATGATGCTGTAATTGCAGGTTCAAATTAGAAAACAGTAAGTACAACTGTTCTTAATGGTGGTATTGCTGTCATAAATACAGGTACGTCATTAATTTTAGCAAGTACAAAAGGTATTGCTGTTGTAACAAAATTTACAGCAGCAAAGAATGAAGAAACGACCATGGAAAGACGGTGGGCAGCTAAAAGACAATATGCTCAATGCTTTGTTTTAGTTTGTTCTCATTTTATGGAAGAATATTATGCAGATGATTGGCTAAAAATTGGCCAATACTTGAGCACTATGGTGAAGAAGGAAGATTGGACCGATGAAGAGTTCAAGAGAATCAGGAGAAAGGTTTATGGCTTCTTTCTCAAAGACGGCTACCTTTGGAGGCATGCGAAGAAGAAAGAAGGAGCACCTGTTCGTGTCTTAGGAGACAAGAAGACTCAAAGACAGGTCATGCAAGAATTTCATGAAAGCCTATTGGCTGGCCATAGAGGCATATGGAGCACTTTTGCCAAAATAAAAGAGAAATTTTGGTGGCAAAACATGTATAAAGACATTGCGCATTTTGTTGAGTCTTGTCATGTTTGTCAAATGTACTCTATGGTTAAGCATAGAAATGGGCTTCAGCCTACCTTTCCTTTATCCATTCATTACAGATGGGTTATTGATTTAGTAACCATGCCTACAGGAATTTGGAACATGAGATATCTAGTGCTTGCTAGAGAAGATCTCACAAATCAAGTGGAAGGTAAATCCTTGACAACAAAGACCACTCAAGCTGTTTGTAGATTTTTACTTGAAGAAGTGTTTTGCAGGTATGGCTGTGTTGCCAAAGTAACTGCTAATACAGGAGAATTGGATGCTGATGAGGCTCGCCATTTCTTTGCTCAATTGGGAATCAAGCTATCTCTTACATCAGCCTACAATCCTAAAGGAAATGGTAAGAGTGAAAGAGGTCATCAACCGATTCTCAAAGCTTTGGCAAAGTCTTGCAGAGGGAAGATGAGACAATGGCCTAAAATGCTTCCATTCGCATTATGGGCTGATAGAACTACCCATAGTGCAGTGACATGTTATATGCCGGCTGAACTAATGTATGGGCAGCCACCTATTATGCCTATTGAGGAGTCTATTATCACATGGAGTATCTTGCCTTGGAATGAAGGCATAAATAGAGAAGAGCTGTTGATTTAGTGCATAAGGCAGCTTGAAAGAAGGCCAGAGGATGTCAAGACAGCCATTGAAAGGTTGAAGGCAGTGAGGTTGAAGAATAAGAAGAGGTTTGACAAGTGTCATCTGTTGAGATGACAAGCTCAACACATGCGGACATTAATGAAGGACCGCCTAGTCAGATGGATCCACACATCTACACTTAGCACGTCGGTGGTCACTATGACTCTCACATGGCCACTGACTCATTACTTATTATATTCAGGTTGTTACACCTGTTTACAACTGGCATACTTATAGCGCAAGTCGACTAGTATAGTCGGTTATGCATTGTTTGACTTAGTAGGCCACTTTCCTTTATGTTGTATCTTATCTATACTTGGTGTACATTGTAAAGAGTGTGGAAGAAGAAGAAGAAATCAGAAAGAAAGCGTTTTGGCCTCCATCTCTCTTCTTGTCTCTTGAGTGAGCTTCTCCTTGTGCATTCTGTGTGTGTTCGGCACAACATCTTGAGCAAGTCCCCCACCATGCGATTCTTGACATCATAGACTCCGTCCAAGAGCTATCCAAGAGAATGATTGGGTACTTATCTATGATAGCAGCCTAGACAATTAGTATAGTGCTCATAAGAAGCTAGACAAGCGATGGTCTGGACCATATGTGGTGAAGGTAGTACATGATAATGCTACTTACACTTTGGCTGAAATGGATGGGACCATGATCAAGATACCAATAGCCAGCAAACATATCAAGCTCTTCAAATGAAGAGAGTCTTCTACTTATGAGCTTGATGACTTGGATGTGAGCCATCTACTTGAAGACAAGGAAGAAGAAGAAGAATTAGAATATGAAGATGAAGATATATCAGAAGAAGAGCCTCCTTAACCTACAAATTCATGAAGTGGCACATGCCGGAGGATGTGTAGGTTAGGAGGGGGTGAATGTCAAAGGGTTTTCTATTCATGGCATAAAACATGGAGTTTTTATGTTTGTAGAAGAACTTCATTAGGATCCACATAAGAAACTTTCATACATAATTCAGTCATTATTCCCTTACGTTTGTCTTAGATGTCATTTAATCTCATAAGTTCCTTTGTAACTCGACATGCAATTTTCAGTTTGTATCAAGAAAAATGGCAATGATAGTGTATATGAGGACCTTCAACTTGATCAACAGGTGGTAATTGATAGTTTACAAGTTATGTCACATTGGTTTATGAAGTTCATTATCTTGGAAGATCCAACTTTTGTCAAGAGCGCTCCAAAGTTGACTAGGTCCACAAGTGACATGGAGTAATAGTTGCAAAGGACTTATATGACTTGTATATGATCTATACGAACTCTTTTTTGTGTGGAAGAAGGAGAGGAGTCCAGCCCGCATTTTGCAGCGCATTTTTCAGCCTGCACACCTGTGGAAGATGGAGGGAGAGTTGAAGACTATGGTGAATTCTCCAAAGCATGCGAACACAAAGCAAACTAAAGATCAAGAGAAGATACAAACAAAGAAGGTAAGAGTCCTTTTGCCCCATCCATTTGGTAACATGGAAATGAGTTGTATGACAGTCCATGAAAGGGAAAAACAAAGATAAAGTATTCAGCCTGCTCTTATGAGCTTCTTCTTCCATTCTCTTACTATATTCATGTACCATTTAAGCCCTTCTTGTGCCCAAGTACTTGAGTGACTTTGGGGCAAGTCAAGAGGTGATTTTTGCCAATGTATAGGCTGAATAGGCTCTCCCAAAGCTCTCATAAACAAGGCAGCCATTGAAACTCATTCATTTGAAGGGGTTTCTTAAAATCTAATCACTTCCTTGTGTAGACAATGCTCCCGAAACAATAGGGCATTGGTTGAGATTGTAATGAGTTTGTGTACATTTTTGAGTCAAGTTTGAGGGCTAGAAATTACTGTTTTAATGCAGGGCTGAAGTACATTTATGGTTTTATTGATGCATTTTTATCATCCTTTGGACTCTATGTTAGTTGTAATGAGTTCTTTCTCTCTATACCTTGTATCTTGAAGTCTCAATACATGTATCTTCATGAAATGGAGGGCATTAGAGCTTGAATTTGTTGTAGGAAATGGAACAAAATCTGGTATAGATCTATGTGTAAAACTCATGGTTATTGATGTAATCAGATCCACTATTATGGTAAACTTGTATGACATGGCTATGTAAGATATTGGTTACTCTCTATCTCATCTACTCTCTCCATAACTCGAGAATCCATCAAACCCCAATCTTCTTCCTCTCTTCCCTTTGAATCTCCCACTCCTCTTCTGCTCTGAACCCCGATGGTAGACCTTCGACCCCCAACACGACGACAGTGGTAAACCCGCTGTGAATGTCGGTTGCAGAAGAGAAAGCACAATGCGAGAATCATCAAGTTCAGATGGAGATGCCTTGCAACAGTTGGTTCATCTGATGCAAGAGAACCAACAACAACAATTGCAATTTCAGCAACAAATGCAACTGCAGCAACAACGGAGGCAAGATGAAGAGTGGAGTGATGCTGCTGCCATTAAAGCTTTGGAGGCAGTTGGGCAAGAGCTAAGCAATTTAATGGGCAAAATGTGTCCTCTTTTATCCGCCTCTATACTGACAAGATGGTCTTCTTTGGGTTCCCTCATCATGCTTGGAGCGGATACTTTGCCCGTTTGGCCGTGTATGGCCTCCAAGTCTGGATTCATGGTCTTTTCCAGAAAGATGCGGGATGGTCTGCATTCCAGAAGGCTCTTCGAGAATAATTCTTTCTTGAAGATTTTGGCCTCATGACGAAGAAAATCTTCACTAAATGGGTTGAAAACCCCAATAAGGGACTAGCTGTCACTGCTCTTCACCGTGAATTTGAAAGCAAATTTGCTCAGCTAGATCCTGATGATTAGCAGAGTATGGAGAGCTAGAAGATTGAATTGTTTCTAAAGGCTCTGGATCCTCTTCTTCAAGAGAAGCTGACTGATCAACTTGAAGATCCTGACTCTGAGACAGGATTGAAGACTGCTTGGGGTGATGTCACTGAAGCAGTTAATATGATTGCTCGGAGAGAGCGGATGCGTCTAAGGTGGGGTTCTACCTCTGCACCATCTGAGTCCATAAAAGAGCATGTTCCTGTATCTTGACCTCCTGTTTCTATGACCGAGCAACCAAGAAATCCTGTTGTTCCACCTCCAAAGAAGGATATCATGGACGAGTTGATCAAGAGCATGCGGGATCTCCATCTTAATCTAACGGAGATTAATTCCAAGGTGGAAAGGCTTGATGTGAAAGTGAAAGAAAGAGGGCGGACAGTTGCCCAAAGACCCATATGATAAGGCTTCAAAAGACATTGTATCTAGTGTGACATCCTACATCATGATAAGAGGGAGTGCAATGCATTCCGTGAAGCTGAGGTGAAAAAATTAGTATTTTGGAAGGATGGTAAAATTCATGCGACCAAAACTGGGCTTCCTCTTGAGCAAAATTTTGGTAACGGTGGCATGAAGAAAAGACTGGAGGATTTGGCAACAAGAACATCCTATGCAGCTGTTGATGCAGCTACCTATGGGCTACAAATCGAGCCAACCAATGAGATTGTTAAAGCATGTAAAGCTAATGTAAAATCTAAAGTGTGGATGAAGGCCTTAGATCGCATCGAGAAAGGAAAGGCGTCCAAGGATGATTTGACTATTGCTAGTCAATGCATGCGAGGAAGAACCAGATGGACCGAGCCGGTTGATTCATTTTCAGCTTTCACTCCGTTGGCTGAAATCAATAATCAAGAAGTTGTGGTAGAAGAAAAGAGAAGAAGATGTTGCGGGTCCCTCCTCTTCAGGGCCAACCAAACGTGTGACAAGAAGTAAACCGGATCAACAAATGGCTGCTGAAAATCCACCACCACTGCCAGAGTATGTCATGGAAGATGCCCGACAAGCAAAGAAGATGGAAGGAAAAAGAAAAGACAAACATCTCGGCTACAAGCTGCAGTCTGACATAGAGACTACGATGGATCTCAAGCGCGTCCTAGAAGAAAGGATTCTTGGAAGCAAAATTAAATTTACATTGGGTGAAATTCTTGGAATTGCAAAATGAGGATTTCATGATGTAATAATTGATGTAATTAAACGGAAAAGACAATATGTTGGTGAAGAAACTGAAGAATCTGTGCACGCTTTTTTGCAAGCTCTTCATGTGTATTTGCAGGATGAAGAGAAGCTCAATACTCAAGGGATTCGATTGGAGGCAATCAAAGAATTGATTGCAGCCATAGAAGCCAAAGATGAAGACATCTATGAAGTTGAAATTGAAGAACCTATTGCAGAGAATGTTATGGTGGGGTCTTCTCTATCCAAAGAGCAGCCCATGCATAAGAAAGAAGCTCGTCTTCACAACATGCAAGAAGAGATTGATGTCATTTTATTTCAAGTAGTCACTACTCCCGTACCCATTGGGCAAGGGTGACACTTGAAACCGTTGTCAAGATTGGAGAAAGAGAGACTCCATGCATTGCCCTAATAGACCATGGTTTGGAGATCAACGTCATGTCAAGAAGTCTCTATGAGAATGGCGGATGGCCCATAGATGTGGACCCGGGGATGGCGCATGAGAGCAACCAATAATTCTTCTGGAAATCTCTATGCGGCATGTCCTTATGTACAGGTTACTATTGGTGATGTAAAAGATGAATTTCATTTCTTTGTTCAAGATTCTTGTAGCTATCCTATCATTCTTGGTCAACCTTTTATTTTTGAGTCTCGTTTGGAGACAAAGGCCCGTGATGATGGTTTATCTTATGCTCGGATAAGAAGTAAGGATAATGACAAAGTTGTTCAATTTCTGACTGTTTGTGTAAATCATCATCGGAATAGAGATCGATTAAGAGATCATCCTGTGCCTCCTAATGCCCGAGAATTTAAGGGTTTTGGGCTGCACTGCTATAAGTGGAGGCTTTGGCAGTACTTCATGTCATAAAAATTTTCCTCCACATGTAAAGGGGGCTATGTCAAAGATTGATTTGCAAGTATTTATAGCCAACAGTGTGGGCTATTATAAATAGTTTTCAACCATGAATAGGGTTGAAAGAAAGCATTTATGTCATGTGGCATGAGAGCTGAAGCAAGTTGATGTTTTGGCTGAAAATGAAGTAATTTTAGGACTGTTTTATGGCTGATTTATAATGATACAGTGGCTAAAATACATGCAACTGTTCATGTAGAAAATCAGGCTGAAAATCAGTCCATACATGTATGCACATTGCATAGTTATGACATAATTCAAGAATTTGCTGATCATGAAGCTTTTGGACAGCCAAACAGGGATGAGGCAAGAGTAGAAACAAAGTACAAGACATTTGACAAGAAGGTCAAGCCAGTGGCAACTCCACTAACTCCCGGAAGTGAGGGACTGGCTAAAAGGGCATCCAAATAGCCAAGTCTTTGTGACCCCAAAGATATTGGTCACCAATTTACAGCTGAAAGCTTACGGGAGCTAAAAATTTGTGAAGACTCTTTTCTCTTGCCAGCCCAAAAGCAATCTTTTATGCATATGTTGAAGAAACATGGAAAGGCTTTTTCATTTCAGCCTCATGAAATTGGCTATGTGGATCCAAGTATTGTGGCACCAATGGTGATTTTCACGGTCCCACACATCCCTTGGAATCTTAAACCAATTCCGATACCAAGGGCTCATTTGCCTAAGTTACTGGAGCTTTTAAATGAAAAGACAAAGATGCGAATATTGGAGCCATCTTCAGCTCCGTATTGTAACCGATGGTTTACCGTGCCTAAGAAGAATGGATCTTTGCGATTCATTCATGATTTACAGCCTGTCAATAAAGTCACTATTAGAAATGTTGGTTCGGATCCAATTGTTGATGAATTTGCTAAGGCTTTTGCAGGTAGATCAATTTATTCCATGGGTTATTTATATTCGGTCTATGACCAATTTCAGCTTGCTTTGGAAAGTTGAGACATTACCACAATGAAGACACCTCTTGGTTTAGTCCGCATGTGTACTCTACTCCAAGGAGCTACAAATTTAGTGAATCACATGATGAATGCCATGCACAAAGTATTGAGAGATTATATTCTCCAACTTACTCTTCCTTTCCTTGATGATGTACCCATCAAAGGATGTGAAATTCATGAGAAGAATGAAGAGCTCAATGAGCTTGAATGCTGCAAGTTTGATTCTGATCATATTAATGATTGTGCTCAAATCTTGTCTAAATTGGAAGAAGTCCATCTTACTCTTTCAGGAGCTAAATCTATTTTTGGAGTTGAAGAAGTTCTTGTGGTTGGGCATATGTGTGGCCCATATGGCCGAAAGCCTTCTCCAATCAAGATTGATGCCATCAGTAAAATACGAGAAATATGCACAAATATTTCCGAGGTGAGAAGATTTCTTGGAGCGTGTGTTTTCTATCTTATTTGGATCCCACTCCTTTCTCATGTTGTTGAAAATCTTTATCAACTGTTAAGAAAAGGCCAAAGGTTTATGTGGGAAAAAGAGCATACTCAAGCTATTCGAAAATTGAAGAAATTGCTGATTTCATCCCCCACCTTGAAGAGGGCTAATTACTCTAATGGACAACCTATCATACTCATGGTAGACACAAGTCCTATTGGGATAGGATGGGCTGTTGGTCAAGATGATCTTGAGGGAAACAGGTATGCAATCTGCTTTGGAGCGAAGGTTCTTAATGAATGTCAAAGAAGGTATGCTCAAATTAAAAGAGAACTTTGGGGAGTTGTAACTGCATTAATTACAGCAAGTACAGTAGGTACTGCTGTTGTAACAAAATTTACAGCAGCAAAGAATGAAGAAACAACCATGGAAAGATGGTGGGCAGCTAAAAGACAACATGCTCAATGCTTTGTTTTAGTTTGTTCTCATTTTATGGAAGAATATTATTCAGATGATTGGCTGAAAATTGGCCAATAATTGAGCACTATGGCGAAGAAGGAAGATTGGACCGATGAAGAGTTCAAGAGAATCAGGAGAAAGGTTTATGGCTTCTTTCTCAAAGACGGCTATCTTTAGAGGCATGCGAAGAAGAAAGGAGGAGTGCCTGTTCGTGTCTTAGGAGACAAGAAGACTCAAAGACAGGTCATGCAAGAATTTCATGAAAGCCTATTGGCTGGCCATAGAGGCATATGGAGTACTTTTGACAAAATAAAAGAGAAATTTTGGTGGCAAAACATGTATAAAGACATTGCGCATTTTGTTGAGTCTTGTCATGTTTGTCAAATGTACTCTATGGTTAAGCATAGAGATGGGCTTCAGCCTACCTTTCCTTTATCCATTCATTACAGATGGGTTATTGATTTAGTAACCATGCCTACAGGAATTTGGAACATGAGATATCTAGTGCTTGCCAGAGAAGATCTCACAAATCAAGTGGAAGGTAAAGCCTTGACAACAAAGACCACTCAAGCTGTTTGTAGACTTTTACTTGAAGAAGTGTTTTGCAGGTATGGTTGTGTTGCCAAAGTAACTGCTGATAGAGGAGAATTGGATACCGATGAGGCTTGCCATTTCTTTGCTCAATTGGGAATCAAGTTATCTCTTACATCAGCCTACAATCCTGAAGGCAATGGTAAGAGTGAAAGAGGTCATCAACCGATTCTCAAAGCTTTGGCAAAGTCTTGCAGAGGGAAGATGAGACAATGGCCTAAAATGCTTCCATTCGCATTATGGGCTGATAGAACTACCCATAGTGCAGTGACAGGTTATATGCCGGCTGAACTAATGTATGGGCAACCACCTATTATGCCTATTGAGGAGTCTATTATCACATGGAGTATCTTGCCTTGGGATGAAGGCATAAATAGAGAAGAGTTGTTGATTTAGCACATAAGGCAGCTTGAAAGAAGGCCAGAGGATGTCAAGACACCCATTGAAAGGCTGAAGGCAGAGAGGTTGAAGAATAAGGAGAGGTTTGACAAGTATCATCTATTGAGATGACAAGCTCAACACATGCAGACATTAATGAAGGACCACGTAGTTAGATCAATCCACATGTCTACACTTAGCACATCGATGGTCATTATTGTTAGAAATGCGGGATCTAGAGCATGACATAACCGGAAGTTATGGAGGATGGAAGGAGAAGTGTAGACTCATGATGGAATGGACACTGTTTGTTACACAAGTGAATTAGGTTCCAAGATTGAGACTTGGACTCATAAACACAATCTTGTGTATGTGGACAATGACATTGACACTTTACTGAAATGAAAAGAGTACTATCATTGCATTAAGAAAGGAAGCAAGTACAATGCTTTATAGGAAAGTAGGAAGCTGCAGTAGGCACTATTGTGCATATGGGATAAGTTAGCCTGCATATCCTTGACCCTGAGATTCCATACAAAGAGGCTGTTTGAGTGTGATTGCTGATTCTCAACACCCCTCCTCAATCACAACTAGGAAAGGCACAAAGTGTGTAGAGGCTGTAATGAGAACCACCTGCAAAGTGTGGGTATACCACAGACATGGCAAAACACCAGAGGCTGTTGCAGAAAAAGCTAAGTCTGGGTACCATAAACATGGTGGACATCCAGAGGCTGTAACAGGGGCCTCACAAAGTGTACAGGGACTGTAATGCCAAGTTACATAAGGAGTTTACAAAGCTTATGGCAGGAAGCATTAGGGTAAGGAAAATACAAGGCTATTAAAACAATCTATCAGAATTATGAGAGTACAAGGACTGATGAGTCTTGTCCTTCCGATCCTGGTGATCTTCATCTTCTTCTTCCTTTGCTTCATTTTCTTCTTCTTCTTTGACTGCGACTAGATAGGCCTTTTGGGATCTCTTTCTTGCGTGGCAGAACTTCTCGGTGTGTCCGGTCCTTTTGCAGAAGTCACAAAAGAGCTGATCTTTCTTGCCTTTGTACCTGTTGCCAACATATAATGCATGCTCATCTCTAGAGGTACTTGGTTCTTCCTTAGTTTTTAGCTTCTTTTCTTCTTCTAACAGTGATGCCTGGATATCAACAAGTTCAGGATTTGGCATGTTGATTAAAGTTGTTGATACGTTATTATATTCAGGAGGCAAGCTCTTAAGTAGAACACCGATGCAAACATCTTCATCCATTTTAATGTTGATTCCTGCAAGTTGGGTTAGGAGTCCTTCCATGTAATTAAGATGTGTGGCAAGTGATGTGCTGGACTTCATTTCAAGCCTGAAGAATTCAATTAGGAGACCATACTTTGATGATTTAGATTGTGCACCGAACAGGGTGTCAAGTCTTTTCCATGTATCCTGTGAGGTCTCACAGTTATCCACATGATGGATATAACTGTCGTCTAGCTCCAATTTGATAATGGCCTGGGCTCTGTCATCATTCTTTTGCCAAGTAGTTGCAAGGTCCGCGTCCCGCGGTTTCTTCTCTTTGCCATTTGTGATGGCCCAGAGACCCTTCTTCATCAGGATGAGCTTGATGCGGGTTTGCCAAGTGTGGAATCCGACTCCTTTGAATCGAGCATTTGGCGAGTCTTTGCCCATGTTAGATTTACGGGAACAGTAGCAAATCAACTTCAGACTTTATTAGATTTGAGCAACAGAAGAATTGATTGAGAGACACAAGTGCTAAAAAGCACTAACTGAGTGTCAATGAATACCAAATCTGCAAAAGTCTTTTACTCCAAGTGATCTTCCCCTTCTTGATTTGATGCTGATGCCTTTAGATCTGAGTGACAGTACTTTAACGAACTTCAGAGAGTATTGCTCAGTGATTAAAATCACTGTTGATAACTTCAGTGAGAGAAACAGTGAAAAATGTCAAGATTTTGAAGCTTTTGGCTATGGTGGAATTAGGGTTTCTGAGACAGGGGCCTGGTTTTTTGCTGATTGCAGGAGCTACAGTGCATCATTTTCAAAACTTTTTACATATCTAGGAAGCTTATGTCATGGGCTACCAAAGCCCTATGGAGATCGTCCAGATCGCGGGCTGTACGGCGCACACAGAAGCCACGAACAGAATCGGCGCAGATTTGGACAGCAACTACGAATTTCTACAATGCTGGAGCCAGGGAGCATCAATGTCATCGATTATTGTGCCAAGATGAAGCGCCTTGAGCAGAGGAACAACTCTCCAGAAGAAATCGTGGGCTGAAATGGCCTAGTTGAAGAGTTATGGAAGCTCCAAGCAAGGTAGGTCCTGTCTGGCTATGGCAGACACAGAACAGAGATTGGGGATTTTCAAAATGCTGAGCTCCAGATGGTCCAATGTCCTGGATTGATGTGATACAGGGAAGCTTTATGAGTTGGGGAATACTTTTCCAGAAGGAAGTTCCAAGAGATTTGACCTGTGGAGTGAGATATAAGCAGTTCAATCTGACAGGGTGCTGCTGGCTATGGCTGCCATGGAAGCTTCAGTGAGAGTAGAGTTGAGAAAAGAAGTCATACACTGACACTGAGCTGGATGGAGGTTCAGAAGAATCAAGAGAGGCTGGAGAAGCAATGCCATGCCCAACTGGGCTCTGATACCATGTTAGAAATGCGGGATCTAGAGCATGACATAACCGGAAGTTATGGAGGATGGAAGGAGAAGTGTAGACTCATGATGGAATGGACACTGTTTGTTACACAAGTGAATTAGGTTCCAAGATTGAGACTTGGACTCATAAACACAATCTTGTGTATGTGGACAATGACATTGACACTTTACTGAAATGAAAAGAGTACTATCATTGCATTAAGAAAGGAAGCAAGTACAATGCTTTATAGGAAAGTAGGAAGCTGCAGTAGGCACTATTGTGCATATGGGATAAGTTAGCCTGCATATCCTTGACCCTGAGATTCCATACAAAGAGGCTGTTTGAGCGTGATTGCTAATTCTCAACAATTATGACTCTCACATGGCCACTGACTCATTACTTATTATATTCAGGTTGTTACACCTGTTTACAACTGGCATAGTTATAGCGCAAGTCGACTAGTATAGTCGGTTATGCATTGTTTGACTTAGTAGGCCACTTTCCTTTGTGTTGTATCTTATCTATACTTGGTGTACATTGTAAAGAGTATGGAAGAAGAAGAAGAAACCAGCAAGAAAGCGTTTTGGCCTCCATCTCTCTTCTTGTCTCTTGAGTGAGCTTCTTTTTGTGCATTCTGTGTGTGTTGGGCACAGCATCTTGAGCAAGTCCCCCCACCACACGATTCGTGACATCATCGACTCCGTCCAAGAGCTATCCAAGAGAATGATTGGGTACTTGTCAATGATAGCAGCCTAGACAATCAGTATAGTGCTCATAAGAAGCTAGCCAAGCGATGGTTTGGACCATATGTGGTGAAGGTAGTACATGATAATGCTACTTACACTTTGGCTGAAATGGATGGGACCATGATCAAGATACCAATAGCCAGCAAACGTGTCAAGCTCTTCAAACGAAGAGAGTCTTCTACTTATGAGCTTGATGACTTCGATGTGAGCCATCTACTTGAAGACAAGGAAGAAGAAGAAGAATTAGAATATGAAGATGAAGATATGTCAGAAGAAGAGCCTCCTTAAACTACAAATTCATGAAGTGGCACATGCCGCAGGATGTGCAGGTTAGGAGGGGGTGAATGTCAAAGGGTTTTCTATTCATGGCATAAAACATGGAGTTCTTATGTTTGTAGAAGAACTTCATTAGGATCCACATAAGAAACTTTCATACATAATTCAGTCATTTATTCCCTTACATGTGTCTTAGATGTCATTTAATCTCATAAGTTCCTTTGTAACTTGGCATGCAATTTTTAGTTTGTATCAAGAAAAATGGCAATGATAGTGTATATGAGGACCTTCAACTTGATCAACAG
The DNA here is from genome assembly GCF_053477565.2 of Lygodium microphyllum. Lineage (NCBI taxonomy): Eukaryota > Viridiplantae > Streptophyta > Polypodiopsida > Schizaeales > Lygodiaceae > Lygodium > Lygodium microphyllum. Next base: position 8,976,234 of record NC_141160.1, read on the forward strand.
GTGGTAATTGATAGTTTACAGGTTATGTCACATTGGTTTATGAAGTTCATTGGCTTGGAAGATCCAACTTTTGTCAAGAGCACTCCAAAGTTGACTAGGTCCACAAGTGACATGGAGTAATAGTTGCAAAGGACTTATATGACTTGTATATGATCTATACGAACTCTTTTTTGTGTGGAAGAAGGAGAGGAGTCCAGCCCGCATTTTGCGGCGCATTTTTCAGCCTGCACACCTGTGGAAGATGGAGGGAGAGTTGAAGACTATGGTGAATGCTCCAAAGCATGCGAACACAAAGCAAACTAAAGATCAAGAGAAGATACAAACAAATAAGGTAAGAGTCCTTTTGCCCCATCCATTTGGTAATGTGGAAATGAGTTGTATGACAGTCCATGAAAGGGAAAAACAAATATAAAGTATTCAGCCTGCTCTTATGAGCTTCTTTTTCCATTCTCTTACTATATTCGTGTACCATTGAAGCCCTTCTTGTGCCCAAGTACTTGAGTGACTTTGGGGCAAGTCAAGAGGTGATTTTTGCCAATGTATGGGCTGAATAGGCTCTCCCAAAATAGTCATAAATAGGGCAGCCATTAAAACTCATTCATTTGAAGGGGTTTCTTAAAATCTAATCAATTCCTTGTGTAGACAATGCTCTCTAAACAATAGGGCATTAGTTGAGATTGTAATGAGTTTGTATACATTTTTTAGTCAAGTTTGAGGGTTGGAATTTACTGTTTTAATGCAGGGCTGAAGTACATTTGTGGTTCTATTGATGCATTTTTATCATCCTTTGGACTCTATGTTAGTTGTAATGAGTTCTATCTCTCTATACCTTGTATCTTGAAGTCTCAATACATGTATCTTCATGAAATGGAGGGCATTAGAGCTTGAATTTGTTGCAGGAAATGGAACAAAATTTGATATAGATCTATGCATAAAACTCATGGTTATTGATGTAATCAGATCCAAGTCTATTATGGTAAACTTGTATGACACGGCTATGTAAGATATTGGTTACTCTCTATCTCATCTACTCTCTCCATAACCCAAGAATCCATCAAACCCCAATCTTTTTATTGTAGGAAATGGTACAAAATCTGATAGAGCTTGAATTTGTTGTAGGAAATGGAACAAAATTTTATATAGATCTATGCATAAAACTCATGGTTATTGATGTAATCAGATCCAAGTTTATTATGGTAAACTTGTATGACTTGGCTATGTAAGATATTGGTTACTCTCTATCTCATCTACTCTCTCCATAACCCGAGAATCCATCAAACCCCAATGTTTTTCCTCTCTTCCCTTTGAATCTCCCACTCCTCTTCTGCTCTAAACCCCGGTGGTAGACCTTCGACCCCCAACACGACGACAGCGCGGAAGAATAATTTTGTACTACAATCAAATTAGCATTGTGTTGGTGTGGTTGAGCATAGAGAGGGTTTTTTCTTTGAAAAAACTCTTTTGCGGTTCAGAAGTTGGATTTATAATGATGTTGGTTTACACATGTGATTGTTGTTATGAGCAGTTAATTTCACATGTGTGACTGAAGATTGTTTTGTTTGGGAAGTTGTGCTATGTGTCACTTACTTTTTCGGCATGATAGCACTTTTATGGCTCCAATTTTTAAGTTTTTTTCATTTTCTTTTTCATTTTAAGCACATGTCCTCCGAATTAGTGCAGCGTACTTTTTGATTAAACGTGCGGTGACCATTGGTATATATATATGGACACTCAGGTTTGGGTTTTGGTTACTATTTCTTTCACGTATCTTGTCTTGTCTTCGGCCATCTTTTTATCTTGTAAGCATCACAACCCAAACCAAGCATATTCTTAAGAGCAAGGCCTGTAAATATCACGTATCACACTTTTTTTAATATTTTTATATGCAATCGTAAATTTCGAGGCATTGAAGATGTTTATTTGTTAAAGAGGAGAAAGATACAATAGGAACTTAGAAATTCCGTAATTGTTTAACTTTATTTTTCTATCAATATTGGTCTAGCACACATGTTAAATGATGGGGTTTTGATGTTCTTGAAGCATTGTTTTGTTCAAATTTTTCGGATGTATAAAACACGAATTCGTCAAGTTTTTTTAAAGTGACTTGTGAAACACGATCTTGTGAACTGTGAGGTGATTTGTATCATTGTTTTCGCATTTCATGAGTCTATATCACTATGGTTTCTCTACTACATAAAGTTTTAATTCATTTCATTCATATTGTATTTCCTAAATTTACTTGGCAATGTTTCTTTAGTCTATTGCATATGAGAAAATGTGGATTTGTATATTATGCCCCTTATTTTTATTTTTATTTTTTGGATTTTTCTTTGTGAGTAATCAGGATGACTAAAAGACTATTGTATTTAGAGGGAATGGAGGAGGAGGATCTGGAGGTTGTATGTGATGAAAATCTATTTGATTTTCTTCATGCAATTAGAAATTTATCTAAATTTATTTACGTCAGAGATATGCTCAATGTTCCCTTTGATTTGCAAGATTTTTTGAAGGATCTTGAAGATAAACTGAAGGATTTTAAGGTGTTTTATGAAAGACATGTGGAAGGCCTATATATTGAGGGATTTGTCCATTTTAGCGATGTAATGGAAGCATCTAATTCTGCTAGAACAATTTTGCAAACAAGGATTAGCCTTATTGATGAATAATTCAAGAAGTGGAAAGCAGATTGCCCTTTTCATCAGAATCAGCAACAATGTCTTCTTGTATAGAAGGATGTTGGATTTCTTGTATATCTTCAATATATGGATAGTTATTCTTCAGATACAATACAAGAGCAAAAGATGGAGGACATTTCATGCAAAGAAAAAAGAAGTTGAAGAGAAGGGTGAAATGTTTCAAGAGAATATTGAGAACCAGTTAGTGCAGGGATTTGATGTTGCTTTGTTTAAAATTGAGAACATTACAAAAGTGGAAGAAAAGGAGATAGGGTTGAGTACAGATATTGAAACAGGTCCTCTTGAATGTGTCCCAACATTTCCTAGTTATCTCATCAACAAAAAGAGATATGTATTGCTAAATGATATTCAACACCTTTTTTATCTTAGAGAAGATTACTCCTTGGCAATCCTTACTGCATGGGGTCAAAATGACAAGTATTTTATAGGTTATGAAGAGGAATTGCTAGCAACTCTTGATGTTGAGGGAGAGAATTTTCAAGACAGTTCTGTAGCCTTGCATTCTTGTATTAATCAGATCGTGAAATACGAAAAGGGGGGGATACCTACAGAGGAAGAGTACTTAGCAATTCAACAGAGACCTGGTATTGATAACATGGGGTATGAAGAGAAACTAAAGTTTCTATTAGAGGAGAAACAAAAAAGTTCAATAAATCTATATGATGATAGTCTTCTTGAAGAAGATGGAAACCCTAAGTTATGAAAGATAATTCTAAGATATCCATTGTGATTTATATTAGAGTATGTTATGCATTATACACAAATATTTTTGGATATTTATCTGCTAACATCTTATACTATTGTGGTTTCTTGTGCAGATAGAAATTGAAGATGCAAACAACTTTCTTGGAAGAGCTAAGGGCTCAAGGCCATTGAAACTTAGCAAAAGTCAAGGACTTGGTCATTATATTGGAAGCTTAAATAATCAAAAAGTTGCAATTTATCATAGCAGGTTGTCAAGCTCTCCAAGCTTACCAATAATGGCTTTGAAATCTATCTCCTAAGTGATTGGATCCCAAGTTTTCAATAGAGGTACATACAAGATAATTTTGGTGGAGAAGGAAGAAGCTATAAGAGTTTTTGGCTTCATGCCTGGATACACTGGATCTAGGGCAAGATACTTTGGAGTTCTTGCCTCTTATTTGCTCTCCCATGTAGGAGATGCCAAGAATTTGAAGCTCCTTCTAAGCTATAGGAAACAAGAGTTCCTGAAATGTAGAGGTCTCATCGAGTGGGATGAAACCAAAGATTCCCTTAGAGGACCTAGTGAACTCCCTAAAACTAAAGACTCTTTTGCAACATAGTCAAACTAAAAGATGTTAAGGGTTTCTTAAAAAGCATATTTTTCCATCTCTTTGTCTAGTTTGTAAGCATTCAAAATATCTTTACTTTGCACAAGAGTTTAAATATCCCTCTTTTCTTCTTTGGGTAAGAGTGGATATAGTCCTTGCCAAAGATGATGTATTACATGATGTGATTGTGCCTTTGAGCTTGAATTTGTGCCAAATTTGTCTGTAGAACCATTGAAAGATCTCTAATAAATTGTTCGCTTTGTATCTTCCATCTCCATGTCTTGTGTGTCTAAAGTATTTTGTTCTTGCTTGATAATGTGATTTTTCCCCCAGGGGGTCCACTAGGGTTTACCGTATGGTACCACATGAGTGTAAGGGAGGGGGGTTATTTAAGGGAAGGAATGTACATGTTATAAGGTAAGGTCCCATAAATAGGGGGTAGATAAGGGGTATTTTCATATATTTCTGGTGCGCAGATCGGTCACAGATAGCTCACGTGGTGAATCCCGGAAGGTCCCCAAGAACAAAGTACTCTACTTTTTAGCACAAAAACCCATGTAAAAGCAAGCACGACATGAAGCAAGAGACAAATTGGGTTCAATCTCCCCCATGCCTTGTGTGAGCGCTTCACAAAGCATGTATTTAATGTATATTTCCAATCTTCATGCTCAAAAATAGCCCAATTACAAAAATATGACAAGCTTTTAGCTTTTGAGTTTGCTTTCTACCAAAAATAAGAAAATAAAGCTAATGGACGGTGCCCATAGAGTCTGGCACGCCCAATCTCAATGTCCAAATAGAAATAACATATCCAGGCGCATAAGCGCATACAAAATAATAATAAATAATCGATGTCTCTATAGACATAACAAAATATAGGCGTGGCGCCTATCAAAATATAGTCAAAAACCCGCTAGACTCCAATGCTTTCCTCCGCCACTGCTGCTATCTCTACACATCAACTGAAGCATTCACAATCGTTAGTAAAATAACACAATTAAACCGACAAAAGTGAATACCTAGCAGTCTTCAGCTACATAAATAAATCAACTGGTTAGAAATAAATCCTAACCTTAATTTATTACGAGTGCGCACTCTAAACTCATAAACGTTTATTAATTTAATATGCATTTTCCGGAATCATCCGCTATGGAATCACCCATGTACACACTAAATTAATGAAACGCCCGAAAAGGACAGGCGTCCCCATCAACTTCTCGCACAAAGAATCCTCTTTGCGTATGAGCCCCGGTCATCTAAGTTTACGGAATCCACCATAAATCCTAACCTTAATTTATTACGAGTGCGCACTCTAAACTCATAAACGTTTATTAATTTAATATGCATTTTGCAGAATCACCCGCTATGGAATCACCCATGTACACACTAAATTAATGAAACGCCCGAAAAGGACAGGCGTCCCCATCAACTTCTCGCACAAAGAATCCTCTTTGCGTATGAGCCCCGGTCATCTAAGTTTACGGAATCCACCGTAAAACCTCGCGGAATCCACCGTGGAATATGCCTCCTGGCATCATACTTAAGCTTAATGAATTAAGCTTAAGCTTAATAAGCTTAAGTTATGGAAGGAAGAAGTATGGCAGCACGTCGTCAATTTTCGTAGGGGGGGGGAGGCGTTTTTTCCCACGCGGAATTTTCGGAGATGTCTTCTTGCAAATCGATTTGAATTTTGGAAGCTTAATAAGCTTCTTAAGCTTTCTCTAAGCTTTGTTGAAAGAAATATTGATAAAAATAATGGAGCTTATCTCTGTAACTCCACGACTTGATGAAGGAGGTGTTTGAGTGGTCCTCCGCCTGCAGAGCCTGGTCCTTCGCGATCTGACAGTGGAAATAGGGGTTCTTGATCGCCAGAAGTCTGCCTGTATCGACGGTTCGCGACGAGATTGACTGTAGAGGCCGTTTGTTCCTGGAGCTCCGCCTTCGCCCGAGATTGGTAGCGATTGGAAGCCCTTGATCTCTGCTCCGCTCTGATACCACTCTTGAAGCACAAACCATTCGCAAGGAATCCAAGATAAGTAAACGAAGTTTCAAGTTTCGCACTTTCAATGGCATAAGAGAAGGAAAGACTGTTTTATCATTCATTAGCCAGTTTGATGACTATTTCCATGAGGAAACTTATCCCGAGAAAGATAAAATCAAGTGTGTTACTAATCATCTGATAGACAGAGCATCACTTTGGTGGACTGTAGTCCGCAAGAGCATAGAATGTCCTGCTACATGGGAAGATTTCAAGAAGAAGTTCATGCAAAATTTCCTTCCACCGCAATTTCATGAGAAGGCTATCAAGCAATGGGATTTACTTCAACAGCGCGATCGTGAGCCTATTCCACAGTATACAGAGCGTTTTTGGAATGCACTCCTACAGCTACGCATGCTTGAAGATGTACCAGAGACGACCCATAAGCGGAAGTACATGTCTGGACTTCTTGGACATTACTACGCTGAGATGAATATGTTCAAGCCTTCTACCCTTGAAGACGCCATCTCCTTAGCTCACGACACTGAAGATAAGTTACGTGGAAGAGATCGACGACCACAGCCATTCCAAGCAAACGGTAATTATGGATCTAAACAATTCAATTCCAATTTCAGAAGGTTTAATCCAGGTCGTTTCTCATCACCATCTTTCCGCAAGAATTGGCCTAAACCACCTGCATTACCATCCACTGTCAATCCAAATCCTAAGCCTATTCCACAAGCAAATCCAAATATACCCAGACTCCCAGCCATTGCAAATAATGTGACCAAAGCCAAGCCCATCGTATGCTACAAGTGTCACCAGCCAGGGCATCTCGCAGCAAATTGTCATTCAAAGAAGCCATTAGCACATATCAACTACCTTGGAGCTATGGACGAAGACGAGCATGAGGATATGCCGGATTTCACTGAAGAAGAAGATGATCCTACTACTACTTTCGACACTTTACCAGGTATGCCTACTTCACATTCATTGTTGACTATGAAATGTATGGTGCATGGAAAAGAAAGAACTATATTGCATGATGACGGTAGTACGCATGACTTTATTTCAGCAAAATTGGTAAAGGAATTGAAATTGCATACAGTACCTACGCACTATCGCATAAAAACTGCATTTTTAGGCACTAGGTACAATGGCACACAAGAAGTTCAAGATTTAGAAATTCAAATTGGGTTCAATCTCCCCCATGCCTTGTGTGAGCGCTTCACAAAGCATGTATTTAATGTATATTTCCAATCTTCATGCTCAAAAATAGCCCAATTACAAAAATATGACAAGCTTTTAGCTTTTGAGTTTGCTTTCTACCAAAAATAAGAAAATAAAGCTAATGGACGGTGCCCATAGAGTCTGGCACGCCCAATCTCAATGTCCAAATAGAAATAACATATCCAGGCGCATAAGCGCATACAAAATAATAATAAATAATCAATGTCTCTATAGACATAACAAAATATAGGCGTGGCGCCTATCAAAATATAGTCGAAAACCCGCTAGACTCCAATGCTTTCCTCCGCCACTGCTGCTATCTCTACACATCAACTGAAGCATTCACAATCGTTAGTAAAATAACACAATTAAACCGACAAAAGTGAATACCTAGCAGTCTTCAACTACATAAATAAATCAACTGGTTAGAAATAAATCCTAACCTTAATTTATTACGAGTGCGCACTCTAAACTCATAAACGTTTATTAATTTAATATGCATTTTGTGGAATCACCCGCTATGGAATCACCCATGTACACACTAAATTAATGAAACGCCCGAAAAGGACAGGCGTCCCCATCAACTTCTCGCACAAAGAATCCTCTTTGCGTATGAGCCCCGGTCATCTAAGTTTACGGAATCCACCATAAATCCTAACCTTAATTTATTACGAGTGCGCACTCTAAACTCATAAACGTTTATTAATTTAATATGCATTTTGCGGAATCACCCGCTATGGAATCACCCATGTACACACTAAATTAATGAAACGCCCGAAAAGGACAGGCGTCCCCATCAACTTCTCGCACAAAGAATCCTCTTTGCATATGAGCCCCGGTCATCTAAGTTTACGGAATCCACCGTAAAACCTCACGGAATCCACCGTGGAATATGCCTCCTGGCATCAATTTCTTGCACGCAGGTGACGTCTCCTTATTACTACTAGTGAATCCCCCGTGATTTTTCCATACCTTGGGTTGACCAAATAGATAGAGATCCATATTTCTTAATAAAATATGGAGCATGGTTGTATAAAATATGCTGAATAATTAAAAAATAAAGAAATTCAATTAGAAAACCCTATATGAGTTGTCAGAAAATAAAGAGACATACATTTGCAATCTTCTTACCATATAGTGAGTGAAGTGTTGATTACCCCAAGCTTCTGTCATTGCCTTTTCAAAAAGGTTCAACTGGTTTTTGAAGTCTTTGAGATCATCACCATTCCACTCTATTTTATCACAATAAAAGAATACTTTGTCTGTTGTTTCCCAAACATTGACTTTTCTATTCCGAGCTTGTCCATTATGAGCATGATCCCTCCATGATCCTTAACTGCATTATGTAGGCATTTCCATTGATTGTATCTAATAGTTGAGCCACCATTCCTAGAGTTTATCTTACCAAGTCCACCATGAAAGTTTAAGAACCTTCTAGCCTTCACTCCACCAATAGATAACTTTTTAGGGACACAATTGTCATCCTTAGACTTTTGAAGATCTGGTTCAATAACAACATTACCACCATGCAAACCAATTGCAGATAAGACTTTTTCAACTTTGTTATAGAATTTGTTCCAGCTGATAATGGCTTTAGCTTCCATGCAAATCCTATATAAAGATGAACAAGCTTTTCAATTATCCTACAAAGCGCATGAAGTGTACAGATATCAAAATATTTCCTTTGCTCAAATTGCTCAAAATGCATCAGACATAACTCTCAAGTAGATTCCACAAATCAATTTTACCAAATTTTTCATAAATTTTGGAAATGCTCCAAATTTTCCTAGGGTTCAATGTGCTTAATTTGCATAGATATTGGACCACAAGTGCATTTTAAGACCAAATTCGACACAAATTTTATAGATTTTGCAAAAGCCCCAAATTTTGTGGAGTGCAATGTGTCAAAATTTCAAGAAACTGTACTTGTCACTGTGCAATTTTCACAAATACATGAAAATCCCCAATTTTCGAGACCCGAATGTGTACAAATTTCACAAATTTTAATCAGCGGAATAAAATCTCTACTCTAAGTAAATCCCCAATGCCTATAAGTAGGGACTCATACTCCTCAGTCATTCTTTCACTTGAGGAAACCTTCGTAGATCTAAAAAATCTAAATTCTACCTGCCCTCATACAATAACTTACTTTGAACCAACATTTTTCCTTTTGCTTGGACTGCGAAGACTATCTTCCAAGGGCAAGATTTTGACTTCATCTACACAGAATTAATATAAAGAGACGGTAATATTGTATAACACCATATTGGGGAATATGGGAATTTCCCAGAAGTTTAGGACACATGGTCAAATCTTTGGATTTGTCATAACTTGAACACTATAACTCCAAATCGAGCGCTCTATAGCTCAATAGTCCATTTTTCAAGCAATTTTCAATGATAGGTCACATCATATGGTTTTGAGAAACTTGTGGGAATGTTATCCGGGTGCCACCTTTTTAGTATTCAAAAAATAGGAACTGGGAGATTCCCAAACTCACTAATATTGTGTTATATCATATATATACAATTTTAGCAAAAAATTTGGTAAGTATTGATATGTTTTTAGGTGTTGTCATTTTCCCACACTTAATTGCGAAGTGTCCTAATGAGCATAGCTACAACAAACATCACGAACATCTAGAATCACAAACACAACTATCACGAGCACTATTACACATCCTCAAAAGAAAAATATACTCTCCTCCACTTAATTGTGAAGCATCCTCACGAGCACAGGCACAAGATCTGCAAGATAGCACATAGAAGACTAGCAGACACTGAAAAAATAGGCAAAGATTTATTTGTGACATATTATAAAATAGGCAAGACAAAGGTTTCAATTACAGGGTATAAAAACTTGTGCAAACAAACATTCCCCTTTTCCACTCTCACCACTAAAGTGCATAACAGAGCTTCATCCAGTGCATAAAATATACCAATTAGGAAGCTTTCTAGGGCCGCGAAACAATAATAATCCCTCTAGGGGCAAGAAAATGTCACACTACTATCCCACTAGGAATATTTCTTTTGAAATAGCCTCACTGATAAGGTCCATGCCTAACAAAGAACCCAAAAAAAGTAAGTTAATATTATGACACCAAATAGGACTCCTATGGTTTAGTTGCTAACCCTCCATGTTCTACTAGAACAACCAGTTTCAATGGTTCCTAACTTCCAATTGTCCACAGTGTTTGTTTTTATTATTATAAAAGTAGTGGATTTCTTTCAATGCCAAAAGAGTATATACATTTATTCTCCTTCCCAAAAGGTCCCACCCCAAAGAGATGCAAGGCATCGGACATAAGGCACCCTTCAAGGAAATCCCTACAACCTACGAGGACCTCAGAGGCGATGGTTATCTTCTTTTGGTGTTTTTTTTTCCTTTTCCTTGCCTTATGAAGAATAAATATAAAGACTCTTCCAAACTTTTTTTATTTGGATTGGAATTTAAGTGTTTTTTAAATATTTTATAATAAAGGATCAACTATAAGGCTAAGAATGCATCACTTAATTGAACGGTCAAACATTTTAGCTCAACAACTTTGCTCGAGAAATATAATCTAGCACATAATACTATTCACAGTGCCTAGGAAAATGAAAGGATAAAGAGATCCATTGGCTCAGCATCTCCCTTCCATGCTACTCCTAGTCAAAATTTCGTGGAGAGAACCTTGTTATTCAACTACCCCCACATCTCTAAAAAAATGACAAAAAGTCAAGGGAAAACTCTATTGGATTCCTAATCATACTTTCATACAATGAAATTCGCTATGTCATGCACACACATTTAATCTCTTCCTGGTGCTAAGTCCCATCCCATGTGGGCGGACTCTCATATAAATTAAATTATTTATGTATCTTTCGGTTTATTTGTATTTTAAATATTTTGTGCTTTGTTTCTTCTGTAATTACTTGGACTTTGAAATCTCTAAATTATTTCATTATATATATATATTTTTACTTTTTTTTATTGCAAACGAATATAAATAGATAGAATAGGTATGAAACAACTTGCTATGTATGTAGATATTGCAACTCCAAGATAATGCAAAGATAAACATGTAGTGGTTCTCAAATTGCAATAAACTCAAGCACTAACCACTAAACCATTAATAGGTTAGATCAATAAAGAGTGAAACTCCTTTAGAAACCCGCCACCTACTCAAACTTCTTTGTAATGAGCTCATAGCATTGAAGGAGTATCCCAACCGTGTATGCAACTAACTGCCAAATCATGTGAAGACTAGCTAAGCTAAAATGCATTAGAAGCTAAAATAAAAAGGCATAAACAAGTCTTGACATTTTGTTCAAAGGTTTCTTTTTATAGATAAGATAAAATAACACAAAAGAAACTAAGAAAACAAAAGATCTAAACTAAAATCCTCACACTCTCTAAAATCTTCGATTGCAAATAGCAAGTCTAATCCAAAATCATCCACACTATCTAAGTCAAAACTAGCAACTAAACTATCAAATATAGGATGCTCATGAATAGCCTCTAGCATAGGCACATCAGAGATCAAAGACCCACTATCAGGTGCATCGCTAAAAACGTCCATCACATCATGGAGCGGAGTTGCAGCTGCATCATCATAATAGGGCATATGTGCCACTGGTAAACATCCTAAAGAGTAGCCCTTAGTCACATCCATATATCAACAGATATAATCCCAACAGGGACAACTGACAATTACTTCATTATCGGGATATGATGGAGTAAGATGGTAAATAACAACTTGATATCGGGAAAATTCCTACTGCACCTATAAATTGTGTAATGCCATGCTTAGGTGAGAATACACTATCATAATCATGGCGCTGATAAGTGTAACCTATAGCATCCTACATGACAGTGGTTCCATAGTGTCAAAAGCAAGTACGACACTGCCAACACAAGAGTTGTGCATGCACATAAAGATGCTGCTAACATGGTCTACAACCAAAGGGTGGATGGTATTGCAAAAAAAAACTGATCACAAAAGAAGAATAGCAACATGCTTCTCCCCTCGGTGCATATAAAAACCTACCATGCATCTAAAAATGTGGAATACTATCAAAACTATAACCATCAAGATGAGGGTGAAGTGCATCCATTCATAGAAAATCCATACATACATCCCATTAAAACCCCCAAAAGAAAAGAACCCAAATGTAGATTAGTTAAGGGTTATTCTAACCACTTACCTAACTATATCTAACTAAACTAAGTCACAAAATATTTAAGGCGAAAGCCATTAACCCTAAATATCTCATTTTCAACATTAATATCCTACACATCTAGAGACGCATTATCATAAACTTTAACAAACTTAAAAGGTCCTAACCAACAAATTTTTAGCTTCCTTGAAAATTTATAATAACGACTGTCATAAAGTAAAACTAAATCGTCTTCTTTAAACTCTCATACTTTAATGTTCTGATCATGCCACGCCTTACGACATTTCTGCATTGCTTCTAAGCTTTGTAAAGCTAACAGTCTTTCCTCATCTAACTTCACCAATTGTAAAATCATTTGCTTCAATGATTCAGCCTCACCTAATCATAATGAGAGGGCTATTCGTAGAGTAGGCAACTCCTGCTCAATTGAAAAAATAACATTAGTTCCATAAACTAAATTGAAGGGTGTATTTTGCACTATTACTTTATAAGTGGTTCTATAGGCCCATAAAGCCTCATACAGACACTCATCCCAATCTCTTATGTGAGAAGCCACCATTTTAGTAAAAATTGCACAAATAATGTGATTGGTTACTTCAACTTGGCCATAGCTCTAGGATAATAAGGCGTTGATTTATGATGCTTAATTTGATATAGTTCTGTTAACTCGCTAATAAGACCATTCAAAAAATGAGAACCTCGATCACTTACTAATTCTAGTGGATAACCAAAACATGTTTTGATATTCTCATACATAAACTTAGCCACCTCAAAGGCTTTATCTGTCTTAAGCACTTTCGCTTCCACCCACTTGGTGATATAATCATTACAAACCAGAATATAACGATTAGATCAATATCTGGTAGGTGGATCAATTGGGCCCAAAAAATCAATCCCCCACTTCTCAAAAGGTTCTAATGCCAATATAGGTGTCAAAGGCGTAGCAAAACTCCTGGAAGGACGACGTAACACAATATTAGTGAGTTTGGGAATCTCCCAATTCCCATTTTTTGAATACTACAAAGGTGGCACTTGGATAACATGCCCATAAGTTTCTCAAAACTATATTATGTGACCTATCATTGAAAAGCACTTGAAAAATGGAATCTATTGAGCTACAGACCACTTGATTTGGAGTTATAGTGTTCAAGTTATGATAAATCCAAAGATTTGACCGCGTGTCCCAAACTTATGGGAAATTTCCATATTCCCTAATATGGTGTTACGTGTCCTTTGACATCACATTTTTGACAGTAATAATAAGCATCTTTAAATAGGGTAGGCCACCAATAACCAACTAATAGAACTTTCCTTCTGGTTAATTCGACGGGTTTAGCTGCTACAATCAAGTGTTAATTCATCCTGAAGATTAATCTAAAACTACTTTCACTACAGAATGGGGTACATTTGCCTATTAAGTGATGCCTTTTGCTTATGTAATTCACTCGCAACATTTCAAAGACTTATGATTGCAAATTATCAAGATTTTCTTCAACAATGGATGGAAGTTTTTCTAGATGACTTTTGCATCTTTGGGACACAAAAGAAATGCTTGATCAATTGGCGCAAGTTCTTGAATGTAGTGAAAAAGTAGGTATCTCCTTGAACCTTGATAAATGTATTTTTGGGGTGCCAAAAGGAACGTTGTTGGGGCATATCATTTCTAAAGAAGGTATTGCTATGGATCCAGCTAAAATTTCTAAGATTTCTGCACTTCCACCTCCAACAAAATTTAAGCAATTGTGTGGATTTTTGGAGCATCTAAATTATTATCGATGATTCATTTCTGATTTCGTAAAAGTGGCCTCACCCTTAACAAATTTTCTACGAAAGGATACTCCTTTTAATTAGGTTGTTGCTTGTCAAGAAGCATTTGAATTTCTTAAATAGAAATTAATTGAGGGGCCGATATTGGCACCCTCGGATGGGACGAAGGAATTCCATATCCACGCAAATGCATCTATGAATGTTGTGGGAGTAGTTTTATGTCAAGCGGATGACAATAAGGTGGATCATCCAATTTATTATGCAAGCCGTAATTTAAGTGATGCGAAAAGAAATTATACTACCACCAAGAAAGAATGCTTATCAATGGTATTTTTAGTGGATTTTTTTTTCATTATTTATTAGGGAATAAATTTACTATTTATGTTGATCATGAAGTGCTGAAGTATTTGCTTAATAAAGCAGAACTTTTGAGACGTATAATTTGTTGGATGTTATTATTTCATGAGTTTGATTTTCAAATAGTTACTTGTCAAGTAGAGGTCATGTTCTAATAGATCATCTTTCACGATTATTAACATCTAATAAATAAGAAGGTGTGGAGGATGATTTACCATATGCATCACTTTTACTGTGGAGACGCAAGTTCCATGGTATGTTGATATTGCAAATTTTCTTAATACAACTCGAAACCCACCTGGTGCTGATAAACGATGGAAGCGACAAATTTTAATGCAAGCACGCTCCTACGGATTATTAGGGGGTTACCTTTATCAAATTTTTCCAAGGGAAGGTATCTATTGTCGATGTGTAAGGGAAGATGAAGTCCCTGTGGTTCTTAAGACTTTCCATGATGAGCCGTGTGGTGCCCAATCAATAACCCATCTGTAATGAATGGATAAAGGAAAGGTAGGCTGAAGCCCATCTCTATGCTTAACCATAGAGTGCATTTGACAAACATGACAAGACTCAACAAAATGCGCAATGTCTTTATACATGTTTTGCCACCAAAATTTCTCTTTTATTTTGGCAAAAGTGCTCCATATGCCTCTATGGCCAGCCAATAGGCTTTCATGAAATTCTTGCATGACCTGTCTTTGAGTCTTCTTGTCTCCTAAGACACGAACAGGTGCTCCTCCTTTCTTCTTCGCATGCTTCCAAAGGTAGCCGTCTTTGAGAAAGAAGCCATAAACCTTTCTCCTGATTCTCTTGAACTCTTCATCGGTCCAATCTTCCTTCTTCACCATAGTGCTCAAGTATTGGCCAATTTTCAGCCAATCATCTGCATAATATTCTTCCATAAAATGAGAACAAACTAAAACAAAGCATTGAGCATATTTTCTTTTAGCTGCCCACCGTCTTTCCATGGTCGTTTCTTCATTCTTTGCTGTTGTAAATTTTGTTACAATACCAGTACCTATTGTACTTGCTATAATTAATGACGTACCTGTATTTATGACAGCAGTACCATCATTAAGAATAGTTGTACTTACTGTTTTCTAATTTGAACCTGCAATTACAACATCATTTTCAGAAAATATAGACTCTGTTACTTCCTCATCCATCATCTCTTCTTCATCTTTATATCTGTCATGCGAAAGCATGTCAGCAACAACTGGATTATCTCTTCCTGCAATATGTTTCAAATTAGGATTTAAGGATTTAATATAGGCTATCCATCTTAGCATAGCTATGTTGGGAGTGGAACAGTTGGCAATCATGCCCAAGAGTGGAAGACAATCTGTTTCAACTACTACATGTGCACTCATGAAGTACTCCCGATCACACTTCAATGCAGTTACAACTCCCCAAAGTTCTCTTTTAATTTGAGCATACCTTCTTTGACATTCATTAAGAACCTTTGCTCCAAAGCAGATTGCATACCTGTTGCCCTCAAGATCATCTTGACCAACAGCCCATCCTATCCCAATAGGACTTTTGTCTACCATGAGTATAATAGACTGTCCATTAGAGTAATTAGCCCTCTTCAAGGTGGGGGATGAAATCAGCAATTTCTTTAATTTTCGAATAGCTTGAGTATGCAAATTTCCCACATAAACCTTTGGCCTTTTCTTAACAGTTGATAAAGATTTACAACAACATGAGCAAAGTGTGGGATCCAAATAAGATAGAAAACACACGCTCCAAGAAATCTTCTCACCTCGGAAACATTTGTGCATATTTCTCCTATTTTGCTGATGGCATCAATCTTGATTGGAGAAGGCTTTCGGCCATATGGGCCACACATATGCCCAACCAGAAGAACTTCTTCAACTCCAAAAATAGATTTAGCTCCTGAAAGAGTAAGATGGACTTCTTCCAATTTAGACAAGATTTGAGCACAATCATTAATATGATCAGAAACAAACTTGCAGCATCCAAGCTCATTGAGCTCTTCATTCTTCTCATGAATTTCACATCCTTTGATCGGTACATCATCAAGGAAAGGAAGAGTAAATTGGGGAATATAATCTCTCAATACTTTGTGCATGGCATTCATCATGTGAGCCACTGAATTTGTAGCTCCTTGGAGTAGAGTACACATGCGGACTAAACCAAGAGGTGTCTTCATTATGGTAATGTCTCAGCTTTCCAAAGCAAGCTGAAATTGGTCATAGCCCGAATATAAATCACCAATGGAATAAATCGCTCTACCTGCAAAAGCCTCAGCAAATTCATCAACAATTGGACCCGAACCAACATTTCTAATAGTGACTTTATTGGCAGGCTATAAATCTTGAATGAATCGCAAAGATCCATTCTTAGGCACGGTAAACCATCGGTTAGAATACGGAGCTGAATATGGCTCCAATATTCACATCTTTATCTTTTCATTTAAAAGCTCCAGTAACTTGAGAAAATGAGCCCTTGGTACCGGAATTGGTTTAAGATTCCAAGGGATGTGTGGGATCGTGAAAATCACCATTGGTGCCACAACACTTGGATCCACATAGCCAATTTCATGAGGCTGAATTGAAAAAGCCTTTCCATGTTTCTTCAATATATGCATAAAATATTGCTTTTTGGCTGGCAAGAGAAAAGAGTCTTCACGAATTTTTAGCTCCTGTAATCTTTCAGCTGTAAATTGGTGACCAATATCTTTGGGGTCACGAAGACTTGGCTGTTTGGATGCCCTTTTAGCCAGTCCCTCACTTTCGGGAGTTAGTGGAGTTGCCACTTGCTTGACCTTCTTGTCAAATGTCTTGTACTTTGTTTCTACTCTTGCCTCATCCCTGTTTGGCTGTCCAAAAGCTTCATGATCAGCAAATTCTTGAATTATGTCATAACTATGCAATGTGCATACGTGTATGGACTGATTTTCAGTCTGATTTTTTTCATGAATAGCTGCATGTATTTTAGCCACTGTATCATTATAAATCAGCCCATAAAACAGTCCTGAAATTACTTCATTTTTAGCCAAAACATCAACTTGCTTCACCTTCCTTTCCACATGACATAAATGCTTTCTTTCAACCCTATTCATGGTTGAAAACTATTTATAACAGCCCACACTGTTGGATGTAAATACCTGCAAATCAGTCTTTGACATAGCCCTCTTTACATGTGGAGGAAAATTTTTATTACATGAAGCACTGCCATAGCCTCCATTTACAGCAGTGCAGCCCGAAAACCCTTAAATTCTTGGGCATTAGGAGGCACAGGATGATCTCTTAATCGATCTCTATTCCGGTGATGATTTACACAAACAGTCAGAAATTGGACAACTTTGTCATTATCCTTACTTCTTATCCGAGCATAAGATAAACCATCATCAAGGGCCTTTGTCTCCAAACGAGACTCAGAAATAAAAGGTTGACCAAGAATGATAGGATAGCTACAAGAATCTTGAACAAAGAAATGAAATTCATCTTTTACATCACCAATAGTAACCCATACATAAGGACATGCCGCATAGAGATTTCGAGAAGAATTATTGGTTGCTCTCATGCGCCATCCCCAAGTCCACATCTATGGGCTATCCGCCATTCTCATAGAGACTTCTTGACATGACGTTGATCTGCAAACCATGGTCTATTAGGGCAATGCATGGAGTCTCTCTTTCTCCAATCTTGACAACGGTTTTGGTAGTCACCCTTGCCCAATGGGTACAGGAGTAGTGACTACTTGGAATAAAATGACATCAATCTCTTCTTGCATGTTGTGAAGACGAGCTTCTTTGTTATGCATGGGCTGCTCTTTGGATAGAGAAGACCCCACCATAACATTCTCTGCAATAGGTTCTTCAATTTCAACTTCATAGATGTCTTCATCTTTGGCTTCTATGGCTGCAATCAATTCTTTGATTGCCTCCAATCGAATCCCTTGAGTATTGAGCTTCTCTTCATCCTGCAAATACACATGAAGAGCTTGCAAAAAAGCATGCACAGATTCTTCAGTTTCTTCACCAACATATTGTCTTTTCCATTTAATTACATCAATTATTACATCATGAAATCCTCGTTTTGCAATTCCGAGAATTTCACCCAATGTAAATTCAATTTTGCTTCCAAGAATCCTTTCTTCTAGGACCCGCTTGAGATCCGTCGCAGTCTCTATGTCAGACTGCACCTTGTAGCCGAGATGTTTGTCTTTTCCTTTTCCTTCCATATTCTTTGCTTGTGGGGCATCTTCCATGATATACTCTGGCAGTGGTGGTGTATTTTCAGCAGCCTTTTGCTGATCCGGTTTACTTCTTGTCACACGTTTGGTTGGCCCTGAAGAGGAGGGACCCGCAACATCTTCTTTTCTTTTCTTCTACCACAACTTCTTGATTATTGATTTTAGCCAACCGAGTGAAAGCTGAAAATGAATCAACCGGCTCGGTCCATCCGCTTCTTCCTCGGATGCATTAACTAGCAATAGTCAAATCATCTTTGGACGCCTTTCCTTGCTCCATGTGATCTAAGGCCTTCATCCACACTTTAGATTTTACATCAGCTTTACATTCTTTAACAATCTCATTGGTTGGCTCGATTTGTAGCCCATAGGTAGCTGCATCAACAGCTGCATAGGCTGTTCTTGTTGCCAAATCCTCCAGTCTTTTCTTCATGCCACCGTTACCAAAATTTTGCTCAAGAGGAAGCCCAGTTTTGGTCGCATGAATTTTACCATCCTTCCAAAATACTAATTTTTGCACCTCAACTTCACGGAATGCATTGCACTCCCTCTTATCATGATCTAGGATGTCACACCAGATACAACGTCTTTTGAAGCCTTCTCGTATGGGTCTTTGGGCAACTGTCCACCCTCTTTCTTCCACTTTCAGATCAAGCCTTTCCACCTTGGAATTAATCTCCATTAGATTAAGATGGAGATCCCGCATGCTCTTGATCTACTCGTCCATGACATCCTTCTTTGGAGGTGGAACAACAGGATTTCTTGGTTGCTCGGTCATAGAAACAGGAGGTCGAGATACAGGAACATGCTCTTTTATGGACTCAGATGGTGCAGAGGTAGAACCCCACCTTAGACGCATCCCCTCTCTCCGAGCAATCATATTAACTGCTTCAGTGACATCACCCCAAGTAGTCTTCAATCCTATCTAAGAGTTAGGATCTTGAAGCTGATCAGTCAGCTTCTCTTGAAGAAGAGGATCCACAGCCTTCAGAAACAATTCAATCTTCTAGCTCTCCATACTCTGCTAATCATCAGGATCTAGCTGAGCAAATTTGCTTTCAAATTTGCGGTGAAGAGCAGTGACAGCTAGTCTCTTATTGGGGTTTTCAACCCATTTAGTGAAAATTTTCTTCGTCGTGAGGCCAAAATCTTCAAGAAAGAATTCTTCTTGAAGAGCCTTCTGGAATGCAGACCATCCCGCATCTTTCTGGAAAAGACCATGAATCCGGTTTTGGAGGCCATACATGGCCAAACGGGCAAAGTATCCACTCCAAGCATGATGAGGGACCCCAAAGAAGACCATCTTATTAGTATAGAGACGGATAAAAGAGGACACATTTTGCCCATTAAATTGCTTAGCTCTTGCCCAACTGCCTCCAAAGCTTTAATGGCAGCAGCGTCACTCCACTCTTCATCTTGCCCCCGTTGTTGCTGCAGTTGCATCTGTTGCTGAAATTGCAATTGTTGTTGTTGGTTCTCTTGCATCAGATGAACCAACTGTTGGAAGGCATCTCCTCCCGAACCTGATGATTCTCGCATTGTGCTTTCTCTTCAGCAACCGACCTTCACAGCGGGTTTACCACTGTCGTCGTGTTGGGGGTCGAAGGTCTACCATCGGGTTCAGAGGAGAAGAGGAGTGGGAGATTCAAAGGGAAGAGAGGAAGAAGATTGGGGTTTGATGGATTCTCGAGTTATGGAGAGAGTAGATGAGATAGAGAGTAACCAATATCTTACATAGCTGTGTCATACAAGTTTACCATAATAGACTTGGATCTGATTACATCAATAACCATGAGTTTTATGCATAGAGCTATATCAAATTTTGTTGCATTTCCTACAACAAATTCAAGCTCTAATGCCCTCCATTTCATGAAGATACATGTATTGAGACTTCAAGATACAAGGTATAGAGAGATAGAACTCATTACAACTAACATAGAGTCCAAAGGATGATAAAAATGCATCAATAGAACCATAAATGTACTTCAGCCCTGCATTAAAACAATAATTTCTAGCCCTCAAACTTGACTCAAAAATGTATACAAACTCATTACAATCTCAACCAATGCCCTATTGTTTCGGGAGCATTGTCTACACAAGGAAGTGATTAGATTTTAAGAAACCCCTTCAAATGAATGAGTTTTAATGGCTGCCTTGTTTATGACAGCTTTGGGAGAGCCTATTCAGCCTATACATTGGCAAAAATCACCTCTTGACTTGCCCCAAAGTCACTCAAGTACATGGGCACAAGAAGGGCTTAAATGGTACATGAATATAGTAAGAGAATGGAAGAAGAAGCTCATAAGAGTAGGCTGAATACTTTATCTCTGTTTTTCCCTTTCATGGACTGTCATACAACTCATTTCCATGTTACCAAATGGATGGGGCAAAAGGACTCTTACCTTCTTTGTTTGTATCTTCTCTTGATCTTTAGTTTGCTTTGTGTTCGCATGCTTTGGAGCATTCACCATAGTCTTCAACTCTCCCTCCATCTTCCACAGGTGTGCAGGCTGAAAAATGCACCGCAAAATGCGGGCTGGACTCCTCTCCTTCTTCCACACAAAAAAGAGTTCGTATAGATCATATACAAGTCATATAAGTCCTTTGCAACTATTACTCCATGTCACGTGTGGACCTAGTCAACTTTGGAGTGCTCTTGACAAAAGTTGGATCTTCCAAGCTAATGAACTTCATAAACCAATGTGACATAACCTGTAAACTATCAATTACCACCTGTTGATCAAGTTGAAGGTCCTCATATACACTATCATTGCCATTTTTCTTGATACAAACTAAAAATTGCATGTCAAGTTACAAAGGAACTTATGAGATTAAATGACATCTAAGACACATGTAAGGGAATAATGACTGAATTATGTATGAAAGTTTCTTATGTGGATCCTAATGAAGTTCTTCTACAAACATAAGAACTCCATGTTTTATGCCATGAATAGAAAACCCTTTGACATTCACCCCCTCCTAACCTGCACATCCTCCGGCATGTGCCACTTCATGAATTTGTAGGTTAAGGAGGCTCTTCTTCTGACATATCTTCATCTTCATATTCTAATTCTTCTTCTTCTTCCTTTTCTTCAAGTAGATGGCTCATAGCCAAGTCATCAAGCTCATAAGTAGAAGACTCTCTTCGTTTGAAGAGCTTGATACATTTGTTGGCTATTGGTATCTTGATCATGGTCCCATCCATTTCAGCCAAAGTGTTAGTAGCATTATCATGTACTACCTTCACCACATATGGTCATCGCTTGGCTAGCTTCTTATGAGCACTATACTGATTGTCTAGGTGGCTATCATGGGTAAGTATCCAATCATTCTCTTGGATAGCTCTTGGATGGAGTCTATGATGTCAAGAATCGCGTGGTGGGGACTTGCTCAAGATGCTGTGCCGAACACACACAGAATGCACAAGGAGAAGCTCACTCAAGAGACAAGAAGAGAGATGGAGGCCAAAACACTTTCTTGCTAGTTTCTTCTTCTTCTTCCACACTCTTTACAATGTACACCAAGTATAGATAAGATACAACATAAAGGAAAGTGGCCTACTAAGTCAAACAATGCATAACCGACTATACTAGTCGACTTGCACTATAACTATGCCAGTTGTAAACAGGTGTAACAACCTGAATATAATAAGTAATGAGTCAGTGGCCATGTGAGAGTCATAATGACCACTGATGTGCTAAGTGTAGATGTGTGGATCCATCTAACTAGGTGGTCCTTCATTAATGTCCGCATGTGTTGAGCTTGTCATCTCAACAGATGACACTTGTCAAACCTCTTCTTATTCTTCAACCTCGCTGCCTTCAGCCTTTCAATGGTTGTCTTGACATCCTCCGGCCTTCTTTCAAGCTACCTTATGCACTAAATCAACAGCTCTTCTCTATTTATGCCTTCATCCCAAGGCAAGATACTCCAGGTGATAATAGACTCCTCAATAGGCATAATAGGTGGCTACCCATACATTAGTTCAGCCGGCATATAACATGTCACTGCACTATGGGTAGTTCTATCAGCCCATAATGCGAATGGAAGCATTTTAGGCCATTGTCTCATCTTCCCTCTGCAAGACTTTGCCAACGCTTTGAGAATCGGTTGATGACCTCTTTCACTCTTACCATTTCCTTTAGGATTGTAGGCTGATGTAAGAGATAGCTTGATTCCCAATTGAGCAAAGAAATGGCGAGCCTCATCGGCATCCAATTCTCCTCTATTAGCAGTTACTTTGGCAACACAGCCATACCTGCAAAACACTTCTTCAAGTAAAAATCTACAAACATCTTGAGTGGTCTTTGTTGTCAAGGCTTTACCTTCCACTTGATTTGTGAGATCTTCTCTAGCAAGTACTAGATATCTCATGTTCCAAATTCCTGTAGACATGGTTACTAAATCAATAACCCATCTGTAATGAATGGATAAAGGAAAGGTAGGCTGAAGCCCATCTCTATGCTTAACCATAGAGTACATTTGACAAACATGACAAGACTCAACAAAATGCGCAATGTCTTTATACATGTTTTGCCACCAAAATTTCTCTTTTATTTTGGCAAAAGTGCTCCATATGCCTCTATGGCCAGCCAATTGGCTTTCATGAAATTCTTCCATGACTTGTATTTGAGACTTCTTGTCTCCTAAGACACGAACAGGTGCTCCTCCTTTCTTCTTCGCATGCCTCCAAAGGTAGCCGTCTTTGAGAAAGAAGCCATAAACCTTTCTCCTAATTCTCTCGAACTATTCATCGGTCCAATCTTCCTTCTTCACCATAGTGCTCAAGTATTGGCCAATTTTCAGCCAATCATCTACATAATATTCTTCCATAAAATGAGAACAAGCTAAAACAAAGCATTGAGCATATTGTCTTTTAGCTGCCCACCATCTTTCCATGGTCGTTTCTTCATTCTTTGCTGCTGTAAATTTTGTTACAACAGCAGTACCTACTGTACTTGCTATAATTAATGACGTACCTATATTTGTGATAGCAGTACTATCATTAAGAACAGTTGTACTTACTGTTTTCTAATTTGAACCTGCAATTACAGCATCATTTTCAGAAAATATAGACTCTGTTACTTCCTCATCCATCATCTCTTCTTCATCTTTATATCTGGCATGCGAAAGCATGTCAGCAATTGGATTATCTCTTCCTGCAATATGTTTCAAATCAGGATTTAAGGATTTAATATAGGCTATCCATCTTAGCATAGCTATGTTGGGAGTGGAACAGTTGGCAATCATGCCCAAGAGTGGAAGACAATCTGTTTCAACTACTACATGTGCACTCATGAAGTACTCCCGATCACACTTCAATGCAGTTACAACTCCCCAAATTTCTCTTTTAATTTGAGAATACCTTCTTTGACATTCATTAAGAACCTTTGCTCCAAAGCAGATTGCATACCTGTTGCCCTCAAGATCATCTTGACCAACAGCCCATCCTATCCCAATAGGACTTTTGTCTACCATGAGTATAATATACTGTCCATTAGAGTAATTAGCCCTCTTCAAGGTGGGGGATGAAATCAGCAATTTCTTTAATTTTCGAATAGCTTGAGTATGCAAATTTCCCACATAAACCTTTGGCCTTTTCTTAACAGTTGATAAAGATTTACAACAACATGAGCAAAGTGTGGGATCCAAATAAGATAGAAAACACACGCTCCAAGAAATCTTCTCACCTCGGAAACATTTGTGCATATTTCTCCGATTTTGCTGATGGCATCAATCTTGATTGGAGAAGGCTTTCGGCCATATGGGCCACACATATGCCCAACCAGAAGAACTTCTTCAAATCCAAAAATAGATTTAGCTCCTGAAAGAGTAAGATGGACTTCTTCCAATTTAGACAAGATTTGAGCACAATCATTAATATGATCAGAAACAAACTTGCAGCATCCAAGCTCATTGAGCTCTTCATTCTTCTCATGAATTTCACATCCTTTGATCGGTACATCATCAAGGAAAGGAAGAGTAAATTGGGGAATATAATCTCTCAATACTTTGTGCATGGCATTCATCATGTGAGCCACTGAATTTGTAGCTCCTTGGAGTAGAGTACACATGCGGACTAAACCAAGAGGTGTCTTCATTGTGGTAATGTCTCAGCTTTCCAAAGCAAGCTGAAATTGGTCATAGCTCGAATATAAATCACCAATGGAATAAATCGCTCTACCTGCAAAAGCCTCAGCAAATTCATCAACAATTGGACCCGAACCAACATTTCTAATAGTGACTTTATTGACAGGCTATAAATCTTGAATGAATCGCAAAGATCCATTCTTAGGCACGGTAAACCATCGGTTAGAATACGGAGCTGAATATGGCTCCAATATTCACATCTTTATCTTTTCATTTAAAAGCTCCAGTAACTTGAGAAAATGAGCCCTTGGTACCGGAATTGGTTTAAGATTCCAAGGGATGTGTGGGACCATGAAAATCACCATTGATGCCACAACACTTTGATCCACAAAGCCAATTTCATGAGGCTGAATTGAAAAAGCCTTTCCATGTTTCTTCAATATATGCATAAAATATTGCTTTTTGGCTGGCAAGAGAAAAGAGTCTTCACGAATTTTTAGCTCCCGTAATCTTTCAGCTGTAAATTGGTGACCAATATTTTTGGGGTCACGAAGACTTGGCTATTTGGATGCCCTTTTAGCCAGTCCCTCACTTTCGGGAGTTAGTGGAGTTGCCACTGGCTTGATCTTCTTGTCAAATGTCTTGTACTTTGTTTCTACTCTTGCCTCATCCCTGTTTGGCTGTCCAAAAGCTTCATGATCAGCAAATTCTTGAATTATGTCATAACTATGCAATGTGCATACGTGTATGGACTGATTTTCAGTTTGATTTTTTTCATGAACAGCTGCATGTATTTTAGCCACTGTATCATTATAAATCAGCCCATAAAACAGTCCTGAAATTACTTCATTTTTAGCCAAAACATCAACTTGCTTCACCTCCCATTCCATATGACATAAATGCTTTCTTTCAACCCTATTCATGGCTGAAAACTATTTATAATAGCCCACACTGTTGGATGTAAATACCTGCAAATTAGTCTTTGACATAGCCCCCTTTACATGTGGAGGAAAATTTTTATTACATGAAGCACTGCCATGGCCTCCACTTACAGCAGTGCAGCCCAAAAACCCTTAAATTCTCGGGCATTAGGAGGCACAGGATGATCTCTTAATCGATCTCTATTCTGATGATGGTTTACACAAACAGTCAGAAATTGGACAACTTTGTCATTATCCTTACTTCTTATCCGAGCATAAGATAAACCATCATCAAGGGCCTTTGTCTCCAAACGAGACTCAGAAATAAAAGGTTGACTAAGAATGATAGGATAGCTACAAGAATCTTGAACAAAGAAATGAAATTCATCTTTTACATCACCAATAGTAACCCGTACATAAGGACATGCCGCATAGAGATTTCGAGAAAAATTATTGGTTGCTCTCATGCGCCATCCCCAGGTCCACATCTATGGGCCATCCGCCATTCTCATAGAGACTTCTTGACATGACGTTGATCTCCAAACCATGGTCTATTAGGGCAATGCATGGAGTCTCTCTTTCTCCAATCTTGACAACGGTTTCGGTAGTCACCCTTGCCCAATGCGTACGGGAGTAGTGACTACTTGGAATAAAATGACATCAATCTCTTCTTGCATGTTGTGAAGACGAGCTTCTTTCTTATGCATGGGCTGCTTGTTGGATAGAGAAGACCCCACCATAACATTCTCTGCAATAGGTTCTTCAATTTCAACTTCATAGATGTCTTCATCTTTGGCTTCTATGGCTGCAATCAATTCTTTGATTGCCTCCAATCGAATCCCTTGAGTATTGAGCTTCTCTTCATCCTGCAAATACACATGAAGAGCTTGCAAAAAAGCATGCACAGATTCTTCAGTTTCTTCACCAACATATTGTCTTTTCCGTTTAATTACATCAATTATTACATCATGAAATCCTCGTTTTGCAATTCCGAGAATTTCACCCAATGTAAATTCAATTTTTCTTCCAAGAATCCTTTCTTCTAGGACCCGCTTGAGATCCGTCGCAGTCTCTATGTCAGACTGCACCTTGTAGCCGAGATGTTTGTCTTTTCTTTTTCCTTCCATCTTCTTTGCTTGTGGGGCATCTTCCATGACATACTCTGGCAGTGGTGGTGGATTTTCAGCAGCCTTTTGCTGATCCGGTTTACTTCTTGTCACACGTTTGGTTGGCCCTGAAGAGGAGGGACCCGCAACATCTTCTTTTCTTTTCTTCTACCACAACTTCTTGATTATTGATTTTAGCCAACCGAGTGAAAGCTGAAAATGAATCAACCGGCTCGGTCCATCCGCTTCTTCCTCGGATGCATTAACTAGCAATAGTCAAATCATCTTTGGACGCCTTTCCTTGCTCCATGTGATCTAAGGCCTTCATCCACACTTTAGATTTTACATCAGCTTTACATGCTTTAACAATCTCATTGGTTGGCTCGATTTGTAGCCCATAGGTAGCTGCATCAACAGCTGCATAGGCTGTTCTTGTTGCCAAATCCTCCAGTCTTTTCTTCATGCCACCGTTACCAAAATTTTGCTCAAGAGGAAGCCCAGTTTTGGTCGCATTAATTTTACCATCCTTCCAAAAGACTAATTTTTGCACCTCAGCTTCACGGAATGCATTGCACTCCCTCTTATCATAATCTAGGATGTCACACTAGATACAACGTCTTTTGAAGCCTTCTCGTATGGGTCTTTGGGCAACTGTCTGCCCTCTTTCTTCCACTTTCAGATCAAGCATTTCCACCTTGGAATTAATCTCCATTAGATTAAGATGGAGATCCCGCATGCTCTTGATCAACTCGTCCATGACATCCTTCTTTGGAGGTGGAACAACAGGATTTCTTGGTTGCTCGGGCATAGAAACAGGAGGTCGAGATACAGGAACATTCTCTTTTATGGATTCAGATGGTGCAGAGGTAGAACCCCACCTTAGACGCATCCACTCTCTCCGAGCAATCATATTAACTGCTTCAGTGACATCACCCCAAGCAGTCTTCAATCCTGTCTTAGAGTCAGGATCTTCAAGTTGATCAGTCAGCTTCTCTTGAAGAAGAGGATCCACAGCCTTCAGAAACAATTCAATCTTCTAGCTCTCCATACTCTGCTAATCATCAGGATCTAGCTGAGCAAATTTGCTTTCAAATTCGCGGTGAAGAGCAGTGACAGCTAGTCCCTTATTGGGGTTTTCAACCCATTTAGTGAAGATTTTCTTCGTCATGAGGCCAAAATCTTCAAGAAAGAATTCTTCTCGAAGAGCCTTCTGGAATGCAGACCATCCTGCATCTTTCTGGAAAAGACCATGAATCCGGTCTTGGAGGCCATACACGGCCAAACGGGCAAAGTATCCACTCCAAGCATGATGAGGGACCCCAAAGAAGACCATCTTGTCAGTATAGAGACGGATAAAAGAGGACACATTTTTCCCATTAAATTGCTTAGCTCTTGCCCAACTGCCTCCAAAGCTTTAATGGCAGCAGCATCACTCCACTCTTCATCTTGCCTCCGTTCTTGCTGCAGTTGCATCTGTTGCTAAAATTGCAATTGTTGTTGTTGGTTCTCTTGCATCAGATGAATCAACTGTTGCAAGGCATCTCCTCCCAAACCTGATGATTCTCGCATTGTGCTTTCTCTTCTGCAACCGACCTTCACAGCGGGTTTACCACTGTCGTCGTGTTGGGGGTCGAAGGTCTACCATCGGGGTTCAGAGGAGAAGAGGAGTGGGAGATTCAAAGGGAAGAGAGGAAGAAGATTGGGGTTTGATGGATTATCGAGTTATGGAGAGAGTAGATGAGATAGAGAGTAACCAATATCTTACATAGTCGTGTTATACAAGTTTACCATAATAGACTTGGATCTGATTACATCAATAACCATGAGTTTTATGCATAGATCTATATCAGATTTTGTTCCATTTCCTACAACAAATTCAAGCTCTAATGCCCTCCATTTCATGAAGATACATGTATTGAGACTTCAAGATACAAGGTAGAGAGAGATAGAACTCATTACAACTAACATAGAGTCCAAAGGATGATAAAAATGCATCAATAGAACCATAAATGTACTTCAGCCCTGCATTAAAACAGTAATTTCTAGCCCTCAAACTTGACTCAAAAATGCATACAAAGTCATTACAATCTCAACCAATGCCCTATTGTTTCGGGAGCATTGTCTACACAAGGAAGTGATTAGATTTTAAGAAACCCCTTCAAATGAATGAGTTTTAATGGCTGCCCTGTTTATGACAGCTTTGGAAGAGCCTATTCAGCCTATACATTGGCAAAAATCACCTCTTGACTTGCCCCAAAGTCACTCAAGTACTTGGGTACAAGAAGGGCTTAAATGGTACACGAATATAGTAAGAGAATGGAAGAAGAAGCTCATAAGAGCAGGCTGAATACTTTATCTCTGTTTTTCCCTTTCATGGACTGTCATACAACTCATTTCCATGTTACTAAATGGATGGGGCAAAAGGACTCTTACCTTCTTTGTTTGTATCTTCTCTTGATCTTTAGTTTGCTTTGTGTTCGCATGCTTTGGAGCATTCACCATAGTCTTCAACTCTCCCTCCATCTTCCACAGGTGTGCAGGCTGAAAAATGTGCTGCAAAATGTGGGTTGGACTCCTCTCCTTCTTCCACACAAAAAAGAGTTCGTATAGATCATATACAAGTCATATAAGTCCTTTGCAACTATTACTCCATGTCACTTGTGGACCTAGTCAACTTTGGAGCGCTCTTGACAAAAGTTGGATCTTCCAAGCTAATGAACTTCATAAACCAATGTGACATAACCTGTAAACTATCAATTACCACCTGTTGATCAAGTTGAAGGTCCTCATATACACTATCATTGCCATTTTTCTTGATACAAACTGAAAATTGCATGTCAAGTTACAAAGGAACTTATGAGATTAAATGACATCTAAGACAAACGTAAGGGAATAATGATTGAATTATGTATGAAAGTTTCTTATGTGGATCCTAATGAAGTTCTTCTACAAACATAAGAACTCCATGTTTTATGCCATGAACAGAAAACCCTTTGACATCACAAGGCTACTAAAGAAGGTTTCATCAACAACATACACACCCATCACTCAACAACGTAAGTTTTTGCTAAAATATGACTTAGTTCCAAATCACTTAAACAGTGGTACCAAATCATTCCCAAAAATGCCAAACGTATGAAATGCAATGGGTGCTAGGTTCCTCTTTTGCATGTGAGGCCTCCTTGTGTTTCATACACCTAAGGCATGCATTGTTTTTGTTGTGATGTGGGTGTAGGTGTTTCATATGTAAACTTCATGCTGGTAATTGAACTTTGAATATGCTCTATGACCTTTAACTTCAAATATAAATTCCCTAAGATATAATTTTTTTCTTCTAAATAGTGACATGGAAAATGTTACATGAAGGTACTAGGTGAAAATACATCGTAGAATAGATGTGTTTGTAGAATACAACATATTGTTCTTTGAATGTTATAGCAAGAATATGAAAGGATGAAACGTGATGGATGTAAGGTTTCTTTTGTCCAAGTGAGGCCTCTCGTAATTCATATGACTAAGATTTTCCATGTTTCTAATGTGACATATCAAACACAATGGGTTTTATGTTCCTTTTTTTGAATTAGGCCTCCTCACGTTTCATACGACTTGAACCCTGCCATGTTTCTAATGTGACATATGAAACGCAATTGGTGTAGTGTTCTTTTTTTCGAGTTAGCCCTCCTTGCATTCCATACAACTTGAGCATGCATTGTTTCCCTTTTGTCGTATGGAACACAATATAGTGTGTAGTTCTCTAGCCTTAAAGGCCTCCTGGCGTTTCATATGTCTTCTACATTGTTTTATTTAAATTGGATTTAGATTATGTAATTAGTGTTTGCTTGTTGCTTTGTGATTGTAGAGAAATTGATCCGAGAGATTAAGAGATCTTTCCTAATTTGTTTGTATTATTATTTTTTTGGATGTTTCAGATGGCCAGAACTAAGGCCATTGCAAGGAAGCAAAAAGTTGATCCTAGAGATCTTGCTTTAAAGATCCATCAATCCTCCAAGCCTTCCAAACTTTCAAGGAAATCAAAGCCAAGAAGAAGGTTCTCACAACATGTGAGGTGCCTTAAGGAGATTAGAAGTGCAATGAAGGCTCTGAATAATGTAATTCCAAAGCTGTTTTTTCATAGGCTTGTCAGATAAATCTGTGACAAGCATAGTCTTCATAGTTTTAGATGGACTAGAGCAAGTCTCAACTGTATTTAGGAGGCTATAGAGGATTTTTTAATTGAGTTTTTCCAAGATTCTTATATTTGTGCTGCTCATGCACATAGGCTTATGCTTATGGATAAAGACTTGATAATCCTAAGGAGATTGAGATATAGGTTTTCAAAGGTCCTTGAGCCAATCCCTCTTTCTGATGTGAAGGCTTTCAATATTTTAAATGTTCCTCCATATAGAAAGAAGAAAATGATACTGGTTTGTAGGTTGAAGATGTTATGTATGAAATGGACACAAGATAGCATGAGAAAGAGGAAAATGCCACAATAGAGCAAGGTGATAAATGGAGGGAGTATAAAAGAAAGAAGGAAGAAGAAAAGGAAGCAAAACAACTCCCATCTTTTGAAGAGAAGTTATGTACCCTTCTTGAAAGGCTTGACCCTAAGGGATTCAAAGTTTGCTTTTTACCTGGTGATCTTAACAAGAGATTTGATATGGTATTTTTGGACTCTGATTGTGTTCAAATTCTCCAAAATAAAGTGAGAGAAGTAAATGACTCAATTTTTCTTCCTGGATGAGGTATAGTTTACCAAAATTTTATTTTTACTCACCATATTTTTCTAGCAAAAGACTTTAATATTGATGCTTACTATCTCCATTCCTTTGCTAGGTATATAATGCATGAGCTACCCTTCAATATACAATTGAATTTGAATCTTTGGAGCTTCTTCTAATTCCATACAATGAAAAGTAAGTAGTTTGATATTTTGTTAGATTTTATGAGATCTTGTTTTGCTAGATTATTAAAATATTTTTGTTTTCAGTTCTCATTGGAGAGTAATTGGAATAGATTGTGTGGAGAGGCAATGTTTCCTCATCAATTCTATAAAAGGAAGCCATGGAAATGCCAAGTTGTAAGTTATATTATCTAGGGTCTCCTTGATATTTTGATCTTTCTTTTGTAATATCTCTAAATTTTATTGCCTGTTTGGTACAAAGTTTGCAAAAGATTGTTTGTAATGCTAGAGAAAAGACCTCCCATACCTTCTGACTTACTTGCAACAATGCAATATAGACAAGTTGTGGTAAGTTCTTGATTAATATGGTTGGAACATACTAAGAAAATTTATTCTAAAAACTACCATAAATAAGTTTCATAGTTTTACTTTATATTGTTGATTGCAGTGTTCTCATCAGGATGATAGTTACTCTTATGGCTGGAGAGTAATTGTAAATGCCAGAAGATTGTTTCAGTTTATTTATCTCAATGATGAAAAACTTATAAAGGTAATGTGAAACATACTAAACTTTAAGATAGATTTTTATTGCAAAATAGTCTATTGTAAAAAATAACAATGAACTAAACATATTTTCTTACAAATGTATGATAGCTTACAAGGGATTGGTATACAAGTGAGCACGTTTGGTATATAAGAGCAAAGCTCTTAAAGTACATAATGGCCAATTGTATACAACCGACAAGAATGGACAATAGTGGGGGCTTGGACATTGAAGGAGGGGAGGTGTATGTAACTACAACAAGTGAAGCTATGCCTTCAACAACCAAAGCATCAAAGATAGGTAAAATGACTCCTCGAAAGGATGTCCCTTCTCCTAAGAAAAGTGTTTTAAAAAAAGTAGCTTTGCCTCAAATTGTAAGTCCTTGTGTATAAGTCATGGAGATGGCTAACAAAAATTTGTACATGTATTTTATATTGATAGTAAAGAGATTTTTTCTTCAATATCCTTGCATTGTATATTCTCCTCTCTCCTTGTTGATATTTGTAAAAATATATATGTTACAAATTTTTATTAATCAATAAGTGAAATCAAATATACACCTAAGTGAATATAATATAATATAAAAACTTACTCGTTTGTTATTAAGTTGGAACACAAATGAGTATGGTAGTTCAATATCTTCATTTTGTAAATCCATCCTCACTTGATGTAGCGTACATGATGATCTAACCTTTAAGATTGCAATAATGTCCTCATTGTACCAAACATCAATATCCACTATAGGATCTTTGCTAAAATTATTGGTCTAAAGTGACCAGACTACCGCCAACATAATGCCATCTACTATAATAAAATCTAAGGATGAAATTTTGAGTAGCAATCATATATTTACAAGCTATAGAGTCTTGATCTATCTTACATATAATTTTCCCTTCTATTCTAGTGTCCCACCCCTCATCAACAAATTGTATAACATGACTCAGCATTAGAAAAGAAGTCAATAAATATATTAATAGGCATGAAGAAAGTAACTTTGCTTAGCCTACTTGAGATACTAGGTTTTAATGCTCTTTGTATCTCAGAAAATATTTTACATCTATAGCCATCACTAGTAGTTAGACTTGGAAAAGGCCACTCAAAGCTTGAAAAATCTAGCAAAGGAAGGGGGGATATTGATCCCCATTGGCTATGCTGCACGGAGACAATATAAGAATGGTCATAGAAGAATATTGGAGTCTCTATAAGCTCTGTCTTCTTTCTACCTTTGTACATCTCTTCTCCAACCAAGCCATGCATCACATCAATCACATTGTAATGTGCCCGCCTATCGGCTTTCAAGCATGTTTTAGCGGTCCATCAAGAAAGGAATCTAAGGGTTGCCGCCTGGCACTTCGAGGGAATGTTTCGGGGTTTGTTGCCTAGGGTTTTTGAGTTGGCCTCGCAACGGAACGTTCATGGCCAAACCCACTATGATCGACCTAAAATCTGGGTTCCTAGAGCTAACGTCTCCTAACAACATTCTAGCGTCGGGTTTTGGACATCCTACTTTACACAAAGATACCCAATCTAAAGTAGATCCATACCTCACTTGGTTCAAAGAGAATGGGAAACGAGAGGGAGCTCAACCTCTCTGTCTGTAGGGTATAGTCCCATTCTAGTCCCCTAAAATGGCATGAATCGGGTTCTAACTTAACAATACCTAAAGTCAAAGGGTGATAAATCCTTGTGATAAGCCTCCTAGTTCTCTGGGACCACCCTGCGTAGGACGGACCCGTCGGGGATTCCGTCCACCCACTTTTCTTGATAGCTTTAGTTTTCTAATTAGGTCCTACCACATTTATGTACGACATTTAAAATCATCTTCATTAATTAAGTCTTTTAGGAAACATGGTTCATTTGCGTAATTTACAACACGGACACGAAAACATAAAAAGCAATCCTTTTAACAAAAAAGTTCCTTAACTTATCTTCAAGTTAATCTTTGTCTCCTGCCCATACAGGAGAATTATGTATCCCTTCTGTCCAACAGAAGGACCTGGTCCAAATCACATGGCACCAAAATTTCCATCCTTTATCTAGAATAGGATCTTTCAATGTTCCAGACGTTGGGCTCAGGGGGATCTCTAACTCTATTTTGGACAGGCAGAAGGGGTGTCCAAAGCTCCACCTGACCCACAAGCGGTTTAGGAGTGAGATGCCATTTCCGTGGTTGGCCTTTTCACCACTTGACCTTCAGCCTATGAATCGAGCAGTGCCCTCTAGGGGTAATCCACGGTGCGATCTTGGAGATGATCCACCCATGCAAAATTTCCTTCCTTAATTAATCCATTTAGGAATCAAGCACAATCAAGGCAATCAGCCCTAATATGATCTTCCAAGCAAACATTTCTTTATTCCCATGGCAACTTGTCATTCTAGACCCCTACCTTGCATTTACCATCAAACACAAGGAATTGGAATAATCATCCAAACCACAATGCAACGATCAATTGATTATAAAAAGCATGTAGGGTGCTGTTCAATCAATCCAAAAAAACTAATTGTATTTTTTCCAAAAAATACAAGAATAGACATGATAATAACTTCATCGCATATTTACTCTCCCCCTTGGGATCAAAGAGCGATTCTATGCAAAATTTACTTAATACTTGCATGCACAATTCTTAACGTTATTCTTTTTACGATTATGCTATTCATAACCCCTGACCAATTGCTCTATCACAACAAATAAGCCATATACAACTAAGTGCAATTAACTTCCCTTGATACATGCACTTTGCAAACTCCATCTTTCAAATATGTGAGAAGAGGCCTATCCCTTCCCATGACCTATTCTTGTCCATCATAATATGGAGCCTAATGTATCTCATGAGAAAATCAAAGCAAGCATCTATCAATTAAGAAATACATTACTTACGACAGGTACCACAATTGGATTGACAGTGATGCCTTCACCCGAAGCTTCATTGCTGGCTGTAGGATTGCCATCTGCACGCAACATTCTTCACTTGGAGGCCGTCATCTCGAGAGATTAAGAAAGCAGAATAGATTCGAGATGGGAGAGTGTAGGAGAAGATGGCTAAGTAGAGGATCGAGATAGAGGGAATTGAGCTAATCTCTCCCTTCTAGCCTCTTGGGGTAACTATTCTCTCTCTCTCTCTCTCTCTCTCTCTCTCTTTCACAATCTCTTGGAGGGGTATCCTTCTCTCTATCTCTCTCTCGCAGCCTCTCGAGGTCTCCTTATGCTCCCTTATGCCTCCCCATGACCCATATTTATAATGAATTAGAGAGGAGGGGATGAGACTGAGAACAAGAGTGGAGGGGCTCTTGGAAGAATCAGTGATATGATGGTCAGATCAGAAATCTGATGGTTCTATTGGCTCCAAAACGGGGGTAAAACTCCAAGACACTTTCTTAGAAAGCTTTCAGATCACTCCTTCTTTCTCTCCTTGTTTGAAGTGCTGTCTACTACCTGTAGAGACTGCAATCGCGGCGCGCGCGATTTTGCTAGTCACTCTCTTTATCTTTTTTCTTTTTATAAAATCTCCAAAACTAACTAAGATATCACTTGTCTTTTATTTTAAATGACATCTAGGTTTAGAAATATCCATATCTTTTTAGGACAATATCTAAAATATCTAGAATATGCTAGTTTTGTCCAAAATCTAATATTTTTGGACCATCCAAACTATACACATTAATACTAGTGATCAATAAGGCTCATAAGTCTCATTCACATTATAACTTCCGTGAGAAGCGTGGCTATGGTCCTTGTCAATCCAAGAAAAATATCGGATTTACGAATCTCGAATTTTTTAAATATATTTTTAATTAAATAAAAAATATTAGCTATTAATGTTAGTTAGTTTTTACCTTAGTTAATCTTTAGTTAGTAATCTTACTACCTTATTAATTGACTAACTAACTTTCAAACTAACCAACTAACTTTTATTGCGTGGAAATATTACACACATCAACAATAGACTCGACTGGTTGCCATTCCTCAAGATTAGAGGGATAGACATCTACATGACAAATGAATAAATGTTATAATGGAAAACCTTAAACCAAGTTCAAGAAAAGTAAGACTTTAAGAATCAAATCCTTAAAATTTGGTTTATGCATTGGAAGATTTGAACTTCCAAGTTCCAAATATAGCTCTCTATGCATAAACACATGTTGCACCAGAACTTCTTTTATGCTATTCTTATTTACTCCAAGCTTAAAATCTCAGATGCACCAGAACTTCTTTTATGCTATTCTTATTTACTCCAATCTTGAAATCTCAGATTCTACCCTTCCAAGCAGAGATGAATGAGATCTCATATATTTACCTTTTTCCACATTTTGCCTGTTGCATGGTGATCCAACTGCCTTTGCTAATGATTGTAGGAATCCATCTTCCATCTTTTTGGAATGAGTTAAACACTGATATGGATGTGATTTGGGAGCTTGGACGCCTTGTTGAAGGTTGAATTTCTGTATCCATAGCACACACACACACACACACACACACACAGAACACTAAGCTACGACGATAGGGACAAAAGAAAGGAGGAAAAAACACGAGAGGGACAAAAGAAAGGAGGAAAAAAATATGTGCCAAGCTTTTTACTAATTTGAATTTAGAGTAAACCTGTCATTATCGTTAATTCAAACATAGCATTAAATAAAAGAGGCTGGGATTGTATATCATTAATGTAAAGAATGTCATAATCACGAATATAAGAGGCTAAAAATAGATATTGATAATACAAATTCATAATATTATTATATATGTCTCTTTTTGTAAAATATTTTTTTCCCTTTTTTAAAATAGAAGTTCCATTACAAAGGCTTTGCTCCTATTGGTCTAGAGCACTCCCTTTCTATCTCCTAAAAGGTATTTTCGAGACCCCAAAACTCCCCTAATGTGAGTGTCACAATAATCTGCATCCTTTGTTTCTACTTGATACTTTACTTGGGTCTTGGGATGTATTTTGCACTGCAATCTGTACTAATAAACTTGATAGCCTGAAATTGAAAGATGTAGAGAGTGCTCTTTTGATGGAAGAAATTAATAGGAAAAACAATGATGCTTCTCGTAGTTCACATGCTTTATCAATTAGAGGTGGAAAAAATGGCAAGAAAGATAATGATCATGATGGGAAGGACTCTCAGAAGTCCCATCTAAGTCATGTGGATGCAGCTAGTCCCGTGGACATAAGTATGATCTTACATGCCATTAGTATGGGAAAGCAATACACATATGGTTGCACTCCCATAAGATGCATGATGACAAGTGCAAAGAAAAGGTAAAAGATAAAGTGCACGAGAAATCCAATGATCGCAATATTATACCTGCAAAGTCTAGTGTAAAGATTGAGGAGATAAATGTCATGCAGCCTAAGGAGGAGTACGATGGTGACTACATATTAGCAGCCTCTTCATGTGATGCCTCTTAGTTGATTGAGCCTGACTGAGGCTCAATCTATACATGCACAGTGTTGGCACTTGGATTAGGGTGCATCTTTTCATATGACTCCCTACAATGAGGGATTTCATACCTATCAGAGTGTATCTACTTTTGTGCGCTTAGTTGATGATCAGTCTCTTGATATTATTGGCATTCGTGATGTCACTCTACAGTTTCTCTCTAGTAGCACTTTTGTTTTGCATAATGTATGCATGTACCCACACTGAATAAAAGCCTTATGAGCTTGATGATGTAGTTTATCATATATACTTTGGTGATTCTACATGGAAGATAACTTGTGGTAGGCTTTTTCTTGCAAGAGGTGGCAAGTCTGGTAGCCTCTGTCCCTTGGCTATATCTTGTACTATTGATGATGTTTTGTTAGTGGGTTCTATTCCACGTGTATCTCTCTATCATGCTCATCTTGGGCATATGTCTCTTAAGGGAATAAAAATGCTTAGTTTTTTGTAGTATATTTTTCCTTTTGACTAGTCACATTTTGAGTCATGTGATCATTGTTTATATGGCAAAGGTAGACTAGAACTTTGCCTAAAAAGTCAGGTATTCCATGCATAGGTGAGCCTTTGGCTCTTGTGAATTCAGATGTGTGTGGACCCATGCCGTGTCAATCATTAGGGACTATGAAGTACTTTGTCACATTTATTAATGATTATTCACGTAAGGTTTGGGCTTATCCCATAAAGTAAAAATCTGATGTATTGGCTGTCTTTTAGTGTTGGATTACTCTTGCAAAGAATCAATGTGGGCATAGGCTAAAATGACTAAGGATAGATAATGGGGGTGAGTATGTCTCACGTGTCTTTGAGCAGTTTTGTGATGAGTGGGATATTAAGCATCAGTTTACCACCCCTTACACCCCTCCCTAGAATGGTATGGCTGAGTGCATGAATAGGACTATCAAGAGAGGATCCACAATATGCTTAGTTAGGAAAGCTTACCACAACATTTTTGGGCTGAGGCAATCTCTACTACCGTGCATCTCATTAATAGATCACCTTGTAGTGGTATTGACTTCGAGGTTGCATAGGAGGTATGGATAGGCAAGCCTCCCTCATATGCTTATTTGTGTGTCTTTGGATGTGAGGCCTTTTGCCATGTGCCCAAGGACGGAAATAAGCTAAGATCCAAAAAATGTGAAATGCATTTTTCTTGACTATGGAGATCCAGGTGAGATGGGTTATCATCTCTCAGATTCACAGGCATAGAAAGTCATCCACAGCCATGATGTAGTCTTTCACAAAGACAAGATGCATAGATAGCCTGAGAAAGTGGTTGAGATATGCAAGGTTATCTTTCAGAAGGAGCCTCGGCTCTTGCAGCACAACCAA
Source organism: Lygodium microphyllum (assembly GCF_053477565.2). Classification (NCBI taxonomy): domain Eukaryota; kingdom Viridiplantae; phylum Streptophyta; class Polypodiopsida; order Schizaeales; family Lygodiaceae; genus Lygodium; species Lygodium microphyllum. The sequence goes on from NC_141160.1 coordinate 9,015,259, forward strand.
CCCGATATCCTACACCAAAAATTGATGGTCATGGCTAGGATGTTAGACACGATGTTGGACAGGTAGCACAGCGTGCCTTGAGGCGTTCTATGAGAGATAAATGACCTCCTAACCATTATATGCCCTCAATGGATTACATCTTAGTTATAGATATCAGAGAGTCTCTCATAGGCAAGGGTGACTATCACTCCTAGGAGAGGGCTATGCAGTTTGAGATTGACTCATTGCATAAGAATCATGCATGGGACCTAGTTTCCTTACTTAGTGGTAAGAAGGCTTTGCCTTGCAAGTGGGTGTGCAAGCTAAAAAGTACCCCTAGCCACCCCAAGATGGCATACAAGGCTAGATTGGTTGCTAAGGGTTTTAAGAAGGAACATGGTGTTTACTTTGATGAAGTCTTTTCTCTTGTGGTCAGGATGACTACCATGTGTTTAGTCTTGGCTTTGGTTGCCTAGCTTAACTTGGATCTTTATATCAATTGGATGTCAAGATGGCTTTCTTACATGGGGACTTGCATGATGAGATATAGATGGATGAGACTAATGGTCTTGTAGAGCCTGGTAAGGAACACCTAGTGTGCAGATTGAGGAAGAGTCTTTATGGTCTAAAGTAGAAATCTAGGGAATGGTACCACAAGTTTTATGCTTTTATGTAGTCACAAGGCTATAGTCATAGTGCTCTATGTCTATGAGATGCTTTTGGCAGGGAACGATCATGATGAGCTAGATGCTCTTTAGGCTTAGCTCAAAAAGAGCTTTGAGATGAAAGATTTGGGATAGGCCTCTCATATACTTGGTATGCACATTACATGTGATAGGTCTCAAGGACTACTCCATCTATCACAGAAGAAGCATATCTATAAAGTCCTTGAGTGCTTTCATATGCAGGATGTGAAACCTATTGATTGTCCATTGCCTTCTCATGTGAAGGTATCATAGGCCATTTATCCACAAATATATGAGCAAAAGGTCGAGATGGCCAAGATTCCCTTTGCATTTGCAATGGGCAATCTTATATATGCCATGATGGCCACCCATCCAGATATTGCTTTTGCAGTTGTTATTGTGGCACGTTATATGGCTACACTTGGCAAGAAGCATTGGGATTCTCTGAAAGGTATCATGAGCTACCTGAAGGGCATTTTTGATATGTGCATTTGTTATGGTAGCCAAGATATAGGGATTTTGGGGTACATTGACTCCGAGACTGACTCTAACTTTGCAAGACATGTAGATAGTAGGAAGTCCACTTCTGGCTATGTGTTCACTTTTGCTAGAGGTGTTGTTTCATGGATGTCCAAGGTACAGAAATGCACGGCCCTCTCCACTACATAGGCCGAGTATGTTGCAGCCATTAAGGCTTGCAAGGAGGCCATCTGGTTAGGCCGTTTGATTGGTGGCCTTGGTATGACAGATGTTATTCCTACACAACATTTGGATTCTTTAGGTGCTATCCAATTAGCTAAGAATCCGGTCTTCCATACAAAGATGAAACACATTGAGGTAAGGTATCACTTCATTCCTGAGGTCATTGAGGAAAGGAGAGTTGATTTTGTCAAGATTTCGATTGACCAAAATCTGTAGACTTGCTCACAAAAAGTCTCTGAGCAGAGCGTTTTGCCTTCCTTAGGAAGATGATGAGCGTAGGATGAGATGACATCTTTCCTCATCCTATTGTACCTATGTACACTTGTAATTTTTTTTCTTTTTTCCCTCCCCACTGAGGTAGATTCACCTTTAAGAGGAAGTTTTTGGGGGGTAAAGGTCCCTCTACTTAGCTGCCCATGTTTTACTACATTGACAATATCCATGCATGCACACTGCAGAAGGCGACAGGCACCCATCACTGTCACTTCATTCTTTATTCTTTCAGTGACATTTGAATAAAGGGAAGGCCGATCACGCATTGTGATTGTTCCCACATTTGCTCTCTCTCTCTCTCTCTCTCTCTCTCTCTCTCTCTCTCTCTCTCTCTCTCTCTCTCTCTCTCTCTCTCTCTCTCTCTCTCTCTCTCTCTCTCTCTCTCTCTCGTGCTAGCTCCTTCCACCATAGCTCTTGCTCCTGCTCATGCTTCCACTTCAGGGCTCACCTCCCTTCACTTTTGGTGTGACTTGTAATTCATGATCTACATGACCATTGCATTAGAGATACACAGTGAGAGCCAATGCAAGCATCTATGGCCTTGTTCAAGTTAGCATGATGTGTTCTCTCTTGTTTAGAAGTGGGATTTATTTAAAAAAGTTGTGGTTTAGCCTCATCACCTATAATAAATCCTAATATCCTTTTTCAATAAGAAACTTTGACGTTGCATAGTTGTTAGTATCAAAATTTTCACTGACAATCTGTGTGACATTTTTTGACCTGTCTACATTTTCTATATTTGTAGAGTCGAAAGTGTTTACTGCACTATTCAAGTTTTATGCCAATAATGCAACCAAACAAATAGTCTTTTCAAAGACACAATGGTTGCCTAATTTTCAAGCAACACATGTACATTGGTAGCTACTTTGCATGAAATTGAGTCTAGCTCATCCCATATATAGAGCTGACATCTGCACATTAAATAGAATCCCAAGAATCTTAGCTAACTAGCATATATATACACTTTTCAAACTAGGACAATTTCAGTCCTACAGTGATTGTATTGATATCTCTATATTAACAAGTGATATTTCAATCGTATAATGACTGTACTGATATCTCTATGTTAACAAGTGATATTTTAGTCCTATAGTGATTGTACTGATCTCTCTATATTAACAAGTGATATTTCAACTTAAAAATGTGCCAAACATCTCCAAATATGTGCTAAAGTATCTAAGTATTGTAACATAACCAAGTAGACATCACTAACTACATAGATCTTATACAAACATGATTAAAAACCTTCCAAAAAAAATAGTGATTAGACAAGAGGCTATTATACCAATAGTAGATCAGTTTAGAACTAAGCAATCAGTACACATAGCAAATAAATACCCATTCCATAAGGATATAGTACTATCCAAGCATGCATAAGCATCAACATAAGCTTTAGTGAGTTCAAGAAAGGTGCAAGTTGTCCCAAATTTGTTACATCACCCTATCTATAACACACTTTCAATTTACTTCCTAGTGATCTAGATACATGAGTATAATACCAAGTTCATTGCTAGGCATCCCTTGTTTTCCAAGTATGTCAATGTCAAGCATTAGATGACTAAAATTTCTAATCAACACTATTAGATACTAGGAGCATTTTCCAATAGTATACTCTGGTCTATACATGTAGCCTTGTTGTTGATTATGCAGGTCAAGGAATGCTCAAACCATCTTCCAATTTGTGAGTGTTACAAGCTCTCAAATGAGCTCATGTATGCTACCTTCATTACCCAAGAAATAGACGGATTTCTTGCTATCCATGCTGAGTTAAAACACATGTTTGTTGTTGTAATCAACACTTAATGATGCCCAAGGTGCAACACAATAATACCCAAGATGCATCAAAAGGCAAATAATGCATCTGCCAATCAATAGCTAAATATGAAAGCACCTTCCAAAGCTTTGATAGTATCCATGTTGATAGTTCAAACTAGGTGCAACTTTGATGCTATCCACACTAAATATATGGACTAAGAATGTTGGTCATAAAGTGCATCTTCTAGAGCTTAGGTTAGGCCACTGAACCCCTTTTGAATGCCTCCAAGCCGTAGACAACAAGGACAACTGACTCATGTCTTCCATTCTTGTTTGCAAATCAAATTTTCTTGAGCTTTTCACTTGAACTCTCTTGGAAACTTGCTTTGATACCATGTTAGAAGTTTAAGAGAGACAAGAGGGCAAAGGGGTGGAAGAAGAGCTGAGCAATATGCTATGCGGTATCTTCATCTTCACTATTCATTATCTATCTCACACACTACTCTCTAATGCTACAATAGTGAAGATAATCTAGGTCTCACTATTGACCATAGGTCTAACCATGGTTGAGTTATTGACTCAACTTATCTATCTCACACACTACTCTCTAACACTACAATAGTGAAGATAATCTAGGTCTTACTATTGACCATATGTCTAACCATGGTTGAGTTATTGACTCAACTTATTGGCCACTCATGACACACAGTTAAGCTACAATAAAAGAGTCAATAAAATAGAATTAGCTTGATCCTTAATAATGTGAACTTTGATTCCTTTGCGTAGTGGCAAGAAAGCATTTCCATGCAAGTGGGTAAACAAGTTGAAAAGTATCCCAAGGTACCCCAAGCTTGCTTATTTATAAGGCCAAATTGGTAGCTAGGGGTTCCAAGTAGGAATGTGGTGTTGACTTCAATGAATTATTTTCTCTTGTCATAAAAAAAATGATCCTACGCTTGGTACTAGCATTGGTTGCTTAGCTAGATCTAGACCTTTATCACATGGATGTAAATACAATTTTTCTACATGGGGACTTACATGATGAGATTTATATGCAACAGCCTAAGGGCTTTGAAGAGAGAAAAGTAGGGAACACCTATTGTACAAGTTGAGAAAGAGCCTTTATGGCCTAAAGTAGACACCTAGGGAATGGTACCATAAGTTTGATCCTTTTATGCATTCACATGGATGTAGCTGTAGTGCTATGGATCTGTATTTATATACAAAGAAGGATTGTGATGGTAGTTTTATGATTTTGGTACTTAATAAGGATGATATGCTTATTGCTAGGAGCACTCATGATGATTTGGATGCCTTGAAAACTTAGCTTAAGAAGAGCTTTGAGATGCAAGACATGGGACAAGCCGCATATATTCTTGGGATGTAGATCATGCATGATCACTCTAAGGGGCTGATTTATCTATCACAGAAGGATTATATCCAAAAAGTCATTTAGCATTTTCATATGTAGGATGGTAAGCCTATTGACTTCCCTCTTCCTTCTCATGTGAAGATTAGTAAGGAAGATTATCCGACTAGAAGGCTGAGATGTCAAGAATCACGTGATGGGGGATTTGCTTGAGCTGTTGCGCCAAAACACACTGTATATACAAGGAGGAAGCTCACTCAAGCACACAAGAAGAGAGATGGAGGCCAAAACATTTTCTTGCTAATTTTTTCTTCTTCTTCTTCCACACATTATACAATATACACAAAGTATAGATAAGATACAACATAAGAGAAAGTGGCGTTCTAAGTCAAAGAGTGCATAACTGATTGCACTAATCAACTGGTGCTATATCTTTGCCAGCTGTAGGTAGGTGTAACAAACTAAATATAATAAGTGATAAGTCAGTGGCCATGTGAGTGTCATAATGACCACCAACCTGCTAAGTATAGACATGTGGACCCATCTAGCCAGGCGGTCCATCATCAATATCTGCACGTGTTGAGCTTGCCATCTTAACACTGCCCCTCAAGCTCAACTCTATCTCTGCAACTCCAAGTAAGCTTCAAAAATTTTGAAGCTTCTCTACACCCAATGCCTTTGTGAAAATATGAGCTATCTAATCATGTGTGCTAACATATACCAAGTCAATCTCTCCTGCAAGTACCTTCTCTCTTACAAAGTGGTAGTACACCTCAATGTGTTTTGTCCTACCATGGAACACTGGATTCCTAGCTAGTTGTATGCTGCTCATGTTATCACAATGAGTGACAACTGGACCTTCTCCCTCTACGTTCAAATCACCTAATAACTTTTGCAGCCATACCACTTCACATGCTGCCATAGCGGCACCTCTATACTCAACCTCTGTACTTGATAAATAAATTGTAGGTTGCTTTTTGCTGCTCCATGTAACTACTGCACTACCAAGGGAAAACATGAATCCACTGGTAGATCTTCTATCTGACATGTTCCCAGCCCAATCTGCGTCTGTGAATCTAAAGATCTATACGTCCTTACCTACCTCATAGAAAAGTCCATAATGTAAAGTGGACTTCACATATCTCAATATACGTCTAATTGCATCCAAATGAGGCTTTCTAGGCATCTGCATAAATTGACTGACAAGCCAACATCATAGCTCAAGTTTGGCCTTGTGATAGTCAGGTAAATCAAACTCCCTACTATCCTCCTGAACATATTATGGTCTTCTATCTCATCCCCAAAGTCGGCACTCAACTTCACATTTTGCTCCAATGGTATTGAAAGAGGCTTAGATGATGTCATACCATACTTGGATAACATATCCAAGCCATACTACCTTTAGGATAGCCATATATCATCATCACATCTGATCACCTCAATACCAAGAAAGTATCTCAGCTCACCCAAATCTTTCGTCTCAAACTTCTTCTTCAAGAAGTCCTTAACTTCAACAATCCCATTGTCACTGTCACCTGTAATAATCAAGTCATGCACATAGATGACTATGATGACCAAACCTACATCTCCCTTTCTCACATAAAGTGAGTGATTAGCATCAGAAATACCAAATCCAATATTGACAAGATACTCTCCAATCTTGTCAAACCATGCTCTAGATGCTTGCTTCAGCCCATAGAGCACCTTATTTAACCTGCACACATATGTGGGATGCTCTAAATCCTCATAGCCTGCTGGCTGCTTCATATACACTTCTTCTTGCAATTCACCATGCAAGAAAGCATTCTTAACATCCATTTGCTGCAAAATCCAACCTTTGGCTGCTACCAAGGCAATCACACATCTAACAGTTGCTATCCTAGCAACTGGACTGAATGTCTCTTCATAATCTATGCTATATGTTTGAGCATAGCCTTTTGCAACTAGCCTAGCCTTGTACCTACTAACTGAACCATCTACATTATGCTTGACTTTGTAAACCCACTTAGATGCAATAACTTTCTTACCCTTAGGTAAGGGTACCAAATCCCAAGTCTTATTTGCTTCTAATGTAGCCATCTCCTCATCCATTGCTGCATCCCAATTTTGCACACAAATTAATGTAGAAGACTTGCAGACATGAATAAGAGACCAATTGGGTGCAATCTCCCCCCATGCCTTGTGTGAGCGCTCCACAAAGCATGTATTTTATTTATTAATCATCTTCAAGCTCAAATAATAGCCCAAATTACAAAATAATACGCTTTTGGCTTTTGATTTTGCTTTTGTGCCAAATAGAAATAAAGCTAATGGGTGGGCGCCCAAGAAGTCAGGCATACCCAATACAATGTCCAAATACAAATATCTAAATCATGCGCTGTCGTTGCGTTAAGGTTGAAGGTCTACCACCATGACCAACAGCATCCTCAAAACAAGTGGGCTCAACATTCTCAACTAGTTTCACCATATAAGCATAACGGTGAGTTGCATAACCTTCAAAACCAGATCTTTTAATAGGGTATTTGACCCTGCTAGATCTGTGTACCACCGAATCACTCAATGGAGCCTTTACATTACTATGAGCTCTCTGTACACCTGGTATCCTGACTAAAGGAATAACAAGCTCATCATCCAAACTCTCTGAACCACTAGAATGTTTGTCAAATTCCAAATGACTGGTAGATGCATCATTACCATCCAGCACTTTCTTATTTCCTTTGTCCTTCCTTGTAACACTTATAGGTCCACCTGAAGATGCGGGGCTACTCCTTTGTCTCCCAGACCAAGGGCTCACTGTAGGTATAGTACCAGATGATTTTTTTGGTCCACTAAGACTCCGTGATTCTTGTTTTTCTTTCTGCACATAGCTGTCCTTATCATTATCATCATCTAATAAGTCACCATCAGGTGCATACCAGCTGCCCATCTCATAAAAAATAACATCCCTGCTCACTCTGAACTCATATGTGACAATGTTATAACAGCGATACCCTTTTTGCTCTAAAGAGTATCCAATAAAAATACATTTTTCAGCCTTTGGATCAAGCTTCTTACGTAGCTCATCTGGAACATGAACATATGCAACACATCCAAATACCTTTAAGTGCAATACATCGTGCTTCTTGACAGTAAAGAATTCTTCAGGAGTCATCTCATGAACTGCAGCTGTGGGGGTTCTATTCATAATATAGATAGCAGTATGGACAGCCTTAGACCAAAAATGTTTGGGCATCTTCTTTTCAGCCATTAATTCCCGTGCGACTTCTCCAATATGCCTATTTTTCTTTTTGTAACCCCATTTTGTTGTGGGGTATACCTGCAAGTAAATTGCCTCTTTATCCCATGAGTCCTCAAGAAGCCACTAAACTCATTAGAGAGGTACTCTCCCCCTCCATCTGATATCAAGCACTTCACTTTAAGCTTGTTTCTATGTCAACAGCTGCCTTAAAAGATTTGAAGTGCTCAAACACATCACTTTTTTCTTTCATGAAGTATTCCATAACTTCCTTGAACAGTCATCAATAAATGTGACAAAGCATTTACTGCCACCAAGAGATACATTCTGTGTAGGCCCCCAAACATCTATATGCACTACATCAAGTATTTTTCTATTGGGGGTAAAGGCACCTCTACCTAGCCGCCCGTGTATTACTACATTGACAGTCACTACCACTGCACACTGCAGGTGGCGGGTGCCTGTCACCGTCACTTTATTCTTTATTCTTTTAGTGACAGTTTGAATAAAGGAAGGCCCGGTCACACATTGTGACTGTTGGAGCTCCCATTTCTAGTCTCTCCCTTTCTTGCTCTTGCTCTTCTGCCATAGCTCTTGAGTCCAACCTTCGATCTGTCACTCCCTATCAACTGGTAGCAGAGCTTTGCTTTCCAACTCTTGAGCTTGGTTCGTGGCATTCTCAGCATCCCATCGACTCTCTATTTGCATTGGGTCTCCTTCCCGGCAGCCATATCTGGCTTCTTTGAGCTCCCGTCATCCCAGGCTTCCCGAGCACCTTTTCGGCATTGTTGGGCACCTTTAGGGCATTACATCAGAGGTATATGATCATTTTCTTCAGGGTTTACTTCAATTCTCAGGTCTCACAGGCTGTAAACAAGATTGGGGCAGCCACCATTGAAGCTCCCTTGCTTCATATCTCACTTGCCTTTGAACAAGACTTGCTGGAGCTTGTTTGAGGCCTTCCTTGGCTTTAACTGCGGACCCCTCCGAAGCTTGGTCACCATTTTTTGCAGCCCCAAGACCAGCTTTTACAGTTGGCGAAATCTCGTAGCCCTCCCATATGTGTCTTCAGCATTAACAGTCACAACAGCAGCTCTCCCCCTCCATTGGCACTTGAAAAGGCTCCATTTCGAGCATATGAACATGCTTTGATGCTTGTTTTTTATGGTTGATGGGTTGGCATAGCATTTGGACTGATTTAACACTGTTTTGGGACTATCATAACAGTCCACAGGCACTTTATGACAGTGTTACACTGACATTTGATGCTATAGCTTGTTTGGCATAGTCATTTGATGCTCGGTTGGTCCTGTTTGATGCCCGGATGTTAGGGGAATGTATGCATATTGTTTGGCAACAATTTGGAGCTGATTTTGGTGCTGAAATTCTCAGTTTTGAATAGTAAATCACTGCTGTAAATAGTTGGACTGAAGTCATTTTACTCATGTATACTTATGCCTATGCTTTTCGGGCTATGTTTCGGACATATATGGTGATGTATTGACACTTGGGGCTCGACATAGAGCTTGGTTTTGATTCCGGATCATTGGTTGATCTTGAGCTCACTTTGGAGAGCATTTGGATGCTCCATCTTGGATGTACTTATGGCATATATGTTGCTTATGTCTGACCGGTCTTGACATGCTTAGCCTATGCAATTACTACATGCTAGTTACATTGTTTGGAGCCTATTACTACTGGAGCTCGGTCTTGTCTTGACCTTGGATTCTTGGAGCTTACTTGAGCTATTTATTGGCTTACCATAGTTGTATCTTGGAATGTACTTGATTTCTTACATACTTATGGATGCTACATACGGATGCTCTATCGCCTACATGTTCGAGATGTACTATTGATGTATTGTCTTTGGACTTATGTCATTGGCATTGTGTCTTGCCTTGGCTTGAGCTCTTGAGCTTGTACATATGGCTTTTGTGTGAGTGGGAGCATTCTTGAATGCTTATCAAACATTGAGCAGGTAGTACTTTTATGCATTGAGCCGTTACATGCTATTGAGCAGTTGAGACTTTGGGACTTCTTACCTTTTGGGATGATACATCAAATATCTTGGTTCATTGTATGCTTATGAGCTAAGTCTCAGTTTTGGATTCATATCTTTGTGAACTGACACCTACTTGTGTCAAGTTTTGGTAGTGGCAGGAGCACTTTGCCCCGTTGCCTGGGGGGGGTGTGCCTACTCACTGGCAGATGTTTGTATAACATACTTGGGTATTGGATTCATGCTTATCGGCTGTCATATGCTTATGCTATGCCCGAATGATGCCGGATTTGGTCTTGGCAGTATATCTGATTGCCTTGGGATCCGATTTTGGCACTGTTAGCTCTCTTTTTTACTGAAATCTGAAATTTATTACAGCAAGCATATATGTATGGACTGACATGGATTTTTCATGCTGAAACACTCTGAAATGATGTACTTTCGCTAGTACTTGGTGGGCAGTAGCTTTGATTCCACTTTCTTTGCCATTTTTTCTCGATTTTGGTGATTTTTTGGTCATTTTCTACTAGTAAACAACAAGCAGTTTTGAACTATCTACAGTCTTCTAGTCTACATTATGGCGAGTTTCGTCCCACTGATCATGCTATTTTCAACATCACTAAGTTTGATGGTACGAATTACTCTTATTGGAAGGGCCAGATTTGGCAAGTGTTGGTGTAGAAATCGCAGATCAAACCTTTGAGGTTAAGCAAGCATTCGCCTGCTGCAACTATGCCAGATGAGGAATTGCTTGAGCTTGATGAGTTATGCAAGTCCACTATTGTATTATCTCTCACAGAACAGGTTCACTATAATGTCTTTGAGGAAGAAGAGAGTGCATGGTAGTTGTGGAAAAATATAAAAAATCTCTATGACAAGAAAAGTCCAGTGATTCAAATGTATTGACTGAAGCAATTTATGGATCTGCGAATGAAGGAGAATGTAACTATGTCTGCTCACTTGAGCCAATTCCATGCTATACTCAAGAACTTGACTTCGCATGACATCACTTTTTCAGAGGATGTCACTCCTCTTTTCTTGCTTGGTACTCTTAATGAGTCATGGGATGTATTCTGCACTGCATTATGTGCCTCTACTACTACCTTGAAATTATCTGATGTTAAGAGTGCTCTTCTGCAAGAAGAGGTTAACCGTAAGAATTTGGATGCCTCTCATGTGTCTCATGCTATAACAGTTAGAGGCAGGAATGATGGATATGGAAAGCATGGCAGTGGTAGTGGCTGTGGACGGGATTCTCAAAAATCTCGATTCAAGTTTCGTGGAAAGTCATGTAGCAAATCCCCTAGCAGGAATGTAGATGTTACTTGTCACCATTGTGGGAAAAAGTGCCATATTAGGCCACAATGCCATTAATTGCGCAATGAAAGGCGCAAAGATAAGGGGAAAGACAAAGTGTAGGATAAGTCTTCTGATTGCAGCATAGTACCTGCAAAGTCCAGTGTTAAAATTGAAGAGATCAATGTTACGCAGCCTGAGAATGTTGATGATGATGATTGTATCCTAGCAGCCTCTTCTAATGCTTCGTAGATGACAGAGATACACTCTATGTATGCACAGTGTTGGCTCTTGGACTCAGGTGCGTCCTTTCATGTGACACCTTGTCGAGAGTGGTTTCATTCATACCGTATTGTTTTGGGTTCTGTGCGCTTGGGTGATGACAGCTCTCTTGATATTGTGGGCATTGGTGATGTTAGGCTGCAGTTTCCTTCTGGTAGCAGTTTTGTTATGCAGAATGTACATCATGTACCTACTTTGACACGTAGTCTCATGTCAGTGTGGACAGCTCGATGATGCAAGATATCATGTATGTTTTGGAGACTTTGCATGGAAGATCACTCGTGGCGGACGTGTGATTGCGAGAGGTGCCAAGGTTGGCAGTCTCTACCCCTTGATTGTATCAGCTTCTTCACTTGATCATGTTTTGTTTGTGGGTTCTATCCCACATGTATCTCTTTGGCATGCCCATTTGTGCCATATGTCTTTGAAGGCAATGAAAATGCTTTCTGGTTTGTAGTACTTACCACCCCTTGATTATGCATGTTTTGATTTATCTGAGCATTGTCTTTATGGTAGGCAGACTAGATCTATGCATAAGAAGTCTGGTAGGCCACGCATGAGTGAGCCCTTGGCATTGGTACATTCAGATGTCTGTGGGCCCATGCCTTGTCAGTCTATGGGTGGTGCAAAGTATTTTGTTACGTTCATAGATGATTTTTCACGAAAATTTTGGGCTTATCCTATTAAGCTGAAATCCAATGTCTTGGCTGTGTTTCAGAGATGGCTTGCATTGGTTGAGAACCAGTCTGGGTACAGGCTAAAATGCCTAAGGACAGATAATGGGGGTGAGTATGTCTCATGTGCTTTTGAGCAGTTATGTGATGAGAGGGGTATTAAGCATTAGTTGACCGCCCCCTACACCCCCCTCTAGAATGGTTTGGCTAAGCAGATGAATAGAACCATCCAGGAGCGTGTATGCAGTATGCTTAGCCATGCAGGCCTACCACAGAGCTTTTGGGCTGAGGCAGTTAGTATAGCTGTGCATGTCATAAATAGATCACCCTCTAGTGGTTTAGATTTCTAGGTTCCAGAGGAGATATGGACTGAAAAACCTCCCTCCTATGCGTATCTTCATGTCTTTGGATGTGAGGCATTTTTCCATGTGCCCAGGGACAAGAGAAGTAAGCTAGATCCCAAGAGTGTCAAATGCATTTTCCTTGGTTATGGGGATGCAGGCAAGATGGGTTACCATCTCTGGGATCTGCAGGCATGGAAAGTCATCCGCAGTCATGATGTAGTCTTCCATGAAGAAAAAATGCATAGGCAGCCTGAGAGAGTTGTTGAGATCCGCAGGGTCATATTTTAAGAGGAGCCAAGAGCTCCTGCACAGCCAGTTGGACAACCTACAGCTGCAATAGATGCTCATGGTCAGGGTGTTGGATAGGCAACTGGGCAGGCAACAGAGCCTGCTGTGAGATGGTCTACTAGAGACAGACGTCCACTTGATAGATTTTAGCCCTTGATGCATTATGTCTTGGTTACAGATGCAGGAGAGCCTTTCATCTATGATGAGGCTATGCGTAGGGGTGACAGTCACTCGTGGGAGAGGGCTATGCAGTCTGAGATAGACTCCCTACATAAGAATGACACTTGGGATTTGGTTTCCTTGCCTATGGCCAAGAAGGCTTTGCGATGCAAGTGGATGTACAAGCTAAAAAGTACCCCTGGACACCCCAAGCCGGCATACAAGGCTAGATTGGTAGCAAAGGGTTTTAAACAGGAGCATAGTGTGGACTTTGATGATGTCTTTTCTCCTGTGGTTAAGATGACCACCCTGCGCTTAGTCTTGGCTTTGGTTGCTTAGCTTGACTTGGATTTATACCAGATGGATATCAAGACGGCTTTCTTACATGGGGACTTGCATGATGAGATTTATATGGAGTAGCCTAAGGGCTTTGCAGAACCCGGTAGGCAGCACCTAGTGTGCAAATTGAAGAAAAGTCATTATGGCTTGAAACAGGAACCTAGGGAGTGGTATCATAAGTTTGATGCCTTTATGCAGTCACAGGGCTATAGATATGGATCCATGTCTTTACACGAAGAAAGCCCGTGATGGTTCTTTATTGGTTTTGGTACTCTATGTGGATGATATAGTGATAGCAGGGAAAGCTCATGATGAGCTAGATGCTCTTAAGGCTCAGCTCAAGAAGAGCTTTGAGATGAAAGATCTGGGACATGCCACTCACATACTTGGTATGCACATTAGACGCGATAGGCATCAGGGACTCCTCTACTTGTCACAGAGGGAGTACATTCATAAAGTCCCTGAGCACTTCCGCATGCAGGACGTAAAGCCTATTGGCTGTCCATTGCCTTCTTATGTAAAGGTATCATGGGCTGATTGTTCACAGAAAGATGAGTAGAGGGCCGAGATGGCCAAGATTCCCTATGCATCCGTAGTGGGCAGTCTTATGTATGCCATGATAGCCACTCGTCCAGATATTGCCTTTGCAGTTGGTGTTGTGGCATGCTATATGGCTACACCTGGCAAGAAGCATTGGGATGCTATGAAGGATATCATGAGGTACCTTAAGGGCACTACAGATATGTGCATATGCTATGGCAGCTAGGATAAAGGAGTCGTGGGGTACACTGACTTTGATTATGCAGGACATGTAGATAGTAGGAAGTCCACTTCTGGCTCTGTCCTCACCTATGCTGGAGGTGCTGTTTCTTGGATGTCCAGGCTGTAGAAATGCATGGCCCTTTCTACTACAGAGGCCGAGTATGTTGCAACCACTGAGTCTTGCAAGGAGGCCATTTAGTTGGGTCATTTAGTTGCTGACCTTGGTATTGATGCTATCCCTACACTCCATTCAGATTCTATCAGTGCTATTGAGTTAGCCAAGAATCTGGTCTTCCATACGAAGACAAAATACATTGAGGTGAGGTATCACGTCATACGTGGGGTCATTGATGAGGATAAGTCTATTGATCTTGTCAAGATCTTGAGTGACCAGAATCCTGCAGATCTGCTCATGAAAAGCCTCTCTACACAGCGCTTTGCCTTCCTCAGGAGGTTGATGGGTGTGGGATGAGATGACGTCTTTCCTCATCCTATTGTACATGTGTACATGTTGTACTGTCTTTTTTCTTTTTCTTTTCACTCCTCACTAGGACAGATTCGCCTTTAAGTGGGAGGTTGTTGGGGGTAAAGGCGCCTCTGCCTAGCCGCTCGTGTACTACTACACTAACAGTCACCGCCACTGCACATTGCAGGTGGTGGGCGTCCGTCACCATCACTTTATTCTTTATTCTTTTAGTGATAGTTTGAATAAAGGAAGGCCCGATCACACATTGTGACTATTGGAGTTCCCATTTCTAGTCTCTCCCTTTCTTGCTCTTGCTCTCCCACCGTAGCTCTCGAGTTCAACCTTCGATCTATCGCTCCCTTTCATTTTCTACTCACTTCTCTATCATGCAAGAAGGTTTGTCTTGCATGCTTACCAAACTGGCATGCTTCACAGACTTTATGCAATTTTGAAACTCTAAAAGAAGGCAACCCTGTAATTGATCCTCTGGACTGCATTAATTTCAGCCTTTGCACATTTGCATGTCCAATATATTTATGCCATATTTCAATATTTACAACTACTCCTTTTCCTTTAGCATACATAGCAGCATCCATTGCAGGAATTCCATCATCTAAAGTGAACATGCATCCAACTCTACTTCCTTCAGGAATCAATAGGTCATAGGAAGCTTGGGATATTCCTTCTTTTGATACCCGTTCTTCTCATAATGTCCCAACACCTTGATTCTGCAGCAGGGATTACTCAAGTCACTTCCTCGTACACATACTTTTTCTGCTTGACCTTTCGACTGTCAATATGTAGGGTTGCGTTTGCATGAGCCTCGACAAAGATGAATAGCTTCACGATCTTTAAGTCCTCCATTCACTTGATTCTCTTCAAGTTGGTTCGAAGGTACACAAGTCAGTGGGCAGCTATGTAATAAATTTATGAATCACCCGTCCATCTTCGTTCCACGTATAGGGGTGAAGGATTGTAGATGTGGTCTAGGATATTCATCATACCTAGCCTCCGTTGATAATTTGAAGCATGCATTGCAGTCATAAACATAACCTGGAACACCAAGAATTTGTTCTATGCTTTGCGACTCTACAGCTCAACATCCATAAGTAAGTAAGGAAATGTTCTTATCGGAAACATTACTCTACTTCACCTCATTAAGTTTCCTTGTAAATATTAGATATCGTTGGTTCGCTCTGATACCAACTGTAAAGTGTCCCCCTGTCCGCTTGTAGGACACGTCTTAGCAGCCCATCGGGAAGAGAGTCCAGAAAGTCCTATCTGGCACTCCCAAGGAATGTCACGGGGTTGCGATCTAGGTCTTCCCTAGTTTGCCACAAAGCGGAAGCATTCCGACCTTCCCACTTAGGACCGATCTGAATCAGTGTTTCCCTAATGGTCAAGTTCCTAGGAGATAACTAGCATCGAGCCCCAAACGAACTACTTTACGCAGAAACAATAGGGTCGAAGCAGATTTATACTACACTTGGTTCAAGTAGAATGGGAAACGAGAGGGATACGAAGCTCGACCTCTCTGCCCGTAAGGCATAGTCCCATTCCGTTCCCCTAAAACAGTATAAGTCGGGACTCTAGCTTTCTAAATTCTAGGTCATCGTTACCTTACTGTCAATTCCTTTTAGAAAAGTTTCCGGCCAACCGGGACCACCCTTCCGTAGGACGGACCCATGGTCACATCCACTGCACTTTCCTCGGGTTGCTTTAGTTATCTAATTACCTACCACATTTAGTTTGACAAGAAAAAATAGCTTCCTTAATTAACCAATTAAACACTGGTTCCTTCACGTAACTTAGGCACTGACATAGAAAAACAATGTCAAGAAAGTTCCTTTTCAACATTTGATCTCTAGTTATTAGTCTTTGGAATACATCATATAATCCAACCCGAAGGCTATTCCATAATCCGCACGAGGGCTAATCCATAATCCGCACGAAGGCAATTCCAACAATCCTCAGGGATTGCTATTCCAAGTTTCGCCCATTGACTAGTATGCGGGCCTCGAGATCCCATCTCGAGTCACGTTAGCCTCTTGTGCAGGATCCAGAGACAAGGGATTTATGGCCAGAGCCTTCCCTGGCACCCAAGCGTCCTCCTGCCCCAAGTAGCACCCATGGAGATATCACCTCTCGCGGTGGATTCGGTCCATGTACCCAGCACGGCTAACAACCCCCTTGGATAGGGTCAGGCGGACAGTCGGAGGTAATTGAAACTGCCTCTCCCTCTAGGCTTTTAACCTGAAGCATTAATTATTTTTTTGGCATTAGTTCCTTGAGCAAAGAAGTACAAATAGTGCTCCTAAGTGTACAATCACGAGTATTCCAGTGGTCATTTGTACGGCCAACTGCTAAGGTGTGAGTCCTTCTCTCCGGCATTCGATACGGGATCAATCGCGACTTGGCAAGATCCCAAGGGTTTCATAAGCTGAGTTGCTTGTTCACCCTTTTTCCTTGGGTTAGGGTTTATACCCTGTTAACCCAAATTGTCAATACTTGAGATTTCCATATATTATGGTCAATAAATCCTGGACAACCCCATTGTCCTCACTTGATTGGTCAATTTCTTGTTAGGCAAATCATAATTACCCTAACTTGGCAAATCAGCCTCAAGGAAGGGTGATGTAGCAGGATGACTATTCATCCTAGACTTGTACTTAGAACTCGCCAAACTTTTTCTAAGGAGTGGAAATTACTATTTTGTGATTTAGATATAAAACCATGCGATGTTGTAACTTGTTGCACGAGATAGGTGTCAGCACCTTATCTTGTGGGATTATTTCTCCCATCACATGGTATTCCTTGGTCGAGAATCCTTTGGTCAAGATGTAGGGTTTGGGAGTCCTCTTGACCCAATCCAACCCTAACCCTGCTAGGCCAATAACGCTTTGGCCCTAGGGATCCTAATTTCCTTGCGAAAGTCTAGCATTTGGTCATCCGATCACTAGGGTGAGAACCCTCGATCATTCTTGCACGGTCAATCTGACAACCCTAACATTTTTGAGAATGTGGGTAGGACCTTTGGGATTGGAAATATTAGGTCGGCATCCTAAGTGCGATACTAGGCAAAATTTTAACATAACTTAACCCTACCTAGCACTTTGAGGTGATCGTCATTTGCAATCTAATCGTACCTTTATGATTTTCATGTGAGCTACTCAACTATAAGCGGATTACTTAGTTGATTCATCCAACCCGTGAGTAAAGATGATCTTCACTTTAAAGATGCAAATACACTCTTCTAAATTTGCAAGTACATTTTCCCTAAAAGATATAAGTAACTGCAAGAGAAGTGGGATGAATCATTCCATGCAAGTATGCAAATTCAAGACCATAGACCTTTTTGCAACTAAAGGATCTAACGTGTTCTTTTCTTTTCCTTGCCTTATGTGACGTTGATTTACATTCAAAACTATTCATATAAACCCTACATTTAATGCATTGAATTCAAGCTTTAATATGAATATGCATCCTTTCCTAAATATAAACTTCGATAAAAGGCCTCCATGCATGAGCGAATACCATGAGTCCATCATTAAATTAATCCTTCCTTTAGCACTTAACTCGGCCCAAAATGTAACTATCATCGCATGCAATTTGCAAGGTACATAAATCCTTTCCATGCATTACAACTATTCGGACATCATTTAATGTCCATCTATGATTGCCTTAATCGCGAGACACAACCAAGAATTAATTACATAAATGCGTTACAAGTTATATGTCCTATCCTTTGCGAGGTGCAACAAGGATGCCTTTGCACAATTCTGTCTTTTTACTTATGCATCATGTGTTTAGGGATGCATCTTGACCACGGAAGTGCAAGTAGTTTCAAATGCACGACATGCAACTAAATTTTTGTAAATCAGGCGAGTAAATAAACTTCCCAATCTATTTAAACTTACCTACAAGAATTAAACATGCCTAGTGCATCCTTTTCATGTGGAATTAGTTTTAGGAACCTGGGCATTAGGAATCGAGGCGTTGTCCACTCGCGTACTCGAGGTGGAAGCTCGCGCGTGTGCGCCTCGCAACTTTTGCTTAGGAACCATCGATGACGTAGATCTCAATTCAACAAACTCTCCTTGCCTTTTATCCGATTCCAAAACTCCCTTCTGCCTGCGAATATACTTCTCTTCACAGGAATCGGGCCTTACAAATTCGGTTTTAAAAACTCGAGAGGTATGGGTGAATAAGGCTTATGCAAGCCTTAATGGAAGCTTCTAATAAAAGCTTCCAAGCTTTTGTTTACTGACAGATGACGTTAAGAGAGGAAATTATTGGGAAGATGATAAGGATGGAGGTGGAGATGATGATGAGGACGAAGATGATGATGTTGGTGATGCAACCAATGTGGCGCAGTAGCAGCAGCATGTCCTCTCTCCTCTCCCCCCTCAAGCTTGGGGAGGGGGGAGGTCATATAGTGTGGAAGGGGGGGGTAGCCACACAAGTGGCGGGTGGCATGTTCCCCTCCCCATCCTCCTCTCTTCTCCACATAACTCATACTCATGCTCATACTTCCTCTCCCCACCATGCAACGGATGAAGGAGAGGGGAGTTTTTAAAAAAATTACCAAAAATTTATCCATTATCTCTTTTCCCCCTTGAAGGGGTGTTCCCACGTGGAACTACGACTTTTGAGCCATAGCCTCTTATGCACAATGCGGGCTAGAGTTCATTGATGCACGCGGAGGGAGCACTTAGCCATCAACTTTTATCGTTGCGGGAGATTAATTTGGACTACTTTTGCACAAGATTTAGGGTCTTCAATGTTTCGTAGCGGAAATATTACATTCTCTCCCCCTTAGAAGAATCGAGTTGTCCTCATCTCAAGAAAATCTGGGGGTATTGTTGGTTGAGAGTACTTTCATCCATCCAAGTGGCATCGTCTTCGGGATAATCTTTCCATTGGATAAGGTATTCTCTCAAGGTCCTGGATCTCAAATGCCTCTCCCTAACATCTAAGATCTTGTTAGACCATAGCTCAAGGACTCCTTGGCTAGGCATTACAACTTGTTAATCATCAAGCACGTGAATAGGGTTGGGCACATACTTTTTCAATAGACTGATATGGAATACATTATGAACTTTTAGGTTTTCAAGGAGTTGCAGACTGTAAGCATTAGGCCCTAGGCACTTCAGGATCTTGTAGGGTCCACAATACCTTGGACTTAGCTTTTTGCATTCACCCAAGGATAGGGAACTCTTCTTTGGATATACGCGAATGAAGACCATATCACCTTCAACGAAGGATCTGTCTTGATGTTTAAGGTCCGCATAAGCCTTATGCCTATCCTTGGGGGCTTGGATGTCTTGTCTTATTGACTTGATTTGGTCATCCGTGTCTTCCAGCATCTGCTTTGAGGCTTCAACCATCAAGGTTGGATCCGAGAAGTTTAAAGGGGTACGACAATCGTGCCCATACAATGCTTGAAAAGGGGTCATTTGAATGCTTTGTTGGTAGGAAGCATTGCAGGCAAACTCGACCAATGGGGCAAATATTGAATCCACTTTTTGGGCTCGCGGTAGTAGTGTGCCCTAAGCATATCCTCAATGATTTGGTTGACTTCTTCCGTTTGACCATCGGTTTGGGGATGGTAAGCTGTACTAAAATAGAGTTGAGTCCCAACGGCCTCGAAGATAGCCCTCCAGAAGTGTGATGTGAAGAGAGAGTCACGATCACTAATGATTCTTCTGGGTAATCCATGCAGTTTGAATATTTCCTTGATGAATAACCTTGTGATGTCTGAGGCTTTATAGTTTGTCTTAACAGGGATAAGATGTGCAACCTTGGTGAGCATATCCACCATGACAATAATGGAGTTGTAACCTCCCTGAACTTGGGACAACAACAAAGTCCATACTAATGAATTCCCATTTCATTTGGGGAATGTCAAGTGGTTGCAGTTTCCCTAGCATTTTGACATGTTCAGCCTTAATGCATTGACAAGACAAACATTCCATGACATATTTGAGAACGTCACCTTTGAGCCTATCCCAATTTCTGACCGCATTGAGGGTCTTGGCATAGCAAGGATGTCGTGAGAAAGGGGAGTCATGGGCTTCCCAAAGTATCTTCTATTTGAATGATTGGCTTGCCGGTATACATAATCTTGTCCTATAGTAGACAAGTCCATTATTGATAGAGAATTCTTGATACTTTACCTGTAGCTTCGGGTCTTGATCTTTGATGGGGATCTCCCTTAGCAATTTCTGATAGGTTGGGTCATGGCATGCTTCTTTTCTTGTAGCTCAAGAATTGGGTTGTTTGGCATGGATACCTTGTGGCTAGAGATCTGGATGTTGATGGATCTTGCAAGATTAGAGAATTTAGGAATGCCTTGCGATGGAGTGCATCGGCAACTACATTCTCCTTTCTAGGCCGGTATTTGATTTCAAAATCATATTCTTCCAGCACTTAAATCCATCGATGTTGCCTCACATTGAGCTCATTCTGGGCAAAAATCAAATTAAGACTCTTGTGGTCCGTCACTAGGGTAAATTTGTTACCGAGCAAGTAGTGTCTCCAAAGTTTGAAAGCATGGATGACAGCTAACAGCTCTAGATTTTGGGTAGCATAGTTCCTTTCATGATTCTTCAATTTCCTTGAAGAGTATGTTACGAGATGACCTTCTTGCATAAGCACACATCCTAAGGAAAGTGTGTTGAGCATCAGTTACCACTTTAAACTCCTTACTAAGGTCCGAAAGTTTTAGGATAGGTACTGATACCAAGCTTTGCTTTAGTTTGTCAAAGCTGGTCTATTCAGCAGGTGACCAAACAATTGATGTTAGCTTCTTTAGTAGATCACTCAGAGGCGCTGCAATCAAAGCATAGTTTTTGATAAAGACCCTGTACCATCTTGTCAATCTAAGAAAACTACGTATTTCTTTGACAGTTGTTGGTGTTAGCCATTCTAGAACGTCTCTGACCTTGGTCGGATCTACTGAAATTCCTTTCACTGATACAATGAATCCCAAATATTCAATCTATCACTTGAAAAATGCACACTTCTTCTTCTTGGCATAAAGCTTGTGTGCTCTCATTGTTTCAAGAACAATGCGAAGCTGGGGTTCATGATCTTCTTCCTACTTGAAGTAGACTAGGGTATTGTGAAAGAAGATGAGTACGAAGTCATCAAGATAGGGCCTAAAGATATCCTGCATTAACCTGTTGAAGGTAGCAACTGCATTTGTCAGCCCGAATGACATGACTAGGCATTCAAAGTGTCCATACCTTGTACTAAATGCCGTCTTTGGGATATCTTCTTCCTTGATCCTTATTTGATAATATCCAGACCTGAGATCAATCTTAGAGAAGATCTTTGCACCTTGAAGACGGTAAAGAAGTTCATCTATTCTTGGGATGGGGTATTTGTTTTTAATGGTCGATTGATTCAACCCTTTGTAGTCAATGCATAACCGAAGCATTCCATCTTTCTTCTTCTGGAACAACATTGGAGCTCCCCAAGGTGAACTACTAGGATGGATGTAGCCTTGGTCTAACAGTTGCTTGAATTGCTCCTTCAGCTCAATCGCTTCCGAGATGGACATCCTATATGGTCTCTTTGCAATTGGTGCAGCTCCTGGCACTAGCTTGATTTCGTGATCGACTTCCCTTTGAGGAGGAAGTTCTGTCAGCTCTTCAAGAAATACGTCTGCGTATTCCTTTAACCATGAAGGTTCTTCCCTAGACTCCTTATTCGAATCTAGCTTATTTAGCTTAATCAAATAGATGGAAATTCTGTATATCTTGCAAGATCGAAAAGATGGAAATTGTAATAAACTTTCAATGTAATAAAGGAATATGTTTTTTATTCAAGGGTTGTTTGAATTGTATGTGTGTCCATGAAATAAATTACGTGAAGGAACCTGTGTTTTAACAAACTAGTTAAGAAAGTTTTTTTATATGTTTTAATAAAATGTGTTCTAGGTGGGTGGGTGTTACCCTCAATGGGTCCATCCAACTGTAGGATGGTCCTAGTTAGCTGGGAGCTTTTCTAAATCGGCGATAGAAATAGAAAGACTATAAATTCACCAACTAGTCATTAGGTAGAACCAACTTGCATTCTTTTAGGGGGCCAAAATGGGATTTTGCCTTATCGATAGGAGGGTTGACGTATCGCACTCTCCTCTATCACCCATTCTCTTTGAACCAAGTGCAATGGAAAGTTCCCTTTAGTTCGAGTAATTCTATAGGAAGTGGCAACTCAAAATTACTAATGCTAGTTGGCTATCAGGAGACCCGTTTGATTTTAGGAATTCAAAAATTCAGGTCAATCTTAGTGGGTTCGGTGAAAACTCTTTCATTGCAATGTAGTCTCAATAGGGCCTGAGTGACAAACCCTGTGATACTCTAAGGGAGCACCGAGTGGCATCACTTTGGAAAACCTACTAATGGACTACTAAAAGGTGTGCCTTGGATTGAGAATGGCAGACACCTCACACTCTCTAGGTGTATCTTGCCTCTGATGTGCCTTGAGCAAATGTGAGGGGATGGGTAGAAGGGCTAGGAGAGTTAGAGACAGAGCTAACCCAAAAAACATACCTACCTTGAGGGACCCTAGGTATAGCATCTTGAGCGTGAGTGCATATTTATTTCTCTTTTTTTGAATAAAAATAAAAATTCCATAAAATGATGGTTCCACCCTTACAAGAAAGATTATAATGTTTTTAGTATTTAGAAGGCTAAGAATGATTATCATTGAGTACAAGTACTTTACATAACTAAATGATTCCTAATAGAGAACTTTCTACCAATGAAGAACCACAATTTGAGATATAATTAGGATTCTCAGGTAGCCATTACACTTCTTGTCAAGATAGTAGAGAACGTGAGATGGTAGCGAAAGTCAAAATTTTTTGACAAAGTAAACTCTTTGACATTGGATTTCTTCTCATATGCCCTTGAAGTTCATTAAGGATCCTATGCATCCTTGTCTTCAGTCTTCTTATGTTCTTGAACTCTTCAATAGTTGTTAATTACTTGGTACTCCACTATTGTCATCTTGAGCATACAACTTGCCACCCAATTTATCTATGTTCACTTGATAAAATCGAGAGCATATGTAATTGAGTTCAAGAGAGTTAAAATTTTGAAAGTTTGAAATATGACCTCAGATTTCACCATTCATGTAACGTGTCCACTAGTATCATCCAGGACACGTCTTAACAGTCCATCAGAAAGGATGTCTAGAAAACTCCGCCTGGCACTCCCACAGAATGTTATGGGATTTGCGATCTAGGGCTTTCTGTGTTTGCCACATAGCAGAAGTATTCCGACCATTCCCACTTAGGATCGACCTGGATTAGGGTTTTCCTGATTGGTCATTTCCTAGCAGCAACTAGCGTCGGACCCAAGCAAACTACTTTACGCAGAAACACCAGGTCCAAAGTAGATTCATGTTGCACTTGGTTCAAGGAGAATGGGAAACGAGGGGGATGCAAAGCTCAACCTCTCTGCCATAAGGCATAGTCCCATTCCGTTCCCCTAAAACAGCATAAATCAAGATAAGACTGTAAAATATTACACGGCGCAGTGAACAGAATCTGAGAAAGAGATAGAGAGTACACAACAGATAAGAGGAGAATCAGTAAATTCTTTAACTCCAAACAATTGATACAAAGATGGCTCTGTCCACCCGTGCGCTTCCACTGTGTGAAGCTTAGATGGCAATCTAGACAGAAGATAGGTGAAGAGCTTAAGGCTAGCTGGAACAACAACTCTGACTGGGTGAAAGACGAGTGTAAGATGGTTGCGAAGGGGTTTAGCTTTTATAGTTCGCGAAGGTTGTTAGGTCGGCCTGCTGACCCGACCTACCATATGAGCCTCCACTAGTCGATCGAGGAATATTCCAGGAAATATTTCCTTTACCATCGGGCCGGGGGCGCTACCCTCGAACCCCCGCCAGGGGGGCCGCTGGCCCCCCTGGGACCCCCCAGCCAGGGGCCGCTTCCGCAATCCCCCCGACCCCACAATAGGGGCCCCTTTTAACTCCCTTACACTGCAACTCAATGCAATGCGCCTCGAGTTGCTACCAGCTTAACCACTCCGTCTAACCCAAAGATTAGACCCACAACAGTCACCTTTTTGCCATCCAGTCACATAGACCTCATTTGATATACAAGTCAGGACTCAACCAATGTCTGGGCTCACATTTGGCTTCTCCTCATAATGGGGGCCTTACAATTTTGAGCACCATGGATCATTGGTAGCACCTAATGAGGGTGGGGCATTGATCATATCTAACACCCCCCCTCAATGTCCACCAATAGGTGAACTATCTCCTCGGCCCAATGCCGAGTCTCTGAAGATGAACTTGAAGCAGATCCTTCGTAAGTGCTTTGGTGAAGATATCTGCTCCATTCTCCTCTGTTGGACAGTAGACCAATTCCACTATCCCATCCTCCATCAAATCACGCACATAATGATACTGGATCTCTATATGTTTGGTGCGTGCATGAAACACTGGATTTTTGGCAATGGTGATGCAACTCTGATTGTCACATCTCAGCACAGTTGGTTCTTCATTCTGCACTCCCATATGCCATAGAATCCTTCTCAACCATACGGCCTCACATGCAGCAAAACAAGCTGCCTTGTACTCTGCTTCGGTAGAAGACAATGCCACTATTGGTTGCTTCTTACTAATCCAAGAGAAATTTCCTGAACCCAAAGAGAAACAATAACCAGAAACTGACTTCCTGGAATCAATGTCTCCTGCCCAATTTGAGTCACAGTTCCCCACAAGAGAGGTTCCGAAACTGTATGTGATCCCATAGTCAAGAGTTTTCTTCAAGTATCTGAGCACCCGCATCCCAGCCTTCCAATGACTCTCATGAGGTTTGTTTGAGAACCTGCTCAAAACACCAACAGCAAAACTGATATCTGGTCTGGTGTTACACAAGTAGATCAGATTGCCGACCAACCTCCTATACCTCCCAATGTGTGCTAGTGCTGATGTATCCTCGATGGATAACTTTGCATTCACCTCCATAGGTGTAGCTATCTCCTTGCACTCGGTCATGCCAAATGCCTTCAAGATCTCCCATGCATACTTCTTTTGAGAGATGAAGATCTTTCCTGGCTCTTGCCAGACTTCAATCCCCAAACAATAGTGCAGCATGCCCAAGTCTGTCATTTCAAACTCAAAACTCAAAGCCTTTCGAGTTTGGTTGATCATATCTTCATAGTCACCTATAATAAGAAGTTCGTCCACATATAGGACAATCACTACAGACTTTTTACCATCCCTGTAAACATACAAGTTAGCATCTGAGGCACATCTTTTGAAGTTTAGGTTTAAAAAGAACCTATCTATCCGTTGGTACCATGCTCTGGGGCTTGTTTCAGCCCATACAATGCCTTCTTCAGTTTACACACTTTGTTCTCAGAATGGGGGACCTCAAACCCTGGTGACTGAGCCACGTACGCCTCCTCCTTGAGGTTACCATTTAAGAACACTGACTTAACATCCATTTGGTACACTGGCCACTTCTTGTGGGCAGCCACTGCAAGTACCGTGCGAATAGTGGTCATTCTGGCAGCTGGGGAAAATGACTCTTGAAAAACAAACCCTTCAACTTGTGAAAATCATTGGGCAACCAGTCTAGCTTTGTACTTTTCTAAGGTACCATCAGCCTTGTACTTTACCTTCCAGATCCACTTGGTGCCAATAACCTTCCGCTTTGCTGGTCTATCCACTAGCTCCCAAGTGTCATTCTTTATTATGCTGTCATACTCCGCCTGCATAGCAGCCTTCCATGATGGATCTGCAAGTGCTTCTTCTAAGTCAATTGGCTCCTTTACTTCTCTCATAATCTCAACCATCAAGGCCATATTGACTATGTGAGCAGAAGCCCTCCTTTGCTCCTCTATTCTCTGAGACCTCCTTGGTCCGTCTACCTTCTCCTCAACAGATGAAGGCATAGGATTATTGTGGTCATAGAGCTGCCTCACCCAGTGCGGCAATGGCTTTTTCGGTGGGGTGATGTCAGGTTGGTGAACTTTTTCCTTATCATTTGAAGATGATGCTTCCTCCTCCTTAAGGATAGGGATAGCTCTCGGGACAGGTTCATAGTGGACTACTTCTTCGCTTGATGATAAAGTGGAAGAACTTGCCTTCTCCTCCTCCACTGTATGCGGCTCCTCCTTGAACACCACATCACGGCTCGCGATGATCTTCTTTGCCTCTTAGTCATATAATTTGTAAGCCTTCTGCTCATCACTATAACCCAAGAAGATACATTTTCTGCTTTTTGGTTGTAACTTGTTTCTCTTCTCATCTGGAACATGTGCATAACATTCACATCCAAAAATTCTGAAATGTGAGACAGATGGTTTCTTACCAGTGTAAGCCTCATGAGGTGTTTTTCCCTTGAGAGCCTTTGTATAGCTCCGATTTAGAATGTAGACTGCAGTATTAACAGCTTCAGCCCAAAAATGGTTAGGCAATCCCTTGCCCTTTAGCATGCATCTTGCCATCTCCACAATGGTGCGATTCCTGTGTTCCACAACACCATTTTGCTGAGGTGTGTGAGGCGTTGTCAATTGATGCTTGATCCCTTTGCTCTTGCAAAAGCCTTCAAACTCCTTTGAGTTGAACTCACCAACACCATATGTTCTAAATTTCTTCACATTTTTCCTTGTTTCATTCTCAACAAGTATTAGCCATTCTTTAAACTTACCAAAAGCTTGAGCCTTATCACGAAGGAAGTACACCCACATCTTCCTACTGTAGTCGTCGACAATCAACATAAAATAAGAAGATCCCCCCAAGGCCTGTGTAGGCATCTTACCACACAAGTTAGCATGCACCAACTCTAGAGGAGCCTGTGCTCTATTCTTGCTTTCTTGTGGAAATGCCTTTCTCTGTTGCTTGCCCATCATACAAGCTTCACATGGTTCCTTCAATTCAGTTATTGTAGGTAGGTGAGCAACCATACCTTGCTTTTGCATCTCCTTCAATACTACAAATTTGATGTGTCCAAACCTTTCATACCAAAGCTTACTTATTCCCACTCCAGTGGTGGCTGTAAGAGCACTTAGCTCATACAGGTTGTTCCTTCTTTCTCCTTTGCCAACAATTGTGCCAGCACTATCAATAATTTCTGCACTTGTCTTCTTGAACCTCACTTCATGACCAAGATCAGTTATGGCAGCAACAACTGATAAGAGATTTCTCCTGATTTCGGGAACATACAACACATTTGAAAGCTTTTTGACTTCACCATTTGCAGCAACAAAAGAAATAGTACCTGTGCCCGCAGCAGGACATTTAGCATCATTTCCAACCGTCACAGTGATGGATTCTTATAGAGGCTGCATAGAACTGTATAGACCTTTCTTGTTGGTCATGTGACGGGAGGCCCCACTATCCAACACCCGAGAGTCAGTGGTAGATTCTTCTTACGCCGAGGAGCACACTTCCTCAATGGTCGCCATGAATAATTCCAACTCTGCTTCAGCCGTATTGGCTGTCTCTTTCCCTTTACTTTTAAGGGTACCATTCTTTTCATCTACCTTCTTGACACGACAATCTGCAATTGCATGTCCTTTCTTCTTACAGTAGAAGCACTCTCCTTGAAACTTCTTCTTGTTGCCCTTCTTCTTTTTGTCACCATCATTTTTGGTGGAGGAGACACCTTTGCCTTTTGCATTGGCAGAGAATGCAGCATCTCCATTGTTGCTTCCTTCTCGGGCTTTCAGCCTCAACTCCTCCTCCATTAATAATGCACAAAACTCCTCAAAAGTCAAAGCTTGAGGTCTCACTTGAGTATTAAGGGCAGTTATTAGTCCATCAAACTTTTGTGGACAAATCCGAAGACACCTCCAAGCTAGCTCTTTGCTAGTCTTTTGTATCCCAGCACCAGCCATCTGGTTGCGCAGATTCTTAATCTGAGTGATGAATGCTTCAACCGTCTCTCCTTCAGCAAACTTCTCCGCTGCTAGTTGATTCTCCAAGTTTTGAATCCTTGTTTGGTTTCGTGTTTCATACTAACTCCTTACTACATTCCAAGCCTCTGACGCTTTGATTGTATGCTAAATCAGAGTCAAAACAGTGTCAGAACAGCTTGTAACTAAGGCACACAATGCATCTGCATTCCTTCGTTTCCAAGCTCGTAGAAGATCTCCATTTGGAGGAATCATCACACTAGGATTTGATGGGTCGGGGGTAGGCTGTGGTTCTGCGTCAGTCCCGAGCACAGTCTCCAGAAGCTCATAAGAATCAAGGATAGTTATAATTTTGAACTTCCACAAGGTGTAGTTTGTACCATCTAACTTGCCTTTGCTGAAGGTTGGTGGACGAATCCTCAGTGTTTGAATAGCCGGTACAGCAACACCACCTCCTGCACCACTTCCTGATGCGCCAGAACCGCTTCCCGGAGTCGACATAGTTTCTCTTTGCTGTTGAAGCCTTTGCCTCTTGCACGCTCTTCGATCTCTAGAGCCCCCTGGGCTCTGATACCATGTAAAATATTACACAGCGCAGCGAACAGAATCTGAGAAAGAGATAGAGTGTACACAATAGATAAGAGGAGAATCAGTAAATTCTTTAACTCCAAACAACTGATACAAAGATGGCTCTATCCACCCGTGCGCTTCCACTGTGTGAAGCTTAGATGGCGATCTAGACAGAAGATAGGTGAAGAGCTTAAGGCTACCTGGAACAACAACTCTGACTGGGTGAAAGATGAGTGTAAGTTGACTGCAAAGGGGTTTAGCTTTTATAGCCCACGAAGGTCGTTAGGTCGGCCTACTGACCGACCTACCATATGAGCCTCCACTAGTCGAACGGGAAATATTCCAGGAAATATTCCCCCGGACCCCACAATAGGGGCCCCTTTTAACTCCCTTACACCACAACTCGATGCAATGCGCCTCGAGTTGCTACCACCTTAACCACTCCGGCTAACCCAAAGATTAGACCCACAACAGTCACCTTTTTGCCATCCGATCACATAGACCTCATCTGATATACAAGTCAGGACTCAACCAATGTCCCGGCTCACATTTGGCTTCTCCTCATAATGGGGGCCTTACAACTTTGAGCACCATGGATCATTGGTAGCACCTAATGAGGGTGGGGCATTGATCATATCTAACAAAGACATATCTCTAGGTCAACGCTTTTGTTGTTCGTGTCCTTTGACGATCATCCCGCTGTTCCTCGTAATTTGAGAAAAGTTCCCGGCCAACCAGGACCACCCAATCGTAGGATGGGCCCATGGCCCATCCTCCGCACTTTCCTTGGGTTGTTTTAGTTATGTAATTATCTAACACATTAGTTGGACATGTAACAACCAGCTTCTTTAATTAATCCGTTAAGCACTGGTTCCTTCACGTAATCTTATCACTTGACATAGAAAAACAATATCAGACAATTTCTTTATTAACAGGTCATCATATTTAACTTTGAAATACAAAGAGTTCTGCCCGTAGGCTTATCCACAATCCGCTCGAAGGCTATCCAGCAATCCACAGGGATCACTATTCCAAGTTTTCGCCCGAAAACTAGTATGCGGGCCTCGAGATCCAATCTCGAGTCACGTTAGCCTCTTGTGCCGGACCCGAAAGGTGAGGGATTTACGGCCAGAGCCCTTCCTGGAACCCATGCATCAATCTTGCCATGGGACCAAATAAGGCCATGCTTGGCTGATATTGGGATTTTTCAGCCATAACCCCATGTTGTAATTTCGAAAATGTGTGGCTGAAATGATCATCTAACAAGTAAGCCTCTTGGAGCTCTTCAACCCAATCACTGTGCAATTCTGAGATAGAGGACACTCTACATGCCCACATTCAAGAGAGAGAATCAGCCACAATATTATCCTTGCCTCACGTGTGTGAAATGTCAAAGTCATAGTTCTGTAAGGTTGTCATCCATCGCCTTTGCTTAGGAGTCAAAGTAGACTGAGTCAAGAAGTATTGGAGGACTCGGTGATCGCTTTTTACTTGGAAGCGAGTGCCATACAAATAGTGGTGCCATTACTTAATGGCATAGAGGATGGCCAACATCTCTTGGTCATATACATTCATTTGCATCTCCTTCTCATCAAGCTTGCGGCTTTCAAATGCAATCACACCATGCTCTTGCAACAATATTGCACTAATACCCCGGCCACTGGCATCACAATGAATGGTAAATAGCTTAAAGAAGTCAAGGCAAACAGGGATGGGGGCTGAAGTAAGCGCATCCTTTAACTGTTTGAAGCTATGATCTACAGTGGCATCCCAAAAGAATGACTCTTTTTTTAAGCGATAAGTCAAAGGTGCTGCAATGGTGGCATAGTGCTTATTGAAGCATCTATAGAATGAAAAGAGACCAAGGAAGCCATGCAAAGAAGTGGTAGTGGAAGGAGTGGGCCAATCTTTAACACATTGCACTTTTTTCGGGTCAACCTGTATACGATTTTTTCTCACAATGTGTTCCAAGTACTCCACAGATGTCTACATGAATATGCATTTTCTCTGTAACTTAGCAAAGAGTCAATCCTCTCTCAATATGTCAAACACCCTCCAAACGTGTCAAATGCTCCATAGATGACTTGTTGTAAATGAGGATGTCATCAAAGAACACAAGCACGAACTTGAATAGAAAGGGCTGTAGGATTTTGTTCATGAGGCTTTGAAAGGTGGCATGGGCATTAGTTAACCCAAAAGGCATCACAAGAAAATGGTAAAGTCCATGATCAGTCTCTTGAAGGCCGTTTTGACCTCATCTCCTGCTGCCCGCATACAAATTTGATGGTAGCCAGAGCGCAAGTCAATCTTAGTGAAAAAGCATGCCCCTTTTAACTCATCTAGCAAATCATCAATCCGTGGTATGGGGTAGAAGTTCTTCATTGTAATTTTGTTCAAATCTCTGTAGTCAATGCACATGCGAAAGGAGCCATCTTTCTTTTTTACTAAGAGGACAGGGGATGCATAGGGGAAAGAACTCGGTTCAATGAAACCCATCTCCAACAACTCCTTGATTTGCTTTACAACCTCTTCATGCTCACACTTGGAGAGTCTATAGGGGGGTTTGTTCACTAGCTTGGAATGGGGCTCTAGGTCAAGTGGGTGGTCCACTTGTCTCTTGGGAGGGAGGGATGTCGGCATATGAAATAAGTCATTGTATTCCTCAAGTAAGGCCTACAATGCAGAATCAAGAGATACTGCGGAGGACTGATCAGAATTGTCTTTATTTAATTGCAAAACAAAGATTTGTGAGCATTTCTTAAACTCCGTTTGAGTTGCTTTACTGTAATGAGCTGAAAATCAGCATGATCTCGAACTCCCTCTAGGTGGATAGGATGTCCATGCATCATAAACTCCATGTAAAGCTGAGAGAAGTCTATAGCAATTTTCCCCAATTGTTTCAGCCACCAAGACAACATCAATATGGCCCATATCTAGGGCAATCAGATCAACCAGTGCCACATAATTTTCAGCTAGGCATAAGGGAACTGCGGGACATACATTTGTGTTGATTTCTTCTTCTCCATTTGCTACTTGGACCTTCAAGGGGTGGTGTAATGCCATAGGGGTACATTTCAACCGATCAATGGCTCATTTATTGACAAAATTGTGAGTGCTTCCACTATCCACAAGGATAAAAACATGCTTTCCATTGATATTGCCTTGAATGCGAAGGGTACTTGGGCTGCGGGAACCCATCCAAGCATCCAAGGAGATCAAGCAAAGGGAAGTGGGAGGTGGGTGGAATGTTAAATCAAATATCTGTGAGGGAGCACCGCCCCAGGTCAAAGGGAAACCCATCCACCGAGTCATATAACTGCGCATGATCAACATCCTCCATGGGCTCAGCCTGGTCAATGGCCAGGTCATCCTCCTCATTGTGCCAATCTTTCATGACATACATGCTATGAACTTTGACCTTAGCTTTCTTGTACGGGCATTTGGAGGCATGATCAGTAGTGTACTTATCTCCACACTTAAAGCATAGGCCCTTTTCTTTCCATTCCTTCACAACATCTCGAGAGATGAACTGTTGACTACCGGATCCATGGGAGGTGATGTAGTGGACTGTTTATTTTCAGCATACCTATTTTCAGCAATAGAGCTCGATGTTGTCCCAAAAGTGCCCATTTTTCTTTCAGCATGGAAGGCGGGGTAATTGGGTACTTTGGGGCTATGATTAGGCATTGAAGTGCCTTGAAAACCACCTCCCTATGGGGCTGATCATGAAGGAATACATGGAGATCCAAGACCTTGTTGAAAATGCTCATTCTTACGGTACTTTCTTACATATCTCTCAGCCAATTTGATTGCATCAAACAGTGTGGTAGGTTTTTGGGCCATGACGTCAGCCGATAGACTCGATTCCAACCCATAGATGTACTTGTGCAATTTAGCATCGTCACTAGTGCTCTCCACATACATGGTCAAGTTCATGAACTGATTTGTGTAGTCACATACAGTGAGGTTACATTGGTCAAGAGTGTACCATCGTCTTGCCAACTGTTCTTTTCCCACAGGGGACACAAAAACTTGGACCATATGCATTTTGAAATCTTCCCAATTAATGAAATAGTTGATTCTCCCGATTGATATAGCGCTACCAAGTGTGAGAAAAACCTTCCAAGTGAAGAGAAGCAAAAAGTATTTTCTTATCATAAGTGCGGGGGTAGATGTTGAAGTAGGACTCCAACTTGGACATCCATTCTTCCAGGTCAGATGGTGAGGGGGAATTCCCATTGTACTTTGTTAGGATGACCTTGTCACACAGATCATAGGGGCCATGTTGCCCATGAAATCCTTGCTCTCCATGCAGCCCATGGTAGCCATACATGCACTGTTGTCCATACATCCCGTGTGGTGCATTAAGCCCATGTTGTCCATTATAACCATGTTGTCTAGGATTTCCAGGTTGGCCATTTGTACCATATTGTCCTTGATGGGGCTGATTGATATGGGGTGCATGGGGGATCCTAGGTAGTGTTGAGATTGAGAGAGGCAGAGACAGAGTGAGGAGCAAGCATGCCCTCTTCTTCTTCCATTCATTATCACCTATCCACACACATAGAATAAGTGTATACAATAGTACTAAGGTCCGTAGGACCATTCACACTGAGTCTAAGACCACCGACTTATTTAATGTCCCACACTTGCTAATACAGCTGAATAAGGCTAATGTCGGTCATACACTAACATGAGAATAATATGAGCTTGATATTCTAACACTCCTCCTCAAGCTCAAATTATCTGATGAACTCCAAGTAGCTGTCTAAAACTACTAAACTTATCTTTACCCAAAGACTTGGTGAAGATATCTGCAACCTGTTCATCAGTCTTCACATGCATAAGATCTACTCTCCTTGCAAGAACCATCTCTCTGATAAAATGGTAGTGTACCTCTATGTGTTTTGTCCTAGCATGGTATACTGGATTCGTTGCCAGGAGTACACTATTGAGATTGTCACATAATAAGGTCACTGGAGCATCCACCTGAATATCAAATCAGCCATAAGCTTGAGCAGCCATGAAATCTCACATGTTGCCAATGTAGCACCCCTATACTCTACCTCAGTACTAGACAATGCAACCGTTGGTTGCTTCTTGTGCTGCTCCAGCTGATCATGCCACTTCCAAAGCCAAACGCATAACCACTTGTAGATCTGCGATCATATGAGCATCCTACCCAATCCGCATCTGTGTATCCAACCAATTTCAAGGGCTTATCTCTCATATAGAATAGCCCATAATCTACAGTGGACTGAACATATCTCATAATCTGCCTAACAGCATCCAAATGTGGCTTCCTGGGCTTCTACATAAACTGACTAATGAGCCCAACTGCATAACTCAAATCTGGCCTGGTGATGGTCAAGTAGATCAAACTTCCAACCATCTGTCTGTACATAGTCACATCCTGAATTTCAACTCCAGTGCTAATGTCCAACTTGACATTCTAATCAAGGCATGTATCCAATGGTTTGCATTCAACCATGCCACACTTTTTCAACATTTCCATGGTATAATGTTTCTGCATCAGCCATAAACCATTTTCAGCCTTGATTACCTCAATACCCAAAAAATACTACAATTCACCTAGATCGTTCATGTTAAATTCAGATTTCAGCATCTTCATTACATGATGTATGCCCAAGTCATCATTACCAGTGATTATAAAATCATCAACATACATGACCAGCACTACCAAGCCATTGTATGCCCAAGTCATCATTGCCAGTGATTATCAAATCATCAACATACATGACCAGTCTTCTTTGTAAATAGGCTGTGATCAACCCTACCAACAGTAAATCCCAACCTCTGCAAGTAGTTACTGATCCTAGCATGCCAAGCTCTCGGAGCCTGCTTCAGTCGTACAGTGCCTTTTTCAGCTTGCATACATAATGCTAAAAATCAGGGTGAACATACCCTTCTCGCTGAACCATATAGATATCCTTTGCTAAGTCATCATTAAGAAAGGCATTCTTCACATCCATCTGTTGTAATTTCCAGCCTCTGGCAGTAGCCAAAGCAATCACAGTGCATATGGTTGCCATCTTGGCAACAGGGCTGAATGTTTCCTCATAATCAAGTCCATACTGTTAGGCATACCCCTTAGCAACCAGCCTTGCTTTGTACCTTTCCACACTGCCATCCGACTTGCATTTGATATTGTAAACCCATTTGCAGCCAATGGTCCTTTTTTCTTCACGTAGTGGCACAAGATCCCATGTCTTATTTTCAGCCAAGGCATTCATTTCTTCATCCATGGCTGCACACCAGTTCTCATCTTCCACTGCTTCAGCATTTGTACCTGGTTCTTTGATCTCCATCACTTTTGTCATGTAAGCATCATGCTTTGCAGTGTAGCCACTATATGTCAACCTGTCAACAGGGTATCTGACCCTCTTTGAGTGTCTAGGCTGTGGTGCACTGCTCGATTCCCCTCTCTCATGAGGCGGAATGTAGCTGCTCTGCCTTGCGCCAGGCGTATAGACAATCGGAATACCAAGTTCACTTTCTAAAGTGTCAACAGACTCATATCCAGAAGTCATTCTACCAGGTGTCATCATCCCAGATACATCCTCAATAACTTTCTATTTTCCTTTGCTGTCCACGACATCATATCTCCTCCTCACTGACATACTAGTGTCAGTGGACGATGAGCTCCTCAATCTCCCTATCCATGGGGATACCGTCTGACTACTAGGTCCTGTCATAGCAGTGCTTTGTTGCATATCAACTATAGATACATGAATAGAAGGTATATCTGATGGCACTGTAGCCGGTGATACATACCAAGAACCCATCTCATCAAAAATAACATCCCTACTCACCAAGGTCTCCCTGGTAGAGGGATCATAGCATTTGTATGCCTTCTTCTCCTGCAAATATCCAATGAAAACACACTTATGTGCTTTTGGATCCATCTTCTTCCTTTTTTCATCTGGAATATGCACATAAGCAAGACAGCCAAAGACTTTCATGTGACTTACATCCGGCTTATAGCCATACAGCTTCTCAAACGGTGTCATCTCATGAATACCTGCAGTGGGAGTCCGATTCAAGATATACATGGCTGTCATAATAGCTCAGCCCACCAACAATAGAGTGACATCTTCTTCTCATTCATCATGGCACGAGCAGCTTCCATCAAGACCCTGTTCTTTCTTTTAGCTACCCCATTCTGCTGAGGAGTGTAGCTGCAGGTAAGCTGCCTACATATGCCATTTTCAGCCAGAAAGTTGTCAAACTCATTTGACACATACTCCCCACTGCTATCTGATCTCAAGCAAGAGATATAGCAGTCAAATTCCTTTTCAACCTGCTTTTTAAACTGCTAAAAAATAGCAAACACCTCATCCTTTATCTTCAGAATGTAAACCCAAGTATAGCGACTGTAATCATCAATGAATGTCACATAATAATTCGAGCCTCCCATGGATGCATTATGGGCTGGGCCCCAAACATCAGAGTGCACTAACTGCAACGGACGTGTACTCTGCCTTACATGCCTGACAAATGGCAACCTTGACTACTTACCAAACGTGCAAGCATCACATACATGACCAATATCTGAATATTGGAACTTGGGTAAACCTATAACAAACTGTTTTTTCTGCATAATTTGCAGCCTTTGCAAATTTACATGCCCCACTCTCTTGTGCCAAATTTCCAAGTCTCTGATAATGCCAGAACCATGGGCAAACATAGCTAAATTCAACTTTGGCAAGGTAGCATCAAGAGTAAACATTCTACCATTCCTGTGGGGGCCACAAGCTATCAACTTGCATCCATTGCCAAACTCTTCAATAAAGCAACCATGCTTGTTGAATCTAACTTGCAAGTTCTGCTCCGTCATCTGACCAATAGACAGTAGGTTCTTCGTAATCGAAGAAACATGCAATACATCATGCAAATTCTTCTTTCTGCCATCATGAACCACAAGAGGCACTTTGCCTTTATGCTCAATGCTATGCTGCGTGTCATCACCTATACAGACATAGCCATGTTTTTTAGCCACCATATTAGTGAACCAATCACCGTGAGGAGTCATGTGGTTCGATGCCTCTGAATCAATGTGGCAAATTGCATCATCAGTGTATTTTTCAGCAACTCTGTCTTTTACATACTGCATGGCAAACAATCTATCTCCTGAAGTATCATCTGCCTGACTAGATGTAGCAAAATGTCCATGTTGTTTGCCTTTCTGATTGCCTTTTTGATTGCCTTGCTTCTTCTAGCAGTCCTTGGCAATATGCCCATACTTCCCACAGTAATGACAATCCTTATCCTTGTTCGGATTGTCAGATGGATGCTGCTGTTGCCAGGAGCCTCTACCTCTAGGGCTAGATCTCCCCCTGCCTCTAAAGTTTCCACCACCTCTTGCATTCGATGCCTGTTGGTTGTTATTGCCATAGGATGCATTTTGCTAGCCTCCTCTGCCAGATCCATAGCCTCTACCACAGTTTCCACGGCTACATTTATTGGAATAGAAAACTGCATCCTTGTTTTTAGAACTGCTAGATGTTGTAGCCAAGCCAAGCTTAACCTCTTCATGGATAAGCAATGCAACCAACTCATTGAAATCAGGCATTTTAGCCCGCACAGACACAGAAGTGTCAAAAGACTTATACTCAGGCCCCAAGCCATTCAAAGTCACAGCAACCATGTCTTCATCTTCAACCTATGAACCAACAGATGCCAACTGATCCGCAATGGTCTTAACCTCTGTGACATAATCCTGTATAGATCTGCTCTTCCTCTCCATGTTGTTGAACTTCTGCTTTAAGTGTATCTTCCTGGCACTTGTGGTTGTGCCATAATACTTGACCAAAATGTCCCATGCATTATTAGGAAAGCTGCAATTCATTATCTGCATTACCATGGCATTTGAGATACATAAAGAGAGCTAGTGTAACACTCTACGAGCCCTTTCTATCCAATCTCAATGTAATCATCTCCGATCAGTCGTAGGTCGATCTGGGAGCTCAGGTTCAGCTTCCGCTCCAGTCTCACCAACTCCCGATAGCCTTTCCCTATTAAGAAGTTCTCCATGCGAAACTTCCATATGGCATAATTGTTATTGTCAAGCTTTTCCCCCACTATCTGGGTTATGTTGTCAGTCCTCTCTGCATTAGCCATGTCGTATGCTCTGTCTGACTACCTGCAAGCCAACAAGTGTCCCTGACTCATTGTAGTTCTTGACTATTTTTGACAGTTTTATGCAACAAATTTACTGTCAAAACTAGGGTATTTTAGCCCTTTTACTACTCAAAAACATCCACAAACATGTGGTCCCACCTGTAGATACATTTGTCAATACATATGCTATGTAGTTGCTTCAAGTCTGTAACATGCAGCTTACTGCCAGGGTTCATACATGCAATCTAAAAATTGTAAACTGTTAGTGTGACCAGCAGCTTATTTAAGGCCAAAACTGAGTCATATACATGTCATACATGTCCCAAACCTTCATAGACAGCTGCTAGTACATGTAGCAGTCCAAACATAACCATATGGGCACAAATTAGTGCATAGACAGCAAGTATAGGTGTCAAACTTCCTTCTCATAGATTGCAGTTAGCAAATGCTCAATAAAACCTTGTCTATCCATCTCCAAAATAGCCTCAAATCATGTCATACATTCACTTTGAAGTGTTAGGTTCAATGCATGAGCATTCGGGTAACCATAGACATCCTGTCTTCACAAATCCAAGTCATAGATTGCATTTATAGTTTGTACCCAGCCAAGACAATGTAACTGCATTAATTTCCAACTCCAGGCTTCAGTTTTCAGTAGTATTTAATGCTTGTCTTAGTCCTCCAGATATTCAGTAGACATATCCCAAGTCATACATTTGACATGAACCAAGCAATGTCATGTAATGCTTCGAGTGTAAACAATGCTTGCTATCTACAGATTCATGATAGTTTTCCAACCAAGTAAATGCTTCACATCTGAGTATACTTGATCAATAATCTTCAGCTTACAGGCAAAACATCCAAGACATATGTTTGCATTAGCATGTATGTACTTCAGTAGACCCTTTTTGGGCATCTCGATGAGCTCATGGCTCTTTCCAAAGTCATGTACCTATTGAATGCTCTCTGTCTACAGCAGTTTGGAATAGATTTCAGATTTGCAGTCAACTCTCACAGCTCATATCTCATTCCCAATCAAGCATTAGCATGCCACAAGTCTTTAACAACCTTGCCAAGGCTTGTTTATAAGCCATAGATCAATTTGAGACCAAGCATTAGCATGGAGTACAACAGATGCATTCAACCTGCAAACAGGCGCAGTTCATGCAGCCTGTTAGGCTCTTCCAGCAGCATGTGGTGAAGGTAATAATGATTATCAAGCACTCAAATGTGCTCAATGATGCTCCCAAAGAGTCCCAGACAAGTCTTCACCACTGCCATGAAGCATAGAATCTCACATGAACAAATGCATACCTTGGAGAAACAATGGCAGTCTGTTTGGTCTTTGAGAAATCTTGATCTTCAACTCCTGCAAGTTTTCTTGACTTTCTCCTGCTCTAGAGAGCCCGCCTAGCATGGCTCTGATACCATGTTGAGATTGAGAGAGGCAGAGACAGAGTGAGGAGCAAGCATGCTCTCTTCTTCTTCCATTCATTATCACCTATCCACACACATAGAATAAGTGTATACAATAGTACTAAGGTCCATATGACCATTCACATTGGGTCTAAGACCACCGACTTATTTAATGTCCCACACTTGTTGCTGATACAGCTAGACAAGGCTAATGTCGGTCATACATACTAACAAGAGAATAATATGAGCTTGATATTCTAACAGGTAGAGCAGGTGAAATTCAACCCAAGATGGGAGAAGGCCTCAAGTGGATGTTGCCAATATGGTGGACAGGGGAATTCAATAGGGGCTTATCACGCGTATGAGAGGGTTCTCCGATCTCATAGGTAGAAGGGGAAATTCCCTTGTGCCAAGTATACCCTGTGGGCCATGTGACGGATCCTAATGTGGAGGACGTCTAGACTCATGTCTAGAGTCATTGGAGTCATTGGTCTTTTCTTGGGATGAAGCGGTCGCTAATTGAGCAACAAGAGCAATGAGCTGCTCCAAGGTCTGTTGAATCTTTGAGTTTGAGATAGCCATGTGCTTGATCGCTTCATCAAACTTGGACATCATTTGGCGGTGATTTGTGGCCATA
Source organism: Lygodium microphyllum (assembly GCF_053477565.2). Classification (NCBI taxonomy): domain Eukaryota; kingdom Viridiplantae; phylum Streptophyta; class Polypodiopsida; order Schizaeales; family Lygodiaceae; genus Lygodium; species Lygodium microphyllum. Next base: position 9,055,535 of record NC_141160.1, read on the forward strand.
TCATTGTGGCGTTCCATTTGACGAAGCTCATGTTGGCAGAGGGCGTGATTGAGAAGGATATAAAGGTCCGTTTCAGGCATTTCCTCATGTATGTCACCATGGTAATCTTGCGCTGAGCTTGGTCCCTCATTCATGGAGGTCCGGGAGTTGCTAATCTCCCTCTGGAATTCCTCTTGGGCCTTGCTTTTGCTTTTCTGGCCAGCCATCTAAATGCAGTCCACAGGATCTGCTGTTAGTAAAAGGGGTGTAACTCTTTGTAGGAAACTCCGATTGATAAGGTTTTGGGCTCAAGTCAGAGGGAAAAATGGACTCTTTGAGATGAGCTATTAACATTTATGACAGAAGATTTACAGTGCTTGTCCTGGAGCGGTCTCCATCTTGTCAATAGTGACCCCAATGCACAAAAATGGGCACAACTTTCACACTGTAACTCTGATTGGGGAGGTTTTTGATTCAAACCAAAGGGGACAAAGCCCTCTTTGAGGAGAGCTATAGGGTTCACCCCCAGATTCAGGAAAAAAAAATTGCAATGGGATCTTTGTGATAGTCCTACAGGACTGTGACCAAAAACACTACATGTCCCTTAGTACCAAGGTCTTACATGGATAGAGCATAGTTCAAGGGGACTGATCTGCCACATCAATAGCATCTTGAGCATACTGAACATAATGCTAAGCATCATTGCATACCCATCAGCTCTCCCATTAATGCATAAGTACATTCACTGCCATACATCTCCTTGACTACATGTACTTCAAGTGTCATACATGGGTGCCATTAGCATTGTGGGGTATCCAAGAAGGATCATTGGGGCAGGGGAGTGGAGCTCATAGAAGTACCTACACATGCATACAAGTATTGGGCTCTGGATCACTGGGAGGTGGGTAAAGTTCCCCCCGGGCCGGGTTGTGCACCCCTTCAGAATCTTAAGTGATAAGGGAGGGTTACATCTCTTTTGTCTTACCACCTCACCTGGCTTCAGCCTTTTTCCTCATCCGAAGTTTACATGGCAGACATTTTTAATAAGCAATCAGCATGAGATACATTAAAAAGAAGACATTGGGCCTTTTCATGAGATGCAAGGAATGATAAAGGTTGGGGTAGGGTTTACCTTGGTAGTCCAGTGACTCACTGGTTGCTACTTACCCAATTTACAATGGCTATTATTCATCCAAGATCACAGGACAAGTTAGGGGGTTAATTTCAGCCATTATAATGAATTTCAGGAAGAGATATGATGCTTGTATGCAATCTTGAATCTCTTCAACAATGGATTATGCTCAGCAAGTGGCTAAATTGAGAGATTAAGATCAGAATGGCATACCTCTTTAATGCTTGGGAAGACCATTGAAGCATGAATCATCATGATGCCGCTTGCTCCATTGATCAAGTCTAGTTTTTGGTTGGGCATCCATGGAAGAGTACTTCAGCATTTGAATGCTCCTGCTTATGAAGAAGGCTCCCATGCTTATCCCCGAGCTTGAACTTCAAGAATGGGAAGATTCAAGTGAAACTTTCATGGCTGCCTACAAGGCTCCCATGCATGCTGAACTCAATGTCTTCATCCGAACAAGAGAAAACATTCATGGGTTGAAGTGCTTGTGGAATATGAGCTCTAAAGGTCAGGGATGGCTTCAACTTGAAGAATCCATGGCTGCCCCAAACTGTGTCAAACAGTCCAACTGTTGTCCACCCTGAAGGTTGAATCTTTGGATCAAAAGTGCCAAGGGGAAAGAGAGAGATCAGCTGAATCAATGCCCAAGAGTGGTAGGGAGTGGCTAAGCAGCAGTGGAAGAGTGGCAGGAGGGCTGGGGAGGGGCAGGGCAGCCAGCGCAAAATGCGTCGAAAATTGTGGGGCTATCCTGCAGGCCTTCTGGGCACCAACTCCACCCCAGTCCACTACTTGATTAGTAGCTTGGGGGTCAGTGAAAGAGTTCTGGGGTTGGTTGATGTTGGGGAGCACCCTCAGGTCAGATATTGGGGTTTCTTTGGGCTGGCATGCATGGCAGCTTGCAAGAGAAGAGAGAGAGAGAGGACTGGGGCAAAAAGTGATTGAGGTTTTGCCCTCTTCTAACTCCTAGGACTCTAAACTTGGCCTAGAACCCTTAAAATTTGCATGAAATGAAGTGAAGACCTGCTATTTTAACGGTTTTACCTCCAGATATGTCTGAGTCTCCAACTATAGCTCCTGCTTGCTCCAAAAAAGATGACGTTAACTGCAGTCTTTCTTGCTATATCTATACCTGTAAGCTGAGTAACTAGGGTTTTTGGGATTTGAAAAGGGAGAAAGGGGAAAGAGGAAAATGACCAAAGACTGAAGCTCTGATACCACTTGTAATGAAAGAAGCTGAGAGGAGAGAGAATGAGAGCCGACGAGAGAGAAAGAGAACAAGAAGAAGAGGGAAGAATACTAGAAGAAGAGAGAGAAAGAGAGAAGGGAGGAGAAAGCCATGGAAGTTGGAGATGAAGATGAAGAGTATGATCTTGATAATAATTAATTGCCCTAATCAGGGGCTCTTATACCTTAAATACTCCGATCAGTGTGGCAAGGTGTCTAAACCCTAGTCAGTGTGTATTCCGCTTGTTACAAGCTCCCCCTCCCTCTCTAAAGCTTACATGGTTTTCTTGAAACTTGCATCTCACTGAATTGTTGATTTAACTTGTTTTGCTAGTTATTACTAGTAAGTCCCAAACCACAACCACTTGAAGAGGATTTTCCACATCCCTTCCTGAACTTGAGTAAAACGCTTGGACCTGTACACCACTACTTTCATATGATTCGCCTTGCATATTGATCTCTTTGGTGATCACGAGAAATACCAACTCATCAAAATCTAGAAATGGCTTTCATATATATACAAAAGTGACAAATGATTTTCAAACCTTCTCATTATTAAACCAAAGTAGATATAACCAAATCATCATCATCAGATATTACATCAATCATTTCCAAAGCATCTGCAATGCTCCCCACCTTCAAAACATACTCATTGAGAATCATTTTTTCTTTCTTCAAAGTATTCAACTCTTGCTTAAATTAAATCTTCTGTGCCTTTTTATTTATTGAAAAAATGTTCTCAAAAATTATCCAAGTTATATGTGAAGTTTCTATATTTCTGATATGGATCAACGAATGAAAATAGCCAATACATCACCTTTTTGTCCTTTGCATGCCTTTAATTCATCTGCAATCTCACAGGGTTACTCAGCTCTAGCTCCTTTTCTTCGCCACTTAAAACAAACTTGTAGAGGCATTTTCCAATAAGGAAGTTCATCACACGGAACCTCCATTATTGAGATGACAAGCTCAACACATGCGGACATTGATGATGGACTGCCTGGTTAGATGGGTCCACATGTCTACACTTAGCATGTCGGTGGTCATTATGACTCACACATGGCCATTGACTCATTACTTATTATATTCAGGTTGTTACACCTATTTACAGCTGGCATAGTTATAGCACCAGTCGACTAGTGTAGTCGGTTATGCATTGTTTGACTTAGTAGGCCACTTTCCTTTATGTTGCATCTTATCTATACTTTGTGTACATTGTAAAGTGTGTGGAAGAAGAAGAAGAAACTAGCAAGAAAACGTTTTGGCCTCCATCTCTTTTCTTGTCTCTTGAGTGAGCTTTTCCTTGTGCATTATGTGTATGTTCGGCGTAGCATCTTGAGCAACTCCCCCCACCACGCGATTCTTGACATGATATCAGAGCCGCGCCACTGAGAGAGCTGATTTCGAAGGCTGAAGTGAAGGAGAAGAAGCAAGGTTCGAGCAAGCAAGCCACGGGTAAGAATCTCTCCCATTCTTCCACTCCTCTTGGATAGTGCCTGTGGAGGCACCGGAAGCAGGGCAGAGCAAAAATCTCAGATTTGCAGTGAGATTTGGTGTGTGCAAAGAGTGCTGTGTATTCTGCGAACGGGCCCTTTAGGGATTTCCCGCAGTTATTTTGGGCATCTGAGGCCTTTTCAGGGCCTGTTTTAGAGCCGCAAGGTTGCGGACAGCAGTTTCAAGGTGCATTGTGACTTCAACTGTATTGACCGAACATGGATGCACAGGTTACAGATTTTAGATTTGTAAGTTCAAAGGTGTTTACAGTGAGTAAACACAAGGTTTATCTGCAAACAGGTTGCAGATTGCATGTATTGTTGAGTAGACAGTGAAAAAGGCTGTCTGGTGTATTGCTGTGCACTACAAGTCGAGGGTTGCAGAAGATTTGCTTGCTGTTGGTATTAATTTTGTGATAATGGTAGAGAACAATGGAAGCCCTATCATTGAGAAGCTCGACAAGAACAACTACCCATCATGGAAGTTTCGTGTCACGAACTTCCTTATTGGAAAAGGCCTCTACGAGTTTATTTCAAGTGAAGAAAAGGAGCCGGAGGTGAGTGATCCTCCAACTGCAGAAGAGACAAAGGCACGGAAGGAATAAAATGAAAAAGACAAGAAGGTCATATATTGGTTGTCTGTAGTAATTGACAATAATATGCTGGGACACATTAGAAATGCAGAGAATGCATATGCAGCTTGGACCATACTTGAAAGTATGTTTTCTGTAAATACAAAGGCACGAAAGATTCAGCTCAAGCAAGAGTTAAATACATTGAAGAAAGGGAAGATGTCTATCAATGAGTATGCATTGAAGGTAAGGAGCATTGCAGATGCATTGGTAGCGATTGATGCAATGCCCGATGATGATGATTTGGTGTCGTCAACCTTGGGTGGAATTAACAATGAAAAGGCTTGGAAGTCTTTTGTAACTTCTGTATATGTTAGAAAGCCATTCCCAGATTTCGATGAGTTGGTCTCTCTAATGATCACTGAAGAAATCAACATGCAAAGTGAGACATCTAAAAGAAGTGGTGAACAAGTCCAGGCTTTCTACTCCAGTTCAGGAAGGGGATGTGGCAGGTTCTCTTCAAGAGGCCGTGGTACAGGACGTGGTAGTGACAACCAGCAAAACAGATTGAATCAGCAATTTGGCGACATGCAGGTTTCAGGAGGTCGTGGTAACTTTAGAGGCAGCGGGAGCTTTAGAGGAAGAGGTGGATGGCAGAACAGAGGTTCTAACAACTCTGGTATTGTGTGCCACTATTGTGGCAAAATAGGTCATATTGTAGCCCAATGCTATGCTAAGAAAGATGATATCCGCAGTGGTAAGTTGCAGCAAGGAAACTATGCATCGTCTTCACGACAGAATGAAGACAAAAATGAACGTTTGTTCGTTATGCAGCATATGCTGAATGCTGTTACAGGAAAGGGAACACATGAAGATGTTTGGCATGTTGATTCAGGTGCATCCAATCATATGACCAGCCATATAGAATGGTTTGGAGAGATGTAGGATTTATAGAATGCAGGTTATGTGCAGACGGGTGATGACTCATGCCACCCAATTTCACACATTGGAAAAGTTCCCTTGTCCTTGCATGATGGTAAGACAAAGAGTCTTTCAGATGTATTACATGTGCCATCTATTACAAGGAACTTGGTGTCAGTCGGTCAAATGGTAGAGCAAGGGCTGCAAGTCTGATTTAATGCAAAGGGCTGCTTTGTAAAAGACTTCAATGACAAGTGTAGGTTGGTAGCAAAGGGAAGTAGAGTTGGACGTATGTTTACTCTGGATGCTGGAATTCCTACTATGAATGCTGCTATGTATGCCAAAGGAAAAGGTGTTGTTGCAGACATTGAAATTTGGCACAAACGCATTGGATATGCAAATGTACAAAGGCTGAAATTAATGCAGTCCAAAGGGTTGGTTACAGGTTTGCCTACATTTAAAGTTGCAAAATTTCATAAGGTATGCAAAGCATGTCAGTTTGGTAAGCAGGCAAGACAACCCTTTTCACATGACAGAGATGTAAGCAGAAATATCCTTGATGTTGTGCATACGGAAATTTAGGGGCCTACACAAAATGTATCTCTTGGAGGCAGTTCATACTTTGTCACATTCATTGATGATTATTCTAGAAAGCTGTGGGTATATTTTATGAAGGAAAAGAGTGAAGCCTTTGAGCACTTTAGAACCTTCAAGGCAGTTTGAAAGAGAAACAGGCTTGAAAGTGCTTGAGGTCAGATGGAGGGGGAGAGTACCTCTCAAATGAGTTCAGTGATTTTCTGAGGTCTCATGGGATAAAGAGACAGTTCACATGCAGGTATACCCCACAGCAAAATGGCGTTGCAGAAAGGAAAAATAGGCATATTGTAGAAGTTGCACGTGCCTTGATGGCTGAAAAGAATATGCCTAAGCATTTTTGGTCTGAGACTATTTATACTGCTGTTTATATTATGAACAGAACTCCCACAACTGCAGTTCATGGTATGACCCCCGAAGAATCTTTTACAGGTAAGAAGCCTGATGTTTCACACTTGAAAGTGTTTAGCTGCATTGCGTATGTTAATGTGCCAGATGAGTTGCGAAAGAAACTGGATCCAAAGGCTGAAAAGTGTGTCTTTATTGGATACTCTTTAGAGCAGAAAGGGTATCGCTATTATAACCCTGCCACATGTAAGTTCAGAGTGAGCAGGGATGTCATCTTTGATGAAATGAGCAGTTGGTATGCATCTAGTGGTGATGCATTGGATGATGATGATGATCATGACACTCATGTGCAGGCTGAAAAGCAAGAATCACGAACTCTTAGTGGACCAGAGACATCATCTAGTAGTCCTTGGTCTAGGAGACTAAGGAGTACCTCTACATCTGTGGGTGCATCTAGTCGCACTACAGGTAAAGACAAAGGAAAGAATAAAGTGTCAGAAGGCATTGATGCAGTTCTTGATGGAGATTCTAGTGGCTCAGAGAGCTTGGATGATGAGCTTGGCATTCCTTCAGTGAGGACTCCAGGTGTGCAGAGAGCACGCGTTAATGCAAAGACTCCATTGAGTGATCCAGTGACACGCAGATCTAGTAGGGTCAGATACCTTGTTAAAAGATTTGGTTTTGAAGGTTATGCAGCTCACCATTATGCTTATATGGTGAAACTAGTTGAGGATGTTGAGCCCACATGTTTTGAGGAGGCTGTTGGTCATGCTCATTGGGATGCAGCAATGGAAGAGGAGATGGCTGCATTAGAGGCCAATAAGACTTGGGATCTAGTATCATTGCCGAAGGGAAAGAAAGCCATTGGATGTAAATGGGTTTATAAGATTACGCACGATGTAGATGGTTCTATTAGCAGGTACAAAGCTAGGCTGGTTACAAAAGGCTATGCCCAGACATATGGCATAGATTATGATGAAACCTTTAGTCCAGTTGCTAGGATGGCAACTGTCAGATGTGTGATTGCTTTGGCAGTAGCCAAAGGTTGGAGGTTGCAGAAAATGGATGTGAAGAATGCCTTCTTGCATGGTGATTTGCAAGAAAAAGTGTATATGGATCAACCAACAGGTTATGAAGATTTAGAGCATCCCACGTATGTGTGCAGGTTGAAGAAGGCGCTCTATGGGCTCAAGCAAGCACCTAGAGCATGGTCTGACAAGATCAGAGAGTATCTTGTCAATATTAGCTTTTATGTTTCTAATGCTGATCACTCACTTTATGTGAGAAAGGGAGATGCAGGTTTGGTCATCGTAGTCATCTATGTGGATGACTTGATTATTACAGGTGATAGTGATAGTGGGATTGCTGAAGTCAAGGATTCTTTGAAGAAGAAGTTTGAGATGAAGGATTTAGGTGAGCTAAGATACTTCCTTGGCATTGAGGTGATCAGATGTGATGATGGTATATTGCTGTCCCAAAGACAGTATGGCTTGGATATGTTGTCCAAGTATGGTATGATAGCATGCAAACCACTTTCAGTCCCATTGGAGCATAATGTAAAGTTGAGTGTTGATGTTGGGGATGAGATAGAAGACCCTACTATGTTCAGGAGGATAGTGGGGAGTTTGTCTACATGACCATTACAAGGCCAGACTTGAGCTACGCTGTTGGTCTTGTGAGTCAGTTTATGCAAGTACCTAGAAAGCCACATTTGGATGCAGTCAGACGCATATTGAGATATGTGAAGTCCACATTACATTATGGACTTTTCTATGAGGCAGGTACAGATGTGCAGGTGTTTGGATACACAGATGAAGATTGGGTTGGTAGTATGTCTGATAGAAGATCTACCAGCAAATACATGTTCTCTCTTGGTAGTGCAGCAGTTGCTTGGAGCAGCAAAAAGCAATCTACAGTTGCTTTATCGAGTACAGAGGCTGAGTATAGAGGTGCTGCTGTTATAGCATGTGAGGTAGTATGGCTGCAAAAGTTATTGGCTGATTTGGATGTGCAAGTGGAAGGTCCAGTTGTCATTTATTGTGACAACATGAGCAGTATAAAGTTGGCTAGAAACCCTGTGTTCCATGCCAGGACAAAACATATTGAGGTACACTACAACTTTGTGAGAGAGAAGGTACTAGCATGTGAGATTGACTTGGTGTATGTCAGCACATAGGATCAGATAGCTGACATCTTCACGAAGGCATTGGGTACAGAGAAGCTTCAAAAGTTTCAAAGCTTACTTGAGTTGCAAAGATGTAGTTGAGCTTGAGGAGGAGTGTTGAGATGACAAGCTCAACACATGCGGACATTGATGATGGACCGCCTAGTTAGATGGGTCCACATGTCTACACTTAGCATGTCGGTGGTCATTATGACTCACACATGGCCACTGACTCATTACTTATTATATTCAGGTTGTTACACCTATTTACAGCTGGCATAGTTATAGCACCAGTCGACTAGGTAGTCGGTTATGAACTTAGTAGGCCAGTTTCCTTTATGTTGCATATTATCTATACTTTGTGTACATTGTAAAGTGTGTGGAAGAAGAAGAAGAAACCAGCAAGAAAACGTTTTGGCCTCTATCTCTCTTCTTGTCTCTTGAGTGAGCTTCTCCTTGTGCATTCTGTGTGTGTTCGGCGCAACATCTTGAGCAACTCCCCCCACCACGCGATTCTTGACATCCATGATGGGTAGTTGTTCTTTTTTAGCTTCTCAATGATGGGGTTTCCATTGTTCTTTGCCATTATCATAAAAATGATACACAACAGCAAGCAACTATTTTGTAATATTTCACAACAAGTGCATAGCAATACACCAAGTAAGCAGTTGTAGGTAGGTGCAACAAACTAAATATAATAAGTGATAAGTTAGTGACTATGTGAGGATCATAATGATCACTAATGTGCTAAGTGTAGATGTGCAGACTCATCTAACCAGGTGGTCCATCACCAATGTCTGCACGTGTTGAGCTTGCCATCTCACCATTTGATGTATTTTGGCTTCATAATTACAATACTCTTTATGATTATCTATTTCACATTAAAAACACGTGTAAAATTGCCATGCCTTTTTCCACACTTTACTCTCAAGGCCTTTAGATTCTACGTGGATACATAATTGCAACATTAATTTTTGGATTATGGATCCATCTATAAGTTTTAATACAATAGTTTCAAAGATACCTTATCATATTAGGATGTGTTAAAACTTAATATGCATATCTGCTAGGTGCCTAAGAGCATATTTAAAAAAATTTGAAAAAAAAAAATTATGAAGGCTCTCGTTCAAAGTCTACCACACCTAGGGCCATTTTTCTATTAGGAAAATGGTATCTTCTACAAAGTTTGACATCTGGGGCCATTTTCTTGCCAAGAAAATGGTCCTAGATGGAAACAAAATAGTCCTAGATGCAAGACTTCCAACCAATGCTTTCTTGGTATTTTTTCTTCATATTTGTCATATTCTAATAAAATATTATGGCTTTATAATCATATGATGAACCATGCATGTGACATTGTACTATATATAGCCAATTTTAGGTTTTTAAAATATAAAAGTTCAATCTTGTTCTCATTTTCATCTAGCACTTTCATTTTTTCTTTGTTAGCTTTCTCCTCATCTTCCTCCTCTTTTCCATTCCTTGCACATTGGGCTTGCATGGTATACACCAAGCAAATCACTTGCCATAACCCCATCAAGTCAACATGTGTAGTGCACCCTAGGGGTATAGCTATAGCAAGTGCAACACCCTCTAAGAATCCATGCAGATCTCCACTAAAGATGAAGAGAAGATGGAGCTCAAGAAATCTTTGGGAGATCTTACAAGATTTGTAGCAAAAATCCCTAGGAAAGTTTTGGGACCAAGTGATAGATAGTCCAATAGCATGTAAGTGGACCGCTATACCAATGCAAGTCTTGTAGATGGTGGAAGCTTTTATTTTGATTAAATTTAATTATTATGTTTATTTAATTTCTATGTTTAGTCATTAATAAGTGTACTTTAGTGCATGCATCCCACTACATGTTATCATGCTAATATGAATTACATACAATTGCATAGGGTGTAACTACACATTGTCGTACTAACACAAATTACGTACGATCAAATCAAGGTTATATTATTATGTAGACAAGTAACATGCATCTACCTAATTAGTTCTCAGTCACGATAACTATATGTACCATGTTTCATATAGTGGAGTTGTGTTATGATATTGTATGAAAATGTACCATGTGATATCACATGTAAATACTTATTAGTACATCACATTATTATTAGATGCATGTGCATCACACCTTAATTTATTAAATCTAGAATTATTCACAAAAAAGTAGTTTGTATTAATCGAATAAGATACAACAAGCTTAGTCATATATGTATATCAATGTATATATATACAAACATGGGTATACATATGCATATCCATAAGCCTATATGTACCAGTATGTCATGTGATGTCATTAATCATTTTATACTTTGATATGCTACGTATATGTATAGACACATGCATAAACATAGGCTACGCATGTGTCCATAATGTATATATATGCATATAGATATAGGTATTCATATGTCTATGTATATACCTTGTCATGTGATTCTATCTCTATAGATTGAAAACTTATGGGATAAATGTTAATGATTGGATCTCATTTGTGTGCTTATGGGAATTTTTTGCATTTTTTATACTAAACTTTACTTTGTATATGTGGTCAGATGTCAAGATGTTTTAAATTCGGTTCAACTAATGTATTTAAAATTTTAATATGCATATATCAATGTGCCAATGTGATGCTTGCTTAGTATATTGGCTAATCTCATATGGGAATCTCCTCTCTCTCTTTCTCCCCCCTCTTCGACATATGGGTGTTTGTGTATGCATGATATTTAAAAAGAAATTGTGTATATATATTTTTAAAAAATCAATGTAAAGTGTGAAAATACACAAGTAGTCTATCAGCTAATTTTGGAGGGGAGATGCATTGCTTTCCTCCCCTTAAGTGGGCATTACTGTGTAGCTTCTTATCTCAATTTAAAAATACATATATACACATTTAAAAAATACAAATTAGTGAAGGTATCTCTTCTTTCTCGATGGAAATTTGGGTGCTTGCACCTTTTTAAGAAATAAAAATATACATAAACATGCTCAAATAATTTTGAATAATGTGCATGAGTACATGACAATTTTGAAATTAACAAAAACTTAGAAGATCATAAGTGTAGGATATTGCAAAGTACTTATATTGTATTAGTAAAAAAGACAACTACTTTTATTCTATTGTAAGGGTACACTATAAGATACAGGCTATATACTAACGTTTAAAGCGATGCAAATATTCATCTAAAAAATTATCCTATCTTCGCTAAAAGCAACGATATATATTTCTCTACAGATTTGTCACTATCAATGTATATACTGGTGCTACTAGCGATGCATGTAGTAAATTAGCAATGGTTACAAAGAAAAAAAAAATAGATGATAGGGTAGCATGCTTCTCTGCCACCTTCTAGCACTATGTGATGAACAATATTCTATAAAGTACTTATAAATTGAATACAAAATTATCATCGAGAAAAATACATCATGAGATATTGGAAAAAGAGGTTGTTGATTCAATATTCAAATAAGTATAAGAGTGATAGTGACAATTCATAAAACTATATGGAATGATAGAGAGGAGAGTCCAAAACAAACATAGAAATGTATCTATAAATATCACAAAATACGAGTCCATACAAAGGATAAGAATTATATCCAAGGAATACTACATAAAAAGAGCTTGCATGGATCACAGGGCCAAAAAAGAAAAGGATGCGCACTCCACGAATCCAAATGACTGTTATGGTCTCGTCGCCATTCGAGAGCTCATTCGCGATGCAATGGAGCATCGAATAGAATCTATAATATAAATAACCAATGATTAATCCACAATAAATAATACATTTTTAAAAAAATAGTGATTGTAAATAAGAAAGATCCTTGCCTTACTGGGCTGCCGTGCACATATAATCTATCGACGATGAGTGCAGTGAGACTGTGTCTCTTTTTGCATGTCAAGTCTCCAAACCTCTAGGATCATGGTTTGTGATGGAGTGCTACAAAGAAAACAAAGTAGCATTGTTAGAAATAAGATTATTGGTACAAGAAATATTTCAAATAAGAAAGTGAGAACAACAAAAAAAAACTTTCAAATTTCTCCAAATAAGTTCTATAGCCACCACTCCCCAGTTGATGCACAATCCTTGCCTCCAATTGTGCCCTTGCTACCTCCTGCTATTGTGGCCCCATCATCTTGGAGAGTCTATGGCCTCCTCATTGAGTCTCCGCCAATCCTCTGCATCCAATCACTTGGGCATTGAGGTGCCACTCTTGATTACCTTGCGTGCATCTAATCGACTATGTGTTATATATGCACGCATACAATCTATCATCCATCCTGTGGAAAACCTCTCTGTCATATAAGTACCCGAAACTCCTCATGCAAGGATGCTACAACATAGTCCTTGCTACTCTCTGGTATATTTTTCCAATGGTCTAAAATGTTGTGCCTAAATACTTATTGGCATAGCTCTCTTATGTGATCCATCACCCTCCTCCCCTCATCATTCATGATCACAGTACCTATTTAATCATCCATGAGGTATCCCTACCCTATTGGGGTAGGTCTAAGGTGTGCCCTCTTCCATCTACGACCACGCTTCTAGGCATAACCACCAGGAGACCCTTATCTATCTAGCATACATGTGGGGTGGTATCTCTCATAGTAGCACCCATAGGAGTGCCACCTATACAAACGGTTGAGTGAAACTTGGATTCATGGAAGTAGACATGCCTACTACAAGTGTGATAAACCCAAGAGGTGATAAATCTCCACTAGATTGATGAGATGGGGATGTTGCATTGGTGCCTCCACAATACGCACCTAAGCCACCCTCTTTGGAACCAATACGAGAGGGAGGAGTAGCGACTGATTATGGGGTCACAACATATAAATCTTTGCAACACTTCCAGAATCACTCCCTCCTCCAATCGAGTGAGGTGTACTTGTGCCTCCCTCTAGGGCCACTCTAGAGCATTGACTCCGCCTACTGGAGATTGAAGCATCAGAACGTACTGAGGTAGGTTGTGCAGAATGGTCAAAGACAACGACCGAGACAACTCTTGGTCTGCCATATCCCTGAAGTGGGCCATCTAATCTAGAGACATATGCGTGAAGATCGTTTGCAACTCCTCATTTGTCATCCCTCCACTCATCCTTCTCCCTGGGTATTATCAAAGATAACCTACACAAAACAATGTTAGTGTAATTAATATAAGGATTTAGGTAAAGCATGACAATATAACTCTACAAAAAAGAATGTTACTTAAAACACATATACTAAAATACCCTTAAAAGAGAATTGTCAATGAACTAAGCAAGAGGATGCAAATGCATTTGGCCCTACAGCTCCATGTCAACCTCTTGGCATAATTTGTCGTACTTTGGAAGGTCTATACATAGGTCTCCATAGAAAGAGAAGTCCACTTCATTCTTGAAAAAGTCTTGGCCTCTTATCTCTTCATCTACATTACCCGTGCCTCTCTCCTCTGCATGCTCCAAGCCCTCCTTGCCCTCCACCCCCCTCAACATCAACCCCTCTATCTATAGACTCTCCTTGTTAACGTTGGGGACATTGCTTTTATTATACACTTCTATGCTCTAAGGTATTGATATGGCACAACATACCACCAACGAGGTTACCGGGGATTTGCATAGAAGATTACATGTTCAATATCACATATAAGTATGTCGTAAAGAGAAAATCAACATTTGTGACTATTTCATGTCGTTGAAAAATTAACAAAAAAGGTCATGCACTTGTTCACAATGACCTTGCAAGATAAACATGTTGTGCATATCATTCCATCTTTACTCATAATCTACCTTCAAAAATCCAAATGGACCTTATTGAACATTTGTCCCAGCTCCTTTCAATATCACTTTAAACGACTGTACATCAGATATGATCATGGAGAAGCTATAGTAATCCATTGAGATAACACTTTGAAAGTTACCAAAATACTCCATCTCATCAACTATAATATTCAGACTTCTGGGTCGCCATCAGATCTCTTGCTCAAACTTTGCCATGACACCATAGTCCATTGTTAGAACACATTTTATCAATGTGCTCAACTTAAATTTTTCACCTACATGACCACGTTACCCTATAGATTGTATAGTGTATACCGAAATGACTAGGTTACTTGTTGCTTATAAAATCTAGATATGACAACAAAGAAAGCATGCAGTCACCTTTGGACTATATCCCTTCGAGAATTTTCATTTCTCTCTACAAACCTCTACCCCTTCACGCGAAGCTATGGTAAAGCTTTATAGAACCACCTCATAGGCATAAACCGCAGGATCTCCTCCATGCCCTTGGTACATCAAACTAGTCGATGGCGTATACTATGCCAAAATTTTGATCACGCTCCCTCTCATTCTCTTATGGCCATGCTTGTACCTATAATGATCCACTTCTCTATGGATGCATGATGCAACATACAAAAATAATTCACTTTCTTCTCGATGGCACCATCCATCCTCTTTTCTACCCCATTTTTAACCACCACATCTCTTGTCAATCTGTCTTCATCCTTTAGCATCCATAATATACTATTATCTGAATCCACCATCAGCAGGCCAACAACCACTCCAAAATATGCACTAATACCTCCAACACTAGCCAACCTTTAGCCGTGCTACCTTCTGGACAAGCTCATTTTTGCACAAAGCCCTTTAGGATTTTCATAAAGCACTCCAAGAAGCACATCCATCGGGTATGAATGGGTCCCACAGTCTCCACTTCATCCATGAGATATACTAGGATGTGAGTTTGTATCGTGAGCATGCTCGTGGGGGAAAGGTACTTCTCAAAGAAATAGACCGTCTCCACTACTCCCCACCTTTTGGATTCAATAGAGGATGTCTTGATCTTTTTCTGTTAGATCCATTGTATTAAATTCAATAACTTATAAATTATCAAACGTATTTCTAGAGTGAGACACCTCGCAATCATGATCAGTAGTACAAACTGGAAAAAATTTAAAGCATTACAAACATCAAATTGACACAAAATAGTGAAATATTGTTTGTACTTGCTATTAAGGATGGGACAAACTTGGCATATCTTGTGCTAATCATGGGATTTTAGTCATGTTAGTTAGTCATATTTAGAAAATGTAAAGCTGAGAGAACCCAAATAGACATGATAATTTGCTTCACCATGTGCTTTTCTTCAATGGAGAGGACCCAAGGAGCTGGAGGTAGTTGCAAGTGACCATTAGAGCTCGACAAAGCATCTCCATCTTACCTACCTCCTTCAAATCCATTCATGCCTCTACAGTGACTCTCTTTCCTCTTATATGGTCCCACAATAAGCTACCCACACTCTTGAAAATGTGCATGGGATCCAATAAATGGTTGATCTATAAGTGGGTCCAATATGGCAACTCATTGAAAATTAAGAACCATTGTATTTCACTTAGAAGTGACTCCTCATGGACCATTTTCAAGTTGTACTAGCTTTGGACATTCATTTGTATTAGAGGTTGTCCAAGAAAACCTTCCCTCAATTCATAGCCCTTTGGTGGCATAGCAAGAAAGTAGCGTGTTCTTGATATACCATATTTTTCATGGTTCACAACCTTTGGGAGTCTAATTATGGTCCACACAATGGACATGCATGATAATTGGATGTAACCAGACTTGTCATAATATCCCTATCTAGTCAACACAAACATGAACGAGCCATGTTAGATATAAAAAAAAAGAACATAAGCTCATCTATTTGAGCACTCTCTGAATCTCGAAAGGTCATGCATAGTCCATATAAGAATGGCTTGTGTACTAGTGGAACCACTAAACAACATGCTTGCTCATGTCTTCCATAACGGCCCTCTCCTCTCACAAAATCTTGAGCTCATCAACTAATGGATAGAGATAGATGTCCATGTTCTTAACTTTATAACACGTAGGAATGAGCAAGCTGCTAAGGATCATATGTCCTTTCTTCATAGAAAGCCATAGCAGGATGTTGTAGTTTACAAGGACTATAGGTTATACACTCTACGAAGTTGAGCGAAGACCAAACCGAATGGATTCACACCATTCATAGCAAAATCAAGCCGAAGATTCCTTGTCTCTTGTGCAAAGCCTAGAAAGGTCGAGTTAATGTGACTCCGTGTGTATGAATCTATTGATAATCGTTGGACTCCATCTAAGGATCTATTTTGCGCATGCCACGATATCAAGCTCTCCATGCTTGATGTACGAAACATGTGATATATATACGGTATAAGTGGAAAGTGTCTGAGAATCTGCTGAGGTACTGTTTGCACTTGTAATTCTTGTCAATACATGCGAGTAACATGCTTCAGATATGTCTCCATAGTCTTGTAGTCTCCTTGAAACATCACACAATTGTTGACACATGCATGGATACTATTGTAGTCCATGCCAAGCTTTCATAACACCAATTGTGCATCATCATGAGACTCAGGCATCATGCTTTTAGGTGGAAATATGTGATATTTTAGCAACCGGAAAAAAAACCCAAGAACCTTTGAAGAGCAAAAAACCATTTTTATAATGGAGTAAAAGAAAAAGGAGCATAGTATATACTTGAATAACTTGGTCACATTCGTATCACTCCATCCATACTTTGCATGTACACTTAGGAGTGCAAGTAGCTTCTTTAAGAGAGATACCCGGTACCCATCATATAATGGTATGGATGTCTCCTATCTCACTGGATTAGATGACTCAGCATCCATGGGTAGTAATATATCAATCATTGCCTCCATCTCGGGCTTCAAGATTGAAGGAAGGTCTGAAAGGCCCACCACTCTTCTAGTATCGAGGGCATAGTTAGCAGCGTGCCCTCTAATGGGTTTATTGGCTCATGCACTCCATGCATTGCATGCCCATGAACTCTTCTTAAAGGCCACAGTACATTCCTCCTTACGACAGAATGGCATCTCTCTATAGACATTTCTAGGCCACATCTAATATTATTGTATATGATATTCAATTACAGTACAGACATAAAGCATAATTGGTAAACATTTTTCTTACCATTAGCTCAAAGTCTAAGATTGCCTTAATGATCTTCGATTGAAGCGATGCTTTAATCAAATTTCTAGCTTACACACTACAAGGATATGGAGGTATAACGATGGCGGTTTTCGACGCAAAATAGCGGCGTCGCTATTAGCATCACAAATGCGATGCTACTCAGACAAAAAAAACGGGGGCCAAAGCCCGAGTGCATTATTTTGCGTGCATATACGAAAGAGAGATCGAACATCTTTCATTTGAGAGGGAGAGGGAGAGAAAGAGGGAGAAAGAAAGCTTCTCACCACCGCCACCGTTGTTCGTGAAGAAGAGGAGGAGGTGTACGGAGGGCGAAGAGGAGCCGCCGTCGTGAAGAGGAGCCGCCAAACCCTTCTTTGAGCCTTTACGATGAGTGCATTGTTCCTTCTTGCTTTGCTTTTGTGTTCTCTTTCTCTTACTTATTTTTGTTAAAATTCATGTGTATTGAGAGAGGGAGAGAAAATGAGAGAGAAAGAGAGGGAGAGGGAGAGGGAGGGAGAGAAAATGAGAGAGGGAGAGGGAGAGGGAGGGAGAGGAAAGAGAGGGAAACATTAAATATAATAGGGAAAGAGAGAAAGAGAGGGAGAGGGAGAGGGAGGGAGAGGAAGAGAGAAAAAACATTTAACATAATAGGGAAAGGGAGAAAGAGAGGGAGAGGGAGAGGGAGAGGGAGGGAGAGGAAATGAGAGAGGGAGAGGAAGAGAGAAAAAACATTAAACATAATATGGAAAGAGAGAAAGAGAGGGAGAGGGTGAGGGAGGGAGAGGAAGGAAAAAACATTAAACATAATAGGGAAAGAAAGAAAGAGAGGGAGAGGGAGAGGGAGAGGGAGAGGAAATGAGACAGGGAGAGAAAGAGAGAAAAAGAACTGAGAGAGGGAGAGGAGAGGGAGAGGAAATTAGACAGGGAGAGGAGAGAGAAAAAACATTAAACATAATAAGGAAAGAGAGAAAGAGAGAGAGAGGGTGAGGGAGGGAGAGGAGAGAGAAAAAACATTAAACATAATAGGGAAAGAGAGAAATGGAGGGTGAGGGTGAGGGAGGGAGAGGAAATGAGAGAGGGAGAGGAAGAGCGAGGGAGAGGAGATAAGAGAAAAAACATTAAACATAATAGGGAAAGAGAAAAATAGAGGGAGAGGGTGAGGGAGGGAGAGGAAATGAGAGAGGGAGAGGAAGAGAGAAAAGGAAAGAAAGAATGAGAGAGAGAGGGAGAAAACATTAAACATAATAGGGAAAGAGAGAAAGAGAGGGAGAGGGAGAAGGAGGGAGAGAGAGAAGGAGGGAGAGGTTGTTGTTTTCTCGTTTGTAGTAGTTGTAGTAGTTGTTGTTATTTTTTTTCTTTTCTTGTTTATTGTTGTTTAGTTTTCTTGTTTTTTTTGTAGTAGTAGTAGTAGTTTTTTCTTCTTTTCTTGTTTATTGTAGTAGTAGTAGTAGTAGTTGTTTCTTTTTTTTCTTCTTCTTTTCTGGTTTATTATAGTAGTAGTGGTAGTGGTAATGGTAGTCGTAGTCATAGTCATAGTCGTAGTCGTAGTCGTAGTCGTAGTCGTGGTCATGGTCGTGGTCGTGGTCGTGGTAGTAGTAGTAGTAGTAGTAGTAGTAGTAGTAGTTGTTGTTGTTGTTGTTGTTGTTGTTGTTGTTGTTGTTGTTGTTGTTTTTTCTTCTTTTCTTGTTTATGGTAGTGGTAGTGGTAGTGGTAGTTATGGTCGTGGTCGTGGTCATGGTCGTGGCTGTGGTCGTAGTCGTGGTAGTCATCATCATCATCGTCGTCATCGTTGTCATCGTCGTAGTCGTAGTCGTGGTCGTGGTCGTAGTCATAGTCGTGGTCATCGTCATAGTCATGGTCATGGTCGTGGTCGTGGTCGTGGTCCTAGTCATAGTTATCGTAGTCGTGGTTGTATTAGTAATAGTGATTTTCTTATTTTTTGTTGTTGTTGTTGTTGTTGTAGTAATGGTTATTTTTGTTTTCTTGTTTATTGTTGTCTAGTTTTCTTATTTGTTGTTGTTGTTGTTGTAGTGGTAGTAATAGTAGTTTTTTTTTCTTTTCTTGTAGTAGTAGTAGTAGTAGTAGTAGTAGTAGTAGTAGTAGTAGTAGTAGTGGTAGTAGTGGTAGTAGTGGTAGTTGTTGTTGTTGTTGTTGTTGTTGTTGTTGTTGTTGTTGAGAGAGATATATGTTTTGTTAAAGAAAATGAGAGAGGGGGAGGAAGAGAAAAAAGAAGGAACGAGAGAGAGGGAATAAACATACAATATAATAAAGAAATAGAAAAAGAGAGAGAGATGGAAGGAGAGGAGATAATGAATGGGATAAAAACAAAGAGAGAGTGGTGGCAAGGTCCGGTGAGGTCCGGTGCAACACCACGAGACGAGAAACACTCCGACATATGTTAATTTGTGGGTGGGTGGGTGGAGACTTTACATACGTTAATTTTTGTTGAGTTAAAAGAGAAGAAATCCCTTCTCAAACAATTTAAGAAAGAAAAAAAGAATGATAATAAAAACAAATTATTTGTCATAATATAGACAAAATGAAAAACGATGAAGGTCTTGATGTTCAAGATTGCAAGGCGTATCTTAATCAGCGTGTCCCATGTCCTTGCTCTCAATGCAAGGTGGCAATTAGATGAAAACGTCAATTGTCTATAGAACACGTATGAAAATTTGGCGAGTTTCAATCTAAGATCATTGATCAGGCGATCTTGGATTTTTAGTAAACGGTAAGAAAAGTTAATATCAATCATGCATTGTACTCACAAGCTATAATTGAATACCATATACAAAAAGATTGGGTGTAGCTGGCAAATTTTCTATCCAGGGAGGTGACGTTTCGTCCCAAGGAGGAGTGCACCCTTTGCGGCCAATTAGAAGAGTTCATGGGCGTGCAATGGATGGAGTGCCTAAGCCAATCCACCACTTGGAAGGTACTAGCCAATCTATACCATCAATACTAAAGGAGACAGACAACCTTCCAGACTTACCTATAATCTTGGAGCCTGAGATGGAGGCAATGATCAATCCATTGATTCCCATGGATGTCGAGACTTATGATCCGCTTAGAGAGGAAGCATCCATACCATTATATGATGGGTGCCGAGTATCTCACCTAAAGACACTGCTTGCACTCCTAAGTGTGCAAGCAAAATACGGGTGGAGCGATGCTAGTATGACCAAGTTGTTCAGATACCTTGTACGTACGCTTTGTTGATTTCTTTTCGGCACTATCATTGAAAACATTTGTGCTTTTTCAAGGTGTTTTACGATTTTTTTCAGGTTATTGAAGTATCATATATTACCACCTTCAAATACCATGCCTGAGTCTCGTGATGATGCACGATATGTTTTACAAAATCTTGGCATGGACTACAACAACATCCATGCATGTATCAATGATTGCATACTATTTTGAGGAGAATACGAGACTATGGAGACATGTCCAAAGTGTGGTTCTCACAGGTATCGACAGGACTTGCAAGGGCAGACCATCCCTCAAAAAGTTCTTAGACACTTTCTGCTTATCCCCCGCATAAACCACATGTTTCATATGTCTGGCATGGCGAGCTTGACAACATGGCATGCCAAAATAGGTCCACAGATGGAGTTCAATGAATATTAGCGAATTCACGCACATGGAGTCACATTGACTCTACCTTCCCAGGCTTTTCCTGAGAGCCAAGGAATCTTCAGCTTGGTCTTGCAATGGATGGAGTGAACCCATTCGGTCTGCGCTCAACTTCTTACAGTGTGTGGCCTATAGTCTTTGTCAACTACAATATCCCTCCATGGCTTTCTATGAAGAAATGACATCTCATCCTTAGCTTACTCGTCCCCGGCCGCTATAAAGTCAAAAATATGGACGTGTATCTTCGTCCATTAGTTGATGAGCTTAAGTTTTTGTGGGAGGAGGGGGCCATCGTGCAAGATATGAGCAAGTGGGATGGTCAATGGTCTGCCAATATTCGAGCCATTCTCATGTGGACGATGCATGAATTTCCAGGATTCGGAGAGTGCTCAGGTAAATAGGCTTCTATTCTCGTTGGTAATATCTATCATAGCTCGTTCAAGTTTGTATTCACGGGATAGAGGTGTTGGGACAGGTATGGTTACCTCAGGTTATCATGCATGTCCATTGTGCGGGCCACAGTTAGACTCTCGAAGATCATGAACCATGAAGAAGATGGTATATCAAGGACACGCTGCTTTCTTGCCAGAGGGTCATGAACTCAGGGAAGGTTTTCTTGGACGACCTCCAATACATATGAATGCCTAAGGCTAGTACAGGCTGAAAATGGTCCACGCGGAGTCACATTCAAACGGAATGTGACGGTTCTCAGTTTTCTATGAGTTGCCATATTGGACCCACTTATAGATCAACCACTTGTTGGATCCCATGCATATTTTCAAGAATGTGGGTAGCTTGCTATGGAACCACATCACAGGAAAGAGAGACACTATAGGGGCACAAATGGATTTGAAGGAGGTAGGCAAGATGGAGGCGCTTTGGCCGTAGTCGAGTGTAGCTACCTCACGCTCCTTGGGTTTTGTCCACTAAAGAAGAGCGCATTGTGAAGCAAATAGTCAAGTCCATCCGCACTCAGACGGGTATGATGCATTTTCTCAAGTCTGTGTTTTCTAAAGAAGACCAATTATCAGGTCTAAAATCCCATGATTGGCATAAGATATGTCAGGTTTGTACTGCGAATGGATTGTAAGTGGCCTGTGCATTTTGCTATTTGGAGTGTAGTCATTATTCATAATGCTTTCTCATTTGTGGTAGTTTGTACTACCGATCGTGATCGCAAGATGCCTTACTCTAAAATACACAGGGTCATTTACAGGTTGTCGACTTTAGTGCAATGGATCTCACAGAAGGAGATTAAGACGTCCTCTATTGAATCCGTGAGGCGGGGAGCAACGAAGACAGTCTGTCTCTTTGAGAAATACTTGCCTACCAACATGCTCACAATACAAATCCACCTTCTTGTGTATCTTGTAGATGAAGTGGAGATTGCTGGACCTGTCCATATGCGATGGATGTTCTTCTTGGAGCGCTTCATGAAAACCCTGAAAGGCTTTGTGCAACAATGAGCTCGGCCAGAAGGTAGCACGGCTGAAGGTTGGTTGGTGTCTGAGGCACTAGTGCATATTTCACAATGGCTGCCAACGGTGGATCCAAATAACAATATGCTATGATCGCTGAAGGATGATGATAGACTGACCAGAGATGTGGTGGTTGAAAATGGGATAGAAAAAAGAATGGATGCTGCAATGGAGGAGAAAGTGAATCGCTTTTGTATGTTGCACCATGCCTCTATGGAGACGTGGCTCTCCAGGTAGTACCAACAAGCTAGGCAAGATCAAGAGGAAGCGCGATCTGAATTTCGACGTAGTATGTGCCATCGACCAATTCGATATCCCGAGGGCATGGAGGAGATGCCGCGGTTTATGTCAATGCGATGGTTGCATGGAGCTTTGACCACAGCGTCTCACGAAGGGGCGAAGGTCTTAACCGAGGAGTGGGAATTATGTGATGGTTGCATGGAGCTTTGACCGCAGCATCTCACGAAGGGGCAGAGGTCTTAACTGAGGAGTGGGAATTCTCGAGGGGATGTAGTCTAAAGGTAATGACGTGCTTAGGATTTGTTGTATCTATATTTTATATACGACAACTAATTGAGTGTTTCAATATACAATACAAAATATATAGTGTAGCGTGGTCGCGCGGACGGCATTTTCGCATGGAGTGTATTGACAAAATTCGCTCCACAACAGACTGTGGTATCATGGCAAGGTTCGAGCAAGAGAGCCGATGACGAGCAACGGATCCAAACACAGTTATAGATGAGATGGAGTATTTTGAAAACTTGCAAAGTATTGTTACGGTGGATTACCATAGCTTCTCCATGATACTATTTAATGTACAATGGTTCAAAGTGGTACTTGAAGGAGCTAAAGCAACAATTCAACGAGGTCCATCTAGATTTCTCAAAATAGATTCTAAAAAACAATGGATGGATTTTCACGACACCTTTGTGTTGCCGGCCCATTGTGAACAGGTGCATGAACTCATTTGTTTGTTAATTGTATTACGACATGGTACATGTCACAATAGTTTAATCTCTCTTGTACGTGTTTGTGAATAGGTAATCTTCTATCCAAACCCCCAACAACCTCGATGGTGGTATGTTATACCTTCAACTCCCCGAAGTGTCAGAGTATATGATCAAAGCGATGTTCCGAGCATAGATGAGAACAATATGCAAATAGAGGGGTCGATATTGCAAGGGGTAGAGGCTATTGAAAGCTTGGAGCATGTAGAGGAGCGAGTATCGGGTAACAATGATGAAAATACAGGAGTCCAAGAATTCTTTGAGAATGAGGTTGACTCATCTTTTTGTGGTGACATGTCTATCAACCTTCCAGTTTATGCCGAGTTATGTCGGGAGATTGACATGGGACCATAGGATACTTCATACTTGGAGCATCCACTTACTCAATTCGTTGACTAATCGCTTATAAGGGTAAATAAGATATGCATTTTAAGTAAGATAATTTTTTAAAGATTTATATTACCGTGTTTTGTATGATTTAAATTGATTATACTAACATCATTTTTTGTCTGTGCAGGTGACCTTTGTGGATACTTAGATCATCAGGATGAGTCAAGGGATGAGCGATGAGGAGTTGCAGGATATCTTCACACACATGTCTCCAGATCAGATGGTGAGATTCAGAGACATGGCAGACCGGGAGCTATCTCGAACATCGTCAGGCCGCTCTATTAGATCTACTTCGGCGCGATCAAATGCTTCAGCTTCGAGCAGACGAGGTCGATGCTCCAGACTTGGGCGAGAGGGAGGGAGTGCTTTAGGGTTAGGGGGATGCTGCAGAGATACGAATGCAATGAGCCTGTGGTCGGCTCAGGATATAGGTACTACTCCTTGCTCTAGTGGCGGTTCCAGAGAGCATGGCTCAGGTGGTTGATGTGAAGGCATGGACACGGTGTCTTCATCTCGTCATTCTATTGGAGTTACGTCACCTCCAAGATTTGTCACACCTGTAGGGACGTCTACTCCAGTTACTCGAGCTTTTGCTCAGCCATCCGCAGGTGGCACCCTTATGGGTGCTACATCGATAGATACTACCCCGGTCGGTACACCAGATGTATAGGGGTCTCCTGGATATGCCCAGGAGCGTGGTCGCAAGTGGGAGAGGACCCATCTTAGGCATACCCCAGAGGGGTATGCCTATCTTGTAGATGATAGGTCAGGATCCATCATCGAGAATGATGAGGGGAGCAGGGTGATAGCTGCATGAGAGAGTTGTGCCAACAAGTTTTTCGGCAGAACATCTTGGATCATTGGAAAAACATACCAGAGGAAAGCAAGGATTACATAGTAGCATCCTTGCATGAGGAGTTTCTGGTTCTAGCCACAGCAGATAGGTTTTCTACGGGCTGGACGATGGAGTGCATGCATGCATATATGTCACACAGACGATTGGATACATGCAAGGCACTCAAGAGTGGGGCTGCAAGGCCCGAGTGGCTAGACGCAGACAACTGGCACCGACTGAGGGAGGAGGCTACAGATTCTCTAGGACATTGGAGTCAACAGCGCAAGGCGACGAGGGCACGACTAGAGGCTGGAGTGGTCCATCATCTTGGGAGTGGCAGCCACATGACATATCTGGAGGACTTTATAAGTTTTTCTTTTGTTTTGCTTGCTTATTTTTTTGCAATATCCTTTGTACTGACAAACTGTTAGTATTTTGTTTCCTTTGCAGCACTCCATTACAAATCACGATCCGACCGGCCTTGAGACTCGATATGCAGAGAGGCATGGTATCACTGCATTGATCGACCGATTGTATAGATGCGGCGGCCCTATAAGTCACTCATCTTTCTTGTCCGTAGTTATCATGTTTAATTAGAATGCATTATTGTAAGGTGGACTGATGTGTAGTTATTTCTTTTTTTGCAGAGTCCGTTCGATGCTCCTTTGCAACAAGACGAGCTTTTGGATGGCGAGGATGTATAGCTTGCCCTTGGATCCCTAGAGCTCACACACCCTTCTTTTTTGGTCACCTGATCTGTGTAGACGTTTTCTATGTAGTAGTGATATCTTGCCATGATTGTACCAATCACTTTCATTATGCGATCCTGTATCTATTTCATGTATCAGTGTTATGATTTAAGTACACGTTATCTTTATTTACAGGAGTATTGTACACAGTGCAGAAACTATTATGTATGGCCCCAAAATAAAAAAATTTCCTGTTACCGTCGCTATTAGCATCGCAAATTTACCTACATGTCATTATTGGCGTCATTATTAGCATCACAAAGCATCGTTATCAGCGTCGTTATTTGCGTCGGTAAATGCGATGCTGATACCGACTCAAATAGCGACGTTGATAACGGCGCTGATACTGACTGTTCTATGGCAACGCCAATAATGACACTTTTTGGGACGACGGGGACAAATTTCTTTATTTACATTTTTGTCACTTTTAACGTCGGTATAAGGCCTATATCTTGTAGTGACAATGAGTTCAAGGGCATGGGATACACTGATTGAGATACGTCTCATGATCTTGGATGTCATAGCCATTATCATTTCGTCTATGCTATAGTAGACAATATGCTTTTTTTTGCCTCATTGTTTCTCTTCCCCCATTTTAGTCTCTACTTTTCTTTCTCGCTCTCTATTCTTATTGTTCCCTCCATCTCTTAGTGTCCCCCTCCCTCTCTATTTCTTTCCCATCCATCTCTCCACAAACAAAAGTAAATAGAAAAAATAAGAAACTTAAAAAACAAAGAAATGGAAAGAAAGATCTCTCTCCCTCTCTTTATCTTGCTCTTTTCCTCCATCTCTCTTTTCCTCTTCCTCCCTTTGTCTCTCATTTTTTTCTTTTTTCCCTCTATCTCTCTTTTTCTATCTCCTTCTGTCTCTCTATAACTCTCTCTACCCCCCCTCTCTCTCTCTCTCTCTCTCTCTCTCTCTCTCTCTCTTTGATTTTCATGGAGCTCCCTCTCTCTCCCTTCCTTCTGTCTCCCCCTCTCTATTTTTATATCTCATGTCTTTCTACTCCCTCCCTCCATCTCTCTATTTCTCTCCCTTTTTTCTCTGCCTCTCTATTTTTATCTCTCCTTCCTCTCTATCTACCTCCCCACCCCTCTTTCTCTCTCTCTTTCCCTTTCTTTGTTTCCCTCCCTTCATCTCTCTTTGTTTCTCTCCCCCCTCTCTCCCTCATTGTTTATCTCCCTCACCCTCCCTCTCTCACTCTCCCTCCATCTCTTTATTTCTCTCTCCCTCTTCCTCTCTCTAATTTTTATGAAGTGCACTTCCTCTCTATTTCTCTACTCCCTTCCTCCCTCTCTATTTCTTTCCCCACCCCTCTTTCTCTCTATCTTTCTCTTTCTTTGTTTCCCTCCCTTCATCTCTCTTTGTTTCTCTCTCCTCCCTCTCTCCCTCATTGTTTCTCTCTCTCTCTCTCTCTCTCTCTCTCTCTCTCTCTCTCTCTCTCTCTCTCTCTCTCTCATTCCATCCCTCTGTCTTTCTCTCTCCATCTTTTTGTTTTTCATGAAGCCCCTCGCTCCCCCTTTTTATTTCTCTCCTTTCTCTCCATCCCTTCTTCTCTATTTCTCTCTCTCCCTCCTTCCCCCCTCTCACTCAATGCATCTCTCTACAAATAAAAGTAAAGAGAGAAAATAAGAAACTTAAAAAACAAAGAAATGAGAAGTAATGTCTCCCTCCCTCTCTTTATCTCTCTCTCCCGCCTCTCCCTCTACTTTTCTTTCCCCTCTCTCTCGTTCTCTCATTGTTTCTCTATTTCTCTCCCTCTCTCTCGCTATCTATTTTAAATTTTCCCTCAATCTCTCTTTTTCACTCTCTTTCCATCTCTCTATATCTCTCTTTTTTCTCTCTCTCTTTTTATATTAGTTGTTGGCACAAAAGAAAAAAGAATGTTATTAGCTCAAGCCATCTCATTTAGGGCACAGAGAGAGAGAGAGAGAGAGAGAGAGAGAGAGATGACTTTTGTAACAATTATTACTTATATATATTACTTATTTTGTTAAATTAATTTTGATTTTATTTATTGATTAATTTTTTATTTTGTGGAATTTCTTCAAAGAATAAATGTAAAAAAGATAATTTCTTAATTGTTATTTCTTAAATAATGAAATTATTATACTTGGTTAGATTTTAGATATTTATTTTAAAGTATTTTGATTCATAATTTATTTCATATTTTTATATATTAAATTTTATTTAATATACATGAAAATTTAAACTATTTATTTGAAAAATATATAATTCAATTTATTTAGTTATAGGTATATCTAATCTTTATTTTATTTTATTTCTTAAAAGTTAAATTTCTCAACAAATTGTGATCATGTTTATATTTTAAATTTTAAATTAACATTAGCTTTTAAATGTTATTCTTTTCTTACTTTTTTTCTATTATAGATGTAGTTCTAGCATATGTGATTTAAATTTTGTGATTTTTATATAAGATTTATTATATGGGATTGTATATAAATGTTCTTTTAAATTATTATATCCATTTATTATTTGAGTTTAAATAAGTCAAACTTAAGTGAATTATTATAAATGTTAGGGCTCTTATGTAAAAATAAATAAAAACTATATTTTTATGTGAAATCTATATTTCGATGTTCATTAATTAGATTTTTTTTTTCCTTGGTGTTATACATCATTATATAAATTTGATATATATTTTTCAGCATTGAGTGAAAGTTATACTCAAGTATAACTATTCATGTTAAATATCATCGATATATATCACTTTTTCAAAAAATTGAAAAAAATAATTATGAAACCTTATGTATTAATAATTGAATATATTTAAATTTAGTTGTATATTAATAATTATACTTATAACTCAATTTTTATGTTTTTCAATTCGATATAAAAACGTAATGAAGTTTTTGTATTTCTTTTAGTACTTTTGTTGAAATGTTTTCTAATTTGAAAATAAATTACTTTCATTGATCATATATATTGTATGTTTATTAAATTTTATTTTTTAGGTTGATGGTTTATATTATTTTCAAAGCATTATTAATTTATTGGGATCCTAAATTAACAATTGTTTATATTGTATATACATATATTCATATATTAGATTATTTTTAATAAGCTTAATGAGCTGAATAAAAATTATATTGATTTTATTATACTCACATGATTATAAAGGGCATATATATAATAGAAATGGATATGATTATATAATCAATTTTGAAACTAAATATATTATTAACATATCTCAAAAAGAAATATAAAATTTCAAGCATAAATTTATATGTATTCTAACATGTAAATATAATTTTGAAAAACTCTAGCATGGTTTTTCCATTGCATGATAATTTCACGGCAATATTAGTTATTTTTGAAATATAAATTAATAGTTGTTGATATTGATTGTATATATGATATATTATTATATGTGTTCTATTAAATTTAAGTAATTATATAAAAGAGAAGTCTATTCAATTCAAGTAGTCTTACAAAATTTAGATTATATGTAAAATTAAGTATAATTAAACAACTTATTTTAAAATAGATAATATAATTATATATTAATTAAATATATTGTAATATTTAATTAATAATATTTACCACTACTCTTTGCCATAATCACCAACCTGTTGCTTAGGAATTTGGATTTGAAAGTGCAACATGGAGTAACCAATGGACTTCCTATACCAAAAAGAAAACACTTAGTCTCCCAATTATTTGGCAGCAATAACTCCAACATTGTGCAAGTAGAGAAGCAATCAGTAGATGTATTGATGAAAATGTATGAAAGTTTTTCAGAACTCTCTAGGGTGGTGACTAGTGTGAGAAAAAACAAGTTTATTTGCCTAGGATTGAAAGAGTTAGCAAAGTGGCTAAGGGAGCCAATCTTCAAAGTAGTGGAATTGTAGCAAGGGTTTAAGTATTTGGGATGCCCATTGGGGTGATTCTCACTTCTATGATAAATTTTTTAACAATAGTGCCAAACTTTAGTGGAAGTAGTTGGGCAAGATTTCAAAGAGAGTTTGCAACTTTCCATAGCAAAGAGGGGGGGGGGGGCATTGATGTTCCTACACTTGCACGAAAAGCACGTGTTTTTTTTTTTTGCATGTTCAAAGAGAATAGAGTCCTCACATGCATGGGCAATTCATTAAAGCATGGCTTGTGAAAGTGAAGATGAAGAAACTTAACTTAGATGTCTTCTACTAAGCAAATGTTCTCTTGTTTGAGCCAAAGAATAAGTATTCAAAGTCTCAAAGTAGTTAAAATACTTGTGTATGCATGGCAAGTGGTCCTAGACGTTGCAAAATGGGTCGAGACCTAGGATAAGATGGCAGATATGCCTTTGGACTTTCATCACAAATTAACAATTCCATTGCTTTTTCCAAAAACCATTAAGTGTCCTCAGCATGGGATGAGTGAGCTTAATTTCAAAGAATGCTTTGAAGAATTATTCACCCAAGGTTTGAAACTAAATAGTGGTATCTACACTGTCATTCTCACTACTTTCTCATGCACGGAAATTGGAGGCTTCCATATATGTAGCCATAATTGCAACCATCAAGAAGGACTAAAGGAGAGGAGGAATAGAGGCTTTTGGTTGCATCAGCCACTCCACTAGATGACTAATGATGAGAAAAAAAATCCTCCAATGGATGTCTTGCAAACTCTCTCTCTCTCTCTCTCTCTCTCTCTCTCTCTCTCTCTCTCTCTCTCTCTCTCTCTCTCTCTCTCTCTCTCTCTCTCTCTCTCTCTCTCTCTCTCTCTCTCTCTCTCTCTCTCTCTCTCTCTATGTGTGTGTGTGTGTGTACCTCAATACATAGTATTTAGTTGTGTGGATACATTCTAGTTGTCATATCTATATATTAATAGTTTGCTTGTTCAATCAAAGACAAGCTATTCCTAATTGACCATCCACACACATTCACATTTTCATCCAATCATATCTAGAAAAAAACTAGTTACCATATATTGGTCATGAATTGGTATTCATATTTCCAAAAACCTAGATAATTTGTGAGTGTTCACAAGCATATTCTAATATATGCTAGTGCAACAATATCAGGGACTATGTTAATTTAATTGTGTTTCTTTATAAAATGCCAAGGTGAGAGAGGAAGGGAGGCCCGAACCTAAATTACTTTTTAACAAAAGTCAATATGGTACTTCAATTCAACATTTTTCTTTAATGTAAATTGAGGTGAAACATATAAAATGCTTGTGCCTTGATATGCTAGAGACAATGCTTGTGTGTTATATGGTGAATTTATACAAATAGATGGTTGAGTAGAATTGAAAATAGAGAGAAGATACCATATCAACTCATGCAACTTATGGTTGATCACATAAGGATTCTGAGCTAACTATTTATTGCTTTTCATTCTATTATTGTTACTTGAGATTACAAGACTAATTTCCAAAATGATTGTCTACCTTAGGGATGCAAAAGATGAACTTTACTTTTTTATATATTTTTGGAATTTGGACTTTTTCACTTGAATAAAACTTGGTCCTTTGGATTTGGGTTTTAGGGATGCCCTATCAAGCAGCCACCCTACCATAGCATGTCCTACAAAGTCCAATTACAACCCTTATAGAAAGAGTACAATTTTTTTTCAAGCCATATGGGGAATATTAGCTGCCCAAAGAGGATAAAAATTTCGTGCCATGCTTTGTTAGATTTATACCAATCATTTAAGGAATATAGGCAAAATACCTTCCCATGTGCTATTATGACTGGTTCTAAGAGGAAAAACTAAAGGAAAGCTCATAAATAGACTTGCATATGTGTAAATTTCTTGTCATCCACCTCCTATTTAGGTGGCTCCTTTCCCACATTGTATGGAAGGGGCATAAGCCCTTATTGTGTATTTACTTGAGTTTGGTGTGAGAGATAGGGAGGGGAAGGAGGAGGTGGAGCGGAGGCAAAAATAAAAGACATGGTCTCTTCATCTTGGTTTTGCACATTTCACAACCAAGTTTGCTTATTCCAAAGTTTCAAGGAGCGGCCACTCTCCAGCAGATTTGTCAAGGATTTCTTCAAGCCTTTTGTCATTAATAGCTGGTTAAACCATGTCTACCAAACCAACAGCCTGCTTGCCTATGAGAATTCAAAGGATCACAATCTATCTCTATCAACAATAATATAGCGAGGAAAGTTATTTGGGATCCATTAAGGACATGAAAAGCCAAAACCTATCTAATATAAACATATAAACTTAATAGTCTATTGGAAGTTATAAAAAATAGTAAGTAAAATTTAGGTTTAAATCAATATTCTTAGGATTCACATTGCAAGGTAAGAGTTCAACCAATGTAAACTTATTGGATTATTATTAATATAAGGTTGATTATTTAAAAAAACTACAGATTACTATGTTTGAAGTCTAAAGAATAGGACCCGAGTAGTATTTACATCTAACAAAATATTATACTAGACTAAGCTAAAATGAATTAAATGCAGATTTTTAGAAACATGTACATTTCTACTAAAAAGAAAAAACTCCAAAATATAATCCATTATTGGCCTTATTAAATATCAGGCACCTAAAATTATCGTCATAGGGTGCATGTACACATCCTATTCA
The DNA here is from genome assembly GCF_053477565.2 of Lygodium microphyllum. Classification (NCBI taxonomy): domain Eukaryota; kingdom Viridiplantae; phylum Streptophyta; class Polypodiopsida; order Schizaeales; family Lygodiaceae; genus Lygodium; species Lygodium microphyllum. Next base: position 9,087,571 of record NC_141160.1, read on the forward strand.
ATTTCTGTTTTGGATTAAAAGGGCTAAAGCTTTGTTTGTCTTGAAGAAATTTGATGTAAGGGATTACCATCACATATGATGTCCTCGTGAAGTAGAACCAAAATTCATGTGTCCAACTAAGCTCATTGTTTCCCAAGGAAAGATTGGATAATGTTGTGTGGGGACTCTTTGATTGACTACTAGAGGACCTCTTAGGGTTTTAGAGGAGGCATTGTGCCCAATCTTGTGTCAAGTACTCTCTCTTGCTTTTTTCATGATTCATGCTTTCTCAGGAACTCTCCTAAATTTTGTATATTCAAGTTTTAAACTATGGCAAGAGATTTCAATAGCCTCAACGATCATCATTAGCATAATGCCCTCCCAATTCTGTAGATGTAACATGCATTTGGAAAATATTTAAATTTAATAATGTTCAAAGCCACTTCAAGCCCATGAGGGTGCAACACCTCCATACATTTTGATGGCTCTTGATGCCTCTCCCAAAGGATTCATGTTTTTCTTTATGGTCTAAGAGTACCATAGGAGGAGGCCATAGTAGGCACATAGAAAATATGCCCTAGTACTTCTGTAAGAGCATGCACTACACCATCCAACTCGACATGCATATGAAGGAAAGAAATCCAACCCACACACTTATGTTGGACAACCAACTTAGATGAGGAGGTAGGACACTATAATAGAGTAACCGCTACATAATCTAACTCCATAGTTGTCTTCTCACTTACTAACTTCTTCTTTCTATTTTGGTCATTCTCACCAACAACCACCCCAAATTCTCGTTTTCCAATAAGCTCTCTTGCATGCACAAGAAGAGTGGCCATGTGTTAGGATGTCCTTAATGTTGCAATAATGGCTTTAGTGGCCTTAATCGTTATCCCTTTCCATGGCTACTCACACACCCTTGAGCGAATTCGGTTAACTTATCTTTGGGTTTGGTTTTGAACCATGATTAGCATCAAGCTATTTTTCCTTTCGTCAGGTAGGGCAATGCTACTGCTGCTGCCTATTACTACACCATTTTTGTCTTGCCGCGCGGATTCCGATCAAAACTGTCTCACTACAATCGACGACTTCTTCCACCTACGGTGAGCATGCCTCCTGCAATCGACGACCTCTTCCACCTATGGTGAGCATGCCTATTACTACACCATTTTTGTCCTGTCGCGTGGATTCCGATCAGAACTGTCTCACTGCAATCGACGAACTCTGCCACCTACGATGAGCATGCCTCCTCCATCTTTCCTTGCAATCAGTTTTGCAATAGTGAGAAGAAAGCCTTGTTTGTTTCTTTTCTGAATTGCTTTGGCATAACCAGCTCCTTTGCGGTCACAGCTGTTTCTAGACAGACTCCTCATCCCATAGCATGAGGCTTCTCAAGCACAAAGCTCGCCGCCCTGAATCCCTTGAAAAGGTAGCATCGATTGCCATTATTGATATTCTAATTAGGCATATGTACACATTTGAAGCCATGTACACAGAGAATCTAGACAATTAAGGAATTCTTGGAACATAAGAATGTATGTATTCAGCGAGAGAATGAAGCTAAACGAATGAGAAGCACTTGAAATGTATTGGTGTTTGTGCAGAAAAACTTGCATATTTCAATGGTGATGTTATATTTATCAATCCTGACTTGTTGTATATTGAGGTTGTCAAATCACAAACTTGTGTGTTCTGATAACTCAACTAGAAGACCCAAAGAAGTGGCACAAGCTTGTGTTTTCTTCGACCCTAAAATGATTTTACTAAGTTTTTTATATCAATGATGTGTTCTTGATTTTCAACTTCAACTGAAAAAGGCTATTGGGCTCACAACTCGCAATGCAAATGGGCTTGCGACCTTGCAAAGGGCGATGTTACAATGACTCCAAAAGCATTGGCATGTGTTGCTTATTCACCTGATGCAGGCTAACTTGTTACTTTTGGAGAGGTATATATCATCTACAAAATGACTGTGATTTCAGTCCCCCACCAATAGTTAGTTGAAAAGTCCTTATGTAGAGAGTTATAGGGCTAGAGGTTTCCTAGCACTAAGTTATGTGGTTTTTTGTTGTTTTAGTCTGGGCATCAACCAGCTACTTTGTATTTGGGATGTAACCGATGGGTCTTGCCTAGCTGCGCTGAAATTGCACTAATATGGCATTTCATGTGTGCAGTTCTCTCCTAACATATGATGTTCAACAAGAATACAGTGCCTTCTACATCATGGACTTGCATTGAAAAAATGGGTTAATCTTAAGGTATCCTCTGATGCAAGCAAGGATTTCTTTGTGGTTTCCTATCTACAGACATCAACAATAGTTTCACTTGCTCGTTGGAGGTATGACAAGACCATGGTTTATCCATTTCAAGTTTGGACGTTGCTTGTGCATGCAACAATGGTATTGTGTGGATTTTCATGCTTGAGTCTCTTGCACTTGCTGCAACTTTTCCTTGACCGACACCATTTGGATTCCATGACTTGACAGATACAAACACATGCTCCTACCTTGCCGCACATAATGTAAATGGGATCTCATATCTTGATGCTGTTGCTTGACGATTTGCAACATCGCACAAGCTTAGTAAGTTTTATTTTGAGATAACATTAGTGAGTCCGTACACTGAGAAGAAGCTTAAAGCTGCTAGGCATAAAGTGCTTCAATTTTGATAATACATTGGTAAGGTTTCTCTTCAATCACTATTCTTACACAAGATGTTTTGGTTTTTTCAACTGTTGTATATGTCGATCATAATTTCTTTGTTTAGGATACTCACAACTTTTCAAGGCCAGGTACTTTTCCAGTATTGTTCAAGCCTATGCTTCTTAGAAATTGTTAAGTTCTCTGTTGAGAGGGAGATTAATGGTATTTGTAGCCTCTTTAACAATGTCTCTTTTGTGACCTTGGGAGGGTTTGTAGTGCTATTAAAGAACTTGTAAGTAAAAACTTAAAAATGCTTGGGATTGCATAGGACATACTTGAATGCATGAAAGGTTGGATGTTATTTTCATGGAAGGTTACCACAAGTCTTATATTGAAACATGATTGGCTAGTATGTTAAGTCATTTGTCTTGTATGGTTTTAGAACAAAGCACCTGCATTAACTAAAACACTATCCCCGCTTGAAGTTGAGTCCATGCCTGGTGGCTCACTGCTTGCAAAGGAATAAGAATTCTTGAAATTAAAAGAACACCACGTAACATTACATGATGGTTTTATGGTATAGCTTTAGAATGCTCATTGTGTAAGCCTTTGTTGCTCACTTAATACCAACAAAGAGTCTAGTCAAGGGTTTCATATCAACTAGGATATGACTACTGAGAAGCAAAGTGTGGACCTTGGAAACATTGCAATAGATGCTCTCTCCTTGGTGGGATCACTGCCGGTTCTATAAATAGCACAATACTGAAAAAGGCTACTGTTGCTAAAATTGAAAAAAGAAATAAAGGTATGGGTGCTACTATTATCAAGTATGGCAGTGTGTTGTTCCTTGGAATCATAATGCCAAATGTGGTGAAAACTTCTCAACTAGCTAACTTACCTATATCCATCATAGTGGCTCTGTTGACAGCTGTTAGTTTTTTTTAGCAAGGCCCTTGATTCAGAAAATCATTTGGCCCATGCTACTTGCCATGTGAGCTATGTTTGCATGCTTGGAAAAGGTCTAGAGTTGTAGCTCTAGCAATTAGATTATTAGTAGCTACCTGTGAAGAGAGCTTGTTGTAATAGTTAGGATTTTAGAGATCTGCTAGAAGAAGGGACCACTGTTGCAAAAACAAGGGAAGTCAATTGTATAGTCTTAGGAGCTTCTACATGAGACATGCTAGTTGGATTGCTGATTAAAATGAAGACCTCAATAGGGGGTAAAAGTACGTTTTGTGGCAACTCTACTAGTAGGAAGCTTCATTGACCGAGGCCAAATGTTTGAGATATGTGCAAGGTAAACCATTTGCATGCCAAGGAAGAGAAGGATGTAGAGGAAAATGTTGGGTCAACATGGAGGAAATGGAGGCTACTTCAAGCGGGGATTATATTGATCTGTTGAATTATATTCTCATGAAACTCGATTATATTTGCTTTCATTTTGAAAAAGCTTATGGCTGGTAGATTCACACCATTACAATATGAATAATGCTTCAAGAGTGTTTTCTCATGGAAGAGAATTGAACTGGATTCATAGGGTTTTTTTCTAGAAGAGGATGAAGAACATCATGAAGCGCTTGAAGATGCTCATTCCAAGTCTTGGTGTGAATCAATATGCCATCAAGCCAAATGAGTAAGATATTTTTGTATTAAATGATGAAAAATTGTGTTGCCCGTGGAAAGTGTTTGAAGGATTGAAAAATCTAAATAGCATCACAAAAAAATTATACAACCCTTAAGGTGTGTAGATGTCTTGTGAGCATTACTGGGATTTAAAAGTATTTGTTGATTGCTAGAAGCCAAGCCAATGGATGCCAAAACCATTGATTGTCCAAGTTGCTCTAATTGGGTCTATTGGTTGTGTCTGGATCTCATGAAATATTAAAATGCTAACCACCACTATATTGCAATTAGCAGAACATGCTCTAGCTTTATCAATAGAATGGGAGCTAAATAGGGTAGTTGGAATGCCTTCATTTCAAAATTAAGAGAGGCTAAGAGTGTAGAAACCAATCACAACGAAGCACGATTGAGAAAGCTAATTTGGTAAAAGGTATACTGAATGTTAAATGTCTGAAGAGTGATACACCTATTCATAATCCCAAAAAGAATAGAAATAAGCGTTGTTGCTTGTGTTGGAAATTGTAATTGCCAAGCAAGGATTGCCCTAACGAGTGAGAAGGACCAATGGTTAAGGAGGTTTCTAAATTGTGATTTTAGATTGTTAATCGTATGATAGTTGCTAATCTATTTGCCATTTGAGAGGAAGCTTGAGAGTACAAGTGATGTGCTTTTACCAACCACTTGTTTATAGGTTTCTCAACAATTCTCCAAGTTTGGCTTCTTTTGCTTTAGAAATTGCAATATTCTAAACAACCCTAATGTGACTTGAATTTTGTGGATTATTTTTTGACCTGATCAGAATTATTTTAATAAAAACATTTTGGGCAACCTTGTCTATCCTTGACTGGTAGTACTTGCCTATCTGTGAGTTGGATTTTTTTCCCATGTATGGGTAAAAATTATCATTTTTATTCTACTAATTAACTTGTATTATAGTTTTGTTCAAATTGTTAATTCTATACAAGAATATTTTGTTGTATAAATGGTTCCGACTAGTTTTCTTATATAGGAAAATTTTACTATATCTATGATTCCAACTAGTTTTCTCATCTAGGAATAATTTACTACATCATCAACTAGAATTTTAAAAATTTTCTATATAGAAATGTTTTACTATATCACTAACTTGTAAAGTGTTCCACTTTTACTAGTTGAGACTTTTTCTAGATACTTTGAGAAGTATCTAGAAAATTTCTCTTTTTTTACTATATAGGATAGTGTTCAAAGTTCCTTGTGATTCCCGCTCGGGATGGCGACATGGACAAGCTTGAAGCTACCACATGTTGCATGGAGCAATCTACAAGAAAAACTAATAACTTTTGTCCCATGATCCATCCAATGGATAAACAAAGGGGTGAAGAAGGGTGAGGGAAAGAAAGAAGAAGTTAGAAAACACCATATTAGGGAATATGGGAATTTCCCGTAAGTTTGGGACACGTGGTCAAATCTTTGGATTTGTCATAACTTGAATGCTTTAACTCCAAATCAAGTGCTTTATAGCTCAATAGATTCCTTTTTTCAAGCGCTTTCCAATGATAGGTCACATCATATATTTTTGAGAAACTTATGCGCATGTTATCTAGGTGTCACCTTTTTTGTATTCAAAAAATGGGAATTGGGAGATTCCCAAACTCACTAATATTGTGTTAGAAGACACTTTTAGGAAAATTGGCACAAATTCAAAATTTTGGCACCTTTGTAGTATGGAAGAAAACTTGAAGATCGCCCTTTTCATGAAGTGAAGAGACTCATCAGGATTTCTAAAATGAAAAAGGTTGTCAAGTGGAATTATCAATTTTAACACTTGCGCCTTGGTCTCAAGGAGGAAAATAGCCAGCACTTAGTCTTGACATTTGTTTACATTTTTAAAATAGTCATAAAGAGTTATAATAGGTGGATATAAGGAGAAATGCATTTCAACAAGGAGGTTAGACTATTGTTCCTGCTTGGTTCTCACATGTAGTTGGATGTTGTAATGGACCGATACCGCACATGGGGGGGAGGATTAAGGGGGCAAATACATTTAGTAAGGTTGAAAAACCTTAGAAAAAATTTTCAAAAAGAATTAGACAAAATCTGTCGACAAAATTGTCATCGATTGGACATGTCACCACCCTCTCGATCTCCTTCACGATCATCACCACGAGTTGTCCGAGATCCTCGAGATCTGTGCCATCAATCATTTTTTTAATGAGGCCGAAGCCTCCATTGCACCACCCATCGCTGTTAAGGCCATTGTTAGCCTTAGCTACGACTATAAAAGCCTTAGCTAAATCGTGTGTGCTAGTTGTTTGCTACGAGAGAGAGAGAGAGAGAGAGAGAGAGAGAGAGAGAGAGAGAGAGAGAGAGAGAGAGAGAGAGAGAGAGAGAGAGAGAGAGAGAGAGAGAGAGAGAGAGAGAGAGGTCAATAAGAAGAGAAGAGAAGGGAGAATAGAAGAGAAGAAGAGGGGAGGAGAGTAGAAGAGGTGAAGAAGAGGAGAAGAGGAGGGGAAGAGAAAAAGTTGACAAGAAGAAAAGGATTAGTAGATTAGAAAAACGGGAAGATAGAGAGGAAAAAGGTGAAGAAAGAGAGAGAGTGAGACAAAGAAGCAAGAGGAGATCATCTTAAAAATTGCAAAGGGAGCACCACTAGAGTTCGCAAGGATCTCATGTACCTTCTTATCCTTTGTATTTTGACACAAGTCCTTCCTCTCCTAGTGAAATCTCCAATCCGTAAGAAGCCCCCAAACTATTTAGAGTTCAAGACCGAGCTAGTGCCATAAACGTCTTCTCGTGATGGCCCCAAAGAGGCGGTATTCTGGAGCAAGGAGAACAATAGCTACCAATGCGGTCACGAACGTGGTTGGACTAGGTCCTTTCACAAAATAATGTTTATTCAATACATGGCTAGAAATGTAGATAAAGAAGTTTTAATATGGTAAATAAACATAGCGAAAAGAAATGATAGGATAGCTAAAGACTATTATATTAGAATTGTATAATACGAATTTAGAATACATTGTATAACATCGTATGAATAAATTATCTTAAGTTTCTTATAGACAAACAATTGCATTAAGAAAAATTCTTTTTACATTCATAGATTATGAAAGCATTAGGACAAGTGAAACTTGCATTAGGAATAATTCTTTTAGCTTTTACAAACAATGTGAATGGCAAGGAAGGTGAAAATTGTATCAAGGGTATTTCTCTTTGAGTTTACGAATTTCTTAAATATCAAGAAATATTACCTCAATATTTATAAACATTAGAAAATAGCTTTTTCTTTGTATTTAAAGTGAATTAAGACAATTGAAGTAGATTATAAAGAATTATGGAAGAGTACTCCTTAAGGAAGGAAATTGCACTATTATTTTCAAGATCCAATAAATTTGTACAATTTAGGATAAACCCTAGATTCATAATGTGGCCAAGTGACCAATCCTTGACAAGGGTTACGAATAAAATGATTGCAAACAAAGACCAACAATAGCTAAGGAGAAGATCTAAAGAATGAAGGTTAATTGAAGTTTAAAAAGGAAACTTACAAAAATCAAATCCGAATGAGAATTAAGGAGAAACCAAGAGTTAAAGAGAGCCAAGTTGGAAGGGATTACCTCTAAGCTAAGATCTTGCTCAATTGTCTCTCTGTTTGTTAGAAATATTGCTTGAGAGAAATTGCTTGTGCTTGTAGCAATGCATACAAGTTTAACTTGATGCAGTTACGGATTTGATTAAATAATCAAAAATCCTAATCACTAAGTATGCTAAAAAGAAAAGTGCACTAGTCCTTCCCCAAGGCTAGTTGCAAGTCCCTTGTCCAAGGGAGAACAAATTGGCATCTTCTCGAAGAGTTTTTGGACCAATCTGGATGGCAAGAACTCACTCCGTAAGAAATCCTTGGGAAAGAGAAGTTGAGGGTACTAGGGAGGCTCTAGCTACTAAACTCTTAGACAATTAGGAATCATCCAAACTCCTATGTGACTCGAGATAGATTTTTGGAGGCCCTATTACTAGTTAGGGACAAAAATATTTGAGAAATAAAGACCTTCATGCCATTCTTCCATATGGACGGAAGGTGAATACTTGTATAAGAAATTTCATTAAATAAAGATGTTATCTTTCAAAATGATTTTTTAACTTGTTTGTGTGTTGTAATTTTAAATTACTTAAACAAAAATTGTGATTAAAATGATTAGTTAAGGAAGCCAATTTTATGTGTAGAACTTAAATGTGTTAGATAAGTAGATAAATAAAACTATCCAATAACCAAGGGAACCAATAGGGCATGATTCTTGACAGATTTTCCCTAAGGTAGGGTGGTCTTGGTAAGCTGAGAGCTTCTCACAAATTTGACATGCTAGAGAGTAGGAAAAATTAACCCCTAGAAATAATAAGGACCTTGACTCCGTATTATTTTAGGGGAGCGGACTGAGATTTTGCCTTACGGGCGGAGGGGTCAATATACTCCCTCTCGTTTCTCACTCTCCTTGAATGAATTACATTCGAGCAATCTAGTGCAAGCAGTTACTCAAAGACAAAGGCTAGTTGATTCCAAATAGGAGATATTTACTTATTTAGAAACCAAAACTTAGGTTGATCCTCGTGGAAATGGCCAAGACCTTCCATTACAAAGTAGACTTAAGAGAGTTTGGGTAATCAAACCTCCTATTATTCAAAAGAGTGCTGAGTGGCATTGCCTAGAAAATTGATCTCGATGGACTACTAAATCATAGTAGATGTCTCAAGTGGGCATGCCATTCGTGGCATTAGATCAAAATAAAACTAATATATAGGAAGATTTGTTTGTAACATTGTTAAAGAAGCATTCGATGCAATAATAATTCGCTTCTAACAATCAATGGAATCTCTTTTAGAATAATAAAAATTGCCAAAAATTCTTAATATTATGAGCAATGTTTACCTCGATGATGCAATCCCTTGATTTTTATTGGTAGAATTGCTCCATAGGATCTTGGAGCATATGTATAATCCTTCGAATTATATTGGGAGCATTGATGGATGTAAAGCGAAGTCTATTGCTTCATCAATGTGGATCAATTTGCCTACCTTCAAAACAACTTGAAGAGAATCAAGTGGATGGAAGACCTTAAACTAGTCAAGTTGTTCATCTCTGAAGAATCATGCTAAATCCCATCCTCAACATAGATGGAGAGTGAGTTAACGAGAACCATTACCTTTATGATGAAGTGCTCCAAATTCTCCCAATTACACATTGTAATTTTAGGACACTCGTACTACCACAAATATTGTAAATATAGTTTTTCAAATATTTTTCAAAAATACAAAACCTAAAAATATTTGACGAGCCCCAACCTATAAAACCAATTATGTATTTGAATTTCATAATTAAAGCCATCGGAACCCAAAAATCTTCCTAAATTGATTCCAACTATCTACTCGATGTAATAAAGAAATCTAATTAGCCTTATTGTGAACCATGAATAGTAAGAGAGTCATAAATTTTACCAAGATTATGTACTTCATACTAATCATATGCTAAAAAGTTAAAAATTTAGTAGATTCAAGTATTAAAGAATACCTTAAGGAGAGACAAAATTAATATTATTAGCTCTCAAGACGTGCAACTAATCTTGTAAATGTTAACAAAACCAAGGCATTGTGCCTTCCATATTGATGCTTACCTTGGCAAAGTGCAAGACAAGAATTTTCTTCTCAAGTAAATCAAACTATCCAAGTTTGATAGTAAAGGAATGGATGTCGAATCTGAAGCAAAAATTTGGATCGAATCTATGGAGGATTACTTTGTTGCTATAGGAACTGTTCCTCCAAATTATAGGCAATGATAGCAACACTAGAGTTGCAATGAAGCCTAACTTTGGTGGAAAAAATGGTGTAAGACCAATAGATTGTGGAAGCAACCATCACTTGGGACAAGCTAAAGGAAGCCATATGCGGGGGATACCTCCCACCACTGTAATACACATTGAAAATGAATAGTATTCTAGATTTGTGTCTCTTTTGAAGTATACCCCATCCATGGACATCACAACATACGTGTCAAAGTTTTATCACGGACTAAACCCACTACTAGATACTTGTCTTGAAGCCATGTGCCCATCTGACTTACAAGACAAATTAATTCGAACAAGGCCCATTATATAGGAACTTCAATCAATATCCAAGAGTGGAAGATTTTAGAGACAAAGTTCTCCATACAAAGGGCTTGGATGATATACCAAGAGGATCTTAGGACAACCAGATCAGGCAAAGGAAGAAGGCCAATACAAGTGCAGTTGAAAACTTCATACCTACAATCAACCAACAAGGAGTTACCAAGATGTTTCCATTGCAATGAACACGGCTACTTCAAAAGACAATGTTTGAAGTTAGGGAAACGAATCTACCAAGAGCAATTTTATAGCCAGAATTGGCCCAATTTCAACTACCAAGAGAAAGGGTGCTAGAGTAGCCTTCGAAGGAAGGAACAAAGGAATAGATGAAGGTGAAGATCCCACTTTAGAACTAGACATGAAAAGAGAAATGGTACATGTTGCTATCAACAACAAGGGTTGTAATCACTAGTTCTCAATATTCTAGACTCCAGCAATCTACCAAGATTAAAGCTTTAAAATTTTGATTGATTGTGGAAACACTCACTCATTTATATGATCGAAGTGTGTAAAGAGGCTAGAAGTTAATAATAAACTTGCATCTAAATTATTAGTGGAATTGATAAATGAAAAAGAGGCAATTGCTATTCAACAGACTAGAAGACTAGATTTTAACTTAGGAGGCAATCTTTCCAACATGGGATTTAGAGTCATGAATTTAGGAGCTTACGAGTGTTTGCTAGAAATAGATTGGTTAATCCCCAATGATGTTCACATTCATTGTGAGGAAGGTCAAATCACATTCGTGGATCAAAAAGAAGAGTTAGTAACTACTCAAGGAAAACTTGGAAACCCTAGAATTCAACTAGTTAAAGCTTCTCACATCATGAAGGGGATGAGAAAATGACTACCTGCCTATCTAATCAAACTTAATAAGATTACGAAAGGAAAAGAATCTGATGAAGAACCATCCTGTCTAGAGGAATATGGAGAGGTATTCCTCGAAGAGCTAATAGAACTTCCTCCACTAAGAGAAGTTGATCATGAGATTAAGCTAAGACCAAGAGTTGCACCAATAGCAGAGCAACCCTACATATGTCCATTTCAAAATCCATTGAGTTTAAAGACCAACGCAAGTAACTTTTGAACCAAGAATATATCAAATCGAGTTATTCACCATGGGGATTCCTAGTGCTATTCCAAAAGAAGAAGAACGGAACCCTCTATTTCTACATTGACTACCATGGGCTAAATCAAGTGACGATTGAAACAAATATCCAATTCCAAGGATAGATGAATTATTTGACCATCTTCAAGGTGCAAATATCTTCTCAAAGATTGATCTACAATTAAGCTATTATTAGATATGGATCAAAGAAGAAGACATTTCAAAGAATGCATTCAATTAAAGGTATAGCCATCACGAATTCAGTGTAATGTATTTTGGGTTAATCAATGCATCTGTAATATTAAACATGCTAATGCAAGATATTTTTTGGCCATATCATGATGGCTTTGTCTTTGTCTTTTTGGACGTTATCCCACAAGGAGCTTTGGAACAATGCCTACGTAGGAAAACTCATGAAATGTAGGAAATTCTCTTATTTTTTTGAGGTATGTATATATGAATTCCCTATGTATAACTAGGGAATTACATTCCCCACATCTCATGGTAGGGAATCCTAGGCATGCATGTATGATTTCCTTATATATAACCAAGGAATTTCATTCCCCACATCTTAAACTAGGGATTTGTATGTCATATAACTAGGGAATGTCGTTTCCCATCTAACATAGCAAGGGGAATTGTAGGCCACAAAGCTAGGGAATTTGGTTCCCCACAATTCATTCTCACAAATTACAAATATCCATATCTAAAATATATACTTTATGGGAGATCACAAATAGTCATACTAAGCTATAATTTGTGGGAAGTGGTCATCAAACAAATTAGGCTTAAACTAAGTGGTAACTCAATAATACAACATTTCTTCTAATCTCTTTTTATGAAATTTGGCAAAACTCTTCTACTTACTCCTCTGAAGATTATTTGGTTGTGCAACAAGCCTATTGAAGGATGGATTTTAGGCCCCGGAACATGCCTAAAAATAGGGGAAAAATATGGAAATGCGGGGGAAAATGCTCAACCACGAAGGCGGCAGCTCGACCTAGGACGATTTTAAGCATTAAGTGCTTGACGGGCGCCCGTGCGACACTCCGTGAATTTTCATAATTTTTCCGTGCGCCTGTGCCAGTCAGTGAAGCTGCAGGCCTGTCCGGGATGTTGAGACGAGCTCATAGGAATTTTCAGATCGAAGTTCCGAGTCCGGGTGCGGAAGATGGCCCGAAACCGGCCGGGGTGCCCAAGAGGGGGTCCAAAATGGAAATTTGAAAAGGTGTGAAGGAGGGGGGGTGACCTTTGGCACCCCCCCCTCAAAAAATCGTGGATATGGAGGGGGGGCGGCGGCTGAAAACAGCCGCCGAAAAAAACGCGACCCCCCCCCCCACAATCGATTGCTGGCTCACAAAGAAGCCATGGTTATGGACCTCCAGGCCTGATGAAGATGATGTGCCGATCAATTCGCCGGTCTCCGCTCCCGCAATGGTGGACTGGTTGAAGAGAGAGAAAACCAGTCTTTCTCTCTCCTCTCTCTCTCTCCTCTTAGCCCCCGTTCGTGCTTGAAGGAATAGGATGAAGATGGACGGCCGGATGGATGCCGATTCTTGACGGGATGAAAGAGCAATGCAAAACCATTGTAGATTGCTGATTCCAAGCAGAATTCATGGCTGGAAATCAATCGTGGGACGTGCCAAATTTAATGGAAAAACCCGCAAGACACGGTAATAATTGTTTTTTCAAGGAAAATGGTCTTTTGATGCAAATTTGGTTGATAAAAATGTGTTCATATGGATTGAGTTTTGAGTATGTCGTGCTTTGAGTTGGTTTCTAGCTGTTCATCATTTAAAAATCTGGAAAACATGTGTGGGATAGCAGAAAATAGGGAACCGAGACACGAAAAACCATGAAAAATGGGGAAAAACAAGGGTTTTGGGCATATAAATGGGGAAAACCGTCGATACACATCAACTAATCTTTCAATTTTGTTGCAAATGAACTAAGGGCCACAGCCCACAAACTGGTTTCAATTTTCAGCAATTTAAAAAATACAAGAAAATGAAGAAAATGGGGAAAAATGATAAAAACACCATGAAAAAATAGGGGAAAAATACATTTGGGGCTACGAAAAATACAGAAAAATAGGATTTATGTTTGTTGATGTATAGCAAGGTTGGGGCATGAAGTTATGCTTCAGTTCAGCCTTGTTTATATGTTTTGGTGCGTGTTTCATTCCTTTCTCCACATAAAATGACAAGGAAACCCTAAAAGAAATGAATATAATGATGCACTATCAACGGGGAAGGGTAGAGTTGTGGAAAAATGGTTAAATGCCGTTGAGCATGAGGAATAATTTGCTGATTTTATATGTATTGCATCTAGGACGGAATAATAATGATAAAAATTAAAACCTAGTAGCACGAAGATCACTTCGGTGCTAGGTGTTGCAACGAAGCACAAAGCGGTTAGAAAGAAAAGCATGAAAGAGATGATTTGCACTTGCACGCTGCTGATTTTTAAGATGTTTGAGCACTAGGCATCCACCTCTTTGCATGATCATTTAGAGGAAATTAAAAGTATCAGAGTTAGCTCCTGGATATGCATTGCAATTGTTTTTGGGATATGACCTACGTTGAGAGTGTGAGGTTCCTATGTCGTAGGCTAGTCGTGGGATCATAAAGGGGAAGTCAAGTAAGGACAATGGTACATTCCTGGATACGTTTATTTGGTACCTTGAGTGACGTTTGTGCGAAATGTCTAAATGTTGAGCGACGCATCGAGGGGCCAATCCCCAAGGTGTAGGAGAGTCGCAGAGGGTTGACGGCATTCAGCCGTAGGAGGAACCCCATGTGTATGTGATTCGAGCCTTTTGGCTATGTGAAAGGGACTCCCTCTGAGGAGTAATATTGGGTTAGGATCAGTTGGACTACAACGTATTACAAACGCAATGTGTAGGAAGGCAGAGATTTTGATAGGCGCTCCTGGCCGCGAGGCCGAGGGGTTGTCTTGTGCATAGTGACGAGGTCCGGCTAGTGCATGAGCCAGTGCCGGCCCGTTTTTAGGTCCATCAGTGGTGCGTCTGCCGGGAGCTGCTTAAAAGTGGCGGTTCTCGAATCCTGGTTTTCTAGGGACCAACTAGCAGTTTATGCCAAAGGATACTGAGCTTGATCCGTTATTTAGTGATAAGCATCGTCTAGCAGAAATCCAAAAGCAAGAAAGAGACGAAAGAGCTAGGCGACGTGCTGAAATTTTTAGGAGATATTCCCCTAAGCGGAGCGGTGCTGAACCCTTACGAGGGAGTGGATCTAGTGGTCTTAGGACCCCAAGCAGTAAGTTAGGAGAAGGTGGAAGCTCTAGTGCTCCCCTTCCTGCCATAAGCCAATCCACGTCAATTGCGGGAGGTGTAACCCCACCGTTCCCTATTCCTAGTGCAAATCCAATCCTCGTCATGGCGCAGCCTATTGCAATTCCAGCAGGAACGACGGATTTGCCGGCTCTAGGCTACCCGCTACCCATTTTTAATGGGTTAGTTGAGGAAGATGCGGAACTCCACATTAGGGAGTTTCAAAAGCTGATGTTTAACTGTCGCATTCAAGAGGAAGGACATTTAATGATGTTCTTCAACATGACTCTCAAAGGAAGAGCCGCTATATGGTATCATGGTTTAGAACCCGGTACCATATTGAACATTGATGCATTTTATGGAGCTTTTCGAAGGGAGTTTGCCCCTGAAAGGGGTGGGCAGTATTGGTTGCGTGTACTCAACGTGACCCGCCAAGATCCACACGAGGATATTCGTGCTTATGCGAAGAAGATAAAAGAGGTCTTCCGTAAGTTGGACACCTCTATCCCTATCCCCGCAGCTGCCCAATTGCAATATTTCCTACATGGTTTGGACTTTAATATCCAATTGCAGTTGAGTAGTGTTCCCTTGGGGGATATAGATACTGCCATTACACGAGCACAAGAGGTGGAATCCCGACTACAAGCAGCCTATGCTTCTCGCGGCAATTCGAACATGGGTTTAGTATTGGGAAACAATATGGCAATAGCCAATGGCAGTAGTGGCCAAGGGATAGCGATGGCTAACCCTAATGGGAGAGGGAACATGATACAGAATGTCCCTTTATTACCAGCTCCCCCTAGCATGTCGATGCCTACGGGCAGTCAAATGGCTCCAAGTAGTGGAGGCCAGGCGGTCAATTCTAATACCATGCCTGTGGCTCAACAACCAGTGCCTAATCGAATTGTTAGGCCGATTGAACGACATGGTAATGACCAAGGCTATGAGTCGAGTTCTTCCAATGTTCTTGGCGAGGTTAAGGACATGATGAAGCATTATACCGACATGATTACGGAGCAGTATCGACAAATAGCTGTTGATGTCAACTTCCTTAAAAAACAACAAAATTTGATAGGAAGTAGATACCCAGAGGAGGGTGCACCGGCGAGGTTTAGTTGCAAATGGTGTGGCGGGCAGCACTATCCAAGAAATTGCCCAAATGTTAAGTGCGACATTTGTGGAAAATCCGGCCATCTAGCAGCTACTTGCTGGAGTAAGATCAGTTCTCTCCAGCGTGGAAGTCGGCAACCAGGGCCTGTTAATCATCGTGCCCAAGGAAATGACCCCCAGCCAGAAAATGGGCCTAAACAAATACTTCAACGACCAAAGACTACAGTGGAAGAGCTACCAAGTGGTAGTGGGGTTAGTTTGATTGAGGCTGTACGCGTTAATGATGCTGAAACCTCTAATCTACGAGCTGTCCTTACAAGAGGTAAAAAGGGTAGAGAAGCCGACATGGATAAGCCTGTTGACGGAAACCCTAAACAAGGCGACAAAGGAACACAAGTTTTGGATCCTGCCCTAGAAGGGGGACCTTTGAAGCCCGTAGAGAGTAAAGCCGATAAGGAAGCACCAAAGAAGAAGGTGAAAGTTAAGAAAGAGGCAATAAAGCCAGTTCAGCGACCTAAAGAGCGGAGGATTTGGCGTGAAAAGCGAGCTCTTTCGAACTATCATGAATTCGATTTGGCGGGCTCTCTTTGCGAAGTCAAGCCGGATGTGAACCTTTTGCAGCTTATTAAGCTTTCCCCAGGAGTACGTAAGGAATTTAGAAAGATCCTACGTACCGGGTATATTGTAGAACCTTTGGGTATTGCGCGAGTTGGTGATGACTGGTTCGAGCATGCTGAGAAGCATTGCCCAAGGGTTGCAGCCTATGTCGATGGGATATTAGTAGATTATGCCATTGTCGACACGGGATCATCTGTTAACATTATGAGTTCTGAACTGATGGAAAGGTTGGGTCTTGCGATTCAGAAAGATACTTCCACAATTCTCAGAATGGCAGATGACAGTTTGAGACAGCCGGAAGGCTGCATTACTAAGGTCCATGTCACTGTTGCAAATGTAGAATGCCTGTTGGACTTTAGGGTGATTCGTTTTGCAGGGCGGCCAAGTTACCAAGTATTACTTGGACGACCTTGGATCTTGCAAGCGGATTGCCAAGTGGATATACCCGCCGGTCGATTGTTATTCGGCAGAGGTGCCCAGCGTGTGGTGGTTGATGCTTATCCTGAGTCCCCGCAGAGTGAGAGAGCTCCTCTATCTTCTACAGAATTGGAGACATTAGAAGATTTATCTGCTAGTGAGACATCATCGAGTGATGAGTCCAAAGAGGGATCCACCACGGAGGACATCTATCAGATCACTTTGAACGAGCCGATAGAGGCCCAAGATCGTATAAGAGATGCAGATGTTATCGAGCTAGACCTTGGTACGCTTGATGATTCGCGGCCAATCAAATTAGGCTCTATGCTCAGCTCAGCAGAAAGGGAGGACTATGTGGCCTTGATCCAGGAATTCCGTGATATCTTTGCCTGGAGTTATGATGAGTTGAGAGGCATCCCTCCCAGTCTTGCTGTTCATACAATTCCGTTGAAAGAGGGTAGTCGTCCTGTACGGCAGAAAGTCAGGCGTATGCCTTTCGAATTAAGGGACGGGTTGTTTGAAGAGTTACAGAAGCTTCGAAAAGCGGGTTTGATTTTCCCTGTACAACACACGGAATGGTGTTCGCCAGTTGTGATTAGAAAGAAGAAGAATAATCAGATCCGTTTATGTGTAGACTTTAGGGAGCTGAATAAGCAGACAGTTAAGGACTACTACCCATTACCATTTATTGACCAGATTTTGGATCAATTAGCGGGTAGGGAGATATATTCGTTTATGGATTGCTTTGCAGGATACAACCAAATGGCAATTGCAGAAGAGGACAAGTTGAAAACAACTTTTATCACTGTATTTGGCACTTTTGCTTACCACGTGATGGCTTTTGGTTTATGCAATGCGCCTGGTTCGTGGCAACGAACAGCCGATAAGACATTCGGTGACATATCCCCTGAAGAGTTGAGGGTGTTTATTGATGACTTAGGGGCCGCCACCGTGAGAGAAAGGCAGTTGATCATTTTGAGAAAATGCTTTGAGCGCTGTAGACAATTTTGCATCGCCCTAAACCCACGGAAGTGTGCTTTTGGAGTACCTTATGGGCTATTGCTGGGCCATGTGGTCAGTTCGGTAGGAATTGCGACAGACCCCGAGAAGGTGAAAGTCATAGTTGCCATGGGTCCACCACGCACTCCGAAAGAAGTTCATAGCTTTCTGTCTTCGGTTGGTTACTACCGTAGATTCATTAACGCCTTAGCAGAAAGAACGTTGCCACTTACAAATTTATTGTCCTTTAGCTGTTCGTTTGTATGGGGTGACCCTTGTAAGGTAGCATTTGAGGATGTGAAACAAGAGCTAGCCAGAGCGCCCGTTTTAAAAGCACCTAAGAGAGGTGAGGTGTTTTATATATTCTCAGCAGCCACCATGTATAGTATCAGCTGCTGTTTAGCCCAAATTTGGGAAGAGAAGTGGTACCACCCGATTGCTTTTGCTAGTCGGAAGCTGGGGGTATCCGAAATCAATTACACCTACATGGAGAAGCTGTGTCTAGCGATGGTCTTTGGGGCCAAGAAGTTCAGGCATTACATTCTCTATGAGAAAGTTGTACTTTATACGAAGGCGGAGGGACTTCGACTATTGATGAATAAGTTACAGCCGCCTGATCGTTTAGCGAAGTGGTTAATCACTTTGCAGGAATTTGATTATGAAATCAAGAGTAAGCCACCAAGGTTGCAAGGCATCGTGGAATGTCTAGTGGACTTTGGGGAGCCGAAAGAATCTGTGGCTGAAGGTAGTGACATGGAGATGATATTTAAAATAGATACGGCATCTATTCCCTCCTGGTATGCTGCAATAACGCATTATTTATCAACAGGAGAGGCGGGATCCGAATTATCTAAGGCTGAGAAAAGGAAAATTAAGCAGCAAGCATTAAAGTTTGCCTTGATCGCAGGTACATTATATCGGCAAGGGGTTGATGACATCTATCGCCGATGTGTGACGCCTGACGAGGTGCCATTCATTTTGGAAGAGTGCCATGATTCTGCTTGCGGTGGCCATTTTGCTGGACGGCTTACAGCACAAAAGGCTTTAAGAGCAGGTTATTGGTGGCCTGCCATCTTCCAGGATTCGTTTGCGTATGTTAAGCGATGCGATATTTGCCAACGACATGATAGTCGAGAGAATAGGAAACGACCACTCACCCCTATTATGGCGATACTTCCATTTGAGAAGTGGGGAATAGACTTTGTGGGTCCTATTACTCCGTCATCGACTACGCAAAAGAGGTACATCATTGTAGCAACTGACTACTTCACAAAGTGGTCAGAAGCACGTGCAACAAGGAAAGATGATGCTAAAGAAACTGCTAGTTTCCTTTTAGAGCAGATAATATGCCGGTTTGGTCCGCCGAAAGAATTAGTGTCGGACCGCGGAACCCATTTCCTGAATAAGGTGATCAAAGGTTTGACAGAGTTGTGGAACATCAAGCATAACAAGACAACCCCATATAATCCGCAAGCCAATGGGCAAGTTGAAAGCACCAACAAGCAGCTTGTGGGCATCCTGTCCAAAACTGTGTCGGAAAAGAAACGGGATTGGGATAAAAAGTTATACGTGGCAGTGTGGGCCTATAATACGACTTTCAAACGAGCCACTGGCCATACCCCGTTCAAGTTAGTATATGGGGAGGAGTGTGTCTTGCCTTTAGAAATTGAGCTGCCGACTATTCGGTTTGCCATCAATCATTCTTTGAGCGATGAAGACGCTCTTTTTGAGCGCTTGACGACACTGGCACATTTAGATGAGCTTAAGTTGCAGAGCTTATTGCACCAAGAAGTGGCGAAGCGCCGAATGAAGCAGCTACACGACCTCAAAGCCAAGAAATACACCTTCAAGAAAGGACAGCTTGTTCTGTATTATGATGCACGACGAGAATTATTTCCAGGCAAGTTAGAGCCCAAATGGGATGGGCCCTATAGGATCGTTAGGATAGGAAAGAATAAATCTACAGTATTGTTAGCTGACCTTGAGGGGATAGAATTTAAAAATAAGGTTAATCTTAATAAGATTAAACCTTATTACTTCTGATTACACTAATGCTATGACTGCCTTGCAGGTCTAGGCAAGATCGATCAAACATCTGCAAGGAAATCGTGATAGAGGTTGATGGGTCGTCTGATCCCTTATTTAGAACACCCATATTTGGAACAAAGATATCATCAGGGAAAGCTCATTTGGTGGAGCAAAGGATACAAGGTGATTGAGCAAGAAGGCGGGACATTCATTTGGGAAATCAAGGTCTTCTGCCATCACTGCCTACAACTTTTGACGAGCATCCCTGTTGAATTCAATGATGATGGAGGGATGGAGCCTACAGTCCACCCGTTGAAAATGCTGAATTTCGATTACCATAATTACGAGTAGAGTTCTGGATGGCAGGATATGTAAACCCTTTATGGACGTACACCTTGTACTTTGATGGGGCGTCCAGGGGTGCATGCAAAAAAGGAAGTGTAGGAGTTGTCATCCGAGACCCCCGACGACGCATTGTCATGAAGTTAGCTGCTTATCTCGGGGCGAATTTTACCAATAATATGGCAGAATACAAAGCCCTGATTATGGGTTTGAATATTGCAAAGAAGGGTGGTATCCGCCAGTTGTTGGTGAAAGGGGACTCTCAGTTGGTTTTAAATCAACTCAATGGGACGTACATGGTACGGAACCCCATCCTTTGTATGTACCATCATACTGCCATAGCCCTGCTAGACGAATTCGATAGAGTGTCTTTTCAGCTGATTCCACGGAATTGGAATCAGTTTGCCGATTCATTGGCTAATCTTGCGTATGAAGAGGACCTCTTCTTTAATTGTGGCCCTTGTCCCGATATATCTATTGATGGTGAGACAGGACCTGGTCGTTTGTGGGGTATGCTTTCTGAACATGCCCTCTTTGGCAGACGATGGTTGATTTGGGTGATGCAGAGGGTAAGCGAGACTCATCTACCTTTATTATCGGGGACCCATAGACTGATTCGACGCCATGTGATGCGAACACCTCTTGCGATATACGCAGGGGGGATAGGTCATAATTTAATGCACCTAGTTTAGGGCTACGAGCCTTTGTTTCCCTGGGAATGGTATGCTTTGATGTCTATCATGGTTGTTTCCAGGTGGATGTTCTGCATAATATTGGTTTATTTCATTAGGCCAAGAGGGCCGATTCAGTTTTGTAGCAAAGTCATGTATGATTTCATTAGGCCAAGAGGGCCATTTTCCTGTCTAGTGCGGGTGCGTTTAATTGGGTTTTTGTTGAGTGTTGTGCTGGACAGGTTTCGTGGTTCGTGGAATTTGGTGGAGCCTGGAGGAGCCTTTGCTGCGATGGAAGCTTCTTGTGGCCACTCCAGGTGATATTTCTCCTTTACAAGTACCTTTCTTTCCTGTTATATGTGTATTTGTACTTGTTGAGGGGATACTTTTTGTTGGGGACCGGCGACCAAGGCATAAAGTCCCAAGTTTAGGCTAAGTATGTTTGAGGGAGGTTGGAGTAGTCATTACCTCCTGTAAAGACATTGTTAGACATTAAAAGACCTGTTTGAGAAAGAAGTCCTAGTGACCCTGTTCTGCCAGCCTGCTAGGCAGCCGTTCTAGGCGTTCTTGTTAGTAGTGAGGCAGTTAGAGAAGCCTGCTAGAAGATAATAATAATGATGCCAAGAAATCCTGAACATCCCAAAAGATGAATATCAATACGAAGGTGTGTAAAAAGGGGTTCTAACCCCTATCACAGAAAAGCAAAGAAATAAAAATATATAAGCAGTTGATCATCGCCTTGCGAAGGCCTGGTAGGTTCCTGGGGACGAGTCAGACCCGGGGCCGATACCTTGTCTTCCTAGGGGTGGCTTCTTGCTGGAAAAATAATATCAAAACAAGGAAGGTTGGAGCGAAAATAAAAGTGAGCGTTAGAAAAGGATTAAGTGTCGCCTTGCGAGGGCTTGGTAGGTTCTTGGGTGCCGAGACAGGTCCTGAGACCGATGCCCTGTTCTCCTTGGGTCACTACGCTCAGCTCCCTCCTTTTTACATGCCAAGTATGTTCATCCAATCAAAACCCTCAAAGAAGAGATATACTGAAAGAAAATATCCTTTGCTCAGGCTATAGGAGTCCTCGCCTTGTAGGAGCTCCTAGTTGCGTTGTCTTTAGTTGGTAAGTAGTTCAGACTACCATTTAGGGCAACCTCTTTGACAGTTCTTTTTAGTTTGGCTGTGTTGGAGCAGCTGGTTCGTGACTCACTTCGGATCTTCTATTAGATGATGCTAGGCCTACTCCTTGTGGATGTTATGCCTTGGTTCTGTCAGGGGTAGGGGGAGCATTGTGCTGAGTTTTATGGTGATAATTGTTTTGTATCAGTTTGATGCTTCTTTGGTTGTTTATGTGCAGATATGTTCGTGGGTTCGACGGACTGAGTCGTCCTATCCCGTGGTCGCCAATGAAGGATGGATTTTAGGCCCCGGAACATGCCTAAAAATAGGGGAAAAATATGGAAATGCGGGGGAAAATGCTCAACCACGAAGGCGGCAGCTCGACCTAGGACGATTTTAAGCATTAAGTGCTTGACGGGCGCCCGTGCGACACTCCGTGAATTTTCATAATTTTTCCGTGCGCCTGTGCCAGTCAGTGAAGCTGCAGGCCTGTCCGGGATGTTGAGACGAGCTCATAGGAATTTTCAGATCGAAGTTCCGAGTCCGGGTGCGGAAGATGGCCCGAAACCGGCCGGGGTGCCCAAGAGGGGGTCCAAAATGGAAATTTGAAAAGGTGTGAAGGAGGGGGGGTGACCTTTGGCACCCCCCCCTCAAAAAATCGTGGATATGGAGGGGGGGCGGCGGCTGAAAACAGCCGCCGAAAAAAACGCGACCCCCCCCCCCACAATCGATTGCTGGCTCACAAAGAAGCCATGGTTATGGACCTCCAGGCCTGATGAAGATGATGTGCCGATCAATTCGCCGGTCTCCGCTCCCGCAATGGTGGACTGGTTGAAGAGAGAGAAAACCAGTCTTTCTCTCTCCTCTCTCTCTCTCCTCTTAGCCCCCGTTCGTGCTTGAAGGAATAGGATGAAGATGGACGGCCGGATGGATGCCGATTCTTGACGGGATGAAAGAGCAATGCAAAACCATTGTAGATTGCTGATTCCAAGCAGAATTCATGGCTGGAAATCAATCGTGGGACGTGCCAAATTTAATGGAAAAACCCGCAAGACACGGTAATAATTGTTTTTTCAAGGAAAATGGTCTTTTGATGCAAATTTGGTTGATAAAAATGTGTTCATATGGATTGAGTTTTGAGTATGTCGTGCTTTGAGTTGGTTTCTAGCTGTTCATCATTTAAAAATCTGGAAAACATGTGTGGGATAGCAGAAAATAGGGAACCGAGACACGAAAAACCATGAAAAATGGGGAAAAACAAGGGTTTTGGGCATATAAATGGGGAAAACCGTCGATACACATCAACTAATCTTTCAATTTTGTTGCAAATGAACTAAGGGCCACAGCCCACAAACTGGTTTCAATTTTCAGCAATTTAAAAAATACAAGAAAATGAAGAAAATGGGGAAAAATGATAAAAACACCATGAAAAAATAGGGGAAAAATACATTTGGGGCTACGAAAAATACAGAAAAATAGGATTTATGTTTGTTGATGTATAGCAAGGTTGGGGCATGAAGTTATGCTTCAGTTCAGCCTTGTTTATATGTTTTGGTGCGTGTTTCATTCCTTTCTCCACATAAAATGATAAGGAAACCCTAAAAGAAATGAATATAATGATGCACTATCAACGGGGAAGGGTAGAGTTGTGGAAAAATGGTTAAATGCCGTTGAGCATGAGGAATAATTTGCTGATTTTATATGTATTGCATCTAGGACGGAATAATAATGATAAAAATTAAAACCTAGTAGCACGAAGATCACTTCGGTGCTAGGTGTTGCAACGAAGCACAAAGCGGTTAGAAAGAAAAGCATGAAAGAGATGATTTGCACTTGCACGCTGCTGATTTTTAAGATGTTTGAGCACTAGGCATCCACCTCTTTGCATGATCATTTAGAGGAAATTAAAAGTATCAGAGTTAGCTCCTGGATATGCATTGCAATTGTTTTTGGGATATGACCTACGTTGAGAGTGTGAGGTTCCTATGTCGTAGGCTAGTCGTGGGATCATAAAGGGGAAGTCAAGTAAGGACAATGGTACATTCCTGGATACGTTTATTTGGTACCTTGAGTGACGTTTGTGCGAAATGTCTAAATGTTGAGCGACGCATCGAGGGGCCAATCCCCAAGGTGTAGGAGAGTCGCAGAGGGTTGACGGCATTCAGCCGTAGGAGGAACCCCATGTGTATGTGATTCGAGCCTTTTGGCTATGTGAAAGGGACTCCCTCTGAGGAGTAATATTGGGTTAGGATCAGTTGGACTACAACGTATTACAAACGCAATGTGTAGGAAGGCAGAGATTTTGATAGGCGCTCCTGGCCGCGAGGCCGAGGGGTTGTCTTGTGCATAGTGACGAGGTCCGGCTAGTGCATGAGCCAGTGCCGGCCCGTTTTTAGGTCCATCACCTATGAAGGTAACTATATTGATAACAAATTTAATATTGCAAATTATGTGACCTAGTTCAATACTTATTTGAAATTAGGCACCTATGGTGTGTGCCATTTGTGCATCTTTATCCACACATTTCTAGTGCATGTGCATTGCAAAAAGAGATGAAAAGGGTCCTCTTTTCCATAAGGGTAATGTCCTAAATAAGCATCAACATACTTATCTATCTTTATGGAAAACTTCAACATAATTAGCCTCAAAAGAAACATATAAAACTTATGGAGAATGATGTGGTATTCTATATTGGTAGGGTTAGGCTTTTCTCATTTTCTCACATGCATAAGCTTGTTGGACTTACTCTGATTATCCCAAATCATGTTAGAGTTTAAGGAGACATTGCTCATCTTACATATGATCAAGCATAATTTAGATTAGAAGTATTGTAATAGAAAATGTGCTAGATATCAAAGCCCCAAGGCAAATGGGTTGGTTTCTCAAGGCACGCGTGTTAAGGATCACCAAAAAATAATTAGCTACAAAGGTTCCTAGTTAATTTTTTTGTACTTTTACAAGTTTCATTAATAACAAATATATCCTCTTTGAAGCCCAAAACATTCAATCAAATAGATAATTTAGGTGACAAGTCAATCCTCACGAAGAGACCTAGCCAATCTTGAGTACTTTAAGCTATTGGTATTGTTTTTCATGTTTCTCATGGGAAAATATCCTCTAAAAGAGAGGTTTCACAATGGGTCAAATAAAAATTTGTGGAAATGGCTTTTGGGTTTAGAGAGAGCTAATCCACTATCTTCCTCGATTACTAAGCTCTTCTCTTGAGGAAGATAGTGTGTGCTTACAATATTACAAGATCATGCACTTTCCACATCAAATCTCACATTCTTTATGATTTTGTGTTTGCATATTTGTTTGAGTGTGATGAGCATCTATTTTGGTAAGTTTCTCCTCCTTTGCACATTCTTGTCCCACCAATTATAGGAGCAATTTCAAGAAAATCCTTGATGGATCATCAAGCATAACCCAGACCACTCAAATAAAAATGTCATATCTTCTTGAGTAATCTTTGACCAATTTATTTGATATTTTTGGCATGCTCATTGTATAGAGATATAACATGGAGTCTTGCCACAACTATGCCATGTAGGATACACATTAAAGAAATGGCTTTTATCATATCTCCTTCTTCAAATCGTCCTCTAAGGATGCTCTCTTATCTAATCTACACTTTCTATTTGGTTGTGGCTTGCATGCAATGATTCTTGGTATTCTAAAATGCAATAGTCCTTTAATTAAACCCTTTTGTAGTAGTTAAAGCAAGTAGCTTGCAATAAACTTTGCTATCATTTTAATATGGTATCACCATATAGGTTTCCTACATAATTATGTGAGTATCTTGCATTCTATGTACCACACTTGACGATAACATGGGACAATATTTCAATGTTAATGAAAGCAATCTAGCAAGACACTCTCTCTCCATAAGCATCAAGAAATTAACACATAAAGGTAAGCCTTTTAGATCCTTGCAAGTTGTTACGATAGTATAGAAGATACATATGGACCTTAGGGGAGAACCCCTAATGGAGAAGCTTCCTTAGCCATAGTTGCATGCATTCCTCACGTGTTCCAAGCTAGAGAGGGATAGTGAGTGGGTATAGTGGAGCAAAATATTTCACTGACATAGATATACTCTAGAATGAAAGGAAACATTGGAGCTTGTTGCCTCTAGGTCCATGATGAGATGTTTGGGATAACAAGTTGTGTTTCTCCTAGTTGATCTCACATGATGGCAGACCTCAATAGGTGGCTGAAGCTAGGGAGTCCACGGCATGCTATGATTCTATTGGAGCATTTTGCATGCAAGATAGAGATGGTTCTATGTTCATTTTCTATGATCAAGGTATGCCTAAGAGCTACATTGACATTGGTGCTTCTTTCAAGACAATGTCTAGCAAGGAAGTAGTTATGCTAACTCGCTCTCTAGCAGCTCTTTTGAGATGTTGGATGTATGGTGATGATGAATCTTCTTTGGTAGTTGTGGTGGTGAGGGCATATTGTGGTCATCTTGAGGTTCTTATGAGGGTGCTGGCTAATGGTAGATGTCTAAGGATATTTTCCATTTCATTACATCACTATATACATGTGTGTAGTATCCATCCATGATCTGAGAGAGGGTGTTAGCATTATGTAGCTCATCGTGGTCCACATGTGCTCATGGTTTTGGTGTTTTGGCTTAGTTTGTTCCCAAGCAAGTATATTTCCTCTCTAAACACTCTCATTTGGCCATACTAGATCATATTGGGCTCGTGCTTACTTTTAGGCAAGTCGTATCAGGTTCTGGGTTTGTGCTCCCTTAAAGGAAAGTCACATTAGGGTTTCTCTAGAGAGATCTTTGGTTTTAAGTTTCTTTTCTTCCTCTAGCAGAGAGGCTTTAATGTCAACAAGTTGAGGATCAGGCATATTGGTTAGAGTGGTTGATACATTATCATAAGCAGGAGGCAGACTTTTTAACAAGACACCAATGCAAACATCTTCATCCATTTTTAGCTTTATCCCTACAAGTTGAGTAAGCAGGCTTTCCATGTAGTTCAGATGGGATGCCAGGGATGTATGAGGCTTCATATCAAGTCGGAAAAATTCAATCAATAGACCATAGACGACTTTGACTGTGCACCAAATAAGGTATCCAATTTGTCCCAAGTGTCATGGGACGTGTCACAGGCATCCACATGATGGATGTAGCTGTCATCCAATTCCAGTTTAATGATGGCTTGTGCCTTGTCATCATTCTTCTGCCAAGTAACTGCAAGGTCCGCATCCCGAGGTTTCTTCTCTTTGCCATTGGTAATGGCCCAAAGACCCTTCTTCATCAGAATGAGCTTGATGTGGGTTTGCCAGGTGTGAAACCCGACTCCCTTGAACCGAGCATTTGGAGAGTCTTTTCCCATGTTGGATAGCTGAAGCAGCAGCAAATTAGTACCAAGATTCTCAAATGTTATAGGTGAAGGAGCAGATTACAATGTGTCAAGAGACACAAGTAATGGTAGTGTGAAAACACACTATGTAGAGACTTGATGTTGAGCTTGAATCTTCCTTGCTCGAGGCCGTTGATCCTTCTTCAGTCTTCTCAGGTCCTTCCCCTCCTTGATTTGGTGTTGGGACAGTAGATTAGAGTGGGCTTTAGCTTGGTTTAGTGGCAGGAGTGAGAAAATGAGAGAAAAATGAGCTTGGGAGATTTTGGCTATGGTGGAATTAGGGTTTCTAAGACAGGGGCTTGGTTTTTTGTAGATTGCAGGAGCTATGGTTGATCATTTCCATTTTTTTTTTAACAGAAATGTAGCTCTTTCCAAGGCCTATCAAAACCCTATGATCTTCGTCATCATCGCGATGTGTGCAGGCGGAATTCGACGTATGAACAGCAATGGCGCAGTTTGGACAGCGATGACAAATTTTTGCAATGCTAGGGCTGTCAATTGCCAATGTGCCTCTATGATGTGCCAGGAAGGAGCGTAGGGAGTCAAGGAATGATCCTCCAAAAGAGAGATTGGGGAGATATTGCCTGGTTCAAGAGATCCAAGAGCTCCAAGGAGGCAGGGTCCTGCAGGCTATGGCAGCCATTGAAGCTTCATTGAAGGTAGAGTGAGTATGGAGTTGGGAGTGAAGTCATGAACTCAAGCCGAGCTGAGGAAAGATAAAGAAGAGCTGGAAGAGCAGAGACGAGGCTAGGCCATGCCCAACTGTGCTTTGATACGATGTCAAAATGAGCGGGATCTAGGACATGGCAGTCAGCTATGGTGGATGAAAGAAGAAGAGTAAACTCATGATGGAGGAGACAAAGACACAGTTTGTTACACAAGTGAATTAGGTTCCAAGATTGAGACTTGGACTCATAAACACAATCTTGTGTATGTGGACAATGACAGTGACACTTTACTGATAAGAAAAGACTACTATCATTGCATTAAGAAAAGGAAGCAAGTACAATGCTTTATAGGAAAGTAGGAAACTGCAGTAGGCACCACTATGCGTTTGGGATAGGTAAGCCTGCATGTCCTTGGCCCTGAAGCTCCATACAAAGAGGCTGTCAGTGAGTGTGATTGCTGAATCTCAACAGAAGGCCATTGGTCCAACCACATGGTTAGAAGATATTTGAGGACTCTTACACTCTCTAGATGATATGAAAAGAGTTTACTATACAAAATGGAGCCACTGAGGTTTTGGGAGCATTCCATTTATAAATGGACTAGAGGGTTTCTTAATACAAACACTTTGGTCTAGTGTGATGTGAGCAAAAGGGGGAACATGATCTTTGGGGGGCAAGAGGAACTAAAATGAATAGAATGGAATATGAATAGATGATAGAAAAGAACAGTCAGGAGTGATGTTAATGATGGTAACTTGCTATTGATCAAGGATTTCTTCTATGGCCTCTTGAGTGGCATATAATGGATTTGCAATTTCATGTGAAAGTTTGCTCACTCCAGTCAAGTGAAAGATCATGAATCGCAACTCCAAGTTGTCCTTGAAATAATGAAGACACACATGCTTTATGCTAAGAAGAAGAAATGTGCCTTCTGTAAGAGGTAGATTCAATATCTTGGGTTTATAGTCTCTAACAAAGGGATTGTTGTAGACCCTACCAAGGCTAAAGGTGTATAAGAATGGGCACCCCCAATGATAGTTAAGGAAGTCTAGAGTGTTTTGGGCTTGATATGAGGGTATTAGATTTTTATCAAGGATTACACCTTGATTACCGTACCCTTGACTAACTTACTCAAGAAGCAAACTTCCATTGTATGGACTCTCATTGAACAATCTAGCTTTGAGAAGCTTAAAAAGAGTTTAGTCATAGCTCCTATTCTAAAACTACCCAACTTGAACCAAGAATTTAAAGTTGTCACTAAGGCAAGCTCCCTCGTATTAGATTGTATGCTCTTGCAAGAAGGCCATCCGACAGCTTACTCTTCTAGGAAGCTAAAGATTCATGAGAAGACCTATGCTACCCATTATCTAGAGCTACTTATTGTAATTCATACTCTCAAACTATGGAGACACTATTTTCTTGGTAGCAAGTTTACCTTACTCACCAACCATAAAAGTCTCAAAAGGATCTTTACTCAACCTAATATGAACATGAGGCAATGATGATGGATTAAAGTCTTATAGGAGTATGACTTTGAGATTTAGTACAGGCCATGAAAGGAGAATGCCGTTGCAGATGCCCTAAGTCACAAAGCATTTCTCAATTCCCTTATCATAGAAGAACCTTTCAAGGAAAGGTCTTTAATAGTAATGGTGTTAATTCCTAGTAATCCAATCATACGAAGGGCTAAGGAAGAAGTAGGTAAGCACCCAAGATACCAATAGATGATAAAAGGATTTCAATCCAAAGAGATAGACCCTAAGTTCAAGTTCAAGTATTTGAACTTCTCCACAAAAGGACTTATCTATTTCATGAGGAGGCTATGCATTCCAAGAACTCAAGTTGTCAAGAAGAAGATACTTTGGGAAGCCCATGATTCTCCTTTCTCAAGACATCTAGGCTATGCAAAAACTCTCAACACAGTAAGAAGAAGATTTCATTGGAAAAAGCTTAAAGGAGATGTGCTTAAATATATCATTAAATACCTAAGTTGCCAACGGGTCAAGGTTGAGTGCATCAAGATGCTAGGAAAGCTCCAACCACTTGACATTTCACAAATTAAGTGAGAACTTATTAACATGGATTTTATAGTTGGGTTACCTTGTGTCTAAAGAGGATACAATTCAATCTTAGTCATTGTGGATATGCTAACTAAGGTTACTCACTTTATATAATTTAAAACTAACTACAAGGCTTCACATACTGCAAGGATCTTTGTGAAGGAGAGTTTTAGGCTACTTGGATTGCCTAAAAGAATCATTAGATTATGATTCTCTCTTCACTTCTCATTTTTGAAATTTTTTATTTGAAGCTATTAGTACCCATCAACACTGCCTATCATCCTCAAATTGATGAGCAAACTAAATGAGCCAACCAAATCATTGAAGATATAATTAGATCTTATTTATGTAAGGAGCCTAAGGGATGGATACAATACCTCCCTTTGGTGGAGTTTGCTTATAATGTATCCTATCATCAAAGCATCCAGATGACCCCATTCCAAGCTTTGTATGGACAAGAGTGCCTAATCCCATTGAACTTTTCAAACCCTACCTTAAATGTAGAAGCTTTCAAGAGGATGTTGGAAGAAATGGATGAGTAAGTTAAGGCTATTAGACAAGATATTTAGGTTGCCAAGGATGGATAGAAAGTATATGCTAATCTAGGAAGATAAAATGAATCTTCTCAAGGGGACATGGTTTTTGTTTCATGTTCATCCTAAGAAGATCTATTTATCCTTAGGACAATACAAGAATCTAAGCCCAAGGTCCTATGGACCATATAAAACTCTCAAGTGTCTAGGACTCAATGCTTATAAACTAGAACTTCTTAAACATTTGAAAGTTCACAATGTATATTATGCTAGCCTTCTAAAGTATTGTGTACCCAATCCTGATCATGTTCTTAATGACCAACAAGTTGTAATGCCAAGACAAGGATTCCTTAAGCTTCAATCTGATGATATTCTTGATAGAAGAGAATGGATCCTTAGAAACAGAGCCGTTAGGGAATATTTCATCCAATGGAAGAAAGACTATCTTGGGAAAGATGCCACTTGGATAGATGAGGATACCCTATATAAAAAACATCCCCAATTTTTTTCATAATAAAGGACTAGGACCAAATAAAAATATTAGAAAGATCTTCCTTACATGTAATAAACCTTACACTTGATGCCATCCATCATTTTTTAATGAGCTTAAAACCTCCATGCTACCACTTGCCATTGCTAAGATCATTGTTATTCTTAGATAAGGCTATAAAAACCTTAGCAAAAGGCTAATAAAGGGTAGAAAAAACATTATCCTATGTGCCAATTGATGCCGAGAGAGAGAGAGAGAGAGAGAGAGAGAGAGAGAGAGAGAGAGAGAGAGAGAGAGAGAGAGAGAGAGAGAGAGAGAGAGAGAGAGAGAGAGAGAGAGAGAGAGAAGGTAAAGAAGAAGAGAAGAGGAGGAGAAGAGAAGGGGGGAAGAGAGAAAGTAGATAAGAAGAAAAGAAGGAGTAGATGAAAAGAAGAGGAAGATAGAGAGGAAGAGAGTGAAGAAAGAGAGGGAGTGAGACGAAGAAGCAAGAGGAGATCATCTTAAAAAGCATAAGGAGAGCACCACTAGAGCTAGCAAGGATCTCCTCTACCTTTTTATACTTTGTGCTTTGACACAAGTCCTTTCTCTCCTAGCAAAGTCTTGATTCCGTAAAAGGAGCTACCAAACCATTTAGTGTTCAAGACTATCAAAGCTTGGAGCTAGTGCCGTAAACCTCTCCTTGCAATGGCTTCAAAGAGATAGTATTCTGGAGCAAGGAGTGCAAAACCTACCAATGCGATTGCGAACGTGGTCAACATGCCATCATATGCAACACAAGACTAGGTGCCTTCACAAATTAATGTTCATTCAATACATGGCCAGAAATGTGAATAAAGAAGTTTCGATATGGTAAAGAAACTATAGCGAAAGTAAATGATAGGAAAAGTAAAGATTATTAAATTATAATGTTAAAATATAAAGTTAGGATAAATTGCATAACATTGTACTGAGTAGATTATCTTAAGTTGCTTATAAATAAACAATTATGTTAAGAAAAAATCTTTTTGTATTTATAAATTATGTAAGCCCTAATACAAGTTTAAATAATTATTTTAGCTTTCACAAACTATGTGAATGTATGGGAAGGTAAAAATTGTATCGAAGATATTTCTCTTTGGATTTACGAATATCTTCAATATCAATAAATATTCCTTTAATATCTATAGATATTAAAAAATATTTTATTTGGGTATTTTATGCGAATTACAACAATTAAAGTAGAAGACTAAAAACTGTTGATTAGGAGTACTTCTTAAGGAATACAATTTCACTATTATTTTCAAGATCCAATAAGATCTCATATTTTAGGATAAAATCCTAGATTTCTAATGTGATCAAGGGACCAATCCTGAACAAGGGTTATGAACGAAAGGATTGCAAACAAAGATCAACAAAAACTAAGAAGAAGATCTAAAGAAGAAATGTTGATCAAAGTTTGAAAAAGGGGACCTAAAAATGTCAAATCTGAAGGAGAACTAGAAAAACCCCTAGAGTTAAAAGAGAGCCGAGTTGGAAGAGGGATTGCCTCTAAGATAAGATCTTGCTCAATTACCTCTCTATTTGTTAGAAACATTACTTGAAGAAAATTACTTGTGTTTGTAACAATGCATATAATTTTAACTTGATGTACTTAGGAAATTGATTGAATAATAAAAATTTCTAATACACTAAGTTAGAATATGATAAAAAGGAAAGCGCACTAGACCCCCCCCCCCCAATGCTAGTTATTATGGGTCCCTTTTCTAAGGGGGAAAAAATGGCCATCTCAAAGAGTTTTTGGACCAATCTCGATGTTGAGAGGTCACTTCATAGAAAATCCTTGGGCAAACAAAGTTGAGGGTGCTAGGGGGGCTCTAGCAAGTAAACTCTTAAAGTCCTAAGAATTGTATAAACTCCTACATGACTTAGGATGGATTTCTTTAGACCTCAGTACTAGTTCGGCATGGAAATCTTGGAGAAATAAAGGCTTTCATGCCATTCTTCCATATGGATGGAAGATGAACACTTATATAATAAATTTCTATTATATAAAGAAGTTGTCTTTGAAAAGGGTTATTTTCATTTTTTGTGTGTTGTCATTTTAAATTATGTAAATAAACACAGTGATTGAAAGTATAAATTAGGAAAGCTAATTTTATGTGTATAACTTAAATGTGTTAGATAAGTAGATAAGTAAAACTATCCAATCGAGGGAAGCAAGAGGGCATGATTCCAATGGATTCACCCTAAGGCAAGGTGGTCTTGGTAGGCTGAGAGCTTCTCACAAGTTTGTCACATTAGAGAGTATACAAATTTGATCCCTAGAAATAATTAAGACCTTGAATATGCATTGTTTTAGGGAAATGGAGTGAGATTTTGCCTTTCAAGTAGAGGGGTCAATATACTCCCCCTCATTTCCCACTCTCCTTGAGAAAAGTGAGATATAAATGAGCTTTGGTTTGAGCAATCTAGTGCAAGTAGTTGCTCGAAGAAGAATATCCCAAATAGGACACCTTAACTTACTTAGAAACCAAAAATTAGATTCATCCTCGTGAAAATGGCCAAGACCTTCCATTGCAAAGTAGACTTGAGAGAGTCTAGGCAGTAAACCTCGTGTAATTCAGAAGAGTTCCATGAGTAGCATTTCTTAGAAAAATTATTTCGATTGACTACTAAATCATGCTAGATGTCTCAAGAAGCGGGTATGTCACAGATATGTAGACGCATTGAGTACTTCATAATCTTAAAATTATGGTAAGATTTAACATCATGGCTTAGTATAAAAGGAAACAAAACTATAACAACAACTTAAAAGTGATTGAAAATGTTTAAAGAGAGGCAACTTGATTTCGAGTCGCCAAAGTTATATTTGTTAGCCTCAAACTCTTGATTTAGATTTTCAAGTCAAAGATATCCAAAATTGTCATTATCAAGCTCACTCTAGTGTTACTTGTTAGATCGATATTTGTAATTGCCACACTTAAATGTCGTCATCCGTGAGCTCACTCGCTCACTCTTAAGCTCATTTTTAAGCTCATGTTTGCCAAACTTCAGCTTATAAAACACTTATAATGATTCAAGATTTTTAGTCAAGCCTCAACTTATGCCTTGCTTTTTGGTGAATGGCTATATGGATCACCTACAAAAATCATGAATTTACTAGTAGAACAAAAGAGAGAATGACTATGAGTGTCACCTAGAGAAAGCATGATGTTATTACTAGAATAAAGGTGAGAAAGGCATGCTTTTTAGTGAATGGCTACGAATGTCACCTAAAGAAAGCATGAACATACTAGTAGAACAAGAAAAAATAGAATATACATGACATTGTTAGTTTTAAAGTTTCACCATCATCTTTGAACTTGTCACATTTAAAAATTAGACATCACCTTTGCTATCCAATTTGAAAATCCAACAATCACAATGATGTCATGTGGGTGAAGTGGATGGGGGACCTAAGGGAGGGGATATGGAGAAGAAGGCCTATCTAGACTGTTGGCATGCATAAAAATAGGTGAGGGAGGAGGAGCAAAAGGTAGCTAGGATTGAGCAAACTAGCAAGTGGAAGAGACCATGGCACCTCAAGGTTGGTGAGATGATGCCAACACATGCTCTACTAGCCATTTTCCTAGTTTATCAAGATGGTAACGTCATGAAATAGCTAGGGTTGGGTCAAAAGAAATGGCAAAAATCGTGATAGAAAACTTAACAAAAGCACCAACAAGAATGCAATTCATTTGCCATCATGACTAGTAAATGGTACCTCCACCCTACTCCTATCAATATAGCTCCCACTGAAGCCCCATCTAATAAAATTCATTTTAGTTTGCTTCTCTTTCCACATGCAACATGAAAAGTTCAATTCTCATGTGTGTGTGTGTGCGTGTGTGCGTGTGTGCATGCGTGTGCACATGTGTGTATGTGTGCGTGTGCGTGTGTGCATGTGTGCGTGCGTGTGTGTGGGT
Source organism: Lygodium microphyllum (assembly GCF_053477565.2). Lineage (NCBI taxonomy): Eukaryota > Viridiplantae > Streptophyta > Polypodiopsida > Schizaeales > Lygodiaceae > Lygodium > Lygodium microphyllum. The sequence goes on from NC_141160.1 coordinate 9,122,720, forward strand.
GTGGGTGTATGTGTGTGTGTGTGTCCCTTCAGACCATCATGTAACTGGGCATCATAAATCCATGTGAGTAGACTTGAAACCTATCTTGCTTAACTTGTTAGAGGTTTGATTCAACAGTAATTGTGAATAGAGAGAATAGAGATACCTACTTCAGTGGCAACTGTTGAGGGAGAGCACAAAGAGCCTTCTTCTCCCTAATGCTTTTGTTGCATGAGGTTCAGTGGCAATTGTCAAGGGAGGCATGGCGTGAAGAATAAAAAATTTAATTGAACTTTAATGCTTCTAATGCACCATAGAATAGACAATAAACTAGAGAACAGTTGATAAGTGTGTGTAAAGTGATCTTGAAACATACAAATGGGGTGCAACCCAAATTTGGTGTGGGATATTTTGACTCCTAAATACTGATGGGATGGGGTATTTTGACTCTCAAGACAAATGTAGTAAGAACCAAATAGATACCTTGATGCCTTAATGATAAGATGGATAGAGAGGATGGCGAGGTTGTGTTTTTAATGGCTTCCATCAAAGTTCAAGATCCTCATGGTCAGCACTCAAGCATACTCCTAAATGGACTATCTAGGTTTGCTACTCCTAGGATAGTTGGGTCACACTTAGGTTAGTGGAACATTGTGTATATTATTTTTTTACTTAGTGGTAGTGCACACAATAAGTTACAACATAATAAGAAGCATCGACTCAGATTTTTCCTCATGCACATGCTAGGAACTAGGTAGGTCTCTTGTACACACACTAAACCTAGTGAACACACTCACTTACTCACACATTCATACATCTCAAACACACTCATACACATAGAAACATGTTCACCCACATATCACACCCATTTAAACTCATGCTTCATACACCTACACCCCACACACACACACACACACATTAGGAAAAAAATGAACTCACAAATGGACCTTTTGGCCCCCTTCTCTCCTCCTTAAAACAAGGAAAAGAGGAGAGAAGAATAGTAAAATAATCCTCTTCTTCTCTCTCCACTTTTGCAATCTCATTTTTCATTTTTTATATTATCTACAAAGATATACTCAAATTCCTTCTCTCTCCTCATTCAAGAAGTCTTTTTCAACCAAATTTTATATTCAAAGAGGAGTTAGTTACGGGAGTGTGGTGCTTCGTTGTCAATGCAAAATGATTAGTATATATGAGGTAATTGATTTTTTAATCGAGAACAAGGAAAATGAAATTTCGAAAGTTCCTTTTAAGATATTTTGGGGATTTTTTATATTCTAGATTTTGGTATTTAAAAAAAAACAACTAGTCAAATTTCATGTTTTTTGGAGATGTTTTTAGAGGTAAAATAGAAATATCTAAAATATGAAAAGTCTTGGACATCCCTACCTTCAGAGCTAATTTCCCCCATATCTATACTCTCTCATGGCTCTATTGTGACCTCTTCTTTGTGTTTATGCAACCTTCATTAACAGACTGAATTACTTACACCCTCCTTTCCCTTGCACCTTTGTATGCCTCTTTGTGCATTTCCACTCTACCTCCTATGACAACCAAGTAGGCTCCCCGTTTCTATTAATAGTAAAATGAATACATGAAAGAATGAGCTGCATATTGAGGTAGAGGTTGGATATGACCCATTACAGGATTGCCAAGAGCTTTCATTGGAAAGGCTTATGGAGGGATGTCAAGGACTTTGTGACCAAATGTGTTCCATGCGAACAGAACAAGGATAGTACACTTAGGCCCGCTGGCCTCTTGCAACCTCTCCCTATCTCTGAAGGGAAATGGACTCACATCACAATGGACTTTATCACTGGCCTTCTTGCGACTAAGAAAGGGTGGAATAGTATCTATATGGTAGTTGATCACCTCACCAAAGATGCCCACTTTATCCCCAGTAAGATCCAATATACTGCCTCTCAGGTGGCCACTCAGTTTATAGAAAATGTCTTCAAGCTGCATGGCTTACCACAAGTCATAGTACATGATTGGGATGCAAAGTTTATGAGCAACTTCTGGCAGACAGTTTTCACCTCCATGGGGACCAAGCTTGCTCCATCCACATTGTGTACCACCCTCAGACTGATGGCCAAACTGAGAAAGTGAACAAATGGCTTGAGACATATTTGAGGCACTTTTTCCATGATGTACAGCACAGTTGGGATACGTGGCTTCACTTGGTTGAGTTTTCATATAATAACTCCATACACTCTAGCATTGGAGTTTCCCCTTTTGAGGCCTTATACGGGTATAAGGTTCCCCTTCCCACAGTCTTGTTTATTGATATGATCAATCCTCAGAGTCAAGCTGAATTGGATTGCATGCAAGCTTTACTTCAACAATGCAAAATGAATCTTCAAAAGGCCCAAACACACATGAAACTCTATGCTGATGAAAAACTAAGCCATTTGGAATTCCAAGAGGGGAAATTGGTCCTTTTGAAAGTGCCTAAGTCCCACTACTCTACTCTCAAAGAGGACAGTAGTAACAAGCTAGCCCATCGCTTCTATTGCCCATACCAAATCCTGAAGAGAGTTGGAAACTTGGTCTACTACTTAGAACTCCCCCCTACCACCAAAATCCATTATGTGTTTCATGTTAGTCAGTTGAAACCCTTTGTGGGCTCCTCAGTGGACTATGTGGAAGAACTTCCCCCCCATAGATGAAGAGGGCATCACTCAATATGTCCCTGAAGCAATCATTGGGCAGTGAGATAAGCACTTACGATTCCAATATATCAAAGAATACCTCATCAAATGGCAAGGCCTACCCTTGGAAGAAGCCTCTTGGCGCCCAGCAACCATCCTCAATGAATGTCCCTACCTCGATGAACCCAGCAACCATCCTCAATGAATGTCCCTACCTCGATGAACCCAACAACCATCCTATATAGAGCTCTAGAGGACGAGGTGGATAGAAGAACAAAGATTCTGGCAATTCTGGTATTTTTTGTCATTATTGTAGCAAAACCAATTATATTACAACCGTTGTTATGCTAAGAAGGATGATATTCGTAGTGGTAAATGGAAGCAAGGAAACTATGCATCGTCTTAGACAGAATGAATGGTTTGGAGAGATGCAATATTTAAAATCTAGGTTATGTGTAGATGGGTGATGATTCATGCCACCCAATTTCACATGTTGGAAAGGTTCCCTTGTCCTTGCATAATGGCCAAACAAGGAGTTTGTCGAATGTATTACATGTGCCATCAGTCACAAAGAATTCAGTGTTTGTTGGCCAAATGGTAGAGCAAGGGTTGCAGGTTCAATTTAATGCAAAATGTTGTTTTCTAGAAGACTTTAATGATAAGTGTAGGTTGGTCGCAAAAGAAAGTAGAGTTAATTGCATGTTCACCTTCTTAGATATTGAAATTCTTGCTATAACACAATATTAGTGAGTTTGGGAATCTCCCAATACCCATTTTTTAGTGGGAAGAAACATACTTAATGTTATGCATAGAGATGTTTGGGGGCCTACATAGAACATATCTCTTGGTTGTAGTAAATACTTTGTCATGTTTATTGATTATTTTTTAAGAAAGCTATGGATATATTTCATGTAGGAAAAGAGTGATGTATTTGAGCACTTCAAAACTTTCAAGGCTACTCTTGAAACAAAAACATGTTTGAAAGTTAAGTGCTTAGGATCAAATGGAGGGAGAGAATACCTCTCTAATGAATTCAATGACTTTTTGAGGTCTCATGGGATAAAGAGACAGTTTACTTGTAGATATATCCCACAGCAAAATGGGGTTTCAAAAACAAAAAATAGATATATTGTAGAAGTTGCACGAGCATTGATGGTTGAAAATAATATGCTAAAATATTTTTGGTCTGAAGCTATTCATACAGTTGTCTATATTATGAATAGAACTCGCATAGCTACAGTTCATGGAATGACCCTCGAAGAATGCTTTACAAGCAAGAAGCTTGATATGTCACACTTGAAAGTGTTTGGATGTATTGCATATATTCATGTGCCTGATGAGTTGCAAAAGAAGCTTGACAAGACTAAAAATTTTATTTTTATTGGATACTCTTTAGAGCAGAAAGAGTATCGGTATTATAACCATGTCATAGATGAGTTCAAAGTGAGCAGTGATGTTATTTTTTATGAGATGAGATATGCATCTAGTGGTGATGCATTGGATAATGATGATGATCAAGATAGTTATGTGTAGCAAGAAAAGTAAGAATCACAGAGCCTTAGTGGACCGAAAACATCATCAAGTACTAGCTTCTATAACTGATCTTAGCTATGTGTGAGGTTCATTAAGAGAAGTGCAAAAATGATTGTCAATGATGGAAAAGTTGTCAGCAAAGGAGAAAGGAGGAACAACCTGTATGAGAGCTAAGTGCTCTTATAGCCACCACTAGTCTAGGCCTAAGCAAACTTTGGTTTGAAAGATTTGGTTATATTGGTTTTGCAGTATTGAAGAAGATGCATAAGCAAGGTATGGTTTCTCACCTACCTATATAAGTCACTAAAATGAAGAAACCATGTGAAGCTTGTATGATGGCCAAGCAACAGAGAAAGCCATTTCCACAAGAAAGAAAGAATAGAGTAAAGGCTCCTCTAAAGTTGGTGCATGTTGACTTGTGTAGTAAAATGCTTACAAAAGACTTGGGAGAATCTTCTTATTTTATGTTGATCATTGACGACTACAATAGGAAGATGTGGGTATACTTCCTTTGTGATAAGATTCAAGCTTTTGGTAAGTTTAAAAAATGGCTAAAATAGATGGTGGTGGTGCAGAGTTCAACTCAAAGGAGTTTGAAAACTTTTGCAAGAGCAAAGGGATTAAGTATCAATCGATGATGCCTAATACACCTCAACAAAATGGCATCGTTGAATGCCAAAATTGTACCATTGTGAAAATGGCAAGGTGCATGCTTAAGGGCAAGAACCTCTTTTGGGTAGAAGCTATTAATATTGTAGTATACATTCTCAGTCGGAGTTACACAAAGGATCTTAAGTGCAAACTCCTCATGAGGCCTATTCTGATAAGAAACCATTTGTCTCACATTTTAGAACTTTTGGAATGTAAATCTTATACACATTGTTTCAAGGGATAAGAGAAACATGTTAAATCCAAAAAGCACAAAATGTATCTTCTTGGGTGATAGTAACGAGCAAAAGGCTTACAAATTGTATGATCAAGAGGCTAGGAAGATCATAGTGAGCTGTGATATGGTGTTCACGGAGTAGGCATATCTAGTGGAGGAGGAGAATAGAAGTTCTTCCACTTTATCATCAAGCAAAGAAGAAATCCACTATGAATGTATCCCAAGAGCTATCCATACTCTCTGTATAACAGAGTAAAAATACCTTAATGCATTAGCCAATATTTAGCCTATTAGGGTTAAGTATAAAAGGCTAAGTTGTAACTAGCCAAGGGTCTTTTTGGTCATTTCTAATGTTTCATATTTGAGGTCTCAACCTCCCACCATCTAAGAGAATGCATACTCTTGTCCACCATAGCTTGGGATGCATACCATGCTGCAACCTCTTATCAACTGATTCTTAGCCCATTAATGGTAATATCATCTCAACCTAGCCACCTTGGCTATGTTTTCTTGGAAAATTAGTATATTTCTTTGTATTTCTAGTTTAGTTATTTACTGTGAAAATTAGCTTCTTTACATCGGTATCAGAATAAACATTTGATCCAATGGGAAGGCCATTTTTTTGGTGAGTCTGGTTACAAGACTAGTCACATGGTAATTGGAGGAATAAGAATTAGTCACAGGACTTGACAAAGTTAAAACTGTGACTAGTTAAGGTTCTTTGCAGTAAGTCGAGACTAAATTTGAGGATCTTGAAGAAGGCTTGGAGAAATAATGGCGGATTCAAGGTTATTTTAGTGGCTCTTGGTCAATTTCGGGCCATTTTGAAGGTTCTTGGAATAATAGAGTCTAAATAGGGTTTGGAAGAGTTAAACTACAGTTACTTTTTGAAGCACGATTCTCTTTCCTCTTTCCAAGCTTCCTTGTGAGAGCTTTCATAGAGTCCTCTTCTCAATCTTTTCCATGGCAATCACTTCTCATGCTATCTATAGAGGTAGATTCCTAAGATCTTAAGAAACCTGTAGACTACCATTATGCTTAATCTTTGGCTTGATTCTCATCACGTGATGCAAGAAGATGTCCTGGATAGTTTGTGCTGATTTTCAGCAAACTCTTCTCCTCCAAAATCAATAAATGTTGTCATGGGATTTTATGTTTATAGTGTGAAAAAATGGAGATGCTATGGATCATGTAGGTCTGCATACTTGGTCTACAGGAGGTTTAGGATAGGTCACAGGATAGAATGTAGTGACTCTTGAAGTTCATTTTTGCTTGGAAGTCACTAAGTTCAACAAGTCAACTAGGTTTGAGCATGGGATATGGAATAAGACCTATTAGTGACTTAGGTAACTAAAGAGTATATGTGTGAAACTTTAGAGTTGTGTGGGATTGGATAGGGAGATCAACATGATTTATGCCAAAAATCACATGCATGAGCTGCAAGGACAAAGTTGGACCATATGTGGAGCTACCAAGGGCATGGAAGTGGAGTTCCACTCAAAAACAGGCAAGAGGAAGGAGGGGAAGGTAAGGTGTGTCTATTGTATGCATTTTGGGGGGAAAAAAGAAGAGCTATGGTGCTGTCGTGGATAGGAAAGAATAGGGAATCCATGACCAGCAAGTTTCATCTTCATTCCATAGGGCTTTTCTTGATGCCCGAAGCTTAAATCTTGCTCCTGGGATCTAGTGTACGATTTGGGGCAGCAAAAGGAGTGATTTTTCTTGGTTATGGGCTATTTTGGACTATTCAAATTTGTCATAAACATGGAAACCCATAGTCCACTCAATTTGGAAGAGTTTGAAAGTGATCTAAATGCATGTATGTATTGGATACGGTCCCTAAACAACAAGGAAACCTTGTGCATTCATTAGAGGAGCTTATGATTGGATTTGTAGGCATTTTAAAGCATTGATTGAGGGCTGGAATACTTTGTTATTGATAGGTTATTGATAGGTCTGAGGTACTTCATTAGCTTTGACAGGGATTTGTTAGAAGTATTTGATATATGTCCTAATTATAAATGCTTCTACCACTATTAGATTGAAGCTACATGTAATTTTGAGGATGCTGAAATAATTTGACTGGATTTACCTCTATCTACATCTCCTATTTCTTTAGCCCCTTCTCTTTTGTCTACTTCTCTCCCTAAATCTCCCTTCACCCTATAATCACTTACCCCCATGGTAGACTTTCGACCCCAAACGCTCCAAACATTGTTGTGTGAAAGATGCGGATCTAGAGCATGGCAGATACTATGGTGGATGGAAGATGAAGACCAAACTCATGATGACATAGACAAGTAGAGACAAACTATTACACAAGTGAATTAGGTTCCAAGATGGAATCTTGGACTCATAAACACAATCTTGTGTAGGACTGGCAAAGACAAGACACTTAATTAAAAGTACAAAGCATCATGAAATTGTATTCATTCCATAGTCAAGTTACAATGCTTTATATTTGCTGGATGGGTAGCAACTTTCCCTCTCTATGCATATGGGATTCCTACAGCATGCATGTCTTTAGCCCAAAATTGCCTCATACAAAGAGGCTACATTAGGTGTGATTGCAAATATCTCAACACCCCTCCTCAATCACAACCAAAAAGTACAAAGTGTCTAGAGAATTTAGTGAGAGAAACACCTGCAAAGTGTGGACACACCATAAACATGGCAAAAACACCAGAGGCTGTCGCAGAAAAGCCTAAGTGTGGGTACCACAAACATGATGGACATCCAAAGGTTGTGACAGGGGTCTCAAAAAGTGTACAGAGGCTATAGTACATGGCTACATGAGGAGTTCACAAGCTTATGATAAAGACATTTTGGGCTAGGCATTACAAGGCTGGAAAAAAGGTCTAGTAAAAAATTGGATCAAGGACGACCCATGCAGTTTTCAACATTCCTTTTGACATAGATATTCAATTCATTACAAATGTCGATGTAGTCCAGCTTGCTCTTATTGATCATGTACTTTTCTTCACTTTTCTTGCCACTTCAAAGTTTTCATGAATTTTTCGCTTCTTGTGGTCCTGTTCTTCTAGGTCCTCCTAATCTACTTCTTGATTGACTTTGCTTGCATATACATTAGTGTTCATGTCCATGTCCCCCTCAAGCAAAGGTATCATCTTTGAGGAAATGGAAATGAATTCAAACTTTTGCACTTTCATGCCTTCAAGGTCTTCAAATGGATGCATTGATAGCATTTGGATATAGGCAGCTCCATGTCTTCCTGTAGGTAGAGTAACATCTTCTATGTAGTGTAAATGGGCCATAAGATACATTTTACTCTTCATGAGAAGAACCCACTTAAAAATATTCATGTTTGGCATTGAAAAGAAAAAATAGTTGAAACCTAATGTGTCAAAAAACACAAATGAGGGTAGTGCCAAAAGACACTATGAGAGTATCAAGAGACACTATGTTTCGAAGATGATGATTCTTGATGCTTGTTTGTTGCTTGATGTTTGATGTGGCCCCTTCAACTTGAGTCCCCTCCTTGCTGATGTGATGGAAAAATCTGATTAGTAGATCTTAGTGGCAGTAGTTGGCTTGGCCAAATAGATTTTAGAATGGAGTAAAGAAAGAAGCTTGAAGATATGGTGTTGATGCTACTACTTGAGGTCTTCAAGACTTCAAAACAAATCTTCAAAATATCCCAAATCTTTTCCAAGACTCTCAAATCAGTGTGGCCTTGATTTTTTTGAGTGATAGGGGAGAGAAAATGAAAGAAAAATAGAGCTTGAAGTTGCAATGGCTATGGAGGGTCTCTGTCTAGGGTTTCCTGGTGTCTGACTCGTTTTTTGCTTGGCACAACGTGTACAGGCAATTAATATGCAAACCCTCTAAGTTAAAAGTAGCTTACATATGGACCTTTAATAGCCCTATGATCGCAGGTTGGATCGCGTTGTACAGAGAGAGGACGAAGCGTACGACAGTGAAGGAGACACAGTTCTGACAGCAGCAACGAATTTTAGTAGTGTCGATGCATTGAGTACATAATGTTGAGTTGTAATGTGTCAACAAGATGCGTCTTGACCTGGACAATAACTTCCTAGAAGAAAGCATGTTGAGATAAGGCTTGTAGGAGGAGATTAAGAAGCTCCAAGTGAGCTAGGTATAACCTAGCTATGGAGTCACACAAGGCAAAAGCTGAGAAAAAAGGCAATGCTGAGCTTGAGTAAGAGCAATGTCAGGGTTCTATGTGATAATAAGAAGCCTTGGGAGTCAAGGAATAAATCTTTAGAAGAGATCTTGGAGAGATATGTTAGATATGCTCAATGCCCCACCCTTGTAAGGTGCCAACAATGATCCATGGTGCTCAAAGTTGTAAGGCCCCCATTATGAGGAGAAGCCATATGTGAGCCCGGACATTGGTTGAGTCCTAACTTGTATGTCAGATGAGGTCTATGTGACCGGATGGCAAAAAGGTGATGGTTGTGGGTCTAATCTTTGGGTTAGAGAGAGTAGTTAAGCTGGTAGCAACTCAAGGAACATTGCATTGAGTTGCGGGGTAAGAGAGTTATCAGGGGCCCTAGCCAATGGTAAAGGGAATATTTCCTAGAATATTCCCTAGCCAACTAGTAGAGGTGCACATGGAAGGTCAACAGACACATGGGCACATGGAAAGGTCAACCGACACATGTGCATATGGAAGGTCAACAGACACATGTGCATATGGAAGGTCAACAGACACAGGTACATATGGAAGGTCATCCATCGTGACCCCCTTCACAAGCTATAAAAGCTAAACCCCTTCACAACCATCTATTATCCATCTTTCACCTAGTCAGAGTTGTTCTAGCTAGCCTTAAGCTCTTCACCTATCTTCTATCTAGATCACCATCTAAGCTTCACAGTGGAAGTGCATGGGTGGACAGAGCCATCTTTATATTAGTTGTTTGGAGATAAATAAATTTTGTTATTCTCCTCTTATCTATTGTGTACTCTCTATCTCTTTCTCAGATTCTGTTCGCTGAGCTGTGTAATTTTTTAAATGGTATCAGAGCCCAGGGGGCTCTAGGGATTGAAGAGTGCGCAAGAGGCAAATGCTTCAACAACAAAGAGGAATGATGTCGTCTTCCAAAAGCGGTTCTAGTGCATCAGGAAGTGGTGTTGTTGTACCGGCTATTCAAAAACTGAGGATTCATCCACGGACCTTCAACGAAGGCAAGTTAGATGGTACAAACTACACCTTGTGGAAGTTCAAAATTACAACTATCCTTGATTCTTATGAGCTTTTGGAGGCTGTGCTAGGGACTGACGCAAAACCACAGCCTACCCCTGACCCATCAAATTCTAGTGTGATGATTCCTCCGAATGCAGATCTTCTACAAGCTTGGAAATGAAGGAATGTAGATGCATTGTGTGCCTTAGTTACAAGCTGTTCTGATAGTGTTCTAACTTTGATTCAGCATACAACCAAAGCATCAAAGGCTTGGAATGTATTGAGGAGTTAATATGAAACAAGAAACCAAATAAGGATTCAAAACTTGGAGAATCAACTAGTAGCGGAGAAGTTTGCTGAAGGAGAGGCGGTTGAAGCATTCATCAGTCGGATTAAGAATCTGTGCGACCAGATGGTTGGCGCTGGGATACAAAAGACTAGTGAAGAGCTAGTTCGGAGGTGTCTTCGGATTTGCCCACAAACGTTTGATGGACTAGTAACTTTCCTTAATACTCAGGTGAGACCTCAAGCTTTGACTTTTGAGGAGTTTTGTGCATTATTGATGGAGGAGGAGTTGAGATTGAAAGCCCGATAAGAAAGAAACAATGGAGATGTTGCATTCTCTGCCAATGCAAAAGGCAAAGGTGGTTCCTCCACCAAAAATGATGGGGACAAAAAGAAGAAGGGTGGTAACAAGAAGTTTCAAGGAGAGTGCTTCTATTGCAAGAAGAAAGGACATGCAATCACAAATTATCGTGTCAAGAAGGCAGATGAAAAGAATGGTACCCTTAAAAGTAAAGGGAAAGAGACAGCCAATACGGTTGAAGCAAAATTGAAGTTATTCATGGCAACCATTGAGGAAGTGTCCTCCTCAGCGCAAGAAGAATCTGCTTGGGTGTTGGATAGTGGGGCCTCCCATCACATGACCAACAAGAAAGGTCTATATAGTTCTATGCACCATCTACAAGAATCCATCACTGTGACCGTTGGAAATGATGCAAAATGCCCTGCTGTGGGCACATACACTATTTCTTTTGTTGCTGCAAATGGTGAAGTCAAAGAGCTTTCAGATGTGTTATATGTTCCTGAAATTAGGAGAAATCTACTATGAGTTGCTGCCATAACTAATCTTGGTCATGAAGTGAGGTTCAAAAAGACAAGTGCAGAAATTCTTGACAGTGCTAGCAAAATTATTGGCAAAGGAGAAAGAAAGAACAACATGTATGAGCTAAGTGCTCTTACAGCCACTGCTAGAGTGGGCACAAGTAAGATTTGGCATGAAAGGTTTGGACACATCGGATTTGCAGTGTTGAAGGAGATGCAAAAGCAAGGTATGGTTGCTCACCTACCTATAGTGACTGAATTGAAGGAACCATGTGAAGCTTGTATGATGGGTAAGCAACAAAGAAAGGCATTTCCACAGGAAAGCAAGAATAGAGCACATGCTCCTTTAGAGTTGGTGCATGCTAACTTCTGCGGTAAGATGCCTACACAGGCCTTGGGGGGATCTTCTTATTTTATGTTGATTGTCAACGACTATAGTAGGAAGATGTGGGTGTACTTCATTCGTGATAAGGCTCAAGATTTTGGTAAGTTTAAAGAATGGCTAAAACTTGTTGAAAATGAAATAGGAAAAAGTGTGAAGAAATTTAAAACAGATGGTGGTGGTGAGTTCAACTCAAAGGAGTTTGAAGACTTTTGCAAGAGCAAAGGGATCAAGCATTAATTGATGACGCCTCACACACCTCAGCAAAACGGTGTTGTGGAATGCAGGAATCGCACCATTGTGGAGATGGCAAGATGTATGCTAAAGGGCAAGGGATTGCCTAACCATTTTTGGGCTGAAGCTGTTAATACTGCAGTCCACATTCTAAATCAGAGCTACACAAAGGCTCTCAAGGAAAAAACACCTCATGAGGCTTACACTGGTAAGAAACCATCTGTCTCACATTTTGGAATTTTTGGATGTGAATGTTATGCACATGTTCTAGATGAGGAGAGAAGCAAGTTAAAACCAAAAAGTAGAAAATGTATCTTCTTGGGTTATAATGATGAGTAGAAGGCTTACAAATTATGTGACCAAGAGGCAAAGAAGATCATTGCGAGCCGTGATGTGGTGATCAAGGAGGAGCCACATACAGTGGAGGAGGAGAAGGCAAGTTCTTCCACTTTATCATCAAGCGAAGAAGTATTCCACTATGAACCTATCCCAAGAGCTGTCCCTATCCCTAAGGAGGAGGAAGCATCATCTTCAGATGATGAGGAAAAAGTTTACCAACCTGACATCACCCCACTGAAAAATCCATTGCCGCATTGGGTGAGGTAGCTCTATGACCACAATAATCCAATGCCTGCATCTGTTGAGGAGAAGGCAGATGGACCAAGGAGGTCTTAGAGAATAGAGGAGCAAAGGAGGGCTTCTGCTCACATAGTCAATATGGCCTTGATGGTGGCTGAGATTATGAGAGAAGTAAAGGAGCCAACTAACTTGGAAGAAGCACTTGTAGATCCATCATGGAAGGCAGCTATGCAAGCAGAGTATGACAGCATAATGAAGAATGACACTAGGGAGCTAGTGGATCGGCCAGCAAAGCGGAAGGTTATTGGCACCAAGTGGATCTGGAAGGTAAAGTACAAGGTTGATGGTACCTTAGAAAAGTACAAAGCCAAACTGGTTGCCCAGGGATTTTCACAGGTTGAAGGGTTTGATTTTCAAGAGCCATTTTCCCCAACTGCCAGAATGACCACTATTCGCACAATACTTGCAGTGGTCAGTTTACCAAATGGATATTAAATCAACATTCTTAAATGGTGACCTCAAGGAGGAGGTGTATGTGGCTCAGCCACCAGGGTTTGAGGCCCTCCATTCTGAGGAACAAAGTGTGTAAGCTAAAGAAGGCATTGTATGGGCTAAAACAAGCCCCCAGAGCATGGTACTAGCAGATAGATAAGTTCTTTTTAAGCTTAAACTTCAAAAGATGTGCCTCAGATGCTAACTTGTATGTTTACAGGGATGGTAAAAAGTCTGTAGTGATTGTCCTATATGTGGATGACCTTCTTATTACAGGTGACTATGAATATATGATCAACCAAACTCGAAAGGTTTTGAATTTTGAGTTTGAAATGACAGACTTAGGCTTGCTACACTATTGTTTGGGGATTGAAGTTTGGCAAGAGCCAAGAAGGATCTTCATCTCTCAGAAGAAGTATGCATGGAAGATCTTGAAGGTGTTTAGCATGACCGAGTGCAAGGATATAGCTACACCTATGGAGGTGAATGCAAAGTTATCCATTGAGGATATATCATCACTAGTAGACATTGGGAGGTACAGGAGGTTGGTTGGTAGTCTAATCTACTTGTGTAACACCAGACCAGATATCAATTTTGCTATTGGTGTTTGGAGCAGGTTCTCAAACAAACCTCATGAGAGTCATTGGAAAGATGGAATGCGGGTGCTCAGATACTTGAAGGAAACTCTTGACTATGGTATCACATACAATTCTGAAACTTCTCTTGTGGGGAATTGTGACTCAGATTGGATTGGAGACAGTGATTCCAAGAAGTCTGTTTCTGGTTATTGTTTCTCTTTAGGTTCAAGAATTTTCTCTTGGATTAGTAAGAAGTAGCTAATAGTGGCATTGTCTTCTACCAAAGCAGAGTACAAGGCAACTTGTTTTGCTGCATGTGAAGCAGTATGGTTGAGAAGGATCCTATGGCATATGGGAGTGGAGGATGAAGAACCAACTATGCTGAGATATGACAATCAGAGTTGCATCGCCATTGCCAAAAATCCAGTGTTTCATGCGCGCACCAAACATATAGAGATCCAGTATCATTATGTGCATGATTTGATCGAGGATGGGATAATGGAACTGGTCTATTGTCTAACAGAGGAGAATGGAGTGGATATCTTCACCAAAGCACTTACAAAGGATCTGGTTCAAGTTCATCTTCAGAGACTTGGCATTGGGCCGAGGATATAGTCCATCTACAGGTGGACATTGAGGGGGGGTGTTAGATATGCTCAATGCCCCACCCTCATAAGGTGCCACCAATGATCCATGGTGCTCAAAGTTGTAAGGTCCCATTATGAGGAGAAGCCATATGTGAGCCCGGACATTGGTTGAGTCCTGACTTGTATGTTAGATGAGGTCTATGTGACCGGATGGCAAAAAGGTGACAGTTGTGGGTCTGATCTTTGGGTTAGACAGAGTAATTAAGCTGGTAGCAACTCGAGGCACATTGCATTGAGTTGTGGGGGAAGAGAGTTATCAGGGACCCTAGACAATGGTAAAGGGAATATTCCCTGGCCAACTAGTGGAGGTGCAAATGGAAGGTCAACAGATACATGGGCACATGGAAGGTCAACAGACACATGTGTATATGGAAGGTCAAGAGACACATATGCATATGGAAGGTCAATAGACACATGTGCATATGCGAGGTCATCCATCATGACCCCCTTCACAGCCATCTATTAACCATCTTTCACCCAGTCAAAGTTGTTCCAGCTAGCCTTAAGCCCTTCACCTATCTTCTGTCTAGATTGCCATCTAAGCTTCACAGTGGAAGCACATGAGTGGACAGAGCCATCTTTGTATTAGTTCTTTGGAGATAAAGAAATTTTGTTATTCTCCTCTTATCTGTTGTGTACTCTCTATCTCTTTCTCAGATTCTGTTTGCTGCGTCGTGTAATTTTTTACAAGCTATGCCCTCTACAAAAAGTTATGGAAGCTCAAAGGCAGCGATGTGCAGGCTGGCTATGGCTGCCAAGGTGGAGTAAGTGGAGATGAGTTGAGAGATGAGCTCATTAGCTATGGACTTGAGATGGCCTGAGGTTAAGAGGGACTAAGAGAGTAGAGAAGGGAGTCATGCCATGCCTGACTGTGCTCTGATACCATGTGAAAGATGCGAATCTAGAGCATGGTAGATGCTATGGCGGATGGAAGATGAAGACCAAACTCATGATGACATAGACAAGTAGAGACAAATTCTTCATACAAAGAGGCTACATTAGGTGTGATTACAAATATCTCAACATGGTGAACCTGACGTGAAAGTTGGCACAACAGGGGTATGAAGATGGGGGATTCCACAGGTTCAAGTGGTGGTGATGCTTTAAAATAGATGATTACTTTGTTGTAGCAACAATAACAATAACAATTGTTGTTACAACAGCAGATGCAAACTCGACATGAAGCATAAAGAATTGATTCCTTAGCTGTGAATGCATTGCAGGCAATGGGACATGAATTGAAGTAGTTTAAGGATCAAAATATTTTGGCGTTCATCCGGATGTATGAAGAAAAGATGTTGTTTCATGGGGTACTGCAGTATGCATGGAGTTGGTATTTCTTCCATTTGGCCATGCATGCATTGCATGATCGGATTAATGAGCTACATAGAAGAGATGCTGATTGGGTAGCTTTTAAGAAATCTTTGAGAGAAGATTTTTTCTTGGAAGATTCAGGATTGATAACTAAAAATATATTTACAGATTGGATTGAAAATCCCAATAAAGGGTTGTTGACTGTTATAGCTTTGGTCCGTAAATTTGAAAGTCAGTATACACAGTTGGACGCTGATGAGCAACAATCATTGGAGAATCAAAAAATTGATTTGTTTTCTAAGGTTGTAGATCTTGTCTTGCAGGAGAAGCTGACTGATCATTTAGAAGATGCCTCTTTTGAAATGGGGTTGGGCTAATATAACCGAGGCAGTGCATATGTTGGTAAAGAGAGAGCGGATGAAATCAAGATGGGGTACAGGTACTACCTGTGCCAATGCTCAAAAGGGGGTTGAAATTGCAGCCCAGGGGCCTATGGCTATGGCAGAACAACTAGCTATATCTATTGGCTAAAGGTGATGTTGTGGATGAATTAATCAAGGGTATGCATGATTTGAGGCTGAATTTGATAGAAATCAATGCAAAGGTTAAAAAATTGGATGCTAAGGTAGAAGTGAAGGGTCAGACAATAGGCCAAAGATTGTATAAAGAAGGATACAAGAGGAGATGCATTTGGTGTGATAGTTTACAGCATAAAAGCTAAGAGTATACAACCTAGCATGAAACAGAAGTGAATAGGTTAGTATTTTGGAAAGATGGAAAAATACATGCACCAAAAATTGGTCTTCTAATAAAGCCAAATTTTGGAAATGGTGGCATGTAGAAGAGGTTGGAAGAGATGGCAGCAAGGACATCATATGTTGCCATAGATGCAGCCACATATGGTTTGAGATTTGAAGTGTTGATGAAGCTCGTAAAGAAGGCATAGCTAATGCAAAATCTCATGTTTGGATGCAAGCATTAGATTGCATGGAAAATGGCAAAATAGCAAAGGCTGAATTGGCTAATGCAAGTCAAAGTATACGAGGGAGAAGAGGATGGACTGCACTAGTGGATTCATTTTTAGCCTATCATTATTTGCCTGATGTTCATAATCAAGAAGCTCTTGTGAAAGAAAAGAGAAGAAGAGATGAGAACACTGTTGGTCCTTCCTCTTTAGGTCCATCTAAATGCATAACATGAAGTAAAATGAAGAAGCAAAAAGAGGCTGAAAAAGTCATACCTGAGCATGTTATGGAGGATGCATCTCAAGAGAAGAAACAAGGACGGAAGAAAATAGGCAAGCAACCCAATTACAAGCTACAATTAGATCTTGAGACTGCCACAAACCTTTAAAAAAGTATTGGAAGAATGCATACGGCAATAGAGTGGAATTCACACTTGGAGAAGTTCTTAGAATCACGATGCGTGAATTTCATAATGCAATCATTGATATGCTAAAATGAAAAAGACAGTTTGATGGTGAAGTTTTGCAAGCATTAATGCAGGTTGACAAAGACATAGAGAAACAACTTTAGAGGGAGTATGATGATGCATACAATGCTGTTTTGGAATAGGATAATGTTGAAAATGGGCCAAATGGGAGTGTAGATAGCAAAATTTTGGTTGAAAATGGTATTATGGGCAGCAGTAAAGCATAGAGAGAAAGCTATATATAATGGGCATGTCCATCAACAAGTACATGAAGAAGAAGATTGCTCATTTTATTCCAAGTACTCATTATTCACGAATGCATTAGGCTCATGCTACAACATAGACAATTATTAAAGTGGGAGAAAGAGAGATGCCTTGCATAACTCTCTTGGATCATGGTTTTTAAATCAATGTTATGGCACACAGTTTGTATGATAATGGAGGTTGGCCGATTGATGTAGATTCGGGATGGCGCATACAGGCAACAAACAATTCATTAGGGGATCTTTATGTAACATGTCTGAATGTATCCATGATTATTGGAGATGTTAGGGATGAATATCAAATTTTTTACAAGATTCATGTAGCTATCTGGTGATTTTGGGGCAGTCCTATCTTTCGGAATCAAGACTGCAAAAAAAAGCCTTGGATGATGGTTCATCATATGCTCGAGTATGGAGTAAAGACAATATAGGTGGTATATTTTCTCACTGTTTGTGTGAATCATCCCCACAATCAGGATAGGCTATGGGATAATCCCATGCCACCTAATGCACAATAGTTTAAGGGTTTTTAGACAGCACTAATGTAAGTGGAGGCTATGGAAATGCCTCTAGGAAGATAATTATGCCTCCAAGAAAGGGGGAATCTATGATTGTGTCTGGATTATAGGAATGGACATCATGTAGTCTTGGAAACTTTAAGAATATTTTAGCCATGCAGGGCTGAAAAGAAATATGTTGGTTGGCTTGAAAAAGGGCTGAAGACATATGGTTTGATGGCTGCAAATGAAGGCATTTCAGGGTTGTTTTCAAGGTTGGTGTTGATATTGTGGCCAAAATTTCTACAGCAATTAATGTTGAAAACATGGCTGAAAAAGAGGTTATTTATGTTGATACTATAGAGATGTATGAAGTCATTCAAGAGTTTGCTAAGCATGAATGTTATGGGTTGCAAAATAGAGTTGGGTGGGTACAAAGTACAAAATAGTTGCAAGAAAGGTTAAGCTTATGGCTTTGCCTTTACCACATGAAAGTGATGGGCTAGTTGAAAAAGTGTCCCAACAACCTAGTTTGTGGGATCCACATGGAGTAGGACATAAATTTACAGCTAAAACCTTACGAAAGCTGAAAATTGGTGATACAAGCTTTCTTTTGCCTGCTCAGAAAGAGCTTGTTTCTTGTAGATGTTGGCAAGGCATGGGAAAGCCTTTGCATTTCGGCCAGATGACAATACTTACACATCTCGAGGCTACTAGGGTTTTAGTCTAAAGTATGAAACTAAAAAATAAAAATACCAAGAGTATCACAAATTTAAGCACAAAAAACCTAAGAAAAAATTCAAATATGTATAGACTCTATCTCCTATGTGTCAATACCTCTTGATCCAAGATGTACGATCCAAATTGCTCCATTTGGATTTGTTGTATCTCTCCTTATTTTGGCCTAAAGACCCCATGCTCCACCCTATTTTTTTCTTTAAATTAATCTAGACCGTGTGCAACAACTTGGTATTGGTATATGAACCAAGCCTTATTATGTCACAACTTTAGTTAGGGATTATCTCACTATTTGCAACTAAGAAGGCAAAGGATTAGTCATATACTCATGCAACTCAATTGTGAAAGGGGAATACTCAAAGAAAGAGTTCACCATTGACATGAAGCTATCATGTCTTGCATTATTTCTCTCAATGTTAGGGTCAAGGCTCTTAGATGATAACCTAGCCTACATTAGCTTTACCAAACAAGACAATTAGATACATCTACAAATACACATCATATCAAGATTAGTGGCATGACATGACATACATACACATAGGTTACACAATATGAATAGATTGCCTATCTGTATTTATACCCTATGTGTGTAACCAATGTGTATGCCTATACATAGCCTATGCAATACCTATGTGTAGTCTATGTGCATATATAGCCTATGCATATCATATGTTCATATGCATAGGTTGCGCTAAGCATAGACATGGGTTATGCTTAGTGTAGGCATAGGCTATACATACGCATAGGTTATGTATAGGCTATGCATAGTGGGTGCATAGCATATGCATATGCATGGGCTACGAACATGGATAGGTTGCTCATAGCATACACACATGCATAGGTTACACACACACACACACACACACACACATATATATATGCATAGCATACATATATGTATAAAGTTAGTAATCGATAAGGTCATGCATTTCTATCCTAAACATCAAAGAAATTGCACCTCTAGTAATAGTCAAGACATACATAGATGTGAACGTTCTACTATTTACATGTCATGTATAGTTGGGGTCAGTATAACCCATGACTATAGTATCCTAGACACCATAATAAATGGAAAATTCTATAGTGCCTTTCATATACCTCATGATACCCTTTATAGCATCCCAATATTTTTGACTAGCTATAGCCACATCACATGCCAGAATTTCCACTACAAAGGCTATGTCAATGTAAGTGGCTATGATGACATGCATCAAAATTGCCCACTACAAATGCATAAGGGATCTTGGCCGTCTTGACCTTCTGCTCATCTAAGCGATGACAATAGGGATGATTGACCATCACATTCTAAGGTAAAGGACATCTAATAGGCTTAACATTTTGTAGGTTCATGTCCCTACCTATCAGATTTAGATAGAAAATGCATATTGATCATGAACCCCCTCAAATTGAGTTTACTCATGGCCTCTCACCCTGCGAGTTCTCCCAACATTGATTCTCACTCACTTGGCTAGCTATAGATTGCTAATCGCTACCTTGGCTAGCTATAGATTCTCACTCACTTGGCTAGCTATAGATTGCTACTCGCTACCTGCCAAGCAAGAAGAATAACAAAGAAGAATAGTTGGATCAGGGAACTCACCATGGTGTAGTCTAGATGATCGTTGTGAGCTCCCAAGATTTGACAACTCCATGGATGTCCTGAACTCGAACTCTACATCCTCAATTTGCCATCCCTCGTGCACAAGTAGCTAATCCCATTCACTCATTCATCCAAGCTTAGATGAATCCACCTTTGATCTCTCTCTCTCTCTCTCTCTCTCTCTCTCTCTCTCTCTCAAGCCCTCAACTCTTGAAGCAACAACTCAATCCCTGTATCTCTCAATCAGGGAAGAATTCCAAGAAGGTGAGAAGAAACGATGAACCAACAAAAAAACACTCACAAGACTTCTATCTCCTTGCCTCCATAGAGAGCTTGCATGCACAGATTGCTCAAAGAAGAAGAAACATAATAGTACTAGAGAAGCACATAAGCTTTTGTTGCATTAGTCATAGAATCCATTATAAATAAGTTTTCTCACCTTATATATGAGGTTAGAATTTTTGTGAACCTTGGGGAGGGTCAAATTCTCTATTAATACCCAAGGTTCTAATTTTTTTAAACCTTTGGCAAGGTCCAATTCTCTATTAGTACCCATCACCCATTTACCTAAGACTCACCTTTTGGATCCTACAATCCTTTAAGCTACCTATTTGTTGGAATTGATTGACTCACACACCCATGCATCATTAATTATTGCACTTTTTGATTTCACAACTTACATGAGAGCAAGCCTCGAACTCAAGTAATTTTAATTTTATGATTATTTCCCTTAGGCAACGTGACATTTAATGTTGGCACATCATCCTATGATCCTCTGCCTTTTCTTTTTTTCCACCCGTGCTCTCTTTAACTCTTTTCCCAATGTTTTACCTACTCTTTTCTTTTTTTCACATTTTTTTCTTTTGATTCTTGGCCTTTATCTTTAGCTTTGCTTCAGGGCTCTTGATAGAGCTTCTCACTAATTAAGTGCGAGTCTCTTGACATTGGTGAAGGTTCTTGGGACCTATGTGTAATGGTAGAAGGAAATGCAAGAGGTCATGTGCTAATGAGGGAAAGCATGGATATTGGTGGGTTCTCTTAGAAGGGAAAGTAAGAGTTCATGTGCTAATGTTTACCGCAGCACAGAGGAGCGGGAAATGGAAAAAAACAAAAGAAGGAAAAGGTGCCTTAACTGGCAACTAGACCCTGGAAAAAATTAAATGCACGGGCACGACCCTCAAGAAGTCTTAGAGTCGCCCAAGGAGAGTAAAAGAATAAAAAACACACCATTAAGTGCGAAAACACTTCCAAAACCTTGTAAGAGAGCGCCAGGCTCATTCCTGTGCAAATTTTATGCATTAGTTGGGGATAGGATAGACTCGAACGGTGGAAAATGAGAAACGGGCCTAGGCTAATGGCCGACCATGTAAAAAAGGGGGATGACCGCCCATGAAAAGTAGGGCATGTATATAAAGTTGAAAAGTGAATGGAAAGATCATTCTTGTGTGTGGCCAAAGCTTCTTCTTCTTCTTCTCTTGTTTCTTGCCTTCTTGCTTGTGCTTGAGAGAGGGATTGAGAGAGTGTGAGGGAGTGATTATGTGAGAGTGAGGGATCTTGGAGAAGAAGCTCTCCATCTCCTCTCTTCATCTTCTCCTCCTCTCTTCTCTTCTCTTGTCTCGCGCATGGCTATGGAGGATGAAGCTCATGGGAGAGGGATTGAGGTTGCTTGAGCTTGCCTCAAGGATCGTGGAGCTACCGGTGTGCAAGAAAGAGGAGGGTACTCGATCGAGCATTAAGGTAAGCTCACTACACCCGTAAGGTAGGCATTGCGCGTCGGCTATGTGAGAGGTAGCCATGGCCGCTCGGTTCAAAACACTTGAGCAATAAGTGGTCCGTAGGTCTCGGGGTAGAGCTCGAAGCTCCTCTCCATTTCGATTCCGTTGCCGGGACCGACGGAATCGAGCCTTGAGCGCCGCACACATCAAATCGAGCATAGAAGTAGGGTTTGCAGCCTGAACCGGTGCTCGAGATAACTAGGAGATTTAGGAGGGTTTAATCCGTGAAACAAGTAAGTATTTGGGTTTGTTGGAAGCATTAGATTAGGACTACTATTTTGCATTTCTGTTTTGCATGTTGGCTGCACTAGATTAAGGTTAGATTATGGTAAGAAAAGAGAAAAACAGAGGTTCTGGCCGCTACTGGAAACAGGGAAACAGGGGACCAGATTCAAGTTTCTGGGTGAAACAGGGAAAGGGAACTGGCTGTAAGGTTTTGCAGTGCTGGGGAAGGACCTTAAGAGGCTTGGGAGGCTAGGATAAGCCTCATTTATTTGGTTAGCCTTGAGAGAGAGAGAGAGAGAGAGAGAGAGAGAGAGAGAGAGAGAGAGAGAGAGAGAGCTTCTGGTTCACAGAAAGAGGAAACGCTACCACGATTCTAGGTGCCATCGTTTCGTGCTACTCCAGGTGAGTCTGGTGTTTTTCAATAGTGCTCTATGTTGAGATATCGAGCTCCACTCATGATATGCCAAGGTGACTGTTGTGTATTTATGTCACCGACTTGTCAGTTGCAGATGCGGTTGGTACATCGTCCATGAATAATAGCTACATGACAGCTATCCTTATCTACTCTAGTTCGTGGCTCAGTTAGTATGCCACCTTAGTTAGTTGAGTTTGGTTTGAGACCCATATATAGGTTCTTCTATTTCTTTATATGAGACTTCTTTTTGGCTTACACAACTAAGAAGAGGAAAACTGTTTTCAGCCTCCACCTTTGTGTGTATTCCCCCATTGTGCAAGCAAGAAAGCTACAAGTGAGACTCCTTCCTTTTCTCCCACAATCTTGACATGGTATCAGAGCCTTGTTCGTGGTAAGGAGCTCAAGAAAGCAAGCCAATCTTGCGGTGTTCTGGTAAGAGGAGCAGTGTTGCTTTCATTTTCTGTTTTGGGAGCAGATCTCTGCAGGTAGCACAGCCGGAAATTGCAAGAGTGCATTGTCTCAGGTTGAGACGTCCTTCGTGGTGAAGCAAGAGGGCAGTATATGCTGCGGGTTAGGGCTTTAGCCCTTGGCGACCCTGTTTTTTTGATTTGAGGCCATTTCGGGGCCTGTTTTGGAGGCGGAAGTTTTTTGCACGCACTCAGGAAAAGGCCCAGTTTTATGCTGTGCAGCCACTGTTCTACAGGTCGGTGAAAAGTTACTGTAGAAATTGCATCATATGCCTGTGCACAGAGACATTGGGAGTTACAAAATCATCCTTGTTGCCTGTTGATGCAAAATCATCACTGGGAAGTGACTGTGTGGTCAAATACCACTTTCGTCAGTTTTGCAGATTAGCCCTTGTGAGGCTGAAGCTGTGTTCTTTGCAGTGACAGAATTTTTTGCAGTGTTCTGTAATGGTGTCTGATTCTCTCTCACAGATTGTCACTGAAAAGCTTGACAAGAACAACTTCCAAGCATGGAAGTTTAGAATGACGAATTTTCTTATGGGAAAAGGATATTGGGAATTTGCTGCAGGAAATGAAGAAGAACCAGTTTTTCCTGATGTTCCCAATCAACAGCAAATGCAGGCATTTAAAGCATGGCATGAGAGAGCCAGGAAAGTTATGTACTAGCTGTCTATCAGCATTTCAGACTCTATGATTGTGCATATTCAAGATGCAAGTTGCACAATGTGCAAAGAGAAAATATGAGCATCAACGACTACCACATGAAGGTGAAGAAGATTGCAGATGCACTTGCTTCCATTGGGTCACCAGTGGAAGATGATGATTTAGTTTATGTGACCTTGAATGGTCTAGGAAAGGATTATGTACAGTTTCGGACATCCATTTCAGTTCGTGAAAGATTTCCTGATTTTGAGGAGTTGATTGCTCTTCTAATTTCTGAGGAGCAGAGAAATGGTGGTAATCTTCTTCAGGAGGAACTTCAAAGGAAGCTGTCTTCTACTCAAATGCTGGAAGAGGTAGAGGCAGAGGTAGAGGAGGCCGATTTGGAGGCCGTGGTAGAAATCAGAATATGCAGCAAACTCAAGAAAACCAGTCCTATGGAGGAGGACGTGGTAACTCTAGAGGCAGGGGGAGCCAAAGAGGTCGTGGTGGATGGCAAAGAGGCCAAAATGCAAACAATAATGTTGAATGCTACTACTGTGGTAAAATGGGTCATATGGCTAAAGACTGCTATAAAAAGTAGAATGACATCATGAATGGAAAACTGCAACAAGGGAATTATGCATCTTCTAGTAGACAGGGTGATGACAGAAATGAGCATTTGTTTATGGTGCAGTACATGAATAATTCTGTGACAAGTGCAGAAGAAAGCAACGATGTATGGTATGTTGACTCAGGTGCATCAAACCACATGACAGGTCATGTAGAATGGATGGAGGATGCAAGGAAAATGGAAAAACCAGGATTTGTGGAGACTGGTGATGATACTGCACATCCTATTGTGCAGATTGGAAAAATTCCTTTGTCTATGCAGGATGGGAAAAAAAAATAACTGTCCGATGTATTTCATGTCCCAAATATCACCAAGAATCTGGTTTCTGTTGGTCAAATGGTTGAGCAGGGCTTGCAGGTCAGATTTAATCCTCATGGATGCTTTGTTGAGGATATGAAAAATAAAGGTCGCTTGATAGCAAAAGGAAAGAAGAAGGGCATAATGTTTACGTTGGATGCAGACATGTCTGAATTGAGTGCAGCAATGTTTGCACATGGGACCGGTGTAGTTGCAGATATTGATATCTGGCATAAACGCATTGGTCATGTTAATGTACAACGACTTAAATCAATGCAAGCCCAAAATATTGTTGTAGGATTGCCTAAATTCAAGGTTGCAGAAATGCATAAGGTATGTGAAGCCTGCCAATTTGGAAAACAGGCAAGGAAACCATTTCCTAGACATGTTCAAGAGAGTGAGAAGCCATTGGAATTAATCCACTCTGATGTGTGGACTACTAAAGCTGCATCTCTTGGAGGCTGTCATTATTTTGTCACTTTTATTGATGACTATAGCAGAAAAGTTTGGGTGTATTTTACGAAAAAGAAAAGTGAAGTTTTTGGGCATTTCAAAACCCTTAAAGCTATGGCTGAAAAAGAAACAGGTCTGCAAATAAAATGCCTAAGGTCAGATGGAGGGGGAGAGTACCTCTCAAATGAGTTTGCAAAGTTCTTACAGGAGCATGGCATAAAGCAGCAATATTCATGCAGTTATACCCCGCAACAAAATGGAATTGCAGAAAGGAAAAACAGGCATATTGGAGAGGTATCTCGTGCCATGCTCAATGAAAAAGACCTGCCAGATTTTTATTGGGCTGAGGCAGTTGCTACAGCAGTCTACATAATGAACAGGACTCCCACTGTAGCAATACATGGGATGACTCCAGAGGAGAGGTATACTGGTAGGAAACCAGATATTTCTCATTTGAAAAATTTTGGTTGCATTGCCTATGTACATGTGCCAGATGAGTTGAGATCCAAGTTGGATCCAAAAGCTGAGAAGTGCATCTTTATTGGTTACTCTCTGCAGCAAAAAGGGTATAGATACTATAACCCTTCTACTCGTAAGTTTACAGTGAGCAGAGATGTTGTTTTTGATGAGATGAGTAGTTGGTATAAACCAGTAAATGTGATTGATGATGTAGATACACAAAATGGTAATGGTGCACATAATTCACAGCAGCAGTCACAAAATATTAGTGGACATGGAGCACCCTCTAGCAGTGGTTCACATTCTTCGCCATGGAGAGGCAGATTGAGATCAAGAGAATCTTCTCAAAGCAATGAAGATAGTGGTATGCAGGTATCACGAAAAGGAAAAGAGAAGGTTGATCAGCCCATCTTTGATGTGAATGCAGGTCACTCTTATGTGGATGGTGAATCCAGTGGCTCAGAACAGAGCATTGATGATGAGTTGGGTATTCCTTCTATTGTTACACTTGGAGTAAGAAAGACTAGGGATGTTTTGAGAGCACCTGGGAGTGAACCTATTTTGCGCAGGTCTATGAGAGCTAGGTATCCTGTGGATAGGCTGAAATATGATGGATTTACAGCCATTCACTATGCATATATGGTCAAAGTGATACAGGAACCAGAACCCACTTCTTTTGAGCAAGCCATGGGAAAAGAAAAATGGGAGAAAGCCATGGATAAAGAAATGGATGCCTTGAAAGAAAATGCTACATGGGAATTGGTACCTTTGCCTAAAGGTAAGAATGCAATTGGCTATAAGTGGGTTTATAAGGTGAAGCACAATGCAGATGGTTCTGTGAACAGATACAAGGCAAGATTAGTAGTCAAGGGGTATGCACAAACATATGGCATTGACTATGAAGAAACATTCAGTCTGGTTGCAAGGATGGCAACCGTAAGAGCAGTCATTGCTATGGCTGCATCAAAGGGATGGTCTTTACATCAGATGGATGTAAAGAATGCCTTCTTGCATGGTGATTTGCAAGAAGAGGTCTATATGGAGCAGCCATCAGGTTATGTGTATGCTGTTCATCCTGAGTTTGTTTGCAGGTTGAAGAAAGCCTTGTATGGCTTGAAGCAAGCACCTAGAGTGTGGTCTGACAAGATATGACAGTATCTTGTCAGTATTGGCTTTCAGATTTCCAAGGCAGATTTCTCACTTTATGTGAGAAAAACAGAGAAAGGTATTATGCTATTTGTAATTTATGTTGATGATTTGATTATGACAGGTGACAGTGATGAAGATATCCTTCATGTGAAAATGCTATTGAAGCAGAAGTTTGAGATGAAGGATTTGGGAGAGCTATGTTATTTCTTGGACATTGAGGTGATTAGATCACCAAGTGGGATACAGCTCTTACAGAGGCAGTATGGATTGGACATGCTATCCAAATATGGGATGACAGGCTGTAAGCCTATTTCAGTTCCTTTGGAGCAGAATGTGAAGTTGAGCGCAGATGCAGGTGAGCTTCTCGAAGACCCTACTATGTACAGACACATAGAAGGAAGCTTGATTTATATGACTATTACCAGGCCAAATTTGAGCTATGATGTTGGATTGGTAAGTCAGTTTATGCAGGCTCCAAGGAAACCGCATTTGGATGCGGCTAGATGCATACTCAGGTATGTGAAGTCCACATTGCAGTATGGACTATTTTATGAGACTGGGGTTCACATACAGTTGCATGGATATACTGATGCTGATTGGGCTGGTAGCATTTCTGATAGACGATCTACCAGTGGATATGTGTTCTCTTTTGGGAGTGCTGCAGTCACTTGGAGCAGCAAGAAACAACCTACAGTTGCCTTGTCTAGCACAGAGGCCGAGTACAGGGGTGCAGCAATGGCTGCATGTGAGGTAGCTTGGTTGCATAAGCTACTTTATGATATGCATCAGCCTACAGATGGGCCAGTTGTCATTTATTGTGACAACATGAGTAGTATACACTTGGAAAATAACCCAGTCTATCATGCTAGAACAAAGCACATTGAGGTGCATTATCACTATGTGCGGGAGAGGGTTTTACTAGGTCTTATTGATCTAGTTTATGTCAGCACAGAGGATCAAGTAGCTGACATATTTACGAAGGCATTGGGCGCAGAGAAGCTACGCAAGTTCAGAGACCTGCTTGGTGTGCAGGAATTGGGATTTAGCTCGAGGGGGAGTGTTGAGATATCGAGCTCCACTCATGATATGCCAGGGTGACCGTTGTGTATTTATGTCACCGACTTGTCAGTTTGCAGATGCGGTTGGTACATCGTCCATGAATAATAGCTACATGATAGCTATCCTTATCTACTCTAGTTCGTGGCTCAGTTAGTATGCCACCTTAGTTAGTTGAGTTTGGTTTGAGACCCATATATAGGGTTCTTCTATTTCTTTGTATGAGACTTCTTTTTGGCTTACACAACTAAGAAGAGGAAAACTGTTTTCAGCCTCCACCTTTGTGTGTATTCCCCCATTGTGCAAGCAAGAAAGCTACAAGTGAGACTCCTTCCTTCTCTCCCACAATCTTGACACTCTAATCAGATATGGGAAGTCTGTAGTGATTGTGTGTAACAGACATTAAGAGGGATTCAAACGCATTGGAATCGCGCTCGCCGCCGACGCAATCAGACCAACTCGCAGTGGTCCGATTCCCAGAATCGGACCACCAGAGTCCTGGGGTCAGACCGTCCGATTCCCAGAATCAGACCGTCCGACTGAGAGAGTCGGACCAGACCTGTCCGATTCCCAGAATCGGACACCCTGATCGAACGTGCCATGTGGCACTCGGACTGCCCATTATAGTCGAACCATCGTAGCCGGACTCGGACCAGTCCTGGACCACTTTGAAAGTAGGACTACCCTCCTGGTTCGATTCCCAGAATTGGACCACCAGGGTCGGACGAGCCCCAGAATCAGACCAACCCCGTCCGACTATCAGAGTCAGATTAGACCTGTCCGATTGCAAGAACCGGACCGTCCGACTCCCAGAGTTGGACTAGCTCTGTCCGATTCCCAGAATCGGACCATCCTGCTAGAAGGAAAAGATAAGGATCTTTTGCTAGCCTTGCTACAGACCTGACCCTAGGAAGCAACCCTGAACACCCCCAAGACCTAGTTTGACCATTAGAACCTCAGAGACCAATCAAACTTAGGGCAGAACCAAAAACGCAGCACAGACCCGTAGAAAGACCATAGAATAGCCGAGAACCGAGTTGAGAACTCAAATTAGGCTGGGAATGTGGGTAGAAACAAGGCGGAGTTTGCATTAAACGCTTTCTACATCGGCATTTCACTCTTGTGCTCCACTAAATCTGCACATCAAGAAAAGAGAAAAGCCTATTTTCGCACCAAGCACTACGAAAGCACTAAGCACAACGTGTGAGTAAGGATCACAGCTGCTTTCGAATAACAAGGAGCACACCTAGATATCTAATAACATTAAGGAACCCACTAGTAGGAGAAGACCCCACGACTTAGACAGGTGCCTGAGTGCTCTACTAGTAGTACCTGGATAAGACACGAAGACACAGGAAGCAACAAGATAGAGGAGTGGAAGTTTCCGGAGCTGATTGGATTCATTGACACCCTCGTGGAGCTGGAAGCAAAAACAATGTCGGGATCAACAGGCGAACAAGGGGAAGACCGATTAGACTTAGGAGAATTTCCAACCTCGGTCCAGGAACTGGTCCATGACTACGATCTACTCACCAGGACCGTGATCCAAGGCAGACCTGTAGAGGAAGTGGTAGCTAATCTAAAAGAAGAGAGAAGAGCTATCAAGAGAGCACTGGAAGGCATAATTGCCTACAACCATAAGCAAAGGGCTAGAAGGCTGCAGCAAGACAGACGAGTACTAGACCTAGCTGGGGCAGCCAAGTCCGGACGGAACGTAGAGAGGGAACGGGCAGCAGAGGCTGGCATGACATTGAGTGAACTAGTGGCAAAGCGACTCATGGACAATACATCTGTGGAACAGAGTTCTATTGCCCTAGCCACCGCGCTACGGTCAGGATTGGAAGTCACACAAGGGGCTAAAGGGCAGGCTAGAATCCCCATAGTAGCAAAACAACTAGCTTGATACGAACCTAAAGACCATATTGGGGAATATGGAAATTTCCCATAAGTTTGGGACACATGGTCAAATCTTTGGATTTGTCATAACTTGAACACTATAACTCCAAATGGAGTGCTCTATAGCTCAATAGATTCCATTTTTCAAGAGCTTTCCAATGATAGGTCACATCATATGGTTTTGAAAAAATTATGGGCATGTTATCTGGGTACCACCTTTTAGTATTCAAAAAATGGGATTTGGGAGATTCCCAAACTCACTAATATTGTGTTCCTAGGAGTGACCCGTACAGCTTCATGGAGCAGTTCGAGCAAGTATGTGAGGCGAACAGTCTTATTGACCCTGCGCAACGAGCTCAAGCCTTCGGCCTATGCTTAGGCGACGAGGGGAGGACCTGGTACTCTAGTCTGGATGACGCAGAACATACAAACTTTGCTCGCCTTAAGGGCCTCTTTATCAAGAGGTTTTCGGAGGCAGGGTATTCAGATAACCTCATTCTTAGGTTGATGAATATCAGTCAAAGGGAGAAGGAGGACGTTAGGGATTACATCACTCAGGTGCGTAGTACAAGAGAATCCTTGCAAATGAGCAACCTACCGAGAGGGCAGTGTCTACAGTGTTCATGAACGGGATTCGGAGTGAGGAGCTCTACAAGGCTTTGGCTAGTAACTTCACCTTACAGCGAGACGTGCTAGCTCGAGTCTTCGAGAAGGCAATATGCATAGATGATCAACTCAAGGAATGTAGCATGAGGACTCCCAACCGAGATAGTGCAAGAGAGAGGGACCCTGAGAGATCAACCACCTTGGGGGAAAAAGCACCTGCTAGCATGTAGGATAAGGGAAAGAGTGTAGACCACGACCAAGGGATGCCAGAGATGAGAATGGAGATTGCACGGTTGCAAGAGCTCATGAGGAAGCCTGTGAGATTGCATGTACAATGTGTGTATTGCAGCGGCAATCACCTCCCGGTTGAGTGCCAAGATCCTAGATCTCGGCCGTGCTCAAATTGTGATAGATTCAGGCATAATGCAGCGCATTGCAGAATGCCGAGGAGATTCCCATACACGCAGCAGTACAACCCTCCATACTTAGGTAATAGGCCACCTAATTTCTTTGGCAGGGGAGCCCAGTTAGCTCTTCCAGCACCAACTGACTCAAGACCTACCGTGCCTAGGTTGGAGATGAACCCAACTGGTATACCCAGGCCACCAGGGCCTTTTGTGACTCACCCACCTAGCGATGCTCCTGTTCACTTTGTGGAGGAGCCTAATGAGGAAGAGACATATGTCAATCTGTACATATCCTATGACGAGGAGGGCAACCCAGTCCTGATGAACTATCAGCCAGTGCCAGTGATGGCTTTAGGAAGAGGAAGAGGCAGAGGATTTGGAGGGCCTAGCCAGGATCCAGTCACATACTGGACTTGCGGCTACCCAGGCCACATTTCATCACACTGCCCAGAGCGAGAACAAGCTAACAAGGACAAAGCGGATCTCCGATGCGCAAAGTGTGGAATCACACATTTGTTTCCTGACTGTCCTAGGTGGAAGCCATCAACCAGCTCTGCCAACATGCCATCGGTGCCTTTGGGGCTCTTTGGAGTGGAAACTTTTGGTAGTGAGGATACGCCTATCCCACTACATGCTATGACGCGAGCTCAAACGAAACAAACAGGCATCTCCTTGCCAGGGCCAAGTAACCTTGATGCAACCTCAATGGGGAAGAAAAGCTGGAGGATATGGAAAAAGAGAACTGATGCAAAGATAACCCTTAAAACCAAGGAAACAACTACGCTAGTAACGGGAAAGAAGGTCACATACGCAGAGGCAGAGACCTCGGCTCCTAAGACAACAGAGCTAGGGAGTGCCAAGGTAGGGGAATATCCCCACCCCAAATGGCAACTCGAGGCTATAGCCAAGGTCAAGGAGTGGGTCAAGGACGCCCAAAAGCACCTTGAGGATGCTAAATCCATATTGGAAGACCCTACGGACGACTTTTCCAGTGTTAGCACACCAGTCTCACCCTCAAAACCACAGGCTGGGAGCATACCTGCACCACTAGGAGCGACTCAGAGCAAGGTCGGGGGGAAGCTTACCAGGGCAGATAGAACGCATGGCCTAGAACTGTTAGCCTCAAAGAAAGACAAGGGTCTAGTAACCTCCTCACAACCTTTTTGTCCACTCCAGTAACTCTAAGCTTGGAGGATCTACTTAGGCAAAATCACTCCTTGTGGCAGGAGTTAAAAGACTTGATCGAGGGACACACAGGACTTGCGGGTGTTGATCTGCAAGATCATGATGCAGTTACACGGATTCCAAGTCTAACTCTACACTGAAAACCTAAGTCTTTGCACATCAATGCTTTTTGGGAAGGCACTGAAATGCACGCAATTTTGCCCGTCCTAGCCTTAGGAGACATGACTCGAAAAGGAATTGTAAACACATGCGCTGGTGTTAGTGTGCTAAACCATGCAGTCCTAGAGGCATGGGGAAACCCTCCTGTAGAGACTGCTAGATTCAATGTCATGTTAGCAAACGGAATGAGGGTAAGATCACTTGGGGTCTTAAAGAATTGGCCGGTAAAGATTGCCGGTGTGCAATTTTCGGTAAACTTCATTATCATGAAGGGAGTGGATTATGACATACTATTAGGCCGACCTTGGATGAGGAATGCACATGTCATAGAGGACTGGGGCAATGGTTTGATTTTCCTAGGGAAGAGAACTAGTGCAGTGAGGGTAGAGATGGACACTTGGACGACGACACTTGTTGACCTAGCTGCTATCTCGGCTATGCTAAAAGGCGATACTCAAATGACCAGACCCTATAGATCGCTTGCTAGATATATTCCTTGCCCCGAGGATGAGAGGGATTGGATGCACGTTTTGGCAACCATTGACCTACCATTCTCGGATGAGGAAGAACCACATCAGCAGGCTGCTAAAGCCGCAACCATGCCAACTAAGGAGCCAGTTGTGCCACTTTGCATGATGGCAGGAAGCTCACTCAACCCGGGCAAACCGGCCTTGTCCCACATCCCCAACAACAAATTAGAGCTTCAGAAAATCGTAGAGTATCTGACCAATAAATTGGACAGCAATTTGGCTGCTAACTTAAAACCTCTACATGACCTTTTAGCAAATCAGAATGGAAATGGACCAAGGTCCACGACGTGAACTTGTTATATAACTGGGCTTTAGTTACTGATGACAAGGAGACTGAAGAGGGAAGCTTAGGGGATGATGAGTAGTCAGAAGGACAGAACTCCGATGATGAGGAGTATGAGGACTGTCACTGTACGGGAGAAGAGAGTGAAGAAGAGATCAACACAATAGAGTACGACACGGAGGAAAAAGCGATAGAACAAATCAGGACAGACTCGAGGCCTAGGAAAGAAGGGATCAGTCGGAACGAAAAAGGAGTCATGCGAATGGAGTGTGACAGATCCTGGCTAGAACACATAGGAGCCATGGATTACGAACAAGCAGGAGTAGCACAACCATGGGTAATCCCAGTGCTCAAGACAGATGCACCTACGGAACTACGACCCCCTAGAGAAACACCTTCCTCAAGTGAGGGATGCGAGTTCAACTCAGAGTCGGAAGTTAGCACTGAGAGTGATCTCGCGATACCACAACTCTCTAAGGTCAAACTCACCAAGGGAGACTTGCCAGTCCACCTAAGGCGCAGGAGGCTAAAAGAGGAGGCCAGAAAGCAAGCAAGGGACTCAGAAGCGGAAAGGCAGAAGAAACCACAGGATCTGCCCAAACGGTTTACAAAATTTAAAAAGGGTGACAGAGTGGTGATTCTGTTAGGTGCAAAAAGACAAGGTCAGACTACTAAACCGATTGAGGGACCCGCCAAAGTCAAAGAGGTTAACTTGGCTGGGGAAGGTGAAAAACCAAGACCGGTGTTCATTGCAGATGACTTGGTGGAGGATGAAGAGACCAAACTCGTTGCGCCCTGCAAGAGTACATTGACATATTTGCCTGGACATTGGACGAACTTAAGGGAGTCAACCCTAGGGTCATGACTCATAACATCCCAATGGTCCCAGATGTAGTGCCAACGAAACAACGACCTTACCCCATGAATCCCAAGCACGCCCATGCAGTAAAAGAGGAGATTGATAAGCTCATGAGGGAAGGATTCATATA
Source organism: Lygodium microphyllum (assembly GCF_053477565.2). Classification (NCBI taxonomy): domain Eukaryota; kingdom Viridiplantae; phylum Streptophyta; class Polypodiopsida; order Schizaeales; family Lygodiaceae; genus Lygodium; species Lygodium microphyllum. The sequence goes on from NC_141160.1 coordinate 9,156,419, forward strand.
TGAGATCGAGCACACGGACTGGGTATCACCTATCATAATTGTCATGAAAAAGAATGGAAAAATCCGAGTGTGCGTGAACTACAAAAAAGTGAATGCCGCTACGAAGAGGGATAACTATCCTTTACCTTACACTGAGCATATGCTTGAGAGGGTAGCAGGAAAGAAAGTCTACAGTTTTCTGGATGGTTTCTCGGGCTACAATCAAGTGCAAGTGCACCCTGACGACAGGCACAAGACTGCCTTTGCCACGGAATGGGGCATGTTTGCCTACATTGTCATGCCTTTTGGGCTAATGAACGCACCTGCAACTTTCCAACACCTAATGTGCACTATCTTTAAGGACATGCTTAGGCGCGAACTGGAAGTGTTCGTGGACGACTTATGTTTACACTCTAGTTGGGCCGAACACTTGGAGAAATTGAGAGCCATTTTTGAAAGGTGTAGGCTATACCACCTCTCGTTGAACCCCTTAAAGTGCCAGTTCTAAGTGAAACATGGATGCATCTTAGGGCACGTAGTGTCAAGGAATGGCATTGCTACTGACTTTTCCAAAGTCAGAGTCATTGTTGACTTACCGCCACCCGATAACTACAAGGGAGTTTAGTGCTTCTTGGGACACACTGGATATTATCGACGCTTTGTACTAAATTATGCACTAATAGCTAGACCATTGTACAAGCTATTGATAGTGTTTGAGTGGATGGAGGAATGCCAACGCGCATATGAGGAGTTAAAAAAGGCTCTTACTACTGCACCAATCCTACGAGCCCTAGATTGGAACATAACATTTCATGTACACATAGACGCCTCTAAGTTCGCTATTGGAGCCGTGCTCTACCAGCCTGGTGAACATGACTTGGATTACCCGGTGAGTTTTGCCAGCAGGCAGCTCACAGAGACCGAGATGAACTATTCCACGACAGAAAGGGAGGGGTTAGCCATGGTATTTGCGGTAAAGAAATTTAGGCATTACCTGTTGGCCACTCCCTTTGTCTTCTTTGTTGACCATCAAACCTTGCTGTATCTTGTGAACAAGCCTTACGCTATGGGGCGCATAGCTAGATGGTTACTCATCTTACTGGAGTTTGACTTCTATGTGGTTGTACGCAAAGGAAAGCAGCATTACATGGCTGGCCACATGTCCCGCATACCCACAGGAGAAGCCGCTGAACAAGGCATGCCTGACGATTTGCCGGATGCCCATCTCTTGAACCTGTCTAGTGAGCGAGAATTATTTAAAGCTGATCTGATGCCGTATTGGGCCGATGACATAGTGCAAGTGCTAGAAAATGGACTACCAGAGCGACCCATTGAGAAGGCCAGGCTGAAAAGACTTATCTTGAAAATTCAGCCATACCAACTGAAGCTGGTCAACTCTACAGGTTGGGACAAGATAGTTTATTGCGGAGGTGCGTGTGTGAGCACGAGATGCACGATGCATTGAACGAAGCACATGGAGGAATCGCTGGAGGACACTTTAGCAGGGACACGACAGCCCGAAAAGTGCTACAATCCCAGCTATGGTGGCCCGCCCTCTTCCATGATGCAGCTAAATTTGTAAAGCACTGCGATGAGTGCCAAAGGACCAAAGTGCCTATGCAAAAGGACAAGATGGAGTTGACCCCTGTCATAGCCCGACAACCCTTTGAAAAATGGGGCATCGATTTTATTGGACCTATCAGTCCTGCGGCACAATATTCCCAAGATCGCTACATCATTGTGGCAACCCACTATCTAACAAAATGGACAGAGGCACGAGCCACGAGGAAGAATGATGCTAGAACCACCACAAAGTTCTTGTGGGAGTAAGTCATTTCACGGTTTGGCTGTCCAATCAAACTTGTAAGTGACCAAGGCACACACTTCATTAATGAAGTGATTGCCCACTTGCTCTCTACCTTCCTAATAATTCATTGGAAGTCCTCTCCCTATTACCCTCAGGCTAATGGCCAAGCCGAATCCACAAATAAAATCTTAGTCAACATGCTTACAAAAGTCGTGTCTACTTCAAGAAGTGACTGGGACAACAAGCTAATGGCAGCCTTGTGGGCCTATCACACAGCTTATAAAACGGCTGTAGGACAGACACCTTTTAGGCTGATGTACGGAATTGAAGCCATTTTACCCTTAGAATTCTTCATCCCTAGCTTGAGGCTAGCAGTCCAGGAGCGTTGGGAGGGAAGACAGGCTTGGACCAACCGCTTGGTGGAGCTAGAGTGCTTAACGGAGACCCAACTCCTCGCCACTCACTCTCTGATTTGTGAAAAGGCTCGACGAAAGATGTGGTTTGACAAGCATGTCAAGCAGTGGGACTTCGAACAAGGGGACCTTGTTCTGCTATACTCGGTAAAAGGACATAAACAGAAGATGAAGTTTCGGGGGCTAGGGCCTTTCAGAGTACGCATGATTGGTAGGACCGGGAATGTTGAGTTGGAGACACTTGACGGTGAAGGAATAGGCTTTTTTAACGGCAGCCGCATAAAGAAGTACTATCCTCCTTCCCATCCATTACATGAGCCACCCATGCTAGAACCCCCATTGAATGTCCGCATGGCTACTATAACTGACCTTACAGATCAGGATGAAGAAGCAGTGGCACCGGCGTATCTACGAATCACAGTCATAGCAGAAGCGGTGTATTCTTTCGAAGCCTTGATTGATGAAGGTGCTGACTACAACATCTTGACGCGTGACCATGGGACACGCATTGGTCAACCGAAACTACAACCCACTAAGGCCAAACTCACCCCGTTTGGAGGTACTGCTTATTCACTCCTAGGGAAGTGCAAGGTGGTCGTTTCCATCGAATCTAAAAGTTTACCAGCCTTCTTCCATGTGTTGCCTGACACTAAAGGAGCCGGTAATGTGTCACTATTGGGTTGCACTTTCAAGAAGCAAAACAAACTGTAATGTGGATTACAACCTAAACCGCATACATCTTGCTATCGGCAATGTGCATATAGTGACGACCTTCAGCAAGGGCTGTCTTGATTCCTCCACCATTACGAAGCCACCGGTAGAAACCCCTACGACCATGCTTCAGCCCGAGTCTGAACAGAAAGAAACTACGGCCTCGTGCGAGGCTCTCAACCCCAGGCCCAAACACACCAAGAGTGCTCACAAGGCCAAGGAGTCCAAGCTTATGTGGGTGCCAAAATCACAGAAACCACATCAGGGTACACCACCCAAATGCGATCCTAACTACCAAAATCATCAGCCGTCCCGACCTAAGAGGCAGTCTAGGCGCTATCGATGTAGACACACAACCACGCCGTGATGGATCCCCAAAGATCTCTTGCGGGCACAAGGATACTACAAGGGCAACCCCTGGATTTGGGTGCCTAAAAATGGCCGGCTAAGAAGCTCATCTACAAGCAATCTCACCCTAATGAGGGAGGTTTGCACAAGTGGTGCCCAGAACATAGTCAGTAGGCCATGGCCAGCTGTGGCTAGTAAGTCTCAGCTCATCTATCGACCAAAGCAAATGCCACAGGCCTTAAGCCTACCTAATCTAGAGAATTTAAAAACCACTATGACTGCTCACTCAGAACCCAGCACAACAACCATGCCCCCGGAGCTTCCTACAGCACATCAAAGTGCTTCAGAGTGCAAGGCCCAACCCGTGACACCGATGAGGGAGTCACCACTATCCAGTCTAGTTGCACCACCCCCACCAGCGAGTCTTAAACCTTCATACGCGATACGACCTTTCCTCTCCTTGGCTAAGGACCTTGCCGCGACTTCTGGGAAATGAGAGGCTAGACCTAGGTCTTCTTGACGAAATGCTTACTTCGGACGTTCGTGCATTACCATGCACTTGGAAAGAATACGAACTTATGACCACTAAATTCCCCAAAATTGCTGCCGAACTGATAGCAAACGACGAAATCTCAAAGGAACAAGCTGCCCTCAGAAGACTCATCACTTTGTATCGTAAGTCTCCTCGTTCTGCTCCTGAAAAGGAGTTGCAAGAGCTCATGCAGATGGCAAGCTCGCCTTCCATGTTCTTGCAGCAGTGGTTTACTCTAAGGATCCAATGGAAGAAAAAAGGTTGTCGAATAATGACCAATGTTGAGCAACGTAGGGCAGTTAAAACCATTGAATATGACCCCACTTATGTGGCACCTATCTCGTTTATGGTCTTGGCCATCACCCGCAATCAGCATTTGGACGACCATGTGCTCGCCCACCCCTACATTGACCAATTCCTCATCGAACAGGAATTACATGTTGCCAGTCGCCTCAATACTGGAGATCTCTTCCACGATGACTTGACCTACATTTCCCAAGTCTCCATCCAACCATCTACTCTTGATTGTCATGCCCAACTCGAATACAATCCAAGCTTCTATGATTGGTTATTGGCCAAGTAAGTCAACCCACGCGACACAGTGTTTACCTCGTCCTTCCTGTGCTAATCCTAGGAAGGATTCTTTGAAAGATCCACGACGGAGGGGAGGAGAAAATAAGAGAAAGAGCATAGCAAAAATGAAAGTTATGCTATCTAGCTAGTAGATTGTTATAATTAATTAAGTTTCTATGGAAGAATACTGCAAGGGAAAAAAATAGCAATTGCTGCTGTGGGCCGGTTTCTAAAATTCAAGCCTCTAAGCAGTACACCAATTTTGGGCACATACATTTTTCTCTCAAACTGAGTTTTGATTAGAAATAAGCCAGTTGTTAGGCATTAATGTTGGCATGGTGTGTTGACAGGTCACCACCATGGCAGGACAAGACAAAGGGGGAAAACTCCCATTCTTTGAAGAAGAGATGACCAAATTCGGCATCAGCATCAAGACACGAGGATTCAATCAATTCACTTTCAAGCACACACTGAATCTGGATGAGGCCATCCTGGAGGAACCTGCGATCAAAGACTTGGTGGACAGATGCCACCTCCACAAGTATGTGGAAAAGGTGGGGCAAGCCATGGATTACGGCATGTGTGTGGATTTCCTGAGGAACTTCAACAAGGGCAAGAGCTGTGGCACTGTCACAGTAAGGATAGGGGAGTAGGAAAGAAGAATCGAAGTGCCCCTCAATGCAACAATCATAGAAAAGGCCCTGGGGCTCGTACCCAAGAAAGAAAGACGGCCGAGACGGGATGTTTACACCATGCTGGGGGTAAAGAAAGAAAAGGTGCACACCATGGATGGAATCAGCTTGGCTGACATCCCGGACCCAGCAGTGAAATTACAAGCGAAGATGATCCATACCCTCTTCTCGGGCCAACGGTACAATGCATTGATGAACAGGATCGGGGTCCCGCTATTGGAAAGCATCGCAGCAGGAGTCCCTGATGAGATAGACTGGAATGGGTTCGTACAGAAAACCATTCAAAGTTCAGCTGCCCTCCTCACTCCGGCGGAAGCACCAGCAGGAGGAGAATCCCTTGCCTCAACCGCACGCTCCGCAAGGAAGAAACTTGCGTCAAAGGCAGCTACAATCAGATACGGTGGTATTCTGATAGCCATCATAGATGAAGGATTAAAGGATGCGGGTGTCATGGAGGAGCAAGCTGCGCATCAAAGCCCACCTCACCACGAAGGAGGGGAATCAAGCGAAAGAACAATAAGTGACAAGGGAGAACACGAGGTGCCGCCTACACGAGTGAGCAAACCCGAATAACAAAACAAAAGTGACAGGAGACAGAAGGAGAAGAAAGATAAATTAAGTAAAGAAGAACGGGTACATCAAGAGGGCTCAAAGAGAGTCTAGCAGGGCTGAGGAAGAAAGGAGGAGGAAAGAGGAGGAGGAGGTTGCAAGGATAAGAGATGAGTCAAAGAAGGCAGAAGGGGACAAGAAAAGATGGGCAGGAGAAGAAGCCGAAGAGCAGCGACTGAAGGAACTGGCCGAATTGGCAGAAGCTACAAGAAGATCTGTGGAAGAGACCCATGGGGGCGGAGAACTCGAACCCGTAAGCCCCGACCATAAAGCCGAAGCTAGTGCAAAAGCTAGTGCAAGCGTGGAAGCAGCTCCAGTGGTCGTAGACAAGAGCAAATCCCTACTACATCCACTTCCTTCCTCCTTTGTGCCAACAACAACTAAAACTACGACTGCAACCACCGCACAACCCACACCTCCCCTCGACACGGCACAGCTCATGACCATGATGCAGATGCTAGTGAGCAAAGTGGCCAAAATCGTGCCAGAAACCACATTGAAAAGGCCCACTACCGCAGATGTAGAGTCATGGCAAGACCCTAAACGACAAAGGCTGGAGGCATCGACCGCCACGCCCCATACTCCCATGCCTGCCGACACTCACTATGATGCATATGTGACTGAGCTACTGACACAACTAGACAAGGCAAAAGAAGAGAAGAAAGTTGCCTTGCTGAAGCTAGAGAAAGAAAAAGAAACGTCAGCGGCCCTTAGGCTAGAAGTCTCAAGGCAGGAAGCCGACAGACGGAGAGAAATAAAGGCCCTATAGGACCAACTAGCAGAAAAAACGAAGGAAGCCCAAGACAATGAAAGCTGCCTTAGACAAAGGCTGGAAGACGAGGAGCAGAGCCTGGTGGCAGAACAAAGGAGCCTAAAGCTACTAATGCAGCAATACAGTGGTCTACAGCAAAGGGTCGCTCAAGTGGAAATGCTCTACCAGGGGGTTCAGGAAGGCGAAGCCACTATTCCACAAGAACATGCCATGGAGCCCCAGTCGTGGCAGGAGCTGGAAGAACAGAACAGGTTAATAAGCGAAATCGAATTCTTGAAGAGTGAAGGGCTAGGAGTCTCAGCAACTGAAGCAAAATGGCTACAGGATGAAGTGCAAAGATTGCAAAATGCGATGGAGACCTCCCAGGAAGACGTAGAAGCCCTCATGGCCATGGCTTTCAATCAAAAAAGGCCATTCCTCCTCGTTGAAATCCAAAGCCAAGAGGAGCTCTGGTGCAAGAAAAATCAGAAATCCTGGCCGAGGTACACCAAAGGCTTAGCATTGTCGATCAAGCCAAAGGGATTGCTGAAGAGCAGCTGGCTCACAAATTAAGAGAAAGAAACCAGTTATGGTTTTTATCAAATGAGCAGCAAGAGGTAGTAACCACCTTGGCAAGCCAACTGGAGGAAGAAAAGAAAAGGATGGAGGAAAGAGCCATGGAATGGGAAAGGAAAAATTTTGACAAAGTGAGGGACTTAACCGAACGCCTGGCGGTGGTAGAGTGCGAAAGAATGCTTGCAGAAGCTACGGTTGAGGCTGTAGAAATAACCACTAAAACCCAGCGGCAGGACTTCCTCAACATGGTGCTCCACGTGACGCAAGCTGAGGGCGATGATCCAGTGGAAAAGGTGAAAAGAAAGTTGGAGCTAACCACCCAAGCTCTAAGATATGGTCTTCAAGAGCGGGAGCTTCCAACAAGTACAGGAATCATTAAAGAGCAACAATTCTACTACCTACACTGTACGGGCCTTTCCACTGCTGAGCTCAAGGAGTTAGGTTTTCAGGAGCAGGAGCAGCCACCACCACCACCACCAATCATTTCACCTGTGGTTGAGCAGAATGTTGAAGAGGGTCCGGATTTCGAGCAAGATGATGACAAAGAGCCACAAAGAATACTGAGTCCGCCTCAACCCGATATCCCACAGGAGAAGCCTACAGATGCCCATCTACCTAAGCACATAGTTGCAGCAAGGAGAAGGAGACAAGAGTTAGCTGAGGAGGCCCAACGTTGAGCACGCACACTTCCATGACAACTCCCTGAGGAGCCCATGCCACTGAGGAATGATACACATCCTGTAGATTGGCCTCAGGAGTTGGCCATCTGGCATCAGCGAGAGTTACATAAGAGGCCATTCGAGCTTTCATTTGCTTTCCCACGCTCTCTGGACCGGGCCCTGCCTCTAGAAGTCATAGCCAAGATCAAAGATCTGGCTAACGAACTTGCAAACAGATGGATGGAAGAAAGGAGCATGATAATGACTAGGTGGTGACAAGAGCCATAGGAGTACTGGGAAGACAAGGTCAATCTAGTTCCCAAAACCGTCCAAGGCTACGAGGCACAACCGAAATGGCAAAAGCAGATTTGGGACACCAATTTTGATGCATGGACCACATTTTGTAGTTCATTCCCCAAAGAGCGCAATGATCCCATATACATGCCCTACCCCTGTAGGCATGGAGTGGACTATGATAGAGATTTACATGGGGATTATGACTTCCTGAAAATATATAATGTAAATGCTAGAAGCCTTGAGGAGTGCTTAGTATTTAGGGTAGAGGATATACTTCCCTTTATAAACCGTTTCCTTGTAGACTTTTCTTCCTGCCCTAATCCAGCATTTTTGATCACTTGTAATTACCTCCGACTTATCAAATTCTTGCTACTCTAGAAACCTGCAGCAGAGGAAGCCCATCTACCCCCACTCTTCTTTGATATTAACCTAGGAATAGATAGTAGAGCCATGACTAGGTTGATGATGCGGGCTACTCTCCTCCCTACCTTCTGTCTAGAGCTCTTAGAAAATATGAGTGACACCCGCTTTGCAAGCTGTAATCACCCCTTCTTGTCCACCACTCCTCTGAGAGCTAAAGCCGGTATTAAAGAATACCTACAAAGTCGCGCATTCTTATCACAATGCCTGCGATCGCCCTGTGACTAAATATACCTTGCCAAATGTACTCTCTCCCATTCCTTAAAAAAAAAACAGCAAGCTGAAATATGAATTTACTACTAAACAGGTTGACAGGGAGGACACCACATGTACTTTTGCAGTCTTCCTTTACTATTATTGTGCACCACACTCACTGCATCTAGAGTCCTCTCTAGCCCCTCCCCCACTTCACACTTAAGGCACATCAAGGGCAGGACTTTCAGACCTGTCACCCTAAGTTTTGCACCACACCTCCAACGACGCACGAATTGGGTCCTCAAGAGTGGGACATTGCCAAGGGCTCGCCCAAGGTTAGACCCATTTCCTAGTTCCACTGGCATGGGCATCATGCACTACACAGTGAGACAGACACACCCCCCTAGGAAGTGCACAACTTTTCTTGCAAGTTATGTTTGTGTTTCCCGAATGGGCTGCTTGGCTAAAGAAGATCGTCCACTACATCCTTCAATGACAAGGAATTTTTCCATCAGTCGGACATGACTCCATTCCCACAACTTTGAAGCTTCCCTGCAAAGGTCTAAAGGGCTCCACACACTTTATGTGGCCAAACATCCGTTACTGACGGCTGCCATGACTGAACCAAATCAAGCAGAAGAAAACCCCAGTGATGGATCTGCCATTGGCATAGATCTTGGAACCTCATCGTCTAATGATCCCTGCCCAAGGCCTCAAGATCTACGGATCGCTTATTGCTTCCACAAGCCTGAAGACCTTCAACTCAAAACTAAAGACCTTCTACTCCAACACAAGGATCTTCAACCATAGTCACGGATTTTCAAGGCCAACAGTGTTTGGGGGGTTTTTCCAGAATAAATCCCTCCAATACCACCCTCCTAAGGGATTGCTTATTGATTCAAGCGTTTCAGATACTCAAAGAACAACGGGCTACCTCAAGGGGCGCCACAACAGTGTGAAAGATGTCTAGGAACTTCATGGAGCCTAAAGCACGCCGGAATCTCTCCTGATCATTGTCATCAAACCCCATCACTTCTCATTCACAAGCATCAATGTCATCTACTCGCCAGTCCACCTCGAGACAGCTTCATCTATCCCACTACCTCCCACCACAGTGCCATGGGACTGGTGCTTAGCTAGGAGGGGGGTAATGTTTACCGCAGCACAGAGGAGCGGGAAATGGAAAAAAAGAAAAGAAGGAAAAGGCACCTTAACTGGAAACCAGACCCTGGAAAAAATTAAATGCACGGGCATGACCCTCAAGAAGTCTTAGAGTCGCCCAAGGAGAGTAAAAGAATAAAAAGCACACCATTAAGTGCAAAAACACTTCCAAAACCTTGTAAGAGAGCGCCAAGCTCATTCCTTTGCAAATCGTATGCATTAGTTGGGGATAGTATAGACTAGAACGGTGGGAAATGAGAAATGGGCCTAGGCTAATGGTCGGCCATGTAAAAAAGGGGGATGACTGCCCATGAAAAGTAGGGCATGTATATAAAGTTGAAAAGTGAATGGAAAGATCATTCTTGTGTGTGGCCAAAGCTTCTTCTTCTTCTTCTCTTGTTTCTTACCTTCTTGCTTGTGCTTGAGAGAGGGATTGAGAGAGTGTGAGGGAGTGAGGGAGTGATTGTGTGAGAGTGAGGGATCTTGGAGAAGAAGCTCTCCATCTTCTCTCTTCATCTTCTCCTCTTCTCTTCTCTTCTCTTGTCTCGTGCATGGCTATGGAGGATGAAGCTCATGGGAGAGGGATTGAGGTTGCTTGAGCTTGCCTCAAGGATCCTGGAGCTACCGATGTGCAAGAAAGAGGAGGGTACTTGATCGAGCATCAAGGTAATCTCACTACACCCGTAAGGTAGGCATTGCGCGTCGGCTATATGAGAGGTAGCCATGGCCGCTCGGTTCGAAACACTTGAGCAATAAGTGGTCCGTAGGTCTCAGGGTAGATCTCGAAGCTTCCCTCCAGCTAATGTGGAGTGCGTAGAGTGTAAGTGGGAAGATGGGTGATTGGAAAATGGGTCTGTGCTATGTGAACCAAGGTTCACTAGGTTTGTCCCACACTTGAGGACCTAATCAATGAGAGGTTCAGGTGCGGTGAGGTGATGTTTAGGGTGAGAAGTGTGCCAATCTCATGGGTCATCTTGCACTTGATAGCCCTGAATGGCTATGAGGGAAGTGGGAAAAAACGTTGGGGCTAGTGGGTTGAAGATGAAGCCAACTAATTGAGATCATTGGGCACCTTCAACTTGAGAACCTCTAGGTGCTTTTTGTCTGTGGGATGATTTCAACTATTGCTTATCTTTCCTTTTGTCTTGAGATGGTGGGAGAAGAGGCCTTAGGGATTGCTCAAGGAGCCTTTCTCATCAAGAATCCCTTTATTGACAAGTGAGCATTCATTGTTGTGGAGGGCAAGAATTGGTGAACCTACTTTCATTCCTGTCTTTCAAAAGCTTTGTAGTAGCAAGTAGCATGGTGATTCAGAGTATGAGCCTTGTTATGGCATACCCATATGTACCTGCATTTATGTCAAAGAACAAATGGTGGAGTCCCTCTTCTTCCGTTTCTCTATTTTGATTTAGTAACATCATCAATGGATTAAGATTGTTGCAAGTAGTTAGAAAGACTTGATTTGAGAATTTATGGAAAGTCTCTAAAAATTTCTTAAAAGGAGATGCCACATCCACTCTTGAAACGGTAGGCTATTCTCAAGTTTGGTGGCCTTCACATTGAATATAAGTGGAAAATTGTACCTCCCATGGGTGTTTGGGTTCTACTCAACACCATGCCTTTGTGGGTACTAGGGTAGGTGTATAGGGTCTCCTTTTTCCTTGGCAAGGGCTCCATAGAAATCCATCCATGCCTCATCACTTCCCTCCAAAATGGACTATCTCTAGGCTAGTTGTGCCTCAAAGCCACAAACCTTTCTTGGCTTTTCAAGCACCGTGTTTTGCCAATATCCTACCTCTTCTCCCCATGGGTATTGTAGCCTTTGTTCTAGCCATCTCTTCCCTAGCATTTCCCCAACCTCAATCACTTACTTCATTACACTTATTGCCAGTATCTACTTTAGCTTTGCTATTTTTCTGAAGATAAATGTCATTGGAGCATTGAGTGGTTCTCTTCTTTCTAGTGCTCTGATTTCCTCCTCCAAGTGTACACGTTATGAGGATTTAGAGCACCCCACATGTGTGAGTAGGTTAAAGAAAATGCTCTATGGGCTAAAGCAAGCACCTAGAGCATGGTCTAACAAGACTAGAGAGTATCTTATCAACATTGGCTTTTATGTTTCTAATGCTCACCACTCACCTTATGTGAGAAAGGGAGATATAGGATTGTTCATCATAGTCATCTATGTGGATGACTTGATTATTATAGGTGATAGTGATAATGGGATTGCTGAAGTTAAGGATTTTTTGAAGAAGCAATTCAAGATAAAGAATTTGGGTGAGTTAAGGTACTTTCTTGGTATTGAGATAATCAGATGTGATGATGGTATATGGCTATCCCAAAGGCTGCATGGCTTGGATATGCTATCCAAGTATGGTATGACAACATGTCAGCCTCTTTAGTACCATTGGAGGAAAATGTGAAGTTGAGTATGCTGACATTGGGAATGAGATAAAAGACCATACTATGTTGAGGAGGATAGTAGGGAGTTTGATTTACATGACTATGACAAGGCCAAACTTGAGCTATGCTGTTGGACTTGTTAGTCAGTTTATGAAAATGCCTAGAAAGCCTCATTTGGATGCAATTAGACACATATTGTGGTATGTGAAGTCTACTTTACATTATGGACTTATTTATAAGGCAAGTAAGGATGCTTACATTATGGAATTTTTTATAAGGCAAGTAAGGATGTGTAGGTGTTTGGATACATAGATATAGATTGGGTTTGTAGCATGTCAGATAGAAGATCTACTAGCGGATTCATGTTTTTCCTTAATAGTTAGCAAATTCATGTTTTTACTTGGTAATGCAATAGGTACATGGAGCAAAAAAAATAAAAGCAACCTAAATTTTCTTTATTGAGTACAGAGGATGAGTATAGAGTTATTGCTATGGTAGCATGTGAGGTGGTATGGTTGCAATAGTTATTGGGTGATTTGGATGTGTAGGGAGATAGTGCATTTGTCATTCATTGTTGTGACAACATGCAAAACACATTGAAGTGCATTACCACTTTGTGAGAGAGAAGGTACTTGTAGGAGATATTGACTTGGTATATGTTAACACACAGGATTAGATAGCTGACATTTTCACAAAGGCATTGGGTGCAAAGAAGATTCAAAAGTTTTGAAGCTTACTTGGAGTTGCAGAGATACAATTGAGCTTGAGGGGAAATGTTGAGATGGCAAGCTCAACATGTGTGGACATTGATGATAGACTACATGGCTAAATGGGTCCGCACGTCTACATTTAGCACATCATGGTCATTATGATCATCACAGGACCACTAACTTATCACTTATTATATTTATTTTGTTACACCTACCTACAACTGGTATAGTTATAGTGCTAGTCGCTTAGTATAGTCAATTATGCACTATTTGACTTAGTAGGTCACTTTCCTTTATGTTGTATCTTATCTATACTTTGTGTACATTGTATTGTGTGTGTAAGAAGAAGAAGAAACCAACAAGAAAGTGTATTGGCTTCCATCTCTCTTGTTGTGTTCTTGAGTGAGCTTTCTCTTGTGTGTATGGTGTGTGTTTGTTAGTGCAACAGCTCAAGCAAGTCCCCCCACAATGTGATTCTTGGCATGCTTCACATAGCATTGGGTTTCTAAAATCCTCCTAGAGGCATAAGACTACTATGCATGTTATCACATGCTATGATTGCCAAAACTACCCATCCATAGACCCAGAGTGACCCCTTTCGCTACCTCTTCCATTCCAACTCATGTAGAGCCCAAGCACCACACACCTATCATAGAATAGGGCTTCCCATGAACCTCTCCTATTCCTTATCCTTCTCCACCTACTCCACCCTCTTAGGAGGTCCAAGCACCATGCCTATCTTCCTTCTCCATCTCCACCTACTCCACCCCCTCAAGAGGTCCAACCACCACACTCCTATCACAAAACAAGACCCTCCCTCAGTCTTTCCTCTTCCTTCTTCTTCTCTACCTACTCTAGCCTCTGAAGCGGAAAAAATTCATCACTTGTTGGAATTTTTAGTAACCACCATGCCTATGTGCTTGGACAAGGACACAATATCTTTAGAGAAGGCTATTCTTTCTTATCAGTATATATCTTCTCCATATTGGACTAATGGGTATTAGCCCCCTCCACTAGTCAACATTAAGAGACCATACCAATGACAATCAATCTACACAATGGCTAAGGTTTTTTCAATACTCTTCAACAAGCCAATTGTTTTTTTTTTTTTGCAACTAGACTCTACTTTTGGCACTTTTGCCAAACTCTTTGCCCTCATGGACATCGGATTAGATGACCCTCATATGCTCTTGCTAGTGTCTTAGTGGCATCCTATATGGAAATAACATGAGCACTTCTTCTGCACAAGTCTGATAGTTTTGGATAAACTAACACAAGAATCCATAGAAAGAGCTAGAAATATATCAAATACTTTCATTGTATGTGAAAAATAGAATTCTTAAGGACCCTTGCACCATCACTAGTTTACAACAATTATGCAGCTTTACCACTCATTTGTTGAATAAATGGTACTCCCTTTTACATGAAGCAGAAATATTGTGAGGTCTCTAAAGTATGATCCTATATAATGCAAGACCATATCTCTTTGTCCCATCATCGAGTCTTGTACATTGACTCCACCCAAAGAGTTGCTTCACCATCCACTCCTCAACAATTTGCTATCCAAGGAAGAGATCCATGTTGTTAGTCAATTCAATGGACATTCACATCATATTTTTATGAGCTCCTTGTTTGCCTTGACAACCTGGATGCTCTTGCCAACTTAGAATACAAGTTTGACTTCTATGACTAGTGGATTCCCAAGACAAAATTTTTCCCTCAATAAATGGCTCTTATTATATATATAAATAGAACTATCATTTTTATGACCCAAAAATCCAAGCATAGCCACACACACTGAACTTGAGTCCCCAAGCTTGGAAGCTTGCCATCTAATCAAGATTGAGACATGTACCCTCAATCAACCAACAAAAAACTTGACCCATAAGGAGACGTCACCTGCGTGCAAGAAATATATGAAAATACCCCTTATCTACCCCCTATTTATGGGACCTTGCCTTATAAAATGTAACTTACTTCCCTTAAATAACCCCCCTCCCTTACACTCACGTGGTACCATACGGTAAACCCTAGTGGAACCCTCGAGTTACCAAAGTATATAAAAGCATCCTACGTGACTCAAGTGACCTAGCAATTAGGGGAATCAACAGCATCTGTAGATGGAGTTAATTTGAAAAATGTCCCAAAGGAGGAACTTAGAGTCAAATATTCACAAGTACTCCATCATATGTTCACTTACAATTAATAAGAAGACTGCCTACCCATCCAAGTGTCCAAAATGGTTGATGAAGGACATTTTGACAGATAATCTAGTCAATCACAACCTAAATGCATTATGTCTGGAGTGCATCACAAAATCTTTAGGTAGAGGCCACAAAGTCCTTCAAAATAATCCTAGTGAGAAGCTTATTCAATGATAAGGAAATCACGGTCTCATCAACTACAAAGGGATCCTTATAAAAATTCTAATCAATAGTTTAGAAGTTCTTCTCAAGGATTCCCTACCTCTAGGATATGGTAATTAGCCACACTATTTCTCTAAGGAAGTACTAGGGGAATTCAAAGGCTACATCGAAGAAAGTAGGAATGAAAGGAAAAAGAAAATGCATATTCTAGTTCATACTCTGAAACATTGGACAAGGGGGGAGACAAAGGGCAATGATATATGATTTGATTAGTTTGCAAATGGCAAAGGAATAATATGAAGAAGATGGAGGAGAGAATAGTACAATCTATCATAGACATCCTAATTAAAAAAAGAGTAAGACGGAACATGGTCAGAAAAGGGAAAAGAGAAGGTAGGCAAAGGCTTATAGATTATTGAAGCAACAACACTATAGAACCTCATAACAACCATGGAAGGACTACAAATTGAAGTCACAAACTTAGCCAAGGCAAAGACCATGGAAGGAAATCCTAAGAGGACCAAGAAGGAGTGAGTTCATAAAGAGAAGCTCACCAAAACTCAATACAAGATTGTAGAAATGAGCACAAATGGGGGTTTAGAAGCCTTGAAGAAACTCTATGTGAGAGGAGCTCAAGAAGGAGAAACTAGAAGCTCTTATAAGCAAGCAAGAACTTTAGGAGAAATTAATGAGACATAAGAAACACATAGGAACTCCAAAATCAAATCCAATAGAGTAATTTCATGCTTCAGGAAAAAAACATAAAGATGATAAAGTTATGATAGCACTTGTAGGAGATGATCCGTCAACTCACGAATGCCACACTCCTATTATCATAGGAGGTAGAACAACAATGCCAAGAAAGAGAGAAAAAAAACATAAAAAAATGCAAGCCTATTGGAAGATCTCATGTGCAGGCCTCAAAGAAACCTAGCCACTAGGTTAACTAGATCTATAGATTTACTAGAAAATCAAACTTAGAAGCTCTATGAAGAAACCCTCATGAACATGTCTTTTGACTTAGACATAGCATTGTGGTGAAAGCCAATATAAAGTGAAAATGGAATCATATAGCTTTCTATGAAAAAGCAACAAGAAGTATTTACAAGTGTTTCTTTGTTGGCTTGAATTTCACAAGTAGAAGATATTGAATATAAAGCCCAATTAGTTTGGTGGCTGGCACTTTAGAAGGCTTGGTGCAAACTCAAGGGAAAAATCTATTGGTTTGTAGAGCACACCAAGAAATGTATGATTGATCATTTAAAATAGAAAGGGTACAAGATAGTTACCAAAACGAAATAGGCCTCCTGCAACTAGTGACAAGTCCCCTAGAGCCTCCGGTTGTCCTTGAGCCATCAACTACCATGACAACATCCATAGATCTACCTAACATGCTAGACTTTGATTTTAGAGAATCAATGGAACAACCAACAAAAGAAACCCCTGAACAAAAAGATTCTTATGAAGTGATAAACCCATCTAACTAGGTGGTCCATCATCAATGTTTGCATGTGTTGAGCTTGCCATCTCAATAGTGTTGAGGGGTTCCCACCTTCTCGTACCTTAAAGTGTGAAAGCACATAGATGTGAGAGAAACCAATAGGCATAAAGAAAATGAATAAGGAAATTAATGGTGTCATATCATTTTGATCAATCCATACATATATATCCTTTAGGCACCCCTTTGTACCCTGATCAACATGATTCCTCATTGCTCCCATTAAAGTGTAATTAGGTACAAACAAAAATATCAAACTCTGAAAGATATCATATTTTCACCCAACATAAAACTGCTAAAAAATAGCAAATCACTGATAGTACACAAAATAGATAGTGGATTAGAATGAAGAAAGTTCCATAATATATAATCCATTAGAACTACATCAAAATGAGTAGCACTTTCTCATTATACTCTTAGAATGCAATTGTGCTCTTAGCATGAATACAATGAGATACATCCATATCAAAGAATGCATCAATGTGATACAAAGAGACACATCTGCTAATAGATCCAAACAGTCACACTTCATGATCCTTGGCACTTTGGCACTCCAACACTCTACTGTTGTCGGTCCACTCCTATCCCAAACGCAATACATGGCATGTATAGTGTACTCGAATTTGCTATTGGAATAAGTCTTCAATTGCATTGACATCATTGGTAGGGAGTTCATTAAGAACTGCAACACGAGTAGAAATTGGTATTGGAATAGGAATTGG
Source organism: Lygodium microphyllum (assembly GCF_053477565.2). Lineage (NCBI taxonomy): Eukaryota > Viridiplantae > Streptophyta > Polypodiopsida > Schizaeales > Lygodiaceae > Lygodium > Lygodium microphyllum. The sequence goes on from NC_141160.1 coordinate 9,173,841, forward strand.
CCAAATGATTGGACTCCCATAGAAGGACCAACTACAACATATATTTTTACTCACGTATGTGTCATGCGAAAAATGTTGTCTTGCCTACTTACCAAACTAACATGCTTCACACACTTTGTGAGATTCTACAACTCTAAAAGCAAACAACCCTGTAAGTAATCCTTTGGACTACATTAATTTCAGCCTTTACACATTAAATTGCATGTCTAGTATGTTTGTGCCATATTTCAATATCTACAACTACTCCTTTGCCTTTAGCGTACATGGCAACATTCATTGCAGGAATTTCAGCATCTAAACTAAACATGCCACCAACTCTACTTCATTTTGTGACCAACTTACACTTATCATTAAAGGCTTGTACAAAACAATCTTTTGCATTAAATTTAACTTGCAACCCTTACTCTACCATTTGGCCAATAGACACTAAATTCTTTTTGATTGACGGCACATGTAATACATCTAATAGATTCTTTATCTACACATCATGCAAGGATAAGGGAACCTTTCCAACATGTGAGATTAGGTGGCATGAATCATCACCCATCATCATCATGTGTTCCCTTTCCTATAACAACATTCATCATAATATGTTGCATAAAAAATAGGCACTCATTTTTTTCTTCAATATGTCATGAAGACGATGCATAGTTTTCTTGCTCCAATTTACCACTATGAATATCATCCTTCTTAGCATAGCAATGGGCTACAATATGACCAGTTTTGCCAAAATTATGACAAGCAATATCAAAAATTCCAAAACCTCTATTTTGTCCTCACCTCTTCATCTAGAGTTCCCCCTGTCACTAAAGTTTACACGGCCTCTTGAAACTTGCATTTCATTGAATTGTTGATTTAACCTATTTTTTTGGTTATCACTAGCACCTCCCATACCACGGCCTCTCAAAGAGTATCTGCCACATCCCCTTTCTAAACTTGGGTAAAATACTTGGACCTATTCACCATTTCTTTAAGATGATTCACTCTACTTCTTGATCTCTTCGAGAATCATGAGAGAGACCAACTCATCCAAATCAAGAAATGGTTTCCATACATATATAGAAGTGACAAGTGATTTACAAACCTTCTCATTATTATGGCACCCAAAGCATATTAAATCAAATCATCATCATCAAGAATTGTATCAATTGCTACCAAAGCATCTGCAATCCTCCTCACCTTCAAAACAACATTTACTGAAAATGTTCTCAAATTTTTTCCAAGCTCTATGTGAAGTTTCTGCATTCCTGATATCTCCTAGTATAGTACTATTAATAACTGTAGATATCCAATACATCACCTTTTTGTCCTTTGCATTCCATTCTTTCCATGCCTTTAATTCATCCACAGTCATAGGGTTACTCAGTTGGCTCCTTGTCTTCACCTAAAACAAACTCATAAAGGCCTTTTCGAATAAGGAAGTTCATCACAATGAACTTCCATGATGGGTAGTTCTTCTTGTCCAGCTTCTCAATGATGAGGTTTCTACTGTTCTCTATCATTATCACAAAAATGATAGAAAACAACAAACACATCTTCTATAACCTTTCACAACAAGTGCACAACAATATACCAAATAAACTTTTTTATTGATTTCTCAACAATACATATAATCTGCAATCTATTTGTAGATAAAACTTATGTTTACTTCCTAGAAAACACCTCAAAACTTATAGATTTTAAATCTATAACATGTACACCCACTTTTGTCGACACAGTCGAAATTATAGTATGCCCTGAAACTACTGTCTGTAACCTTATATGTTTAAAACAGGGCCCAAAATGGCTCGCACACCAATCCTTATAGCAATCTAAGATTTTCACTCTGCCCTACTTTCAGTGCCTCCATAGATACTATCCAAGAGATAGAGTGAAAGAATGTGAGAGCTTCTTATTTGTTGCTTGCTTACTCAAATCTTTAGTTATTCTCCTTCACTTAGATTTTCAAAACCAGTCTCTCTTAGTGATGTTGCTTTGATACCATATCAAGAATCATGTGATGGGAGACTTACTTGAGCTACTCTGCCAACTACACACCATACACATAAGAGGCTCAGGGAAGTTACTATATGTATATTCTCTACATCACGTGTGTTCAAGGCCTATTTATAAATATCCTTATTTGTGATTTTTAAAAAAATAAAGCATAACCCTTTTCTATTCAATCTGTAAATAACCCTTTTATATTACACCCTTTTGTATGTTTAAAAAATACTAAAATGGTATTTTAATAATACCTTAATTTGAACCCACATGATGCACACATATATTCACGAGTAACTTACCCGAGATAAGAGGAACCTCATTCAAGAACACAAGAAGAGAGATGCAGGTCAAAAAGTTTTCTTGCTAGTTTTTTCTTCTTCTTTCACCTACAATACAATATACACAAAGTATAGATAAGATACAGCATAAAGAAAAGTGAGATACTAAGTCAAATAGTACATAACTGACTATACTGATCATCCGGTGCTATAACTATACTAGCTATAAGTAGGTGCAATAAACTAAATATAATAAGTGATAAGTCAATGGCTATGTGATGGGACCTAAAACGGGCCGGCACTGGCTCGTACACTAGTCGGACCTTTATCATGCGCTCAACAATCCCATAGCCTTACGGCCAGGGGCGTTAATGACACATACATTATCTTTCTAAACATCTTGCGTTTGTATCACGTCTCGTAGTCCAACTCTAACCCAATTAACACTCCTCAGAGGGATTTCCAACACATTGCCAAATAGCACGAAGTACAAACATAGGAGATCCTCCCACGGGCTGACTGCCGCTACCTCACTGCAACTCTCCTACATCTTGGGGATTGGCCCCTCGATGCGTCCCTAAACACATATAACACAATATCATACATATTTCCACTCAAGGTACCAATTGATCGTATCCAGGAATGTACCATACCTCACTTTACTTTCCCCTTAGACCCAATGCCTAGCTTATAGCTTGGACAACCTTACTCACTCAACGTTGGCCACGATCTAGAGAATACAGGTGCTATGCATCCAGGAGGTATTCTTCAATACCTTTTATCATTTTATGCTTCATGAAAATTGTGAATGTCCATGTGCTCAAACAATTAGGAAAATCAGCATTTGCGCACATGTGGAAAACATTTCTTTCAATGATTTTGACTATCGCTCGTATACGACGTTGCATGAATCTAGCACCGAGAAACCCTCGTGCTACTAGGTTCTTAATTTTTAATTATCGACCAACCTAAATGGTATGCATAAAAACCAGCAAGCTTTTCATCATTTCATTCAACATTTAAACACCTTTTATACACTCTACCCCCTCACCCGTTTAGGTTGTGCATTATTGATCGGTTTAGGGTTCATTTCCCATATTTTTATTGTTTGAAAAGCAATAAAAACTCACTAAAACATAAAGATAAGGTTGGACTGAGGCTAAACCTCATACTTCAGACCCCGCAAACATTCACAAACATGAATCTTATTTTTCCTTAATTTTTGGCACTCAAAATCCATTTTTTCCCTATTTTTTAACCCATTTTTCCTATTTTTCTTTGTATTTTTTGCAATATTAAATAACTAAAAATACAAAATGAGTTGTGGGCTGTGGCCCTTAGGTTCATTTGTAGCAAAAAACACAAATTTAGTTGGTGTGTCTTATTATATTTTCCATTTATATATCAAAAACACCCAATTTTCCCCTATTTCACGTGTTTTACGGGTTTTACACCACTAATTTCAATCATAACACTTATAATTTTCTGATTTTCTGAGCATAAACTGATCAAACTCATAGCAAGCAACAACATAATGCATAATCATCCCATGGGAATAAATACTCATGAAGCAAATTGCATAAAACATCAATTTCCTTTGTAAAAATGAAATTACCGTTCTTTGCGGGTTGCGGGTTTTTATTTGCCATGTCTCAAGACTAATTTCCAACAGCCCATTAATGCTCATGACAGTCCAGAATCAGCAATCTTCATTTCTCTTGAACCACGGAGCAATCCGGTCTTCATTGGAGAAGCATCCGTCATCCATTCTTCTTCTTCTTCTTCACCACATGGTGTCGCTCGGGCGCCTTTAAAGCACTTTGACGCTTAAAATCGTCCTAGATTGAGCTGCCGCCTTTGACATTGAATATTTTTCCTTTGATATTCGTAATTTTTAGCTATTTTTAAGCACTTCTCGGCATCAAAATTCTGCTCTCATTGGCGACCACGGGATAGGGCGACTCAACCCGTCGAATCCCATAATAGATCTGCACAAAACAACCAAAGGAAGCATCAAGCTGATACAAAATAGATACATATTAAACATAGCACAATGCTCGCCCTACCCCCTGACAGAACCAAGGCATGACATCCACAAGGAGTAGGCCTAGCATAATCTGATAAAAAGGTCCGAAGCTAGTCACTAACCAACCGCTCCAACATGGCCAAACTAAAAAGAACTATCAAAGAGGTTGCCCTAAGTGGTGGTTGAACTACCTACCTAACTAAGGACAACACAACCAGGAGCTCCTACTAGGTGAGGACTCCTATAGCCTGATCAAGAAGTATTTTCTTTTAGCACATTTCTTCTTTTAAGGTTTTTATGATTTTCATACTCGGGCATGTAAGAAGGAGGGACTTGAGCGTAGTGACCCAAGGAGAATGGGGCATCAGCCTCAGAACCTGTCTCAGTACCCAAGAACCTACCAAGCCCTTGCAAGGCGACACTTAATCCTTTTCTGATGCTCACTTTTATTTTCGCTCCAACCTTCCTTAGTTTCTTCTTTTCTAGCAAGAAGCCACCCCTAGGAAGACAAGGCATCGGCCCTGGGTCTGACTGGTCCCCAGGAACCTACCAAGCCCTCTCAAGGCAATGATCAATTGCTTATAAGATTTTTCCCTTTTCTTTTCTATTTATAGGGGTTAGAACCCCTTTTTACACACCTGCATATATATATTTATTGTCTTTAAGATATTCAGGGTTTTTTTCCCTTTATCATCTTTATTTTTCTTTTGGCAGGTTTCTATAACGGCCTCACAACTAACAAGAACTCCTAGAATGGCTGCCTAGCAGGCTAGCAGAACAGGGTCACTAGGACTTCCGTCTAAAACAGGTCTTTCAATGCCTGAAAATGTCGTTATAGGAGGCCACGGCTACTCAGACCTCCCTCAAACATACTGATCCTAAACCTGGGACTTCATGCCTTGGACACCGGTCCCCAACAAGAAACGACAAACCCCTTAACAAGTACACGAACACATATAGCATAAAAACCACAGTACTCATAAAGGAAAAATATCACCTGGATAGGGCCACGAGAAGCTTCCGCGCAACAAAAGGCTCCTTCAAAGCTCTTCTTCAAACCTGTCTAGCACAAAACTAAAACAAGAAACCATTAACCGCACCTGCACTAAACAGACAACTGGCCCTCTTGGCCTAATGAAATAAAACACTTCACCACAAAACTTGATCGGCCCTCTTGGCCTGACGAAATGAAACAGTAACACCTCGCAAAACTGGCCCTCTTGGCCTAATAAAACATAGTAGCACCTACACATCCTTCCCTGAAAGAATCCAGATATACAATAATAGGTTCCTTCCCAAGGAGGAAAACATAGGGCTCGTAGCCCTAAACTAAATGCATAAGGTTATGACCCATTCCTCCTGCATAGATAGCAAGAGGCGTACGCATAACATGTTGCCTAATTAACCTATGGGTCCAAGATAATAACAGTAGATTGGTCTCGGCTACTCTTTGCATCACCCATATCAACCATCGTCTGCTATATATTGCATGTTCTGATAACATACCCCACAAGCGACCGGGTCCTGTTTCATCATTGATCACAATATCCAAACTAGGACCACAATTAAAGAAGAGGTCTTCTTCATAAGCAAGATTTGCCAATGAATCCGCAAACTGATTCCAATAACGTGGAATCAGCTGAAAAGACACTCTCTCAAACTCTTCAAGTAGGGTCATTGCAGTCCGATGATACATACAAAGAATGGGATTCCGCACTGTGTACGTCCCATCTAGCTGATTCAGGATCAACTGGGAATCCCCTTTTACTAACAACCGATGAATACCACCTTGTTTGGCAATATGTAGTCCCATAATCAAGGCTTTATACTCCGCCATATTGTTAGTGAATCCTACCCTGAGATAAGCAGCTAACTTCATTGTAACTCTACGTCGGGGATCTTGGATTACTACTCCAACACTTCCTTTTTTATTAGGGCCCCTGGACGCTCCGTTAAAATATAATGTGTACGTCCACAATGGGTTTACACTGCCTGCCATTGCAAACTCCTCTACTCGTAATTATGGTAATCAAAGTTTAGCATGTTAAGAGGATGCACTAACGGCTCCATCCCACCTTCTTCATTGAACTCAACAGGGATACTCATCAACAGTTGTAAGCAGTGATGGCAGAAGACTTTGATCTCCCACACAAAGGTTCCATCTTCTTGCTCAATCACTTTATATCCTTTGCTCCACCAGATGAGTTTCCCCTGATGGTATCTCTGCTCCAGATATGGGTGCTCCAAAAATGGGATTAACCGACCCATCAACCGACTTTAAGCTCTTCCGCAAGTCTCAAATCATTTCTAGCATGGACCTGCAATGCATTTCTCAATATTAGCATATTTAGAAATAATAAGGTTTAATCTTATTAAGATTAACCTTATTTTTAAACTCTACTCCTTGTAGATCAGCTAATAAGGCTGTAGACCTATTTTTCCCGAGCCTGACAATCTTGTAGGGACCATCCCATTTTGGTTCTAACTTCCCTGGAAACCTACGTGCATCATAATAGAGGACTAATTGCCCTTTTTTAAAGGTATATTTCTTCACTCTAAGATCATACAACTGCTTCATCTGGCGCTTGGCTACCTCCTGGTGTAATAAGCTCTGCAACTTCAGCTCATCCAGGTGGGCTATAGTCGTGAAACGTTCAAAAAGGAAATCCTTATCTCCCAAAGAATGGTTAATTGCAAACCGTATGGTCGGCAATTCAATCTCAAGGGGTAACACACACTCTTCCCCATAAACCAATTTGAATGGAGTATGGCCGGTAGCTCGCTTGAACGTGGTATTATATGCCCATACTGCCACATACAACTTCTTGTCCCAGTCTCATTTCTTCTCAAAGACTATCTTAGACAAGATACCCACAAGCTGCTTACTAGTACTTTCCACTTGCCCATTTGCTTGCGGATTATAAGGAGTCGTTTTATTATGCTTGATTTGCCAAGCCTCTGTCAAGCTTTTGATTACCTTATTCAGAAAATGGGTTCCACGGTCCGACACAAATTCCCTTGGTGGACCAAAGCGGCAGATAATGTGCTCTAACAGGAAACTTGCAGTCTCTTTTGCATTGTCCTGCCTCGTCGCCCGCGCTTCTGACCATTTTGTGAAATAATCAGTGGCTACTATAATATACCTCTTTTGGGTAGTAGACGACGGGGTAATAGGACCCACAAAGTCAATGCCCCACTTCTCAAATGGAAGGATAGCCATGATAGGCATAAGTGGGCGTTTCCTATTTTCTCTACTGTCATGCCTTTGACAGGTATCACATCGCTTCACATACTCAAAAGAATCTTGGAAGATGAACGGCCACCAATATCCTGCTCTTAATGCTTTCTGCGCCGTCAACCGTCCCGCGAAGTGTCCTCCACATGTAGAGTCATGGCACTCCTCCAAGATAAAAGGAACTTCATCAGGCATCACACATCGACGATAGATATCATCAACACCTTGCCGATATAGTGTCCCTGTGATCAAGGAAAACTTCAATGCCTGTTGTTTGATTTTCCTCTTTTCAGACTTTGACAAACCAGCTCCAGTCTCTCCTGTTGATAGATAATGCATAATAGCAGCATACCAAGATGGAATAGAAGCTATATCAATTTTAAACATTTCCTCAATATCACTTCCTTCAGCCAAAGTCTCTTTCGACTCCCCGAAATCCACAAGGCATTCCACAATACCTTGCAACCTCAGTGATTTACTCTTAATCTCATAGTCGAACTCCTGCAAAGTGATTAACCACTTTGCCAAACGATCAGGTGGCTGCAGCTTATTCATAAGTAATCTAAGCCCTTCCGCCTTCGTATAGAACACTACCTTTTCATAGAGGATGTAGTGCCTGAATTTCTTAGTCCCAAAGACCATCGCAAGACACAATTTCTCCATGTAGGTATAATTGATCTCTGAAATGCCCAATTTCCTACTAGCAAAAGCTATCAGATGATACCACTTTTCCTCCCAGATTTGGGCTAAACAGACTAATACTATGCAGCTGAAAATATGTAGAACACCTCGCCCCTTCTAGGTGCTTTTAAAATGGGTGCTTTTACTAGCTCCTGCTTCACATCCTCAAAACCTACCTTACAAGGGTCGCTCCACTCAAATGAACAGCTAAAGGATAATAAGTTCGTTAATGGCAACGTTCTTTCTGCCAAGGCATTTATAAATCTTTGATAGTACCCTATCGATGATAGAAAGCTATGAACCTCTTTCGGAGTGTGTGGTGGACTCATAGCAACTATAACCTTGATCTTTTCAGGGTCAGTTGCTATCCCTACTGAACTGACCACATGGCCCAGCAATAGGCCATAAGGTACTCCAAAGACACACTTCCGTGGGTTAAGAGTGATACAAAATTGTCTGCATCGCTCAAAGCACTTTCTTAAAATAATCAACATCCTTTCCCTTACAGTGGCTGCCCCCAGGTCATCAATAAATACTTTCAACTCATATGGGGAGATGTCACCAAAGGTCTTGTCTGCTGTTCGTTGCCACGATCCAAGTGCATTGCACAAATCAAAGACCATCACATGGTATGCAAAAGTACCAAAGACAGTAATAAAAGTTGTTTTCAACATGTCCTCTTCTGCAATTGCCATTTGGTTTTATCCTGCAAAGCAATCCATGAATGAATATATTTCCCTACCTGCTAATTGATCCAAAATCTGGTCAATAAATGGCAACGGGTAGTTGTTAGAAGTCAAGCTTTCTCGTCTGTCTGTCTTTATGTATGACCGACATCTGTGACAGCTAGTGTGCAGCTGTCTACATATGACTATATTGAATAAGTCGGTTTAGCTAGTCGGTGACCTGACTAGAGTTAGTCAGTGAGTTAGTCAGTCTAGTTACACTCACACCAGGTTATCTTTTTGTAGTGTGAGTATTGCTTCAGTATTGTATGATGGAAGAGATCAATCTTGGTCTCTCTCTCTTCTCCTTCAACATGGTATCAGAGCCTCATCCATGAGGCTGTGGGAGAATGGGCATGACTACTTGCAGTGCAAAGGAGATGAAGAAGAAGCTAGACACTTGCAAATGAAGCCATAGTCAAAGGGAAGATATGTATCAATGTCTGTATGCATACGACTGAAAGGAGGTCATCAAGGCTTGAAGGAAGGGTTGAAGAGCTTGATTTGAATCATGCTATGCAGCAGTTTATGACCAGCATTGGAAGGAATAAATAGTGGAATATATATCAAAAAAATCAGCGCCTGGAAATTAGCGTGGACTGTTTGAAAATCTGCGCCTCCTTGTCTGAAAATCAGCGCCTGTTCTTGTTGGTCAACGTGATGAAGCATTCACTTATATGCTTGACATCAATGATGGCATTTCACTTGGTAGCTGAAGAATAGCGAGCATTGATGAGTTCTTGGCATCTCCCATACCTGAGGCAGCAGTAAAAACGTGAGTACATTCAGCATGTAGGCCACATGATTCCCAGGAAAATGTGCCTGATGTATGGACAAATAGGTAGTACCATACCTCCTCAAGCCAATACACAAGGGCATGTTAGTTGAAGGTTATTGAGATTACGCAATAAGTCAGTGCTATGGGCAGCATTAGCAGCTCCATGCTTAGCCTGCATACAGACATGGACTGTATGTAAGGTTGTGACAGATCTGTAATATACCTGCAGACAGTTCTTATCATTAGATAGTAGAGTTGGCATACACAAACTTCATGGGATGCCTTATATTCATCATGGCTGGAATGAAATGCCTTTGAAGAGTTAAACTCTCAGACTTGTAGAGAGTTAACTGGCTGAAAACAGTTTTTTACTCTTATGACAGTTTACGTTTCAAAGTTGAGAGCCTATAGATGCTTACTTGGTCACAGTAAATGCTAGGAGGGTCTTCATAAATGCAAAGTACTTGTGAAGTACAGAGAGCATTAGATGCTCAAATTTGGACTAATTTGAAGCTGAATAGAAACTGTCATTTGTGCTCATTGACTATGGGGGTTGGTTACAAACAGTTGATGCAACTCTCGACTTGCCTCTCCCAGGATGGGTTTGACTCCTTGAAGACGGGTTGTCTTTGATTAACCGAATGCTCATGTATTAATTTTGTCATCAAGCAGTGAATGGATGGAATGTATTTGCAGTTCTTGGACTGAAATACATTGTGATTGAATGTCTTTAGTGTGGCTGATTGAGATCTGCAGCCAGATTACTATGTTTTGGTACTTGTAGTACATGCATAAAGTGTCAGATTGACTTGTTTGGAACCTCATATGCAAAGGTCAACATCTAGACTGCTGTAGGTGCATTTTTGGATCATATACACTCATTTTTGGACTACAAAGAAGATGATGGTCACTCAAGTTTTATGCCTACAGATTGCATGTATGATCATAAACAGTTTGCTTGAATACATGTTGGCTTTGCATTGATTAGAGTCCATACACATAGGTTGAAATATCTTAGTGATTGCCAAGTGTCAGGGGGAGCATGTACCAATGTTTTTTTCAGACTGAAATACTGCGTATCTGAGCAGAGAATAACCAGCAAATTGTCATAAACAGCCAAGGGTTGAAGTCAGTCAAGTGACTTATTGACTTGCAGGGAGTCAAGCATTTGACATACAGTCTGTTGCATCATGGCTAATGCACATGGGACTGATAATATCATGCAAATAGTTGGAGAAAAGCTAGACAACAGAAACTTTGCATTATGGAAATTCAAAATGAAAAATTTTCTGGTTGGCAAAGGATATTGGGACTTATGCACAGGAGATGAAGCAGCTCCTGAATTACCAGAAGTAAATGCAACAAATGAACAGAAGAGAGCTCACAGGTTATGGACTGAAAGAGCATGTAAGGTATTGCATTGGTTTTCACTATGTATATCAGATGCTATGGCTATTCAAATCACTGGTTGTGAGTCTCCAAAGGATGCTTGGGATATACTGATGAGAAATTATGGAACCATGAGACATGCACGGAAGATTCAGTTGAAACAACAGTTCAATAATATGTCTAGAAATGGCAAGAGCATCCAGGTGTATACCACAGAGATCAAGACCATAGCTGATCAGTTAGCTACCATTGGTTCAAGGGTATCAAAAGATGATATGATTGCTGTTGCATTGAATGGTTTAGGGAAAGAGTACAAAGCATTTGACACTTCCATCTCAGTTAGAGCAGATCCCCCTGATTGGGAAGAACTGGTTGCATTGTTGCTGCATGAGGAGGTGAAACTTGGTCTAAGTACAGGTTCCAGTGTCTCTCAAAGAAGAGACACTGTGTTATAATCTAGCCAGCATGGCAGAGGAGGCAGAGGCTGTGGTTCATATCGAGGTCATGGCGACACTCGTAATGCCTATGGATAGTAGCAGCAGCAAGGAAATTGGCATGGTTCCAATACACAGGGCCAGCAGAGGATCGGGTGGTTTTAGAGGTAGGGGGAGATCACCTCGAGGAAGAGGAGGTGGATCTAGATCTTGGCAATCTACTGATCAGTCCAACAAGGACAAAGATTGTCATTATTGTGGTAAGGATGGGCACATAGCGAAGGAATGTTACAAAAAGCAGAATGACATGAAGACAAAAAGGGAAACAACATGGGCATTATGCATCCTCTAGTGGTGGTCAAGATGATCAGGTTGATAGACTCTTTGCCATGCAGCATGTGTCCAAGACTGCGTTAAGGCAGAACAAAGATGACACATTGACTCTGGTGCATCAAATCACATGACTCCGCATGGAGAGTGGTTTGATGAGATGGTTGCAGGTACACATGGTCATGTATGTACTAGGGATGAGACTCAACATTGTACCGACCATAACGAAGAATTTGTTGTCTGTGGGTCAAATGGCAGAATAGAATCTGCAAGTGAGGTTTAACAAGGATGGATGTTTCATTGAGGAGTATGGAAATGGTTGCAAGCTAATTGCCAAGGGCAGAAGGGATGGCAGGATGTTTACTTTGGAAGCGACCATTCCTGAACTTAAAGCAGCTATGTTTGCTCATGATGAGAGTGCCATCAGAGATGTAGAGATCTGGCACAAGAGAATTGGATATGTAAATGTACAAAAGCTGAAATCCATGCAGCAGAAGGCAGTCGTGCTTGGATTACCAAAATTCAAGTATAATGACTTTGGGCATGTGTGTCCTACATGTCAGTTTGGGAAGCAGGCACGATTTCCTTTCATAAGACATGTACAAAACATCACTAGGCCTTTGCAGTTGGTGCACTTCGATGTCTGGGGACCGTCGCATAATGCGTCTTTTGGAGGTGCACGGTACTATGTCTCATTTGTTGATGATTTCAGCAGAGTACACTTGGCTGTACATTTTTAAGCATAAAGATGAGGTGTTTGAAGTCTTTAGAGACTTTAAAAAACATGCTGAAAATGAACTTGGTTGCTACATATCATGTTTGAGATCAGATGGAGGAGGTGAATATGTATCCAAAGAATTTGACAGATATCTTGCCAAGTATGGGATCAGAAGGCAGCTCACATGTAGCTATACACCGCAGCAGAACGGTGTTGCAGAACAGAAGAACAGAGTCTTAATGGAGTCGGCAATAACTATGCTAAATGAGAAGTGTTTGCCTAATGCCTATTGGGCTGAAGCAGTAGTGACTGCAGTTTATGTGCTGAATCGCACTCCTACAACAGGAATACATACAGTCACCCCTTATGAGAAACTGTATGGTCATAGACCTGATATCAGGCACTTGAAAGTCTTTGGATGCATTGCGTATGTGCATATACCAGATGAGAAGAGGAAGAAATTGGATCCTAAGGCAGTGAAGAGTGTGTTTTTGGGATATGCACAGGAACGGAAAGCATACAAGTGTTATGTACCTTCTACGCATGAGACGCTCATCAGCAGAGATGTAGTCTTTGATGAGTTAGCATCGTGGTATGGGAATCCTGTTGCAGTGCCTACTGATGGCTCACCTAATATGAATCATGCTAAAAATACTCCTGTAGAGAGTACTTCTATGAGTGGTCAAACAACAGATGTATCTTTCGCAGTGAGTCCTTGGTCCAGACGCTTACGGAACCGTAATTCTATGTCCACTGACAGGGACATGTCAATGAGGGGGAGAAATGACAAGGGAAAAGGAAAAGAAAAGGTTTTTGAGGATGTGACAGGACCACTCACAGCAGGCTATGAGTCATCGAGTAGTGACAGCTTAGACAGCAAATTGGGGATTCCGTCTATTATGACGCCAGGTGCTAGGCAGAGCCGTTATGTGCCGCCTCATGAGAGGCAAGCTCAGAGTGAACCACAGCTCAGGAGATCAGAGAGGATTAGGAGACCTATTGACAGGTTTACGTACACTGGTTATGCTGCAAAGCACTATGCTTACATGACAAAAGTGATGGAGATCAAAGAACCAGGTACTTATGCTGAAGCAGTAAAGGATGAAAATTAGTGCAATGCTATGGATGAAGAGATGAATGCCTTGGCTGAAAATTAGACTTGGGATCTGATGCCAGTGCTGCCTGATGGGAAAAAGACCATTCGTTGCAAATGGGTCTATAAAATCAAATGTAAGTCTGATGGCAGTGTGGAAAGATACAAAGCCAGGTTGGCTGCTAAAGGATATGCTCAACAGTATGGATTGGATTATGATGAAACATTCAGCCCGGTTGCAAAGATGGCAACCATACGTACAGTAATTGCCTTGGCTACTGCAAAAGGCTAGAAATTGCAGCAGATGGATGTCAAGAATGCATTCCTCAATGGTGATTTAACAGAGGATGTATATATGGTTCAGCCGGAAGGGTATGAGCACCCTGATTTTCAGCATTATGTGTGCAGGCTGAAAAAGGCACTGTATGGGCTGAAGCAAGCTCCGAGAGCCTGGCATGCTAGGATCAGCAGCTACTTGCAGAGCCTTGGATTTGTTGTTGGCAGGGCTGATCACAGCCTTTTCACAAAGAAGACTGACAGTGGCTTGGTAGTGCTGGTCATATATGTTGATGACCTGATAATTACTGGAGATGATGACATGGGAATTCAGCATGCAATGAAGATGCTGAAATCTGAATTTGACATGAAAGATCTAGGAGATCTGAAGTATTTCTTGGGTATTGAGGTTGTACCAGCTGAAAATGGTTTATGGCTGATGCAGAAGCACTACGCCATGGAAATGCTTGTGAAGTATGGCATGGCTGAATGCAAACCACTCGATACACCTCTGGATCAGAATGTAAAGCTAGACATGAACACTGGGGCTGAAGTTGAAGATGTGACTATGTACAGGCAGATGGTGGGCAGTCTGATTTACTTAACCATCACTAGGCTTGACTTGAGTTATGCTGTAGGGCTGATAAGCCAGTTTATGCAGAAGCTGAGGAAGCCACACTTAGATGCAGTTAGACACATCATGAGGTATGTTAAGTCCACTGTAGACTATGGGTTGTTCTATGTTAGAGATAAGCCCTTGATACTGATTGGATACACAGATGCAGATTGGGCAGGATGCTCATTTGACAGAGGGTCTACGAGTGGCTATGCTTTTGGCTTTGGTAGCGGCATGATCAGCTGGAGCAGCAAGAAGCAGCCTACAATTGCTTTATCCAGTACTGAGGCTGAGTACAGGGGAGTTGCATTGGCAGCATGTGAGATTGCATGGCTGCTCAAGCTTATGGATGACTTGGATATACATGTTGGTGCTCCAGTGACACTGTTGTGCGACAATCTCAGTAGTGTACTCCTGGCCATGAATCCAATTTACCATGCCAGGACAAAACACATAGAGGTACACTACCACTTCATTCGAGAGATGGTCCTTGCAGGAAAGGTTGATCTCATGCATGTGAGGACTGATGAGCAAGTTGCAGATATCTTTACCAAGTCTCTAGGTAAAGATAGGTTTTGTGGTTTTAGACAGCTACTTGGTGTGCAGATGCTGTCTTGAGCTTGAGGGGGAGTGTTAGAAGTCAAGATTTCTCGTATGTCTGTCTTTATGTATGACCGACATCTGTGACAGCTAGTGTGTAGCTGTCTGCATATGACTATATTGAATAAGTCAGTTTAGCTAGTCGGTGACCTGACTAGAGTTAGTCAGTGAGTTAGTCACTCTAGTTACACTTACACTAGGTTATCTTTTTGTAGTGTGAGTATTGCTTCAGTATTGTATGATGGAAGAGATCAATCTTGGTCTCTCTCTCTTCTCCTTCAACAGTAGTAATCCTTAACTGTCTGCTTATTCAGCTCTCTAAAATCTACACATAATCGAATCTGGTTGTTCTTCTTCTTCCTGATAACAACTGGTGAACTCCATTCTGTGTGTTGAATAGGGAAGATCAAACCAACTTTCCTTAACTTTTGCAACTCTTCAAACAGCCCGTTCCTCAATTCAAAAGGCATATGCCTTACTTTCTGACGCACAAGACGACTACCTTCTTTTACGGGAATAGTATGAACAGCGAAGCTGGGAGGAATACCTCTCAGCTCATCATAACTCCAAGCAAAGATATCGTGGAATTCTTGAATCAGGGACACATAGTGCTCCCTTTCTGCTGAACTAAGCATGGAACCTAATTTAATTGGCCGCAAATCATTCGACGTGCCAAGGTCTAACTCAATCACATCCGTGTCTCTTATCCTATCTTGCGGCTCTATCGGATCATTTAGAGTTATCTGATAGATATCCTCTGTAGTGGACCCCTCTTTAGATTCATCGCTGGATGATGTCTCACTACTAGATGGATCATCTGCTGTTTCTAATTCAGTAGAAGATAAAGGAGCTCTCTCACTTTGAGGAGACTCAGGATAAGTATCAACTATTACTCGATTAGTACCTCTACCTAGAACCACTCGACCGGGGGGTATATCGACTTGACAATCTATTCATAAGATCCAAGGTCTACCTAGCAAAACTCGATAGCTAAGACATCCTGCAAATCTTATCACCTTAAAGTCCAAGAAGCATTCTACACTCGCGACTGTAACATGGACCTTAGTAACGCAACCTTCTGGTTGTCTTAGACTATCATCGGCCATTCTCAGAAGGGTGGAGCTGTCTTTCTGAATGCCTAGACCCAGCCTCTCCATCAACTCTGAACTCATGATGTTGACGGAGGATCTAGTGTCTACAATGGCATGTTCCACTAATATTCCATCTACATAAACTAGAACCCTAGGGCAGTTCTTTTCAGCATGGTCAAACCAATCTTCCCCTACTCGTGCTATGCCTAGAGGTTCCACAATATACCCGATACGCAGGATCTTCTTAAATTCCTTGCGTATTCCTGGAGATAATTTGATCAATTGCAAGAGATTCACATCTGGTTTAACTTCACAAAGAGAACTCGCTAAATCAAAGTCGTGATAAGTAGCCAAAGCTCTCTTTTCTCGCCAAACCATCCTCTCTTTTAGTCTTTGGACTGTATTTGGTGCTTCTTTCTTGACTGTTGCCTTCTTTCTTGGCATCTCCTCCTTCTAAGGGTCGCCTTTCTTGTCAACCGGCTTTAGCGGTCCCCCTTCTATGCTAGGACTCTGGACTTGCGTCCCCTTATCCCCTTGTTTAGGGTTTACCTCAACCGGCTTTTCCTTATCTTTGTCAACCTCTTTAGCCTTTTGGCCTCTTGTCACGGCCCTTAAGCTAGAGGTTTCAGCATCATTAACTCGTACAGTCTCAATAAGGCTAACTCCGTTGCCTTGTGGCAACTCTTCTATATTTGTTTTTGCCCTCTACAATATTTGCCTAGGTGCATCATTCTGCTGCAAGTTATTTCCTTGCGCTCTATGATTCACTGGGCCCGGTTGTTTACTCCCGTGTTGGAGAGAGCTAATCTTACTCCAATAGGTAGTAGCTAGATGGCCCGACTTCCCACAAATGTCACATTTCACATTTGGACAATTCCTGGGGAAGTCCTGTCCACCACACCATTTACAACTGAATCTAGAGGGTCCACCCTCTTCAGGGCGTCGACTCCCTATCAAATTTTGTTGCTTCTTTAAGAAATGAATGTCGACGACTATTTGTTGATATTGCTCGGAAATGATGTCGGTATAATGCTTCATCATATTTTTGACTTCACCAAGGACATTAGATGCACTCGACTCGTAGCCTCGATCGTCAACCCATCGTTCCATTGGCCTAACAATCTGATTTGGCATTGGCTGTTGACCCACAAGAACAACATTCGAATTTGAAACTTGGCCTCCAACATTTGATGGAGCCAATTGACTTGCCATGGACATAGTCACACTGGGAGGAGCAGGTAATAAAGGTACATTCGAAACCACACTCCCTCTCCCAACAAGGTTAGTCATAGGCATCCCTTGACTTCCATTCATCAATGCTGGATTGCCACTAGGTACTAATCCCCCATTAACATTCATTCGAGAGGAGTAGGCCGTTTGTAATCATGCTTCTACTCCCTCTGCCCGCGTAATAGCGGTATCTATATCTGCCAAGGCCACACTGCTCAATTGTACTTGGATATTAAAGTCCAACCCATGCAAAAATTATTGCAATTGGGTAGCTGGTGGAATAGGAATGTAAGTTTGCAACTTACGGAATACTTCCTTTAACTTCTTAGCATATGCTTTTACATTCTCATGAGGATCTTGACGTGTTACATTCAAGACCCGCAACCAATATTGGCCACCTCTTTCAGGGGCATATTCCGCTCGGAAAGCTACGTAGAATTGATCAATGGTGGTTATGGTTCCAGACTCTATGCTGTGATACCATACCGCAGCCCTTCCTTTTAACATCATATTGAAGAACATCATGAGATGTCCCTCATCTTGGATGCAATAATTGAACATCAACCTCTGAAATTCACAAATGTGAAATTCTGCATCCTCTTCCGCTAACCCATTAAAAATGGGCAAGGGAACTCCTAAGGTTGGTAAATCCGGCGTCCCTGCAAGAATCGCAATAGGCTGTGCCATGGTGACAATCGGATTAGCAGTAGGAGCTTGAAATGACGGATTCGCACCCCCACTTGAAATGGGTAAACTTGGTGGAGAAGAGGAAGAACTTATGCTTCCTCTTGCCCCTAATGAAATAGGTGGAGCACTTAGGTGACTAAGACCACTGCTTCATATGCGTACTGGACTACTCTTTTGAGGAGAATAATGACTTACGATCTCTAACTGCCGTCTAGCCCTTTCAACGCATTCGGCTTTTTGAATTTCGGCTTGACGGTCCTTGTCAGAGGACATAAACCAACTTCCTTTTGGTCCCTAGAAACCCTAAATCCGAAAACCACCACTTATAAGTGGCTCCCGGCATACGCACCACTGATGGGACCTAAAACAGGCCAGCACTGGCTCATGAACTAGCCGGACCTCTCTCATGCGCTCAACAACCCCACGGCCTCGCGGCCAGGAGCATTAATGACACATACATCATCTTCCTAAACATCTTGCGTTTGTATCACGTCTCGTAGTCCAACTCTAACCCAATTAACACTCCTCACAGGGAGTCCCAACACATTGCCAAATAGCATGAAGTACAAACATAGGAGGTCCTCCCACGGCTGACTGCCGCTACCTCACTGCGACTTTCCTACATCTTGGGGATTGGCCCCTCGATGAGTCCCTAAACATATATAACACAATATCGTACATATTTCCACTCAAGGTACCAATTGATCGTATCCAGGAATGTACCATACCTCACTTTACTTTCCCCTTAGACCCAATGCCTAGCCTATAGCTTCGACAACCTTACTCACTCAACGTTGGCCACGATCTAGAGAATACAGGTGCTATGCATCCAGGAGGTATTCTCTGATAACTTTTATCATTTTATGCTTCATGAAAATTGTGAATGTCCATGTGCTCAAACAATTAGGAAAATCAGCATTTGTGCACATGTGGAAAACATTTCTTTCAATGATTTTGACTATCGCTCGTATACGGTGTTGCATGAACCTAGCACCGAGAAACCCTTGTGCTACTAGATTCTTAATTTTTAATTATCGACCAACCTAAATGGTATGCATAAAAACTAGCAAGATTTTCATCATTTCATTCAGCATTTAAACACCTTTTATACACTCTACCCCCTCACCCGTTTAGGTTGTGCATTATTGATTGGTTTAGGGTTCATTTCCCATGTTTTTATTGTTTGAAAAGCAATAAAAACTCACTAAAACATAAAGATAGGGCTCGACTGAGGCTAAACCTCATACTTCAGACCCCGCAAACATTCACAAACATGAATCTTATTTTTCCTTAATTTTCAGCACTCAAAATCCATTTTTCCCCTATTTTTTAACCCATTTTTCCTATTTTTCTTTGTATTTTTTGCAATATTAAATAACTAAAAATACAAAATGAGTTGTGGGCTGTGGCCCTTAGGTTCATTTGCAGCAAAAAACACAAATTTAGTTGGTGTGTCTTATTATATTTTCCATTTATATATAAAAAACACCCAATTTTTCCCTATTTCACGACACCACTAATTTCAATCATAACACTTATAATTTTCTGATTTTCTGAGCATAAACTGATCAAACTCATAGCAAGCAACAACATAATGCATAATCATCCCATGGGAACAAATACTCATAAAGAAAATTGCATAAAACATCAATTTCCTTTGTAAAAATGAAATTACTGTTCTTTGCGGGTTGTGGGTTTTTATTTGCCATGTCTCGGGACTGATTTCCAGTAGCCATTAATGCTCATGACAGTCCACAATCAGCAATCTTCATTCCTCTTGAACCACGGAGCAATCCGGTCTTCATTGGATAAGCATCCGTCATCCATTCTTCTTCTTCTTCTTCACCATATGAATCTGCCCTTAGAGGAGAGAGAAAGACTGAAATCAGAGATCTTCATAGAGATTGCCATTGGAGAAGCGAAGGACGGCGATATGACCAGCACGCAAAGGGGAATGAGGGGCAATGATCAATTGGTATGGTTGTTCACAGGCAGCATGATTCTCCTCCATCCTCCAAGCGCAAATTTCGGCGCCTTCCTGCCACGTTTTTTTTCTTCCTTCCTCACCACGATTTCATGCTAACTCAAAAATTTGGCATAAAATGCCCCCTAGGCCCCAAAGGTCACCACTCCTTTGGCCAAACTCATGTCCATCTTTTCAAATCTTGCCCACTTCATGGCCATTTCCCCGTCCGGACTCCGAATTGAGCTCTGAAAAATCCTGGGCATCCGGCTTGACATCTTGCATTGGTCGGTAACTCTTGTCGACCCGCACAGAAATCTGAAAAATTATGAAAAATCACCGAGTGTTGCTCGGGCGCCTTTAAAGCACTTTGACGCTTAAAATCGTCCTAGATCGAGCCGCCGCCTTTGACGTTGAATATTTTTCCCTTGATATTCGTAATTTTTTGCTATTTTTAAGCACTTCTCGGCATCAAAATTCCGCTCTCACTATATGAGGATAATAATGACTATGGACATACTAAGTATAGATATGTGGACCTATCTAGCTAGGTTTTCCATTATCAATGTCCACACATGTTGAGCTTGCCATCTCAATAGAATGGGGGGTCTCAAACACTAGTGGTTGAGCCACATACTCCTCCTTGAGGTCACCATTCAAGAACATTTATTTGACGTCCATTTGATAAACTAGCCACTTTTTATGAGCAGCTAATGCAATAATTACTGTGCAAATATTGGTCATTCTAATAGTTGGAGTAAATGATTCTTGAAAATTAAATTCTTCAGCCTGTGAAAATCCATGTGCAACTAATATGGCTTTGTACTTTTCTAAGCTATCATTAGCCTTGCATTTTACCTTCTAGACCCACTTGGAACCAATAATCTTTCTCTTTTTTAATCAATCCACAAGCTCTCCCAAGTATCATTCTCCATGATGCTTTCATACTCAGCTTATATTGCTGCTCTCCATGTTGGATTGGCAAGTGATTCTTCGAAGTTTGATGGCTCCTTTACTTCTCTCATAATCTAAGTCCCATCAAGGCCATATTGACTATGTGAGCAGAAGTCTTTCTTTGTTCCTCTATTTTGAGTGACCTCCTTGGTCCATTTTTCTTTTCCTCAATTACAGTAGGCATAGGATTGATGTGACCATAGAGTTGCTTTACCCATCACGGCAATGGCTTTTCCAGTGGCATGATTATAGGTTGGTGAACTTTTTTCTCATCATCTGAAGATGATGTTTCCTCCTCCTTGAGAGTGTAAAGAAGCTACTTCCCACATGAAAGAATTAAATTGGAAATATAAAGAAATAGACTAATTTTCCAAGAAACCATAGCCAAGGTGGTATGGTGAAATGATATTACCATTAATGGCTGAGAATCAGTTGATGAGAGGCTACAGCATGGTATGCACCCTAAGGTATGGTGACCAAGACTATGTACCCTCTTAGATGGTGGGAGGTTGAGACCTCAAATATGAAATGTTAGAAATGGCCAAAAAGATCCTTGGCTAGTTACAACTTAGCCTTTTACACTTAACCCTAGTAGGCTAAATATTGGTTGAGGCATTAAGCCATTTTTCCTCTATTATAAACCATCCTCACCTAGAAGAGCTTTGTCCTCAAGCTAAATTTGGGACAAGATACAAGGATGAGTATAAGAATAGCTTGAAATAGATAAAATCATACTAAAATAAAGTTCCATGCTGAAGAAGACCAAATAACTTGATAAAGAAAGACCATGTAAGTCGAACAAACTACTGTAGGCTGTCTAAAACAAGCTATGGTACAGATTTGACCATATCTTGAGGTAGAAGTGTCCAATTTTCATGTGTGAGGTATAGAAATGTAGAGAAGAATATGTAGTTTCCAACATGCCATCAAAATTTAATTTTGATGAAGATAAATCAATTAATTTCAATACAAAATCTTTACAATAAGTTGATTACTACTCAGTGAGTGAATTATCCTCTTGAAGAAGCCATGGAAATTGTTCCAAATACGAAGCATGTTGCTAAGAAGACTCTTCCATAGGCAAACCCTTCCACTTTATAAGATACTCCACAATAACTGAGTTCCTTTAAACCTTTCTCCCACTTACCAACAATCATTTCAGGTTCATAAATGATCAAATTGTCTTCATCCATGGGAGGTAGTTCTTCAAGAACTTGTATTTCAAGACCAACATACTTCTTGAGCTAAGATGTATGAAAGACATTGTAGATACGTGTAGTTGAAAGGTGAATCAAGTTGATAGGCAAGATCCCCAACTCGCTTAATTATTTGGTATGGACAATAATACCTATGAGTAAGTTTATTATGGTCTCCCTTAAGAGAAGCATAATGGGATTTTGGAACCTTCAAGAAAACCCATAATTTACATTTGTCAAACTCCACATGTCTTCTTTCATCTACATAGGCTTCCATTGTCTCTTGAGCTTTTCTAATGTTATCCTTACATTGTTTCATAAGAGCCTCCATTGTCTCCAAATCTTCATAAGCATTAGGATTCACATCATCATAAAACAATGCAGAAGGCACTTGAACCTTATAGCTATATAATGCTTCAAAAGAAAAAATTTAAATACTCACATGATGATTATTATTATAACAAAATTTCACAAGATGAAGTCAATGATCCCATGCGTTTTGTGTATCATTGCAAAAATGACACAAGTAAACCTCTAGCCATTTGTTGACCCTTTTTGTTTGCCCCTCCATTTGTGGATGTTAAGCTCTACTAGGAGTCAAAATAGTCCCCATAGAAGAGAACAAACTCCTCCAAAAATTTCCCATAAATTTAGAGTCACGATCAGACACAATCTTCATTGGCATTTTTATGAATCTTAAAGACACATTCCACAAACTGATCAGCCACTTGCTTTGTTGTAGACTAAGCCTTGGTTGGGATGAAATGGGCTGATTTAGTCAACTAATCTACCACCACATAAATGATATTCCACCCATATTTTATTGTAGGCAATCCCATAATGAAATCCATACTAATATCAGTTCACTTCCCATGAGGAATAGGTAGTGCTTATAGAAAACCACCGGGTAGAAGAGCGGAATCTTTATTTTGTTGACATGAAAGATAACTCATGGCATAGTCTTTCATATATCTCCAAATACCCTTCCAATAAAAGTCCTTATGGATATTATCAAATGTTTTGAAAAAACCATGAAGTCCCACTAAAGGTGAAGTGTGCCTCTCTCACAAAATGCAATCTTCGAAAGATGATTGAGGAGTCAAGAAAACATGTCCTCCTTGATACCATAGAAGACCATTGTGCCATTTATAATTTGGATATTCCTCTCCTTTTCCTTGCTGCAATTCCTTCATCATTTTGGATGCTTGCTCGTCAAGAAAATACTCTTCTTGAATGTCATGGATCCAATCCTGCACGATTGAAATGGTAGAAATGGAACATGTCCACATTCTTGATAAGGCATCCCCTACCACATTATCTTTTCCATCCATATAGGATATCTCAAAGTCATATCCTTGAAGAGTAGCTAACCATCTTCATTAGTTAGGAGACAAATTTGGTCGTGAAAGGAAGTATTTCAGCACACAGTGATCTCTTTTGACCTTGAAATGGTTGCCATAGATGTAATGATCCACTTTTTAGTAGCATGCAATACTGCCAACATCTCTTTCTCATACACATGTAATTGATGCTCCTTGTGATTAATCTTTTGGCTTTCATAAGCTATGACTCTATGATCTTGACATAAAACAATCCCAATTCCTCTTCCACTAGCATCCACATATATGATAAACTCCTTAGAGAAATCCACGCATACAAGTATAGGTGCTGAAATTAAAAGAGATTGTAGCTCATTGAAACTTTTATGGGCTATGGAGTCCCAAAAGAAAGACTTTGTTTAAGCCTATCCATCAATGGAGCCACCACTTGATGAGCCTCCTATAAAAGGATGATAACCCAAGGAATCCTCTCAAAGAGGTTGTATTCGAAGGAATAGTGTCAAGAAATACGTGGTGGGGGGACTTGCTCAAGATGTTGCGCCGACCACACACAGAATGCACAAGGAGAAGCTCACTCAAGAGACAAGAAGAGAGATGGAGGCCAAAACGTTTTCTGGCTGGTTTCTTCTTCTTCTTCCACACTCTTTACAACGTACACAAAGTATAGATAAGATACAACATAAAGAAAAGTGGCCTACTAAGTCAAACAATGCATAATCGACTACACTAGTCGACTGGCGCTATAACTATGCCAGCTGCTGTAAATAGGTGTAACAATCTGAATATAATAAGTAATGAGTCAGTGGCCATGTGAGAGTCATAATGGCCACCGATGTGCTAAGTGTAGACGTGTGGACCCTGTCAAGATTGTGGGAGAGAAGGAAGGAGTCTCGCTTGAAGCTTTCTTGCTTGCACAATGGGGGAAGACACACAAGGGTGGAGGCTGAAAACAGTTTTTCTCTTCTTAGTTGTGTAAGCCAAAAGAACTCTAGTACAAAGAAATAGAAGAACCCTATATATGGGTCTCAAACCAAACTCAACTAACTAAGGTGGCATACTAACTGAGCCACGAACTAGAGTAGATAAGGATAGCTATCATGTAGCTATTATTCATGGGCGGTGTACCAACCGCGTCTGCAACTGACAAGTCGGTGACATAAATACACAACGGTCACCCTGGCGTATCACGAGTGGAGCTCGATATCTCAACACTCCCCCTCGAGCTCAATCCCAATTCCTGCACACCAAGCAGGTCTCTGAACTTACGCAGCTTCTCTGCGCCCAATGCCTTCGTGAATATGTCAGCTACCTGATCCTCTGTGCTGACATAAACTAGATCAATAAGACCTAGTAAAACCCTCTCTCGCACATAGTGATAATGCAACTCAATGTGCTTTGTTCTAGCATGATAGACTGGGTTATTTTCCAAGTGTATACTACTCATGTTGTCACAATAAATGACAACTGGTCCATCTGTAGACTGATGCATATCATAAAGTAGCTTATGCAACCAAGCTACCTCACATGCAGCCATTGCTGCACCCCTGTACTCAGCCTCTGTGCTCGACAAGGCAACTGTAGGCTGTTTCTTGCTGCTCCAAGTGACTACAACACTCCCAAAAGAGAACACATATCTACTGGTAGATCGTCTATCAGAAATACTACCAGCCCAATCAGCATCAGTGTATCCATGCAACTGTATCTGAACCCCAGTCTCATAAAATAGTCCATACTGCAATGTGGAATTCACATACCTGAGTATGCGTCTAGCCGCATCCAAATGTGGTTTCCTTGGAGCCTGCATAAACTGACTTACCAATCCAACAGCATAGCTCAAATATGGCCTGGTAATAGTCATATAAATCAAACTTCCTACTATGCGTTTGTACATAGTAGGGTCTTCTAGAAGCTCACCTGCATCTGTGCTCAACTTCACATTTTGCTCCAAAGGAACTGAAATAGGCTTACAGCCTATCATCCCATATTTGGACAGCATGTCCAATCCATACTGCCTCTGCAAGAGCTGTATCCCACTTGGTGATCTAATCACCTCAATGCCCAAGAAATAACGCAGCTCTCCCAAATCCTTCATCTCAAACTTCTGCTTCAATAGCATTTTCACATGAAGGATATCTTCATCACTGTCACCTGTCATAATCAAATCATCAACATAAATGACAAGTAGCATAATATCTTTCTCTGTTTTTCTCACATAAAGTGAGAAATCTGCCTTGGAAATCTGAAAGCCAATAGTGACAAGATACTGTCCTATCTTGTCAGACCATGCTCTAGGTGCTTGCTTCAAGCCATACAAGACTTTCTTCAACCTGCAAACAAACTCAGGATGAACAGCATGCACATAACCTGGTGGCTGCTCCATATAGACCTCTTCTTGCAAATCACCATGCAAGAAGGCATTCTTTACATCCATCTGATGTAAAGACCATCCCTTTGATGCAGCCATAGCAATGACTGCTCTTACAGTTGCCATCCTTGCAACTGGACTGAATGTTTCTTCATAGTCAATGCCATATGTTTGTGCATACCCCTTGACTACTAATCTTGCCTTGTATCTGTTCACAGAACCATCTGCATTGTGCTTCACCTTATAAACCCACTTACAGCCAATTGCATTCTTACCTTTAGGCAAAGGTACTAACTCCCATGTAGCATTTGCTTCCAAGGCATCCATTTCTTCATCCATGGCTTCCTCCCATTTTTCTTTTCCCATGGCTTGCTCAAAAGATGTGGGTTTTGGTTCCTGTATCACTTTGACCAATATATATGCATAGTGAATGGTTGTAAATCCATCATATTTCAGCCTATCCACATGATACCTAGCTCTCGTAGACCTGCGCAAAGTAGGTTCACTCCCAGGTGCTCTCAAAACATCCCTGGTCTTCCTTACT
This sequence comes from Lygodium microphyllum, assembly GCF_053477565.2. Lineage (NCBI taxonomy): Eukaryota > Viridiplantae > Streptophyta > Polypodiopsida > Schizaeales > Lygodiaceae > Lygodium > Lygodium microphyllum. The sequence goes on from NC_141160.1 coordinate 9,200,376, forward strand.
CCAGGTGTAACAATAGAAGGAATACCCAACTCATCATCAATGCTCTGTTCTGAGCCACTGGATTCACCATCCACATAAGAGTGACCTGCATTCACATCAAACATGGGCTGATCAACCTTCTCTTTTCCTTTTCGTGATACCTGCATACCACTATCTGCATTGCTTTGAGAAGATTCTCCTGATCTCAATCTGCCTGTCCACGGCAAAGAATGTGAATCACTGCTAGAGGACGCTCCAGGTCCACTAATATTTTGTGACTGCTGCTGTGAATTCTGTGCAGCATTACCATTTTGTGCATCTACATCATCAATCACATTTACTGGTTTATACCAGCTACTCATCTCATCAAAAACAACATCTCTGCTCACTGTAAACTTATGAGTAGAAGGGTTATAGCATCTATACCCTTTTTGCTGCAGAGAGTAACCAATAAAGATGCACTTCTCAGCTTTTGGATCCAACTTGGATCTCAACTCATCTGGCACATGTACATAGGCAATGCAACCAAAAATTTTCAAATGAGAAATATCTGGTTTCCTACCAGTATACCTCTCCTCTGGAGTCATCCCATGTATTGCTGCAGTGGGAGTCCTGTTCATTATATAGACTGCTGTAGCAACTGCTTCAGCCCAATAAAAATCTGGCAAGTCTTTTTCATTGAGCATGGCACGAGATACCTCTCCAATATGCCTGTTTTTCCTTTCTGCAATTCCATTTTGTTGCGGGGTATAACTGCATGAATATTGCTGCTTTATGCCATGCTCCTGTAAGAACTTTGCAAACTCATTTGAGAGGTACTCTCCCCCTCCATCTGACCTTAGGCATTTTATTTGCAGACCTGTTTCTTTTTCAGCCATAGCTTTAAGGGTTTTGAAATGCCCAAAAACTTCACTTTTCTTTTTCATAAAATACACCCAAACTTTTCTGCTATAGTCATCAATAAAAGTGACAAAATAATGACAGCCTCCAAGAGATGCAGCTTTAGTAGTCCACACATCAGAGTGGATTAATTCCAATGGCTTCTCACTCTCTTGAACATGTCTAGGAAATGGTTTCCTTGCGTGTTTTCCAAACTGACAGGCTTCAAATACCTTATGCATTTCTGCAACCTTGAATTTTGGCAATCCTGCAACAATATTTTGGGCCTGCATTGATTTAAGTCGCTGTACATTAACATGACCAATGCGTTTATGCCAGATATCAATATCTGCAACTACACCGGTCCCATGTGCAAACATTGCTGCACTCAATTCAGACATGTCTGCATCCAATGTAAACATTCTGCCCTTCTTCTTTCCTTTTGCTATCAAGCGACCTTTATTTTTCATATCCTCAACAAAGCATCCATGAGGATTAAATCTGACCTGCAAGCCCTGCTCAACCATTTGACCAACAGAAACCAGATTCTTGGTGATATTCGGGACATGAAATACATCGGACAGGTATTTCTTTTTCCCATCCGACATAGACAATGGAATTTTTCCAATCTGCACAATAGGATGTGCAGTATCATCACGAGTCTCCACAAATCCTGGTTTTTCCATTTTCCTTGCATCCTCCATCCATTCTGCATGACCTGTCATGTGGTTTGATGCACCTGAGTCAACATACCATACATCATTGCTTTCTTCTGCACTTGTCACAGAATTGTTCATGTGCTGCACCATGAACAAATGCTCATTTCTGTCATCACCCTGTCTGCTAGAAAATGCATAATTCCCTTGTTGTAGTTTTCCATTCACGATGTCATTCTGCTTTTTATAGCAGTTTTTAGCCATATGACCCATTTTACCACAGTAGTAGCATTCAACATTACTGTTTGCATTTTGACCTCTTTGCCATCCACCACGACCTCTTTGGCTCCCCCTGCCTCTAGAGTTACCACGTCCTCCTCCATAGGACTGGTTTTCTTGAGTTTGCTGCATATTCTGATTTCTGCCACGGCCTCCAAATCGGCCTCCTCTACCTCTGCCTCTACCTCTTCCAGCATTTGAGTAGAAGATAGCTTCTTTTGAAGTTCCTCCTGAAGAAGATGCACCACCATTTCTTTGCTCCTCAGAAATTAGAAGAGTAATCAGCTCCTCAAAATCAGGAAATCTTTCACGAACTGAAATGGATGTCCGAAACTGTGCATAATCCTTTCCTAGACTATTCAAGGTCACAGAAACTAAATCATCATCTTCCACTGGCGACCCGATGGAAGCAAGTGCATCTGCAATCTTCTTCACTTCATGTGGTAGTCATTGATGCTCATATTTTCTCTTTGCACATTATGCAACTCTTGCTTGAGCTGCATTTTCCTGGCTTGCGTATTTGTGCTATACATTTTTGACAAAGTATCCCATGCCTCCTTTGGCGTACTTGCATCCTGAATATGCACAATCATAGAGTCTGAAATGCTGATAGACAGCCAATACATAACTTTCCTGGCTCTCTCATGCCATGTTTTAAATGCCTGCATTTGCTTTGATTGGGAACATCAGGAATAACTGATTATTCTTCATTTCCTGCAACAAATTCCCAATATCCTTTTCCCATAAGGAAATTCGTCATTCTAAACTTCCATGCTTGGAAGTTGTTCTTGTCAAGCTTTTCAGTGACAATCTGTGAAAGAGAATCAGATGCCATTACAGAACACTGCAAAAAATTCTATCACTGCAAAAAACACAGCTTCACCCTCACAAGGGAAAATCTGCAAAACTGGCGAAAGTGGTATTTGACCACACAGTCACTTCCTAGTGACGATTTTGCATCAACAGGCAACAGGGATGATTCTGTAACTCCCAATGTCTCTGCGCACAAGCATACGATGCAATTTCTACAGTAACTTTTCACCGACCTGTAGAACAGTGGCTGCACAGCATAAAACTGGGCCTTTTTCTGAGTGCGTGCAGAAAACTTCCGCCTCCAAAACAGGCCACGAAATGGCCTCAAATCAAAAAAACAAGGTCGCCATGGGCTAAAGCCCTCTCCCGCAGCATATACTGCCGTCTTGCTTCACCGCGAAGGGCGTCTCAACCTGAGACAATGCACTCCTGCACTTTCCGACTGTGCTACCTGCAGAGATTTGCTCCCAAAACAGAAAATGAAAGCAACACTGCTCCTCTTACCAGAACACCGCGAGCTTGGCTTGCTTTCTTGAGCTCCTTACCACGAACAAGGCTCTGATACCATGTCAAGATTGTGGGAGAGAAGGAAGGAGTCTCGCTTGAAGCTTTCTTGCTTGCACAATGGGGGAAGACACACAAGGGTGGAGGCTGAAAACAGTTTTCCTCTTCTTAGTTGTGTAAGCCAAAAGAACTCTGGTACAAAGAAATAGAAGAACTCTATATATGGGTCTCAAACCAGACTCAACTAACTAAGGTGGCATACTAACTGAGCCACGAACTAGAGTAGATAAGGATAGCTATCATGTAGCTATTATTCATGGGCGGTGTACCAACCGCGTCTGCAACTGACAAGTCGGTGACATAAATACACAACGGTCACCCTGGCGTATCACGAGTGGAGCTCGATATCTCAACAGACCCATCTAACCAGGTGGTCCATCATCAATGTCCGCATGTGTTGAGCTTGTCATCTCAACACTCCCCCTCAAGCTCAACTGCATCTCTGCAACTCCAAGTAAGCTTTGAAACTTTTGAAGCTTCTCTGTATCCAATGCCTTTGTGAAGATGTTAGCTATCTAATCCTGTGTGCTGACATACACCAAGTCAATCTCACATGCTAATACCTTCTGTCTCACAAAGTGGTAGTGTACCTCAATATGTTTTGTCCTAGCATGGAACACAGGGTTCCTAGCCAACTGTATATTGCTCATGTTGTCACAATAAATGACAACTGGACCTTCCACCTGCACATCCAAATCAGCCATTAACTTTTGTAGCCATACTACCTCACATGCTGCAACATGAGCACCTTTATAGTCAGCCTCTGTACTCGACAAAGCAACTGTAGATTGCTTTTTGCTGCTCCAAGCAACTGTTGCACTACCAAGAGAGAACATGTATCCGCTGGTAGATCTTCTATCAGACATACTACCAGCCCAATCTGCATCTGTGTATCCAAACATCTGTACATCTGTACCTGCCTCATAGAAAAGTCCATAATGTAATGTGGACTTCACATATCTCAATATGCGTCTGACTGCATCCAAATGTGGCTTTCTAGGTACTTGCATAAACTTACTCACAAGAACAACAGCGTAGCTCAAGTATGGCCTTGTAATGGTCATGTAGATCAAACTCCCCACTATCCTCCTGAACATAGTAGGGTCTTCTATCTCATCCCCAAAATCACCACTCAACTTTACATTCTGCTCCAACGGGACTGAAAGTGGTTTGCATGCTGTTATACCATACTTGGACAACATATCCAAGCCATACTGTCTTTGGGACAGCCATATACCATCATCACATCTGATCACCTCAATGCCAAGGAAGTACCTTAGCTCACCTAAATCCTTCATCTCAAACTTTTTCTTCAAAAAATCCTTGACTTCAGCAATCCCACTATCACTATCACCTGTAATAATCAAGTTATCCACATAGATGACTATGATGACCAAACCTGCATCTCCCTTTCTCACATAAAGTGAGTGATCAACATCAGAAACATAAAATCCAATATTGACAAGATACTCTCTGATCTTGTCGGATCATGCTCTAGGTGCTTGCTTGAGCCCATAGAGTGCCTTCTTCAACCTGCATACATACGTGGGATGCTCTAAATCTTCATAACCTGCTGGCTGATCCATATACACTTCTTCCTGCAAATCACCATGCAAGGAGTCATTCTTCACATCCATTTGCTGCAACCTCCAACCTTTGGCTGCTGCCAAAGCAATCACACATTTGACAGTTGCCATCCTAGCAACTGAACTGAAGGTTTCATCATAATCTATGCCATATGTCTGGGCATAACCTTTTTGCAACTAGCCTAGCTTTGTACTTGCTAATAGAACCATCTGCATTGTGCTTAATCTTATAAACTCACTTACATCCAATAGATTTCTTTCCCTTTGGCAATGATACTAGATCCCAAGTCTTATTGGCCTCTAATGCAGCCATCTCCTCATCCATTGCTGCATCCCAATGAGTATGACCAACAGCATCCTCAAAACAAGTGGGCTCAACATCCTCAACTAGTTTCACCATATAAGCATAATGGTGAGCTGCATAACCTTCAAAACCAAATCTTTTAACAGGGTATCTGACCCTATTAGATTTGCATACCACTGGATCACTCAATGGAGTCTTTACATTATTATGAGCTCTCTGTACACCTGGTGTCTTGACAGAAGGAATACCAAGCTCATCATCTAAGCTCTCCGAGCCACTGGAGTCTCCATCAAAAACTGCATCAATGCCATTTGACACTTTATTCTTTCCTTTGTCTTTACCTGTAGTGCTACTAGATGCACCTGAAGATGTAGAGGTACTCCTTAGTCTCCCAGACCAAGGACTACTAGATGATGTCTCTGGTCCACTAAGAGTCTGTGATTCTTGCTTTTCAGCCTGCACATGAGTGTCATGATCATCATCATCATCCAATGCATCACCACTAGATACATACCAATTGCTCATTTAATCAAAGATGACATCCCTGCTCACTCTGAACTTACATGTGACAAGGTTATAACAGTGATACCCTTTTTGCTCTAAAGAGTATCCAATAAAGACACACTTTTCAGCCTTTGGATCCAGTTTCTTCCGCAACTCATCTGGCACATGAACATATGCAATGCAGCTAAATACTTTCAAGTGTGAGGCATCAGGCTTCTTACCTGTAAAACATTCTTCGGGGGTCATACCATGAACTATAGCTATGGGAGTTCTGTTCATAATATAAACAACAGTATGAACAGCCTTAGACCAAAAATGCTTAGGCATATTCTTTTCAGCCATCAAGGCATGTGCAACTTCTGCAATATGCCTGTTTTTCCTTTCTGCAACCCCATTTTGCTGTGGGGTATACCTGCATGTGAACTGTCTCTTTATCCCATGAGACCTCATAAAATCACTGAACTCATTTGAGAGGTACTCTCCCCCTCCATCTGACCTCAAGCACTTTACTTTCAAGCCTGTCTCTCTTTCAACTGCAGCCTTGAAAGTTCTAAAGTGCTCAAATGCTTCACTCTTTTCCTTCATAAAATATACCCACAGCTTTCTAGAACAATCATCAATGAATGTGACAAAGTATGAACTGCCTCCAAGAGATACATTTTGTGTAGGCCCCCAAATGTCTGTATGCACAACATCAAGGATATTTCTACTTACATCTCTGTCATGTGAAAAGGGTTGTCTTGCTTGCTTACCAAACTGACATGCTTCGCATACCTTATGAAATTCTGCAACTCTAAATGTAGGCAAACATGTAACCAACCCTTTGGACTGCATTAATTTCAGCCTTTGTACATTTGCATGTCCAATGCGTTTGTGTAAAATTTCAATATCTACAACAACACCTTTTCCTTTAGCATACATAGCAGCATTCATAGTAGGAATTCCAGCATCTAGAGTAAACATACGTCCAACTCTACTTCCCTTTGCTACCAACTTGCACTTGTCATTGAAGTCTTCTACAAAGCAACCCTTTGCATTAAATCTGACTTGCAGCCCTTGCTCTACCATTTGACCGACTGACACCAAGTTCTTTGTAATAGATGGCACATGTAATACATCTGAAAGACTCTTTGTCTTACCATCATGCAAGGACAAGGGAACTTTTCCAATGTGTGAAATTGGGTGGCATGAATCATCACCCCTCTGCACATAACCTGCATTTTGCAAATCCTGCATCTTTCCAAACCATTCTACATGGCTGGTCATATGATTGGATGCACCTGAATCAACATACCAAACATCGTTATGTGTTCACTTTCCTGTAACAGCATTCAGCGTATGCTGCATAACAAACAGACGTTCATTTTTGTATCCATTCTGTCGTGAAGACTGTGCATAGTTTCCTTGCTGCAACTTACCACTGTGAATATCATCTTTTTTAGCATAACATTGGGCTGCAATATGACCTGTTTTGCCACAGTAGTGGCACACAATACCAGAGTTGTTAGAGCCTCTGTTTTGCCATCCATCTCTTCTTCTAAAGCTCCCCCTGCCTCTAAAGTTACCACGACCTCCTGAAACCTGCATATCGCCAAATTGTTTTTCAATCTATTTTGCTGGTTGTCACTACTACGTCCTGTACCACGGCCTCTTGAAGAGAACCTGCCATGTCCCCTTCCTGAACTAGAGTAGAAAGCTTGGACCTATTCACCACTTTTTTCAGATGTCTCACTCTGCATGTTGATCTCTTCAGTGATCATAAGGGAGACCAACTCATCGAAATCTGGAAATGGCTTTCTAACATATACTGAAGTTACAAAAGACTTCCAAGCCTTTTCATTGTTAAGTCCACCCAAGGTAGACGACACCAAATCATCATCATCGGGCATTGCATCAATTGCTGCCAATGCATCTGCAATGCTCCTTACCTTCAGTGAGTGCATACTCATTGATAGACATCTTCCCTTTCTTCAATGTATTCAACTCTTGCTTGAGTTGAATCTTTCGTACCTTTGTATTTACGGAAAACATACTTTCAAGTATGGTCCAAGTTTCATATGAGTTCTCTGCATTTCTAATATGTCCCAGCATATTATTGTCAATTACTACATACAGCCAATACATGACCTTCTTGTCTTTTGCATTCCATTCCTTTCGTGCCTTTGTCTCGTCTGCAGTTGGAGGATCACTCACCTCCGGCTCCTTTTCTTCACCTCAAACAAACTCGTAGAGGCCTTTTCCAACAAGGAAGTTCGTGACACGGAACTTTCATGAAGGGTAGTTGTTCTTGTCGAGCTTCTCAATGATAGGGCTTCCACTGTTCTCTGCCATTATCATAAAATTAATACCAAACAACAAGCAAATCTTCTGCAACCCTCGACATGTAGTGCACAGCAATACACCAGACAGCCTTTTTCACTGTCTGCTCAACAATACATGCAATCTGCAACCAGTTTGCAGATAAACCTTGTGTTTACTTGCTGTAAACACCTTTGAACTTACAGATCTGAAATTTGTAACCTACACACCCACTTTCGATCAATACAGTCGAAGTTGCAGTGTACCCTGAAACTGTTGTCCGCAACCTTGCGGCTCTAAAACGGGGCCTGAAACGGCCTCAGATGCCCAAAATAACTATGGGAAAGCCCTAAAGGTCCAATCTGCAGAATATACTGCGCTCTTCGCGCACACCAAATCTCACTACAATCTGAGATTTTTTCTCGAACCTGCTTCCGGTGCCTCCACATGCACTATCCAAGAGAGAGAGTGGAAGAATGGGAGAGCTTCTTACCCGTGGCTTGCTTGCTCGAACCTTGCTTCTTCTCCTTCGCTTCAACCTTCGAAATCAGCCTCTCTCAGTGGCGCGGCTCTGATACCATGTCAAGAATCGCGTGGTGGGGGGACTTGCTCAAGATGCTGCGCCGAACACACACAGAATGCACACGAGACAAGAAGAGAGATGGGGGCCAAAACGTTTTCTTGCTGGTTTCTTCTTCTTCTTCCACACTCTTTACAATATACACAAAGTATAGATAAGATACAACATAAAGGAAAGTGGCCTACTAAGTCAAACAATGCATTACCGACTACACTAGTCGATTGGCGCTATAACTATGCCAGCTGTTATAAATAGGTGTAACAACCTGAATACAATAAGTAATGAGTCAGTGGCCATGTGAGAGTCATAATGACCACCGACGTGATAAGTGTAGACGTGTGGACCCATCTAACCAGGCGGTCCATCATCAATGTACGCATGTGTTGAGCTTGTCATCTCAATAAATAGAGCATTCTTTAACACGTTTCACCTTGTTGGGATCTACTCTAATGCCTTGCTCTCCCACAATATAACCTAAGTATTCCACTTCATCTTCCATAAATGAACACTTTGTCATCTTGGCAAAGAGTTTGTGTATTTGTAATGTGTCAAAGACCTCTCGTATATACTTCAAATGCTCATCCTTGGATTTGCTATAGATAAGGATATTATTAAAGAAAACAATGACTATTTTGAACAAGAAGTGCTGCAATATTTTATTCATGAGGGCTTGAAAAGTAGTGGGCGCATTGGAAAGCCCAAATGGCATAACCAAGAAGTGGTATAATCCCCTTTCAGTCCTAAAAGCTTTTTTAAACTCATCTCCTTCCTTCATTAGAAATCGATGATAATCCAAACAAATATATTTTTTGGTAAAGACCTTTGCATCTTTAAGTTCATCCAAAAGATAATCAATTCATGGAATAGGATACGCGTTCTTGATTGTTGACTTGTTCAAATCCCTATAATCAATGCACATACCAAATGATCCATCCTTTTTCTTAACTAAGAGCACAAGAGAGGCAAATGGTGGTTGACTTGGTTGAATTAAATCCATTTGTAGCAATTCTTTGACCTCTCTCTTCACCTCTTCCCTCTCAAACTTAGATAAGCGATAGGGAGGTTTGTTGATGGGATTTGTGTTGATACAATGGTCAACCTCTCACTTTGGAGGCAAAGATGATGGTGGCTAAAATAAATCCTTGTATCCCTCCAATATCTCTTCTAATATTGGATTACTTTTCTTTGTGAAAGAAGATGATTGATTTGATGACTACTCTTCATCTACTTTCGCAAGCAAAAGAGTGAAGATGCATGACTTGGCATTGGTTTCCTTCCACAATTTCTTCATGGAGATAAGCTCTATATATTTGTGGTCTATGCCTTTCAGCTCTATATGCTATCCTTGCCAATTAAATTTAATTTTTATTTGTTCCAAATCTAAAGTATATTTTCCAAGGGTTTTCAATCAATTACAACCGATAACAATATCAATAGGCCCCATATCCAAAGTATTCAAATCCACTTGTATTGTGCAAGAGGGTGATTATTTCAATTGAAGTATATGGATACAGTTATTTACTAGACTCATATGCACCATTGGCAACTTGTATCCATTGACCAAACTCCTTTGCTAGAAATTTTCTATATCTCTCTTGTACTTCAAAGAATATCTTTTAGCCATTTGTATGGCCTTGTGCAAAGTTTTTGGTTGTTGAGCTCCCACCTTTGATGATAGAGCATAATCAAGACCAAAAATATATTTATTCAACTTAGCAGAATCTAAAATATCTTCAACATACATGGAGATATTTAAGTAGGTGTTGGAGTAGTCTCTAACACATATCTCTCTTTAAGCATATGCATACCATCTTCTTTGAAGCCATTTTGTTTTCAAAGGGGAAACAAAAACATCAATCATTGCTTGCTTGAACTCCTCCCAAGTGAGAAAGTATTGCCCAATCTTATGCATGTATTTCCACTAGGTATGGGTATAACCTTTAAGAGGAAGAGCCGTAAAATAAATCTTGGCATCTTCACTTTGAGGATAAAGGGTGAAGTACAATTCAAGCTTGTTAATACATTCCTCCCATTATTCTGAAGGTGAAGTGTTATCCCCTTTGAAATTAATGATATTGTTCTTTTCCTTATACTCCTTTTCATTGTAAGATGGTTGTCCATAAGAATGTTGCTTCCATGAATCTTTCCTTTCCTCCTTGGTGTGTTATAAGCAATTTCAATGCTAAAGTCTTAATCTATTTGCTCAAAATTATTGGCTTCATTTGTGAAATTTTGATCCTCTTGGAAGTTTCTGACACCCTCATTCAATGCTTCTCTAATAGGGGGTCTTTCTTCTTATTCTTGGCCATTAGAAAACAACATTGTAGCAGTAGACAATTTGTCAATAAATCCCATGTTTCTCTCATAATATAGCACCAATCCCAATTCTTAATAGATCAATGGGAATATTATTATATGGGAATATAATAGATTTGAAAATATTTCAACTTGGATTGGAGACTTTAGGTGAAACAATGATAAATAATGTTACCCTATATGTTGTCTAGGTGTTGTCTCACTATATCTACTATCAGTAAATCAACAATAACTTGAGCTCATGATATCAAATCAAAAACTTGTTGATTTCCCTCTTTGAATGAAGCTATGGATGTCTCAATATGGATCAATACATAATTTTTTATAATAGTATCTTTAGTGTTGAAATTTTTTTTTCTACATCTCGTCCACAACCTGTAAGTGCCCTGTTTGGCCTCGTGGGAATTCCATGAGTGAGAGTAACCCTTTGTAAACCCCTGTATTAACCTAAAGGGGGTCATGGGACACATGTAGGGCTTAAGAATGACCTATAGAATGGTAGGTACCTACTGTATAAACCTATGAAACTGTATTGTACCAATAGAACTTCAACCACTTTTAGCTCTCTAAGTAGGCCTAATCACTATTGTACTACTGTGAAACTCTGACAATGGGCATGTGCCTGCACCTAAGTTTGAAAATTCTATGGACTCTGAGACTTGATGGGTGTGCAAATTTCCTTCTCAATCCGGGTTGTGCACCCCTTCAAGGTAATAATCGAGAAGGGAGGATGACCTCTCTATTGTCTTCTTGACTTGCCTCGCATCCGCTTTTCCTCGCAGAAATAAATATGGCAAGTATAGTATAATGATTAATCAAACAAGAATGCTATGCATTGATTGAAAAAGTATTTGGATTCTTCAATGGAATGCAAGCGGGTATTAGGAAATGATTGAATTGAAAGAGCTATTGATAGAGCATTACACTTTTGCAGTGATTCACTGCTTTTACAAATATCCAACTTACTATTTTCATCATTATTTTAGTCCTATAAAATCAATGTTCAATCATCCAATCAAATTTCAAGCTAGGTAGGTAGTGAATAGCATTTATGAATTCAAATTGGCATCAATTTATGAATGGATAGGAAAAGGAATTCATAAAGCAATCAAAATCAGTCCTAGGTTAAATTCTACATCCTCTTCAATGGTGATTTAAGAGAATCTATTACACTTAATCTCTCTTTATCAATAGTAGGAGTGGTTCAATAATTGGATAAAAAGAGAGATTCATCTGAAAGCAATAGAAATACCTCTTAATGTTGATGAAATGTTGGTTCCATATAACTTTAGCTCCCAATCATAAAGATTGCTTCAATGCATCAAGATAATTCAAAACTTGAGTAGAAGTCCACGATGATTTGTTAGAGAAGATTCTTTGAGCCTTGAAGAATCCAAATTCTTGTGATAGAATCAAGAATTTCAAGAATTTTTAGACTTTGCCGTGTTCAAGAAGCTAAAAATGCCTTCAATCTTGATGGAGTATTGCAATATAAGCCAATCCTTGATAGAATAGCTTCAATCTAGCATTCCCAAGAAAGCTGCATGGATTGAAGCCTCAAGAAAGTAAAATTTGATGAAAATTGATGGCTACCCTATTTTGTTCCAATTTGAGATGGAGAAAATGCTTCTAATCTTGCTTTAAAGCTTTAATGTATGCCCAATGTTGGTTGTAGATGCTTGCCTTTCACTTATTTAATAAAAACCAAAGTGGAGGGAGTCCGTGAGATAAATCAGATGAGAGGTCAGGAGCTCCATGTTTTCTTCTCCTCCATTATTCTTCTCTATATTTCCATTCTCATAGTCACACACAAGTGGTATCCTCAAAGTGATAGATACCCTCAACTTAAGGACACTTTATATACGCTTGTACTTTAGATACATATAACCATAGGATATGACTTATGATATGTCCTATTTATCAACACTCCTCCTCAAGCTCAAAATGAGCTTGCACACATAAGACTCCAAGTGCACTCCTAAAGAACTCAAACTTATCTTTACCTACTGCTTTGGTAAAGATATCAGCAACTTGGTCATTTGTTTTCACATGGACCAAATCAATCTTGCCATCAATGACTTTTTCTCTAATGAAGTGATAGTGGACTTCTATGTGTTTTGTCCTTGCATGGTAGACTAGGTTCTTTGCCAACATAACGCTGCTAACATTGTCACAATACATAATGACTCCACCATCAATCTCTATCCCCATGTCATATAAGATCAATCTCAGCCATGTCTGCTCACATGCTGCCAATGCAATGCCTCCATACTCTGCTTCAATGCTTGATAGAGCAACTGTAGGTTGCTTCTTACTACTCCAACTTACCATGGCTGATCCAAATGAGAATGAATAGCCACTAGTAGATCTTCTATCCATAGAGCTACTTGCCCAGTCTACATCTGAGTATCCAAACAATGTAGGCTTGATTCGTTTTTCATAAAACAAGCCAAATCCAACTATCTTCTTCACATATCTAAGAACTCTTCTCACTATATCCAAATGTGATTTGCATGGTTTCTGCATAAACTGGCTTATCAATCCAACAACATAACTCAATTCTGGTCTTGTAATGGTCAAGTAGATAAGACTACCAACTATCTTTCTGAACATAGTGACATACTCAACATAAGATCCATAATCCATCAACTTAACATTTTGATCCAATGGTGTATCAACCAGTTTGCATCCTGTCATGCCATATTTTTCCAACATCTCCAATGCATATTTCCTTTGTATCAGCCACATACCATGAGGTGTGTTAATAACCTCAATACCCAAGAAGTATCTCAACAAACCAAGGTCCTTTATATCAAACTCTTTATGTAACCCATACTTGACTTTAGAAATATCCGTCTCAAGTGTACTTGTAATAATGAGATCATCAACATAGATGAAAACAACAACCATACCACCTTCTGTATGCCTCACATAAAGTGAATAATCAACTTTGCTCTACTGAAATCCCATACTACATAAGAATTTGTGGATTCTATCACACCATGCTCTTGGTGCTTGCTTCAGTCCATATAAAGCCTTCTTCAAACTGCATACATAATGTGGTTATTTCAGATCCACATAGCCCTCTGGTTGATCCATGTACACTTCCTCTTCTAAGTTGCCATTCAAAAATGAATTTTTCACATCCATTTAATAAAGCTTCCAACCATAGATAGAAATCAAAGCAATTACCGATCTCACTGTTGTCATTTTAGCTACTGGACTGAATGTTTCTTCATAGTCCAAACCATAAGTTTGTGCATATCCTTTTGCAACCAGCCTTGCTTTATACCTCTCAAGAGAACCATCCGACTTACATTTAACCTTATAAACCCATTTACATCCAATGGATTTCTTGCCATGAGGTAGTTTCACCAAATCCAAAGTCTTGTTTTTCCTTAGTGCATCCATCTCTTCATCCATTGCTTGTCTCCACTCTTTGCTCTCTACTGCTTCTTCAAAGCAAGTAGGCTCCACATGTTGTACATAAGAAACCATGTATGCATAATGCATCTTCATGAACCCATTATAAGTCAATCTATCAACTGAATACCTTACCCTTTCTGACATTCTCAATTGAGGTGCACTACCATGTGTCTCATCATCTGATCTAGCATGTGGTGGCACATACTTTCCTGCACTTCTAGTGCCAGGTGTTTTAACATGCGGAATGCCATACTCATCATCTATAGATTCATCTTCTGAACTTTCAGCCATAGGTCTCTTTCCTTTTGCAACTTCTGCACTCCTTTGTGCATTTCTCAATTTACCACTCCATGGACTGTAGCTGCCATTTTTTTCCACATTCTCTTGAGGTCCTAAAGCATATTTCACATGCTGATTTTCAGCCTTGTTGTTTGTTGAAAATTTCCTTCCATAGCCATCATCATCATTGCTTTCATAGGAATCAACATCCATTGCAATTTTGGGATTATAGCATGATTCATATTCACTGAATCTGACATCCCTGCTTATGTATACTTCCTTACTCACTAGATCATAGCATTTGTATCCCTTCTTCTCATCAGGATATCCAAGGAAAATGCATTTTTTAGCCTTAGGTTCCATCTTCTCTCTCAAATCATCCGGAACATGAACATAACAAATACATCCAAAGACTTTAAGGTATGCAAGAGTGGGTGTCCTGCCATACATTCTCTCATATGGTGACATATTATGAATCAAGGTTGTAGGTGTACTATTCATAATGTGAACTGTAGTATGCACTGCTTCTGCCCAATATGATAATGGCATGTTCATTTGGTTCATCTTTGCTCTTGCAACCTCTGCAATAATCTGATTCTTCCTTTCAACCACACCATTTTGCTGAGGTGTGTACCTGCATGTCAATTTCCTTTTGATACCATGATCTCTCAAGAAGTCACAAAACTCATATGACATTCTTATAACATCAAAAACATTATCGAGCATGGCAATTTCCAATCTCTGTGTCAACATGCATTTATTACCTCCTCGAGGCAGCGCTGGGCTGCCCCCAGTGCATCAGCAGCTTTGGTTGAAGGCAAACCTGAGGATGATCTTCTCACTACTGATATAGGGAAGAATGACTACGATTGGTAAGGCTTATGACTCCCCCCGGCACATCTCCGATTGCGAGTGCACAGCTAAGTACATCACCACCAGATGCTGCTTTTCTCTCTAAAAAAGAATTGCCCAACTTAATGTGATCCTTGGTTGCGATTAAGACCACTCGTCTCACAAATTCAAGGCCTGATGTAGCATCAAGAATGCACTCTAGAAGGCCAGATGTAGCATAAAAAATGCCAGATGTAGTATCAAGAAGGCCAGATGTAGCATCAAGAACACACTCCAACAATCTGCACACTTCCAATGGAGTGACAAGCAGAAGGCCATCTGTGGGTTCAAGCTCAACTTCCAACTCTCGATCCACCACACCGACTAGCAGATCTAGCATCCCAACCTTCTTTAATAGTAGAACCACCAATGTGACATCATCACAGCCAAGTTCTTCGTCACATCCTTTGACTCTAGTGAGGCGGCCCTCCACACCATCCTTCTCTCAAACATGATGTCTATATCATGTTTGTCTGTATCATGTGCACACCACCATACGTTGCTAGAAGAAGAAGTGGATGAAGAGATGATGATTTCTGTGGTTGCATCAAAGCATGGACATATTGCTACTGACGAAACTCTCTATGGTGCTGTTGAGGGATGAGCTTGGCTCTGATACCATAATAAAAACCGAAGTGGAGGGAGTTCATGAGATAAATCAGATGATACAGGAGCTCCATGTTTTCTTATCCTCCATTATTCTTCTCTATATTTCCATTCTCACAGTCACACACAAGTGGTATCCTCAAAGTGATAGATATCCTCAACTTAAGGACACTTTACATACGCTTGTACTTTAGATACATACAACCATAGGATATAACTTAGGATATGTCCTATTTATCAACATTCTTGAATCTAAAAGGAACGAAGATTGACTCAAAACTTCAAGAAATATTTGAAATCTTCATGATCTCTAGGTTCACTCATAGCTAGGGTTATGAACGAGAGCTCTAAGATTGAAGAAGAGTGAAAGATCAAGTAAGAGATGGTTAGTACTTCAAGTTAGGGATGCATTTAATCATGCAAGAGAGGGCGTAGCTTCAACATGAACAAATTTTTGGAGTGTTTGGGGTCAAAATTCTACCACAAGGGTAAGAGAGAGTAGGGTGAAGGGAGATTCAAGGAGAGGAATAGACAAAAGATAAGGGGCTTAAAGAAATAGGAGATGTAGAAAGAGGTGAATGCAGTCAAATTATTTCAGCATCCTCAAAAGTACTTACTAAAGGTTCCCCATATACCTCTATGGCCAGCCCACAGACTTTCATGAAATTCCTTTATTCTCTATTGTTGCAATCTTTTGTTACCTAAAACTCAAACAGGCACTCCTTTCTTCTTCTTTGCGTGCTTCCATAGATGCCCTTCTTTAAGAAAAAAGCCATAAGCTTTCCTCTTAATATTCTTGAACACTTCATCATCCCAAGACTCCTCCTTCTTCATTGTGCTAAAATATTGGCCAATCTTCAGCCAATCTTCTTCATAATCTTCTTCAAGGAAATGAGCTAGAACTTGAGCAATGCAATGAGTATGCTGGCTACTAGTTGAACACCCTTCTTCCATAGATAAATCTTTGATCTTTGTTGCTGTATGCTGATCTATAGCAGTAACTTTTCTTGTTCTTACTGTACTTAATGCTATACCATTAAAAATATTAGCTTCACCTGTAAGATTCAGCTTTGGGTTTGTATATGCAACAACTGAAAATGTGCTTTCAGCAGCCATGGAATGAAATTTAGCAAGTATAGATTCTTTAGCTTCATCTTCTTCCATTAGCTCTTCTTCATTGTCATATCTTGCACGTGATAGCATGTCAACAAAACTAGATTCACCTTTCCTGCAAAAAGCTTTAATTCGGGGTTAAGAGATTTAATATATGCAATCCATCTTAGCATAACAATGTCAGGTGTAGAGCAGTTGGAAATCATGCCCAAGAGTAGAAGACAATCAGTTTCTACCACTACAAAAGCACCTATAAAGTATTCATGATCACAATTTAATGTTGTTACAACTCCCCACAATTCCCTTTTTACTTGTGCATATCTTCTTTGACGTTCATGGAGAACCTTTGCTCCAAAACGAATTGCATACATGTTACCTTCAAGGTCTTCTTGGCCAACAGCCCATCCTATCCCAATGGAACTTGTATCCATAGTAAGGATGATGGGTTGGCCATTTGAATAATTATCCCGTTTGATAGTGGGGGTTGAAATTAACAACTTCTTTAGTTTGTATATAGTAAGAGTATGTTCTTCCCACCAAGAGAATCTTTGGCCTTTTCTTAATAATTGATAAATATTTTTGGCGACATGAGCAAAATGTGGTATCCATATGAGATAGAATACGCATATGCCAAGAAATCTTCTCACCTCTGAGATATTTGTGCATTCTTTTTGCATTCTGCTAATGGCATCTATCTTGATTGGTGAAGGTTTACATCCATAGGGGCCAAATAGATGTCTGACCACTAGGACTTCTTCTACCTCAAAAATTGACTTAGCTCCAAAAAGGGTAAGATGTACCTCTTCTAGCCTTGTCAAAATCCTATCAAAATCATGAATATGGTTAACTACAAATGTCCTCCAGCCATCTTCGTCAAGATCCTCATTCTTTTCATTGACTTCGCATCCCTTGATAGGTACATCATCAAGAAATGGAAGAGTAAGTTGTGGAATAAAGTCCCTTACGACTTTGTGCATGACATTCATCATATGGGCTACGGAGTTTGTTGCAGCTTGTGGTAGAGTGTACATGCGGACCAATCCAAGAGGTGTCTTCATTGTGGTAATGTCTCTGCTTTCTAATGAAAGCTGAAATTGGTCATATCCTGAATATAGGTTTCCCATAGAATAAATTTCTCTACCTGCAAAAGCTTCAGCAAACTCATCAACAATTGGACCCAAACCAACATTTCGCATTGTGACACAATTAACAGGCTGTAGATCTTGAATGAATTGTAAGAATCCATTTTTCTTGGGCGGCACGGTAAACCATCAATTTGAGTAAGGTGCTGAAGAAGGTTCTAAAATCTTCATTCTGATCCTCTCATTTAGAAGTCCCAATAATTTGGGCAAATGTGCCCTTGGAACGAGAATGGGCTTGAGGTTCCAAGGCAAATGTGAGACCGTAAAAATGATCATAGGAGCCACAATATTTGGATCCACACAGCCTATTTCACTTGGCTGAAATGCAAAAGCTTTTCCATGTTTCATTAGCATTTGCATAAAAGAGTGTTTTTTAGCCGGTGAAAGGAAATAATTTTCACCTATTTTGAGCTATTTTATACGTTCATATGTGAACTTGTGACCAATGTTGGAAGGATCACAAAGACTTGGCTGATTTGCTGCCCTATCAGCCAGCCCTTCACTTTTAGGAGAGGCAGTAGGATTGACTTTCTTATCCACCATCTTGTATTTTGTCTCCACTTGCACTTCAGCCTTGTTGAGTAAACCAACGTCTTCGTGCTCAACAAATTCTTGAATTATTTGATAAAAATCCAATGTACATACTTCTATGGACTAATTTTCAGCTCAATTTTCTATATGAGCAACTGCATATATTTCAGCCAATGTGTCAGTAGTAATCAATCCAAAAAAAAGCCCAAAATATAATCTTTATTTTCAACCATCATGTCATAAGTTTTCAGCTCCCTTTTTATATGACATAAATATTTTCTTTGAGATTTATTCATGGCTGGAAGAGACTTATAACAACCCATACTATTGGCTATATATACATACAGATTTGCTAGAGACACAGTTTTTGTAGAATAAGGAGATTCAATATTTTTACATGATGCACTGCCATAGCCTCCTTTTATAGTAGTGCAACCCAAAAACCCTTGAATTCTCGGGCATTAGGAGGCACATGATAATCATGCAGTCAATCTTTGTTTCGATGATGGTTAACACACATAGTAAGAAATTGGACAACTCGTTCATTATCCTTGCTTCAGACTCGAGCATAGGAAGAACCATCATCAAGAGCCTTTGTTTCCAAGCGGGCTTTAAAAATGTAAGGTTGCCCAGGAATGATAGGGCAACTACAAGAGTCTTGAACAAAAAAGTGAAAATTGTCTTTTATGTCTCCAATAGTTACCTGCACATTAGGACATGCACTATATAACTCTCCAGAAGAGTTGTTTGCAGCTCTCATTCGCCAACCTAGATCAATATCTATGGGCCATTCGCCACTTTCATAGAGACTCCTTGCCATGACGTTTATCTCCGAACTATGGTCTAAGAGTGCAATACATGGTGTTTCTTTTTCTCCAATTTTGACGATAGTCTCCGTTGTTGCTCTTGCCCAATGTGTATGCAAGTAGTGACTGCTTGGAATGAACCGTCCTCCTCATGCATGTGTTGTAGACGGCCTTCTTTTTGAGAGGTGGGCTGCCCAACTGGTTTGGACCAGCTGACCATTACATTTTTAGCTTTCACTTCTTTAATTTTTACATTCATGCTTTCTTTATCTTTAGTTTCAATTGTTGCAATTAATTCTTTAATTGCTTCAAGATGAATTCCTTGTGAAGTTAGCTTCTCTTCATTTTGCACAAAGACTCGAAGAGCTTGTAAAAAAGCATGCACTGTTTCTTCAATATCATCACCAACATATTGTCTTTTTCTTTTGATTACATTAATAATTACATAATGGAATTCACTTTTGGCAATTTCAAGAATTTTTCCTAATGTGAATTCAATTTTACTTTCCAGAATTCGTTCTTCTAGGACACGTTTGAGATCGGTTTTGCAAATTCTATGTCAGACTGCAATTTGTAGCCTGGCTGCTTGCCTTTCTTCTTTCCTTCGATCTTCTTTATTTGTGGTGCATCTTCCATCTCTTGATTTGGGGTTATATTTTCAACAAGCTTTGGTTATTCAAGCGTTCTTCAAGTTACCCGTTTTGAAGGGTCAGAAGAGGAAGGCCCTAGTTCATCTTCTCTTCTTCTCTTTTCTTCAATCAAGACTTCTTTATGACTTACGTCAACCAAATGTGCAAAGGCAAAAAAAGAATCTACTGGTTCTTTCCAACTAGTTATTCCTTGAATGCACTGAGTGGCATTAGTCAAATCATCTTTGGCTACTTTGCCGCGTTCCATTTGATCTAATGCCTGCATCCACACTTTAGATTGCACATTAGCTTTACATGCTTTCAAATTTGATTTAATTGGCTAAATTTGCAGCCTATAGGTTGCTACATCAATTGCTACGTAGGGATTTTTTACAGCTAAATCTTCTAATCTTTTCTCAGTTTCACCATTGCCAAATTTTGGCTCCAGTGGAAGACCAGTTTCAGCTGCATGAATTTTTTCGTCTTTCCAAAAGACAAGCTTTTGTGCTTTAGCCTCACAAAAGGTAGAGCACTCCCTCTTGTCATGTTATTGGCTGTCACACCAAATACAGTGCCTCTTAAAGCCTTCTCTCATGGGTCTTTGAGTTGATGATTGTCCTCGTTCTTCAGCTTTGACATCCAGCTTCTCCACCTTTGAACTAATTTTTGTAAGATTTAGTTGAAGATCACAAATGCTTTTAATGAGTTCATCCATGACATCATTTTTAGAAGGAACAAAAGAAAAAAGAGTTGGTTGACTAGTCAAAGGAATATATAATTTTGAAGGTGGAACAAGCTCCATCAATGGAGTTGTTGAAGTTGAAGTAGAGCCTAATCTTAGTCGCATATGCTCTCTTCGAGCATTCTTGTTAACTACATCAGTAACATCTTCCATGCAATCTTGACTCCTAATTCAGAGGTAGCATCTTCTAGGCAATTAACAAGCTTCTCTTAGGCAATTAGCAAGCTTCTCTTGCAGAATGGGATCTACAACCTCAAGGAGTAATTCAATCTTTTGACCTTCCATACTTTGTTGTTCTTCAGCATCAAGTTGTCCAAATTTACTTTCAAACTCATGGTATAAAGCTGTTGCAGCTAAAACTTTGTTGGGTTTCTCAACCCAATTAGTGAAACTTTTCTTCGTCATTAGGCTAGATTCTTCTAAGAAGAATTCTTCACGTAGGGATTTTTTGAATGCAACCCAATCCGTATCTTGCTAAAAAAGACCATGGATTCTTTCTTGAAGACCATGCTTGGCTAGTCTAGCAAAATAGCGACTCCATGCATGTTACAGTACACCAAAGAAGAGCATTTTCTCAACATAAAAGTGACTGAAAACAGAGACATTTTGACCATTAAATTGTTTTAATTCTTGCCCAACTTCCTCTAGAGCCGTGATAGTTGTGGAATCAATCTTATCTTTATCTTGCCTTTGTTGTTGTTGTTGTAACATTTGGATTTGTTGTTGCTGAGTCTGTTGTAGTATGCGCACCAACTGTTGTAGAGTATCTCCTGAAGAATCCCCCATCTTGGAATTCTCTTACACCGACCTTCACGTCACACTTGGCTGCAAGATCACTCCTTCTTCATCTCCCACTTGCGGAGTGCTGTTCATTGCCTAAAAATAGCGATCGCATGTCACACGATTTTGTCAATCTCTCTTTTTACATAAAATCCTCTCAAATTTTCTGAAAGCTACATGCTTTCTTTTACATGTCATCCTAATCTAGAAGTTGTCTATAGTTTTATGGATTTTTACAAGAGATAATATCTAAAATATCAAAAATTGGCTAAAACTTGTTCAAAAGTCTAATATTTTTGAACCATGGACACTAACACTAATGTCTAAAATGGCATTGGCTCTCTAAATCAATAAGAAAGTCACACTCTAGTTTTTTTTTACACAGTGTGCACGTAGCGGCACGACAACGTGTCTTATGTGACCGTTCCTTTAAATCCATTGGTAACTACAAGTTCAAATGTATCAAGTGTACCTTTAAATCCATATACTTCAATTCTAGCCTATATGATGCAGACATGAATGCATTCTATGCCGCAATCTCAGTCCCCTCTTGATGAAGCGAAAGTAGCTGATATTATTGCAAAATCCCTAGGAAAGTTGAAGGAGGAAATCATGGGTGCAATGCAAGCACCGTTGAAAGAAATTTATTTGATAACAACATAGTCTTCTAGTGCACAACAATCCTTAAGCAGCTCAACTCCAAACCCACCTAGATCCAATATCTGGTGTGGTAAGTGTCATGGGTATTTCCCCAACATGTCAACGCCAACGACAAAAAAATCATGTGTATGCAGAACTGGTCAAAGCTGAGATTACTAAGCTTCTTGATGCGAGATTTATTTATCATGTTGCATATAGTGAATGGGTTTCCCCTATTGTGGTAGTACCAAAAGAAGAATAGTAAGAAAATCCGCATTTGTATTGATTATAGGAAGCTAAATAGTAAAACACGTAAAGATCATTTTCCCTTGCCATTTACAGATCATATACTCGATAAAGTTGCACGCCATGAGCTATATTCTTTTATTGACGGGTTTAGCGGCTACAATCAAGTGTTAATTCAACTTGAAGATTAATCTAAAACTACTTTCACCACAGAATGGGGTACATTCACCTATAAAGTGATGCCTTTTGGCTTATGTAATTCACTCGCAACATTTCAAAGAGTTATGATTGCAACTTATCAAGATTTTCTTCAACAATGGATGAAAGTTTTTCTAGATGACTTTTGCATCTTTGGGACACAAAAGAAATGCCTGATCAATTGGCGTAAGTTTTTGAATGTAGTGAAGAAGTAGGTATCTCCTTAAACCTTGATAAATGTGTTTTTGGGGTGCCAAAAGGAACGTTGTTGGGGCATATCGTTTCTAAAGAAGGTATTGCTATGGATCCACCTAAAATTTCTAAGATTTCTGCACTTCCACCTCCAACAAACCTTAAGAAATTGTATGGATTTTTTAAGGCATCTAAATTATTATCGACGATTCATTTCTGATTCGTAAAATTGGCCTCACCCTTAACAAATTTTCTGCAAAAGGATACTCCTTTTAATTGGGTTGTTGCTTGTCAAGAAACATTTGAATTTCTTAAACAGAAATTAAGTGAGGGGCCTATACTGACACCCCTGGATGGGAGGAAGGAATTCCATATCCACGCAGATGCATCTATGAATGTTGTGGGAGCAGTTTTATGTCAAGTGGATGACAATAAGGTGGATCATCCAATTTATTACGCAAGCCATAATTTAAGTGATGCGGAAACAAATTATAGTACCACTGAGAAAGAATGCTTATCAATGGTATTTTTAGTGGAATTTTTTTTCATTAGTTATTAGGAAATAGATTTACCATTTATGTTGATCATGAAAGGCTGAAGTATTTGCTTAATAAAGCCCAACTTTCGGGACGTATAATTTGTTGGATGTTATTTTTTCATGAGTTTGATTTTCAAATAGTTACTTGTCATGCATAGCTCATGTTCTAACAGATCATCTTTCACGATTATTAACATCTGATAAATAAAAAGGTGTGGAGGATGATTTATCATATGCATCACTTTTTACTGTGGAGACGCAAGTTCCATGGTATGCTGATATTGCAAATTTTCTTAGTACAACTTGATACCCACCTGGTGCTAATAAACGATGGAAGCGAAAAATTTTAATGCAAGCATGCTCCTACGGATTATTAGGGGGTTACCTTTATCAAATTTTTCCATGGGAAGGTATCTATCGTCGATGTGTAAGGGAAGATGAAGTCCCTGTGGTTCTTAAGGCTTTGCATGATGAGCCATGTGGTGGCCATTTTTTCAGTGAATTAACCACAATGAAAGTTCTATTAGTTGGTTATTGGTGGCCTACCCTATTTAAAGATGCTTATTATTACTGTCTCCAAAATGTGATGTTTGTCAAAGGACATGTCGTCCTTCCAAGAGTTTTGATATGCCTTTGACACCAAATTAGCATTAGCACCTTTTGAGAAGTGGGGGATTGATTTTCTGGGCCCAAATGATCCACCTACCAGATATTGATCTAATCGTTATATTCTGGTTTGTACTGATTATATCACCACATGGGTGGAAGCGAAAGCGCTTAAGACAAATAAAGCCATTGAGGTGGCTAAGTTTATGTATGAGAATATCATAACATGTTTTGGTTGTCCACTAGAATTAGTAAGTGATCAAGGTTCTCATTTTTTGAATGGTATTATTAGCGAGTTAACAGAACTATATCAAATTAAGCATCATAAATCAACGCCTTATTATCCTAGAGCTATGGCCAGGTTGAAGTAACCAATCACATTATTTGTGGAATTTTAACTAAAATGGTGGCTTCTCACATAAGAGATTGGGATGAGTGTCTGTATGAGGCTTTATGGGCCTATAGAACCACTTATAAAGTGATAGTGCAACATACACCCTTCAATTTAGTTTATGGAACTAATGCTATTTTTTCAATTGAGCAGGAGTTGCCTACTCTACAAATAGCCCTCTCATTATTATTAGGTGAGGCTGAATCATTGAAGCAAAGGATTTTACAATGGTGATGAGGAAAGAATGTTAGCTTTACAGAGCTTAGAAGCAATGCAGAAATGTCGAAGGCGTGGCATGATCAGAACATTAAAGTATGAGAGTTTAAAGAAGATGATTTAGTTTTACTTTATGACAGTCATTATTATAAATTTTCAAGGAAGCTAAAAATTTGTTGGTTAGGACCTTTTAAGATTGTTAAAGTTTATGATAATGGGTCTCTAGATGTATAGGATATTAATGTTGAAAATGAGATATTTAGGGTTAATGGCCTTTGCCTTAAATATTTTGTGACTTAGTTTAGTTAGGTATAGTTAGCTAAGTGGTTAGAATAACCCTTAACTAATCTACGTTTGGGTTCTTTTCTTTTGGGGGTTTTAATGGGATGCATGTATGGATTTTCTATGGATGGATGCACTTTACCGTCATCTTGATGGTGATAGTTTTGATAGTATTCCACATTTTTAGATGCATGATAGGTTTTTATATGCACCGAGGGGATAGTCATGTTGCTGTTCTTCTTTTGTGATCATATTTTGTTTGCAATGCCATCCACCCTTTGGTTGTAGACCGTGTTAGCGGCATCTTTATGTGCATGCACAACTCTTGTATTGGTAGTGTCGTACTTGCTTTCGACACTATGGAACCACTGTCATGCAGGATGCTATAAGTTACACTTATCACCGCCACGATTATGATAGTGTATTCTCACCTAAGCGTGGCATTACATAGTTTATAGGGTAGAGAGCAGTAGGAATTTTCCCAATATCAAGTTGTTATTTACCGTCTTACTCCATCATATCCCGATAATCAAGTAATTGTCAGTTGTCCCTGTTGGGATTATATCTATTGGTATATGGATGTGACTGAGGGCTACTCTTTAGGATGCTTACTAGTGCCTCATATGCCCTATCATGATGATGTAGTTGCAGCTCTGCTCCATGATGTGATGGAGGTTTTTAGTGATGCACTTGATAGTGGATCTTTGATCTCTGATGTGCCTATGCTAGAGGCTATTCATGAGCATCCTATATTTGATAGTTTAGTTGCTAGTTTTGACTTAGATAGTGTGGATGATTTGGATTAGACTTGCTATTTGCAGTCGAAGATTTTAGAGAGTGTGAGGATTTTAGTTTAGATCTTTTTTTGCCTTAGTTTCTTTTGTGTTATTTTATCTTATCTCAAAAAAAAAACATTTGAAAAAAATGTCAAGACTTGTTTATGCCTTTTTATTTTAGCTTCTAGTGCATTTTAGCTTACCTAGTCTTCACATGATTAGTTAGTTAGTTGCCGCGCATGGTTGGAATACTCCTTCAGTGCTATGAGCTCATTACAAAGAAGTTTGAGTAGGTGGCAGGTTTCTAAAGGAGTTTCACTCTTTATTGATCTAACCTATTAATGGTTTAGTGGTTAGTGCTTGAGTTCTATGTAGGTTTGATGATTATTACAATTTGAGAACCACTACATGTTTATCTTTGCATTATCTTGGAGTTACAATATCTACGTACATAGCAGGTTGTTTCATACCTATTCTATCTATTTATATTCGTTTGCAATAAAGGAAAATAAAAATATATATATAACTTGATTGAAATAATTTAGAGATTTCAAAGTCCAAGTAATTACATAAGAAACAAAGCACAAAATATTTAAAATACAAATAAATCAAAAGATACATAAATAGCCTCTATCCCTTGGTTGTATCTGGTACTATTGATGATGTTTTGTTAGTGAGTTCTATTCCACGTGCATCTCTCTATCATGCTCATCTTGGGTATATGTCTCTTAAGGGAATAAAAATGCTTAGTTTTTTGTAGTATCTTTTGCCTTTTGACTACTCGCATTTTGAGTCATGTGATCATTGTTTATATGGCAAAGGTAGACTAGAAATTTGCATAAAAAGTTAGGTATTCCACGCATAGGTGAGCCTTTGGCTCTTGTGCATTCATATGTGTGTGGACCCATGCCCTGTTAGTCATTAGGGGTTGTGAAGTACTTTGTCACATTTATTAATGATTATTCACTTAAGGTTTGGGCTTATCCCATAAAGTAAAAATTTGATGTATTGGCTGTCTTTTAGTGTTGGCTTACTCTTGCAAAGAATCAGTCTGGCATAGGCTAAAATGACTAAGGATAGATAATGGGGGTAAGTACGTCTCATGTGTCTTTGAGCAGTTTTGTGATGAGTGGGATATTAAGCATCAGTTTACCACCCCTTACACCCCTCCCCAGAATGGTATGGCTGAGTGCATGAATAGGACTATCAAGAGAGGATCCACAGTATGCTTAGTTAGGCAAGCTTGCCACAACATTTTTGGGCTGAGGCAGTCTCTACTATTGTGCATCTCATTAATAGGTCACCTTGTAGTGGTATTGACTTCGAGGTTGCAGAGGAGGTATGGATAGGCAAGCCTCCCTCATATGCTTATTTGCATGTCTTTGGATGTGAGGCCTTTTGCCATGTGCCCAAGGACCAATGCAATAAGCTGAATCCAAAAAATGTGAAATGCATTTTCCTTGGCTATGGAGATGCAGGTGAGATGGGTTATCATCTCTGGGATTTACAAGCGCGGAAAGTCATTCGCAGCTATGATGTAGTCTTTCACGAAGACAAGATGCATAGGTAGCCTGAGAAAGTGGTTGAGATATGCAAGGTTATCTTTCAGAAGGAGCCCTGGCTCTTGCAGCACAACCAACTCGATAGCCTACACCAAAAATTGATGCTCATGGCTAGGATGTTAGAGAGGATGTTGGACAGGTAGCACAGCCTGCCTTGAGTCATTCTATGAGAAATAGATGACCTCCTAACCATTATATGCCCTCAATGGATTGCATCTTAGTTATAGATATAGGAGAGTCTCTCATAGGCAAGGGTGACTGTCACTCTTGCGAGAGGGTTATGCAGTCTTAGATTGACTAATTGCATAAGAATCATGCATGGGACCTAGTTTCCTTGCTTAGTGGTAAGAAGGCTTTGCCTTACAAGTGGGTGTGCAAGCTGAAAAGTACCCCTATCCACCCCAAGCTGGCATACAAGGATAGATTGGTTGCCAACGGTTTTAAGTAGGAACATGGTGTTGACTTTGATGAAGTCTTTTCTCTTGTGGTCAGGATAACTACCCTATGTTTAGTCTTGGCTTTGGTTGCCTAGCTTGACTTAGATCTTTATATCAATTGGATGTCAAGATGGCTTTCTTACATGGGGACTTGCATGATGAGATATACATGGATGAGACTAACGGTCTTGTACAGCCTGGTAAGGAACACCTAGTGTGCAGATTGAGGAAGAGTCTTTATGGTCTAAAGTAGAAACCTAGGGAATGGTACCACAAGTTTGATGCTTTTATGTAGTCATAAGGCTATAGTCATAGTGCTATAGATCCATGCTTCTACATGAAGAAAGCTCGTGATGGTTCATTATTGATTTTGTACTCTATGTCTATGAGATGCTTTTGGCAGGGAACAATCATAATGAGTTAGATGCTCTTTAGGCTTAGATCAAAAAGAACTTTGAGATGAAATATTTGGGATAGGCCTCTCATATACATGGTATGCACATTGCATGTGACAGGTCTCAGGGACTACTCCATCTATCACAGAAGGAGTATATTTGTAAAGTCCTTGAGTGCTTTCGTATGCAGGATGTGAAACCTATTGATTGTCAGTTTCCATCTCATGTGAAGGTATCATAGGCCAATTATCCAAAAATATATGAGCAAAAGGTCGAGATGGCCAAGATTCCCTACACATTTGCAATGGGCAATCTTATGTATGCCATGACGGCCAACCGTCCAGATATTGCTTTTGCAGTTGTTATTGTGGCAGGTTATATGGCTACACTTGGAAAGAAGCATTGGGATTCCTTGAAAGGTATCATGAGCTACCTGAAGGGCATTGTTGATATGTGCATTTGTTATGGTAGCCAAGATATAGGATTTGTGGGGTACATGGACTCCGAGACTGACTCTAACTTTGCAGGACATGTAGACAGTAGGAAGTCCACTTTTGGCTATGTTTTCACTTTTGCTAGAGGTGTTGTTTCATGGATGTCCAAGGGACAGAAATGCACGGCCCTCTCCACTACATAGGCCGAGTATGTTGCAGCCATTAAGGCTTGCAAGGAGGCCATCTGGTTAGGCCGTTTGGTTGGTGGCCTTGGTATGACAGATGTTATTCCTACACTGCATTTGGATTCTTTAAATGCTATCCAATTAGCCAAGAATCCGGTCTTCCATACAAAGATGAAACACATTGAGGTAAGGTGTCACTTCATTCCTGAGGTCATTGTGGATAGGACCGTTGATTTTTTCAAGATTTTGATTGACCAAAATCTTACAAACTTGCTCACAAAAAGTCTTTGAACGGAGCGTTTTGACTTCCTTAGGAAGATGATGAGCATAGGATAAGATGACGTCTTTCCTCATCCTGTTGTACCTATGTACACTTGTAATTTTTTTTCTTTTTTCCCTCCCCATTGAGGTAGATTCACCTTTCAGTAGAAGGTTTTTGGGGGGTAAAGGTCTCTCTGCTTAGCTGCCCATGTATTACTACACTAACAGTATCTGTGCATGCACACTACAGAAGGCGACAAGCACCCATCACTGTCACTTCATTCTTTATTCTTTCAGTGACATTTGAATAAAGGGAAGGCCGATCACACATTGTGACTGTTCCCACATTTGGACTCTCTCTCTCTCTCTCTCTCTCTCTCTCTCTCTCTCTCTCTCTCTCTCTCTCTCTCTCTCTCTCTCTCTCTCTCTCTCTGTCTTGTGCTAGCTCCTTCCACCATAGCTCTTGCTCCTACTCATGCTTCCACTTCAGGGCTCACCTCCCTTCACTTTCGGTGTGATTTGTAATTCATGATCTACATGACCATTGTATTGGAGATACACAGTGAGAGCCAATGCAAGAATCTATGGCCTTGTTCAAGCCAGCATGATGTGCTCTCTCTTGTTTAGAAGTGGGATTTATTTATAAAATTTGTGGTTCAGCCTCATCACCTATAATAAATCCTAATATCCTTTTTCAATAAGAAACTTCGACATTGCATAGTTGTTAGTATCGAAATTTTCACTGACAATCTGTGTGATATTGTTTGACCTATCTACATTTTCTATATTTGCAGAGTCAAAAGTGTTTCCTGCACTATTCAAGTTTTATGCCAATAATGCAACCAAACAAATAGTCTTTTCAAAGACACAATGGTTGCCTAATTTTCAAGCAGCACATGTACATTGGTAGCTACTTTGCATGCAATTGAGACCAA
Organism: Lygodium microphyllum; assembly: GCF_053477565.2. Lineage (NCBI taxonomy): Eukaryota > Viridiplantae > Streptophyta > Polypodiopsida > Schizaeales > Lygodiaceae > Lygodium > Lygodium microphyllum. The sequence continues at coordinate 9,230,372 of NC_141160.1, forward strand.
CTCATCCCATATATAGAGCTGACGTCTGCACATTAAATAGAATCCCAAGAATCTTAGCTAACTAGCATATATATACACTTTTCAAACTAGGACAATTTCAGTCCTATAGTGATTGTATTGATATCTCTATATTAACAAATGATATTTCAATCCTATGATGACTGTACTGATATCTCTATATTAACAAGTGATATTTCAGTCCTATAGTGACTGTACTGATCTCTCTATATTAACAATTGATATTTCAACTTAAAAATATGCCAAACATCTCCAAACATGTGCTAAAGTATCTAAGTATTGTAGCATAACCAAGTAGACATCACTAACTACATAGATCTTATACAAACATGATTAAAAACCTTCCAAAAAAATAGTGATTAGAGAAGAGGCTATTGTACCAATAATAGATCAGTTCAAAACTAAGCAATTAGTACTCATAGAAAATAAATACCCATTCCATAAAGATATAGCACTATACAAGCATGCATAAGCATCAACATAAGCTTTAGTGAGTTCGAGAAAGGTGCAAGTTGTCCCAAATTTATTACATCACCAAGTTGTCCCAAATTTATTACATCACCCTATCTATAACACACTTTCAATTTACTTCCTAGTGATCTAGATGCATGAGTATAATACCAAGTTCATTGCTAGGCATCCCTTGTTTTCCAAGTATGTCAATGTCAAGCATTAGATGACTAAAATTTCTAATCAACACTAGTAGATACCAGGAGCATTTTTCAATAGTTTATTTTGGTCTATACATGTAGCCTTGTTGATTATGCAGGTCAAGGAATGCTCAAACCATCTTCCAATTTGTGAGTGTTACAAGCTCTCAAATGAGCTCATGTATGCTACCTTCATTACCCAGGAAATAGACGGATTTCTTGCTATCCATGCTGAGTTAAAACACATGTTTGCTATTGTAATCAACACTTAATTATTCCCAAGGTGCAACACAATAATACCCAAGATGCAACAAAAGGAAAATACTACATCTGCCAATCAATAACTAAATATGAAAGCACTTTCCAAAGCTTTGATACTATCCATGTTGATCGTTCAAACTAGGTGCAACTTTGATGCTATCCACACTAAATATATGGACTAAATGTTGGTCATAAAGTGCATCTTCTAGAGCTTAGGTTAGGCCACTGAACCCCTTTTGAATGCCTCCAAGCTGTAGACAACAAGGACAACTGACTCATGTCTTTCGTTCTTGTTTGCAAATCTGATTTTCTTGAGTTTTTCACTTAAAATCTCTTGGAAACTTTCTCTGATACCATGTTAGAAGTTTAAGAGAGACAAGAGGGCAAAGTGGTGGAAGAAGAGCTGAGCAATATGCTATATGGTATCTTCATCTTCACTATTCATTATCTATCTCACACACTACTCTCTAACGCTACAATAGTGAAGATAATCTAGGTCTCACTATTGACCATAGGTCTAACCATGGTTGAGTCTATCTCACACACTACTCTCTAACACTACAATAGTGAAGATAATCTAGGTCTTACTATTGACCATATGTCTAGCCATGGTTGAGTTATTGACTCAACTTATTGGTCACTCATGAAACAAAATTAAGGTACATAAGTTTGATCCTTTTATGCATTCATAGGGATGTAGCTGTAGTGCTATGGATCCGTATTTATATACAAAGAAGTATTGTGATGGTAGTCTTATGATTTTGGTACTCAATAAGGATGATATGCTTATTGCTAGGAGCACTCATGATGATTTGGATGCCTTGAAAACTTAGCTTAAGAAGAGCTTTGAGATGCAGGACATGAGACAAGCCACATATATTCTTGGGATGCATATCATGCATGATCACTCTAAGGGGCTCCTTTATCTAATCACAGAAGGAGTATATCCAAAAAGTAATTTAGCATTTTCATATGTAGGATGGTAAGCCTATTGGCTTCCCTCTTTCTTCTCGTGTGAAGATTAGTAAGGAAGAGTATCTGACTAGAAGGCCGAGATGTTAAGAATCATGTGATGGGGGGATTTGCTTGAGCTATTGCACCAAACACACGTTGTATACACAAGAGGAAGCTCACTCAAGAACACAAGAAGAAAGATGGAGGCCAAAACGTTTTCTTGCTGATTTTTTCTTCTTCTTCCACACACTATACAATATACACAAAGTATAGATAAGATACAACATAAAAGAAAGTGGCCTTCTAAGTCAAAGAGTGCATAACTGACTGCACTAATCAACTACCGCTATAACTTTGCCAACTGTAGATAGGTGTAACAAATTAAATATAATAAGTGATAAGTTAGTGGCCATGTGAGTGTCATAATGACCACCAACATGCTAAGTATAGACGTGTGGACCCATCTAGCCAGGCGGTCCATCATCAATGTCCGCACATGTTGAGCTTGCCATCTCAACACTACCCCTCAAGCTCAACTCTATCTCTCCAAATCCAAGTAAGCTTCAAAACTTTCAAAGCTTCTCTGCACCCAATGCCTTTGTGAAAATGTGAGCTATCTGATCTTGTGTGCTGACATATACCAAGTCAATCTCTCTTGCAAGTACCTTCTCTCTCACAAAGTGGTAGTGCACCTCAATGTGTTTTGTCCTAGCATGGAACACTGGATTCCTAGCTAGTTGTATGCTGCTCATGTTGTCATAATGAATGACAATTGGACCTTTTCCCTGCACGTCCAAATCACCTAGTAACTTTTGTAGCCATACCACCTCACATGCTACCATAGCAGCACCTCTATACTCAGCCTCTGTACTTGATAAATAAATTATAGGTTACTTTTTTCTACTTCATGTAACTGCTACACTACCAAGGGAAAACATGAATCCACTAGTAGATCTTCTATTTGACATGCTATCAACCCAATCTGCATCTGTGTATCCAAAGACATTTACGTCCTTACCTACCTCATAGAAAAGTCCATAATGTAAAGTGGACTTCACATATCTTAATATACATCTAATTGCATCCAAATGAGGCTTTCTAGGCATCTTCATAAACTAACTGGCAAGCCAACAGCATAGCTCAAGTCTAGCCTTGTGATAGTCATGTAAATCAAACTCCCTACTATCCTCCTGAACATAGTATGGTCTTCTATCTCATCCCCAAAGTCGGCACTCAACTTCACATTTTGCTTCAATGGTACTGAAAGAGGCTTACATGTTATCATACCATACTTGGATAACATATCCTAGCCATACTGCCTTTGGGATAGCCATATACCATCATCACATCTGATCACCTCAATACCAAGAAAGTATCTCAGCTCACCCAAATCTTTCATCTCAAAATTCTTCTTCAAGAAGTCTTTAACTTCAACAATCCCATTGTCACTGTCACCTGTAATAATCAAGTCATCAACATAGATGACTATGATGACCAAACCTACATCTCCCTTTCTCACATAAAGTGAGTGATCAGCATCAGAAATACAAAATCCAATATTGCCAAGATACTCTCCAATCTTGTCAAACCATGCTCTAGGTGCTTGCTTCAACCCATAAAGCGCCTTCTTTAACCTGCACACATATGTGGGATGCTCTAAATCCTCATAACCTACTGGCTGCTTCATATAAACTTCTTCTTGCAATTCACCATGCAAGAAGGCATTCTTAACATCCACTTTCTGCAAACTCCAACCTTTGGTTGCTGCCAAGGCAATCACACATCTAACAGTTTTCATCCTAGCAACTAGACTGAATGTCTCTTCATGATCTATGCCATATGTTTGAGTATAGCCTTTTGCAACTAGCCTAGCCTTGTACCTGCTAACTGAACCATTTGCATTATGCTTAACTTTGTAAACCCACTTACATCCAATAGCTTTCTTACCCTTAGGTAAGGGTACCAAATCCTAAGTCTTATTGGCTTCTAATGCAGCATCTGCTCACCCATTGTTGCATCTCAATGAGCATGACCAACAGCATCCTGAAAACAAGTGGGCTCAACATTCTCAACTAGTTTCACCATATAAGCATAATGGTGAGTTGCATAACCTTCAAAACCAAATCTTTTAACAAGGTATCTGACCTTGTTAGATCTGCGTACCATCGAATCACTCAATGGAGTCTTTACATTACTATGAGCTCTCTGTACACCTGGTATCCTGACTGAAGGAATACCAAGCTCATCATCCAAACTCTCTAAACCACTAGAATCTCTGTCAAATCCCAAATGACTGGTAGATGCATCATTACCATCCAGCACTTTCTTCTTTCCTTTGTCCTTCCTTGCATCATTATAGATCCACCTGAAGATGTGGGGATGTGGGGCTACCCCATAGTCTCCTAGACCAAGGGCTCACTATAGGTATAGTACCAGATGATGTTTGTGGTCCACTAAGACTCCATGATTCTTGTTTTACTTTCTGCACATAACTGTCTTGATCATTATCATCATCTAATACGTCACCATCAGGTACATACCAGCTACCCATCTCATCAAAGATAACACTCTTGCTCACTCTGAAGTCACCTGGACAAGGTTATAACAGCGATACCCTTTTTGCTCTAAAGAGTATCCAATAAAAATACATTTTTCAGCCTTTGGATCAAGCTTCTTCCGTAGCTCATCTGGCACATGAACATATGCAACACATCCAAATACCTTCAAGTGCAATACATTGTGCTTCTTGATAGTAAGGCATTCTTCAGGAGTCATGCCATGAACTCTAGCTCTGGGGGTTCTATTCATAATATAGATAGCAATATGGACAACCTCAGACCAATTTTTTTTTGGCGTAGCCATTAATGCCCGTGCGACTTCTCCAATATGCCTATTTTTTCTTTCTGCAACCCCATTTTGCTGTGGGGTATACCTGCAAGCAAATTGCCTCTTTATCCCATGAGTTCTCAAGAAGCCACTAAACTCATTAGAGAGGTACTCTCCCCCTCCATCTGATCTCAAGCACTTCACTTTAAGCTTGTTTCTATTTCAACAGCTGCCTTAAAAGATTTGAAATGCTCAAACACATCACCTTTTTCCTTCATAAAGTATACCATAACTTCCTTGAACAGTCATCAATAAATGTGACAAAGTATTTACAAGAGATACATTCTGTGTAGGCCTGCAAAACATCTATATGCACTACATCAAGTATTTTTCTACTCACTTCTCTATCATGCGAGAAGGGTTGTCTTGCATGCTTCACAGACTTTATGTAATTCTGCAACTCTAAAAGAAGGCAACCCTGTAATTAATCCTTTGGACTGCATTAATTTCAACCTTTGCACATTTGCATATCCAATATGTTTATGCCATATTTCAATATCTGCAACTACTGCTTTCTTTTAGCATACATAGCAACATCCATTGCAGGAATTCCATCATCTAAAGTGAACATGCAACCAACTCTACTTCCTTTTGCAACCAGCCTACACTTATCATTAAAGTCTTCTACAAAACAACCTTTTGCATTGAATCAGACCTGCAACCCCTGCTCTACCATTTGGCCAATAGACACTAGATTCTTTGTGAATGATGGCACATGTAATACATCTGTCAGACTCTTTGTCTAGACATCATACAAGGACAAGGGAACCTTTCCAATTTGTGAAATTGGGTGGCATGAATTATCACCCATCTGCACATAACCTTGATTTTGTAAGTCCTACATCTCTCCAAACCATTGAGCATGATTGGTCATATGATTAGATGCATCTGAATCTACATACCATACATTATCATGTGTCCCCTTTCCTGTAATTGCATTCATCATATGCTACATAACAAACAGACACTCATTTTTGTCTTCATTCTATCGTGAAGTTGATGCATACTTTCCATCCTACAATTTACCACTGTGAATATTATCCTTCTTAGCATAGCAATGGGTTGCAATATGGCCTATTTTGCCACAATAATGGCAAACAATAGTAGAATTTTTAGAACCTCTATTCTGCCATCCACCTCTTCCTCTAGAGCTCCCCTTGCCTCTAAAGTTTCCTTGGCCTCTTGAAACTTGCATTTCACCAAATTGCTAATTGAACTTGTTTTGCTGGTTATCGCCAACATGTCCCATACCATGGCCTCTCAAAGAGGAGCTACCACATCCCATATCATGGCCTCTCGAAGAGGATCTACCACGTCTCCTTCCTGAACTTGAGTAAAATGCTTGAACCTTCTCACCATTTTTTTCAAATGAGTCACCCTGCATATTGATCTCTTCGGTAATCATGAGAGACATCAACTCATCAAAATCTGGAAATGGCTTATGTACATATACTAAAGTAACAAATGATTTCCATGCCTTCTCATTATTAAGGCCACTCAAAGTGGATGAAACCAAATCATCATCATGAGGCATTGCATCAATTGCTACTAAAGTATATGCAATCCTCCTCACCTTTAACACATACTCATTGACAGACATTTTCTCTTTCTTCAAGCACTACAAGATATAGACCTTATAGCGACGTTTAAAGCGACGAAAATACAAACAACAAAATTTGCCCCTGTCGTCGCAAAAAGCGTCGTTATTGACGACGCCATAGAATCGTCGCTATAATCGTCGCTATATGCGTCGCAAATGCGACGCATATAGCGACGGTTACAAAGATTTTGTGACACTGATAGCGACGACAAGAAGGTGAACTTGTATCGTGAGCATGCTAGTGGGCAGGTATTTCTCAAAGAGACAGACCGTCTCAACTACTCCCCGCCTTGCGGATTCAATAGAGGACGTCTTAATATCTTTCTGTGAGATACATTGCACCAAAGTCGACAACTTGTAAATGGCCCCACGAATTTCTGGAGTTAGGCATCCCACGATCGTGATCAGTAGGACAAACTGCCACAAATGAGAAAGCATTAAGAATAATGGTCACTTTTCAAATTTCAAAATGTCCACACTAATTAAAATCCATTCTGTTCACAAACCTGACATATCTTATGCCAATCATGGGATTTTAGCCCAGACATTTGGTCATCTTTAGAAAATGCGGACCTAAGAGAACGCATCATACCCGTCAGAGTGCGGATAGACTTGATTACTTGCTTCACAATGCCCTCTTCTTTGGTAGACAAAACCCAGGGAGCGCGAGGAACCTGCACTCCCCCTTCAGCTCTCGACTGCGGCCAAAGCGCCTCCATCTTACCTACCTCCTTTAAATCCATTCGTGACCCTATATTGTCTCTCTTTCCTATGATGTGGTCCCATAGTAAGCTGCCCACATTTTTGAAAATATGCATGGGATCCAACAAGTGGTTGACCTATAAGTGGGTCCAATATGGCAACTCGTAGAAAACTGAGAGCCGTCGCATTCCATTTGGATGTGATTCCGGGTTTACCATTTTCAGCTCGTACCAGCTTGCAACGTTCATACGTGCTGGAGGTCATCCAAGAAAACCTTCCCTGAGTTCATGATCCTCCGGCAAGAAAGCGGCGTGTCCTTGATATACCATCTTCTTCATGGTTCGTGACCTTTGGGAGTCTAACTGTGGCCCACACAATGGATATGCATGATAACCTGAGGTAACGAGACCTGCAAGGTGATCCACGACCTAGTGAATACTTGATTGAATGAAATAAAACATAGATATTACCGGTGAGAACAAAGGTCTGCTCACCTAAGCACTCTCCCAATCCCGGAAAGTCATGCATCGTCCACATGAGAATGGCTCAAATGTTGGCTGACCGCCGACCATCGCGCCTGCTCATATCTTGCACCGTGACCCCCTCCTCCCACAAAATCTTAAGCTCATCGACTAATGGACGAAGATACACGTCCATATTTTTTACTTTGTAGCGGCCCGGGATGAGCAAGCTAAGGATGAGATGTCCTTTCTTCGTAGAAAGCCATGGAGGAATGTTGTAGTTGACAAGCACTATAGGCCACACACTGTAAGAAGTCGAGCGCAGACCGAATGGGTTCACACCATCCATGGCGAGACCGAGCCGAAGATTCCTTGGCTCTCGCGCAAAGCCTGGGAAGGTAGAGTCAATGTGGCTCCATGCGCGCGAATCTGTTGATATTCGTTGCACTCCATCCGTGGACCTATTCTGCACATGCCACGTTGTCAAGCTTGCCATGGCAGACGTGCGAAACATGTGGTTTATGCGGGGGATGAGCGGAAAGTGTCTGAGGACTTTTTGAGGGATGGTCTGCCCTTGCAAGTCCTGTCGATACTTGTGAGCACCACACTTTGGACATGTCTCCATAGTCTCGTATTCATCTCGAAACAATATGTAGTCGTTGATACATGCATGGATGTTATTGTAGTCCATGCCAAGCTTTCGTAAAACATGTCGCGCATCATCACGAGACTCAGGCATGGTGTTTGCATATTTCAATAACCTAAAGAAATCATAAAACACCTTGAAAAATCCATCCATGTTTGCAATAATACTGTTTTTAAAAAAAAACAATGAAGTCTGTGTGCAAGGTACCTGAATAACTCAGTCACACTCGTATCGCTCCAACTGTATTTTGCTTGCACACTTAAGAGTGCAAGTAATGTCTTCAACCGAGATACTCGGCACCCATCATATAATGGTATGGATGCTTCCTCTCTAAGCGGGTCAGATGTCTCAACATCCATGGGAATCAATGCATCGATCATTGCCTCCATCTCAGGCTCCAAGATTGTAGGCAAGTCGGGAAGGTTGTCTGTCTCCTCTGGTATTGACGGTATAGATGGGCCTTGCGAGTGGTCGATTGGCTCCTGCAATCCATCCATCGCACGTCCACGAACTCTTCTAATTGGCCGCAAAGGGTGCACTCCCCCTTGGGTCGAGACATCACCCCCCTGGATACAAAATTTGCCAACAAGACCCAATCTTATTGTGTATGGTTTTCAATTAGCTTGAGAGTACAATGCATGAAAAATTCTAACTTCAAATTACCGTTTGCTGAAAATCTGCAATCGCCTGATCAATGATCTCAGATTGAAACTCGCCAAATCGTCGTACGTGTTCTATAGACAATCGGCGTTTTCGTCTAATTGCCAACTTGCATTGAGAGCAAGGACATTGGACACGCTGATTAAGATACGACTCGCGGTCTTGAACAATAGGACCTTCTTCGTTTGCCATCTTATCTACATTACAGCAAACGAGGCTTAAATGGATAGCTTTATGGAGATGTACGTCAAGTTGCAAGTTGACCATAAACCTTGCATTGTATATAGTAGTTGAGAGATTTTTCGATGTTATATCTCGGCCTTGTATCATGCTCAACGATTTGTTTGTCCCGGTAGATAATTTTTTGTTATATCTCGGCTTTGAGTATAAGTAATCCATTTTAAAATTAATGCGCGCCATCTATGAAATTTTATAACTATAGTAATAAAATTTATTTCAATCAATTCTACTCATAGTCATAAGACCTGAGAGAAATTATCCTATACTCAATTTAAGGGTTTCTTCTTCTATAACAATAATTTTGGGTTCATTTTGATGAAGTACGTGGCCATATGCAAAGCACATTGCATACCATTATCAATACGTATATTATCTTAAATTTCCTTCCATTCCCTCTCCCTCTCTTTCTCTCCCTCTCTTCCTCTCTTTCTCTCACCCTCTCCCTCTCCCTCTCGTTCTCTTTCTCTCCCTCTCTCATTTCCTCCCTCCCCCTCCCTCTCCCTCTCCCTCCCTCTTTCTCCCTCTCCCTCTCCCTCTCCCTCGCTCCCTCTCCCTCCCCCTCCCTTTTTCTCTCCCTCTCTCATTTCCTTCCCCTCCCCCTTCCTCTCCCTCTCCCTCTCCCTCTCTTTCTCTTTTTCTCCCTCTCCCTCTCTATCTCTCTTTCTCTCTCATTTCCTAAACAAGCAAAAAATAAAGTGATTTAAACATCCTCCAAGCAAAAGGGAGAGGGAGAGATACAATGCACTCTCCCTCTCTTTCTCTTTCTATCCCTCTCTCATTTCCTTCCCCTCCCTCTCCCTCTCGCTCTCTTTCTCTCTCATTTCCTCTCCTAAACAAGCAAAAAATAAAGTGATTCAAACATTAAACAAGCAAAAGGGAGAGGGAGGGAGAGATAGAATGCACTCTCCCTCCTTCTCCCTCTCTTTCTCTTTCTCTCCCTCTCCTATTTCCTCCCCCTCCCTCTCCCTCTCCCTCTATTTCTCTTTCTCTTTCTTTCTCTTTCTCTTTCTTTCCCTCTCCCTCTCTTTCTCTCATTTCCTCTCCTAAACAAGCAAAAAAGAAAGTAATTTAAACATTAAACAAGCAAAAGGGAGAGAGAGAGAGAGAATACACTCTCCCTCTCTTTCTCTCCCTCTCCCTCTCCCTCTCCCTCTCCCTCTCCTTCTCTTTCATTTCCTCTCCTAAACAAACAAAAGAGAACGATTTAAACCTTCAACAAGTAAAAGAAAGAGAGAGGGAGACTCACCAATGAGATATGGCGAGCGTGGGCGGCTTCTCTTTGCAACGAGGGCTCCTCCTCTCCTTCGCGAACAACGACGGTGGCGGCGGCGGCGGCGGCGGCGGCAGCAAGTCTCTTCCTCCTCTTCTCTCACGAAGCCTTGGCTCTCTCCCTCGCTCTCTCCCTCGCTCTCGCTCTCAAAAGGTGAAGAAAAGAAAATGAAAACGGCGCTCTGGTTTCGGCCGCGCTTTTTTTCCGTGCGGCGTCGCAATTGGCCCATAGCAACGCCTATAGCGACGCCGATATCCGCCGTCGCTATTGCCCCATTCCCTTGTAGTGATACATGAAAAATGGCATTGGGATGCCATGAATGATATCTTGAGGTACATGAAGGGTACAATGGCTATGTGTAGATCTTATGGTGGCTAGGATGCAGGAGTTGTAGGGTATATTGACTCTGATGATGCAGGACATGCACATAGTAGGTAGTCTTAGACATGTCTTCACCTTTGTTGGAGATAGTGTTTCTTGGATGTCCAAGGTAGGGGTATACAAATGCATGACCCTCTCTACTATCGAGACCAAATATGTTTGAACCATCAAGGCTTACAAGGATGCTCTCTCATTAGGCCATCTAGTTTACCTACACTATATTCAAATTCTATGAGTGTTGTCTAATTAACCAAGGATTTGTCGATCTTCCATGGAAGAGAAACACATTGAAGTGTGTTACCACTTCATCAAAGAGTTGTTGAGGACAATTTTATGGACCTTTTCAAGATCCCAACTGACTAAAATCATACAGATTCTGATCACAAAAATTCTATCAGTGGAGTGTTTTTCCTTCCTTAAGAAGCTGATGGGCATTGGATGAGATGACGTCTTTCCTCATCCTATTGTACTTATGTGCATTTGCACTTTGTCACTTTTTTCTCATTCTCTCATCACTAGGGGTACATTCACCTTTAAGTGGGAGATTGTTGGGGGTAAAGGCATATGTGCTTAGCCACCCATGTATTAGTTACACTGAAAGTATCCACACACACTTCTACATTATAAGTGGTGAGAATGCATCACTATTACTTTATTCTTTATTCTTCTAGTAACATTTGAATAAGGAAAGGCCAGTCATATGTTGTGACTATTGGAGTTCCAACATCTTGTGTCTCTTTCTCTTGATCTTTTTCTCCTTCCTCCATAAGTCTTGCTTCCACTCATGTGCTTTCACTCTGGACTCACTTCCTTTAACTCCATAGATGAGGAGATATAGTGATTCATAGCTAGCATGTTATGTTGGGGGTAAAGGTGCCTCTGCCTAGCCACCCTTGTATTACTACATTGACAGTCATCGCCACTGTACACTGTAGGTGGCGGGCGCCCATCACCATCACTTTATTCTTTATTCTTTTAGTGATAGTTTGAATAAAGGAAGGCCTGGCTACACATTGTGACTATTGGAGTTCCCATTTCTAGTCTCTCCCTTTCTTGCTCTTGCTCTCTCGCCATAGCTCTCAAGTCCAACCTTCGATCCATCGCTCCCTTTTAACTGGTATCAGAGCTTTGCTTTCCGGCTTTTGAGTTGGTTCGTGGCATTCTCAGCATCCCATCCACTCCCTACTTGCATTGGGTCTCCTTCCTGGCAGCCATATCCGACTTCTTCGAGCTCCCGTCACTCCCCAGCTTCCCGAGCACCTTCCTGGCATTGTTGGGCACCTTTAGGGCATTACATCAGAGGTATTTGATCATTTTCTTTAGGGGTTACTTCAATTCTTAGGTCTCACAGGCTATAAATAAGATTGGGGCAGCCACCATTGAAGCTCCCTTGCTTCATATCTCACTTGTCTTTGAACAAGTCTTGTTGGAGCTTGTTTGAGGCCTTCCTTAGCTTTAACCGGATCCCTCTGAAGCTTGGCCACCATTTTTTGCAGCCCTAGGACCAGCATTTATAGTTGGCAGAATCACACAGTCCTCCCATATGTGTCTTCAGCATTGACAATCACAACAACAGCTCTCCCCCTCCATTGGCACTTGGAAAGGCTCCATTTCGGGCATATGAACATGCTTTGATGCTTGGTTTTGATGGTTGATGTGTTGGCATAGCATTTGGACTAATTTAACACTATTTTGGGACTATCATAACAGTCCACAGGCAGTTTATGACAGTGTTACACTGACATTTGATGCTACAGCTTGTTTGGCATTGTCATTTGATGCCCGGTTGGTCTCGTTTGATGCCCGGATGTTAGGGTAATGTATGCCTATTGTTTGGAAACCATTTGGAGCTGATTTTGGTGCTGAAATTCTCACTTTTGAACAGTAAATCACTACTTACACAATTGGGCTGAAGTCATTTTACTCATGTATACTTATGCCTATGCTTTTTGGGCAATGTTTCGAGCATATATGGTGATGTATTGACACTTGGGGCTCAACATAGAGCTTGGTTTTGATTCGGGATCATTAGTTGAGCTTGAGCTAGCTTTGCAAAGCATTTGGATGCTCTGTCTTGGATGTACTTATGGCATGTATGCTGCTTATGTCTCACCAGTCTTGACATGCTTAGCCTATGCCACTACTACATGCTAGTTACATTGTTTGGAGCCTATTGCTACTGGAGCTTGGTCTTGGATTGACCTTGGATTCTCGGAGCTTACTTGAGCTATTTATTGGCTTGCCACAGTTGTATCTTGGGATGTACTTGATGTCTTACATGCTTATGGATGCTACATACGGATGCTCTACCGCCTACATGTTCGAGATGTACTATTGATGTATTGTCTTGGACTTATGTCATTGGCACTGTGTCTTGCCTTGGCTTGAGCTCTTGAGCTCGTACATATGGCTTTTGTGCCAGTGGGAGCCGTTACATGCTATTGAGCAGTTAAACACTTGAGACTTTGGGACTTCTTACCTTTTGGGATGATACATCATATGTCTTGGTTCACTGTATGCTTATGAGCTAAGTCTCAGTTTTGGATCCGTACCTTTGTGAACTGACACCTACTTGTGTCAAGTTTTGGTAGTGGCAGGAACACTTTGCCCCGTTGCCTCGGGAGTGTGCCTACTCACTGGCAAATGTTTGTATGACATACTTGGGTGTTGGATTCATGCTTATTGATCGTCATATGCTTATGCTATGCCGCATGATGCCAACTTTGGTCTTGGCAATATCTGATTGCCTTGGGATTCGATTTTGGCACTGTTAGCTCTCGTTTACTGAAATCTGAAATTTATTACAACAAGCATATATGTATGGATTGACATGGATTTTTCATGCTAAAACACTCTGAAATGATGTATTTTCACTAGTACTTGGTGGGCAGTAGCTTTGATTCCACTTTCTTTGCCATTTTTCCTTGATTTTGGTTATTTTTTGGTCATTTTCTGCAGTAAACAACAAGCAATTTTGGAACTGTCTACAGTCTTTCAACCTGCATTATGGCGAGTTCGTCCACTGATCATACTACTTTCAACATCACTAAGCTTGATGGTATGAATTACTCTTATTCGAAGAGCAAGATTTGGCAGGTGTTGGTGCAGAAATCACATATCAAACCTTTGAGGTTAAGCGGGCATCCGCCTGCAACTATGCCAGATGAGGAATGGCTTGAGCTTGATGAGTTATGCAAGTCCACTATTGTATTGTCTCTCATAGAACAGGTTCACTATAATGTCTTTGAGGAAGAACAGAGTGCATGGCAGTTGTGGGAAAAGATCAAAAATCTCTATGACAACATGCACCTGTTTTGACACGCAGTCTCATGTCAGCTGGACAGCTTGATAACGCAGGATATCATGTATGTTTTGGAGACTTTGCATGGAAGATCACTCGTGGCAGACTTGTGATTGCGAGAGGTGCCAAGGCTGGTTGTCTCTACCCTTTGATTGTATCAGATTCTTCCCTTGATCATGTTTTGTCTGTGGGTTCTATCCCACATGTATCTCTTTGGCATGCTCGTTCGGGCCATATGTCTTTGAAGGGAATGAAAATGCTTTCTGGTTTGCAATACTTACTGCCCCTTGATTATGCATGTTTTGATTCATGTGAACATTGTCTTTATGGCAGGCAGACTAGGTCTACGCATAAGTCTGATAGGCCACGCATGAGTGAGCCCTTGGCATTGGTACATTCCGATGTCTGTGCGCCCATGCCTTGTCAGTCTATGGGTGGTGCTAAGTATTTTGTTACGTTCATAGATGATTTTTCACGGAAAGTTTGGGCTTATCCCATTAGGCTGAAATCCGATGTCTTGGCTGTGTTTCAGAGATGGCTTGCATTGGTTGAGAACCAATCTGGGTATAGGCTAAAATGGCTAAGGACAGATAATGGGGGTGAGTATGTCTCACGTGCTTTTGAGAGTAGAGTTTTGATGCCGAGAAGTGCTTAAAAATAGCTAAAAATTACGAATATCAAGGGAAAAATATTCAACATCGAAGGCGGCGGCTCCAGCTAGGACGATTTTAAGCGTCAAGTGCTTTAAAGGCGCCTGAGCGACACTTGTTGATTTTTGATAATTTTTCAAACTATCGTGCGGGTTGTCAGGAGTTTCCAACCAATGCGGGATGTCAAGCCAGACGCGCAGAAATTTACAACACTCGATTTGGACACCGGACAGGGAAATGGCCAAAGAAATGGTCAAGATGCGAAGGGGTGGACAAAACTTGGGCCAAATGAGTGGTGACCTTTGGGAGCCCAAAATTTAACGTAACATGAAACTTTGGGAGAAATTGTGGAGAGAGAAGCATGGAGGAAGCATGGCCAGACAGGCGCCGAAAATTACGCCCCCAATCATGGGATGGAGATGCCAACCTCAAAGCAACCACTGCAGTTGACATTACCCCCGGTCTACCCTCTGCCTATGCTGACTCTATCGCCGCCCTTCGCCCATCAAATGGTGGCCTGGATGAAGATCTCTGTTTCTAGTCTTTCTCTCTCCTCCCTCTCTCTCCTTTAAGGGGTTGTTCTTGTGTGGAAGAAGACAATGAAGAATGGTGGAGGAAAGCTTGTCTGAATGAGACCGGATTGCTTTCGGATGGATGAAGACTTGAAGAGTGCTGTTCTTGAAGATACTGAGCATTAAATGCATGCTAGAAATCAATCCTGTAATCAAGACCAAGAAACCGAGACCTGAAAATAAGCGGTAATGCTATTTTTACAAAGAAAAATAATCTTTTTATGTTATTTGCTTTATGAAACCTTGTTCATATGGGATGAAAGTTCATTATAATATTTTTTTGCCATGAGTTTCAACTGTTTGCAACCTGAAAATCAGAAAATATAAGGCTACATGGCCGGAATTAGTGTTAAAATGCATGAAAAACATGCGTTTTAAGAATAAAATTGGGTTTTTTTGCTATATAAATGAGAAATATGATATGTCACACCAACTAAATCTGAGTTTTTGCTGTCAAAGAACCTAAGGGCCACAACCCACAATCAATTTTCATTTTCAATCATTATTTATTAATGAAAAATAGGAAAAATTTCCTAAAAATGAAAAAAATGGGTTTAAAAATAGGAAAAAATAGAAAATGTATTGAGGAAATTAGGGAAAATTATATCTATGTTTATGCAATGTATAACAATAACAAAGCACGATGTTGGCCTCGATTTGTTCCCCTTTCTATGTTTTGTGTGTATTTATTATTCTTTTAAAAGGAAAAAATGCATAGAAACCCTATCTAACTGATTAATGATGCAAAATGCTAAGAGTTAGATGAGAAGGGGCTGAAACATTGAAAGATAAGAAAAGATTTGATTTATGCATTACACTTGGCAAATAGGAAACAGTTTAAATAAAGAGGATGGTAGCATGAGCACATGGCTTGGTTCCTCCTTTCAACGCAGCATACGCTAGTAAAATTCATGGAAAGAATGTTTTATGCACTATGTACGATGCTGATTTTTATTTTGTCTGAGCACATAGCCATACACGATTTGCATTAAGCATAATAATTAAAAGGTATTAGAAAAAACCTCGTGGATGCATGGCACCTGTCTTCTTTAGGTTGTGACCAACGATGAGCGTGAGAGGATGTCCTAAGCTGTAGGTTAGTCATTGGGTCCTAAAGGGAAATTGTTGTGAGGAATGGTACATCCTGGAACGTAAAATATTGGTACCTTGAGAGGAGTTTGTGCTCGTTTGTGTTATGTGTTTAGCAATGCATCAAAGGGCCAATCCCTGCGATGTAGGAGAGTTGCAGTGGGGTTCCGACTATTAGTCGGTGGAGTGCCTCCTATGTGTGTGTGACGAGGCGTTATGCCTAAGTACTTTGGGATCTCCCTCTGAGGAGTTTAAGGGAACGTTGGACTATAAACTATAAACGCAGGAATTAAGCTTTAGGGCAGTTTGTCCTTTAGCATTAGATTGACGCTCCTGGTCCGCGAGGCCGTGAGGGTGTTTGTGTGTCATGAGCATGAGGTCCGGCTAGTGCTATAGCCAGTGCTGGCCCATTTCAGGTCCCATCAGTGGTGCGTCTTCTGGGAGCTGCCGATAAGTGGCGGTCTCCGAATCTTGGTCTCATAAGGGACTTATTAGCTTTATTCTATTGGTCGATAGCAACCTTGAAGCGGTTGATATCGAGTTAGTCTGATAAAAACCTTGGTCATCAGTATGACGGTCAATCCAAGAAATCCCCAACACCCAAAGGATACTTTGTCTATCTTGAATAGTCTAGGGGGATCTTTGACATGTCGGGTGATTAACTATCTTACCCTTTGCCCTGAAAGTGATACAATGCTTGAGTTTGGGTCACTATGGGAAAATACCCATGGAGCTACCTCTAAGATTAACAGCCCATGGAGATTAGAGAAAAGGGAAAGTGAAAGTAGTGATACGATGACACAGTCATCTATGATCATTCATGATGATAATGTCATAGAAAAGACTGTGACAATGATGGTTAATGTGCACATAGGAGGACATGATGATTATGATCTAAAGATACATCCGATGCTAGTGCCCGACGCAGTTGGGTATCGTAGTGTGATTGCCAAGATCCATAAAGCATTGGATGATGTCCATGTGTGTGGAAAACCATTGTTAGTAAGGAAGACTTCATTAGGACCTATCCTAAGTTCTAGCAAAGTGGTGGCAGATGAGAATAGGCTTACTAGAACACCACTAGCAGATGATGGGATAGATTCCCTATTGCATAGTGTTGGACTCCCTAAACCATTTTGTGAGTTGGCGGAAAGGAAAATTCATGGAATTAGTGACTCTTCCACACCAGTAAAAGTGGAAATGGAAGAGATTAAAGACCCTAACACACGAGTATTAGGTCATGATGAATATGAAGATTTTAATGACCCGGTGTTGATCCCAAAAGGAAGGACTAAATGTCCTCCTCTTTATAGGGATCTCCGAGTATTTTATGGGTTGCCAAATGAGGATCCGATGATTCATTTAAGAGAATATGACCTAACTTGCACTGCAAGTGGGTTCGACGATATACATCGGATGCTCTTATTCCCAAGTACCCTAAAGGGAGAGGCAAGGAAATGGTACTGGAGCCTCCCAAGAGGGTCGATCAAAGCATTTGAGGAGTCTTGTGATAGATTTCTAGATGAGTATGAAAAGAAGCTCCCTATGATTTAGATCTTAGGGCAGCTTATGCAGTTTAGACAGGAGTCTTATCTTTCTGTTAAAGAGTATGCTAGAGCCTTTGACAGTACTCTTCGGCTTTGGCCGAGAAGAACTACTGCACTACCAGATGATGTGCTATGTGAGCTCTTTCTGAATGGCCTAGAGATTAATACGCAAATCCAAGTGGGACTACAGAATCCTAAGTCGTTAAGGGAAGCAAAAATGTATGCCATTGATTATGAGGGTCATATTCAGAGATGTTGGGAAAACTTTTGGAGTTTTCCCTGCTCAGTACAAGTACATCCTAGCTTCCAACCATTTTTGCAAGAAGACAGCTCACTTAGTGATACCATGGTAGCCTATGAAGGGAACCTTGGTGGCCACAATGTCAAAGCAAAAAATGATCATCCTATGAGTAGTAATGACATTCCTATCAGTGAAAAGGTTCCAATCCATGTAAGTCCCATTAGGGCTTGCAACACTTCCACGAAAGGTAGTTGTGATGGCAATATGGATCGCACCAATGGGCCTATGAGTGTGCATTCTATGTGTAGTTCTAATTTTGTTGCTAGTAAGGCTCTTGAGAGACCTTTGGTGTCGGAATCATGCTTCCGGGTGGATGTTGTTTCCTTTAGTGAAAGCATGGTTCTTATGGAAGAAAATTTGCACTATGGACATAAACAAGTAAAGACATCTTTTGTAAAGAGGATGCAAAATGCTAAAAGTCCACCTGTGCTTCACAAAGGTCATAAGGATGTGAGGCCATTTGGCCATAGGGATAAGTTTGCATTGAGTTCGTTAGACTAGTGCAGCAAATTGAGGGAATGCAAGAATATTAAGGGAAATGTGAGCTGGGTTTGGAGACCCAAAATCTCCAAAAGTATGGTAGGAGTGTCAGATGTAAGGCCAAGGATCCCATCTAGATATATTTTGTCGAACCCCTAAGAGGATAAGACTGGATATACATCTGACAATATACACTGCCTTGGAATACACCCATGTGATGTGCCTAGGCTTGAAGCTCTACCTAGTTTGGGTCGCAGCACTGATTTATGTGAAAACCCAAATAGGGGAGGTTCCAATGAGTACAAAGCGACGATTCTTTCTCCCAAAGGAGCCACTCAGCCGCTTGAACGACCAGTTTATTTGGATGACAATAAATGTGGGACATGCGAGCCCACTGAGGCCGTTCATTCAGCTCATAGTGCCCAAGAAGGGATCGGCCTTATTGATGAATTATTTGTGGAAAGACTTGGACTTGTAGCTCTACAAAAAAAAAAAAAAAACCTAAGATCAAAAAATACAAGATCAAGCTTTTAGCCAACTTGCATGAGTAGCATGGGGTTAGACGACCTATGATATGCTATCCTTGGCACCCTGGGTAGTCTGATAGGGTGTGATGTGTATGCCAAGGACATCAGTATTACATGGACTAAAATGACCTATCTAGTTTTAAGCTAGGAACATTAGCTGCTTTGGATATTACGTCCAGATTTCATTAGGCCAAGAGGGCCAGTTGTCTGTTTAGTATAGGTACAGTTAATGGTTTCTTGTTTTAGTCTTGTGCTAGACAGGTTCAAAGAAGAGCTTGGAATGAGCCTTTGTTGTGCAGAAGCTTCTCGTGGCCCTATCCAGGTGATATCTCTCCTTTACGAGTACCGTGTTTTATGCTATATGTGTCTGTGTACTTGTTGGGGGATTTTTCTTTTCTTGTTGGGGACCGAAGTCCCAAGGCATGAAGTCCCATGTTTAGGTTAAGTATGTCTGAGGGAGGTTTGAGCAGTCGTTGCCTCCTGTAAAGACATTGCCAGGCATCGAAAGACCTGTTTTAGAAGTGAGTTCTAGTGACCCTATTCTGCTAGCCTGCTAGGCAGCCGTTCTAGGAGTTCTTGTTAGTTGTGAGGCAGTTAGAGAAGCCTGCCGAAGAAGAAAATAAAGATGATAAAGGAAAAGAAACCCTGAATATCTTAAAGACAATAAATATATACAAAGGTGTGTAAAAAGGGGTTCTAACCAATATCCTAGAAAAGAAAATAAAGTAAAATTTATAAGCAGTTGATCATCGCCTTGCGAAGGCTTGGTAGGTTCCTGGGGATGAGTCAGACCCGGGGCCGATGCCTTGACTTCCTAGGGGTGGCATCTTGCTGGAAAAGAAGAAAATAAGGAAGGTTGGAGCGAAAATATAAGTGAGCGTCAGAAAAGAATTAAGTGTCGCCTTGCGAGGGCTTGGTAGGTTCTTGGGTACTAAGACAGGACCTGAGGTCGATGCCCTATTCTCCTTGGGTCACTACGCTCAGCTCCCTCCTTTTTACATACCTGAGTATGTCAATAAAATAAAAACCCTAAAAGAAGAAATTTGCTGACAGAAAATACCTCTTGATCAGGCTATAGGAGTCCTCGCCTAGTACGAGCTCCTGGTTCTGTTGTCCTTAGTTAGGTCGGTAGTTCAAACCACCACTTAGGGCGACCTCTTTGACAATTCTTTTTAGTTTGGCCGTGTTGGAGCAGTTGGTTAGTGACTAGCTTCAGACCTTTTATCAGATTATGCTAGGCCCACTCCTTGTGGATGTCATGCCTTGGTTTTGTCAGGGGTAGGGTGACCATTGTGATGTGTTTAGTATGCATCTATTTTGTATCAGCTTGATGCTTCCTTTGGTTGTTTTGTGCAAATCTACTATGGGATTCGACGGGCTGAGTCACCCTATCCCATGGTCGCCAATGAATGCAGAGTTTTGATGCTGAGAAGTGCTT
Source organism: Lygodium microphyllum (assembly GCF_053477565.2). Classification (NCBI taxonomy): domain Eukaryota; kingdom Viridiplantae; phylum Streptophyta; class Polypodiopsida; order Schizaeales; family Lygodiaceae; genus Lygodium; species Lygodium microphyllum. The sequence continues at coordinate 9,251,006 of NC_141160.1, forward strand.
AAAAATAGCTAAAAATTACGAATATCAAGGGAAAAATATTCAACGTTGAAGGCGGTGGCTCCAGATAGGACGATTTTAAGCGTCAAGTGCTTTAAAGGCGCCCGAGCGACACTTGTTGATTTTTGATAATTTTTCAAACTGCCATGTGGGTTGTCAGGAGTTGTCGGCCAATGCGGGATGTCAAGTCCGACACGCAGAAATTTACAGCACTCGATTTGGACACCGGACGGGGAAATGGCCAAGGAAACGGTCAAGATGCGAAGGGGTGGACAAAACTTGGGCCAAATGAGTGGTGACCTTTGGGAGCCCAAAATTTAATGTAACATGAAACTTTGGGAGAAATCATGGAGAGAGAAGCATGGAGGAAGCGTGGCCAAACAGGTGCCAAAAATTGTGCCCCCAATCATGGGATGGAGATGCCAGCCTCAAAGCAACCACTGCAATTGACATTACCCCCGGTCTACCCTCTGCCTGCTGACTCTATCGCCGTCTTTCGCCCGTCAAATGGTGGCCTGGATGAAGATCTCTATTTCTAGTCTTTCTCTCTCCTCCCTCCCTCTCCTTTAAGGGGTTGTTCTTGTGGAAGAAGACAATGAAGAATGGTGGAGGAAAGCTTGTCCGAATAAGACCGGATTGCTTCCGGATGGATAAAGACTTGAAGAGTGCTGTTCTTGAAGATGCTGAGCATTAAATGCATGCTAGAAATCAGTCCCGTAATCAAGACCAAGAAATCGAGACCTTAAAATAAGCGGTAATGCTATTTTTACAAAGAAAAATGATCTTTTTATGCTATTTGCTTTATGAACCTTGTTCATATGGGATGAAAGTTCATTATAATATTTTTTTGCCATGAGTTTCAACTGTTTGCAACCTCAAAATCGGAAAATATAAGGCTATGTGGTCGGAATTAGGGTTAAAATGCATGAAAAACACGCGTTTTAAGGGTAAAATTGGGTTTTTTGCTATATAAATGAGAAATATGATATGTCACACCAACTAAATCTGAGTTTTTGCTGTCAATGAACCTAAGGGCCACAGCCCACAATCAATTTTTATTTTCAATCATTATTTATTAAAGAAAAATAGGAAAAATGTCTAAAAATGGAAAAATAGGTTTAAAAATAGGGAAAAATAAAAAATGGGCTGAGGAAAATTAGGAAAATTTATATCTATGTTTGTGCAATATATAACGATAGCAAAGCATGAGGTTGGCCTCGTTTTGTCCCCGTTTCTATGTTTTGTGTGTATTTATTGTTCTTTTAAAAGGGAAAAATACATAGAAACCCTATCTAATTGATTAATGATGCAAAATGCTAAGAGTTGGATGAGAAAGGGCTGAAACATTGAAAGATAAGGAAAGATTTGATTTATGCATTACACTTGGCAAATAGGAAACAATTTAAATAAAGAGGATGGTAGCATGAGCACATGGCTTGGTGCCTCCTTTCAACGCAGCATACACTAGTAAAATTCATGGAAAGAATGTTTTATTCACTATGTACGATGCTGGTTTTTCTTTTGTCTGAGCACATAGCCATACACGATTTTCATTAAGCATAATAATTGAAAGATATCAGAAAAATCTCTTGGATGCATGGCACCTGTCTTCTTTAGGTTGTGACCAATGATGAGCGTGAGAGGATGTCCTAAGCTGTAGGTTAGTCGTTGGGTCCTAAAGGGAAATTGTTGTGAGGAATGGTACATCCTGGAACGTAAAATATTGGTACCTTGAGAGGCGTTTGCGCTCGTTTGTGTTATGTGTTTAGCAGCACATCAAAGGACCAATCCCTGCGATGTAGGAGAGCTGCAGTGGGGTTCCGACTATTAGTCGGTGGAGTGCCTCCTATGTGTGTGTGACGAGGCGTTATGCCTAAGTACTTTGGGATCTCCCTCTGAGGAGTTTAAGGGAATGTTGGACTATAAACTATAAATGCAGGAATTAAGCTTTAGGACAGTTTGTCCTTTAGCATTAGATTGACGCTCCTAGTCCGCGAGGCCGTGAGGGTGTTTGTGTGTCATGAGCATGAGGTCTGGCTAGTGCTATAGCCAGTGCCGGCCCATTTCAGGTCCCATCAGCTTTTGAGTAGTTATGTGATGAGAGGGGTATTAAGCGTCAGTTGACCACCCCCTACACCCCCCTAGAATGGTTTGGCTAAGTGGATGAATAGAACCATCCAGGAGCATACACACAGTATGCTTAGCCATGCAAGCCTACCACAGAGTTTTTGGGCTGAGGCAGTTAGTACAGCTGTGCATGTCATAAACAGATCACCCTCTAGTGGTTTGGATTTTCAGGTTGCAGAGGAGGTATGGACTGGAAAACCTCCCTCTTATGCGCATCTCCGTGTCTTTGGATGTGAGGCATTTTGCCATGTGCCCAGGGACAAGAGAAGTAAGCTAGATCCCAAGAGTGTCAAATGCATTTTCCTTGGTTATGGGGATACAGGCGAGATGGGTTAGCGTCTCTGGGATCCGCAGGCATGGAAAGTCATCCGCAGTCATGATGTAGTCTTCCATGAAGACAAAATACATAGGCAGCCTAAGAGAGTTGTTGAGATCCGCAGGGTTATATTTTAGGAGGAGTCGAGAGCTCCCGCACAGCCAGTTGGATAGCCTACAGCTGCAGCAGATGCTCATGGTCAGGGTGTTAGTTGGGTAGGAAGTAGAGCCTGCCATGAGACGGTCTACTAGAGACAGACGTCCACCTGATAGATTTCAGCCCCCTCCTTGCATTATGTCTTGGTTCCAGATGCAGGAGAGCCTTTCACCTATGATGAGGCTATGCGCAGGGGTGAAGTCACTCCTAGGAGAGGGCTATGCAGTCTAAGATAGACTCCGTGCATAAAAATGACACTTGGGATTTGGTTTCCTTGCCTATGGGCAAGAAGGCTTTGCCATGCAAGTGGGTGTACAAGCTAAAAAGTACCCCTGGACACCCCAAGCCGGCATACAAGGCTAGATTGGTAGCAAAGGGTTTTAAGCAGGAGCATGGTGTGGACTTTGACGAGGTCTTTTCTCCTGTGGTTAAGATGAACACCTTGCGCTTAGTCTTGGATTTGGTTGCTCAGCTTGACTTGAATTTATGCCAGATGGATGTCAAGACGGTTTTCTTACATGGGGACTTGTATGATGAGACTTATATGGAGCAGCCTAAGGGCTTTGTAGAACTTGGTAGGCAGCACCTAGTGTGCAAATTGAAGAAAAATCTTTATGGCTTTAAACAGGCACCTAGGGAGTGGTATCATAAGTTTGATGCCTTTTTATGCAGTCACAGGGCTACAGCCAGAGTGCTATGGATCCGTATCTTTACACGAAGAAAGCCCGTGATGGTTCTTTATTGATTTTGGTACTCTATGTGGATGATATGTTGATAGCAGGGAAAGCTCATGATGAGCTAGATGCTCTTAAGGCTCAGCTCAAGAAGAGCTTTGAGATGAAAGATTTGGGACATGCCGCTCACATACTTGGTATGCGCATTAGAAGCGACAGGCATCAGGGACTCCTCTAGTTGTCACAGAGGGAGTACATTCATAAAGTCCTTGAGCGCTTCTGCATGTAGGATGTAAAGCCTATTGGCTGTCCATTGCCTTCTTATGTGAAGGTATCACAGGCTAATTGTCCACAGACAGATGAGGAGAGGGCCGAGATGGCCAAGATTCCCTATGCATCCACAGTGGGCAGTCTTATGTATGCCATGATAGCCACTCGTCTAGATATTTCCTTTGTAGTTGGTGTTGTGGCACGCTATATGGCTACACCTGGCAAGAAGCATTGGGATGCCGTGAAGGGTATCATGAGGTACTTGAAGGGCACTGCAGATATGTGCATATGCTATGGCAGCCAAGATACAGGAGTCGTGGGGTACATTGACTCTGATTATGCAGGACATGCAGATAGTTGGAAGTCCACTTCCGGCTATGTATTCACCTATGATGGAGGTGTTGTTTCTTGGATGTCTAGGGTGTAGAAATGCATGGTCCTTTCTACTACAGAGATTGAGTATGTTGCAGCCATTGAGGCTTGCAAGGAGGCCATTTGGTTGGGTCGTTTAGTTACTGACCTTGGTGTTGATGCTATCCCTACACTGCATTCGGATTCTATGAGTGCTATTTAGTTAGCCAAGAATCCAGTCTTGCATGCGAAGATGAAACACATTAAGGTGAGGTATCACTTCATACGTGGGGTCGTTGAGGACAAGTCTGTTGATCTTGTCAAGATCTTGACTTACCAGAATCCTACAGATCTGCTTATGAAAAGCCTCTCTACAGAGTGCTTTGCCTTCCTCAGGAGGTTGATGGGCATGGGATGAGATGATGTCTTTCCTCATCCTGTTGTACATGTGTACATGTTGTACTGTCTTTTTTCTTTTTCTTTTCACTCCTCACTGGGGCAAATTCGCCTTTAAGTGGGAGGTTGTTGGGGGTAAAGGCGCCTTTGCCTGGCCGCATGTGTATTACTACACTAACAGTCACCGCCACTACACACTGCAGGTGGCGGGCGCTCGTCACCCTCACTTTATTCTTTATTCTTTTAGTGACAGTTTAAATAAAGGAAGGCCTGGTCACACATTGTGAATGTTGGAGTTCCCATTTCTAGTCTCTCCCTTTCTTGCGCTTGCTCTCTTGCCATAGCTCTCGAGTCCAACCTTCGATCCGTCGCTCCCTTTCATAGAATGGATCTCAACTCCATGTTGTGACTATTGGAGTTCCGACATCTTGTGTCTCTTTCTCTTAATATTTTTCTCCTTCCTCCATAACTCTTGCTTCCACTTGTGTGCTTTTACTCTAGACTCACTTCCTTTAGCTCCATAGATGAGGAGATATAGTGCTTAATAGCTAGCATGGATCTCAACTCCATGTAGCAATTTCTCATGATGGTATAAGATTCTTCATCACAATTTAGTTTTTATACAAATTTAGAGAAATTAGCTCATAGTAGCATCCATAGTTGATGTACTAATCCATTAGGGGAGTTTTGAGGCCTCGAAAATGCCTTTTAGGAGATAGAAAGAGAGTGCTCTAGATCAATAAGAGCAAAGCCTCTGTAATGGAACTTGTATTTTAAAAACAACAAAAAATGGTTTTACAAAAAGATACATATATAATAATATTACAAATTTGTATTATCAATATCTATTTTTAGCCTCTTATATTTGTGATTATGATATTCTTTGCATTAATGATATACAATTCTGGCCAGTTATATTTAATGATATGTTTGAATTAATGATAATGACAAGTTTACTCTAAATTCAAATTAGTAAAAAGTTTGGCACTTTTTTTTCCCTCCTTTCTTTTGTCCCTCTCGTGTTTTTCTCTCCTTTGTGGTAGCCTAGTCTTCTTTCTCTCTCTCTCTCTCTCTCTCTCTCTCTCTCTCTCTCTCTCTCTCTCTCATTTGTAATTTTATTTTAATAAATATCAATGAGGAGAGAGAAGAATATACAATGCAAGGATATTTAAGAAAATATCTATTTACTATCAATATAAAATACATGTACAAATTTTCGTCAGCCATCTCCATGACTTATACACACAGGCTTACAGTCTAAGGCAAAGCTACTTTTTTTTAGAACATTTCTTAAGAGAAGGGACATCCTTTCTAGGAGTCCTTTTGTTGGTTGCCTTGGGTATTGAAGGCATAGCTTCGCCTGTTGTAGTTACATGCACCTCCTCTCCTTCAATGTCTGAGTCCCCCACTATTGTCCATTCTTGTTGGTTTTATATACTTCATGAGCTTTGCTCTTATATACCAAACATGCTCACTTGTATAGCAATCCCTTGTAAACTATCAGATATTTGTAAGATAATAATTTTAGTTCATTGTAATTTTTTACAATGGACTATTTTGCAATAAAAATCTATCTTAAAGTTTAGTATGTTTCACATTACCTTTATAAGTTTATCATCATTGAGATAAATAAACTAAACCAATCTTCTAGTATTTACAATTACTCTCCAGCCCACAAGAATAACTATCATCATGACGAGGACACTACAATCAACAATATAAAGTAAAACCAAAAAACTTGTTTATAGTAGTTTTTAGAATACATTTTCTTTGTATGTTCCAACCATATTAATCAAGACCTTACCACAACTTGTCTATATTGCATTATTGCAAGTAAGTCAGAAGGCATGGAAGGTCTTTTCTCTAGCACTTCAATCAATCTTTTATAAGTTGGCATTTCCATGGCTTCCTTTTATAGAAATAATGAGGAAACATTGCCTCTCCACATATTCTATTCCAATTATGCATTCCAATTATGCTCCAATGAGAACTGAAAACAAAAATATTTCAATAATATAGCAAAACAAGATCTCATAAAATCTAACAAAATATCAAATTACTTACTTTTCATTGTATGGAATTAGAAGAAGCTCCAAAGATTCAAATTCAATTGAATTGAACCAATGGTCAAAAGCACTTGCATCAAGCTCGCTCCTCATATAGTATGAGATAGATGGATCAAGAACCTCAATCTTTTGTTGTATATTGAATGGGAGCTCATGCATTACACACCTAGCAAAGGAATGGAGATAGTAAGCATCAACATGAAAGTCTATTGCTGGAAAAATATGGTGAGTAAAAATAAATTTTGGTAAACTATACCTCATCCCAGCAAGAAGAATCGAGTCATTTATTTCTCTCACTTTATTCTTGAGAATTTGTGATAGTTTATTTTTTACTCTGAGAAGTGCTTAAAAATAGCCAAAAATTTCGATTTTCAAGGGAAAAATAAACTTCATCGAAGGCGGTAGCTGCAATCAGTATGGTTTTAAGCGACAAGCCCCAAAAGTGCTTTAAAGATCCACTAAGCGATGGTTGGGGAATTTTCATAATTTCTTGGCATGTCAAATGAGACTCTAGGAGATGCCTAATAGTGGGGGACTCCAAGACATACTACCAAAAATTTCTAGACCTCAAATCGGATGCCGAACAATCGAATGGTAGTGTGTGGGAGGCAAAGACCCAAAAAGGTAGTGCCTGGGAGGCAAAGACCCAAAAAGGTCAAGTATAAATGGACTTTAGGGGCCAAAGGATGTGACCCTTGGGGGGGGCCTAAAATTTTTGATTTTTTGGGGGAGGGGGGCCCGTTTTTTTCGCGTGGGAAAAAAACTAATGCCATGGCGACGTTTTTGAAGAAGAGGGAGAGAGGGGGCCATCTCCCACCTCAATGCACCCCTATGATCTGATATCACCAGCTTGATACACTCTTTCTTCGCTCTCCATCACCACTATCCATTTCTCCAATGGCTGATTGAACATGGTGATCAGGATTCAATATTCTCTCTCCTTCCTCTCTCTCCCCTCAAGGGGCAGTTCATGCACATGAAGAAGAACGAAGACCGGTTGATGAATGCTTGTCCGGTGTGGAACTGGATTGCTCCAAGATCGAGATGAGGTTGAGGGGAGATGTTTAGCATTGAATATTTGCTACTGGTCGGTTCATTGGCAATCCAAAAAAATAATCAAAAAACCCGCAACATGCAAGTAAGTGGTATGCGCCATTTTTACAAAAGAAATTTGCTTCTTTTTTATATTTGATGGTTTAAATGAAATTCATATGAAACAAAAATTAGTTTGGAGATTTTTTACATTATGATTGAGGGCTATGCATAAAAGAAATCCAGATCCATAATAATAACTAGTTGCAATAATTAAATTATAGTCCAAAAAGTGTATTTTTAGTGTAAAAATGAAGGTTTTATTGGTTTCGGATGGAGAGAGATGTGCAAGGGATAAAATTCTAAGACAAAACATCTTTTAACTATCATAATCAGTCACTAGTCATAAATTAAAAAATAATATATTTTTATGCACAAATAAATAGAGAAAAATAGCTAAAAATGGAAAAAAACCAAATTTTCGCGTTATAAAAATCTAGAGAATTATGATTCGTGGTTGTGGCTGTATAATAAAACTGGGGCATGAAGGCTTTGTTTATGTGTTATAGTTCATGGTTTTTTTTTAAATGCAAAAAATATATACAAAATAATACCCTACACCTATGCAACGCAGCATAACCTAAACCTTAGAGGGAAAGGGTGATGTTAAGAGAATAAGAGTGCTGATACTCCATCCATTTATCTCCTTGCTCTATTGTGGCCTTTTCCTCTTTCTCATGTTGTCTTGTGTCCTTTACAATAGTAACATCTTTAACCTTCAAACCATGATCATTTTTATTCTTTCTTTATGGAGGCACATTTAAAATATTGAATACCTTCACATAAAAAAGAGGTACTGGCTCAAGGACCTTTGAAAACCTGTATGTCAATCTCTTGAGAATGATCATGTCTTTATTTATAAGCATAAGCCTATGTGCATGAGTAGCACAGATGTAATAATCTTGGAAAAACTCAATCCAAAAATCCTTTGTAGCCTCCTGAATATATAGTTGAGACCTACCCTAGTCCATCTAAAACTATGTAGACTATGATTGTCACAAATTTCTCTGAGAAGCCTCTAAAAATATAGCTTTAGAATTGCAATATTCAGAGCCTTCATTGCACTTCTAATCTCCTTAAGGCACCTCACATGTTGTGAGAACCTTCTTCTTGGCTTTGATTTGCTTGTAAGTTAAGAAGGCTTGGAGGACTGATGGATCTTTGAAGCAAGACCTCTATGACCAACTTTCTACAGTGGCCTTAGTTCTATCCATCTAAAACATCCAAAAAACAAATAATATAAATAAATTAAGAAATATCTTCTAATCAATCATATCATCTTTTGTGAGTAATTAGAATTGGGGTAAGTTACTAATAAATATGTGTGTGCATCATGTGGCTTAAAATAAGGTATTTTTAAAATACAATTTTTATATATTTTTAACGTATGGAAGGGTGTAATATATAGGGATTATTTACAGATTGAATAGAAAAGGGTTAGGTTTTATTTAGAAAAAATTCACATATAAGGATATTTATAAATAGGCCTTGAACGCACGTGATGTAGACGATATACATATAGTAACTTCCCCGAGAATCAGGATGACTAAAAGGAAGTCGTCTTTAGAGGAAATGGAGGAGGAGGATCTCGAGGATGCCTGTGATGAAAAGCTGCTTGATTTTCTTCATGCAACTAGAAATTCATCTAGATTTATTTACATTAGAGATATGTTCAATGTTCCCTTTGATTTGCAAGAGATTTTGAAGGAACTTGAAGGTAAACTGTAGGATTTCATGGAGTTTTATGCTAGACATGTGGAAGGCCTAGAGATTGAGGGATTTGTCCATTATGGAGATGTAATGGAAGCTTTCAATGTTGCTAAAACAACTTTGCAAACAAGGTTTAGCCTTATTGATGAAGAATTCAAGAAGTGAAAAGCAAAGTGCCATTTTCATTAGAATCAGCAACAATGTCTTCTTGTACAGAAGGCTTCAATATATGGATAGTTCTTCACATACAATACAAGAGAAGAAGATGGAGGATATTGCATGCAAAGACAAAGAAGTTGAAGAGAATGGTGAAATGTTTCAAGAGGATATTGAGAACCAATTAGTGTAGGGATTTGATGTTGCTTTGTTTAAAAGTGAGAACATTACAAAAGTGGAAGAAAAAGAGATAGAGTTTGAGTGCAGAGATTGAAACAGGTCCTCTTGAATGTGTAGCAACATTTTCTAGTTATTTCATCAACAAAAAGAGATATGTATTGCTAAATGATATTCAACACCTTTTTTATCTTAGAGAATATTACTGCTTGGCAATCCTTGCTACATGGGGTCAAAATGATAAGAATTTTATAGGTTATGAAGAGGAATTGCTAACAACTCTTGATATTGAGGGAGAGAAGTTTCAAGACAGTTCTGTAGCCTTGGATTCTTGTATTAATTAGATTGTGGAATATGAAAAGGAGGGGATACTTACAGAGGAAGAGTACTTACAAATTCAACAGAGACTTGGTATTGATAACATGGGGTATGAAGAGAAACTAAAGTCTCCATTAGAGAAGAAACCAAAAAGTTCAATATCTATATGATGATAGTCTTCTTGAAGACGATGAAAACCCTAAGGTATAAAAGATCGATCTAAGATATCCATTGTGATTTATATTAGAGTATGTTATGCATTATAGACAAATATTTTTGGATATTTATCTACTAACATATTATACTATTGTGGTTTATTATGCAGATAGAAATTGAAGATGCAGACAACTTTCTTGGAAGAGCCAAGGGCTCAATGATGCCAGGAGGCATATTCCACGGCAGATTCCGTGAGACCACAGTAGATTCGGCGAGGTTTTTATTTCACAGTGGATTACGTGAGGTTTTACGATGGATTCCGTAAAACTATATATATTTGTCGGGGCTCGTACACAAGGTGGATTCCTTATGCGAGAAGTTGATGGGGATGCTTGTCCTTTTCGGGTGACATGTTAATTGAATGTGCACATGGGTGATTCCATGGCGGGTGATTCCACAAAATACATATTTAAACTAATGGACGTTTATGAGTTTAGAGTGCACTGGTATTAAATTAAGTTTAGAATAGAGTTCCAACCTATTTATTTATTTTATAGCTAAAGACTAAAGGGTATTCACTTTTGTGAGTTTTATATTATTATTTTCTAACAATTGTGAATGCTTCAGTTGATGTGTAGAGCAAGCAGCGGTGGCATTAGGAAGCACCAGTAGGTGATGGCATGTATTCAGATTATCTAGAAGAAATTATCATTTTTGACGGGCACACGTCTTATCATTAAAGGAGTGGCACTAATATTTATTTAGGTGTGCTTATTTATTAAAATGCTTGATAAATATTTATTATTTTGTATGTGCATAGGTACTCAGTTTAAATATTTTATTATTAGAAATTGTATTTTGGCACATACCGATTTTTGGGATGCCCAACCACTTTATTCTTTATTTGGACAAAAGCAAACACAAAAGCAAAATCATGCTAATTGTAAATTGGGTTATTTTTTAGCTTGGAGATTAATAAATTTATAAATACATGCCTTGTGAAGCACTCACACAAGGCATGGGGGGAGATTGTACCCAATTTGTCTTCTTGTCTCATGTTTTGAAAAGTCTCTTCTTGCTTTATGAAGTTTATGTAGAGTTCTTTGTTCTTGGGGACCTTTCGACGTTCACTACGTGCGTATACGACATCCGATTTGTGCACCAGTGGTATCACAGCAAAGCTAAGATCAAGGGCTTCCAATCGTTTACCATCTCATGCGAAGGCAAAGCTCTTGGAATGAATGGGCTCTACAAATTGTCTCGTGACGAACCGTCAATACCAGCGTGTTCCTAGCGGTGAAGAACCCCCTGTTGTGTTGTCAGATCATGAAGGACCACTTCCCAAGCTCCTTTATCAAGACATTTTTTCTCAGAGAAGGAAGATAAGAAAATTTTAATAAGATTGAGTTTAATAAGCTTAAAAAGCTTAAAAAGCTTAAGTTTTTCAAAGTTTAACAATCGACAGCGGCAGCATGTATTGATCAACGTCAACTCCAACGAAAACGTCCTACCATCCTGTCGCAGATCAAACGATTAGTCAAGCTTTTTCTTTAAAGCTTAAAAGTTTTGAGCTTTAATAAGGCTTAAAAATTTCAAGCTTAAATCTCCTACTTATCAACTATTCACACTGAGCTCTTTCTGAATCAATCCCAAAAACTTCAACAAGCCCTTGTTCACACATGCACTTTGATAGAGTCGATTTCCAGCAAGAAAATTGACATACACAGACTATTTCTCATTTGGAAGAAGACCGTCTCATCAATTACCGTATCCGCAAAAGAAGTAAGATTGCAAAAATCCATTTTTTTTAAATTAAAAAAAGAAAGCCTTGTAAACCCAAATTTGAGCTATGCTCATCCCTCTAACGAGATTTCAAGTGTGTAAGGTTGTTTGAGATTTTGCAGTATTTTCGATTAAAACATGGAAGATTTTATGGCTGAAGGTGATTTATCATAACCAATTGAGCAAAAATTTGACCTAATTATGATGCAACTTCAAGAGGAGCAAAGAGCACATCAAACTTTGCAAGGACAACTAGCTACACTTCAACAATCCAGTGTTGATTAAGATGGAGTGCAACCCGAAGATGTTATTCGACGTACGATTGACGTGGCACTCGAAGCATAGTCTCTCAGGAAAGAAGCTAAGATAAGTAAAAGAAATTTCAAATTCTGTACTTTTAATGGGCAACGTGACGAAAAAACCGTTCTCGCTTTTATCAGCCAATTTGATGATTATTTCTGTGAAGGGCAGTATGCTGAAAAGATAAACTCAAATGTGTCACTAACCACTTAGCAGACAGAGCATTGTTATGATGGATTGTTGTCTGCAAGAGTATTGATTGTCCCACTACTTGGTAGGCCTTTCAAAAGAAATTTTTGTAGAATTTTCTTCCACCTCAACTCCATGAAAAAGCAATCAAACAATGGGATCTTCTGCAACAAAGAGATTGTGAATCCATTTCGCAATACATTGAGCATTTTTTAAAGTGCCTTATTGCAACTTCGAATGCTTGAAGATGTTCCTGAGGTGGTCCACAAGCACAAGTATATGTCCGGTTTGCTTGGTCACTTTTATGTAAAAGTGAACATGTTCAAGTATAATATTTCCACCTCGAAATATTGAAGACCCGTAATCTCACGCAAAAGCAGTGCAAAATAATCTCCCCACGACAAAAGACCCTTGGCTAAGTGCTTACCCCGTGCGCTTCAATAAACACCAAGCCCACGTCGTGTATGGAGGACCGTGGCTAAAAACCCGTAGCTCCCAGGAGAACACCCTTTTCAAGGGAAAAAAAGGGATAACAGTTAAAATTTTGACAAATTTTTTTAATAATTCTCTCTCCTCAAGCCAATGCATGGTGGGGAGAGGGAGGTATGAGTGTAAGAGGAGTGTGGTGTGGAGAAGCATGAGGGAGGCAAGGCATGCAAGCCAGCCATGTGGGAGGCTATCTCCCCCCCTTATTATATATAACCTCCCCCTTAAGCTTGGGGGGAGGAGGGAAGAGAGAGAGAAGAGAGTCGTGATGTCCGTCAGGCTGTCGTGCTACCGCCATATTTCCGCCACGGGCTGCTGCCGTCAGGCCGCTGCGGCCACGCCTCCACCCATCTTCATCATCGTTATCATCATTATCCTCATCATCATCTCCTCCATAAGCATCATTATCCTCATCATCGTCAGCATCATTATCATCATTATCCGCTGCAGTCACAGAAGTTGGAAGCTTCTTTAGAAGCTTCTAAAACAAGGCTTCCATAAGCCTTGTTCATCCACACCATCTCGGGTTTCTTTAAAACCGCGATTGTAAGGCCGTATAGTGCGCGAAGGAGAAGATATTGGGCAGAAAGGGATTCGTAACACGTAAAGAACCCAAGAGGAAGTTACTGAACCGGAATTCGACTCGTCAATGGCTCCCAAGAAAATGGCGAGAGGCGCACATGCGGGAGTTTCTACTCCGAGTTCGCGTGTGGATAACACCCTGAACCCCAATGCCCAGGTTCTTAGAAGATTAATTCCACATAAAAGGGATGCATTAGGCACGTTTAATTTTCATGGGGAAAGTTATGAATGTAATTATTCATTCTTCTTACAAGATTTAGTTGCATGTTGCACATTTCTTGCACTTCCAAGTTGCAATCCTAAACGCATATTGCATAAAAGGTGGATTTGTTTAAATGCATCCTTGATTGCTCGCGAAAAAGAAAAGCACATAAGGCATTTAGGTAATAATTTTCTAGTTGTGGATTTGTATGAGATAATCGTTGATGTCCATAAAATGTTGTCCAAGTACTTGCATCACATGAAAGGGATTTATGTACCGTGCATATTGCATGCGATGTTAATTACATCCTGAGTTGGGTTAAATGTTGTAGGATGGATTAAGTCAATAATAGTCCTATGACATTCTGTAATATACCAAACACTGCAAATCGCATGAACCCCCTTTTGAGTAATGGGGATAATGATATAGCATTTTTTTATAATTTCCTAAGGATAATGCAATTTTTTTTCCTTATTCCCCTCCCCAGCCGACGGTCGTGCTGGAAGGGGAGGGGAATAGAATGCATGATAAAGCTCCTCGGTGGAGCTCACTACTTCTAGTCGCCATGGCATCGACACGTTAGGAGAGGGAGGATCCCCCTCCACTCCCCTATTTAAACGGGGGGGGGGGGGGGGGGGGGGGGCTGCTACCATGAAGAAAAAAAAAGTAGGAAGGAAGGAGTGCTGCCATTATCCGTGCTGCCACCCTGCTGAAGATAAAGGAAGGAGGCCGCCACGATGCTAGCCAAGGGCAGAGATTGGGAAGAAGGCGGAGCATCATCTCTCTCTCTCCCTCTTCGATCGGGAGCACGCCGTCTACCGCCACATATAGGCCGCCAGCTGGCCACAAAGCCGTTGACTATACCAAATCCCCCCCCCCCCCACGTTGTCGTCGCGTTAAGAGTTGAAGGTCTACCACCGGGGCTTTTAGTGCAGAAGAAGAGTTTAGGATTCAAGATTCCGGTATGGAAAATGGATTGGGGTTTAATAAGTTCCAGGATTTAGAAATGATTTAGGTACGGAAGAAGAGTTCAAGCCTTTTCACTATGTACTTAGCATACATGAACAGAAGGAATAAGACTAACTTGATTACATCAAATGCCTCTGGATACATACATCATATCATAAAGGATATTTTTAGATTCTCAATTCATTTATGAATGTCAAATGCAAGCTCTAATGGCATTTATTTCAAGTACATAGATGGATTTCAACCCTTTGGTTCAAGTATATTGTTGATAGATTCAAATGCATCCAAGATTTGGGCCAAAGATACATGAAATGAATTGAAAAAGTATAATTTTAGCTTCAGCCCTGTTTTAAAATAGAAAATTCGGGCCCATAATCAAGTTCAAAATGAGTGCATAAACTCAAGAGGAAGCACTTCTAATCATTCATGAACAATGTCCTGAAGAAAAGAGGTCATTTCCTTCCATTACAACCATAAAAATCCCATTTTTGCTCATAAAAATGGACCATAATAGTGGGCTGCCCTATTTATGACTGGTTATTTCAGCCCATAAGTCTTCAATATCCTCACCTTTTGCTTGCCCCAAAGTCATTCAAGTACTTGGGTACAATTCGGGCTTCATTGGTCCAAGAATAAGGTAAACAAGATGAGAGAAGTCGTGCATAAGAGCAGGCTGAATACTCTTCTCTCAGATTTCCCTCTTTTATAGACTATTTCAGCATGCATTATCGTCAGACCAAAGAGGCAGTGAAGTGGAGCTCTCACCATGTTTACATCTTCAGTAGTTGGGCCTGTTGATCTTCAGTTTGCATGCTCCATTTCATGCACCATAGCTCTAGCTCTCTCCAGTTTGGCTCAGACAGTGCAGCCCGCATTTTGCGCCGTAAAATGTGGGCTGCTCCCTGCTCAGTCCTTGGTCACTTTTTGACCAGCATAGGTCACTTGTTGGTCACTTAAGTCTGTTACTCCATGTCCCATGTGGACCTAGTGGACTTTTGGCAGTTTTTGGCATCTTTCTTGGGTTCTGACCATATTTTTGTACGTGAATTAATGTGATTTATCCTGCACACTATCAATTTCTTCCAGATGACCAAGTTGTAGGTTCCCATAGACTTATTTTTCATAAGTATACATGGTATAACTGAAAATTATATGCCAAATACAAAAGAACTTGTATAGCTAAGGTGGTTATTGGATAACAATGTTTGAATTTTGTATGCAAATTTCTCATATAACTTCCAGTGAAGCTCTTCTATGTTCATAAGAATCCCATTATTTATATTATGAACAGTAAACTCTTTGACATTCACCCCCTCCTAACCTGCACATCCTCCGACATGTGCTATTTCATAAGATTACAGGTCAAGGAGGATCTTCTTTATCATCTTCATTCTCTAAGTCTCTTTCTTCCTGCATGTCTTCAAGTAGAGGGCTTATATTTAAGTCATTAAGTTTATAAGTTGAAGATTCTCTTCGTTTGAAGAGTTTGATTTGTTTCCCAACTATTGCAATCTTTATCATAGTCCCATCCATTTCAGCCAAAGAGTAAGTAGCATTATTATGTACTACTTTTACAACATATGGTCCAAACCATCGCTTGGCTAACTTCCTATGAGCACTATATTGATTGTCCAGGCTAGTATCATAGAGAAGAACCCAATCATTCTCTTGAATAGCTCTTGGACGGAGTCGATGATGCTTGTCAAACCTCTTCTTATTCTTTAGTCTTGTTGTTTTTAGCCTTTCAATGGTTGTTTTGACATCTTCTGGCCTTCTTTCAAGTTGCCTTATGTGTAAAGACAGCAATTCTTCTCTATTCATGCCTTCATCCCAAGGCAAGTTAGTCTATGTGACAATGGATTCCTCAATAGGCATAACGGGTGGCTGTCCATACATAAGTTCACCTGGCATATATCATGTCACTACACTATGGGTAGTTCTATCAGACCATAATGCGAATAGTAGCATTTTAGGCCATTCCCTCAACTTCCCTTTGCATGATTTTGCTAAAGCTTTAAGAATTTGTTGATGGCCTCTTTCACTCTTTCCATTTCCTTCAGGATTGTAGGCTGAAGTAAGAGATAGCTTAATTCCTAATTGAGCAAAGAAATGGCGAGCCTCATCGGCATCCAATTCCCCTCTATCAGCAGTTACTTTAGCAAAACATCCATACCTGCAAAATACTTCTTCAAGTAGAAATCTAAAAACAGCATGAGTGGACTTTGCTGTCAAGGCCTTTCCTTCCACTTGATTTGTGAGATCTTCTCTAGCAAGTACTAGATATCTCATGTTCCAAATTCCTGTAGGCATGGTTACTAAATCAATAACCCATCTATAATGAATGGATAAAGGATAGGTAGGCTGAAGCCCATCTCTATGCTTTACCATAGAATACATTTGACAAGCATGACAAGACTCAACAAAATGCTCAATGTCTTTATACATGTTTTGCCACCAAAATTTCTCTTTTATTTTAGCAAAAGTGCCCCATATGCCTCTATGACCAACCAATAGGCTTTCATGGAATTCTTGCATGACCTGTCCTTGTATTTTTTAATCTCCTAAGACACAAACAGGCGCCCTTCCTTTCTTTTTTGCATGCCTCCAAAGGTAACCATCTTTAAGAAAAAAACCATAGGCTTTTCTCTTAATTCTCTTGAACTCTTCATTAGTCCATCCTTCCTTCTTTGTCATAGTACTCAAAAATTGGCCAATTTTTAGCCAATCATCTACATAATATTCTTCTTTAAAGTGTGAACAAACCATAATAAAACATGGAATATGATGTTTACTAGCTGTCCATTGTCCTTCTTTGGTTGATTCATCCTTCCTTGCTAATATAAAAGTTGTTTTAACAGCTGAACCTGTTGTTCTTGCTATAATTTTTGTTGTACCTGCATTAACAGCATCATTTATAAACTCTGATTCTTCTTCATCCATCATTTCTTCTTCATTCATACAACTGGATTATCTCTACCTGCAATATGTTTCAAATCAGGATTTAAGGATTTAATATAGGCTATCCATCTTAACATGGCTATGTCAGGAGTGGAACAGTTGGCGATCATGCCTAAGAGTGGAAGGCCATCTATCTCAACTAAAACATGTGCGCCCATGAAGTACTCCTTGTCACATTTTAATGCAGTTACTACTCCCCAAAGCCTTTCTTTTAATTTGAGCATACCTTCTTTGTCGTTCATTAAGAACCTTTGCTCCAAAATGGATTACATATCTGTTGCCTTCAAGGTCATCTTGTCCAACTACCCATCCTATGCCAATAGGACTTGTGTCCACTGTGAGTATAATGGGCTATCCATTAGAGTAGTTAGCCCTCTTTAAAGTGGGGGCTGAAATCAGCATTTTCTTGAGTTTCCGAATAGCCTGAGTGTGTTCTTTTGTCCATAGAAACCTTTGGCCCTTTCTTAGAAGCTGATAAAGACTTTCAGCAACATGGGCAAAATGTGGAATCCAAATAAGGTAGAAGACACATGCACTAAGAAATCTTCTCACCTCTGAAACATTTGTACATTCTTCTTGCATTTTACCGATAGCATCTATTTTGGATGGAGAAGGCTTTCGGCCATATGGACCACACATATGTCCGACCACAAGGACTTCTTCGACTCCAAAAACAGATTTAGCTCCTGAAAGAGTAATATGGACTTCTTCTAATTTAGACAAGATTTGAGCACAATCATTAATATGATCAGAGACAAACTTTCGACATCCAAGTTCATTGAGTTCTTCATTTTTCTCATGAACTTCACATCCTTTGATTGGAACATTGTCAAGAAAAGGAAGAGTCAATTGAGGAATATAATCCCTCAATACTTTATGCATAGCATTCATCATGTGAGCTACTGAATTTGTAGCCCCTTGAGGTAGAGTACACATTCGGACTAGGCCAAGAGGCATCTTCATTGTGGTAATGTCAGGGCTTTCCAAAGCAAGCTGAAATTGGTCATAGCTTGAATATAAGTCTCCCATGGAATAGATTTTCCTACTTGCAAAAGCTTCGGTAAACTCATCCACACTTGGTCATGATCCAACATTTCTAATAGTGACTTTATTGATGGGTTGTAAATCTTGAATGAATCGTAAAGATCCATTCTTCTTATGTACGGTAAACCAACGGTTGGAATATGGAGCTGAAGATGGCTCTAATATTCGCATTTTAATCTTTTCATTTAAAAGTTCCAATAACTTAGCCAAATGAGCCCTTGGAACTGGAATTGGTTTAAGATTCCAAGGCACATGTGGGACCGTAAAAATTACCATTGGTGCCACAATGCTTGGATCCACACAGCCAATTTCATGTGGCTGAAATGAAAAAGCTTTACCATGGTTCTTTAACATCTGCATGAAGATTTGCTTTTCCGTCGGCAAAAGAAAAGAGTCCACCAATTTTCAGCTTTTGTAGACTTTTTACTGTAAATTGGTGACCAATATCTTTAGGATCACGAAGGCTTGGTTGTTTGGATACCCTTTCTGCCAGTCCTTCGCTTTCAGGTGGTAGAGGAGTAGCTCCAACTTCTTATCAACTGTTTTATACTTTGTTTCTACTCTTGCTTCATTCTTGTTTGGCTGTCCAAAAGCTTCATAATCTGCAAATTCTTGAATTATGTCATACATATCCAATGTACATACCTGTATGGACTGATTTTCAGCTTGATTTTCAGCATGAATGGCTGTATAAATTTCAGCCATTGTATCATTATAATTCAGCCCATAAAATAGTCCTGAAATTTCTTCATCTTTAGGTAAAACATCAATTTGCTTCAGCTCTTGCTCCATATGACTTAAATACTTTCTTTCAGCCCTGTTCATGGCTGAAAACTGTTTATAACAGCCCACACCATTGGCTGAAAAAACCTACAAATCAGCTTTTGACCTTGCCTCCTTCATATGTGGAGGCAATTTTTTGTGACATGATGCACTACCATAGCCTCCACTTATAGCAGCGCTACCCGAAAACCCTTAAATTCTCGGGCATTAGGAGGAAGAGGATGATCTCTCAATCGATCCCTATTCCGATGGTGATTAACACAGACAGTTAGGAATTGAACAGCTTTATCATTATCCTTGCTTCTTATCCAAGCATATGATGAACCATCATCAAGAGCCTTTTCTCTAAACGAGACTCGGAAATAAATGGTTGTCCAAGAATGATAGGATAACTGCAGGAATCTTGAACAAAGAAATGAAATTCATCTTTTACATTACCAATAGTAACTTGCACATAAGGACATGCTGCATAAAGATCGCTAGAAGAGTTATTGGCTGCCTTCATGCGCCATCCTGGGTCCACATCAATGGGCCATCCACCATTCTCATAGAGACTTCTTGACATAACATTAATTTCCGAACCATGGTCTATAAGGGCAATGCATGGAGTTTCTTTCTCACCGATTTTAACAACAGTTTCAGTAGTCGCCCTTGCCCAATGGGTACGGGAATAGTGACTACTAGGAATAAAGTGAGTTTCACTTTCTTCTTGCATATTGTGAAGAAGAGTCTCTTTCTTATGCATGGGTTGTACTTTAGATTGAGAAGTTCCCACCATTATGGCTTCTTCAGCTTCTGCTTCATAAATGTCTTCATCTTTGGCTTCTATGGCTGCAATCAATTCTTTGATTGCCTCTAATCGAATCCCTTGAGTTTTCAGCTTCTCTTCATCCTGCAAATACACATGAAGTACTTGCAAAAAAGCATGTACATATTCTTCAGTTTTCTCACCAACATATTGTCTTTTTCATTTAATTACATCAATTATTACATCATGAAATCCTCGTTTTGCAATACCGAGAATTTCACCTAATGTAAATTCAATTCTACTTCCAAGAATCCTTTCTTCTAGGATCCGTTTAAGATCCGTTGCGGTCTCTATGTCAGACTGCAACTTGTAATTGGGATGTTTGCTTTTTCTTTTTCCTTCTGTCTTCTTTGCTTGAGGGGCAACTCCCATGTCATATTCTGGTGGTGGTGGATTTTCAGCAGCCTTCTGTTGGTCTGGTTTACTTCTTGTTATGCGTTTAGTCAGTCCTGAAGAAGAAGGACCAGCAACATCTTCATCTCTTCTTCTCTTTTCTTCTATCATGGCTTCTTGATTATTAATTTCAGCTAATCGGAAAAAAGCTAAAAATGAATCCACAGGCTCGGACCATCCGGTTCTCCCTTGAATACATTGACTGGCAGTGGTTAAATCATCCTTAGTTGCCTTGCCTTGCTCCATGCATTCCAAGGCTTGCGTCCACACTTTAGATTTTGCATTAGTTTTACATGCTTTAACAAATTCATTAGTTGGCTCAATTTGCAACCCATAAGTTGCAGCATCCCAGCTGCATAGGCCGTTCTTGTTGCCAAATCCTCCAATCTTTTCTTCATGCCACTGTTGGCAAAGTTTGGCTCAAGAGGAAGCCCGGTTTCGGTTGTATGAATTTAACCATCCTTCCAAAAGACTAATTTTTGTCCTTCAGCTTCACGGAATGCATCGCACTCCCTCTTGTCATGTTGAAGGCTATCACACCAAATGCAGCATCTTTTGAAGCCTTCTCATGCAGGCCTTTGGGCAGTTGACCGACCCCTTTCTTCTACTTGTACATCAAGCCTTTCTACTTTAGAATTAATTTCTATTAAATTAAGATGGAGATCCTGCATGCTTTTAATTAGCTCGTCCATGACATCCTTCTTTGGAGAAGGAACAAGATAATTTCTTGATTGCTCAGTCATAGAGACAGGAGGACGAGAAACTGGAACAGGCTCCTTCATAGATTCAGTTGTTGGGGGGGTTGATCCCCATCTTAAACGCAATCGCTCTCTTCGAGCAATCATATTAACTGCTTCAGTGACATCACTCCAAGCAATCTTCAATCCCGACTCAGAGTCAGGGTCTTCAAGTCGGTCAGTCAATTTCTCCTGAAGAGAAGAATCTGCAGCCTTTAAAAATAATTCAAGCTTTTGACTTTCTATACCTTATTGGTCATCAGGATCTAGTTGGGCAAATTTGCTTTCAAATTCTCGATGAAGAGCAATAGAGCGGTTAGACCCTTATTGGGCCTTTCGACCCATTCGGTGAAGACTTTCTTTGTCATAAGGCCAGAGTCTTCAAGGAAAAATTCTTCTCGAAGAGCCTTCTTGAACACAGTCCATCCAACATCTTTTTGGAAAAGACCATGAATTCGGTCCTAGAGACCATGCACAGCCAGGCGAGCAAAGTAACGGCTCCAGGCATGTTGAGGAACTCCAAAGAAGACCATCTTGTCAGTGTAGAGGCGGATAAAAGAGGACACATTTTGTCCATTAAATTGCTTGAGCTCATGCCCAACTGCTTCTAAGGCCTTAATGGCAGCAGCATCAATCCACTCTTCTTCTTGTCTCCGTTGTTGTTGCAATTGCAACTGCTGTTGAAGTTGCAGTTGTTGTTGTTGGCTCTCTTACATTAGATGAACCAACTATTGCAAAGCATCGCCTCCCGAACTTGATGATTCTCCCATTGGACTTCTTCTTCTGCAGCGGACCTTCACATCGGGTTCACCACTGTCGTCGCGTTAAGAGTTGAAGGGCTACCACCGGGGCTTTTAGTGCAGAAGAAGAGTTTAGGATTCAAGATTCGGGTAGGGGAAATGGATTGGGGTTTAATAAGTTCCAGGATTTAGAAATGATTTAGGTACGGAAGAAGAGTTCAAGCCTTTTCACTATGTACTTAGCATACATGAACAGAAGGAATAAGACTAACTTGATTACATCAAATGCCTCTGGATACATACATCATATCATAAAGGATATTTTCAGATTCTCAATTCATTTATGAATGTCAAATGCAAGCTCTAATGGCATTTATTTCAAGTACATAGATGGATTTCAACCCTTTGGTTCAAGTATATTGTTGATAGATTCAAATGCATCCAAGATTTGGACCAAAGATACATGAAATGAATTGAAAAAGTATACTTTTAGCTTCAACCCTGTTTTAAAACAAAAAATTCCAGCCCATAATCAAGTTCAAAATGAGTGCATAAACTCAAGAGGAAGCACTTCTAATCATTCATGAACAATGCCTTGAAGAAAAGAGGTCATTTCCTTAAATTACAACCATAAAAATCCCATTTTTGCTCATAAAAATGGACCATAACAGTGGACTGCCATGTTTATGACTGGTTATTTCAGCCCATAACAGCCCATAAGTCTTCAATATCCTCACCCTTTGCTTGCCGCAAAGTCATTCAAGTACTTGGGTACAAGTCGGGCTTCATTGGTCCAAGAATAAGGTAAACAAGATGAGAGAAGTCGTGCATAAGAGCAGGCTGAATACTCTTCTCTCAGATTTCCCTCTTTTATAGACTGTTTCAGCATGCATTTTTGTCAGACCAAAGAGGCAGAGAAGTGGAGCTCTCACCATGTTTACATCTTCAGTAGTTGGGCCTTTTGATCTTCAGTTTGCATGCTCCATTTCATGCACCATAGCTCCAGCTCTCTCCAGTTTGCTTCAGACAGTGCAGCCCGCATTTTGCGCCGAAAAATGCGGGCTGCTCCATGCTCAGTCCCTGGTCACTTTTTGACCAGCCTAGGTCACTTGTTGGTCACTTAAATCTGTTACTCCAGGTCCCATGTGGACCTAGTGGACTTTTGGCAGTTTTTGGCATCTTTCTTGGGTTCTGACCATATTTTTGTACCTGAATTAATGTGATTTATCCTGCAGACTGTCAATTTCTTCCAGATGACCAAGTTGTAGGTTCCCATAGACTTATTTTTCATAAGCATACATGGTATAACTGAAAATTATATGCCAAATACAAAAGAACTTGTATAACTAAGGTGGTTATTGGATAACAATGTCTGAATTTTGTATGCAAATTTCTCATATAACTTCTAATGAAGCTCTTCTGTATTCATAAGAATCCCGTGATTTATATTATGAATAGTAAACTCTTTGACATCATAAGCTTCTGGAAGCTTAGAAGCTTCCAGGGGGGGGCCTTCTTAGCCCCCTTTCCTTTGGGTTTAAAACCCCTCTCCCCCCCCCTCGTGTTTTAACCCCCTTAAGCCCCACTTTCCCTTGGACCTTGGGATTACTCCCCACCCCCCCCCCCCCCCCTTGTGTTTTAAACCCCTTAAGCCCCCCTTTCCCTTGGGCTTTGGAACCCCCCCCCCCCTCGTGTTTAAAGCTCTATAAGCCCCCTTTTGCCCCCAATAAGAGTTGGCCTTAGAGGTCTTATTACCCCCTCCCGTGTTTAACTTCCCTTAGCCCCCTTCCTATAGGTTTTAGGATTACCCCCTCCTCCCTCCGAGTTTTTCTTTAAAGGCCCTTAGGCCTTTTCCCTCATTCCGAAAGGTATAGCCTCTAAAGGCTACTTTTTTCCCTTGGAAGTTCTCTCTTAAGATTCTATAGGGCCCATTTTCCCCCAAGAAAAATTTACCTTAGCCTTTCCTTGCCCATGCAAAAATACCCCTTGGAACTCTCCCGCACCTTGTTTTTTCCCCACTTGTAAAAGAAAAGAGAGTGATTTAGGGTCTTTTGACACCTCCCTTTCCCACTCAAAAGGCCTCAAGGGAGCCTTCTAAAATTACTTCTGTAATATTTCCACACAATAAAAGTTAGTTGGTTAGCTCAAAAGTTAGTTAGTTAATTAATAAGTTAGTAAGATTACTAACTAAAGACTAACTAAGGTAAAAACTAACTAATATTAATTATTAATAATTTTTATTTAATTTAAAATATTTTACTTAGAAAAATCAAGAGTCGTAAATTCGATATATTTTTTGAATTGGCAAGGACCGTGGCCACCCTTCACATAAATTACAACGTGAATGAAACTTATGAGTTATATTAATCACTAGGTTAATGTGTATAGTTTGGATGGTCTAAAAATATTGGACTTTTGGACAAGACTAGAATATTTTAGAGATTATCTTAATTTTTAAAAAAAAAAGAGATATGGAGATTTCTAGAACTAGATGTCATTTAAAAGAAAAAAACAAGTGATGTGGTAGTTAGTCTGAAGATTTTATTAAAAAAAAGAAAAGAAAAGTGACTAACGAAATCGCGCGCGTCGCGATCGCAGTTTATAGGCAGTAGACAGCACTTCGAATAGAGAAAAGAAGGAGTGAACTGAGGGCTTTCTAATCAAGTGTCTTGGGGTTTTACCCCCCTTTCGCAGCCAATGGAACCATCAAATTTATGATCTGAGCATCGGATCACTGATCTTTCCAAGATCCCCCTCCACAAAGAGCTCCACTTCTCAACCACAAGCCCTGTTCTCCAATTCACTATAAATAAGAGGCATGGGGGGCACTTAGAGGGACATAAGGAGACCCCGAGAGGCTGCGAGAGAGAAGAAGAGAGAAAGAAGAATACTCCTTCAAGAGGCTGCGAGAAGCTAGAGAGAGAGAGAGAGAGAGAGAGAGAGAGAGAGAGAGAGAGAGAGAGAGAGAGAGAGAGAGAGAGAGAGAGAGAAAGAGGAAGAGAGTTAGCTCAAATCCCTTGTCTCGATCTTTAACTAGGCCATATTCTCTTACCCTCTCTCATCTAAAATCTATCCCACCTTCCTTATCTCTCAAACTCCTTGTGGACGATGGCTCCAAAGCGACAAAGTGGAAAAACTATGGAAATCAACACAACCGGTCAAGCAACGGGTATTGCCAATGATACGGGAGTGCCCGAGGTTGCGGGAGTTGCCACTACAAATGAAACATCAGGTGTGGCTAATGCGAGCGCGAGTAAAGATGAAGTTCCTAATGTTGTCATGCTGCCAAACTAGGTTATTCATTACTAGATTATTATTTTACAATATAAGATAATTACATAAGATATTAGCTTCCATATTCTTCACTTACACATTAAACTGATAACTCATCTAGAAAGACATATTAGTACAAGCATAAAACGATTAATCACTATGATTTGTAGCTAGAATAGTTGAGATACTAAGGCATAGAATCAGGATAGAATTAATTGCCAAAGGTTATTGTACATATGTCTTTATGCGCATTCAATATAGTTATGATGAAATGCAACGAGGTTAAGAATTGATTAGTGATGGTTATAGAAACTGATTGTCTATTTAGGAATACTATAGATCATCTCATTGAGTTATTAACACAATATATTTCCTTAAGGGAATTTTCTTATGTTGGATAAGTGAATCCAAATGGAAAACTCATGCCTTGCTTAACATGTTATAAGAGGTGTAGTCAACACTTCTTTATGGGGAGAAGAATCCTCATTAGAATGTAAGGTTACCTTAGGATAAGGTTTACCTTGGCTATGTGAAGTTGTGATTTACATGATGGGAAGATTGTCATTGCATTATTTGATACATATTTGAAAGGACTGTTTGTGTTTGCTAGAATCTAGATTTTTGATTGAAATTATTGTCAAACAGAATAAAAGGAAGGATCGCGCTAGGCTACCCCCAAGCTAGCGGCGAGACCCTACTCCAAGGGCATCATGATTATCGCTACGAGAGGCTTGGACCAGCTCCGTAGGCCAAAGGTCTGTCAGTAGGGATAGTCTCCGCAGTAGGAATTGTAGGTGCTAGAGGGGGTCCTTGCTATAAATCCTACATTGTTCCAAGAATCTGACGAGCCCCTTCGTGACCCAGGATGGGATCCTAGTGTCAAAAGTGGAGCAGCGGTGGAAGCATAAACATGTGCTAAAATAAACTGCTGAAACACAAGACAAAAAGAGAAAAAAGAAAAGAACACAATACAGATGAGAACTCAGATGTATGCATGGGAAATTGAATCCATATATCTGAACACGAGACAGTCGCATACAACAGTGAGTCACTGGCTGCGTGGGCACTGGCACTGGCTCCTCTCTCCACAGAGTCTGCAAATGGTGAAGATGAAGTGACTGACTGAGGAGGAGCCACTGAGTATAAATAGGCTGAAAAAGTGGGGAGCAACAATGCTGGTCGGACAGCATTAATGCTGGCCGACTGGTGCATAAAATGTCCCGCTGGCATAAAATGCCACACCAGAAAAATACCTAAAATACCTAATAAAAATGTCCAGCCCAGATCAAGCTCAGACTCACACATGAGCTGACAAATACTCTGCTAACACCCTCTCTCAAATCATGGGTGATCTGATACAATACAATAGTACAATGAAAAGGGATCAGAAACTATACAACATAGAACCACCAAGTAGAACCATGGATACCCAAGCAGTGGGTGATCAAGCCACCACCAAGGTGTCTCGGAGAGAACCTAATGTCGATGTCGATCGTACCAAACACCTGAAAATAGAGAAGATCATAGCATGTCTCTGTGTCCATCACCAATGTCTCGCAGGAGCATACAAGACCATCCTGTCAAAAATGCCTCTGAACATAGGTGACCATGAATTCCCGCCTTTGGCCAGACCGCCAAAGTGTCCCCTCATGTGAGCTCCAGACGAAAGCCTCCCGCTCTCTGTCAAATAAGCAGCTCATCATGAACCTGGATGTCAATCCCAGCTCCAGGATTTGATTCCGCCAGATTGAAGTCGATGCGTCAGGGACGTCCCTCTCTGGAACCTGTGCACCTGTATAAAAATATAGATGAGGCGCGGCTGCCCCATCTGAACACCCGCTCACACTCCCTCTCTGGCACAAGAGAGCCGTGAGGGATGACCTCATCATCATCACTAGAAAGCAGCCGAGGAAGGGGCCACCAAGCCCTTCCCGCGATCCGAAGAAGAGGAGCCCTTCCGCACCTTGGACTTCACCTTGGTCGGAGGAGCGGAGTCGAAGTCTGATGAAGGAGAGGACTCATCGGTAGAGTCAGCATCCCGCTTCGTCTTCTGCTCCTTCTTCCTGGAAGCCGCTAACTTCTTGCAGTCCTTCCGCAAATGTCCCTTCTTGCCACAGTGGTAACACTGGGCCTTCGACTTCTTCTTCCCGTCACCCCTCTCTGAAGCTACATAAGCCTCGCCTCCATAATGTGCCGGAAGCTGCCCCTGTAATCTCAAGGATGCATCATGGTTGTCCTCATCAAAGTCTTTAGGAAGAGGAAAAGGACGGAGAGGTCGAGCAATAGCTCCACAGACGATGTACCATAGTCACTTCTGCACAAACCAAGCTTTCATGACAGCACTCCATGTTAGATAAGCAGGTCCATGTAACTTGTCAGAAGTGGAAGTGCACGGAGGAGCCATATGGAGAGGATAAGAAGAGAAGTAGAGAAGAGATGGAATTTAGAGAGGAAACACAGCCAAAACACAAGCACAGACTGCAGAAAATGAGAGTTCACATGCAATATAACCCAAAATCTGATCAAGAGAAGACAAAATCTACTGCAGAAAGTCAAAAAATCAGTCAAAAACTGCCAAAAACAGAGAAAACGGCCTGAAGTAACAGTCACCCAGCCACGAGAGATGCTGAATCAGCAAAACGCAGGCTGTAAACTGGAGAAAAACAGGTAGAAAATTGTCGCCAGCAGTTGCAGATGAAAAACGCAGGCAGCAGAGGGTGCAGAGGCAGCAGGCGATGGCAAAACTGCAAAAAACGCAAGCTGAAAATAGCCCCAAAACAGGTTGTCTGGCTGCGACAGCAGTCGTTTGATCAGCAGGGGTACAAAACAGTCCTGAAATCAGCAAGAAAACACAACAGAAACACAAATCCTGAAAACTGATACCATGTCAGAAGTGGAGCAGCGGTGGAAGCATAAACATGTGCTGAAATAAACTGCTGAAACACAAGACAAAAAGAGAAAAAAGAAAAGAACACAATACAGATGAGAACTCAGATGTATGCACGGGAAATGAAATCCATATATCTGAACACGAGACAGTCGCATACAACAATGAGTCACTGGCTGCGTGGGCACTGGCACTGGCTCCTCTCTCCACAGAGTCTGCAGATGGTGAAGATGAAGTGACTGACTGAGGAGGAGCCACTGAGTATAAATAGGTTGAAAAAGTGGGGAGCAACAATGCTGGTCGGACAGCATTAATGCTGGCCGACTGGTGCATAAAATGTCCCACTGGCATAAAATGCCACACCAGAAAAATACCTAATAAAAATGTCCAGCCCAAATCAAGCTCAGACTCACACATGAGCTGACAAATACTCTGCTAACACCTGGAACCCTAAATACTAGTTATGAGGATGGAATCTTGGTGGACAGAATGTCCTTATGGAATTCTGTGTATCTTTCGCTGGGACGGAATGATGGAATTTGTAATAAACTTCCAATATAATAAAGAATTTTGCTTTACTGTTCGAATTGTATGCATGTTAGTGAGATAAATTATGTGAAGGAATGTGTGACTTAATGGACTAATTAAGGAAGCTGGTTGTATATGTTCCAATAAATGTGTTGTAGGTAATTAAAAAAGTAAAGATGACCCATCATCAGAGGAAAGCGAGTGGGCGTAACCCCCGACAGGTCCGTCCAATGGTAGGGTGGTCTCGGTTAGTTGGGAGCTTTTCTACATCGGAAAATAGAAATAGGACGACGATAAATTGACCAAGTAGTCATTAGGTAGAACTGACTTGCATTGTTTTAGGGGGCCGGAATGGGATTTTGCCTTATGGACAGGAGGTTTGACATACCGCACTCCCCTCCATCTCCCATTCTCTTTGAACCAAGTGCAATGGCAAGTCCACTTCAGATCGAGTAATCCTCTAAAAAGTGGAACTCGAAATTACTGACGCTAGCTAGCTGCTAGGAGACCCATCCGATTTTAGGAACCCACGTCTTCAGGTCAATCCTAGTGGGTTCGGCCAGAACTCTCCTGTTGCGAAGTAGACTCGGTAGGGCCTAAGTGACAACCCCGTGATGTTCCAAGGGAGCACCGGGCGGCATCATTTATGGAAAAACCTACTGATGGACTACTAAAAGGTGTGCCGTGGATTGGGACTAGTGGACACCTCACAGTTGGTATCAGAGTGCATGTTAGTATAGATTACGACGTAAGCTTAAGAAAAATATTATTTTTTCTAAGCATAGCCTAGGACATGTTTTCTTCTCCTTATTAACGTATATTTTTTGAATTATGGCAGAGTAACAAATCTTGGAAGCGATTCTTGATCCTTCAAGTAATGTTTATGTTAGCTATGCATTCATCCAGTTTTTCCTGGAGAATTCAGATGATGCGAGTACTAGATCAGTTGTACAACCCGTTCCCTCTATATCGTGAAAGACGGTGGATGATTAGTGGAGGATATTGCTATATCGATGCAAGCTGTCTAGCTTATCTTCAAAATAATTTGAAAATGGTAAAATGGATGGAAGATCTTAAAGTTGTTAAGATCTATCTATTTCATGAGGCCACTGTAAAATCAACCCTATATACTAGAGGCAAGAAGATCAAACTAAACCAATATATCTATGGGAAAGTTACGAAGATCCTTTCGGCTGACAGAATAAAAGTCATAGGTCGCTCTAGCCGCCGCAACTACAAAAAAGACGAATTTCCTGAACTCCCTCAAAAATATATATTCCTAGATATTTACTCTCCGAATCCAAGTTACTTCATAAAGGATGTATCAGAGTGTCATACTTAGATTGTAGTAGGGAATCTTTTCTTGAGAGAAAATAAGATGAGCCTGCGAGCCATCTGAATAGTGTATTTCCTTCCATCTGATTACCTTGTACATCCGTTGTAATAAAAGATTGATTGATACTTTATCAATCAAAGAAATAATGCAATCTTATTTTATTTTTTTGTCTTGAAACCTCTAAAATTGCAATTTAACTTTAGCATGGGAAGAGAGTTGATTTGAGAGTTGTTTTAGTAAACTAAGCGAGAGATATTTTGAGTATTGAACTCTATTATTGACGCTACATAGAGTTGTAAAATTTAACTTACGAATTGCTAAAAATTTCCTAGAATCTCGCACCCACAACAATTCCCAATGAAGCTCAAGAGAAAAGGAATCTTTTGAAGCAAGTCAAACCTCCAGAGTTTGATGGGAAAGGCGAAAATGTGGAAGCTGATGCAGAAATTTGGATCAAATCGATGGAAGATTATTTTACTGCTGTTGGAACTATCCCAACCAACCAAGCCATGATAGCTAAGCTAAAATTAATTGGCAAAGCTCGACTTTGGTGGAAGCAGTGGTGCCGAGATCAAGGTGTCCCTGAAAATACCATTACTTGGGATTTGCTGAAAGAAGCTGTAAGAGGAAGGTATTTACCTCCAGCTTATCGCACCCAAAAGATGAACGAGTTCTTCAATTTGAAGCAAATGGGACTGACCTTGGAAGCATACTACTCCAAGTTTGTTTCTCTTCTTAAATATGCACCCCCCATGGATATTGTTCAACAAGTGTCCAAGTTTTGCAATGGGCTAAATTATCCTCTGAACACTCGTTTAGAATCAATGCGCCCCATAGACCTCCAGGATGCTTTGATTCGAGCTGCTCCTATTGTGCGGGAAGTACAATCAAAGCCTAATAACAATAAGTTCTGGAGCTATAATAACCAGAACAAAGGAGGATTCAAAGGTCAAGCAAAAAGAACCCAAGGAAAATTTTTCCAAGGACAAAAGAAGAAGGCAAAATCCAACGTAGTTGGAAATTTTGTTCCTACCCAGGGAAACAGGGATGGTCTTAGGTGCTTCCACTATAATGAGACAGGACATTTCAGGAGAGATTGTCCAAAGCTTGGTAGAAACCATCACCAAGGCCAATTTCGAGGTCAAGGCAGAGCTGGCCAAGGTCATGGTCATGTAGCTATGGCAAGAGGAAGAACGTCAAATATTACCCTAAAAGAGACTAATAAGGAGGAAGACCCTATTATGGAAGAAGACATTGAAAGAGCAAGTGTTCATGCTACATTCCACAGGAAAGGACCTAATCGTCAATATTCGGTAATACAGACACCGGCTAGTCACCAAGGTAAATCATTTAAAGTTTTGATTGACTGTGGAAGTACACACTCATTTATTTCACCCAAGTGTGCTAAGAAGATAGGTATAGATACTGTAAATGCATCAAAGCTACTTGTGGAATTAGCAAATGGAAAGGAAGTACTTTCTATACAACAAACTGCCAAGGTAGAGTTTAACTTAGGAGAAAACCTTTCAAGTATGAGGTTCAGAGTAATGAGCCTAGGAGCCTATGAATGTTTACTAGGAATGGATTGGCTGATTCCCAATGATGCTCATATCCATTGTGGAAAAGGTCAAGTCACATTTCAGGATTTGAATGGGGAAATAGCAACTACACAAGGTGAAACAGGGAAACCTAAAGTTCAATTGGCAAAAGCTTCTTGAATTGTGAAAGGCTTGAAGAAAGGATTACCTGTTTACTTGATCAAGCTTAACAAGACAAATCAAGATGGTCATGCAGAAGAAGAACCATCCTGGTTAAAAGAGTACGCTGACATATTTTCTAAAGAGCTAACTGAGTTACCTCCGGAAAGAGAAGTTGATCATGAGATCAAACTTGTTCCAGGAGCCGCTCCAGTGGCAAAAAGACCTTATAAAATGTCTATTCTTGAAGCCATCGAACTAAAAGAGGAACTCAAGCAACTGCTAGAACAAGGGTATATCCGGCCAAGTAGTTCACCATGGGGAGCCCCAGTATTATTCCAAAAGAAGAAAGATGGAACTCTCCGTCTTTGTACCGGCTACCGAGGGCTAAACTAGGTGACAGTAAAGAATAAGTACCCAATCCCAAGGATTGATGAGCTTCTTGATTGTCTACAAGGAGCAAAGATCTTTTCTAAGATTGATCTTCAGTCAGGATATTATCAGATTAGAGTCAAGAATGAAGATATTCCAAAGACCGCCTTCAACACAAGATACGGCCATTTCAAATTCATCGTGATGTCATTTGGATTGACAAATGCTCTAGCTACCTTCAACAGGTTAATGCAGGACATTTTTAGACCCCATCTTGATGACTTTGTCCTTGTATTCTTTGATGACATCCTAACTTATTCTGAGGAAGAGGATCGTGAACCACATCTTCGCATTGTCCTAGAGACAATGAGAACACACAAGTTGTATGCCAAGAAGAAGAAGTGTGCATTCTTCAAAAGAAAGATTGAATACTTGGGATTCATAGTTTCTGTTGAGGGTATATCAGTAGATCCTGCCAAGGTCAAGGATGTTCAAGATTGGCCACCCCCAACCACTATCAAGGAAGTGAGAAGTTTTCTAGGTCTAATAGGATGGTATAGGGTATTCATTAGAAACTATGCTCAAATTGCAGCACCTCTTACAAATTTACTTAAAAAGCAAGTTGCCATTAATTGGACGCCAATCGAACAGTCTAGCTTTGAGTAGCTAAAGCATAGTCTGGTAACTGCTCCTATCCTAAGGCTACCTGACTTAAGCAAGGAATTTGAAGTTGTCACAGATGCCAGCTCTCTTACATTGGGATGTGTACTAATGCAGGAAGGACATCCTATAGCTTACTCTTCAAGAAAGTTGAAAATCCATGAGCAGAAATATGCTACTCATGACCTGGAGTTATTAGCTGTGATTCATGCTCTCAAATTATGGAGACATTACTTGCTTGGAAATAAGTTTTCCTTAGTCACAGATCATAAAAGTCTTAAGTGGATTTTTACTCAGCCTGATCTTAATATGAGGCAATGACGTTGGATCGAGGTTCTACAGGAATATGACTTTGGAATTAAGTTCAGACCCGGTAAAGAAAATGTATAGCTGATGCCCTTAGCCGTAAAGCCTTCCTTAATGCTCTTATCATCACTGAAGAACCATCTAGGTCAGAAACTCTAGCTACAATGGTATCGATGCCGACTAATCCTATCATCCAGTTGACCAAGGATGAAGCAAATAAGGACCCAGACTATCAACAATTGTTTTGGGAAGTTCAGAATAAGGAACAAGATCCCAAAATCAGGACTAAGTATCAGGAATTCTCTATAGATGAAGATGAAGGACTTGTTTATTTCAGAATGAGACTATGCATTCCTTCAAGTCAGACTCTCAAGAAAAGGATACTTTGGGAAGCACATGATTCTCCTTTTTCAAGATACCCAGGATATGCAAAAACTCTTAATGCTGTCAGGAAAAGTTATTACTAGCAAAAACTCAAGGGTGATGTACTTAAGTATGTCACTGAATGTCTAAATTGCCAAAGGGTAAAATCTGAACGTGTCAAGTTACCAGGAAAACTCCAGCCACTTGACATTCCCCAGATGAAATGGGAATTTATTAGCATGGACTTTGTAGTTGGGTTACCTTCTGTACAAGGAGGATATAACTCAATAATGGTAATAGTAGACATGCTAACAAAGGTCGCTCATCTTCTCCCAACAAAAACCAATTACAAAGCTTCAGATA
Organism: Lygodium microphyllum; assembly: GCF_053477565.2. NCBI lineage: Eukaryota > Viridiplantae > Streptophyta > Polypodiopsida > Schizaeales > Lygodiaceae > Lygodium > Lygodium microphyllum. Next base: position 9,284,726 of record NC_141160.1, read on the forward strand.
TTGCTAGAATTTTTGTAAAAGAGATTTTTAGGTTAGATGGGTTACCTAAAAGGATCATCAGTGATCATGATTCTCTTTTCACATCACACTTCTGGAAGAGTTTATTTGAAGCCATTGGAACCCAACTTTGCTTTAGTACTGCTTATCATCCACAAAGTGATGGGCAGACAGAACGAGTTAATCAAGTAATTGAGGATATTATGCGTGCATATTGCAGCAAGGAACCTAAAAGGTGGATTCGGTATCTATCCTTAGTGGAATTTGCCTATAATGCCTCCTATCATCAAAGTAGATGACTCCATTTCAAGCACTATATGGTCAAGATTGTCGTATGGCACTTAATTTTTCCGATCCTACTCTAAGGGTAGAAGCCTCGAGAAAAATGTTAGAAGAAATGGATGATCAAATCAAGATCATCAGACAGGATATTCAAGCTGCCAAGGACCGACAAAAGGCATATGCTGATCTAAAAAGGCAAGAACAAATCTTCAAAGAGGGAGACATGGTCTTCATCCGTGTCCATCCAAAGAAGAGTTCTTTGTCTTTAGGAGAGTTTAAGAAGCTAACTCCAAGATATTGTGGACCCTATAAGATTCTCAAGTGCCTAGGACCAAGCGCTTACAAGATATAACCCCCTGAGAATATAAAAATCCACAATGTATTTCATGTTAGCTTATTGAAAGCATACATAGCTAACCCTAACCATATCCTTGATGATGAACAAGTTGTAATACCTAGCCAAGGAGTCCTTGAGCTACAACTTGACAGAGTAATTGATGTAAGGGAGAGAAAATTGAGGAGTAGAACCCTTAGAGAATACCTTGTCCAATGGAAGGATTACCCTGAAGAAGATGCTTCATGGATAGATGAGGATGCTCTTCATCAACAATACCCACAGTTTCTCTCGAGATGAGGACATCTCGATTTCTCTAAGGGGAGAAGGATGTAATATTTCCACATAATAAAAGTTAATAGGTTAGTTCAAAAGTTAGTTAGTTAATTAATAAGTTAGTAAGATTACTAACTAAAGACTAACTAAGGTAAAAACTAACTAACATTAATTATTAATAATTTTTATTTAATTCAAAATATTTTATTTAGAAAAATCAAGAGTCGTAAATTCGATATTTTTTTCAAATTGGCAAGGACTGTGGCCACCCTTCACATAAATTACAACGTGAATGAAACTTATGAGTTATATTAATCACTAGGTTAATGTGTATAGTTTGGATGGTCTAAAAATATTAGACTTTTGGACAAGACTAGAATATTTTAGATATTTTAGAGATTATCTTAAAATTTTTTTAAAAAAAGAGATATGGAGATTTCTAGAACTAGATGTCATTTAAAAGAAAAAAACAAGTGATGTGTTAGTTATTTTGAAGATTTTATAAAAAACAAAAATAAAGAAAAGTGACGAGCGAAATCGCGCGTGCCGCGATCGCAGTTTACAGGCAGTAGACAGCATTTCGAACAGAGAAAAGAAGGAGTGAACTGAGAGCTTTCTAATCAAGTGTCTTGGGGTTTTACCCCCCTTTTGCAGCCAATGGAACCATCAAATTTATGATCTAAGCATCAGATCACTGATCTTTCCAAGATCCCCCTCCACAAAGAGCTCCACTTCTCAACCACAAGCCCTCTTCTCCAATTCACTATAAATAAGAGGCATGGGGGGTACTTAGAGGGACATAAGGAGACCCCGAGAGGCTACAAGAGAGAAAAAGAGAGAAAGAAGAATACTCCTTCAAGAGGCTGCGAGAAGCTAGAGAGAGAGAGAGAGAGAGAGAGAGAGAGAGAGCGAGAGAGAAAGAGAAAGAGAAAGAGAGTTAGCTCAAATCCCTTATCTCGATCTTAAACTAAGCCATATTCTCTTACCCTCTCTCATCTAAAATCTATCCCACCTTCCCTATCTCTCAAACTCCTCGTGGACGATGGCTCCAAAGCGACGAAGTGGAGAAACCATGGAAATCAGCGCAACCAGTCAAGCAACGGGTATTGCCAATGATACGGGAGTGCTCGAGGTTGCGGGAGTTGCCACTACAAATGGAACATCGGGTGTGGCTAATGCGAGCACGAGTAAAGATAAAGTTCCTAATGTCGCCATGCTGCCAAACCAGGTTATTCATTACTAGATTATTATTTTACAATATAGGATAATTACATAAGATATTAGCTTCCATATTCTTCACTTACATATTAAACTGATAACTCATTTAGAAAGATATATTAGTACAAGCATAAAACGATTAATCACTATGATTTGTAGCTAGAATAGTTGAGATACTAAGGCATAGAATCAGGATAGAATTAATTGCCAAAGGTTATTGTACATATGTCTTTATGCGCATTTAATATAGTTATGATGAAATGCGACGAGGTTAAGAATTGATTAGTGATGGTTATAGAAGCTGATTGTCTATTTAGGAATACTATAGATCATCTCGTTGAGTTATTGACACAATATATTTCCTTAAGGGATTTTTCTTATGTTGGATAAGTGAATCCAAATGGAAAACTCATGCCTTGCTTAACATGTTATAAGAGGTGTACTCAACACTTCTTTATGGGGAGAAAAATCCTCATTAGAATGTAAGGTTACCTTAGGATAAGGTCTACCTTGGCTATGTGAAGCTGTGATTTACATGATGGGATGTTTGTCATTGCATTAGAACCGACTTGCATTGTTTTAGGGGGCCGGAATGGGATTTTGCCTTATGGGCAGGAGGGTTGACGTACCGCACTCCCCTGCGTCTCCCATTCTCTTTGAACCAAGTGCAATGGCAAGTCCGCTTCAGATCGAGTAATCCTCTAAAAAGTGGAACTCGAAATTACTGACGCTAGCTGGCTCCTAGGAGACCCATTCGATTTTAGGAACCCAAGTCTTCAGGTCGATCCTAGTGGGTTCGGACAGAACTCTCCCATTGTGAAGTAGACTCGGTAGGGCCTAAGTGACAACCCCGTGATGTTCCAAGGGAGCACCGGGCGGCATCATTTATGGAAAAACCTATTGATGGACTACTAAAAGGTGTGCCATGGATTGGGACTAGCGGACACCTCACAACTTCCGACGGATGGTGCAAGCTACTGCAAAAAGGGAGGGACAATGGAATTCCAAAGAGGAGTTGTAAAGCTACTTCCACGATGGAAAGACTACAATTACGATGCCTCCTAAGAAAGTCCAAGGCACAGCCGCGGGAGGGCCGTCTCCCAGCCTCCACGTGGACATCTCACCCCAAGCCCAGGTTTTCTCCCTAATTTTTATTTGGTATTGTTGTAATCATGCAAGGTTAATTGTTAGAAATAGGATACATTTTTGTCTTAAATGCTCACAACGAAGGAATTCAGTCATTAAATACTTTTGATAAAACGAGCATAACAAAGGAAGCATAAATGCATTTCTAGCAAATAGCTTTATGCATTGAAATGAATTAAAAATTAGATTATTGTCCATTAAAATAGTATACTTCGTTTAAGCCTAGAAGTATAAACTGCATATCGCATTATTAACCCATATCCTCTTCGCAATGAATCATCATGGAAAGTGCAAGGCATGAAATGATTCTTACAATGCATAACTCTAGGAAATTATCGCTTGTCAACTATTTAAATTATAAAGAAAAAGGTTGCCTATTTAGCATAAATTTTGTTCGCAAAAAATATAGGAAGGTTAGCTGGAATTAACCTAACCTATGCTTGACCTTAATCGATAAGTTAAGGTTGAAAAAAATAATTTACGCATAGACAACGAGTCAGGCGTTTATGAAAGGTTAAAATGTAACTATCTCTAAGAGATAAACAAATTGGCACAAACCTAAACACCTAAACCCCGGAGTACTCATTTAGAAGGAGTTAAATTCCAAGAAATTCACTAGGAAATTAATACGTAACCTAATCGTACATATTGTTAAAACTTATATTCCTATACCTTAAATACTTGCCCACATTCATTGAATGTAGGGACAGTGAAAATGTAATTGGAAGGTGAACTAGGGTTTGTCCCTAATAATCTTACGAGATGGAGCTTGAAACTCTAGGACTGACAACATCAGCCTGCCATAATCAGGAACAGATTGTTTCGTGACTCCGTCAATGAGTAGAATAAGTCTCATGGTTCAATGCGACACTTGCGCAGCAAGTGCGGAGTCATACGATCTTGTGATTGGATCACAAGGGAATGGCCAAATTCTCGCAATGAGATTGGCAGGTCCTTACGCAAGTTATCTTGCAAAAGGATGAATAATCATCCTAATTTAGTATCTTTCTTAAGTAAATAAGATTGATTAGAAACTAAAGACCAGCCGATAAATTGAAATAACCAATGAACTTAAAGTTTGACCAAGTCGGGTTAATAAGGTACGCCCTAACCCAGGATATAGGGGACCTTGCCAAGTTGCAAGTCATCTCGGATCGAGTGCTAAACGCATTCGAAAGGAAGGTTTCATTCCTTAGCAGTTGCAAACAAAAACGATCAATGGAAATGTTTGTGCTTGCTACAGATTTTAGAGCATTGTTTGGCTTGGTTTGATCAATGAATTAAAAGATAAATGGATATCTATACTTCAGGTTGAAGGCCTGAAGGGAGAGGCAACTTCAGTTACCCCCGACTGCCTGCTAATCCTAACCAAGGGGGTTGGTGACCTCGTCGGGAAAGTGGACCGAACCTGCTGCGAGAGGTCTCTCCGTTGAGCGCTACTTGGAGTAGGAGGACGCTTGGGTGCCAGGGGGGCTCTGGCCGTAAATCCCTCGCCTTTCGGGCCTTGCACAAGAGGCTAACGTTACTTGGGATTGGATCTCAAGGTCCGCATACTAGTCTATGGATGGAAACTTGGATTGGTAATCCCTGTGGATTGCTGGATAGCTGCCTTTGGGCAGATTGTGGATAAGCCTATGGGTTGGACTCTTTGTAATTCATAGATAAATATGATAACCTATTAATAAGGAACTTGTCTGATATTGTTTTTCTATGTCAAGTGATAAGATCACGTAAAGGAACCAGTGCCTAATGGGTTAATTAAAGAAGCTGGTTGCTACATGTCCAACTAATGTGTTAGGTAATTAAATAACTAAAACAACCCGAGGAAAGTGCGAAGGATGGGCCATAGGTCCATCCTACGGATGGGTGGTCCTGGTTGGCCGGGAACTTTTCTCAAATCACGATGGACAGTTGGAAGATCGTCAAAGAATACGAACAACAAAAGTGTTGATCTAGAGTTATGATTGAACCTGATTTATGATGTTTTAGGGGAGCTGAATGGGACTATGCCTTATGGCAGAGAGGTTGAGCTTTGCATCCCTCTCGTTTCCCATTCTCCTTGAACCAAGTGCAGCGTGAATCCGCTTCGGACCTAGTGTTTTTGCGTAAAGTAGTTCGCTTGGGTCCGACGCTAGTTGCTGTTAGAAAATGACCAATAAGAAAAACCCTAATTCATATCTATCCTAAGTGGGAACGGCCGGAATACTTCCGCTATGTGGCAGACACGGAAATCCCTAGATTGCAAACCTCGTAACATTCCATGGGAGTGCCGGGCGGAGCTTTCTAGACATCCTTTCCAATGGACTGCTAAGATGTGTCCTGAAAATACAAATGGACACGTTACAGTTGGCATTAGAGCCGACCAACAATGGAATTGTATTTTTAAGATGAAGTAAAGCAAATGTTGTTGTCCAAACATTTTCTTACTTTCAATGCTGTCTTGCAAAATTACGAAGCGTGGAACAAGTTCTTAGTATTTCGAATCATGTTTATGACTACAATGCATTCTTCGCATTATCGACAAAGGGTTGAGATGATGAACATCCTAGAGCAAATCTATAATCCATCACCTTTGTACATGGAATGAAGATGGAGGGGTGCCTCAGGAATCTACTATATAGCCGCCCACTGGTTTGCTTATCTACAAACCAACCTAAAGAGGATCAAGTGGTTGGAAGACGTGAAAGTCGTGAAGCTGTTCATTTTTGTAGAAGCTCACGTAAACTCAACTTTACATATTTAAGGTCGGAGGGTTGAGATGAACTCATATATATATGAGGAAGTAACCCATGTAATCCTCGCCGGACAGGATTAAAGTGTTGGGGCACCATGAAAAGAATGGATTCCAAAGGAAAGGATATCCTGAACTTCCAATGACTTACCGATTCCTGAAGATCCATGACTCGGAACCATACTATTATACAGTTCCTGTAGATAAATGTAATACAACATTGTTCTTCCCAAACTAAATGTAACAATTGGCTTATCATCACAAGTAATGTTGTATTCCGAAAGGGCTATGCCCATATAAATATAAATAAGGCTCTCTTTTTTTATGAATGTCTGATTATGCATGAGAATTGATAAAAAGTTTAGCTACATTACTTACGTGATAGCAGAATTGAAGATGTAATATAAATCAATAGCGATTATCGTATAATAACATTAAGAAACCTTTATCCAGGCACAACCCCAGGTACAAGTTCCTAGTTCGCCTCCTACATCAAGTACTGTTGTAATCCAGGAGAAGAAGTTTCTTCTCAAACAGATTAAGCCGCCCGAGTTTGATGGGAGAGGCAGGTCCGTTCAAGCTGATGTTGAAATTTGGATTGAATCCATGGAGGATTACTTCGAAGCAGCCGGTACTGCACCCGCCAATCAGGCTATGCTCGCCAAGCTAAAGCTCACCAGCGAAGCCAGGCTTTGGTGGAAGCAATGGTGTAGGGATCAAGGGATCGTGGAGGGATCCGTTACCTGGGAGAAGCTGAAGAAAGCTGTGGAGGGAAGATACTTACCACCTGCATATCGCACGTAGAAAATGAATGAGTTCTACAAGCTAAAACAGTTGGGACTCACTCTTGACGCATACTATTCTAAATTTGTCTCACTTCTTAAGTATGCGCCACAAATGGACATGACACAGCAGGTGTCCAAATTTTATGCTAGTTTAAATCCACCAGTAAATACCCGTCTCGAATTTATGCGTCCATCAGATCTTCAGGACGCACTCATTTGAGCGGCTCCTATAATTCAAGAGGTGCAGTCTAGACCAAGGGGTAACAAAACTTGGTCTTATAATGACCCGAAGAGAGAAGCATTCAGACCTCAAATGAAGAGAGTTCAAGGTCATAATTAGGGACAAAGAAAGAAAGCAAGGACTAATAACGTCAACAACTTTGTTTCTACTCAAAGCAATGGCCGAAACCTCCGTTGTTTCCACTGCAACAAGCCCGGTCACTTCAAGAGGCAATGTCCCAAGCTTGGTGGAGGACATCGCCAAGCATCTTTCCAAGGAATGGACCGTGGTCAAGGAGCCGCTACCCGAGGCAGAGGAAGAACCGCCTGCATTGCCAATAGGCAAATGTAAGAAGAAGAAGAAGAAGAAGACTCGGCCATGGAAGCAGAGTTTGAAAGGGAGATAGTCCATGCCGCTCTACACAAGAAAGGCCCGAATCGCCAGTTCTTGATGATTCAGACACCGTCGGCGGACTATCAAGGTAAAAGTTTCAAGACCTTGATTGATTGTGGCAGTACACATTCATTTATCTCACCAACTTATGTAAAAAGATTAGGAATAGCCATAGTAGAAGAACCTACCTTGCTTGTGGAATTGGCAAATAGTCGTGAGGTTACTTGTACCAGGCAAACTACTAAGGTGGAATTCTTTCCGGGAGGAAAGAAGACTTTGGTCAAATTCAGAGTCATGAATTTAGGTATCCATGAGTGTCTACTCGAAATGGATTGGCTTAAGCCTAATGATGCCCACATTCATTGTGGAAAGGGCCAAGTTTCCTTTCAAAACTCTGAAAGGGAATTAGTCACAACTCAAGGTGAGGCTGGAGTTCCAAGGATCCAATTGGCCAAAGTATCTCGGATCATAAAAGGATTCAGAAAAGGATTACCTGTCTACTTAATTAAGCTCAACAAGTTAGATCAGAAGCAAGAGTCTAATGAAGGACCTTCTTGGTTAAAGGAATACGCGGACGTATTCCCTGAAGAGTTGATAGAACTCTCGCCTCAAAGAGAAGCGGATCATGAGATTAGGTTAGTACCAAGAGCTTCACCAATTGGAAAGAGACCTTATAGAATTTCCATACCAGAAGCAATTAAACTAAAGGAAAAACTCAAGCAACTACTAGATCAGGGCTATATCCGGCCTAGCAGTTCACCATGGGGAGCTCCAGTATTGTTCCAGAAAAAGAAAGATGGGACACTTCGACTACGTATTGATTACCGAGGATTGAATCAATCAACGGTCAAGAACAAGTACCCTATTCCTAGAATAGATGAGCTTCTTGATCGTCTTCAGGGTGCAAAGATCTTCTCCAAATTGAACTCAGGTCAGGCTACTATCAGATAAGGATCAAGGAAGAAGATATCCCCAAGACGGCCTTCAATACAAGATATGGGCACTTTGAGTTCCTAGTTATGTCATTCGGGCTTACGAATGCACCTACCACTTTCAACAGATTAATGCAGGATATATTTAGGCCATATCTTGATGACTTCGTGCTCATCTTCTTCGATGACACTTTAGTGTATTCTAAACATGAAGAAGATCATGAACCCCAACTACGGATTGTCCTTGAGACAATGAGGGCGCATAAGCTGTATGCTAAGATGAAGAAGTGTGCATTCTTCAAACGTCAGATTGAATATCTGGGATTCATAGTATCAGTGGAAGGAATCTCAGTGGACCCGGCCAAGGTTGAATGGCCAATAGCAACATCTGTTAAAGAAATACGTAGCTTTTTGGGATTGACAGGATGGTATAGGGTCTTCATCAAAAACTATGCTTTGATTGCAGCACCTCTGACGGACTTACTGAAGAAGTAAATTTCCATTGCATGGTCAACTCCCAAACAAAATAGCTTAGATAGATTGAAGCAAAGTTTGGTATCAGCACTTATTCTAAAACTTCCAGACCTCAATAAAGAGTTCGAGGTAGTAACTGATGCTAGCATACTTGCCTTGGGATGTGTGCTCATGCAGGAAGGTCATCCAGTAGCATACTCTTCAAGGAAATTGAAGAGTCATAAAAAGAATTATGCTACGCATGATCTAGAATTGCTAGCTGTCATCCATGTTCTAAAGCTTTGGAGACACTACCTGTTGGGTAACAAGTTTACTCTAGTAACTGACCATAAGAGTCTCAAATGGATCTTTACTCAGAATGAGCTCAACATGAGGCAACGCCGGTGGATTGAAGTGTTGGAGGAGTATGACTTTGAAATCAAGTACCGACTAGGAAAAGAGAATGTATTTGTCAATGCACTCAGTCACAAGGCATTCCTTAATTCTCTAATCCTGCAAAATCCATCAACAGCCAGATCTCTAGCTACAAATGTATCTATGCCAAACAACCCTATACTTGAGTTAGCTAGAGAGGATGCATGCCATGATCTGGCCTACCAAACAATGCTAAGGGAGATCACTATCAAGGATCAGAATCAAAAGTTTTAGGCTAAGTATCATGAATTCTCTATCAATAGTGGACTTGTCTACTATAGGACAAGGCAAGTCAGTCACTTAAACAGAAGATATTGTGGGAAGCTCATGATTCCCCTTTCTCAGGACATCCTGGCTATGCCAAGACTCTTAATGCAATTAGGAAGAGCTACCATTGGGAGAGGCTTAAAGGTGACGTTCTCAAATATGTCACCGAGTGTTTGTCTTGTCAACGTATCAAAGCCGAACATGTCAAGATGCCAGGGAAACTGCAACCGCTTGACATTCCCCAAATGAAATGGGAATTCATCAGTATGGATTTTGTTGTAGGCCTACCCCAAGTCCAGGGAGGATACAACTCCATCATGGTTGTGGTTGACATGCTTACTAAGATTGCACACCTTATTCCAGTAAAGACAAACTATAAAGTCTCAGACATTGCAAGATTGTTTATCAAGGAGATATTCAAGCTACATGGTTTACCCAGAAGAATCATTAGTGATCGTGATTCTCTCTTCACATCACACTTTTGGAGAGCTATCTTTGAAGCTATTGGGACTCAACTCTGCTTTAGCACTGCTTACCATCCCCAAACAGATCCAACCTTAAGGGTTGAAGCTTCAAGGCAGATGTTGGAAGAGATGGATGACCAAATAAAGTCAATAAGACAGGACATCCAAGCTACCAAGGATAGACAAAAGGCATATGCGGATTTGAAACGTCAAGATAGAGTCTTCGAAGAAGGAGACATGGTCTTCATTTGCGTACGCCCTAAAAAGAGTTCCTTATCTTTAGGAGATTGCAAGAAGCTAAGTCCAAGGTATTGTGGACCGTACAAGATCCTCAAATGCCTAGGACCTAATGCTTATAGATTGCAACTCCTTGAGAACCTAAAGGTTCACAATGTATTCCATATCAGCCTAATGAAGAAGTATGTACCTAATCCTAACCATGTACTTGATGACCAACAAGTTGTAATGCCTAGTCAAGGAGTCCTTAAACTAAGGCCTGACAGGACCATAGACGTTAGGGAAAGACAATTCAGATCCAGAACCTTGAGAGAATGCCTTATCCAATGGAAAGATTATCCCGAAGAGGATGCCACTTGGGTAGATGAAGGCACTCTCAACCATCAATATCCCCAGTTTATCTCGAGATGAGGACATCTCGATTCCTCTAAGGGGGAGAGAATGTAATATACCAAACACTGCAAATCGCCTGAACTCTCTTTTGAGTAATGGGGATAATGATATAGCATTTTTTGATAATTTCCTAAGGATAATGCAAATTTTTTTCCTTATTCCCCTCCCCGGCTGATTGTCATGCTGGAAGTGGAGAGGAATAGAATGCATGAAAAAGCTCCTCGGTGGAGCTCCCTGCTTCTAGTCGCCATGGCGTCGACACATTAGGAGAGGGAGGATCCCCCTCCCCTCCCCTATTTAAACAGAGGGGGGGGCTGCTACCGTGAAGAAAAAAAAAAGTAGGAAGGAAGGAGGGCTGCCATTATCCGTGCTGCCGCCCTACTGAAGATAAAGGAGGGAGGGCTGCCACGACGCTAGCCAAGGGCAGAGATTGGGAAGAAGGCAGAGCATCGTCTCTCTCTCTCTCCCTCTTCAATCAGGAGCACGCCGTCTGCCGCCACATATAGGCCAACAGCTGGGCACGAAAAGCCGCCACAAAGTCGTCCACTATACCAAATCCCCCCCCCCCATGTAAGCTTCTGGAAGCTTAGAAGCTTCCAAGGGGGGGCCTTCTTAGCCCCCTTTCCTTTGGGTTTAAAACCCCTCTTTCCCCCCTCCCCCCCCCTCGTGTTTTAACCCCCTTAAGCCCCCTTTCCCTTGGACTTTGGGATTACTCCCCACCCCCCTGTGTTTTAAACACCTTAAGCCCCCCTTTCCCTTGGGCTTCAGAAAACACCCTCCCCCCCCCCCCCCCCCCCCCCCCCCCCCCGTGTTTAAAGCTCTATAAGGCCCCTTTTGCCCCCAATAAGAGTTGGCCTTAGAGGTCTTATTACCCCCTCCCGTGTTTAACTTCCCTTAGCCCCCTTCCTATAGGTTTTAGGATTACCCCCTCCTCCCTCCGAGTTTCTCTTTAAAGGCCCTTAGGCCTTTTCCCTCATTCGGAAAGGTGTAGCCTTTAAAGGCTACTTTTTCCCCTTGGAAGTTCTCTCTTAAGATTCTATAGGGCCCATTTTCCCCCAAGAAAATTTCACCTTAGCCTTTCCTTGCCCATGCAAAAATACCCCTTGGAACTTTCCCGCACCTTGTCTTTTCCCCACTCGTAAAAGAAAAGAGAGTGATTGAGGGTCTTTTGACACCTCCCTTTCCCACTCAAAAGGCCTCAAGGGAGCCTTCTAAAATTACTTCCGACGGATGGTGCAAGCTATTGCAAAAAGAGAGTGACGGTGCAATTCCAAAGAGGAGTTGTAAAGCTACTTCCACGAAGGAAAGACTACAATTACGATGCCTCCTAAGAAAGTCCAAGGCGCAGCCGCGGGAGGGTCGTCTCCCAGCCTCCACGTGGACATCTCACCCCAAGCCCAGGTTTTATCCCTAATTTTTATTTGGTATTGTTGTAATCATGCAAGGTTAATTGTTAGAAATAGGATACATTTTTGTCTTAAATGCTCACAACAAAGAAATTTAGTCATTAAATACTTTCGATAAAACGAGCATAACAAAGGAAGCATAAATGCATTTCTAGCAAATAGCTTTATGCATTAAAATGAATTAAAAATTAGATTATTGTCCATTAAAATAGTATACTTCGTTTAAGCCTAGAAGTATAAACTGCATATCGCATTATCAACCCATATCCTCTTCGCAATGAATCATCATGGAAAGTGCAAGGCATGAAATGATTCTTACAATGCATAACTCTAGGAAATTATCGCTTGTCAACTATTTAAATTATAAAGAAAAAGGTTGCCTGTTTAGCATAAATTTTGTTCGCAAAAGTTATAGGAAGATTAGCTGGAATTAGCCTGACCTTAATCGATAAGTTAAGGTTGAAAAAAATAATTTACGCATAGACAACGAGTCATGCGTTTATGAAAGGTTAAAATCTAACTATCTCCAAGAGATAAACAAATTGGCATAAACCTAAACACCTAAACCCCGGAGTACTCATTTAGAAGGAGTTAAATTCCAAGAAATTCACTAGGAAATTAATACGTGACCTAATCGTACGTATTGTTAAAACTTATATTCCTATACCTCGAATACTTGCCCACATTCATTGAATGTAGGGACAGTGAAAATGTAATTGGAAGGTGAACTAGGGTTTGTCCCTAAGAATCTTACGAGATGGAGCTTGGAACTCTAGGACTGACAACGTCACCCTAACGTAATCAGGAACAGATTGTTTCGTGACTCCGTCAATGAGTAGAATAAGTCTCATGGTTCAATGCGACACTTGCGCAGCAAGTGCGGAGTCATACGATCTTGTGATTAGATCACAAGGGAATGGTCAAATTCTCGCAATGAGATTGGCAAGTCCTTACGCAAGTTATCTTGCAAAAGGATGAATAATCATCCTAATTTAGTATCTTTCTTCAATAAATAAGATTGATTGGAAACTAAAAACCAGCCGATAAACTGAAATAACCAATGAACTTAAAGTTTGACCAAGTCGAGTTAATAAGGTACGCCCTAACCCAGGATATAGGCGACCTTGCCAAGTTGCAAGTCATCCCGGATCGAGTGCTGGACACATTCGAAAGGAAGGATTCATTCATTAGCAGTTTGCCAACAAAAACGATCAATGGAAATGTTTGTGCTTGCTACAGATTTTAGAGAGGTATTTGGCTTTGTTTGATCAATGAATTAAAAGATAAATGGATATCTATACTTCAGGTTGAAGGCCTGAAGAGAGAGGCAGCTTCAGTTACCCCCGACTGCCTGCCTAACCCTAACCAAGGGGGTTGTTGACCGCACAGGGAAAGTGGACCGAACCCGCCGTGAGAGGTCTCTCCGTTGAGCGCTACTTGGAGTAGGAGGACACTTGGGTGCTAGGGGGGGCTCTGCCGGTAAATCCCTCACCTTCCGGGCCCTACACAAGAGGCTAACATGACTCAGGATTGGATCTCGAGGCCCGCATACTAGTCTACAGGCAGAAATTTGGATTGGTAATCCCTGTGGATTGCTGGATAGCCTTCGAGCGGATTGTGGATAAGCCTACGGGCTGGACTCTTTGTATTTCAAAGATACATATGATAACCTATTAATAAGGAACTTGTCTGATATTGTTTTTCTATGTCAAGTGATAAGATTATGTGAAGGAACTAGTGCCTAACGAGTTAATTAAAGAAGTTGGTTGCTACATGTCCAACTAATGTGTTAGGTAATTAAATAACTAAAACAACCCGAGGAAAGTGCAAAGGATGGGCCATAGGTCCATCCTATGGATGAGTGGTCACGGTTGGCCGGGAACTTTTCTCAAATCATGATGGACAGCTAGAAGATTGTCAAAGAACATGAACAACAAAAGCGTTGACCTAGAGTTATGATTGAACCCGATTTACGCTGTTTTAGGGGAACGGAATGGGACTATGCCTTATGGCAGAGAGGTTGAGCTTTGCATTCCTCTCGTTTCCCATTCTCCTTGAACCAAGTACAGCGTGAATATGCTTCGGACCTGGCGTTTCTGCGTAAAGTAGTTCGCTTGGGTCCAACGCTAGTTACTATTAGAAAATGACCAATAAGCAAAACCCTAATTCAGGTCGATCCTAAGTGGGAACGGCTGGAATACTTTCGCTACATGGGAGACACAGAAAGCCCTAGATCGCAAACCACGTAACATTCCATGGAAGTGCCGGGCGGAGCTTTCTAGACATCTTTTCCGATGGACTGCTAAGACATGTCCTGAAAATACAAAGGGACATGTTACACATTCGCTCATGCATGAACTTCTTTTATCAAAGTTGTTTTAGAAAAAGATGCATTTTATATTAAAGTTTGAATTCAATGCATTAAACGAAGGGTTATGAGCATAGTTCTTGTTGAAATTCAACGTAGGTTTATACGAGTTAGCCCTAAATTGTCAATCTTTATAGTTTAGGCAAAGAAAAGAAATGATCATTGTAAATCTCATAGATGCATAGAAGGAAAAAGTCCATGAACCGCATATTTGCATGGAATGCTGCGTTTTAAAATTATTTATATCTTTTTAGGAAAAAGTATTTGCATCTCTAAGAAGATATCACCTCCTGTCGCAAGACCATTAGATCGATTAGGTAATTCGCTTGTAAAGGTGTAACTCAAGTGATGATCGTCTCAATGCGCTAGATAGAGATAAGGCACGATAAAATTTTGCTTAGTATCGCACTCAGAAAACCAACTTGATAACTCCAACCTCAAAGGTCCTGCCCACATTCACGGAATGTTAGGGTTTGTTAGACACCCATACAATAACGATCGAGGGTTTTACCCTAGGGTAAATTGGCCTAATACTAGACTTCCAATTGAGTTTAGAAACCCTAGGGCCAAATATTGTCGGCCTAGTAAGGTTAGGTTGGGTTGGGTCAAGAGGACTCCCAAACCCTAGTAAGGTTAGGCCGCGAGAGATCTCTCCGTAGGTGCTGCTTGGAGCAGGAGGACGCTTGGGTGCGAGGGGGCGCTCTGGCCGTAAATCCCTTGCCTCTGTGTCCTGCACAAGAGGCCAACGTGACTCGAGATTGGATCTCAAGGCCCGCACACTAGTCTACGGACGGAAACTTGGAATAGCGATCCCTGAGGATTGCTAGAATTGCCTTCGGGCAGATTATGGAATTGCTTTCGGGAAGATTTATGGATTAGCCTTCAGGCTAGATTATATGATGTATTCCAAAGACTGATAAATAAGATCGTGTTGAAAAGGAACTTGCTTGACATTGTTTTTCTATGTCTGTGCTTAAGTTACGTAAAGGAATCGGTGATTAATTGGCTAATTAAGAAAACTTTTTTTGCGTGTCAAACTAAATGTGGTAGGTAATTAGACAACTAAAGCAACCTTGAGGAAAGTGCGGTGGATGTGACCATGGGTCCATCCTACGGATGGGTGGTCCCGGTTGGCCGGGAACTTTTCTCGAAGGAAATTGACAACAAGGAACAATGACCTAGAAGCTAGAGTACTAGAGTCCCGATTTATGATGTTTTAGGGGGATGGAATGGAACTATGCCTTACGGTAGAGAGGTCGAGCTTTGCATCCCTCTCATTTCCCATTCTCCTTAAACCAAGTGCAGTATGAATCCGCTTCGACCCTGACATTTCTGCGTAAAGTAGTTTGCCTGGGGTTCGACGTTAGCTACCGTTCTAGGAATTTGACATCTAGGAAAACCTTGATTCACGTCGGTCTTAAGTGGGAATGGCCAGAATGCTTCTGCTTCGTGGCAGACTTGGGAAGACCTAGATCGCAAACCCCATGACATTCCGTGGGAGGGCCGGGCAGCGCTTTCTGGATTCTCTTCCCGATGGGCTGCTACAACGTGTCCTACAAGTGAACGGGTGGACACGTTACAGTTGGTATCAAAGCCAACCCATGAGAATCTAATATTTACAAGAAAACTTAATGAGAGGAAGTAGAGCAAATGTTGCTGTTAAGAGCATTTCCTTACTTACTTATCAATGCTGGTCTGCAGAGTCGCGAAGCATGGAACAAATTCTTGGTGTTCCAGATCATGTTTATGATCGCGATGCGTGCTTCGACTTATCGAAGGAGGCTCGATATGATGAATATCCTAGACCGCATCTACAATCCTTCACCCCTGTACATGGAACGGAGATGGACGGGTGATTTAGGAATTTATTACATATTTGCCCACTGACTTGCGTACCTTCGGACCAACTTGAAAAGAATCAAGTGGATGGAGGACTTAAAGATCGTGAAGCTGTTCATCTTTGTTGAGGCTCACGCAACCACAACCCTACATGTTGGCAGTCGAAAGGTCAAGCAGAATAAGTATGTGTACGAGGAAGTGACTCGAGTAATCCCCGCTGACAAAATCAAGGTGTTGGGACGTTATGAAAAGAACGGGTATCAAAGGAAGGGATACCCTAGTCTTCCTATGACCTATCGATTCCTGAAAATCCATGACCCCAATCCATATTATTACTCAGTTTCTGTAACTGAATGTAACACAATTTTATTCTCCCCAAATTGATGTATCAGCTTGTTCCATCATCCCTAAAATAATTGTACTCGGAAGGGCTATGCCCATATGAATGAAATAGACTTTTTTTTATCAATGACCGTCTTGGCTGTGAGTGTTGGTAAAGAAATTAAGTGATTAGGTCACTTGGCTAAAAGCTGAATTGGGCATGAAATGTAATGTGAGAAACGCCTAGAAAGTTTTTAACATTAAGAATCTCAATGCCCATGCACAACCTCAAGTGCAGATTCCTAGTCCGACCCCTATACCAAGTATGGCCGTGATTTAGGAGAAGAAGTTTCTCCTCAAACAAATCAAGCAACCAGAATTTGATGGCAAGGGAAGGACAATCCAAACTGATGTCAAGATCTGGATCGAATCCATGGAGGATTATTTCGAAGCAACAAGTACTGCACCCATTAACCAAGCGATGCTCACCAAACTGAAGCTTACGACAAGGCAAGGCTTTGGTGGAAACAATGGTGCAAGGACCAAGGGATCTTGGAAGGGTCAGTTACTTGGGAGAAGATAAAAATTGCTGTGAGAGGAAGATATCTACCACCTGCGTACCGCATGTAGAAGATGAACAAGTTCTATGAAGTGAAGCAGCTTGGTCTATCTCTTGATGCCTACTATTCAAAGTTCATCTCTCTTTTGAAGTATGCGCCACAAATGGACATGACACAACAGGTGTCAAAGTTTTGTGTTGGATTAAACCCACCTATAAACGCCCGCCTAGAATCAATGCGCCCAATAGATCTTTAGGATGCACTCATTCGAGTTGCTCCGATAATACAAGAGGTGCAAAGTAGGCCAAGAAATAACAAGACTTGGTCTTACAAGGATCAGAACAAGGGAGTATACAGGTCTCAGGCTAAGAGAGCGCAAGGCCAAAATCAGGCACAAAGGAAGAAAGCTAGAGCGAATGCTGCTAACAACTTCATTTCTACCCAAGGTAATGGCCGAAATCTCTGTTGCTTCCATTGCAACAAGCTCGGTCATTTTAAAAGGCAGTGTCCCAAGCTTAACGGAGGACAACGTCAAGGACCATCCCAAGGTACTGTCCGTGGCCAAGGAGCTGCTATCATGGCCAGAGAAAGAACCTCTAGTATTGCCAACAAGGAGTTGTGTGATGAAGAAGACCCATCCATGGAAGCAAACATTGAGAGGGCAACGATCCATGCCCCTTTTCACAAGAAAGGTCCGAATTGCCAGTTTTCAGTGATTCAAAAACCATCAGATTATCAAGGTAAAGGCTTCAAAACCTTGATTGATTGTGGCAGTACGCATTCCTTCATTTCATCAATTTGTGCAAAAAGGTTAGGAATAGCCACAATAGATGCACCTACCTTACTTGTGGAACTAGCAAATGGTCGTGAGGTCACTTGTACCCGGCAAACTGCTAAGGTGAGATTCCTACTGGGTGGAAAGTTGACTTCGGTTAGATTCAGGGTTATGAACCTAGGTATCCATGAGTGTTTTCTCGGAATGGATTGGCCTAAACCTAATGATGCCCACATTCACTGTGGAAAGGGCCAAGTTTCCTTTCGAAGTTCTGAAGGGGAATTGGTCACAACACAAGGAGAGGCTGGGAAGCCAAAAATTCAACTGGCCAAAGCATCTCGGATAATAAAAGGATTTAGGAGGGGGCTACTTATCTATTTGATTAAGCTAAAT
This sequence comes from Lygodium microphyllum, assembly GCF_053477565.2. Taxonomy (NCBI): domain Eukaryota; kingdom Viridiplantae; phylum Streptophyta; class Polypodiopsida; order Schizaeales; family Lygodiaceae; genus Lygodium; species Lygodium microphyllum. The sequence goes on from NC_141160.1 coordinate 9,302,951, forward strand.
AAGTTAGATCAGAATCAGGAGTCTAGCGAAGAACCTTCATGGCTAAAGGAATACGCGGACGTATTTCTTAAAGAACTGACGGAACTTCCTCCTCAAAGGGAAGTCGATCACGAAATCAAGCTAGTGCCAAGAGCTGCACCAATTGCAAAGAGGCCATATTGAATGTCCATTCTAGAAGCGATTGAGCTAAAGGAGCAACTCAAGCAACTGTTAGACCAAGGCTACATCCGTCCTAGCAGTTCACCATGGGGAGCTCCAGTGTTGTTCCAGAAGAAGAAGGATGGAACGCTTCGGCTATGTATTGATTACTTCTTGACTGTCTTCAAGGTGCTAAGATCTTCTCCAAGATTGATCTCAAATCTGGGTATTATCAAATAAGGATCAAGGAAGAAGATATCCCAAAGACGGCATTCAGTACAAGGTATGGGAATTTTGAGTTCCTGGTCATGTCATTCAAACTAACAAATGCTCCTGCTACCTTCAACAAGCTAATGTAGGATATCTTTAGGCCATATCTTGATGACTTTGTACTCGTCTTCTTTGACGATACCTTAGTCTACTCCAAACAGGAAGAAGATCATGAACCCCAGCTTCACATTGTTCTTGAAACAATGAGGGCACACAAGCTTTATGCCAAGAAGAAGAAGTGTGCATTTTTCAAGCGACAGATTGAATATTTGGGATTCATCGTATCAGGGAAAGGAATTTCAGTGGATCCGGCCAAGGTTAGAGACGTTCTGGAGTGGCCAACACCAACAACTATCAAAGAAATACGTAGTTTTCTTGGATTGACAGGATGGTACATTGTCTTTATCAAAAACTATGACGATTGCAGCACCTCTGACGGATCTACTGAAGAAGCAAACATCAATTGTATGGTCAACTGTTGAATAGTCCAGCTTTGACAAACTAAAGCAAAGCTTGGTATTAGCACCCATCTTAAAACTTCCAGATCTTAGTAAGGAGTTTGAAGTAATAACTGATGCTAGCACACTTTCCTTAGGATGTGTGCTTATGCAAGAAGGTCATCCTGTAGCATACTCTTCAAGGAAATTGAAGAGCCACGAAAGGAACTATGCTACCCACGATCTGGAGCTACTAGTTGTCATACATGCTCTCAAGCTTTGGAGACATTACTTGCTGGGTAACAAGTTTACCCTAGTGACGGATCATAAAAGCCTTAAATGGATTTTTACCCAGAATGAGCTCAACATGAGGCAACGGCGATGGATTGAAGTGCTGGAGGAATATGATTTTGAAATCAAATAATAGCCTGGAAAGGAGAATGTAGTTGCCGATGCACTCAATTGCAAGGCATTTTTGAATTCTCTAATCTTGCAAAATCCATCAATGACCAGATCCCTAGCCACAAAGGTATCCATGCCAAACAACCCAATTCTTGATCTAGCTAAAGAAGAGGCATGCCATGATCCAACCTATCAAAAATTGCTAAGGGAGATCCCCATCAAGGATCAAGACTCGAAGCTACATGCAAAGTATCTAGAATTCTCTATTAATAGTGGACTTGTCTACTATAGAACGAGATTATGTATACCAGCAAGCCATTCACTCAAGCAGAAGATACTTTGAGAAGCTCATGACTCCCCTTTTTCACGGCATCCTAGCTATGCCAAGACCCTCAATGCAGTTAGAAAGAGCTATTATTGGGAGAGGCTTAAAGGTGACGTTCTCAAATATGTCATGGAATATTTGTCTCGTCAGCGCATTAAGGCTGAACATGTTAAAATGACAGGGAAGTTGCAACCACTTGACATTCCCCAAATGAAATGGGAATTCATTATATGGACTTTGTTGTTGGCCTATCCCAAGTTCAGGGAGGACACAACTCCATTATGGTCGTGGTTGATATGCTCATCAAAGTTGCACATCTTATCCCCGTTAAGACAAACTATAAAGCCTCAGACATTGCAAGGTTATTCATCAAGAAAATATTCAAACTACATGGATTACCCAGAAGAATCATTAGTGATCGTGACTCTCTCTTCACATCACACTTCTGGAGAGCCATCTTCGAGGCCATTGGGACTCAACTCTATTTTAGTACAGCTTACTATCCTCAAACTGATGGATAAAGGGAGTGAGTCAACCAAGTCATTGAAAATATGCTAAGGGCACATTGTTGTCGAGAACCCAAAAAGTGGATTCAATATTTTCCATTGGTTGAGTTTGCCTACAATGCTTCTTATCAACAAAGCATTCAGATGACCCCTTTTCAAGTATTGTATGGGCACGACTTTCATAGTCCTTTAAACTTTTCAAATCCAACCTTAAGGGTTGAAGCTTCAAAGCAGATGCTAGAAGATATGGATGACCAAATCAAGTCAATAAGACAAGACATCCAAGCCACCAAGGATAGACAAAAGGCTTATGCGGACTTGAAACGGCAAGATAGAGCCTTCATTGAAGGAGACATGGTCTTTATTCGCGTACATCCAAAGAAGAGTTCCCTATCCTTGGGTGAATGCAAAAAGCTAAGTCCAAGGTATTGTGGACCCTACAAGATCCTCAAGTGCCTAGGGCCTAATGCTTATAGATTGCAACTCCCTGAAAACCTAAAAGTTCATAATGTATTCCATATCAGTCTATTGCAAAAGTATGTACCTAACCCTAGTCATGTGCTTGATGATCAACAAATTGTAATGCCTAGCCAAGGAGTGCTTGAGCTACGGCCTCACAGGATCTTAGATGTTAGGGTGAGGCATTTGAGATCCAAAACCTTGAGAGAATACCTCATCTAGTGGAAAGATTATCCCGAAGAGGATGCCACTTGGATGGATGAAAGTACTCTCAACCAACAATACCCCCAGTTCCTCTCGAGATGAGGACATCTTGATTCCTCTAAGGGGGAGAGAATGTAATATTTCCGCCTCGAAATATTGAAGACCCGTAATCTCACGCAAAAGCAGTGCAAAATAATCTCCCCATGACAAAATACCCTTGGCTAAGTGCTTACCCCGCGTGCTTCAATAAACACCAAGCCCACGTCACGTATGGAGGACCGTGGCTAAAAACTCGTAGCTCCCACGAGAACACCCCTTTTCAAGGGAAAAAAAGGGATAATGGTTAAAATTTTGACAAATTTTTTAATAATCCTCTCCCCTCAGCCGATGCATATGGCAGGGAGAGGGAAGTATGAGTGTAAGCATGAGGGAGGGGAGGCATGCAAGCCAACCACGTGGGAGGCTATCTCCCCCCCCCTTATTCTATATAACCTCCCCCTTAAGCTTGGGGGGAGGAGGGAAGAGAGAGAGAAGAGAGTCATGACGTCTGCCAAGCTGCTGTGCTGCCGCCATATTTCCGCCACGGGCTGCTTGCCGCCAGGCCGCTACGGCCACGCCGCCACCCATCTTCATCATCGTCAACATCATTATCATCATTATCTTCATCATCATCTCCTCCATCAATTCCTTCTCTCTCCACGTCACATTATCTGTCACAGAAGTTGGAAGCTTCTTTAGAAGCTTCTAAAACAAGGCTTCCATAAGCCTTGTTCATCCACACCATCTCGTTTTCTTTAAAAACTGCAACTATAAGGCCGTGTCTTGTACGAAGGAGAAGATATTGGACAGAAAGGGATTCGTAACACGTAAAGAACCCAAGAGGAAGTTACTGAACCGGAATTCAACTCGTCTCAATGGCTCCCAAGAAAATGGCAAGAGGCGCACATGCGGGAGTTTCTACTCCGAGTTCGCATGTGGATAACACCCCAAACCCCAATGCCCAAGTTCTTAGAAGATTAATTCTGCATAAAAGGGATGCATTAGGCACATTTAATTTTTATGGGGAAAGTTATGAATGCAATTATTCATTCGTCTTACAAGATTTAGTTGCATGTTGCACATTGCTTGCACTTCCAAGTTGCAATCCTAAACGCATATTGCATAAAAGGTGGATTTGTTTAAATGCATCCTTGTTTGCCCGCGAAAAAGAAAAGCGCATAAGGCATTTAGGTAATAATTTTCTAGTTTTGGATTCGTATGAGATAATCGTTGACGTCCATAAAATGTTGTCCAAGTAGTTGCATTGCATGAAAGGGATTTATGTACCGTGCATATTGCATGCGATGTTAATTACATCCTAGGTTGGGTTAAATGCTGTAGGATGGATTAAGTCAATAATAGTCCTATGACATTCGCTCATGCATGAACTTCTTTTATCAAAGTTGTTTTAGAAAAAGATGCATTTCATATTAAAGCTTGAATTCAATGCATTAAGCAAAGGGTTATGAGCATAGTTTTTGTTGAAATTCAACGTAGAGTTTATACGAGTTAGCCCTAAATTGTCAATCTTTATAGTTTAGGCAAAGAAAAGAAATGGTCATTGTAAATCTCATTGATGCATAGAAGGAAAAAGTCCGTGAATTGCATATTTGCATGGAATGTTGCATTTTGAAATTATTTATATCTTTTTAGGAAAAAGTATTTGCATCTCTAAGAAGAGATCACCTCCTGTCGCAAGACCATTAGATCGATTAGGTAATTCGCTTGCAAAGGTGTAACTCAAGCGATGATCACCTCAATGCGCTAGATAGAGATAAGTCACGATAAAATTTTGCTTAGTATCGCACTCGGAAAACTAACTTGATAACTCCAACCTCAAAGGTCCTGCCCACATTCACGAAATGTTAGGGTTTGTTAGACGCCCATACAATAACGATTGAGGGTTTTACCCTGGGTAAATTGGCCTAATACTAGACTTTCAATTGAGTTTAGAAACCCTAGGGCCAAATATTGTTGGCCTAATAAGGTTAGGGTTGGGTTGGGTCGAGAGGACTCCCAAACCCTACATCTTGACCAAAGTATTCTTGACCAACGAATACCGTGTGATGGGAGAAATAACCCCATAAGTTAGAGGCAAAACTTGTCTCATGCAACAAGTTGCAACATCTCATGATTTTGTTACTAAATCACAAAATAGTATTGCCACTCCTTAGAACAAGGTTGGTAGGTCCTAAGTACAAGTTTTTTTTTGCAAAAGGATGAGTAGACATCTTGCTACATCAACCCTTCTTTGAGGCTGATTTTGCCAAGTTAGGGTAACTAAACGAATTGCCTAGCAAGCAATTGACCAATCAAGTTAGGGCAACGAGGTTGTCCAGAAATTATTGACCTTAATGTAAGGAAACCTAAGGTGTCTGCTAAATTGGGTTAACAGGGTATAAAACCCTAACCCAAGGATAAAAGGGAAAACATACAACAAAACCCTTGGGGATCTTGCCAAGTCGCAATTGATCCCGCATGGAATGCTAGATGCATTTGGAGAGAAGGATTCACACCTTAGCAGTTGGCCAAACAAACAACCACTAGTTTGATTGTGTTTGTACAGTTAGGAGCACTGTTTGTACTTCTTTGCTCAAGGAACTAAAGATGAAAAAATAATAAATGCTTCAGGTTGAAGGCCTGGAGGGAGAGGCAGCATCAGTTACCCCTGAATGTCTGCCTGACCCTATCCAAGGGGATTGTTAGCCGCACTGGGTACGTGGACCGAACCCGCCGCGAGAGGTCTCTCTGGGGTGCTACTTGGAGCAGGAGGACGCTTGGGTGCAAGGGGGGGCTCTGACTGTAAATCCCTTGCCTCTAGGTCCTGCACAAGAGGCCGACGTGACTCGAGATTGGATCTCGAGGCCCGCATACTAGTCTATGGGCGAAAACTTGGAATAGCGATCCCTGAGGATTGCTGGAACTGCCTTCGAGCAGATTATGGAATTGCATTCGGGCGGATTTATGGATTAGCCTTGGGGCTGGATTATATGATGTATTCCAAAGATTGATAAATAAGATCAAGTGTATAAAAGGAACTTACTTGACATTGTTTTTCTATGTCTATGCTTAAGTTACATAAAGGAATGTAATATTCACGAATCTAACCACATATTCTGCATACGAATCTCCTCTTAGGAGGCCAAAAGGTTAGGATAATAGCAAATTTTTTTAAAAATAATCCCTCTCTCCTCCAGCCGACTGTCATGCTGGAGGAGAAAGGTTTAGCAAGAGCCATTAAGCTCCTTGCTGGAGCTTGAAGGGGGGAGAACCCATGCGAATTGACGCATGGGGGAGGGAGGATCCCCCTCCCCTCACCTATATAAAGGGTATGGGGCATAGCAAGGGGGAGGAGGGTTGCCGTCAAGCAAGACGAGATGCCGCCCAGTCACCATTGCAGCTGCCACTGCAGTTTGACCCCTCTGCCCACATCACCGTCAGCCGAGAAGGGAAGTGTTGGTGTGGTGAGAGAAGGAGAGTCAAACTGCCGATGTTGCCTTGAAGCCCTACAGTCGTGAACGAGGGGAAGATTGTTGATGCCACTGTGAGAGGGAGAGGAGGAGCCGACGACACGCTGTCGCTGCCGCTAGTCAAAGCCCCACATGCTTCTTTTTTTTAGAAGCTTTAGAAACTTCTAAGGGGGGAGGGGTTTCTATAAGCCCCCTTTCCCCCCAAATTTGCCTTGAAGGGTCTTCATGTGGCCTATTTAAGCCTTCATATTACACCTTTTCCCCCCATACAAAATTCCCTCCTAAGGGCTCTTTAAGCCCTTTTCCCCTTCACACACAAAATCCCCTATTTCTTGTGGGTCTTAAAAAGGCCTTCAAAGTAAGTTGATAAATCCCCCTCCCCTGAGACTTAAAACCCTCCTCGCGGTTTTACCCCACCCCCCCCTCCCCCCCTCTCAATCCAAAGCCCCTTAATCCTTTCTTGTGGGCCATTCCCAAAAAGCCCTATCATCATCTTATACCCCTTGCCCTCCGGGATTTTTTCGCCCATTTCCGTGCGAATTCCACCTAAATTCCCTTCCCGTGAGGTTTCCAACAAGTCCTCAAAGCCTTCTTGTGGATTTTTCCTCCCCTAGTCGATTTTAAGGTCTTCTAAAGACAACTCACAAAGGGAGTTCGCGTACGAAGGAGACGGACAAGATCATAACTCTGCGCCCAAGGCGAAAAGGCTGAATTCGCAATGGCTCCTAAGAAAGCACAAGGCGCCGCCGCAGGAGGATCGTCTCCTAACATCCACATGGACATCTCACCACAAGTCCAAGTTTTTCTTCCTAATTTCTATTTTCGTCGTTATAATTCAATCGTGCATGGATGATTTTTGGAGATAAGATGCATTTTTTATCTTAAATACTTTGGTTAAAAGAATTAGCTCACGACAGAAGAGTTCGGTCATTAGTATTTTTTTTGTAAAACAAACAAAATAAAGGGAGCACAAATGCATTTCTAGCAAGTATTTTTTATGCATTGCAATGAATTAAAATTAGATTAATGTCTATTTTTACAAAACGGAATTAAGATAGTGCACTTCGTTTAAGCATGGGAGTATAAATTGCATGTCACATTATTAGGACATAGCTTCTTCGCAATGAGTCATTATGGAAAGTGCTAATAATCCATAGGAAATGGCAAGGCATGAAATGATTCTTAAGTAGCATAACTCTAGTCAATTGGTATAAATATCATTTTTTAACTACATAATTATTAGAAAAGGCTGCATGTTTTAGCATGAATCTTGTTCGCAAGTTATAGGATGATTAATTGGAATTAGGCTATAACCTAACCTATGCTTGATCTTAAACCAAAAAGTTAGGGTTTGAAAATCAACTTACGCATAGACAATGAGTCATGTGGTTATGGAAATGACAGCGTAATTATCTTTAAGAATAGACAGGTTAAATTGGCATAAACCTAAACACCTAAAACCGCAGAGTACTCGTTTAGAAAAGGGTTAATTCAATGCAACGTATCCCAAGGAACTAGCTAGGGTTAGAATGGTAAAGACATTTACCTAGTCGCACGTATTGCCAAAATTGAAACCCCTATACCCTAAATACTTGCCCACATTCATGGAATGTAGGGACAGTAGGACATACTTGCGAGAAAAGATCTAGGATTTTCCTAAGGATCTCTCGCTAAAAAGATGAAACTCGAAACCCTAGGACCGACAATGTCGGCCTAATGCAGTCAGGAACGGATTATTATATCTAATCATGACAATGTGATTAGAAGACACCGTTGAATGATAGAATAGTCCCATAGTTTGATGCGACACTTGTGCAACAAGTTGCAGAGTCGCATGATCTTGTGATTAGATCACAAGGGAATGGCCAATTCTTCGGAATGAGGTTGGCAGATTCTTACGCAAGTTATCTTGTGGGGGGAATGAATAATCGTCCTAAAATAGTATCTTTCTTGGGTAAAGATAATTGCTTGGAAGCAAAAGACCAACCAATAAATTGGAATAACATATAAACTTAAGGTATTGATCAAGTCGAGTTAATAGGGTACACCCTAAACCAGGATATAGGGTTAACAAATAAACCGTTGGGGATATTCCCAAGTTGCAATTGATCCCGGATCGAGTGCTGGATGCGTTCGGAAAGAAGGATTCACTCCTTAGCACTTGGCCAACAATAACAACCAATGGAAATTATTATGCTTGTTACAGATTTAAGAGCATTGTTTTGCTTTGTTTGATCAAAGAATTAAAGGATAAATGGACATCTAATGCTTCAGGATGAAGTCCTGAAGTGAGAGGCAGCTTCAGTTACCCCCGACTGCTTGCATGACCCTAACCAAGGGGGTTGTTAAACCGCGCTGGGAAGTTGGACCGAACCCGTCATGAGAGGTCTCTCCATTAAGCGCTACTTGGAGCAGAAGGATGCTTGGGTGCCAGGGGGCTCTGGCCGTAAATCCCTCGCCATCCGGGCCCTACACAAGAGGCTAACGTGACTCGAGATTGGATCTCGAGGCCCGCATACTAGTCTATGGGCGGAATCTTGGATTAGTAATCCCTATAGATTGCTGGATAGCCTTCGGGCAGATTGTGGATAAGCCTACGGGCTGGAATTTATGTATTCAAAGATAAATATGATAACATGTTAAAAAGGAACTTGTTTGACATTGCTTTTCTATGTCAAGTGATATGATTACGTGAAGGAACCTGTGCCTAATGGGCTAATTAAGGAAGCTGATTGATACATGTCCAACTAAATGTGCTAGGTAATTAAATAACTAAAACAACCTGAGAAAAGTGTGGTGGATGTGTCCATAGGTCCGTCCTATAGATGGGTGGTCCCGGTTGGCCGAGAACTTTCCTCAATCAAGATGGACAGCAGGAAGATCGTTCAAAGAATAAGAACAGCAAGAACATTGACCTAGAGTCTAAGTTATAGATTATCCTGATTTACGTTGTTTTAGGGGAACGGAATGGGACTATGCCTTATGGCAAAGAGGTTGAGCTTCGCATCCCTCTCGTTTCCCATTCTCCTTGAACCAAGTGCAGCGTGAATCCGCTTCGGACCTGGCGTTTCTGCGTAAAGTAGTTCGCTTGGGTTCGACGCTAGTCGCCGTTAGGAAATGACCAATGGGAAAAACCCTAATTTAGGTCCGTCCTAAGTGGGAACGGCCGGAATACTTCCGCTATGTGGCAGACGCGGAAAGTCCTAGTTTGCAAAACCCGTAACATTCCATGGGAATGCCAGGCGAAGCCTCCTAGACATCCTTTCCGATGGACTGCTAAGACGTGTCCTGAAGATTACAAGTGGACACGTTAGAGTTGGTATCAGAGCCAACCAACGAAGGATTTGTTTTTATGAAATCTTAATAAGATGTTGTTGTTCCAAACATTTCCTTACTTTGAATGCTATCTTGCAGAATTACGAAGCATGGAACAAGTTCTTAGTGTTCTGCATCATGTTTATGACTGCGATGCATTCCCCAGATTATCAACAAAGGGTTGGGATAATCAACATCCTAGAGCGTATCTATAATCCATCGCCTTTTTACATGGAACGAAGATGGACGGGTACCTCAGGAATCTGCTATATAGCTGCCCACTAGTTTGGATACCTTCAAACCAACCTAAAGAGGATCAAGTGGTTGGAAGACTTGAAAGTTGTGAAGCTATTCATTTTTGTGGAGGCTCACGTAAACTCAACTTTACATATTCGAGGTCGGAGGGTTGAACTGAACTCATATGTATATGAGGAAGTAACCCGTGTAATCCCCGTTGACAGGATTAAAGTGTTGGGGCGCCATGAGAAGAATGGGTTCCAAAGGAAAGGATACCTTGAACTTCCAATGACTTATCGATTCTTGAAGATCCATGACTTGAAACCATACTATTATCCAGTTCATGTAGATAAATGTAATACAACATTATTCTCCCCAAACTAAATGTAAGCAGTTGGCTTATCATCGCAAGAAATGTTGTATTCCGAAAGGGCTATGTCCATATAAATACAATAAGACTTCTTTTTATCAATGTTTGTCCCGTCGTTGAGAATTGATAAGAAGTTAAGTGGTTAGATTACTTGGTTGATTGCTGAAATGGAAACGAAATATAAATCACAGCATTTAACGAGTAATAACGATAAGAAATCTTTCTCCAAGCACAACCCCAGGTACAGAATCCTAGTTCGCCTCCTACATCAAGTACTGCTGTAATCCAGGAGAAGAAGTTTCTTCTCAAGCAGATTAAGCCGCCCGAATTTGACAAGAGAGACAGGTCCGTCCAAGCAGATACTGAAATTTGGATTGAATCCATGGAGGATTACTTTGAAGCAGCCGATACTGCACCTGCCAACCAGGCTATGCTCGCCAAGCTAAAGCTCACCGACGAAGCCAAGCTTTGGTGGAATCAATGGTGTAGGGATCAAGGGATTGCGGAAGGATCCGTTACCTGAGAGAAGCTGAAGAAATCCGTGCATGGAAGATACTTACCACCTGCATATCGCACACAAAAAATGAATGAGTTCTACGAGCTAAAACAGCTGGGACTCACTCTTAACACATACTATTCTAAATTTGTCTCACTTCTTAAGTATGCGCCACAGATGGACATGACATAGCAGGTGTCAAAATTTTGTGCTGGTTTAAATCCACCAGTAAATACCCGTCTCGAATCTATGCGTCCATCAGATCTTCAGGAAGCTCTCATTCGAGCTGTGCCTATAATTCAGGAGGTGTAGGCCAGACCAAGAGGTAACAAAACTTGGTCTTATAATGACCCAAACAACGGAGCATTCAAGCCTCAAATGAAGAGAGTTCAAGGTTAGAATCAGGGACAAAGAAAGAAAGCAAGAACTAACAATGTCAATAACTTTTTTCCTACTCAAAGCACTGGCCGAAACCTCCACAGTTTCCACTGCAACGAGCCTAGTCATTTCAAGAGGCAATGTCACAAGCTTGGAGGAGGACATCGCCAAGCACCTTTCCAAGGAACGGGCCGTGGTCAAGGAGCCGCTACCCGAGGCAGAGGAATAACCACCTGCGTTGGCAATAGGCAAATATGCAAAGATGAAGAAGACCCGACCATGGAAGCAGAGTTTGAAAGGGCGACAGTCCATGCCGCTCTTCACAAGAAAGGGCCGAATCGCCATTCTCGGTGATTAAGACACCATCAGACTGTCAAGGTAAAAGTTTCAAGACCTTGATTGATTGTGGCAGTACACATTCCTTTATCTCACCAGTTTGTGCAAAAAGATTAGGAATAGCCATAGTAGAAGCACCTATTTTGCTTGTGGAATTGGCAAATGGTCGTGAGGTTACTTGTACCAGGTAAACTGCTAAGGTGGAATTCTTTTTGGGAGGAAAGACGACTTCGATCAAATTCAGAGTCATGAATTAGGTATCCATGAGTGTCTACTCAGAATGGATTTGCTTAAGCCTAATGATGCCCACATTCATTGTGGAAAGGGCAAATTTTCCTTTCGAAACTCTGAAGGGGATTTAGTCACAACTCAAGGTGAGGCTGGAGTGTCAAAAATTCAGTTGGCCAAAGCATCTCAGATTATAAAGGGAGTCAGAAAGGGACTACCTGTTTATTTGATTAAGCTCAAAAAGTTAGATCAAAAGCAAGAGTCTAGTGAAGGACCTTCTTGGCTAAAGGAATACGCAGATGTATTTCCTGAAGAATTAACAGAACTCCTGTCTCAAAGAGAAGTGGATCATGAGATTAAGCTAGTACCAAGAGCTGCGCCAATTACAAAGAGACCTTATAGAATGTCTATACCAGAAGCAATTGAGCTGAAGGAATAACTCAAGCAACTTCTAGATCAGGGTTACATCCGTCCTAGCAGCTCATAATGGGGAGCTCTAGTACTGTTCCAGAAAAAGAAAGATGGAACACTTCGACTATGTATTGATTACAGAAGGTTGAATCAATGAACTGTAAAAAATAAGTACCCTATTCCTAGAATAGATGAGCTTCTTGATCGTCTTCAGGGTGCGAAGATCTTCTCCAAGATTGATCTCAGGTCTAGTTACTATCAAATAAGGATCAAGGAAGAAGATATCCCAAAGACGGCCTTCAACACAAGATATGGGCACTTTGAGTTCCTAGTTATGTCATTCGGGCTTACAAATGCACCTGCCACCTTCAATAGGTTAATGCAGGATATTTTTAGGCCATATCTTGATGACTTTGTGTCGTCTTCTTTGATGACACTCTAGTCTATTCTAAACAGGAAGAAGATCATGAACCCCAACTTTGGATTGTCCTTGAGACAATGAGGTCACATAAGTTGTATGCTAAGATGAAGAAGTGTGCATTCTTCAAATGTCAGATTGAATATCTGGGATTCATCGTATCAGCAGAAGGAATCTCAGTGGACCCAACCAAGGTCAGAGATGTGCTAGAATGGCCAATACCAACAACTGTCAAAGAAATACGCAGCTTTCTTGGATTGACAAGATGGTATAGGGTCTTCATAAAAAACTATGCTTTGATTGTAGCACCTCTGACGGACTTATTGAAGAAGCAAACATCTATTGCATGGTCAACTCCCAAACAAATCAGCTTTGATAGACTGAAGAAAAGTTTGGTATCAACACCTATCCTAAAACTTCCAGACCTCAATAAGGAGTTCGAGGTAGTAACTGATGCTAGCGCACTTGCCTTAGGATGTGTGCTCATGCAGGAAGGCCAACTTGTAGCCTACTCTTCAAGGAAGCTGAAGAGTCATGAGAAGAAGTATGCTACCCATGATCTGGAATTGTTAGCTATCATCCATGCTCTAAAGCTTTGGAGACACTACCTATTGGGTAACAAGTTTACTCTATTGACTGATCATAAGAGTCTCAAGCAGATCTTTACCCAGAACGAGCTCAACATGAGGCAACGTCGGTGGATTGAAGTGTTGGAGGAGTATGACTTTAAAATCAAGTACCGACCAGGAAAAGAGAATGTAGTTGCCGATGCACTTAGTCGCAAGGCATTCGTTAACTCATTAATCTTGCAAAGTCCATCAACAACTAGATCTCTAGCTACAAAGGTATCTATGCCAAACAATCCAATACTTGAGTTAGCTAGAGAGGAAGCATGCCATGATCCAGCCTATCAGAACATGCTAAGGGAGATCTCTATCAAGGATCAGGATCAAAAGCTGCAGGCTAAGTATCATGAATTATCTATCAATAATGGACTTGTCTACTATAGAACGAAGCTGTGTATACCGGCAAGTCAGTCACTTAAGCAGAAGATATTGTGGGAAGCTCATGATTCCCCTTTCTCAGGACATCCTGGCTATACCAAGACTCTCAATGCAGTTAGGAAGAGCTACCATTGGGAGAGGCTTAAAGGTGACGTTCTCAAATATGTCACTGAGTGGTTGTCTTGTCAACGTATCAAAGCCGAACATGTCAAAATGCCAAGGAAGTTACAACCACTTGACATTCCCCAAATGAAATGGGAACTCATTAGTATGGATTTTATTGTTGGCCTACCCCAATTCCAAGGAGGATACAACTCCATCATGGTTGTGGTTGACATGCTTACTAAGGTTGCACACCTTATTCCAGTAAAGACAAACTATAAAGCCTCAGACATTGCAAGATTGTTTATCAAGGAGATATTCAAGCTACATGGGCTACCAAGAAGAATCGTTAGTGATCGTGACTCTCTCTTCATGTCACACTTTTGGAGAGCTATCTTTGAATCTATTAGGACTCAACTCTGCTTTAGCACTGCTTACCATCCCCAAACAGATGGCCAAATAGAGCGAGTAAATCAAGTCATGGAGGACATGCTTAGGGCATACTGCTGTCGTGAGCCAAAGAGGTGGATTCAATACTTACCTTTGGTTGAATTTGCCTACAATGCTTCTTACCAACAAAGCATTCAGATGACCCCTTTCCAAGCATTGTATGGTCATGACTGTCGAAGTCCCCTAAACTTTTCAGATCCAACCTTAAGGGTTGAAGCTTCAAGGCGGATGTTGGAAGAGATGGATGACCAAATAAAGTCAATAAGACAGGACATCCAAGCTGCCAAGGATAGACAGAAGGCATACGCAGATTTGAAACGTCAAGATAGAGTCTTCGAAGAAGGAGACATGGTCTTCATTCGCGTACACCCTAAAAAGAGTTCCTTATCTTTAGGAGATTGCAAGAAGCTAAGTCCAAGGTAATGTGGACCGTACAAGATTCTCAAATGCCTAGGACCTAATGCTTATAGATTGCAACTCCTTGAGAACCTAAAGATTCACAATGTATTCCATATCAGCCTATTGAAGAAGTATGTCCCTAATCCTAACCATGTACTTGATGACGAACAAGTTGTAATGCCTAGTCAAGGAGTCCTTGAACTAAGGCCTGACATGATCTTAGATGTTAGGGAGAGGCAACTGAGATCCAGAACCTGGAGAGAATGCCTCGTCCAGTGGAAAGATTATCCCGAAGAGGATGCCACTTGGATAGATGAAACCACTCTCAACCATCAATATCCCCAGTTTATCTCGAGATGAGGACATCTGGATTCCTCCAAGGGGGAGAGAATGTAATATTCCCGAGTCTAAGCACGCATTTTGCATACGAATCTCCTCTTAGGAGGCCAAAAGGTTAGGATAATAGCAATTTTTTTTTAATAATCCCTCTCTCCTCCAGCCGACTGTCGTGCAGGAGGAGAAAGGTTTAGCAAGAGCCACTAAGCTCCATGCTGGAGCTTGAAGGGGGGAGAACCCATGCGAATTGATGCGTGGGGGAGGGAGGATCCCCCTCCCCTCACCTATATAAAGGGTATGGGGTATAGCCAGGGGGAGGAGAGCTGCCGTCAAGCAAGATGAGACGCCGCCCAGTCACCATTGCAACTCCTGCTCTGCAGACCCCTCTGCCCACATCGCCGTTAGCCGAGAAGGGAAGTGTTGGTGTGGTGAGAGAAGGAGAGTCAGACTGCCGACGTTGCCATGAAGCCCTATAGTCGTGAAGGAGGGGAAGACTGCCTACACCACTGTGAGAGGGAGAGGAGGAGCCGACGACACGTTGTCGCTGCTGCCAGTCAAAGCCCCACGTGCTTCTTTTTTGTAGAAGTTTTAGAAACTTCTAAGGGGGGGCTCTATAAGCCCCCTTTCCCCCAAAATTTGCCTTGAAAGGTCTTCATGTGGCCTATTTAAGCCTTCATATTACACCTTTTCCCCCCATACAAAAGTCCCTCCTAAGGGCTCTTTAAGCCCTTTTCCCCTTCACACACAAAATCCCCTATTTCCTGTGGGTCTTAAAAAGGCCTTCAAAGTAAGTTGATAAATCCCCCTCCCCCAGGACTTAAAACCCTCCTCCCAGGTTTACCCCCCCCCCCCTACCCCCCCACCCCCCAAAGCCCCTTAATCCTGTCTTGTGGGCCTTTCCCAAAAAGCCCTATCATCATCTTATACCCCCTGCCCTCTGGGATTTTTTCGCCCATTTACGTGTGAATTCCACCTAAATTCCATTCCCGTGAGGTTTCCCACAAGTCCTCAAAGCCTTCTTGTGGATTTTTCCTCCCCTAGTCGGTTTTAAGGTCTTCTAAAGACAATTCACAAAGGGAGTTTGCATACGAAGGAGACGGACAAGATCATAACTCTGCGCCCAAGGCAAAAAGGCTGAATTCGCAATGGCTCCTAAGAAAGCACAAGGCACCGCCGCAAGAGGATCCTCTCCTAACATCCATGTAGACATCTCACCACAAGTCCAGGTTTTTCTTCCTAATTTCTATTTACATCGTTATAATTCAATCGTGCGTGGATGATTTTTGGAGATAAGTTGCATTTTTCGTCTTAAATACTTTGGTTAAAAGAATTAGCTCATGAACGGAAGAGTTCGGTCATTAGTATTTTTTTTGTAAAACGAACAAAATAAAGGGAGCACAAATGCATTTCTAGCAAGTAGTTTTTATGCATTGCAATGAATTAAAATTAGATTAATGTCCATTTTTACAAAATGGAATTAAGATAGTGCACTTCATTTAAGCATGGGAGTATAAATTGCATGTCACATTATTAGGACATATCTTCTTCGCAATGAGTCATTATGGAAAGTGCTAATAATCCATAGGAAATGGCAAGGCATGAAATGATTCTTAAGTAGCATAACTCTAGTCAATTGGTATAAATATCATTTTTTAACTACATAATTATTAGAAAAGGCTGCATGTTTTAGCATGAATCTTGTTCCCAAGTTATAGGATGATTAATTGGAATTAGGCTATAACCTAACCTATGCTTGATCTTAAACCAAAAAGTTAGGGTTTGAAAATCAACTTACGCGTAGACAATGAGTCATGTAGTTATGGAAATGATAGCGTAATTATCTTCAAGAATAGACATGTTAAATTGGCATAAACCTAAACACCTAAAACCGCGGAGTACTCGTTTAGAAAAGGGTTAATTCAATGCCACGTATCCCAAGGAACTAACTAGGGTTAGAACGGTAAAGACATTTACCTAGTCACACATATTGCCAAAACTGAAACCCCTATACCCTAAATACTTGCCCACATTCACGGAATGTAGGGACAATAGGACATACTTGCGAGAAAAGATCTAGGATTTTCCTAAGGATCTCTCGCTAAAAAGATGAAACTCGAAACCCTAGGACCGACAATGTTGGCCTAATGCAGTCAGGAACGGATTGTTATATCTAATCATGACACCGTGATTAGAAGACACCGTTGAATGATAGAATAGTCCCATAGTTTGATGCGACACTTGTGCAACAAGTTGCAGAGTCGCATGATCTTGTGATTAGATCGCAAGGGAATGGCCAATTCCTCAGAACGAGGTTGGCAGA